>NC_140592.1:829358327-830838327 GCF_964204655.1 Triturus cristatus
ACCTGAACGTTGTGGGCATGTAGCAGTAATTACACCCTAGTTAGGAATACAACTTTTACTCTCCAGTGTCACAAATCCCAATCCTGCATAGACTATTTTCTACTTTCAGGTCAGTTAGTACCTAAACGTCTGGCATCTACAATAGGAACTGTAGATTTGTCAGAAAACTCCCCAGTCTCAATCTCTATTGACATTTCCCTGACTCAGGTGTTCACATCGCACTCTTGGAAGCTAAATAAAATAGCCTTTCATGACCAGTTGCTGCAGACTAACATTAAAGAGGCACTTGAGAATGACTTCAAATATAATAATACTGAAGGTATGCCCTGCGCTATGGTGTGGGACACGACAACATTGTTCTGAGGGGTGAACATATCGCACACACCACTGCTTTCATGAGATTGATGAAACCCAAGATCCAAGAACTGGAGTCAAATATCTCTAGACTGGATTTCAGAACATAAGCTCTCTGTCTCCAGGAACGTTTATAGACACCACTTCAGGGCTTGCAGCAAGCTTGAGTACCTCTTGTCCAAAGAAGTAGCTCACACCAGAGTTTTGGAGAAAAAACAGCTCTACTATGAAAGAGGTTACAAGGCTGACTAACTGCTTGCATAAAAAATCCAAACATTTTACAAAATACCTATATTTAAGGGGTTACAAATTTCCAATGTAACAGTATGAGATCAGATCGAGAAGTCTTTGACACACTTGTTACATAATATTGTGATTTATGCTGGAGAAAATCTCTAGACTCTGCCCAACAGGACTGATATCTAGAGAACACTAGTTTTCTGGACTTTCAGGAGGAGGCCCGCTAATATCAGAAAACAAGGTCAGGAGTGTCATCAACTCCCTTCCTGATAACAATGCACCGGGGCTGGACAGATAATCAAATTCATTCTATAAGGGCTCTGAGGAGATTTTGGTTCCACATCTTACTAAGGTATTCAACTCTTTCCTGATGGTGAGAAGCATTTGCAGTCCATGATAAGTCTACCCTTGTTTTTACTAGGGGTGGGCGAATAATTCTGCTCTGCCAGCAGAGTTCTTTGAGTTTTGCCCACTCCACATTCTGCTTGGAAAGCTTCAGAAAAACTCTATGAATCGCCAAATGGTGGAGTTTTTTCTCGCACTTGGCTTGCCAATTTTAGGTTGGCGAGTGCGATTGAGAATTTGCGTCCCCTAGCACGATTTATGGGTGCTAGAATGCATACCGGTGACAATTCTCAATGTGGGTGTTCGTGGCAGTTCGCGACCGTTCACGTTGAGAAAGCTGCTGCTCGAGTAGAAAGGCTACTCGAGCACCAGAAAGATGCAGCGCCCTCTGGCGCACCACGTGGTGCTGTTCACATTGATCTTACAGTACGGAACAAGCTCCTGGCACTAAAAAATAAGCGCAAGCAGCTCGACATTCCGAATTACACCTGCTTTCGGAACTCCATGGAATCTCGCTGAGTTTTTAATAAATAGCACTTGTAAACAGCGATGTCAAGATCTTTGCGAAGATCCTGATGATACATATTTTGAATATATGTCAGAAGCTATCAAGAACTGCAGCACTGGGGATAAAATTAGACTTGCAGTTGCCACCATCAAAAACATGAACAAGTTCAAATGCTCCTCCTCTCGCGTGGCACGGAGTAGGCTTTTGATTGTGTTAATTAGGACTTATTTAGAAAGACTGTGGTCAAGGCTGGCTTAGGACCCTGATTGTGGAAGGTTTTTGCTGGCCAATGGTACCAACCTGTCCTCTAGGATAAAGGTGAGGGTATACTACTATCCAACCTGGTACACTTGATGAGGAGGACCAGACTGAGATGTTCCCTATTGCAATCACTTTTCACTTTGAGCATGGAACCTTTTATATAGACTGGCCAGGCTAGCCCAAATATCAGAGACCTAATCCTGGGAGATACTCGGATGAAGGTAGAATTTTACCAACATTATCTGTTTCTCGACTGATCCAGAGCGTGACAAATTTCAAAGGGGTGCCGGTTTCAAAATAAACAATCAATAATTAGAGGGTATGGGAGTAGGATGAGCTAAAGACAGCACCCAGGATGGAGTGATTAGGAATGGCTTTGACTGGGCTCCCAACAATATAAGATATTTTAGAGCCATTCTTCCATCCAAGATCTAATATTGATATGATTCCCGCAAGCCACCCCTACTTGGTACACATTATAAACACCTTTATCAATAGGGTTGCCAGTAGATCACATGGATCAGGTATTTTAACTGTGTGAATATCATTTTTTGGCCTTTGCTTCTTTATATGGTGAAGTTGCTGCCAATCAAATTCACCAGATAATTATCAAATTGATTTAAAATAAAATCTGAGCCTTTATCTCAGGCAATAAGGCACCACAGGTGGTGAGATCAATACTGTACAAGACTCGGTCTGAGGGCAGACTGGGGCCCCGTTATTAACAGATATATTACTGCTGCTCATATCGACCGTGCTCTGTTGTCCATATCAAAGACACATAAACCTTGGGCACTGATGGAACAGTTGGTTTGTATAGTCCCATTGTCAAATCTTTTATGGCCCCACCCAAGAGTGCATGTCCAGTTGGGCCCCGCTATATCAATTGACTGGAACTACTATACATGACATGAAGCGAGCTGTTATAACTTAAGCAGTTAAAACATGCCCCTCACTCCTATAGAAGGGAACACTGATTTCCCACCAGGTATTCTAGCTGGATTCTCTCTTACACTTATAGAGACCTCTTCGTTGGTGGTGAAATTAAAACACAAGGCTAATGTGCAAGTGATTTCTGACAGAGACGGACAAAAGTCTTAGGATATCCCAACTAATACACTGGGCTCACTGGCAATAAGGACATGAAAGAAACATCCAATGTTGCGGGCCTATTTGCCATTTCGGACACCAAGACAGCTATATCATGCATCTATAGAGTGTTAGAAATGTCCACCTAGTCAGTGAATCAGGATAGGACGCAGGACAGCCGCATCATCTATTTGTACCAAATGTATGGAAAATGCTTATGGGTAGGGGTGGGCGGAATTTGCGAAAGCGACTTACGCAAATTATCGCGAAAATGTTCAAAATCTCCGCAAACACGCGGAAATATCACGAAGATGCGGAAGTTTTTTTCCCGCCCGTTCGCGGTATTTTCAACGTGATCGTGGCTCGCCAACTTACCCAGGCGGTTGCTCGCGGGCGCGGCCATCTTGTTTTCACTCTTCTTGCGGTGCATGATCGTGAGAAGAAAGACGTAATCGCGCGATGCATGACGTTACTGCGGGCGCGAACTGTCGCGAGACAGCGCAAATGTCTACCAACAATCCAACATCTCATGGAGAACGCGACCGTTCGGGAAAACTTGTCGGCGAACGCGGGGATTCAGATAAGGCGATCACGCGCGCGCAAGAATGTATTATTTTACAGCGCGAGCAAGAACCAAATTATCGCTAAGCTGGGGAATGCGGAAATTTTGACATTTTCGCGCTCTCCGCGGAACGCGAAAATGTCAAATTATCGCAATTTCCGCGAGCGGAACGGAAATTTAGCCCAGGCCTAATAATGGGATGTTACACTGCTATCTGACTGATCGTCAGGCCCATATGCATGTGGGAGCTGACAAGTTCTGGAGAGGTTGTGAGGCTTCGGCATTCGATGCTGATGGGAAGCTGTGTTGTCTCAAATATCTAGTCATAACCGATATCGGATTACACATGGACCCTTTGACTGTTTTGTTGGGGGCAGCAGACGATGAAAGCCTTTTCACCCTTAATTCTGCCATTGACTGCCTGATTTCCTACTTGCTGCTTGATGCCAGGTTGACTGTTGTACAAAACTGGATGGGGCCGGAATTACCCTCCATAGCAATTTGGTGGAAAAAGATGTTGAATCTCTTCATTATGGAACAGCATGGGTCCCGTTTCTGATGTTTACCAAATAGAACTCAACTCTGAGCACCACTTCAGATCTTGGTTATTGGTGATAGCTGGCCTGTCTGTTCCTCTCATGTAGGAAGGGAACAACCTTCACTGGTAATTATGAAGAGGACGCAGGTTATGGGGCTAAATGTTGAGCAAATGCAGTCATATTCTCCACATGAGTGGGTGGGTGTTGAAAGTGTGGGCTGTGCAACTGAGGAGGGGGATCATCCATTGGCCCATGGGGCAGGAGAGTATGTATATGGTTCAGCTCTTATTAGGGGATAGTGAGTGCTGTATAGGGGATTGTTTTAAATATAACTGGTATTTATTGCAAATGAGGTGTGTGTTGTTTTTGATGACCCAAACCCAGGTGCTTCATTATTTTACTGCATTTGATTTTGTGGAAGAGGTGTGGCGCAGCGGCCAGGGTGCCTGACTCTGGACAATGGGGTTCACGGTTCGATCCCCGGCGCCGGTGGCAGGTCAGTCTAGCACCATGTGACTCTGGGCAATAGCTCGCTTAATTTTCCCGAGGGCCACCAGCGCCGGGAAACCACTTCAGAGGCAGCTGTGCGCTTTACAAATTCAGCGCCATTATTATTATTATTATATACTTGTGTGGACAAATGACAATGACCCATTAGGTTGTTAAATCATACATAACATTAGAAAATTTACAAACAAACCTTTTGGGACGTAGAACACCTCTCATCCGGACCTAATAGCAATAGTGGCTGATTTTGAGATGACTTCATTAGGTACAGCTTCTGGCTTACCCTAGTGGGCGATTTTGAGCTCCACAATAATCTTGGCTTGGCAAAGGCACAAAAGGCATCCGCCCAACACAAGAACATAAACAGCTGTAATATCTGAATTTCTCCTCCTCAGAGCTTTTCCTGCCAAAATTAATAGCTACAGCTGGACCTCATCCAGTGGCTATCCGTCTTCAAGGGTACTTCAACAGATACAGGTTGCAACCTTGTATAACTGTAGGATTTCAGAGACTAAATAAGAAGGTACATTCTTTGACCAGGAGGAACAGTGACAACTGATTAGCACTTTTCATTTTCTTGGCATGTTTGCCGTAAATCTTTAAGAATGCATATCTTGGCTTATGCTTATATTTTTTTTGTTGTTTCAGTGTAATTGTACTCAATAAATTGTATTCGATTTTTCCAAATTAGTTGCAGGTTTTTTATTCTGTTGTGTTTGACTCTCAGCAGTTTTGTTACTGCTGAGTACTTTACACATTTTTTTAAGTGAAGCCTGTCTTGTCTTGGTCATAGCTACCAAGGGGTTGGGCCCCGATTATAATTTATTAATTAATTTATTGCCATTTCATATACAACATCCAATGGCAAAAACATAAAAAGCAATATAAAATATCATTAAACTTACAGAAAAGAAACCAACAAATTGTGAAATTCATTGAAAACAGTTAAATGAAATAGATTGCATCTTTGCCATTCCATCATTATATGCCAAGCACCAATTTATTGGAATGACTATTAAAGGACCCCATTCACAAACATCAGTAAAGTGTGATCATGCAGAGTATGAAAGTCTGTAAGCATTTGTTAAAAGTAAAAATATCTAGGAATCATGTTAGTGGTTTTACATCGAGTGAGCCAAGCAGAGTATACAAATTTGGCTACTGTAAAGACAACCGTTGGGTTCTCATTAGCTTTGAAAATGATTAATTTCCAAAGATATTGCCTTATTCCTTGTAGTTTACAAAGCAGCTTTACCCATTTGGATCTTGCTCTAGTATATGCTTTACAAATAAACAAAATGTGACCTTCTGTTTCATCCTGGGATTTAAAAGATGGACAAGTGCTGGAGATTTGACCCTCAGCTTGCCAATTGCAGCAAAAGAAGGCTGTTGGTAAACTTTCCAACCTGAACTTTAGATAGAGGGCTCTAGCTAAACTTTGTTGTATATTATCTAAAAATGTCTCACATTTGTAGTCCAATTTAATTAAGAGAAAATCTCTGGTCAATCAACCCAGGCAAGATGGAGAAAACTTCTTTTGAGGTTCCAGTACCAACATCTACCCTTTACAACTCGTTTGGCATTGACAGGCAAAAAACTTGTATGTAGCCAAAGGGCTGCAAGTTCCAACTTGATAAAGGACTCCTTTACATATCCCAACCAAGGAATTTTAGACACATTCAAGTTCTCCAAAACATCTAACATACTCTCCCTATAGAGTGAGAGATTTTATATCAATCAAACTCGAACCCATTAAAATATTGGCTACAATTTCATGTGATCTACATTAGGTTCCAGGGCCAAGTCTAGTCGAACCAGTACCATAAGGGAGCTGTTGGGGAGTGTCAAAAAGAGCTGAGAATGGTATTTCTCACTTTTTCAAGTTTGCGAGAGTCGTGATGACCCCATATCTTGGAGCCATCGATAGCTGCACTCGCTGCTTGTGCTCCAAATACATATGGGGCCGGTTAGACATGATTAGTGGCTCTCTGTGGAGGTGTAGCCTCTTCATCAAGTACACGAAGATCAGAAGTAGTTCATTGAGGTTTTATTAGGTACAAGCAAATGAAGCAACCTCATCCAACAGCATCAAGAGTAACAGCTTCTCTCCTATTTGAATATCCTCTGCACAACATTCAGTGTTCTAAACATCTCTAGGCAACCTTACCATATTCTAAGTTCTATATTCTAGACTTACTAAGAACACACTAATACTAAGAATACCACATCATCTCCCCCCGAATAAACACATTAAAGAATACAAAGTAATAAAAGATACAGAAAAACTAAGGTACACAATCATGTAGACGAAGAGGAATCTTTTTTATACGTTTAGGTCTATCACAAACAACATCTTTCGGTAAAACAGAGTTAGACACAATTTCTTCATCAAATTTACTTGTGATATGTCCTTCTTTAGAGATGTTGGAAGGCAAAACAGCAATCCTGCTAAGATTCCAGATTTTGTGATCACTGGTTTTAACGGTGTTATCAAATAATTTAATAATTTGAAAAGGTTTACTAAATTTAGAATTACAACTAGATTTCCTTGGAGATTTTACCTTTACCCAATCACCTACATGTACAATCGTTTTCTTAACAGCTTTTCTCACATCATAGTGAGATTTACGTTTAAGCATTTTCTTCTTTTCCTTTTCTTTCCAGTCAGGTATGGGATCAGTGTTGTTACCTTGCAAAAATCTTTTGTCACTAACCCAACACGGAAGCAAAGAAACATTTTCTATTCTCCCTTTAAACAAACAAAAGGGACTGACACCTGTGGAAGAGTGAGGTGAAAACCTATATTCCCTTACTTTTTTTTTTATTGCAAGTTCCCAAGAGCCACCATAAGACTGAGCTTGCTGAATTGTTTCTTTAATTACTTTTATGAACCTCTCCACAACACCATTACATTGTGGATGATAGAGAGCAGCTCTCTTGTGTGTAATTCCCCTCTCTTTTAGGAAAGATTGCATGCTATTAGATATGAATTGTACTCCATTATCTGACAGGATTGTCTTTGGATACCCTTCATGTTCAAATAGTTCACTTAAAAATTTAATTACAATACCAGATTCAATAGAATTAACAATTTTGAATTCTGGCCATCTAGATTACAAGTCAATGCATACTATAATGTATTGATCTTGTGCTGCCTAATAACCATAGGTTGAGTCCTGCATTTTAATGATTTGTCAGAGTTGCAACAATCAACACAATCACGTACTGCCCTTTCTACATGCGTTTCCATAGCAGGCCACCAGTATGCTTCTCTTAGCCTTTCCTTTGTTTTTGCAATTCCCATGTGTGAAGAGTGTGCATTACTCACCAGTTTATCTCTTAAAGGGTTAGGAGGTATGTTATCTTTTCCATTTACCTTTTGTTTCAATACAGCTCCAATGCCGGTTGCACTGGCATCAGTTAAGAGAAACGACATTTTAGAAGGATCAAAACTGTCTAAACTATGAGCATTATGTAAATCATTTTTCATACAATTGAATTCTTCTTCACATTTTTTACACCATAAGAATTCATTACCTTTCTTCATAAGGGTACGGAGTGAGACAGTTTTTTCAGCAAAATTTGGTACAAATTTATGGTAAAATTCAGCCATGCCAAAGAATTTTACCAGCTCATCTTTGTTAGAAGGGGATCTTAGATTTAAGATGGAGTTCACTAGAGAAGGTTTTGGTTTGATACCATCTTGTGAGACCAAATGTCCTAGATATTCTATTTCTTTTACATTAAAGTTACATTTGTCTCCACGAAGTGTTAAACCAGCTGATTGCAATTTCTGTAAAACATCTGTTACCCTAGTATCATGTTCCAAGACATCTTTACCATATATTAATATGTCATCTTGATATATTTTTACACCTGTGACATTATGCAAAACACTTTCCATCACCCTTTGGAACACAGAAGCTGCAGATATCAATCCAAAGGGCATCCTTACAAACATGTATGTGCCAAAGGGTGTGACAAACGCTGTAAGATCTTGAGAAAGTTTATGGAGTTTGACTTGGTGATATGCAGACGTTAGGTCCAGCGAAGTAAAATGCTTAGCTTCATTGAGAGAACACAGCATTTCACTAATATTGGGTAAGGGATAGTGATCGACAGCAACAGCTTTGTTTAGTTCTCTTAGATCAATGCAGAGACGGGCCTCTCCATTGGCCTTGCGGGCCATCACCACCGGAGAAACCCATTCAGTTGCTTCTACCTCCTGTATGATTCCCTTCACAATCAGTTTGTCTAGTTCATTTTTCATTTGTTCTCTAACGAGCAAAGGAACATTTCTGACTTTTGCTATTTTCGGAATAGCATCCTTTTTCAGAACAATTTGATGAACATATTTTTTTAAACAACCTAAATCATTTCCAAAAAGAATAGGGAATTTTTTGATCCATTCACTTGATTTGTTTTTAACTAAGGATGCCTGAGGAATTTCTTTCAAACACACAGAGGGATTTTCATTTGGATCAAGAAAAACATTTAATTCCTTTTGATGTATCCAGCTGATAAGAGAGTCTCCTTTCATAGAAACATAAATCTTCCCAGGAATAATTCTTCCTTTCAAGTCTATGGTCCCTACGAAATATCCTAGAAGATCAATGGTAGTCCCTCCATACCCTTTGGGTCTCACATCCGGTTTATACAGAGTGACTTTATCTTTGAGTTTGTTTTCATAAAAGGACTTTGGAATCAGTGTAATTTTCGCTCCTTAATCAAATAGCATCTTTACTGGGGCATCATTTACTAAAATTTCTTCACACAGCCCCTCGGAGTGATTTTCATGTACTTGTGAAACAACAATTTCATCTAGATCATCTTCAAATAGATCTACCTCTACGTCTCTTATTTTCTTTTTAGGTTTGCTGGTTTTACAGCATTTAGAAAGATGTCCTCTTTTCTCACAAACTTTACAAATTGTTTTCCAACCCGGACAATCCTTATAATTAGCCAAATGTCCGTTGTCGCCGCATCTATAACATTTTCCTTCAAATTTTTTCTCATTGACCGATTTTTGGGGTACAGATGTTTGAGAAGTTTTGGATTTGACTACTTTCTCACCATGTTTTACGATCTTTACCTCAGTAGAGTTTGATTTTTCACCTGAGTCATTTTTTTTAAGAATGTCAACACAAGCTTTACTGTGTTCATTGCTCTTTGCAATGACAATGACTTCATCCAAGGAAGGATTGTCTTTTTGCCACAACGCATCTCTTGTTTTTTCTTGTACACAACCTAACATGAATTGATCCCTTAGACGTTCATCCAGCGTGTTACCGAAATTGAATGTAGATGCTATTTTCCGAAGAACAGTAATGTATTGTTGTACCGACTCTTCTTGTCTTTGCATGCGCCTACCAACATGGTATCTCTCCAGTACAGTGCTTATTTTAGGAAGATAGTGAAGATCTAATTTCTTTATACATATCTCATATTCATTTAAAGAATTACTTTCTTGATCTGACAGTTCTGGAAGATGTTCGAAAACCTCCTGTCCTTCCGAACCTAGACAATGCATGAGTAATGAAGTTTTCCTTTCTGCACTTAAGGAAGTACCACAAACTCTAGCATAGTGACTGAAAACCTTCTTCCACTTCTGCCATGGAATTGGAGGATCTTCTGGTGACGTGAAGAAAAATTTAGGAGTTGTGACGTTTTGCATATTGTATGCGAAGGATTTAAAGATTATATATTTTTTAAATAATCTTGTGGTCTTCTATATCTTAAATACAAAATTCTGTAATTTAGATACATTTTATATTGTGTTGATGAATTTCTCAAAATACATGAATAAATAAATATATATATATATCCACAGTCACTATTGTTATAATGCGGAGTTTCCTTGTCAATGTAAATTTTGTTGCGCGATGAGGTTACACTTATAGAAAATGCCCTATGGTTAAGTAAAACAGTATTGTTAACAATTAGTTTTGACCACGAGCTACAGTCAGGGATTCGAATTCCAAGATAATCGAAAACCATTAATTTTGTTTGGCATGTATTTAACTCTAAACTATAATTGGAACTAAACAACACAAACCTATCAAGCAGAACGTGTAGACCTTTTTCAGTTTTTGACATCAGCAGAGTGTTTTCTGCAAAAAGGAGAGCTGGCACTTTATTTTCCTCCAAGACTAAACCTGAGTGGAGTTTAAAAAGTGCAGAAAAAAACCCTGCTGTGCTACGCGGAGCTCCACAAGCGGCGGAGTGTGTTGGACAAATACTGTTTGCAGTGATTTTCAGTGCCAGGTGCTTCTCTGCACTGTGCAATCATCCCGAACTGCACCATGCACAGCGCAAGTGGGCGCTGCTTCCTTTCAGCCACTCGAGTAGATTTTTACGAGAGCATCCGCTTTCTCAACGTGAACGGACAGTTTCTCAACACGAGTGGTTGCGAGCCTACGAGAAGGCTCGCAGACTCGCAATGAGAAACTTTGGCTCGCCAACTTGATGTTAATGATCATAGACAAGGAAAAATTCCACCGGGAAGTGGATTTTCCTCGCTTGCACTCTGCAACTTGACATTGATGAACGCGAGTGAGGGGGGAAAAACTTCACTCCGCGTAGCGGGGTTTTTCGGAACTCTGCGAGCTCCGCGTAATGCAGAGTACAAAAATCTCTGCAGTTTAATAAGAAATCGAAACATCCATTACTAAAAATTAAGAGCAAGGTCGAAGACAAAACACACCGCCAAACTCCATTCTTTACTGTAATTCAAGAAGTAAGTTTGCCATTGGAGCCCCACCTAATCTGGGCATAGCTATCAAAATGTAAACATCTGAGTGAGTCTAAGATGTATATAGGGATTCCAAGGGCTCGCAAAACTACCCACAACTTGCCCCTTGGGACCATATCAAAAGCTGCACAGAAGGCAACAAAGGTGACATGAAGACTTCCCTCCAGAAGATCCACAGTCTTTCATTTTATCAGAAAGAAACAAAAAACCTGGTCAACTGTACCTACATCTTCTCTAAAACCAGTCTGGTATTTGCTAATGATATTTTTGTTGGTAGCCTAGTTGGTAATTTGTCAACAAACTGCCTACAGAAGATATTTTGAAGGCTATCAATTAAGCTGATAGGGTGGAAATTTGTAGGATCTGCCCGAGATCCCTTCTTGTGAATTGGAACAATCACTGCTTCCCTTCATGTTTCCAGGATTGGGGCACCTGCAGCTCTAGTGTTCAAAACAGCATTAATATATGGGCTCCATATGTCAGGCTCTGACTTAAAAAGGTGTATCTGATTTTTATCTAGTTCTGGCGCTTCACTTACATCCTGGGCTGCTAAAACTTCTGTTGTATTCTTTAAGGTAAAAGTAGTTCTAAACAGACATGGAGCAGTCACTTTAGACTGAGAACTGTCTAGGCTAGCATCTAAATCTATAAATAAAGCATGTGAGGTCTTCATAGAAACCTCCAAAATACATAATCCATTCATCAGCCTGAACGTGAATTTCTGGTTTCATTGGTCGATTACGTGCCCTATGAGAAACATGGTGCCAGACACATTACAATATTTTAGAAGAGACAGCTTTTAGAAGATCACCCCAACTGCCTACTGCCCATTGTGATCTAGACCCTCGAATCACTGTTTTAAATGTGACTCTATATAACTTTATGTCGCCTTTATTGCCCAATCTAATAGCTGCTATATGATTGAGCCTCCTACGGTGGCATTCCTTATTAATCCATTCTTTGTCAAACTTTAGTGCATTGTAAGTCATAACATTCTTTAAAAAAACGCTTTTAAATCATGAAACAATAATGTGGGCGTACACATTAAAAACAAAGGATTGTCAAAATGAGTACTAGCAATTTCTGATTTCTTGCTTACTACATCAGGCATGTAGTCCATAACTGCTGTGTTGCCGCAGATGCTAGCCCATTTAATATTTTTGTGATTACTACAAACAGCAAGAGAATCAGATTGGGAACTAGAAGCCTCAGCAAGTCAATCATTAAAGATCAATTTAAATATGTAGCTAAAGGACTGTGGTCACTCTCTTGTCTATCTAGTACCTTCATATCTTTAATCAATATCTGAAAGAGTATGGCCATTACAAGCACAAACTTCCAAATGATAAAGAAATATCTGCTAGTTACAGGTCCGATTTAGAGGGATTTTTTTATCTGAGAAGTTGGAAGATCCAGGCTGCTCCAATAGTCAATTTCTTTCCCGGCCACCTCCATAAGTAACTCGGGTGGTTCAAAAATGCTATTGAAGTCACCCCTAATTATAGGTGCAGAGTCCCACCTATACGCACTAATTACAATCCTCAGACACCTTCAAGTGACAGACTCAATAGAGAGTAGAGAATTTCATTTCTATTATACACTTTAAGAAAATTGTGGTTTGCTTGCCCTTAGGGTAAATATTTAGGGCAAATATATCAAGAGACCCAGTGCAATTGGTCTTACAATGCAAGCCAGGGACGTCCTAACCCAAATTAGTAGGCCACCTGATTTCACAATGAAAGAGGGAGGTTGAAAGTTGGACCCCATCAGCCGTAGGAGCATTGGAAAAAACTTTAGCTGCAACACAATTGTTAAAAAAACAGCCTTACCATTCAAATTAATGTTAGGAATCTACCAAGTGCCCACAAAGGGACGATTACAAGCTTTAAATGTTTCAGAATTCACGTGTCCAGGGCACATTTTCAGAACATTAACAATTAAGATATAAGTCGCAAGCAAGGGCAGTGATGTGACCTGAGCTGCATTACCTCCAAGTGATACTGCACTGGGTGATGATCTCCCATGACTCAAGCTCTTTGCAACATCAACAGGAACAGCTCCTCCCTGATTGTGAAATGGCTCCATCAAATTGCTAGATAACCTTTCTGGAAGAAGAGGTATTCTTCCACTCCCTCCTTTTACTGTGATATCTCTAGCTCCAGAGGCAAATTAAAGCACCTCTGAGTATGAGCTTGGTGTGATGTAACTGTGCTAGGTTGTATAGTGGCATAACAAGATTTTTGCTCATTGTTATGGGACCAATCCTTGTCAGCCCCCCTATTCTCTAAGTAACTTATACCTTGTGGAATGGGTGTTACAGTTTGAGTGGCTAAAACAGGTACAGAATCTGGGCAACTTGCAATATGTGGGGTGTACCTAATAAGTAGATTACTAGTTAGATCGACTTCTATATGCTTCAGAGTCTCACTCTCAACCTCATTTTCAATGATGCAATCAAAATGATGCTTCCATCGGAAATTGACATCAAGCAGTCCTGAGACATGTAAGCAGTTTGGGTCTCTACACAGCACATCAATGTCTAGGAGCGCTCTGATGCCTCCACACTGGAGAAAGCACCGTCGTTTAACAAAGAGGTAAATCTATTTGAGCACACAACATTAATATCCTGAAAAAGATTATCACTCGAAGAAGAGTCAAAAAATTTAGTTAATGCGGTTTGTTTCATGTTTTGACTGAATGGTCTTCCTCTAGGGCAGAGCATAGGTTCCATTTTTTGGGATTAATTTGTCAATTTCTTTGACCACACAGTTAGTAGCAGCATGATTAGCTAATTTATTCTTGTTTGGTTTGACTCTGGCACTGGCAGCAGCTTTCTTCTTCCCCATAGCCAGCAATAATAGAATAAAAATGACTCTGCTAGAAAGACAAAACAAACCAACAGATGTAAGCAAAAAATTTAAATAATGTCACTGGTTTATTGCCCCCAACACAACAATAATGGAAGTAATAATCTTACAATGGGTTACCATATTGCAGTCGATCATGGCTGAATTTAGCTCAACAGGTAAGAGACATATCTAAAAAACGAACCTTGAGATATCTGTGATAGAAACGTAAAGTGAAAACAGGGCCTTCTGGCCTCCTTAGATCTAGACAAGGGGAGTGGCCAGCCCAGCCTCTTCTGGCCGATGACGGGTGAAGACGGGTGCACCCTTGGCCCAGGCTTTGCCCCGGGACAGCTCTGGCACATCCTGCGCGTGTCCTGCACTGCAGGACAGCGATCAGCATTAAATAGCACAACCTGGGGGGCCCTACATCCTCCTGTCCTTGAGGCGCCTGGTAGAAGGAAGTCATTCTGGGACAGGTAGTCTTTGCAGCTAATTAGGTAAGTGGTTTGCAGTCTGAGACTCCCGTTCTGCGGGACAACAATCCCCGTTAAATAACACAAAGTGGGAGGGACCTGCTTCCCGCCTTCGAGGCTCTTGGAAGAAGGAAAAAATCCTGGGACAGGTAGTCCCTCCAGCTAAAGAGGTGAGTGGTTTCCAGTCTAAGAATCCTACGCTGAGGCATGAAGTGGGAAGGCCCTCCCTTCTTCCCCGGTAGCCTTTGGTAGAAGGAAGGAATCCTAGGTGAGGTACTCCCTGCAGGCAATGAGGTTAGTGGTTTGCATTGTATTCAATAGTTCTAAATTGGTTGCAGGTTTTTTATTATGTTGTGTTTGACTCTCAATGGTTTTGGTACTTTACACATTTGCTTATGTGAAGCCTGTCTAGTCTTTGTTATAGCTACTAGGGGGTTGAGCCCAGATTATAATTATTGAATTTGTATTTTACCTTAACAACTTGCTGGGCTCATTCCATATGGTGGACTGCCACCCTAATAAATACACTTTCTTACACAGATGGTTTCGTCAATTAAATCCTAATTGATTTTTGTTTTGTCTATCAGGTGCACAATGAATGCTGTGCATCACACAAACACTGAGGGCATAACTTACATTGATTATGCTGTGACGTATTATTGTAGCCTGGAGGAGAACCACGGAAGTAAGAGCCTCATTTAGAGTTCGAAAGAAACTGAAAATCTTTCAATTTCTGGTAGAAACTTTCAATACAGATCAGAACTGGCAGTCTGTGTGTCCTCCACAATACTATCCCAATTATGGTGGAATTAATTTTAGCTGGTTTATGTTCCCTACAAACTCTAATTGATGCCCTAAGTCACACCTACTCTCAAAAGCATCATTTTGAATCGAGCTGCAAATTTTATGCAAAAGTATAGTATTGAGTGATGTGCAATAAAGGGCCACAGGACTGTGTGCATTGTGGCCATGGGTTATTGTACAACAAAGACTCAGGCTTGTGTGCATTGTGGGATAAAGGGTGTTGTACAGTAGGGAGCAGTGATTGATGCACTGTTAGAAGCATATGTAGATGTGAATTATGAAGGCGAAGAGTAATGTCAGTAAAGTGTCAATTTGCACAATGCTAGTAGCTACCCCTGTCCACTTTATTTGCATTCTGATATTTGAAATATTTTTAAATGGCAAACATAGTACTAACAGAACCAGAAATCAAATAATAGACAATTGTAAAAGTCTATCTAGCTGTTATGATGTGAGAGAAATTGAGGCCATTTTGCAGTGGCAGCCGGCTCAGGTAAGCACGGTGGGTGGTGGGCGGGGCAGGTCGCGGCAGGGGGCAGCTGACAGATGATTGAATAGGTATTGTTTATTTATTTAATTATACCTATTCCGTCGTCCGTCAGCTTCCTCCCCGCCGAGCCCTGCTCCGCCCCACTGCACTTACCGCCACTGCCATTTTGTATGACAAATACAATTTTCAGACTTTAATTGTAATGTATTGCTGTAAGATCCAGCAGATATTTGTGTGTTGATTACATGAACAGAGCAATCTTTGTGAGAAAAATTGATGATTATATCCTTCAAAAGAAGTGTCAGACTCATTTGGAGTGAGGGTCTTTAAGTTTTTTTCTATACATCTCATATTGGACTCTAGGGGGCATATTCTCAAGGACTTATAGCCGAGTTAGCGGCACTTTATCACAGCCAAAGTGGTGATAAATTTATCGCACCATTCACAAGCTGGTGCGAACAGCCGATATCACCAGTTTATCTGTGATAGCAGCCACAAAAAACATTGCTACGGATGACACCGGCAACTAACGCTAATGAGATGTAGAGTAGGCGTTCCCGTGCAAAAAGCTGCAAAAACACCACTTCGCAACATTCTCAACGACCAGCCAGATCGGCGATAAGATCCCAAAATATGCGGTAAGGCGCGTTAGCAGCAGGGGTTTAACACATGCTCTTACCTGGTGTTAAGTTGGACTTCAACCTGCACCATAAAAGGAAGCCCAGCCCACAGCCACACAAGAAGAAAAACAGATGCCATGGAGCCACTGATCATGCAGCTCGGACACCCAAGAGGGCCATGACACTCACCGCCACCACCCCTAGAACCACCCCCCCCCGGGCCGTACCCCAGGCACCCCCCCCCCCCTATCTGGAAGAGTCATGGCGGGTCTTCTCTGGACAATCTGTAAGTCACAGCCTGCAAGACAAAATTCAAGATAAGAAGGTGTGTCATGCGCTCATCAAAGGACAGAGAGAGAGAGAAAGAGAGAGAAAGGAGAAGAGAGGGAGAAGGAGAGAGTAACAGAGGGAGAGAGAGACAGTGAAAGGAAGAGAGGGAGAATGAGAGAGAGAGTAACAGAGGGAGAGAGAGACAGTGAAAGGAAGAGAGGGAGAAGGAGAGAGAGAGTAACAGAGGGAGAGAGAGACAGTGAAAGGAAGAGAGGGAGAGAGAGAGAGAGAAAGATAGAGAAAGCGAGGGAGAGAGAGAGACAGTGAAAGGAAGAGAGGGAGAGACAGTGTTGACACTGCGCACCCAGGCCTCACTGCTCACCTGCTGCCACCGGTGTGTCTCCAACCACTAGACGGTATACACTGCAGTCCACCAGGTCCCTTATCTGAAACAGGGTCCAGAGTTAATGATGGCAGAGTTCACATCGTTGCACACGGCAACATCGCTTGCCTGCCCCTGTGCACACAGGCTGTTGCACCCCAGCCCCTTCCGCTGCCCAGCGGTGATTGCCCGCCCCTGCGCACCCAGGCCTCACTGCTCACCTTCAACCACCGGCGTGTCTCCAAGAGGGCTCACCACGTGCCGGTGCAAGCTCCAAGCCTGGGATCCACGACCTTGGCAGCCTCCACATCATGCAGCCCTGCACAGCGGTCCAGAAGGTCGCACACTTGATTCTGGGTCTTTATTTTGCAATGGCAGAGATCATATCAGTGCACACGGCATCTTCCCTGACTGCACACCCGCTCAGCTCTATAGGTGCCACTATCTCTGTGAACTGCGAGGCAACGCCACGTGGCAGTAGGCCCGCGCTACCTGCTGGCTCAGGTCCACAATGCGGTCCATCAGGTCGCACACTTGATTCTGGGTCTTGATATTGCAATGGCAGAAACATATCAGTGCACTTGGCATCATCGCAGGCTGTACACCCGCTCAGCTCTATAGATGCCACTAACTCTGTGAACTGCAAGGCAAAACCACATGGCGGTAGGCCCACGCTGCCCACTGGCCCAGGCCTACACTGCAGTCCAGCAGGGCTCACACTAATCCTTACCATCATCGCAGGCCGCACACCCGCTGAGCACTGTAGGTGCCCCTACCTCAGTGCAAAGAAAGTCACAGTTCCATGGAGGTAGACCCGTGCCGGTCGCAGTGTATCCGGTGCCACCAACTCTGTGCAATGCAAGTCATGGACCCTCTATGATTGAGTCTCATGATATGCCAGGCGGACGCAGCCATGTCACCTCAGGCAGTGGGGAAGAACTGGGACACATAGCGTCGTCGTCCCCCTTTATACGTAAGCAGAGTGGGCTGGCTCGGCATACACCAGGCCAGCGTAGGGTTGTGAAAAATTATCCCTGGCCTCTGGGCATGGTTCATATCTGGGCTGCACAGGAAACCAACTGCATGTGTCTCTGTTGCAGTGTCGGCGCTACACGGCCCTCAATCGACAATGTTGCAATGTTGAATGCGCCCAGAGGGCGGCCGCGCACAAAGGAATTGTACAAGGAGTGCAAGGCCGCTTGGGGTCTTGGCTCATACATGCCAACTGTTGGGTGTGTATCGCTATTGGTGCAGCATAAGCCATAAGGCCATAGCCTCAATTGTAGCACGAAAGCCACATCACATTTCCAGAATGCAAGCATTAGTCAGACTAACATTAGGGATGAACGCTCCTTTGTCTCAATACAGAAGGCAGAAGGACATCTGCACCTCTAACCTTGGTTTGGCATGCGGCAGGCCCCCCTGAGAGAGATACAATAGCAGATGATGATGACTCCCACACTACGCACAGCGCTAATGATAGGCCAATGTATCCACACCCCACACACAGAAGTCCTTGATCAAGGTACTCTTTAATGGAATGCCCTTGAACACTTACGTACACAATGACCCATTCATCCAAGCATTGCACACTCATACGACTCATTGCTATGAGCAGTGGCATATCATCCACATAACTGCCGCAGGTCAGAAGGGTGCCAGTTCTACGAGAGCCACCAACGCAATGGCAGAACATCCCGGCCACATGCACAACCCCTGTCACGTGGAACTGTACGGTGCATATATGCAGCATTTACTGGGGGCACTGCCATTGGGAGTGCTGCGTATCAGTTACCGGCTAAGCTTCTGCCCTGCCATTGTCACCTGTGTTCAGCCTGTGTTGCATTGTCGATCATGCATATTCGAGTTGTCCATGGATGTCTGCCTATTCAACAGGATGGTAGCTGAACTGGAGCTTGACATGTGTGTGCGCACCCTGTTGGCCCACGACCAGGAATGTCACCGTGATACCCGTTTCTGGGATGCCATGATACTTGGCATACATGCTGGCAGCTGGACATGGGACATTGCACAACTCCTCGTGTGCAGTGACCACATTGATCCGCTCCCCTATTGGGCTGTAATGCATATTGGTGGAAGGGGGTGGACGCAGAACTCCTGTCCGGACCTGCTAATTGATTGGCTCGCCGTCCTGTTCGCTGACAATGACAAAGAGCTCCTGTTGGAAATGATAGCCTACGAAGCTGCAATTGTTTTCATAGACGAGTAACTACGTACCTAGAGCCACAACATGTTGTAACCCATTGCACAGGTTCCAACACCTTGTTGCATCTTGGAGAACTGGTCACATATCCAATGACAACAGTGGACATGGCTGCATTCGCCTGAACTCCGAATACATGAGCAGCCCACAACGCCGGTTGACACACACCTGTGCAAGGTGAGTGGACAGGGGCACTTGGCAATGTTCCTCAATCTGACACACTGCTGGAGGGAGAGTACACACATATAGGTATGTGGAGAGATGTACTGTCGTCAAATGTGATGGGGGACACTACTTTAGGCATGCCAACGACTTTGACATTTCATACACTGCCTTATTTCAAACATTGTGTGGGTCAAAGTTGTGAATTTGCGCAATTGTTGTTTCAGAGCAATGAGGCCACAGCTAGTGCACACCTTCCCAGTCATTTCATTGGCCATGTGGGTCACGGTCAAACATGCTCATTGTTTTCATTTCCCAGGGTACCTTTTTGTGCAATCAATTTCCCTACATTCATCCATGCTTTCATACTTGATCGATCATGGACATGACACATCTGTGTGATCTGGAATGTTTTATTCACATTCGGTGGAGTGTCGGAGCTGGAGCAGTACATGGCCATGCAAACCCCACATTATATTGTAGCCCAGTGGAGGTCAGCCAGAGTCATTTAGGGATTGACAAGTGCATCGGAAGAGGAAGAGTATAGTCCACAGTCTGATTGCTGTGTCATTGGTAAGCAAACAAAATCTGGCAGTCCATGTCGAGGTCCAAGGTGAGTGTCGCAGAGTGTTTCGGGGAACAGTGGGAGGTGTTGTTACAGGCATGATGCAGAGGAAGGAACCAAGCTGAAACAGGGCATATAGCGGAGATGAATGCTACTGGCTCCTTCTTAATATAAAGGTGGAATCGTCCGCATCTTCGTCCTATATGTCATCTGGCTGACATGTGGGTGCTGGTGTCTGGTCTGCAGCACAGTGTGGCACTGACACATCAGAGACCTCAGGTGGTATGGCTTCAGCACTGTGTGCCACTGACACATCAGGGGTTGGAGATGTGTGTGTAGCAGTACTAGCGGCATTCATCATCTACTGCCTTAGTGGCAGCAATGTGATGATGAGGATCTACAGAGCATGGAAGATCCCAACAAGTTTTTGCTGGTGTGCATCTGTAGCAGCCATTCTTTCTGCATGCATCCGCTCCATGTTCTCCATTATCCTCAGCATCTGTGCCAACTCTCGTGTGACATCGCTGAGGCCACTCTGACTAGACAGTTGTTATCATCTCAGAGTCATGACTCCAGCGATGTCGGGCATGGATTGTTGTTCATCGTGGAGTGAACTGTGGGTGTCCGTTAGGGACTGTAAGTGGTCCCTGATGGGACTTAGACACCCACATATGTCATCTAGTTTGGCTGCCATGAGGGCGAACCCCACTCGCACCTGTTCAGCCAGCTCCTTCTTGCAGTCTAACACCTGGCCTCGGAATGCGATGTGTTCTTTGGTGAGGTGCTGGGAGCCAGCCGTGGTGGTGGGTGCTTCCTGCTGTGTTGTATGTGCAGGGGGTGGGGTCTCCTGTATGCAGTTCGGCTGCCCTGTTCCTGGAGGTGGGTTGCCGTAGATGTCCATGAGCTGTTGTAGGACGTCATCGTCGAAGGTGTGGAGGTCCTCTTCATCGTCACTGATGTGTTGTCTGGTCTGCTCTGCAGGAGGTGTTGATTGTCCCTCTGCAATGTGAAGGGGAGATGCATTTTAACATTGTGCTGACATGTATGTTGAGGCATTGTTCCAATTTACATACAAACTGCATGACAATGTGCATTGTGACTGTTTGGGAGGGGCAGATTATTTGATGCAAGACATTGGACATTTGGACTACATCACGGATGTGAGGTTGTACACATACATTATCATCTCATAGTTTCCTGCTATGCCAGATGTGATTGGCCAGTTTCTACGCACATTCGGCACCAGTTGTGTCCTCTGTTCTATAATGAAAGTGTTGCACTTTGTACCACATTGTCGTCACTGTTGATGTGCTGTGTTTGCTATGTGTGTGTGCTGCTGTGTGCCTAGGGAATCAGGGACATGATCCAGAGTCATTGTGGGTGTTCCGTGTGCTCTACGTAATTGTGCATGTGTGCCATTGTGCCCATCTCCCCCGTCCCCCCAGCCCCTGGTTGGTACTCACCCTGGTGCTGTTGTGTCAGGTCATGTTGAGCAGTGTCCGGACCCCCAACTCCTACCTCCATCTTATCCAGCTCCTAGTGTTCCGCTGGACTGCCACCTCCAGCCTGCATTGCTGCCTGATGGGTGTCAGCGAGTTTCTTCTTGGTTTTGCGCTTCACATCATTCCAGCGCCTTTTGACCTCTCCAATTGTCCTCCTCCTCACTCTGACTGCATTCACTTTGTCCAGGATGGACTGCCATATTGCATTTTTATTTGCCAATGAGACGTTGAGGGTCACAATCAGTTGTTGGTGGTGTTCTATCACCTCCGTGATGATGATCCTGTTTTCCTGCGGACTGAAGCTCATCTTCCTCGTCTTCTTCTCCTTGCCCTTCCGTGACCCAGAGGTCCCAGGCTGGTCCTCCTGGGGGTTTGTGGGGTCTGGTCATCCTCTGTACTTGCTCCGGCTTCCTCCATGGTGCTACGCAGTGAAATTTATTTTGTGTTTTTCGGTGCTTGCATAGTGGATTTTCCCGCATGATGCATGGGAATTGCAGGCCTGTCGCTGGTTATCGCTGATTTTTATATCGCGATTTGGGACATCGAAACTTTTTTCGCATTGGTGTTTCACATTTTTACGCCGTCGCTTTAATTTTAACGTGGTCATTTGGCGTGTTATCGTGAGACTATCGCATGGTGCCACCGGGCTGAGAATACAATGTTAACACAGCGTTATTTTCCCGCGATAGATTGCGTTGTGAGAAGTTGCGTTAAGCTAATTTTGCGATAGTTAACACATGTTCTTGAGAATACCCCCCTAGATCTCTTGGTAGATGCCCAGGTCCAACTTTGCCCTTACCAATGGTGATTCTTCTAGCATTCATACATGGTATGACCCCAAGAAACAACTGAATTGGAATAAAACCTTGCAGCCTTAGAAGATAGGTTCTGCATGCTTACCAAATTATTGTTCTTTGTCCTCTTCACAAAGCCATATTCTCTTTCCTTTAAACTGGCTTACAGAGGTGCATTGTACTACTACTATGCCATTACACTACCAAATAGAAGTGAAATGCTGTCAAAGTTAAATACCTGCTTTGTAGATCCATTGTGCAAATTAGCTCTGTGAAGTGGCTTTCAGAAAAGAATAAGGAGCATATTTATGAGAGCTTTGGGTCATGCTTGCACCACGCAATGTGGTACATGCACGACGCAAACCTTTAGCTCATATTTATGAAACCACGCAAAGCAACGTTATGTGGCTCTGAATGGTATACAAAATATGGAGTAATGCAATGCAGTGCAAATCACTGTTGCATTACTCTACGCAAGGGAGGTGTTCCATGGGCATTACGGTGGGTGTTCCCACGCAAATCCCATGGTTTTTGAGGCATACCCAGATTTACCAAACATTCCCACGTGAGGCGTAATGAGGAGAAAGATCTTTAGTTGTCCTCATTTTTTTCCTCTTTCTATGAGTGGTGCATTCTGCAACACACATAGAAAGAAAAGCCTCTTTTTGTGCAGGAAGGTGTCCGTGCAGGGGGAAGGACAGGAATTTGCCATATTGGATAAATATGGCGCATTCGTGCCCTTTCCCTGTGATGCAGGGCAGCACAGGAAGGTAACTTGCTGCGCTGCCCTGCGCCACAAATCTCGTATGTATGCCCCTTTTTCTTTTACAACAAATGTAAGCCATTTGGAAAGTGGTAAACAATGCAGCGTGAAAGACTTTGATTCATAAGTCTTTACCATCAAGCGGTGGTATGGAATTATTCCGGTGTTGTACGTTTCTGCTATTTGAAAGGGGTGTCCGACTGGAAACAAGAATGTCTGGTTTGTCCAGTTAAATTCATTCTTTAATAATAACAATGAAACATGATTGAACAGCTTGACATTTACAAAAAGGTGCTTGTTAAAATCATTTACTTCCAACTTAATTAACACTAAACCTCTTTAGGTATTCCAGCAAGTACATATAAAACATCTGTCCTTTTCACAGGAATGGGAGTAAACTAGAAGGGAGCTTCCATAAAACCAATGGACTGTGACTTCCATGAAGCACAACTATAATGAAATGTTACTGCTGCAATATCAAGCTAGATAAAGACTGCTGAGGTGGAGAGGCCAGCTGCAGGAGCAGATGCAGCCAGGATCCTGGGCATTAAACAATGAGCAAACACTAACCAGGAGATAACATTTCTACACCTCCCCGGTTTCCAGGAAATTAGGCTTTGTTATTTTAAAAGCTGAAAATCTAATCAACACAAAAAACACGGAATATGGACAACTGTCCTATAACTGGTTGTCGTACTCCGCCGCTAGTCGATTGTAAAACACAGAGGGATTGGGCAGCCCCCCGCCATTTCGAAAATCTGAATTTATGCAGTAGAGTATGCTGAGAGATAAAGATGTCAAATATTTAGGGGAGTCCGGTCTGCCTTTCTTCCAAAGAACAGGAATTGAGTTACAAGGTATATTTGTCTTCTAGCAAAGAAGAAAAGCTGAACTCTTTCATTGAAATCTATACATTTACCTACATTTAGTATATTTTGTATCAAAGTTTGAAACACGTTTTCAGGGAAGGCAAGTGATTTAATCAGTTCTGCACAATGCGAAATTAATGTAGGACTAGGACACAAAATTGTCCGGGGCACCAAATTAGAAGTGGCCCCCATTAATGAACCAGATAGCTAAAAAAAAAAGTGACCTACGTTTGCAAATCATGCCACGTTTTTTACCTTTGAAGGCATGCTGTATAGGTTTTTTGTAAGGTATGAGAGAAAGCATGCATTTTAGTTTGCGTCAGGCAATCAATGTCTGTGGTAATAATAGGGAATTCAACAGTAAAAACCGGCCCATATGGCCATAAAACAGGCACATAAATTGCTAAAAAAAACAGCCCACACACTGAACTGCCAGAGCACTGCCTGAATATTCTATGCTTAATATCTAAAGAGTATACTTGTGACTGGTGGAATATTTCTGTTTATCCGCTTCATAAAAAATTAATTTCTTTTCGGTATTTGTTATAGTGCAAACTTGCTCAATTTGAGCTGGTGTTTTCCAGTACTTAATTGTCAACACCAGCACTTATGGCAGTCTGCCACATGGTGGCTGTGTTTGTCTCATTTAGAGAAAAACATGACAACAGTTGTTTATTAATTTGGTATAAATTAAAAATGATTAATACCTGCCGCCTAAGCCATCCTTATAGCTTTGGAGGCCTGGAATAGAAGAAATTGTCACACTTGTAGGAGTGTGATGGTTAGTAGTTGCGGTGCTACTGCAATTTGGAGCGCTGGCAAGGGGAATGTGTGGCACAAACGGAAGTAGCTTCCTGAAGAAGGCTCCAGCACTTAGATTTGTCCAAATCAAGCACTGAGCACAAACCTAGCTAAAATGTACAGTGGGACTTCACAGAAAACATTTACAATATAGAAGTGTAATCTCAACCTTGAGGTGTGTGGTACAGAGATCAATATGTTGAGCACAGCTCTTGCTTCAAACCATATTACAGAAATCAGGATGTGATGGAAGACTGAATGGAAAAAAACGTTTACGACAGTACTAGACAACACACTATATATATGTATCTGTACATCGTACCTTTTTTCAAAATGTACATGTTTACAGGGCCCTATACATAACATTTGCAGTTTATAGCATAGACACATAACAATATCTATCCAGAATAAATACTACTTTGTATTGTGTACTCGGCAGAAGTTAGGTGAGCAATTAACAAAGAAGCGAAACTTACCTTGAGTGTGCTATTTTAGTTTTTAAATGTTATTTCTTTTTTTATTCCAGAACTTTTTTTTTAAATGTGTACATTTAATTTGAAAAAAGAAACTTGCAAATGTAATTTTTACTAGCAGTCTCTGAAGTATTTTTTTATACAAGTATATTGGGCCTGATTACGATAGTGATGAACCCGCTAACGACAGGCTGTCTGTGACGGGTTCACTGCCATTGTGCGGCCATTTCCTGCCTGCCAGAGTGTGCTGCCAGGCGGAAAGCTCAACTACCACAGGTCCGACAGAAGCAATCGTTCCGATTGCCTGTCGGACCGCCCCACATCCCCAGAATGGTGGCGGTGCCTAGCAGGCACTTCCCGACTGATTGGGATGCAGTATCTCCGTCAGCCTTTCCATGGAAGTTCAACCGCCATGAAGTGGATGGCAGGGATGTACTTTCGGGGACCGTTGCGGGCCCCCCTTGACCAGGGGCAATTTATGTATGCACTTGGGGGGCACCTATGGTGCCCCCCTACATTTCCCTGCACTATGTGGCAGGCACCGCATGGTGCCTGCCATGTAGTGCAGGGACATATTCAAGGTGCATTTTTAACATTGCAGCGGGTGATGCTTGCCGTAGCACCTGCCGCAATGTTAAATATTGCAGATGTGAGTGGCGTGGTGGCGGTCGCATCTTAATTCTGTGTGGGACTGCTGCCTTATAGCTGGGCGGTCCCCATCCCCGGACGATGGCGGACGATCGTAATGACTCCAATGGGGTTTTTATGCATGTAAGGTTTTCATGTATATGAGAAATAAATCTTTTGAGCAACATTTCTAAATTTAGAATAATTCATTAGTTTATAATCGTGGGGATGGTGTTGTACTCATATTATGCGGATCTAGCCCCAAGGGCAACACAGCATTTGCAAAGCTCTCCATTGTACATAAAAAGTAGTACGAATAGCTGCAGGCAGTTTATGGGAGGAGTGGTCGGATGAATTCTAAGGGACGAAAGAACAGTTTGTCAGAAGATGTAGAAGTTACATTGGTAATTTCAAATACTCATGTATGCACTGATACAGAATTTACTAAAGTGTACAGAATTTAGAGCTGAGTTTCATATGGTTTGGCTCATAATAATGAATAATGTTTTTTAAATATTTTGGTTATATTGATTTATTGAATATATGACAATTTTTGTGCCAAGTAGTAACCCCCCGAAACCAGGTGCACACTCAGCATCATCAGCAAATAATTGAGAAACCCATGGAAACTTTATTCCACATGATAAAGGTCTTTCTTCAGTCTTATTAATCTTATGGATGGCAATCAGTCACATGGCAAGAGATGCCATGCTTTCTTGCTGCCACCATGTGAGAAAGGAACGGCACCTAGCACTTCAGATTTTATCTCTGAAGCAGTCAATGGAAAATACTTCATTTACTGGTGTGTTGATTTACTAATACACATAGGTTTAATTCTACATTTTTTTCCCTAATCTCCCTTCCCAAGTGTAGATTTAAACCTAGGTGTGGACTTACATGCCTCCATTTAATCAAATCAAGAGGTGCATATTAATTTTACATATTAATTTTTAAACCAGAACTAATAAAGTAAAATGCTACAGTACATTGACTCATCAAACTAAAGGTGCACTAAATAATTAAGTTATTCAAATATATTTATTTTAAAAGTAATATCTTTTAAACAATAATTAAAAAACACTCCATTATTATTTCACTTTAATTTGACATGTAGTACATTTTGCAAAAAACTGTGGGACAGATTACTTAAGTAAAGAACTAACTGTACTGTTTCTTAAGTGTAAAAATGTTGTTTTTACGTGGTTGGTTGTTCACAGAAGCCTGGGAGTGCCTTAAAGTTATGTAAACTGCTATTTTTTTTTTATTTTTTAATTAAAATACGAATGTTTAATTTCTTTAAAAAATCTTTTAATATCATACATGATGTATCTGCATTGGTATACATTTTTAAGATAATTTGTTTAGATACTATTTGCGTTATAACATAGTTATCCTGTTACAGCTTTCATGCATGTTTCCGTTAACATCACAGTCAGTATGCAAGCTTAAGGTAGCATGGGTAGTAGTTAATTTATTTAATATACGTTTTTGCACTATTTATTTAATTTAGTGTGCTTAATTATATTGGTATCACAGAGGCATGTGAATTTAATGCCATATTAGCTAATTATGGTGTTTGTTACTCACTCTTGCATATCTTGCATGAGTGCATAAAATATGCATGAGTAAATTACACATGAGTGAGTAATGTACACGTGAGTAACTTACATAGCATATCTAAGTTATGCCAAAACATTTTATTGACAATTCCAGTTTTTTGAAAAATGAGGCATAGTAGAGGTCATCTAATGGGTACACATGATATTCATGGGTACTGCTAGTTGGGACAAAGCAAATGATGAAGGTATGCATATTTTGCGTTGTCAGATTTTTGGATAAGTAATAATAATAATAATTTGCATTACTAAAGCCCTTACATATCACAGGTTTTAAGGCGCTGGGGACCATCAGGGAGATTCAGGGGCATATTCACGAGGAAGTGGCGGTGAGAGGCGTTAGCCTCCTTGGCTTAACGCCTCTCACTGCCACTTCGGAAACGCCAGGCTGCACCCTATTCTCAAGAATGTGGTGCAGCCTGGTGTTTCCCCTTGCGACGGCGCTAAGTCTCACGACTTAACGCCAACTCAGACACCCTTGCACCAGAGTGCAAGGGTGTCTGCGAGCAGGGAGGTTTGTTTATGTACAGGAAGGTGTCCCTTCCTGCATATGAACAAACCTTAAATGCTGTTTAGAAACTTACATGTGTGCTGCTTCATGGGACACCTTCCTGTAAATAAACAAACCATGGCATTTTGCTACTTCCATGTGTTCTGCACAAGGCAACACACATGGAAATAGCAAAAAAGAGGAGAAATTAAGCATTTCTACTCATTTCGTCCCCTTAACACCAGGATTTTTCTGGTCTTAAGTTCAGCGATGCCACCTATTATCGCCGCCCTTGATAATAGGTGGCAGCGTCGAATTCAATGGGTGTTGCAGTGGTATGCCCACCACAACACCCACTGCATGCCCCCTATCACACTAAGTTTAATGTGAAAGGGGCCCTATTCTAAAGGCAGTGTTAAGCCACTTAACGTGGCTTTAAGCCACGTTAAGTGGGTTAACGCTGTCTTGAAAATAGGGCTTTGGCCGTATCGCCACGGGAACATAAAAAAAAGTGACGTTTCCGTGGCGATAGGGGGTTGAGTATGTGCCCCTAAGTGAGCTATTGACCAGAGTCACATGATGCTGAGCTGAGCTGCCACCGGCGCTGGAGATTGAACAGCGGGCCCTGCACTCCGGAGGCAGCTGCTCTAGCTGCTGTGCCAGCCCCCTTCACCCCCACTCTCTAAAACTTCACAAAAAGCCTTAAGTCTATTTCTTCAGCATACAGTATTTATGTCAGGGCAGGCAATATTCTGACAATGATATTCTGGTACCAAATACTCCTGAATATTTTACGAACCCCTTATCCTGAAAAGGGCTTGAAATGCCCTGTTATGATCTAAGGCGTAATCTATTCACCCTCTTACATTTCTTTTTCACGATGGATTTAGTTACATGGTATTCCTCTTTAAAGTACCCATATTGACTACAAAAATGGAGACTAAAACACATTTTGTTAATTTCCCTATCTCTGTCAGAAGGGCACCTTTCGAAGAAGATAGGTTCATGGTCGCATAGGGATAATCATTACTTTCAGAACCCTAGAATGTGTAGTGGTCACAATAGCATTACTTTCCATATATTTTGTCAGCACAATCAAAGATGTTTGTACTATATTTTTTTTTGTTTATTACTTTATTAATTTTGCACACAAAAAAGAAAACACATAACCAGGCAAAACTAAGATGTCTGTACAATAATTATACAGCTAGCACAACTATATGATTTTGATTAACATTATGCTTACAATTTATAATTCTGAGTAGCCTTTGTCCCTTATGGAAGATGACATTCAAGTATTGTAATTGTTAATGAATATGTGTAGTCACGCACTTGGCCTACGATGAGTAGCTACCTTGATATTTCAACTTTCTGAGTCATATCACATAAAGTAAGCACTGGACGTATAACTTGGGACAAGTCAATGTTACAGTTTTGGGCTGATAGATGTTTTACACAGTTTGAAGAGCAGGACTAGTGATATTTTACTATCTTATCAATAGCGATACTTCACAACATGCGCTGCACAATGCAGCCCTGCTTCACTAATGTGCTGTGGTGATGCAAATCTGCTCACAGTGCTATGCATTGTGTAATCTAACTCTGCACCACAGCTTTGGAACCAGTCCTCGTGTCGTGGGTGTGGCAAGAATTTCATGCAATTGGCTCACCGCTGCAGGAAGAGGCTGCACTAGCCAGAGGACCAGTTCTAACTGGAGAGAAAAGATGAGCAGTCAGGGAGTTGTACCTAGCAGCAGGTATGTTGAGATACAAGATCAAGCAAAAAGATGGCTACTCTGGTGCAAACTCATCCATTTAGCCATGCACTCTGCCATTCGGTCTCTCATGCATGCACTCGATAGTCCAATCATCTTTACATACGCTTAGTCATGCTTCCAATCATCCACGTATAGTTTCATTCTTGCATTCCCCTATTCACACCCACACAGGCCAATCAATAATCATTTTTCAATCAGAAAAACAGACCTATTAGCTTTGTCAATGTGCGTGCGTCTATCTAGATGGCATGCCAAGGTAAAGCAACACTCTTTCAGATATGTTCGGAGCAACCTATCTCACTGTTTCGCTCCACTGACGCACAATATTCTTTCATGTAACATGCACAATTATTGCAAAGGCATCTGCAATGACCAGATCTTTTGCCAATCACCATGGGCACAAATCAAATTTTTTTTTTTTAATTTAAAAAAAAATTCATGGAGATTTACCTTTTCGAATGAATGAAGTTTTCTTTTTTTTTTTGCTTTACTAATACTCCCATAAGTACACGTGACATACCCTAATGATTCTTATGTACCACGTGCGTAGTGTAAGGCCGTTCCTGTACACCCCCACTACATTTTGGGCTGATTCATTCTCCTTCTTACTGTAGGAAGAGAGTAGATTTAGAGCTGGCTGGAGTAAATATCTGACTGTTTTCTGGGCAGTCACAAATTTGAAAGGCTAAACATGGCCTGTAACGCCTTCTTGAAACCCTTTGAGTGGAATTTACTGCAGAATATTTCTACGATGGATCACTCTGCCTTAGTGGTGGGGAAACCCAGAATAATACATCCTTTGGGTATTGATGCCTGCCAGCATGCATTTTGTGACTTGATGACAGGCATAAATGGAGGTATTTTCTGCTGTAAATATATATTTACGGCCGAAAAACATTTCTGAATTGGGCTCTATACCTGTGAATAACAAAAAAAGCTATGCAAAAATCTCCCTTTGATGTATTTCTTTGGAATGCAAGGGTCAGATTTACAAGAACTGACGCATCTCTGCTTATTAGCAGAGATGCATCAGTTAAATTGCATCACGTAAAAAAAACCTTGCGCCACCATGGATGCGTCGCATTTACAATGCGGCGCACCATGGCGCAAGGACTGATAGATGCATGATGCATCTGTCGGCGTAAAGGTGACGCAGTGCTGGAGTCGTGTTGCAATGGCGACGCAACTCCAGCACTGCTCAGGGGAGGCCTATACTTGCTGTGTCACTCCTTACGGCGTAAGGTTTTGACGCAGAGGCGTCGTAAAAGTGACTCAGTGAAATCTTGTAGATTTCACTGCGTCACTTTTGCGAGGTTTTCTTGCGTACCCGGCATACATTATACCTGGGATAATGTGACGCAGGGCTTTACAACGTGACACATTTCCCTAGATAGATCTCGTTGTAAATTTGTTGCAACGTGGCGCAATGTTTACGACGTCGCTGCGTCACACAAGTGACACAACGGCGGCACAAATGTGTTGCAAGGGGCTTGTAAATCTGCCCCAAAGAGTTTGTATCTTTTGCCAAAATGTACTAAAGCCACCAACTCCGTTTCATTGTATGTAGCTTGAAAAACAGCCGGCCCCTGTGTGTACTTACTTCACCAGAAGACTGAGTCGATTCTCTATAGAATACCATGATAATTTCCCGTAATGCATCTTTCGTTAATTTTGTGATCTTTGTCTTTATCGAAGAGGACATATTTAGTAATTTCATGAACATTTCCTCTGCATCCTGGTGGTAATATGTTCAAGCGAAGAGTCTTTATAGTGCGTCATTATAATTAGCTCGGTAGGAAAAACAGGAAACCCGTTTGTTATTTGTCTGTTTTCTCCATTTCAGTCCCATAAATGCAGGCCTCAGACGAACCAGACACAGTCTGTTACTATATCACATGATTAGAATTCAATTAAGCTAATCGACAGGGTTGTTTTAATGGCGCCTCACACTTGCCTGCATTGTTCCATAAAGCTCCATAGAAACCAGAAATTATTAAAATGGGGTTTTAGAAGACAGACTCGCTAGCTTAAGTTATGCGACTAGCTCCAAATAAAAAAACAAACACTGTAGATGAAAAAGACTCAACGTTTATTGGGGCAATACTGTGAAATAGAAATGAGGATAAGGTTAACTTATGTTGTAGGTAACTGGTTCCATTTTGCTTGTATCCCTCAAGCTTGCAGCCTTGTGTACACGTGGGTGCAGTCGTAGCAGCCTGTGAGAGTATTTGCACCCGTTTGTGCCGACAACAATTTGAAACCTTTAGGCCCTGATTACAAAGTAGTTGTGTTTTTTAGTTCAAGTATCCCGAAGGCCTGGAATCTTCAATGCCGGACAGTGTATGGGTGCCAAAACATTATTAATAATGAGTTTTCTCCTTGGAATAAGGAATAACAACACAGACCCAGATATACCGGCTCTTTTTCTGTGTGGTTTTCCCAGATTCCAGGGAGAAAATTGCAGACATCTTCCATCTGTTCTGTGTATGCATAAAGTGTCAATTTGTGAGTCAGAGCAGGGTTGAGCCACACACTGCTGCAGGGGTTTGGGTGGGGGTGAACTGTGTTCCTGCCTGCAGTGTTAACCTGGTCTGATGTGTCTGGGCCTGGAATAATCACTTCTAGTGTTTGTGAAGCCGATAATTATGGCCCCTGAGATAGTGAGCATTGTAGATGGCCAAATTCCAGTTGCTCCACAGGTGAAAATCCTCCACTTTTATTTTGGCCTATGGATGTACCATGATCCAATTTAGAGCAGTGTTCCAATGCACAATGAATCCATATATTTGTTTTTGCCAAAATTATGCATTCATTAACTAAGAAAATCTCTGACTTTGTAGATGAGGTGCGGCCAGCCAAGATTGAAAGCACAGAGCCCTTTTTGTGTTTAGTTCTCTGCTGTCTACTTCATAGATGTTTTTAATGTAAGGGCTGTAGACAGTAATTGAGAGTGAGAACCTGGAAAGTGTGGGGCCAGGGGCATATTATCACTTCAGCCCCACTCCTTGTGAAGGCCCTGGCCTGTGTTTAGGTCGAGCATCAACTCGCATTCGCTGTCTGAAGACCTGCTAGAATCACTCATACTCAGTGTAATCCCGCCTGCTGCTTGCAATTGGTTCACTCCTGGGTCGCTTATGTTTACTGGCTCCCTATTGGTTAGCACTCTGATACATCACTTCCGGTTTCATGTGAGGAGCACCGGCAAACTATGGATTCCTTACACTTGTAAGTATTAACTGTTGTTTGGAGACTATTTGTTTAATTTATTCTCTACTAGTGTTCCTTGCCCTGTTGATTTTTTGTGTCTTCGAGCGCCACGTTTTATATAAAGCACGGCGCCCGCTGTTATTTATTTATTTACCTACGCACATGGTTTTCATGTATTTGGGTGGTGCGCATTATATGTAGCACAGCACCCACATTTATTTATTTAGCTGCTTGTGATTTTTAAAAGCGGACAGTCACAATTAAGAGGCCCGCCCTTACAGTCAAAGCTGCAGCCCAGTGCGGCCAGCATTTGAAACCATGAAGAGCTCGTCCCCCAGCCATGCATAGAGCCCCACTAGTGCCAAGCACAGCGACCCTCCCCGCCGCCCAGCTCCCACATGTGCAAGGACTCCAGAAGACAATGCTATCAAAGAAATAAGAAGATAGGGGCTCTCTACTAAAAACAAAGAGGTCCTTTTATTTACAGGCACAATTACCGCTGACATCCACTCCTAGTAAACAGAACCCTTGGGGCACTGCAAGATTTTGCTCCTGAGAGGTGCTGTGCTTTTAACAGAGGTTTTCTTTGGCCGCTTTCTCCACTTCTCCCTACACACATTATGCACACTGTTCACACCCAACTCCACAGCGCAATCAGTGAATGTCTGCAACCTACATCAGTTGCAGTTCGCCTGTAACTAATGTAGGTTCGCTCCTTTTAGGCACCGAGGCATAATGTGCTTTCTAAAGCAAACCGTTCGGCAGCAGCACAAGCTGTCGTTCCAGTGTTAAACGCCACCATCAGTACTTGCCTGTACTATGCCGGTACTCTCCCATTAAACGTATTGTGTCGCTGCTAAGAGGTGCGGGTACTCTCCCTTTCAAGTTACATCCAACTCCTCAGTTGGGCCACTATAATGTGACGGATTAAGGATTCCAAATATGTTGGTAGTTTATGAACATCTATGTCCTCCTCTCTGATCTCCAAGAACTCAGTGCATGTAGCATTGGCGAACGAACAGGATATAAATCATTGGCCCAGTAGCAAGCGCTCTGTTCACATGTTCTGCTCCACCTAGGTAAAATATTATGAAAGTAGCAACTGAATCAGCAGGTTCATTTAACTACTCAGTATACCAAGCGACCACGCTGGCAGCAATGTAAGCTTTTTAATTTTTTAACTCTTTATTGTTTTGTCAACAGTAGGTACAACATGTAGCACTGTAAGCTTTTTTTATTTTTATAACTCTCTTCATTGTTTTTCAACAACAGGTAGAATATGTAGTACTGTAACCTATACTAGTACTCTTACTTAGGTTAGCCGTCTTTATTAATAAAACATTTTTTCCAATTACTATGAATAGTTTCCCTGGGGTAGTGATAAATACATTTGATGGATTGGAGATTTTAACTAGAAATTATTTACCTGTGTGCTTTTTTAGGTTTTCTAAAATATCAACTTACTACTTGTCATCTTTCTGTCTTATCTACAATGTTGGGCTTTTCTAGCACCAAGCCTATTTGTTACAGAGTCTTTCTCCATCCTTCCATCTACCCCAAACCCGTTTTGGAAAGTCTCACACCACATTCGGTCCTCTTTCTTTATCTTTGAAGTGCTCAGCACCCATGACTGTATCCTCCCGCTTTGTTTTTTAAAATATAATTAAAACCTAGCCACTACCTGTGACGTGCCCGTCGCATGTAAACTTGATAAATTGTTTTGCTGACTGAATATGTTTTGGAGCATGTGGATGGCACGGGTGAAATACTACAAAATAAGGGAATAGGCAGTTTAGGGTCTTCAAGCATAAAGTCAAAGCAGAGTTTTTTGTGGGAAGGTAATGGAACCTGCACTTCTGACCCCACCTGCAAATATTGTAAAAAATGAACTAAAAACAAGCCTTAAAAAATAAATAGTTTCCGTAAAAACTGACTGCATTGACAATATTGCTCCTTACAAATAAAAAATGTAAACAAAATCTATCTCGGGGAATCTGTTCCACATCAGCTAAAGCTGCATCCAGTCAACCAGAGGTAAAATCTGCAAACTCTACGGAACCGGTCGGTTGCACTCAAATATAAATTGTTTTATTCAGTCTTTTTGACAATTTTATCTTTTTCCAAACAGCTGTTTAATGTAAATGTTTAATGCCAGAGTATATATTTATTTCACAGTCAGTCATCAGATTCCTTCCCTATTAGCATAATATCCTTCCAAATGATGATGTCACTAACTTCCTCCTGAAACACTCACATTTATAAATATTCCTTTAAACTCACTTCTATACCAATATTGATTAATGGCTGTTTATTGAATTAAAGGAGCAAGTCTCAATTTCTTGGTCCTGTAGTTGTGGATAACAAGTATTGACAAACCAATAAGTCTCACCTATGACACCTGTTAGCTTACGCAATGATTTGTAGCCATGCTGTACAATGGAGAAGCACACAGACAGAGGCGGGCCGGGGAGTGGGGAGCACAGAGAAAAGGGTAAGACTGTGGCATCTAGTGAAATAAGGAAACAATTTCTAGGGCAGACATGCTGCACCAGATCTTTAATGTGCCACACCTCATTCTCAGTCCTCTAGGCAGTGCTGCTAGCTGCTAATCTGGTCCCAGTGGCAATTCACCATTCTCAGTCCTCTAGCCAGTGTGTAGCTGATTCTCTAGTCCCAGTAGTAATTCCTCATTCTTGGTCCAATAGCCCATGCTGCTTCTCTGGTCCCAGTAGTCATTCCTCATTTTTAGTCCTTTAAACAATGCTGCAGCTGCTTCTCTAGTCTTAGTAGTTCTTCCTCGTTCTCAGTCCTCTAGGCAGAGTTGCTAGCTGCTAACCTGGTCCCAGTGGTAATTCCACATTCTCAGTCCTCTAGCCAGTGCTCCAGCTGCATTTCTGGTACCAGTGGTAATTCCTCATTGTTAGTCCTCTAGGCAGTGCTCCTATCTGCTTCTCAGGTCCTGTCGGTAATTCCTCATTCTAAGTCCTATACGCAGTGTTGCACCTGTGTCTCTGTTACCAGTGGTAATTCATCATTCTCAGTCCTGTAGGCAGTGGTGCAGCTGTGCCACTGTTCCCAATGGTGATTCCTCAATCTTGGTCATCTAGCCAGTGCTGCTTCTCTGGTCACAGTAGTAATTCCTGATCTTTAGTCCTCTAGACACTAATGCAGCTGCTTCTCAAGTTGCAGTGGTTTTACCTCATTTTAAGTCCTCTAGGCAGTACTGCAGCAGTGATTCTGGTCACAGTTGTAATTCTTCATTCTGAGCCGTTTAGTCAGTGCTGCAGACGCTTCTCTGGTCCCATTGATAATTCCTCATTCTAGGCCCTCTACACAGTGCTGCTAACTGCTACTCTGGTCCTGTTGGTAATTCCTCCTTTTAAGTTTTCCATATAGTTCTGCAGCTTCTATCGTGGTGCAATCGTATATTGCTACATTTTAAGTCCTCTAGGCAGTGCTGCAGCTGTGTCTTGGTTCCCAGTGGTAATTTCTCCTTCTTTGTCCTCTATGCAGTGCTGCTAGCTACTTCTCTAGTCCCCTCAGTAACTCACTCATTCTAAATCCTCCAAACAGTGCTGCAGTTGTGTCTCTGTTCATACATCCACTACACTCCAAACAAAAAATCATACATAAAGCACATTGTCATTTACAACGCCAATAGCTCCAACTCTGACAAATCTGAGACCTATTGCATTGAAATGCTTGTTTGTATTTGCACTGTCTAACTTGCATTCTAAGAACTGAGAATTTCTACATGTTAGAGCATGATTTCAAGACAACACTGCTTAAAATCAGTATAATGGATGTCTTTCTGCTTAATATGAACAGGGTGCTTAGCTCTTCACTGTTCATGATAAGGCCCCTAAGTGTTCACTGCAAATGTTAAGTTTTCACACCCTAAGATGCCACAGACTTCCGAACACAGCCTTAAATATAAATGAGTTGCCTGTGGTCAGCCTCTACTGATTATATAAAAAGTGTATTTTTTTCACTGACTTGTGAAGTTCTGCATATATGCCTAAGTAGTATATTTGACAGAGGAGTTTTATTAATCCTTCTACCTATGCATCCAAACTACAGACAAATCATTGCATTACTATTTCCATTCTTACCGTCAAATGCTGCCCAAATATAAAATGGAATACATACGCATGTGAAACAGGGCTGGAAGTGCACAAACCATGATGCAGAATTGGGAGGATTATTGCAACAAGGTGTGGCTGTGGAAATTCACAGATTGCCTCTGACCAGAAGCCAGACTGAAAATTCTAGAGCTCAATGTTTACAGAATAGACTCAGGTTAGCATTGTTCTTTTACTAATCAGCCTTGCCTGTAGAAGGTGGAGAGTATTCCAAAGTTCCATAGGTACCTTATGCCACTGACAGTCTTCAAAAGGATGCACAAAGTGTTTTGAGTTTCAATGCTAATGGTCTTTGTGGCTGAAATGGTTTATTATTGGTGTCTGTGTTCGATTCTTACTTCTGCATCGAGGCATGAGAAAAAATTGGAAATCTTAGTACTGTATAAGATATATTGTGATAATGGATTACTGTATACTCAGACAAGATATCTAGCAGTGAGACACACAAGGATGATGATGTCCCAGTGCTACATGGACTTATTTCCTCCATTTGGCCCTTAGAATCCTCTTGGATGGTCACTTGGTGATAAGTAGAGAGTGCAGAGATCAGACTTGAATTCCATAGCCCATGGTTGGCTCAGTGGCGTAACGCAAAATGCTGGAGCTCCACTGAAGAATGTAAACAGGGGCCCCTGAGTTTCTCCCATATCTCAAATACATTCATTGTTCTTGGGCTGATTGCCCCCTCCCCCACCCCCCAGAAGGGATGCGGACCACTGAAGGCTCGGGCCTGCTTTGCAGGGGCCTTTGTTACGCTCTTGTGCACCCTCAGTGATACAATTTGTGAGCAAGGTGGGAAAGGTGTTCCAATCCCCCCCTCCATGAACTCCTTGAGCCTCATGTACCAATCATTGGCCTTTGGATTGGTTTTGATTCACACTTTCCATGTAGGTAAGCTTGGGTGCTTTGTAGAAATGGAAGGTGTTTTCTGTGTGTATTTTAACCCACAATTATTTATAAAGCACACAATTCAATGTGACTATTTTTGACTCAATAATATGTTTTCATAAACCTCCTGAGATATATTACTTAAAATAGAAACTTTAGGTCTACACTTTAAATGAGGTTCACTGCAAAAGACATCAAACATCTGAGCTACTTAATGATTCAAACATCTGACCACACATCATACACAAGTCTCTCCAGCAAGTGCATTAACCACCTGAGTAACCTCATTGGGGTTATAGTAACGGAGATCTCTTTAACAGGTGCATTAACACCCTAATCTACATAAAAATGTAGCCTCGTTTGTGACCAATAATGTTCTTCGAAAGAATAGCTTGACTATCACGCTTTCAATCTTCCCACTTACGTTGGAATTAGTTTGGGAAAAATAATGAAAATAGTGATTGTCATTCAGCAGCTACTCATGTCTCTGCCCCTCATGACTCCACCCCTTCTGGAAAAAAAACTTATGTCCTCAATTTGTAGGTACCTGAAGTAATTTATTTAAATGTTAAGCACTGGCAATTCCTAATGCTCCCTGTGATCTAGTGTCTCTTACCCATCTGTTTGCCCATTTCTGCTATGGTGTCTCATTGCTCTTATTCCATTTAATTTGTGGATTGTCCCCCCCTTCCTCTCCCCCTGATCTGAGGTCTCTCATCCAGCATGTTAGACCTGGCATCTTTGGCATGTTTTCCCCTCTTGTTTTGCTTCTGATCTGTTTTTGACAGTGTGCTGCATTTCTTTGAAGCTAGTTTTAGAGCTCTGAGCACTTTACCATTGCACTTTCCCACTGCTGATCAGTGCCAAAGTGCAAGTACTCCCTGTGTAAATTGTGATGGTGATTGGTTATCCATGATTGGCATATTTGATTCACTAGTAAGTCCCTAGTAAAGTGCACTGTGTGTGCCCAGGGCCTGTAAATCACATACTACTAGTGGGCCTGCAGCACTGATTGTGCCAAACACACGAGTAGCCCTGCAACCATGTGTCAGACCTGCCACTGCAGCGTCTGTGAGGGCAGTTTTAAATAGCCATGTCGACCTGGCAAATGCGCCCACTTGCTAGGATAAAATCTTCACTTTCTCTACATGTAAGGCACCCCATAGGTAGGCCCAAGGTTGCCACATTGGCAGGGTGCAGTGTATGTGAAAAGTAGTGCTACACCAAAAAGAGGATGGACAGAATGTTGAACATTGTCAACCATTCACCCCCAGTCACAGATCTCGTTTTAATCCATCATTATTTTGCTCACCACGCCGTTCCAGGTTGGACTCAGCCACATGGAAATCAACTATGACCCTGTTCCCCAGGGGAACACTCCAGCCCGAATTGCCAGGCCAGCTCCTCCCTGGACCGGTAAACAAGCATCCTGGGACCAGTTTCAGGGCATCACCCCATATCAGCCAGGCTAGCTTGAAACTGGTGGCGTAGTCAGCACAGGACCCACGTCTGGGCATACCCTTCAAACTTAGGGTGAAAATGCATCACAAAAAGATGATGGACAGAATGTCGAACATTTTCAAACATTTACCCGCAGTCACAGATCTGGGTTTAATCCATCATTATTTTGCTCACCACACCATTCCAATTTGGACCCAGCCAAATGCAAATCATCCTTGACCCTTTTCCCATGGGATCAGTCCAGCCCGAACTCCCAGGCTACTGTGAAAAGTAGGACATGTGCAGGTGTTTTACATGTTCTGATATTGAAATACTGCTAAATTTGTTTTTCACTATTGCAAGGACTATCTCTTCCATAGGTTATCAATGAAGCTACCTTGTAACCTCTTACACGTGTAACTTCTAATTGGGAATGGATAGGGATTTGGAGTTTGGTTTCCCTAAACTCAGAATTTAAAAAGACATCTTTCTTTGAAGATGGTTTTTAATTTGTATTTTTGAAAATGCCACTGTTAGAAAGGGGGGCTTTTTTTACTTTACCACACTGTGCCTCTCCAAAACGGGTAAAGGTATTGGACCAGTAGCCCCAGAGTTTTAGAACACATCTGGATCAAGAGGAGACTCTGCCAAGAGGAAGAGCTAGAGAGCTGTCAGGAGAGGTACTGCCACTTTGCTGTGTTGCATTGCTGGGTGGGCCTGCAGTGGCTGCTTCTGAATAGGAGACAACAAGGACTGGAATTTCTTTTGTATCCTGCTTGAGAAGATTCTCCAAGGGCTTGTGTGTGCCTGCCTCCTGTTATGAAGTCCCAGGGCCATCAAAGACTTCACCTGCAGCTCCTGAACTCCTCTGCTGGGAGTTCTGACCTGCCAAGTGGTGGTAATTCCAGTTCTGGGCCCATGGAGGGAGCTTCTCCTGCAAGATGAGCTGAAAATCCATGCATCACCCTTCAGTGCCATTTTTTAATGCCACAAGCTTGTCGTGCGGTTATGAAACCAATGCATCACTGTGGTGCGGCAGAAAAGATCAACACAGCACCTAGCTGCGGCTGAAAGAACAACCACAGCCGACTCGAGAGCAGCATGTCTCTGATGTCCATTCCGACTCGACACAGGGCCTGCTGTGGGAATGAAGGAATCAACGCATACCCTGTTCACAGCTGGAAGAATCGACGCAGTGCCAGTTTCGCCACCACTGCATCGACTCCATTGCATCCGGATTTTCCATGCATCACCCCTGTGCACAGAGACTAGATTGACGCTGGACTTCAGTAAGGAACCAAGTCTGCGTGTCCGGAGAGACGACTCATCACCTCCCCTCACAGTACAAAACCGAAGCATCACCTCCTCGCACAGTAAGAAACCAATGCATCACCTCCCCTCTGTAGCTGTAAGGAACCAATGCATCTCCTCCCCTGGGAGCAAGGAACTGACGCATCACCTTCCCTGCGAGTAAGGAACCGACGTATCGCTTGCTTTTCTGGGGCCTCACCTGCACTGCGCCTGTTTTCTTCTTGTGATTTTGACGCATCCCAGATACTTCATGCTAAAAATGATGCATTCATAGTTTAGTATAGACTGAACTATTTTACTTAAAAGTTATATCTTTGCTTCTGTATTTTGGATTTTTGCAGTGTGGGTCTTGTTTCATTTAGGTAAATATTGGATATGTTTCTAAACTGGTGTGGTGTCAATATGTAGTGTTTTCACTGTGTTACTGTGTTTATGTACAAATGCTTTACACATTGCATCTGAGATAAGCCAGACTGCTAGTGGCAAGCTCCCAAGGGGTTACCTTAGCTGGGTAATCCCCTTCCCCTGACTAGAAGGAAGGCTCCCTACTTGGACTGGGTGTAAGCCACTGCCAACTCATGACCCCCGTTTTTAATACAACATCTTCCCCAGATGTCTTTACGTCTCTCTCATTCCTCCGGTTGCACAAGTGATCTCAGGACTTTCACATCCTTCCAGAGCTCCCTAGTGAGTCTCTCACTCCTCTTACTCTGTGCTACCTTCCCTTTACCCTTCCTCTACTTTCTTACTGCTTTCTTGGCTCTCTCTCAATCTCCTTCACCTTGCTTCTCTTTTGCCCCCACCACTTTTTCTCTGCTGTCTGGAAGCTGCACCCTTCAGGCTTCAGTAAAAGGCAGAGAAATATGCCTGATAGCCACAGAAGGTTAGCTAGGGTGCCATAGGTCCTAAAGTAAACAGGGGGAAAGCTCGCCCCCCACCATCCCTTGGTTTGGTAATTAAAAAAAACAACTATAATGGGCTACAATTGGATCCCTTGCACTCCTGGACTGGACTTCGGTGCTACTGCACCTGCTGCACCATTGATAGTTATGCCCCTGGCTAGGCACACAGATGGTATCCAAGGGCGTAACTAAACACTCGATGAAGCAGCCACTTAGTCAATGGAAACTTCCTGGAATCCTTTGCCACAACGGCAACCTAGGGGTCCTAAAATTGCAAATTGAAGAAATAACAGTGCCACAGAAAGTGCATCATTAGTTTGCATAATTTGCTGCTGCTGAATTAGTCACCCCTGCCATATAATTTGTTTCTCCATTGCTCCATATTTTTAATGACCCTGGATTTAGTTTAACAACCTTTTGTATTGTGAAAGATGTAGTGCTGGCCTACTTCGATTTAACAAAGAATAATTCTGAAAACAAATATTTGCAGACACAAAGTTCCACATTGGAGCATGGTGCGTTTAGTGACATGAAGTCATAAGGTAACCTTATGTGTGATGTAAACAAGTGCAACGGGCGGTGTGCCCTGTGGGCTTCTTCTACTGTGCCACCCCCTGACCTCTGCCCTTCATACAGGAAGTGTTATGTCTCACGTTTCTTGGTGAATTCTTTGCCCAGCCCAAAGAAGTTAGTCTAGTCGTGCACGTGAGACGCAGTTATATCAACAAATATTGCCTTTTATTAAATAGTGTAGTGGTGTGTGTAGTGTCGTGCGGCAGCCAAGCACGACACCGACACGTAATGACTTCGGAGGTATTTATTTCGTTCTCTCCTCTGCCCCGCTACTATACTAACTAACTCTCCCCGCCTCCGCTCCTCCTCTTCCGTCCCTGGCTATCCTCCCACCTCATGGGCTGGTCCTAGCGCCCAGCCCTATCACGACATTACATCTTCCCCCTTCTTAAACAATTTGAAATGCTTCAAGTGTGTCCATGCATGTCAGTGTATACAATAATAGAAAACACCATAGTTACAGTTCTTCAATCAGGCGAATGGGTCTTCGATGAGTTCGCTGCGGCCGGAGGGATATTTCTTGAGCCGCTCGTTCCCCTTCACCAGGAGGCATCGCAGGTCGATGATTACTTGCTGACTCAAGTGCATCTCCTGGAACCACATTGCGGGGTGCAGTTAACACTTCTCTGACCTGGTGCGTGCACTTCTGAAAATGCGTCACATTCCTTGTGATTCTCTTGTCTTCCGATTCAGCTGTGATCATGGTCCCTTTTTGTTTCGTCACCACTAGGGGGCATGGTGATAGCGACAGTCTGCTTTTCTCTGTTGTTCTTGTCGTACTAATACCCAGTCTCCTTCCTGGATAGATGGTTGTGCAGCTTTTCTGCGTCTGTCTGCGTATTCCTTCATCTTCTCCTTTTTCAGTCTGTCTCTTGCTGCTAATTCTTCGTTCTCAGACTCTTGAGACCTGCCACTGGCTGCGTCTTCCCAGACTGGTATTCTTGTGCGCACAGTGCGACCCAGCATTAGTGTTGCCGGACATCTGCCTGTGGTAGTATGCGGTGTGGTTCGATATGCACGTAATACCTCATTTAAAGCCACCTGCACATCACATTTAGACAGTTCTGCTTGTTGAATGGTCTTCTTTAGAGTGGCCATAAATCTTTCCACCATTCCACTGGCTTGGGGCCATAAGGGAGTAATCTTCCAATGTCTGAAGTTTAGGTGATCGGCAAAAGCAGCAAATTCTTGTCCATTGAAGGGTGGGCCATTATCTGTTTTCACTACCTTCGGGATGCCCCATGCTGCGAAGACCTCATCCAGTACAGGTATAGTGGAGGCAGCTTTCGTTGATGCTATGAGATGCGCAATTGGGAAACGTGAATATTGGTCCATTATGCCCAGGACACACTTGCCAAATTGTAACGGGCCAAAGAAGTCCACTGCGACATGATGCCACACACCATCCGGCAGTTCAGACATTTGAAGGGGCGCAGGGGGATCCTCTCGACTCACTAGCTGACACTGTGGGCAGTCCTTCAGTGTCCGTTCAACCATCTGCTCAAGCGTCGGGAACCAAACTCACTCCCGCAGCGCCCTCTTCGTGGCAACAATACCTCTGTGCCCTTCAGGCACTAGGTTGATGACTCCTTGGCGCAGCTGTTTCGGAATGATGATTCGTTTGTCCCTTAGTATAAGACCATCTGAGGTGATGGACAGTTCATCCTTCACATGTCTGAAGGAGGACCTTTGAGTGTCACGAGATTGGAGCCTAAATGCCTGTTCACGTTTTTCGCCTCTTCCAGCTTCCCTTCTCTTGGCATGCTCTTCTGCTTGATCATGTATTTGTATCATTTCTTCGATTTCATCCAGAGAGTAGCTTTTCTTTAATAGACGTCTATGTAGCGACACAGACTGGCATCCTTCTATGATTCGTAGGCGATGGGCATCTTCCGTCGTGAAGGAGTCAAATTCACAGTAGCGAGCCAAACGTCGCAGTCGCGTCATGAAAGTACTCATGGGTTCATCTTTTTCTTGAGATGCCAAGTTGAATGTGTATCTTTCATAATCAACGTTTCGTTTGTGAAGAAATTTTCTGTTTAGAGCGTCACGCACATTGACATATGACGAAGCAGAGTCAGCTGTAAGTTCCTTTATGATCTGACTAATGTCTTTCCTGATTAAGTTGCGTAGCGCAATCAATTGCTGCTCCTCCTCAGTCACGTGTGACCCTTTCATGAAGTCTTTGAAGTCCTCTAGCCATTCTTGCCAGCGAAGACCCATGCCTCCCCCTGATATGAGGACTAGGGGTTCCGGTGGGTGTAGAAAAGGGACTCCAATCAGGCCAAGTCTGTTTCCACCCATGTGCGCGGTGGACATAGGCGACTCCAGCCCGGTGTTGGTACTCGCAGAGGCAGGACCCCGTCGCGATGTGGGTGATCCGGGCATGATATACACCTGTGTAACAGACAGTTGAACCCCTCCCTTGTATTGGACAGTCTAGCATTGGAGTCCTCGCAGAGCCTGTCACTCGGCGTAAATCACTGTATGGGACGCTTATTTGCACTTGTAAATTGTGTAGACATACCAGTGGGGGGGCCCAGGAGCGATGCAGACCACATAGGATGCTACTCTGGTCCTGTAATGTAGTGCAAAACATGCAGCAACTCTTCAGCATCACATTTGCCAATGCTTGATGATATTTGTAGCCATTGCCTGACTGCAAAATGGCCGCCGGGCACTTCTCGCAAGGGGATTGGTGGAGATGCCTGACTCAAAGATGGCCACTGTGAGATCTCGCTCCTCGCGAGACTAGCAAAGCCCAATTCACACGGTGGCAGCAACTTACAGCAGCAGGGACAGAGACAGGCAAGGGTACCTCAGCGCAGATGAATTCAGCTACCGGGCTCCTCACGCACTCTTCCCTCGATGTCAGCAGCAGGGAGGGCACTCACTGCCCAGACCACGTGACCGGGGTGGGCTCCCGGGTCGCGAACAGCAAGATGTACCTTATGGGGCACACACGCAACCGGGGTGGACTCCTGGATCGCGACAGGAACAGCAGGACCCACAGGAAGGACACGTGGCTGAGGCGGACTCCCCAGGGCGCGGCAAAGCTCCGAGGCAGCAAAGCCAATGAGCAACTCGGCAGGGGGCATGACACGACCGGGGATGGCTCCCGGTCCGTGAAACAGTACAGTCCCAAGCAGCGGAGCGCACACAGGATGCAGGTAAGGGCGGCAGGGTCCACGACCACTCCTCGTCGCCAGTTGTAGTGTCGTGGGGCGGCCAAGCACGACAACGACATGTAATTACTTCAGAGGTATTTATTTTGTTCTCTCCTCTGCCCCGCTACTATACTAAGTAACTCTCCCCGCCTCCGCTCCTCCTCTTCCGTCCCTGGCTATCCTCCCACCTCGTGGACTGGTCCTAGCGCCCAGCCCTATCACGACATTACAGTGTGGTCTACTGGTTTAGCAGGACTTCTTTTCCAGAACAGTGATGCTCCATGGGCTTTTTAAAGCCGCACTCACCTTTGAACCATGGCTCCACGTGTGTTGCCAGTTATCGACCATTGCTTGGCCGATCTCCCAGAGTCCGATGGATCCAGTCGGTGTACTGTGCTGAGGGGCCCCCCTGGAGCTGCGGGGGCTAATATTACACCACTGGGCGGGCTGCAAAGTAAAGTAATGGTGTTATAGCTGTGTGACACACCCAGCTGATTGTTAATATAAGAAATCGACTGTACCCCTGATATGATTGCCAATCAATGCTGTATTTTTTTGAGATGTTTGGATACACATTTTCTTGCCATTCGGCATCCCTGCCTCTTCAGGACACGGTTGTATCTTCATGGTGGTAGAAGACTTCACAAGATGCCCAGATGCACCACTTCATTTCTGAAAACCAGTGCTGCGACCTTGTATGGAAATTATTCCACATGTAATTTTCCTATAGAATGTAATTGCATGCCGCACAATAACGTAAATTCAGCCTCTAATAAAACCATGTGGATATGCAAGATGATGTTATATACACATGTTCTTCTTCTTTTCATTTATAAATGAATGAGCTTGCAGAGGGTTTAGGTATGACATCAAATAGATGATAGTCTGAATGGTTGCACTATTTCTGGTGTCCCCTTCGGGAGTTTTCTTAGAAGAACAGCCTAATAAATATGGGTTAGATTTAACCTATTTGAAACGTTCTTTGGGTGCCCTGCCAGATGTTCTCTATGTTTTGTGAAGACTCTGACTGGGGTAGGACTTCTATACCCACCAAGTTCTGTAGAGACTTTGGGAAGTGATAGATTCATGTTTGAAAATGCCTTAGTCTAATCTTGAAACAAACCAAGCAGTGAAAGAATGGTAAATTAATTGCTTAGGAAAGGAGTACTACGAACTATGGTTGTAAAATGTATACATACAAGAATCTTCACAAAGGGCCACATGTAGGTAGCTAAATACTGGTCGGTAACGGCCGAAATTCGGTATATTTCCCGTTACCGACCGGTATTTAGGCAATTGAGATGTAGGAGGCCAAAAAGAAGGATTCGGTAATTATGAATCGGTAAATACCGATTCATCATTACCGAATTCAAAATTACCGAATCGGATTTACCGAATCCTTATTTACCGAATCGGTAAATAAGAAATGGTAAAAACGAGAAAAGAGATGTAGGTAAAATCGGTAATTACGAATTTCACGAAATTTGGTATTTAAGAGTCGGTAATTAACACTGAGTGAAAGCAGGTGGTAATCAGCTACAGTGTATATAAGCAATCCCAAAATGCAACAGTGTGATCACCATGGTGGCTCTCTATGTGATTGCAAGGCGCCTACGTCTACAGGCAGCAGGTGTGAGGATCTGGAGACGGGAGGAGCGAATTTACAGACAGCGCATCACACTCTTCCAACAGACTGAGGCTGAGATACATGAAAGGTACAGGCTACACCCCCAAACCATCATGGACCTGATAAGGGACTTGCACCCACTCCTGGACCATCCAAAAACAAGGGCGCACACCATACCACCACATATGCAGGTGCTCTGTAGCCTACATCTGCTCGCATCTGGCAGTTACCAGGGGGTGATAGCTGCGGTAGGCAGGGTATCTCAGAGTTGCCTGTCCCGTTTCTTCAGAAAGTTCCTGGATGCCATGATGCAGAGGATGCAACACTACATTAGCTTCCCAAACACACAGGTGGAACTGCTGAAAGCCAAGACAGACTTTTACCAGATGGCACAGTTCCCGCGTGTCATAAGCTGTATTGATGGCACACACATTCCAATCTGCCCACCAGGAGCCACTGAGTATATCTACAGGAAGAGAAAGTCCACCCACTCCATAAATGTGCAGGTCATCTGCGATGCTGGCAACATAATCACTGACATTGTGGCAAAATTTCCTGGGAGCACCCACGACTCATACATCTTCCAGAACAGTGGGATCTACACATGCCTGGCTGCGGGAGAATTTGGAGAAGGATACCTGCTAGGTAAATCACTGTGACACTCCCTTATACTTAGTGCAGATGAATGTGTATTGGTGTATGTGACTAATGGCACCCTCTTTCTCACCTAGGCGATAGTGCATATGCCGTGCGGTCATTTATCCTCACTCCCTACCTACACCCATCAACCCTGTGTGAGAGACGATACAATGTGTCACACAAATCAACACGCAACGTTGTGGAGCGCACGTTTGGACTATTGAAAAGCAGGTTCCGCTGCCTCCACAAAAGCGGAGGCGCACGTCAGTACACACCCATCATCTGCTGCAAAATAATTGCAACTTGTGCAATGCGGCACAACCTTGCCACAAATAAAGGTACAGAAGTGGAAATAACTGATTTTGAGGACAATGATGATGAATTTGCACAGCCAGAGCCCAACGCAGCAGGTGTGCCAGCAGCATCAGATGGGAGACAGAGACGGGCAGAGATCACATGCAACTATTTTTAAGTAAGTAAGGAGACACAGCCATTTGTTGGATGCAATGACGTAGTTTTAATTTGTGGGCACTACGCCACTACACAAATGGTCAAACTTGGCTATCAAATATGTGACATCCATTGTAGGAAGTCATGGGTTACTTCACACAACTCTGTCCTGGAAGTGTGGGCTGCATCAACGTCTGCGGCCACGCACTAAAGTGCGGGATGCCAGTGACTGAATGTCCTCAGCGGCTGTGGAACCAGTGGAAGCCCCATGCAGTCTGCTGCTCCTCCGGGTGTCTCTTACAGGGGGGGTAATGCTGCTCCGACTGGTCGTGTCCTCGCTGTCCCCAACATCCACAGCACCAGTAGTGGCAGACTGGCTTGTAAGCAACACCTCAAGAGCAGTGGTCACCTTTACCAGCCCCCTAGAAACATCAGTGCTGCAGTGCGACAGCCCCTCCTGCATGGGCGCTGTTTGGTTCCCCGCCCTCCGGTAGGATTCCTCACGGCTTTCACGAGTCCCCGGGGTTTCCAAGTTTCCGCATGTTTCTATTTCATTGCATGCAGCAATTCCTTTCCGCATCTGAGGTATTTCATTGATGTGACGGCTGCCTCGCGTCTTTGATCAATCTGGCCACATTGTAGCCCAAAGATTGACGCCGGCGCTCAATTTCAAGATGGTGCGTTTGCCTCCGGCAGGGCCACGCCGGTTTGTATTTAAGATAGGAAACAATTCTGCTGCCTCACGACAGGTCGATTTTGTTTAGAAGGAACGCACTCACTCGTATTTTCCAAGCGCCTGCAGAGCAGAGAAGTGGCAGTTGCTAGGCGGTTCACTGCCCTCGTATGGTGCTCCATTTTCTGCCTCTCCCTTCGCCGTGTTGCTCTGTCCTCATCCATTTTACTGCACAGCAGCATCACAGACTGGGACATGTCCCGCATGCCTGCAGCCATCTCCTTCATGCCCTCAGCCATTGAGCTTATGTCCTTGTCAATGTTGCTCATTTTGTCATTGAGGCACTTCATTTTTCGCTGTACTGACTGGATTGCCTTGCCTTGTAGGTGCTGCACCTTCACCATGGTTGCCTCCAGTCCTCCGAAGACACCATGGCTCTCACCCTGTGGAGGTGGACTGCTCACACGAGCCCTGCGGCGGCGTCTGGCACCTGTGTGTGCTCCCTCTGAGGTGGACAGCAAACCAGCATTGCTACCATCCAGTGGCACAGTGGATGTTTCCTCCTCCCTCGAGTCTTCTGAGGAGGACTCGGACACATGCAGTCTGGCAACAGCACGCCTCCTAGGTCTAACCACTGCAGGTGGTGTTGATGCTGGTGAGGCTAGCAGTAGTAGTGAGGCCTGCAGTAGTGGCGAGGCTGGCTGTGGTGGCGAGGCTGGCTGTGGTGGGGAGGCTGGCTGTGGTGGTGAGGCTGGCTGTGGTGCTGTTGTGTGCCCTGCACTCATGGTGGCCTTCTCGGTGATGTCCTTCCGGGGTGCCCTCTCTCCCTTCCCCTGAGCAGTCCTGTGCGATGTCTCGCCTGTGGACAGAAATGTTACATTAGCTCAGTGTACCTGCAGCCCTGCATTGCTAACATCATAATACATTTCTGCTACACTATCTCATTGTCCTCTGCCTGCTAATCGCTGATTTGTGTCACATGCCTTGTTGTTCAGTGCGATTCCTGTCATGAGAGAGGTTTCACTGACTACATCTCCCATAATGCAATGCTGGTCTGCACAAAAACCTGTACTTGAGTGGGATTCACATGGCCCAATTGGGGATTTGGGAAAGGGGAATGGGGGCACAATGCTGCGCATGCTTCTTACCTTGTTTGGGAGCAGCTCTGGCAGAGCTGTCTGCATCCCCAATCCCAACAACACTTTCTGGCTCTATTGTGGACTCCACAAGCAGCTCAAGTTCAGTCAGGGCAGGTGCCCTGTTCCTTCCTCCTCCTGTCTGGCTGGCCTGTTTTTTCAGATCAGCCATCTTCCTCTTGGTGATGATCCGGATATCATACCACCGCTTCTTGAGCACATCAATGTCCCGGGGGGTCACTCCTATGGCATTTAACTGCGACTGGATTCCAAGCCAGATCCTTCTTTTTTCAGATTCTGCCACTTGCATGGACTGCTTTCCAAAAAGCTTAGTGTGCTGCCTCACTACCTCCTCCACAAGTACCTGCAGTTCCTTCAGACTGAATTTCAGTTTCCTCTTCCTTTCCCCTCCTTCTCTTTCTGTGTCCTGGCTGGCCATTGTGCAAGATTTGTTGTGAAAGTTCAGGCACTGGCTCTATTGCTCAACTCTGCACTCCCAGCCTCTCCAGAGAGTTCTGATTGTGTGCACCTGGCTGGGTGTGGCCACTTCCTGGTTGGGAGGGGTGGGGGTGGCACAGGATTGGCTGATTCCTCAATAGCTTTTTTTTTAAAATTCCGATTCGGTATTTACCGATTCGGTATTTACCGATGCAGAATTTACCGATTCGGTATTTACCGATTTAGAAACAATGGTCGGTATTGTGGAATCGGTAAAAATTTACCGATTTTTACCGAATCGGTAATATTTACCGAAAATTTAGGTACATAGAAAATAACGATTTCTAAATACAGAATCGGTAAAATTCGGTAATTAGGAATCGGTATTTCCAGGTTACCTACATATGGCCCAAAGTGTTCTATTTGATTTAGATTAATCCAAACTGAAGCTATGATAATGTTTAGTTGTACCTCTTGGATCTCAAAAGATTTAGGGCCTGATCTGGAGTTTGACTGTGTAGAGACCAGAAGAACATGGGAGTACGTTTATTTACATGAAACAATATGTGACGTTTTTCCTAACTCTTCTTCAAAGTTTTCAGGTTGCAATAGAACATCAGATATCCAGAGGTATACAAGTGTAATATGATATGATAGACTTTGGCGCAATTTAGAGTTTAGCTCATGGCTACTGTCTCACAACCAAAACAGATATCCTGTCTTATTGTGAGTGCCATTAGATAGAATGCTCTTGTAATAAGGTGGACGGGATATACATCACATTTGTGACACAATAAAATCACTCCATTGGCAATAATGTCTCTGTAACTTTGTACACAGGAAGTCTGTGACATTACTGATGGTGTATGCCCTCAAAGATACTTGCAACCTTCCCTTTATTCCAGAGGTTCATGAGACTCACACTTTGGGGGTGGCCATATATAGTTTTCGATATACTCATATGTATGTTAAACATTTGTTGCCAGTACTGTGCTATTAATAATATAAAATCAAAGGGATATTATCCCTTGTCCATTACTTCAGGCTCTATCTTGTTTTGAACATCCAGTTTCTGCGCAATTGAATGAACACTCTGTTGTTCCAAAGGTGGCATTGACATGCAAACACGCACGTTTTGTTTAAGTTTAGACGTTTAGACCTGTATCTTTGTGAGAAAGTGATAGCATATATGTACAAATGTGGATGTTGGGCATGGGCTACGAGTAGGTACCATGCACAGAACATTGCAAAGATATTCATATGTGTCTGATTCTTGAATTTGCCTACTAGAGTAGTCCTTCACAAACATGTCAGGGCACACAGGTACAATTATTCTAGTGCATTACAACTTATCTAACTTTTACTGGCCAATGTGTATGTCACTTGTGTGACGTGGTGTCAGCTACATCACACTATATACATGTAAAACCGTGTTTGAGATTATATCACTTGAAATTAGTTAATTAACAGGTATCAAGCCTTATTTTGAGTTTTGAAAATGGGCAGTCTGTCACAAAAAGTGATGGCTATCCCAACATTATTACAGGGGCCAGTGACAACTCAGCCCCTCCCCCCTTGGGGTAGCAGCTGAAAAACACGGTCCCCAAATGTGTTCCTGTGTTTACCACCACCAATACCTCCAACACCACCCTCAATCCTGTCCCCCAAGTACAAAACTTGTAAATAGTCTGGGGTCTCCTTCGTCCTGGCCACCTCTCCCCTTACCTTCATCGCACCAAAACTTGTGTCAAAGGAAGACGTGGAGGTTCTAAAGAACCTCTGTGTAGAGCAGATGGCAATTTTGCATGTCGTCCAGGGTGTCAGTTAGCATTTCTTTAAAGTTATCCACATCCTGAAAGGCATGCGCTCTAACCTGTCTGGGCCTTCACTGACATCAGTGCTGCTGGCACACCTGCCCCTATTCCCCCTTACAATCACATTCCAATCCCTGGTACCATTCTACGACCTGCCCCCATTAAAAGCACTGGTCCCATTCCAAAGCCCACCACTATTTCTCATGTGGAACCAATGTCTCCACTATTGGACTTGCTCCTATATCTCTCAATACCCTAAAATGCTTCCGTACCTCAAAACCTCAAAATTCCCAATTCCTCCCCAGAACCCCGTAGCCCTGTCCCTCGCCTAAGCTAAAATGTTAACCATTGGCTTCTGTTTCCAGGTGTTGCGATTTCCTATGTCGGAGATGTAGTTCATTCAGTGTCATGTGTGTGCTAAAAGAAGTGCAAGTGTTGTTTGAGGGGCTATTGTGTGTATGGCATTCAGAATGTGAGTGTGTATCACTACATTTAACTTTATTGTTTTTCAGACTAAATGTATAAATACCTTCAGTCTTTGACATTCTCATATAGCCCTTGCCATACAATTACATATGCTAACACTGAGGTAAGTATATCGAGCTCAATGTCTTGCATTGTGTGTATGTTCCTGTCCGTGATATTATGTTCCAGATTTAAAGACATATCAGTGATTGGGTTGTGTGGTGTCACTGATAAGTGCGTATAGTATCAATGAGGATAGGCTCAAATTAGCTTAGATTTATTTAAATCACTCCCAAGTGGCGATATTCGTAGTATACATTTCCTATGTAAAAAAAAATAATAATAATACAGCAAGGGGGAAAACTAATGCAGGAGATGTTCTGGAGAGAGATATTGCCAAGTTCAGGAGGGATGCAGCTGAAACCCAAAAGTGCCAGGGGGCTGTTACAACTGGACCTAGAATACCAGAATGAGGGAAAAGTGAGGCAGTGTTGTCAGGCTGTCTGCCTCCCAGACTGTGAGCTGACTGGATGACATCCACCTCCAACCACATTCCTGGAGAAGCCTGAATTTTCTCAGGGGGGTGGCGGGGTCCTACAATGGTCTCGGTGTGCGGGGAAAAAGAATCTGGGGCCAAGGGAAGCAACAATGACACCAGCCAAGTCTGAAGAGGAATGTTTCAGCCTGGGCAATAATTTATTTTCCTGTAACTTTTTATTTTTACCACTTTCTGTTTTCAAAATGTTCCTACTGCTACCGGTAACTCAGGGAATAGATGACATGTAGAAAGCAGGCTGGTTTGTCCTACTTTGAAGCGTAAAAGGCCGATCTCACACTAGGATGTCGCACCAAAAGTAATTTTCTTTAATTGATCCTTTTCTTTCCCCATATTTTCTCATGTGGGAGGGGTGCTGCTACTGCTCAAATAGCCAGGTCTTGAGTAGCCTCCTGAAGGTTAGTAGGTCCTGGGTCTGCTGTAGGAGGATGGGGAGGGTGTTCCAGGTCTTGGCGGCGAGGTGGGAGAACGATCTGCTGCCTGTGGTCGTTCTTCGGATGCCGGGGGACGGTGGTGAGGGCGAGGTCGGCGGAGCGGAGCTGGCGGTTCAGATTGTAGAAGGTGAGTCGTCTGTTGAGATATGCCGGTCCGGTGTTCTGGAGTGCTTTGTGTGCGTGGGTGAGGAGCTTGAAGGTGATCCTCTTGTTGACGGGAAGCCAGTGCAGGTCTCTCAGGTGTGGTGTGATGTGGCTGGGGTGAGGGATGTCGAGGATCAAGTGTGCCAAGGCGTTCTGTATGCGTTGTAGTCGTCTCAGGAGTTTGGCTGATTTTCCTGCGTAGAGGGTGTTTCCGTAGTCTAGCCTGCTGCTGAAGAGGGCCTGGGTGACCGTTCTTGTTTCGGTGAGGATCCACCTGTAGATCTTGCGGAGCATGGGAAGGGTGTTGAAGCAGGAGGATGAGACGGCGTTGACTTGCTTGGTCATGGGAGTGTTGAGTCGAGGATGAACCCTAGGTTGCGTGTTGGTGCTGCTCCCAGTGCAGTCGGCCACCAGGAGTCGTCCCAGGCTGAGGGGGTGGAGCCGAGGATGAGGACTTCCGTCTTGTCCGAGTTCAGCTTTAGACGGCTGTTCTTCATCCACTAGGCGACGGCGTTCATTCCTTTGTGGAGGTTGGTTTTGGCAGTGAGGGGGTCCTTGGTGAGGAAGAGGATCAGCTGGGTGTCGTCGGCATAGGAGATGATGTTGAGGTCGTGCAGCCGGGCGACGTGAGCGATCGGTGCCATGTAGATGTTGAACAATGTCGGGCTGAGGGATGAACCTTGGGGTACGCCGCAGATGATCTCGGTGGCTTCGGACCGGAAAGGGGGGAGGTGGATGCTCTGGGTTCTACCGGAGAGGAAGGAAGTGGTCCATTCCAGTGCCTTGTCTCGGATCCCTGAGTTATGGAGGCGTGTGCGAAGGGTGCAGTGGCAGACAGTGTCGAAGGCAGCTGACATGTCCAGGAGGATGAGGGCTTCGGTTTCGCCATAGTCCAGCAGGGCGCTGATGTCGTCGGTGGCGGTGATGAGGGCAGTTTCGGTGCTGTGGTTGCTGCGGAACCCGGACTGGGACAGGTCCAGGATGCTGTTCTACTCGAGGTAGCAGGTCAGTTGTCTGTTGACGGTCTTCTCGATGACCTTCGCCGGGAACGGGAGAAGGGAGATGGGTCGAAAGTTGTTGGGGTCCTTTGGATCAGCCTTGAGTTTTTTTAGTAAGGCGTTGATCTCGGCATGCTTCCAGCTCTCCGGGAAGGTCGCGGTCTCGAAGGAGATGTTGATGGCCCTGCAGAGATGGGGTGCGGCTTTGTTGAAGATGTGGTGTGGGCATGGGTCTGACGGAGAGCCGGAGTGGATGGTGTTCATGATTTTGATGGTGTCCTCATCGTTTATGTTGGTCCAGGTGAGCAGGGGATCGGTGTGGATGGTGGCCGTGAGGTCGGAGGTCTCGGTGGCGGTTGGGGCGGTCAGGGTGTTGAATCTGTCATGGATGTCTGCGATCTTGCGATGGAAGAAGGTAGTAAGGGAGTCGCACAGGTCTTGCGAAGGTGGGATGTGTTTCGTGTTTGAGCTGGGGTTGAAGAGTTCCTTCAAGATGTTGAAGAGCTCTTTGCTGTTGTGTGCGTTGTTGTCTAGGTGTTCTTTGAAGGTGGTCCTTTTGGCGGATCTGATGAGGTGGTGGTGTCTGCAGATGCCGTTCTTGTGGGCTGTGTGGCTGTCTGGTGTCTGTTTGCGGTGCCATGTCTTCTCTAGTTTTCGGCAGGTTTGCTTGGAGGCCTGGAGGTCCGCGGTGAACCATCTGGCTTTCTTGTTGGTGTGTCTGTTGGAGGGTTTCTTGATCAGGGCGAGAGTGTTGGTGCAGTCGTCGATCCACTGTCTGAGGTTGCGGGCGGCGGTGTCGGGGTCGGTGGGGTCATCGGGTGGGTTTCGGGCGAGGGTGGTTTTAGCTGGTCTTCGGTGACTTTGCTCCAGCAGCGGTGGGGGATCTGTTGAGTGTGGTGGTGTGTGGTGGGTTTTCGAAGGTGAAGTGGATGCAGCAATGGTCGGTCCAGTGGAGTTCAGTGGTGTGGCTGAAGGAGGTGTGGGAGCTTGCGGAGAAGATGGGGTCAAGCGTGTGGCTGGCAGAGTGGGTGGGTGTTGTGACGAGCTGTCTGAGTCCGAGGTTGGCGAGGTTGTCAATCAGGGTGGTGGAGTTGGTGTCGTTATTGTTCTCGAGGTGGAAGTTCAGGTCCCCGAGGGGGATGTAGTCTGTGGAGGCAAGGGCGTGTGTACTGATGAAGTCGGGGATGGAGTCGCTGAACTGTGGCTGGGGTCCAGGAGGTCTGTAGACAAGGGTTCCTCTCAGGGTGGTGTTGGGATCAGTGTGGATCTGGAAGTGCAGGTGTTCAGCGGTTCTGAGGGTGTCGTCGGTGCTGGTCGAGACTCTGAGAGTGTTCCTGTGGATGATGGTGATTCCTCTTCCTGTTCCGTTGGTACAGTCCCTGCGGGTGATCTTGTAGCTGTCAGGGATGGCTATGGCGATGTCGGGTGCCGAGGAGGGGTTCATCCAGGTCTCCGTCAGGAAGGTGACGTCTGGGGATGTACAAGAGTTCTATTTAGGGAAAGTGATTCCCATATTTATTTTTATTCATTATTATTTTTTTGTGAGTGGGAATGACTGTCCAAAGCCAATCTGAGTACAACTCAAAGGAATAGAGAGTAAAGAGGCAGAAAGAGTGTTTTATTTTATAAAGGTTAATATTATTGGAACTTCATGTTTGCCTGAGCACTTCTCCTTTTCTTCTGATGGTGGACCTGTCTGGTCCCTGGTCTGATGCCACCACCTACAAAGAAGAAGAGTACAAACAAGAGATTCATAACTTTAACTGCCCAAAAGAAATACAAGAAGCTTTTGACTCACTATGAAGACTTAATAATTACCTTTTCTGAAACAATCACATACAAAGTGACAAGCCCTTCACTCTATATGGTTGTTGTGACCTTCTTAACAAGCCTCCAAACCTCACAATCCCCCAATGCCAAATGGAGTCCCAGGGACAGATTGATATAGTAGTTGGTTGTTGAGGGCATGATTTAGCTATTTATGCTCTTTTTCTTCCAATGAATGTGTGGAGGATGCACGCAATGTTTCAAAAATTATGATCTGCATAAAATGAACAGAGCAGTGGCTTTCTGTTCCTCCATCAGTCATGTTTAGGGCATATCACTGTTGACAGAGCAAGCATAATGTGGTTGAGTTGGTGGATGGTTGATGGATAGGTAAGCAGATGGTTTTTGATGGCCCATTCACATCTGCCAAATGCTAAATCTGCCCCTGATTTGATGTGTTTGACACTATAACCTGTTTGTTGACCAGTGAGGCAAGGGTGTTCAACCCCCTTCTGTTTTGAGTGGTTCACAGAAGAAAGGGTAATGGCAGGCTTGGTGAACATGCTTTTCTATGAAAAACTGGTGCAAGCATTAGTTTGGTTCTGATTCTGTGGACATTGTTGTAAGGTCCAAAGACTGCAAAATGTCCCACAAGATTAAGTCTGGCATGAACAATGAAACTGAAAATGTGACAGCTTTGGGGAAAAAATCATGGGCTCAAAGGCCCAGATTCTCCTAGCTTGTCAAGCAATGCAGCGCAGCACCCAAAGAGGCTGTGCTGCATTGGGTGACAGAGAAAGAGCAGGAGAGCGCCATATTCACAGAGATATGGCACTCTCCTTCCCTCTCCCTTGCGCTGGCACTGATTTCAGCTGTCATGCTCGAGGCACACCGTAGCACCATAGTGCTATGGTGCGTGCCTGAGTCTACCATAGGTTTGTTACTGGAAGGCCTTCCAGTACAAAATACTACGCGTAGACACACTTCTACGAATTTCCAACTTTGTATGTGTGCCGCACAGTGCATCATGCATGCAACGTCAGAAAAGCAAGGCAAAATTACATTTCTCCTTTTAACAGCTGTGGTTGGCGCTGCATTGAGTTACTTTTCCATGCAAACCAACACGTTGGTTTGTTAATCCCAAAACAGGTTCAGTGTCAGTTTTACGCCTAAAAAACTTACGCTAACCCGAACCTAAATCTTTGAGAATCTGGGCCTAATTCTTTTAAGTAGCCCTGTACTTCTCAAGACCAAGGCAAAAGGTAAAAGGTTAGTTTGTGTGTAACATATAAAATAAGTATGGATAAAATGTGATCACAATTACAACTGACCACCCTATACTCTTGGTTGATCTTTTCTTACTTAGAAATTGGGGTTACCATTTATTTGAGTACCTTTGACATCATGGCATGGTCCCAGCAAGTTGTCTTACATATGAAGGAAAGGCAATAAATACCATCTGAGAAAAGAATCTCTAGATTCTCATATCCAGAAAGGGTAACTGTATCAAATGTGCTCCCCCATTTCATCTTCCAGGATGTTTCAATTTTGAATACCCGACTTTTAGAGTTTCACTGTGAGTGAGACTCACTCACTACATGAGTCTCACTCACTTTCAATTCTGTGTAAATGGACTGAGAGGCCTAACTTCCAGTGTCCACCTTTTAAATTAAGATCGCTGCTATGCAGCTAGGGGAGAGGCTCTGGGATGGTGACATGTGAATATGTGAGCATGTGTATGGGTGCACATGTGCTGAACCACATGTAAGAATACTGTCTTAGGCAGCCCAATATCTGTTCACAGGTAGCCTACTGTAGAAGAGACCCTTCTTGGATTGGAACTGACCTGGGCTAAGCCTTAAATTCTGAGTTAGTCTGTAGTACTTACTGGAAACCTCTGGAGCTTACTTGAACCCCACATTATAGGAGGAATCTGTCTTAAAGTACAGTTTCATCCCACGTAGGCCTACAGAGTCCAGTGTGAAGTATCAAACTTAGGATAAACATGCATCCTGAGTGTAAATGTGCATTCACTAAAATCATGTCTACATTTCTTATAGCACTTTAGGAGTTTCCATATTTGCTTGGCTCATCCATAATCAGATTTCAGGCCTTTGAACCCCCTACTGGGCCAAGTTAATTACTCTGCTGGCCAGCCAGAGGGTTAAAGTCCTCCCCACCTAATCGCCATGCTTGCCCAGGTTTCCTGAGAAAGCAAGGGGTGTAGAGGGTTTGGGGAAGCAAGGGGCGTGGAGGAAATTTGCATCTTTAATTTAACTCCTCACACTGCACCTGGGCTGGGAAAATCCATCGAAACAAAGGAGGAGGAAAAGATATCTGAAGCCAACTACAGGAGGGCCACCCATTGAAGGTTTGATGAGAAGCTGTGTCAGGTGGGGGCTGAGCTGAGACTCCCAAAGAAGGTTTTTTTATAGACTGCTTGAAGTTGCCAAGTTGGAATGTCTTAGGATGCTGTGCAGGAGGGTAGGTAAAGGTGTGGAGAGATAATTTGGCACCCTAGAATTGGCCAAGGGTGCTTGGCTTCTAGAATATTACACCCCAACTTACAATCCCCTGCGCAAGGGAGAGAGGCAGATAAAAAGATACTTTACCAGGGAACAACGATGGTGAGAAAATTGCCATCTGGAAGTAGAAGCCATCTGGTGCTCTAAAAGGATGGGCTTTGCGAATTTGAATGCCGCTGGCCCCCAGAACTAGAATGGGTGTCTCCAAGGCCAGTGGCACTGGCCCTCGTTGGCCCTCTGGGGAATTGTTAAGGGAATGGATCTGCTGGCAGACCCTGGATGATACCCCTGAAAATTGTGAGGACAGGCCCTTGACTACACAGACACACAGGTGCCCTTCAAAAAGCCAAGATGTTCTGGGACCTGGGGAGTGTGGCAGGGAGCATATCCTACTGACTGGTTGTGCAGGAGCTGTTAAAGACACCCCCAAGCAGGAGGGAGCAGCAGGAGCCCAGGCAGTGGACAGGCCTGGTGAAGAGAGCAATAACATTCAAGCTCTCAACAAAAACCACCCCTTTAGAAGCCAGTAGTCATGAAGACAATTCTCCTCGTATCTGGTACTGTTGACTAGATGCAAAATGTGACCAAGGCTATTGCATTTGGCTGCAGAAAAAGTCCAAAAACTAGGTAGTCAAATGTGAAAAATTCCTAGGGAACTAAATGGAAAAACCCATTTGTTATAGACTCCCATATCCCAGTTTCTGCTGTGAAGGGTGTTGTTATACCTCTCATCCTTAGGGTGGTCTTTCCCAAAGACGTTTTGCCTTTCGCATCCTGTTTTTGCTGATTCTTTTTGTTGGCGCTAGGACTCTGAGCACTTTACTACTGCTAAGCAGTGCTAAAGTGTATGTGATTCTCCCCTAAACATGATGATATTGGTGTATACCATATTTGATGTACTGGTAAGTCCTTGTAAAGTGGAATACCATATAACCTGGCCTGGGCGTAGTTTGTGGAGTTTTGCTACGCAGAACTCAGTGAAGTTACAAAAAAACTCTGCGAAGTTCCGCGAGTGTCGGAGTGCAGTGTGAACTGCAGTTTGTGCTGGTATTCCTGCCGCTCGGGTAGAGATTCTACCCGAGCAGCAGCTTGCGCGCGCAAACTTACCATTCGTGATCGCGAACTTACCGTTCGCCATCGCGAACGGGGAAAAGAATACACTGCACATTGCGAAACTGAGTTTTCTGCACTCCGTGAGCTCCACGGAGGGTGGATTGCAGAAAACTCCGCAAACTCCGCGAACGGAGCGAAGTTCACCGCCCAGGCTTATATACAACCAGAGCCTGTACTTCAAATGCTACTGGTGGGCCTGCAGCACTAATTTTACCACCCACATAAGGTATGACATGTGTGTTTGATCTTTACATGTCCTGGTAGTGACAAACACCCAAATTTGTTTTTCACTACTGTGAGGTCTACCCCTCTCATAGGCTAGCTTTGGAAAATCCTTCATAAACGTTTAAGCTGTAATTCCTGATTAAAGAGGACTAGCTTTTTCATGTTTCACATCTTTGGAATGGTAATTCTAAACCTCCTTACTGGTAAAGTTGGAATTAACATTGCTGTTTTAGAAATGCCACTTTTAGTAAGTGGACATTTTTCTGTACTTACTTCTCTGTGCGCCTGGCAGCCCGCCTCCAATACACGTCTGGTATGGGTGACAGCTACACTTTTGAGCATTCCCTCTAGACAGCCCTAGCAGAGAAAGGATAGGTGTGTCTGAGTACCCATCTTCATACATCTGCATTCTGATGGCCTTGCCTGGACAGGGAGGGGCTAACACTTCACTTGAGTAGGCTGTTTCCTGTCCCCACACAAATAACTGATTACCACCCACAAATAGCCTGGCTGACAGGTCTGGGTTTAAAGAGATCCTTGTGCACTTCAGGAGTCACCTCCATATCAAAGGCACTTTTGTGTATAAGTAGAGTGTCTCTGACCCCCTAAAATCATCAGACACTATTGGACTTGTACTAAGTTCTGCCATAAGTCCTGCTGTGCTGCTTAAAGAACTCAACTGGACTGCTGATCTAGAATGCCTGCTTTTCTGTGTGTTGTTCTGCTGCCTGCTGTGCTCTGTCTCTGCTGAAGGACAGCTGGACTCTGCCTTCCTTCCAAGTGATCTCCAAGGGATTGTTGGCTTGCCTTCTGTCACTTGAGACTCAGGAATATCAAAGTCTCTACCTCTGCCCATATGCCTGGCTCACTGGAAGTGGTATAGATACTTGCAACATAGAATTTAATGGATCTCCTGTTTGTGTGTAGCAGAACCAGTGATTAAAACTGGTCGCAAGAGTAAATTTGGCACATCGCCTCGGAACGAGTGCTTTGCCTCCAGAGATTGATGCATCGGCGCCGCTGCAGTTTAGCGAGATAGACCCATCCCATCTACTGAATAGCAAAATCCGGCACATCTCTCGATGCCTCTCTACCTCAGCACCTGTCTTTGGAACTGACACATCGCCTTCACTGCATGGAGAAGATCAATGCTTCCTTTGCCTGCGGGCCTCAACCTTGACACACCTCGTTGCTTGTGACCTGGAAAGACACTTTGTTCAATAGGGTCTGCATGGGTCCTGTAGCCAGCTGGCCCTCCATTACGGTCTGCCCGAGGTTTGAATTTGTCCTGGTCCAGTGTGACCTAAAGTAACCTTTTTAGTGCTACTTCCATCTGACTGCTTTATTGAATTTTAAAGGAATAGATGCAGTATCTCAACTTCTATACATTGTTTTTTTTTAGTTTTCATGTTTTTTTATAATATAATAATTTATTTTTATAAGACCGTGTGGAGTTTTTTGTGGTGTATTCATTGTGTTACTGTGTCTGTGTGTGTTGCACAAAAACTTTACACATTGCTTCTTTAAACAGGCCTGAATGCCCTGTGCAAGCTTCTAGAGGGTGAGTACAGATTATCTTTTAGTGTTTACTTAGCTTACCCTGACTAGAGTGGTGGTTCCTGTCTGGCCTGGGCGCATACCCCAGCCAACCAGAAATTACATTTTTAACTGGTGTACTTCTCATAACTTTCAGAACCACACTGTCCTACTCATGAGACATAAATTATAGCATATATTGGATCCCTCCAACATTCTTCAAGGGTGTCAAGAGCATTGAACTCAGAGAGGTCTCTCCATGGCAACCTAACAACAAAATGCTCTCTATTAGGTAGTGTGTTTAGCCACTAAAGTAAATATTGCATCTACAAAGTCAGATAATACTCAAAACTAGTATCTGTCAGAGCCTTCTGCTCAAATGGGAGTTCAAATATCAGCAGCTTGATTGTTAGGTGGGAGGTGTCACTCAGCAGCAGCAATCATGGCTCAGACAAATACACCAAAGTGCCATCTGTATAAAGTAACAATATGCGGGCCTTCCAAAAAGGTTTCCCCCAGTCAGTTTGTTCTCATCTCAATATACTCACCAATGTTTCTATGGCCAGGACAAACAGGATTGGTTGCAGTAAGATGCCCTTGACTACTATGACATCACAGGTCCTGACTGTCAGATATCACTCCATGACATTATATGTTAGTTTTGACCTGGGAATATGGCATTTTCATACACCCAATGAATTGAGGGCCAATTATATTTTCTGTGCCTCAAACAGCAATTGTTAGCCAAATGAGTACATGCTTTCTCAGTTTGAGGCATACCACCACGTAGTCATCAATTTCAATTTCTAGAAATTGCCTAACATGAGTGAAACTGTGCAGGATAGCCACTGAATTCTTATATCGCACACATCTACACTGATTCTGATGTAACAAAAGTTTTTTCATAAGCATTCCTGCCATATCTTTACTAATGATTTCAATATTCATATTTTTCATAGGCAGGGGTATTTATGGCATAAGTAGTCAAGTCCATAGTGGCTTAGGATCTATCACTATTACTGGCACTTCCATCAAGTCCAATACAGGGTACAGTTCTAGGGCTTTGATCCACTTCTCCAACAGTTTGTCTAACTGCATGTTTAGCTTAGAGTCCCCTCAATTGCTTCCTGGTTAACAGCACTGGCTACACTCCTGTCCTTTCCATATATATTGCAATCTGTTTAGGATCTATCACAGATGGTTGCATTTAAGGCAATCCAAGATAGTGATAGAAAATATGACTATGTCTTTCTGGGTGGTGCTGTCTATATGTCACTTGTCAACCACCATTACATTTAGGGCTCAAGACTTCTCTGTGCAACAACTAAGCCTAGATCTTCCCATATTTGCTCCCTTCCTTCTGCTATTGCTGTCAAAATGACACATATATAACTCTCATAATATTCACTTTTGTTTCACAATATCTGGGGTAGTACCTGATAACTGTTGTTTCTCATTCTCTAGTCAGACAATACCACCTTTGAGGGCCTCAATAGTTATCCTACTCTGCGCAGATATTCAATCTAGCTTGTTCAGTAATATCCCCCCTAACTACCACCTTAATTTTGTCTCACTCTATTGCTCTTGTTGCTGATGTGTCCCAGATAATGTAACAAAATTGGAGCAACTAGTCACAAAAGTGTGTCAGAAAGCCCTCATCCTGCAGGATGCCTTTTGATGTGTTCAATTTGGCAGCCTAAATATTGCTCGACCCATCCCTTCCTCCTTAATTATCTTCATACCTCATTCTATCTTCATCACTCTCTACAAGTTTGAGAGCTCACAAATAGAGGTTTGTGTGTTTTAAGAAACCTACACCCAAAATTCCGATTTATTACTTCCTTTCCTATTTTCTCCCACAACGGACCTCATTCTGAAAGTCTCTGTAAATCACATGGGGCCTGTAATCGACATTCTCATCCCTATCAGAACTTTATGATTGGTGAAAACTCTGAGGCTCATGTGCGCATCAATTAGACACATCGGTGGTTAAGAGCAGCCGAAATGTCTGGATAAAACCATGAAGAGAAACGAGTAATTACTAGTGGAAGTCGGTGTGAAATGAGTGATTCTCCAAGTAATTCCTTATTTCTGAGGGTACCCTGAGGTGACCCAATTAGTCCTTGGTAAACCCTCCCCCCCAGCATTATTAATGCCTCTGCTATCTGCTAAGTCTTCTTACAGGGCGCTTGGAGTGAGATGCCAGAATATAGATAACAAAGGTTTCATCTGACATAAATAGTGTGGCCTAAATATCATTTAATACAAATGTCTTTATTAGAATAGATGTTCTAATATTAAATCCAATGGGACAATATTTTTCTAAACAACATTTAGGCTATGATATTCTGGTACCATAACACTCGAAATGAGGCTCATAATCTCCACGCACACATCACTGTTCTTCTACTGCTTTACTTACTGCTAATTTGTCTGCCTCCAGTCACATTATCTCTGTACACTACAATTCCAAGATCCAATCCTTATTTTTATAATCCCTTATGTTTCCTGTTAAATTCAAACTTAGATTATGGTAATTATACATTTTTATCACGTGCTCTTTTGATAGATGCAACTATAGGAGGTAGCTAAGGAGGATTGTTAATTAAACTGCCTTTCTTGCTGTCCACAGTCACCCCTGGTTTCATGCAATTCCAGTAATTAACAGTAAACAGACTGCCATCTCCAGAAAATTAGGGACACGTGTCTTTTTTTTTACATTGGCAGTGCCTGCAAAATTGCATTTGCCCGATGCATGGATTAATATCTATTGTATAACAAAGAGATGTGTCATGCCAATGTATCATAGCTGCTTGGGGTTGGATCAGGCCCTTAGGTTTTTTTTGAGAAATCTACATAGTGGCCTAACAGCGGTAATTAGATACAGGCCAGATGGAAAACGTACCCAGACTTTTTAACTTAGGAAAGGCATCTGGCAGGACTGTATTCCTGTCCCATTTTTATGTATTAATTATTTTAATCGGCTAGAGAAGGTACTCCTGGATACTGGTGCTGATGTTCCTAGACTTGGAGGTAGAGCTGTTTCAGCATTTCTATACACAGATGATGCGGTTTTAATTTCCCTCACCCCTAGGAGCCCCCAACATCTTTAAGATGCTTTTCTTCATTTTATGAATGGTTTGGACTTATCCACTAATTTTAAGAAATCACATTTCATGGTGATAGGCCACAAGAAAACAAAGCTCTGTAATCAAGTAACACAGGGACAGGCTTTATCTAAAGTGGAAAACATTTCTTGTCTTGGGATGTTACTCAACTCAGAGCTCAGTTGGAAACCCCTCATTACAAGAAATGGAGGGATCTGCAAAGGGATGCCAGGGGGCCTCCATGATTTTGCATCGGGCATTAGCCACCTGACCTTTTATTAGATGTCTACCAAGATAAAAGTGTACCAATGGTCACATTTAGCTGTGACATTTGGGGGAATGGTAATATTGACCATGTGAAGGTCCTAGTAAACAGGATTTTTTTTAAAACAATCATTGGCCGTGGCCCAGGCAATTCCTGCAGAAATTAACCAAGAGGAATTAGGATGTCAAATATTACAGATTTTATTCGAGTTCACCCATTACTATTATGTTGCTCTGTATGGTGCAAGGAGGATCTGCACCTGAATAGGCTCATCCGTGAGGATTGCCTGCACTTAAATAACTTAGCACGAATACCTTGGATGCAATATGTAAAAAATATTTTTATGAACTAGGTTGACCAGGACTATTTGCTAACCATGCAATAAAGACTATTATTATTGGTATTACTCTTACGAATCCAAGGGATATCGAGAAAACTGACCTCGGGTGATTCAAGCAGGCGTACCTTCAAAAGGTGGCAGCCGATAGGATAACACTAAAAAAACAGTCTGTCTGGAAGTTTGTTATGGTCAAATTAATTGCCGGTATTGAGCCATATCTCCTGTTGAATCTGTCTAATCAGCGTCACCAGTTTTTGATATTTTTGAGATTGGACGTATTCCACCAGTTGTTGTTCCCGAAGGGGGTATGGTATAGCCTGTCTAATCTGCCTGTCTGTAATTGTGACAACATCTCAATTTGTGATACCATGCATGTTTTACTCTTGTGCCCAAAGTATTCTAATCTTCGGCATAAATTCATCAGACCTCTATTAATTTTGAGTGAGTTTAGACAGATTAGACAAGCTTTTCTATACATACAGTTGCAAGCAACACCTATAATTTGATATTTAGTGTCTTGTTTTCATCGGTTGTGCTCTCTGTATGTAATTAGATTTGGGCAGCCTCGGTTTTACTTGTTCTGGGACTTTGGTAGGTACTCCAGTTCCTTACCACAGTATTTATTATCCATCTCTTATATACCTTTGAAAGTTTTCTCATTTTAATTCTTACCTGATGTATTTGGATAAGAGCTTTCGTGATTTTATGCTTATAATTAATGCGATATACACTTTCATGATTTTATAAAAAAAATCAAATGAAGTTTAATGAACAGAACTGAACTGTGTCATAGCTCCAATAGCTATAGAACCAATTAACCCTCCTGCACTACTACTGCACATTCACAAGTAAGAACTTTTAATGAAAAGAAGGCAAGGGATTTGTTTGATTCATGGGATTTGTTTCTGGTCAGAGTACCAAATCTTTAGATTTTCTTTTAGAAATGCTACTGGGTTATGCCCACAAAAATGGTTACATGTTGTACACCTCTGCCGCTAACTCTGCTCTTCTCCGGTTGCACTTTCCTCCAAAGCACCATAAGGCTGTGTTAGCTCAAAGTTCAACCCACTACATTGCATTATATATATTGATGAATACTTACACAGACGTCATTACATTGATATGTGTCACTTCATAGAAAGACACAGGGTAGGATTAAAGATGGTTAAAGTGAAAGGTAGGTTTAGGTTAGGGGTTTGGCTTAATGTATGGGTTAGAGTATGGATCATCTTCATAGTTAGGTTTAGCATTAGGCTAATGAGTAGGCTTAGGTTCAGATATAGGCTTTATGTTAGTGTAACATTTTAGGAATTGTGTTAGGCTTAAGGTTATAGGTGGTACAAATACTAAACTGAGGGTTAGTGAAATGTTTAGATTTAGGCATGGCGTATGAGCAAGCTAAGATTTACGTTCCAGTATAGGGTTAGGTGTAAGGTCAGGCATAGTGTTAGATTTCAGGCTTGAAAAATAAAATGTATAGGTATGCAGTGAGGATTAGGGATAGGGGTAACCTTATGGTTACTGTTAGGTATACATTCATGTCAATAGTTATGGTTAGGGACATGGTTAGGTTTAAAATAAAGGGTACTGTTAGAGTTATGTGTCTTTAAAGCTGATGTTACGTAATAGTGCTATTGCATTATCCAGCTGTGGTCCTTGCAGGTATTAGCGGTGAGGCCGAGTAAGGGGGGTTTTTCAAGGGTCGATGCAGAGGGAAAATTAATTAATTATTTAATTTTCCCTCTGCATTGTCCCTCAAAATCACCCCTTCCCCGGCCCCACCGCCCTACCCCTGTTACCTGCACAGACCGTGGCTGGCATTTTCGATATTGTGTCTAATTTCATTTCACCTATACCTAGTCAATGAAACCGTAGCTTGTCGTACCCCAATGCAGTGCTATTCTGAAAGGTGAAATACAACCGACTGCAATGTACGACTGTACTGGAACCTTGAGTCACACTGAAAACTCCTCTCAAGGACTGATGGATTGCATGGATCCGACTGTGTCAGGAGCCCCTTAGTGTAAAGCAACACTATTTCTTGCCGTTGCCAAGTACCGTGGAAGTACCCTGGAAAAGAGGTTTGCACTACTTACTTTATTAATGCATGAGGGTGGAATAAATCCGACATAGCAATTTCTGCATTATGAAACAGGTTTTGAAAATAAGCTTTTCAGTGGCAATGTGCTTCTAAATTGTGAATGACCACTTCTACTAAAAAACAAAGCTATCAATTCAGTGATGTTTTTTTGTCATACACAGAGGGCGAAACTCCATGCATTTTGGAAAAAAACTATCATAGCAGAGTATATCTAAATAACATCTTGAAAAGACACTGTGTATGCACAAAGATAAACGGATTTCTTTCCAACTAGGCGGTGAACTGTACTAGAATGTTAACTGCCTTTCGCATATTTATGGCAAGTTCATTAACTTGGGAGCACACAAAGCTGTAGTTAAAATTGTATAAACACCATCCTCTTAAAAGTCATTTCTAAATAATTTCATGCAAATTCTTTCCTTATCTTTTAAAGTGTGAATTGCAATTATTTGATCATTTACCAAGACCGTAGAATGCATTTTTAATGACTATTTATCTTTCTGTATTGACTTTACCAACGGTTTGCTTCAAATTGGGCACAACTGATGGAGAACAAATATTTCATTATACCTAGTTGTTAACAAACATGGAATTATATAAACACAGTTTGATTTTACCAATGGAACGGGCAACCAAAAATCATCTCAATGGATTTAGTCTATTGTTTCACATTTGTAAGACTGGTCAACTATTATTATTTTAAAACCAGATGTATTAAATATGCTACAAATTATTGAAGTTCATGTTTTTGAATGTAAACCAATGTCTGCTTACTAAAGCTGGTGAACTAATAAATAAGGTCACCAACGCTTTAGAAAATTGCTATTAAACATGTATGAATTCACTGCAAAAGTTAGACTAGGGCCCGATTCTGATGCGATTTGGAAAGCTTCCCGACTGAATGGGTTTGTGAATGGGTTCCGACCGAATCGGATTGGGAGAGTCCAACTGACCGAGTACCATGCATCCAGATGCTTCCAGATATGATTTGGTTGGACTCCCATTGACTTCAATGAGAGCCTTTGTTCCGGCCGAAAGCATAGGCTCCGATTGAAGAAAGAGTGGCTGGGAAAAATCGGGCACCCAGTGGCGGACACCCTCCTGTGTGCCTGCCACACTGTACATGGCTGGTAAGGGGGGGCCCATGGGTACCCCCACGGGCCCGATTGGAAAGGCTCCGAGTGCAGGGGGGCCCACTATGGGCCCCAAAGTCTGATTCCGACTGCCGATTCGAGTTGGACGGCACGATTCAGAAAGGCTGTCCAAATCCAGCATCATACTCGGTCGTTCGGAAACGCAGCCAGTAGAGACATACGATTCTTCTCCGTACAGCTCGGTCATTCCAAATGCTGTTGGGTTCCGATTGGGATATTCCTAATGCCTACTCGCATTGTACTCGGTCAGCCGGAAACCTTTCCCAGTTGGTTGGAAAGACACGTTTCCTATCCGATTTGGATGGAGCAAATGCCGTTAGGAAGCCTTCCTAACTGCATCGAAATCAGGCCCTAAGAGGGAAACATGCCAAGCGATGTTGTGTACAATAATTTTCCAAAATATAACTTTTTTCAGAACCATTGTTAAAAATATGTACTCACATCTCCAAGAAAGCAGGAGACTGGGTTGAAAAGATTGATTTAATTCTCATCTCATAATAAAAATTGGTAATTTGTGAGTCAAAGATGTAGTCAATTGAATTAATAAATACAAAAATATAGAAAATATAATTTACCAAAATGACATTTATGAAAAAGATCTAACTGAGTATTTCCTGCCATCTTTTTGGTAAGAACTTCATTGCCATCTTTCCACTGCACAAAGAGACAGACTAATATAATAAGCATATTCAGAATAAAGGCTCACTTATGTTTTTTACATTCTGGTTTTTCTATACATAAAGCCTGGGTGGCAAAACGCCATCTTTAAAGTCCTTCATTCATTTGTCTAACATTGAAAGAAATGAAGGACTATAATGACAATTATAGAACTGAAAGGAAGGCAATAGTGCCTTTAATATGAAACATGTAATAATTGTTGAACATTTTGTTTTGGAATGCGGTTTGGTAGAGTGACAGAATTATAATATTCTGTTATTTGAACAGTTATGCTGCGAGTGAAGCAACACGCAGTGCTATACAGAAAATAATACATGCATAAAAGCTTTATTGAAATCTTACCAGGTCCTTAACGTGCCACTTCCAGAAAAAACAGAACTTATAATGCATAGCCTGGGAGATGCACACTCTATATAAAAATACAAAAATACAAAATGAAAATAGGGCCGGTAAATAAAAGACCTACTTAGTTTTCACATGAGGTAAGCCTTGTAAGTATCTCATGCGACATTGAATTCTTGATGGACGAGGCACAATGTGACTTCCTCTTTCCCAAGTGGTTAACCATCAGATAAAGCAGTAGATGAGTTTGGAAAGCCCACATGAGGTGAAAAAGACCAGATGAAGTAGAAGTGCAGAGAGAATAGCTGAAAAATATCATGTTTCCAATATTTGCACATAGCTTTATTCAGTGCTCATAATCATGAAAATAGTACATATAACTCGGGTTGACTCCTTAATAAAGCTACTCAACAGCATGTGACTATCCCTTGTTACTGCAAGCTGGCTAAAGGCAGAGTTTCAAGATGATTACTGCTCTCCTACTCTAGGTCAGGGAGCACCATAAAATTCAACCATAAACCAAACAGTAGCTAGAAACATTGTCTCAAAGAAGTCCATACGATTAGCTCTGGCAATAGCCAACTGGTCAATTGAAGGGTCCATCACTGAGGTCTTAAGTGATCTCATAATTTATGTCATTTTTCATGTTTTGAGTGAAATATTATGTGAGGTCACCGGTGGTAAATTTCAGGGGCTCGAAATATAGTTAGTTGACTAAACTATAAACACGGAATTTAAGTGGTTTGGAGATTTTTAGTTCATTCCATCACCTAACTTTAACATCACTTCAACTTTAATTTTTAGGGTAAATAATATGTTATTTATTTTGAGACATATCAAGTTCATTTTCCTCATACCTAACTGTAACCTCACTTCAACATTTGTGTTTTTTCTAGGATTTTGATTGTATTCTAAATTTAATATCTCTAAAGCCTTCTTCAGCTGAGCAGCCCAACTGCTAATGGCCTATGTCCAGGCTCATTGGAGGTTAGGTGCATGGCCTGGCATCCAGTTAGGCCAAGTACCCATCTCTGTGCACGCCTCCAAACCTTCATCCCTCCCTCTTATACCCCACAATTGACAACCTCTAGCTATGCTCATAGGGGATTGGACTCAGGACTTAGTCTTTGGCCAATATAACCTCTTGATTTTTTTTAGTGTGTTTTTTTCAAATATTCTGCCAAGAAAATGTAGGGCTGGGGGGCAAGCTCCGCTCCGCCGATGGAGTTTGCGGAGTTTTGCCACTTCACGCTCGGTTTTGGAGTGCGGAGCTTGTCCTAAAACTCAGCCTACCGCAGGTGGAGGGAGTTCACTGGCATGCTCAAGTCACCGCCGGTCACTCGTGCCTACTTCAGCCTCATCACCATGAGTCTCACTGCTTAAGCCCCAACGGATCTCCAGCACCACCATCCACGGGATCAGGCAGAAAAGAAGCTGGTATATTCTCAGCTGGATGTGAAGCTCCTGCGGGGAGCAAGTAGCTATGCCACCATCTTGGCCACACCTCAATAATTTTTCTTCTAAGAAGTGAAGGACGAGTTGAGGATTTTCAGGCATGTCAGTTCCAAAAAAGTCTAACCTAAGAAAATGAATAATTGTGCCCCACATTTGCATAAATAGTTTAGCCTGCAACACTACACAAGTAATCTCCTTCATTAACAGGTGGAACAACCACTGCAACCAATGAATTTGTAGGGGACTTGGCTTAGTTGGAGATTAAAAAAATGAAAATTATGAAAATGAAGCCACACCGACATGTGTCAACCCGTACACAACGAGCAGCATGTGAGGCTTAGGTGCTGCTGTGCCGTGTGCATCAGCACGTAAAGTGACAAGAAAAAGAGACAAAAAAAATATGGTTACTCCAGTGGATGTTTGCAATGGCGAGGACCAGCATGGCTGCTCCGAAGGGCTGCATGGCTTCCTGGCTGTGTTCCTTCGCACAGCCCTGCAGTACTGAGAAAACGTGTCATGGTGATGACTGTCTTAGGGTCAGGCAACCCTATTAGTAACAATTAGTTACTAATAGGGTTGCCTGACCCTAAGATGGTCGTCACCATGAAATGTTCACTTTTCCCCCATGCACAGACTAGCTCCCCTGGTTGAAGCTGAAGAGAGGAGGAAGTCTGGTGTTGCAATTTGTGGCTGCCCTTTCCGGAGGGACCTTGAGGCTGTAGCTGGCTGGTCGGTTACTGGCACTGAGGGACCCCTCAGCCAACTGACCTCTACTGACCGTGACCTCCTTCTACTCTGCTGGTCATCCAGACTGTGGGTGTGTGTGTTGGTTGGTTCCACCTCCATGCCACACAGGGACCGTCACCAGAGAAACATCATTATCAGTAGCTGGGTGTACATGCTTTCGGTGACAGCAAGGTGTTCAACCTGCACAACCTGTACACCTGACTGCATCACTGGCACTTACAACTTACTCCAACTGCTCGCGGAACTCAGCGGAATTCAGCAGAGTTTTTGAGCAACTCCGCAGAATTCCACCAAGTGCAACTCTGCGAGTTCCGCCCAGCCCTAAGAAAACTTTGAAACTTTTTTCGTTTAAAATTTTTTGTTGATTTTATCATTTTTACAACGATGAGCTCATTATTTACTGTTCATTTTTTGTTTAATTTTTTGTTGCAATAAAACTTTTAGATCTTATGTTTTTGTATTAATCCTTATGGTGGTGTTTGCTGCACCAGAAACCATGACCTGCATACATTGCCTGATTTATGTGGAAAAATATTGCATGTTTTCATCACTCCCTCTTCTTCCTCTTATTGCTGTGGTGCAGTTTCACCTCCTTTTTCTGCTCCCATACCACTGTTGCCCACAAAGTACTGCCCAGATTGCCCCCCTTGAAACACCTGATTGCACAAGGTGCATGTTATATTTCAGGCTTTCATTTTTTTGCCCAACTGAAAAAGTTAAACATTTCCAGACTTTAGGTTCTCCCTGCTGGGCCTAGTGGAAGATAGAGCTGTCGATGTTGATGGCAGCACTATCACATCAAGTAAACAAGTTCTAGGGTTGCACATCAACGCTGTCTAGATGGGGAGCAAGAGGTTTCTTAAAATTACGTTGGGTCCACAGGTCACCATCTCCCACATCATACACTACTATCCATAAATATCTGTGCCCTGACTGCTGAATACATTTCCAGATTTACTCAATACTTTCAAAGGCAACAGCTGAAATGGGTTTTCTTGTGACTCTCACACACCTTATTGGTGTTATATGTAATTGTTGGGTCTCAGTCAGGTCCCAATAAACCATGATTGGGCCAACAATATTCCAGGAAGCACTTTTGATATTACCTCTGTTAGGGTTCCAGTTGTTATGAAACAAAAATAACTTGTAGATACCCTAGTTTCTTTTTAATTTTGGGTGCTCCTGGTATATTTAACAACTAGGTGATGCAGGTCTTCTGAAAGGGATATAAAGTTCTCACACCATGCTCTAGGTTGACATGATTCAACCCACTTTAAATGGCCTGTTAGGGTTTGGGGCTTTTGTCAGTAGCCCTCTGTCTGTTCATCTCTGTTTCCTGTAACGCGTGTCGTACCAGTCAGGGTCTTATAAGACAAATCAGGATTTACAACATAAATCAAAAACAAGGTAGTGCAGGCATACTCGCTTGCTGTTGCAGCATCTCTTAATGGCTGTTGTGCTAATGAAATGAGATCAATCAATGACTGACATGTCATAAAACATAAAGCACAGGCATTGGTCCACAGGTGCTGGACAAACAAAAGCACTGCCTACTGGCATGCAATGTGATGTAAAGGTGTTAACATGCATCAGTACAAACACACACCGTGAGCATACAGAGTGATTCAGTGCAAATATATGCAAACCCAAAAACCACTTTTTTTAAAAAGGGTAATTACAATTTTATCCTTCAGCTTTTCCTCAGCCCTCGCTTGACAGATCGGTGCAAAACTTTCCACGAAGGAGCCAAAGTACATGAACTTTTGTTTTGAAAGTGTCATGCAGATTTGTCAAAAGATCCCAAAGTTATTATAGAAAAAAAACATTTATTTTCTATGGAATGTCTGATTTTATTTTTTATTTTATTTTATTTGGTGTTTTCTATAGCGCGAACATGACCCTGAGTGGGGTATCAGAGTGCTTCACATTTGCATAACAATAAACAGTCATTAGTAGTTGTACAATGATTTTGAGAAAAACATTAGTGCTTCATAAACATATATACAATACCCCAAAGTAGGTATTGTTTGATTAGAGGTAGCATGTGTATAATCGTGATGGAACAATGAAAGTGGCGAGTCTGCTGCGATTATGGGAGATATTTACTCATGTAAAAAGACTTGGCTTCATTTTTTAAATCAGAGATTGATGAAATTCTTCTAATGTTGTGGGGGAGAGCGTTCCAAATTCTGGGCACTGCGCCAGAGAATGCTCGGTCATAAGTTCTTTTCTTGCGGAATCTGGCCGGTTTTAGTAATAGCTCTCCATGGCTCCGGGAGACACAGCATCCTCCTAATAGTGTGATTTTCTGGGCTAGGTACACTGGTGTTTTGTAGTGTATCGCGTTGTGGGTAATGCATGCCATTTTTAGTTGTATTCTCGCTTCGTAAGGCAACCAGTTAAGAGCTTTCAGATGAAGGGTGATGTGATCAAATTTCCTGGAGCCGGTAATAAGTCTTGTGGCCGCATTGAGACAGGCTTTCAACTGGGCTGTTGAAATCTTGGGGAGACCAGCTAGAGTTGTGCAACCATACTCAATCCTTGATATTACCAGTGCCTGGACTACTGCTTTAAGGTCTGACTTATTTAAGAAGGGTTTCAGTTTTCTAAGGTAGCTTAAGTGGAACCGGGCATTTTTTGCCATTGTGTTAATATCAGATAGCATCTTCAGGTTTTTGTCTAGTATGATCCCCAGGGATTTGGTAGAGTCAACAATCCTCGGTGAGCAGTTTAGTGCCGTCATCAGATTGGTCCACTCTAGGATGTTTGCAGCGCTTTTCTGTGGGGAAATCAGAAGGAATTCCGTTTTATCGGGGTTAAGCTTCAAGTGATTGCTGGTTAGCCAATGGATGGTACTCTTTAGTACTTGGTTCATGATATCTATCTCTTCTGTTGATGTAATCTTGATGTAAATCTGTGTGTCATCTGCGTGCATGTGGAAGGAGATGTTTGCTCGTTGTAAGGTTTCTGTGAGTGGCTCTACGTACAGGTTGAATAGTGCCGGGGATAGTGTTGAGCCCTAAGGAACTCCTATCATATTTCTAGAGGAAGCTGATAATGTTTGGTTGACTGTGAATTTTTGCGTTCTATTCTCTAAGAACGATCTAAACCATTTTAGGACTGTACCCTCTAAACCCATCCTATTTTTCAAGCGATCAAGTATTTTGGTATGCTTAACCGTGTCGAATGCAGAAGAAAGGTCGAGCAGGATTAGGAGACAGGTTTCATTGCTGTCAAGGGGAAGTAGTGCTTCATCCACGATGTGCAGAATCGCTGTCTTAGTACTATGGTTAGGTCTATATCCTGATTGGAAATCATTTAACAGATTGAATTCGGAGATATGTTGGCTCATTTGTTGTTGTATGCATTTTTCCAGGACTTTGGCTAGCATGGGAAAATTTGTTACTGGTCTGAAATTATTAGGGTCAGAGGGGTTCTCTGTTGGTTTTTTTAAGATTGGGGTGACTTGCCCTGTTTTCAGGCAGTCCGGTATTGAGCCATGTGCCATTGAAGCGTTGATGATCTTTGTCCATGAGGGTATGACCAGTTGGTTTATTAAAGATCAGCATTTTGCAGGTAAAGGATCGTTGTAGTGATTGTTTGGTTTAGTGGGCAAGATGATCTTTGCAATATCTAAGTCCCTGAGAGGCTTGAATTCTGACCATCTTGCATTATTTTTAGGCATTTCAAGAGCTGGTTGCAGTGAACCTCATTTGGGGAGCTCTTAGTGAAGCATGGTCCTGCAGCTGCTTTCTTGTGCTCCACATCCATCAATTTGGCTTTGGCTATGAAGAAGGAGGAGAAGTCTTCACTGCTTAAATTCGAAATTGCGTTAGTTGGTGCAGATTTGGCCGTTTTATTAGATTGATCTTTTAGCAGATCGAATAGTTTTCTCAGTCTATTTTTTGCATTGTCCAGTTCTTTCCTGAAGAAGTCTTTTTTTGAGTTTAGGATGCATTTATTGTATGCCTTCCTGGCCAGTCTTAGTTGTATTAGGTGGGGTGAGGTAGGGTGTTGTCGCCATTTCCGCTCTGTGAATCTGAATGACCGTCTGTCTTCATTCATTTCAGTGTTGAACCAAGGGTTTTTATCTTTGTCAGGCATCCTTTTGAATTTTAACAGAGCTATGTCCTCCATAATATTTGACATTGTGTTATTGTAATACTTCGTGAGGTCGGTAACTTCCACCATATAATTAGGAGGTTGCAGTTCTATCTCACAGCGTGCTGCAACCATCTCCATATTGAGCCCTCTAGTGTCACGCATCCATTTTCTAGGTTTTTTTTTACTTGTATTGAAGTTTTTGGTTTTGTGAAGGGTGTTTGGAAAGTAATGATGTGTTTTCAGACCAATCACATGGTGTGATTTCAATGTAATCTATAGCTTTTTCTTTAGCTATGATCCAGTCTAAGGTAGAGCCTTTAGAGTGGGTTTGGACCAGCAATTGATCTACAAGGAAGGCTTTGAGTAAAATGATCTGATTGTCAGAATGATCCTCCCAGTGAAGGTTGAAGTCTCCTAAGAAAATATCATTGGAATGAGGGGTAGAGTTTGCTGTGATGATTTCTATCAGCTGGTCTATAAACCTGGTGTTTTTGCCTGGGGGGTGATAGAATGTGTGTAGTTTGCATCAGAGGATCTTAGGGACATACCGAGATACTCACATGATTCCATAGGGTCAGATTGAATTTTCGTTATGGCAATGTCAGATCTATGTATACAGGCGATGCCTCCACCGTTTTTGATTGGCCTGTCTAATCTCATAATGCAATAGTTCGGAGGGACTAATATATCTAGGCAAGGGGAGAAAGAGTCAGATAGCCAAGATTCTGTTAGTAAAGTGACATCGATTTCCTGGCTTAATATGAGGTCGGCAATGTCTGCAGCGTGTTTCTTTGCTGACGTACAGTTGAGTAGAATACACCTGATGTGCTTCTGTGGTTTGGTCATTGGAGAGTCTAGATTTTCGGGAATTATTATCACATTTTTTTGGTTGTTGACATTTAGTGATCTATTACTAGTCTTAGCGATTAGGTATGCGTTGGTTGGGACTGTGACTGTATCTTGTGTTCATATAGCTTAGTGGTTGGAATAGTGGCTGATTCATAGGATCATAAAAGGGTTTGTATCTCGTTATCTGTCAGATAGCTAAGTTGATTTCTGGGACGGAGCAGTCTTTTGGTCGCTACCACAGGGATAGATTTTTGTTTCTTCTGTGTTTCGTGGGTGGATTTCTGTATGATCTCCCATTTTTATAGACATTTTTCTGAAAGGCGTAGAAGATTCTTCATGTCTCTGATAGCGAGTTGTATGGCTTCATAGTTCTTGATGGATTGCGAGCTGAGATTATCGAGCTCCATATTAATTTGGGGGGGCACTTCGATTCTCAGACTGTGTTCTAGTTTGAGGAGTGCTAGTGAGATGTACGGATGACCCTGATGGTATGCTTTCATAAATTGACTCTGGGGGATTGGGGCTGCTGTTCGGCATTACTGTGCCTATTTCCTTGTATCTTGCTGCTGTTTCACGTTTCTTAGTGTCAGTCCTATGAATACTTCTCCCGTTGTCCTGATCTAATACGGTTGACTCAAGTCTAGTGCCCATTTCCAGTATTGGGTTAGAACCTGTGTTTGGGCTTGAATCGGTGCTAATGGCTCTGAGGTTAGTTGTGGATACTATTGATTTGGGCAGATGTGGGCAGTTATTCATAGCTATGGGGCTACTGGAATCCTGTTGCACCTGTTGGGGCTCATTAGCGATGCTGCTTTCTATCAAATCTGCTTGATTCGACTGTTGGGGCTCATTATCTATGATGTTTACTATCAGAGCAGATTGATTCCTGTGTGGGGAACTGGCTTGCAAATTGTTATTTGGATGGATCCTAGCTGGAGGACTGTTGAGGATGAGTTCTTTTAAGGTTGAGAAGTATTCGTCAAAACATTCCAGATCTTTGTTGGCAGCTTGAATGAGGATTGTGCCATTTTTGTAGCATGTTATATTTGGAGTTGCTCTTAGTTTTCGTGAAGGTGTTATTAGCATCTTAGTGCCATAGGAATGTTTTTCAATTCCTGTACTTTCAGCAGATTATTTAGGGTATTGCACCATTTAGATGTTTTTGAAGTAAAAAATATTAGGTTGTTAATGGTAGCACTTTTTTTGTGTTGAAGGAGGGGTCCAATATTAAGGTTTCAGGGTTTCTTCGGAGGTGCCGATTCTGATCCGGGTCGGAAAGCACTCCAACCGAGCCGGATCCGGAGTGTTTTCTGACCGAGCCGGAGTCCTGCAGTCCGACCGAGCGAGTACGATGCGGCCGTATGCTGCCGGACTCGGTTCGGTCGGACTCCCATAGAAGTCAATGGGAGCCGGTCGTACGACGCGTACATGGGCTCCCATTGACTGAATGGGTACGCCGCGGACAAGTGCGGCCCCTACAGTGGGTACGCATTGGTGCCATCCGCACCATGCATGCCTGTGTTGGGGAAACCCAGGGGTCTCCCCCTGTGTCCGAGTCATAGGACTGTGTAGTGTGCACTCATGGCTGAAAGGAGGTGGAGCTTGGGCCAGGCAGAAGGAAAGAGGAAGGTGCTCACGGTGGATATGGTCTGGTGTGGTCAGCCCTCGGCAGTTAGTCTTCTGCTAATAAAGCTCCTCTCACCGCTCACCTTTTTGTACCCCCCACTCTTTACTAATGGCATAGAGATCCATTGGTTCAGCTCAACTACCCCATCTTCATCTATAGGACGCAGACGGACCCGTGGATTTCCCTTTTGGCCAATCCAGATTTCTTGTGGATATGGGGCCGCACACCTAGGCTGTAACATCTGAGCAGCTCGGGAGGGCCTGGCTATAATGCTGAAGGGCAGAATCAATGCAAATAATTCCCTGTGAACGCAGCTCGGTCAGAGCTCAGATACTCCTTATTTGGGGCTTCTTTCTCCTCTGGCAGCTGACGATCCTCCGAGATATTCACACCAGGAGGACTGGCTCAGAGCTCGGAGTGGCCTTGCAGTGCTCTCTCCCATCAGCAGCTGGCTGATTCCAGGAGATCGTGGGAGCCTGGGATTGGGACCCAACTGCCGAGTGAGTGTTTTCTCCCTCCTCCCCAGCATATTACATTGGCACCATAGACACCAGCCTTGAGGAGGTCTGGATTATATGTACCAGAGGGCCAACAGGCCTTAGAGGAAGCTGCTGGGGAACAGATAGGCGCAGAACCTGAGGCTTTCGCCCATCCCCAGCAACCAACAAGGCTAGTTAGTGTTGGATAACTGCGGAGGGGCACACTGCAACTAAACACTTCACACTGTTTTTAGGGGAGTCAAAATCCCATGGTGTAACAAAAGCCAGAGGTGAGGAGGAGGAGCCTACACCAGAAGAACTCCAGCAGCATGGGATACATTATGCTGTTTTTTGGGGGACTCCAAGCGCCATAGTGTAACAAAAGGGAGGAGGAGGGACCAGCGTGCTCTATAAAGCACAAAGGACTGTTGTTTGCACCCGTCCAAGCGTGGATGCAGATCGACTGGTCCACCCCTCCAACTTTCAGCACTCTCTAAGGTTCTGTTGTCCCACGTGACTTGATTGTATAACTTCTTCCCTTTAAAAGGTATTTTAAAAAAAAAAAATCTTTTAAATTAAAGTGTAAGTTACTTCAAACTCCTTATCGTTATAAATTGAGTGAAGTTTTCCTCCTATTCAGCTATTCAGATATTGGTTGGACAGTGATTTTCTTGATGAATTCCATTTGAATCTGGGTCATTGAAGTTTACTCAAGACTCGTCCATGCGGGCTTGACATAAGCACATTTAAGCGGACTTATTTTTGTCTCTAACTAATTAACTTGTTTAGGAGCATAGATTTATACATTGCACTAAACTCTTTCTCTCTGTTGCTGGGCCACAAGACGCAATAAACATTTTTGTTTAATATTTATAATTTAATATTGCTTTGTGCTGTTACCTACTTTGTCACATACTGTTAAGCAAACATTTTACTTGAAATCTTTGAATATAAGTATTTTATTCTTTTTATGTTTACTTTACTTTACATTTCTGTTGCATTGTCTTGATTTAGGGAACTTACCAGCATAAAGTCCAGTTTCATCTTGGTCCATTTGAGCTCTTTTCTATTAGGCCCCAGATAACATCTCTGTCCCTTATAATGGGAAAAGAAAAGCAATGAACAGCCCATGGGGTTCAGCTAAAAATAAAAAGCCAGGGCCACACATTGCTAATAATTGTAGCACTGAAACACATGAAGTGGTAAATGTATTTGCTCAATCCAACCATCAGACAGATAAACCACAAACATCATTATGTCAAGGAAATTGCTGCAATTCTGAATTGCAAAAAGATTCTGTGGAAACCATCCAGGAAGAAACATTGCCAACCAGACAGTAAGGACAATTCACAATCTGGCCCAGGTGACTCTAGTCAAATTACCACTTGCTCTGAGAGGTGATGACTCTATCCAGGGGTAATAGTTGGTCTACCAAGTATAAAATGATCCGATATATTTGATTCATGGAGCATTTTGGGACCTAAAGAGTTCAGTCTATCAAATAATCAAGCCACTGTTTTAGAAATAAACTAAAAGACTAGGACTATGCTTCCTAAAACAGATTCTGCCCTCACCATAGAGCAATCACACACTATAAAATCCATATTTCAGGAAGTGAGCCAGACTAATAAAACTGATGATCTACAGAAGTAGTGAATTAACTCTGGAGATTGTGCTAAGACCCTGGATACCTATTCTACCTCCATTATTCCAAATAGACTAACTACATGGGTGCCTCAATTAATTGCTAGTACTGGCTTTGTAGGATCAACTAGGGGTGAGGTAGCCTCTGGTGATATATGTAGGCACATAACACAGCCCGGAATTCCAGAGAATGTTTAAAACCGCCAAGAGGACCTTTACCAAATCAGCATTGTGTGCAAGTTAGCAAGTATTGTGGCCAGTTTTCTTGAAATCAACTCTAATTCAGGGGCCCATTAGCATGGCGTGTGGATCTCCATCCCCCGACCGGCGGTGGCAATCCGCCCGCCAAAACACCCCTTTTCACCCCCGCCACATTAGCATGGCGGGGGAACCACGGCGGTCGAAAAGACCGTCTCCACTTTTCTGCCGGTAGGCAATCATCACGATTGCCTACCAGGCGGAAAAAGGCTGCAATATGGTGGAGGTGCCTTGCAGGCCCCGCCATCCATATTATGATGTTGGCGGTTTGATGCCTTTCCGTGGCAGAGACTCCGCCATGGAAAACCATGTGGGAATCACTTTGGGGGCACATTGTGGGTCCCCTGGGGTGTGGGGGGATGCACTTGGGGTACCCATGGTACCCCCCTACATGGCATACACAAGGTGGCAGGCACCACGCAGTGCCTGTCAAGTTTTGCATGCCAATGCACAACATGCATTTAATACATTGTGGCGGGTGCTGCTCACAGCACCGCCCGCCACAATGTTGTATATGCGGAATGCGACCGCCATGGTGGTGGTCGCATCCTACTTGGCGGTGCAGGACCGCCGCACCACTGGTGGCCAGTTCCAGCACCGCTGGGGTGGCGGGCGGACTGTAGTCCGCCTGCCATCCTAATGGACCCCTTAGTTTGAGGTCAACAAGGAAAGCAGGCCAAGGGTAGGGCGGTTCCTACTTTGTCATGCAATCCCCCACATCAACTCTTCCCAAAGCTGATGGTATCAAATTGTTCATGATTAAAGCTCCACATCTGAAACCTAGAATGAGGGAGAGTAGGATTGCTTAAAAATAATTATTCACTGGAATAGGCACTCCAGCCAGTTCTATTCTAGATCAGATATTGTGGAAGCACAGCAGCACTCAAATGGCCCTATGACTACATTGAACTTAGGAAAGTGAGGGAAAGTTGGATAGCGGAAGTGTTGTTTGAACCATGATTTAAGATCTATTCCCCAATCGGGTTCAGCAATATGTTTCAAACTCAATCCCCCTGTTCACGTAAACTACTCTATTCTCCAACCTTCAAAGACTCATTTTATCCAAATTAACAGAGTCAAGTTCATTCAGAACACGAAAATGAATAGGGACCTTAATGCAGTAGAACAGCTCATATTGAATTCTGACTTGACTCAGATACGGAAAAGCAGGCCTAATGACATTGTCAATTTCATTATTGACTGCACCATTAATACTAGCTCTGATGGGCCCCCAGATGCCAGACACCATTGGAGGCCTTTGTCTTGTGAAAGAAATGATCTAATAATAGACATTAGGCTGAGGGGACCCCTACATTTCTGAATCCTAATAACTTGCCCCCTAAAAATGAGTGCAGTAAAATCAAGTTACTATTTGCAGGGACATCTCATAAACTATCAGAGCCTAACTGCCATGCTAATATTGAAACGCATGATTTAGGTCTTTCGCAGGAGATGTGGAGGGAAGAAGTTCCCTATAAATTGGGATAATCAACATTTTATGTCACAGCCATGCAAGCAAAGTCAGGGAACCCTGTTGGCAGCCTGGTCATATGGACTGAAACCTGTTCTTATTTTAAATAGAGAAATCTTGATATTATTTTCCCAGATACGCTTGGGGTGACCTTGAAACTTATTAACGGTAGGTCACTTATATATAATGTTTATAAAAGAATCGTTGCCAACATTAGAGAGTCAACACTTTTGGCACAATAGGATGTTCATCGGAGGAAATTACATTGTAACTTTCAAGTCTATTGATGGTATGCATCAGAGAGAATGAGGTGAGAGATATTCCCCATTTCGATGTGGAACCTCTTAGAAATTGTGAATGAGTGAAAAACATTTACTTCTGCAATGGAAGATCTAAGACTGACAGCAAAAGAATGCACACCTTCAAGAGAGGCACATATGTCAATTGGCTCAACTATATACTATTGGATATTTGATTGTGATCACAGATGATAGATTTTAATATTGCAGAAAAACATGGCGACCATAATGCCCTCATTTTGACCCTGACCGAGTTTTGCCCTGGTTTTGGATTCAGGAGGTAGATGTAGTGAGAGACCCCATTATCGCTAACATTCAGAGAACTGTTAAATGGCCTAGAATTAAAAAAGAATGGTTGTGTCTGGTTAACATATAAAACTTACTTTGGAATACATTAACACCATGTCTCATTGAGAGCCATGTTATATCCCCATTGTACAGATACATTCTTTCTTCTTTAGCTTGCTGAAGATTGTTTCCTCTTGCCTTCCCACAGAATAGACAGAAACCTAAACCAAAGTTCAGTCCTTGGTATTCTAGTGAGTGTAGGAAAGCTAAGACAGAACTGATTAAGTCCATTGTAACCAAATACATAAACTCTATCCAACAAAATAGGAAGATCTATAACCAGGACGTTGAATGTAGCAAAAGAGAATGGGGTGACTAAAAGTGGACAGAATTTCTGGATGCTTCCAGGTAGAGGGACATGGCCAGGTTCTGGCACATAATTGCATATGGGAGCTGGAGAGAAACCATGCCAACAGAACATTTGATTCTACCAGACCAATTGGTCAATTATTTTGCTTCCTTATACTCTGTACTTGATGACCCAAAAAAGTCTGACCCACTTATCTATGATATCCTTGGTGGCTACTCATCTTCTATGGTTTTTACTCTTAAGGACACTCAAAAGGCAATTGAGTCACTAAAGCTAGCAGAGGCACACTGAGCACATGGGATAACCAGAAATCTCTTTAGGTCCAAACCAAAGATTTGGAGTTCCAATCTCAAACAACTCTTCAAAGCAATAGCAAGAGCGGCCCCTGTACGAGACTCTTGTAAGTGGGCAATTTTTATGAAGGGGGACAGGGGTTACCACACATTTACAGGCAAATTAGCCTCATAGACAATTACCAGAAAATCTTTAGCACACTAATATTGATGGAGACCCAAGGATGGATGGAAGCAGTTCGAGACCTGCCAGATATTAAAGCGGGCTTTGGGCCGAAAATTAATACTTTTGATATGTCCTTTCAGTTGCATTAATAACTTGGAAATACATAAATATAATCAAGGATCATTTGTATACTGCTTTGGTGGACCTCGGAGCTGCCTTCAATCCGGTGTCCAGGCATAAGCTTTGGGGCCATCTGCAAGGGATCGGGGCTTCAGAGTCATTGATCGCCCTTCTGGTTAGAAGCCATGAAGGCAGTTATGCACAGGTGAGGTGGGGGGAATTGACCAAGTGCATCCCTTTTGATAGGGGAGTTAGGCAGGGGTTGCGCCTTGGTGCCTACTCTCTTTCCCTTTACCTGAGTGATGTCAATACCAACATGCTGCAGTGAACCCATGATGCCCCAAAACTTAATGGACTGCCCATACCCACCTTAATATTTGCGAATTGCATCCTGCGCATTTCCCGCACCCTTGTAGGCCTTCAAAAGTTGTTGGATAGATTCCAGGCCTATTGTAACAACAAGGGCTTGGAAATAAAAATGAGAAAAACTAAATATATGATCTACAATCCCCATAAATATTGCAAGAGGAGAATTACTGTATGAGGTATTGTTTGGAAAAAGTTGATAGGTTTGATTATTGAGGATTAGAGTGGATAGTAGGTTATCCTGGGTTCCCCACATTGAAAAAATTAAGGCAACTTTGAACATAGAAATGCGGGTGTACTCAAACTATTCTAGAGCAGCGTTCCCAACCTTAGAAGTGTATAAGGTGAAGGCTCCATCAGCAAAACTTTAGGGACAGAAATAAGGGGCTCAGAAAGTTCCACTACTCTAGTTTTGGGTGAAAATTCATTCTTTAGATCATGGTTTGCTCTGCCTGTGAGTACCCCCTCGTTGCCCATATATTATTACTTGAGATTAAAAAGGGTGGACCTATTGACAGTTCTTTGGCCTCTACTGTATTGGATTCATCTTTGAATGACTGTTAAGTTACATGTCTATAGGAAGGGCCTGGAAGAAATATTTGGGCTATTGGACTCTGCTTCCTTATTGTGGTTTAGACATGCGAAGAAATGGACTGGTATTTTCGGCATGTTGTACTTATGGGACAAGCCCCAATTATTAAAATTAGTGTCCAATGAGATTCTCAAGAGGGTCTATTGGGTGTATATAATATGTATTGAGACTCTTACACTGTACAAGGGCACTTTATCTAATTTTTTTATTGTTTTAAACAGTTCCTCTTTATAGTGCAGCAGCCTGAAGGGCGAAAGTGGCCTGGGCTGCTTCACGGGAGAGCCACAGAACTTCAAGGTGTGCCGAGACACGTGCCTCAGTCCCGGCATACACTATGCACAATGATGGCAGCCACACTAGTACCTGAACTCTGACGGAGTCCAGCCAGGGATCACAGGAGAGGCCCAGAGACCACACACTACGGAGGCGGTAGGGGTGAATGAACCCCTGGCCGCGAGGCAGACAGCAGCCACCCAGGATGGTGTACTGGGCTGGAAGAAAGCGCCTAGGTGCAAGACAAGCTGGGAGTAACAGAGATCTAGCGGGACTAGAGTAGTTTTAACCAAGTCACTACAGAGCAGCAGAGCACACGGTCAGGACCGGTCGCCACAATTAAGTTGTTAGTCCGGCCATTTTGCGGTAGGGCCCAGGAAACTTTTTAAGTAAACCTAAGATGGGAGCTCATCCTCCCCACCAGACCAACAAAAACAACAGTTGCGCAAGAATAATCAAAAGTTATGGCAGGGGGCTATCTAGATTATATTAAGCCATTTGCAATGTCAGCTCAAAAGAACTAGCTCCTCACCTGCCGATCGGGGTAGCCCCTCGAGGACTAGCTCTCCTCTCCTGAGTCCATTATCCTCGTAATTATTTACTAGTCAATGCCACCAATATGTTCGGTCAAATGATTAACCCACCGTGTTCTTCCTGTGCTCTTTGCTGCCCGGGGCTTTCATAAAGGTACAGAGGTACGTCTGTACCCGCCATTGACATTGCTCCTGCAACGTAGCACACCCCTGGATCTGCGTGCCTCCTCCAGTAATATGGTTGCGTTAGGATCGATGTTGAATGCCGCCTACGAGGTGGGGAGGGAGGGTCTCCATCGCTCCTAAACCTGCTCCTGCGTTTGATGCAACAGCTCCGGTGTGAAGCAGGGGCAGCATGACCCCCAAGCGGCCTGCAATTAAAAGCACCGAGGCAGCCTCAGAACGTGCCGACCTCCCATCCCAACACGAAACTGCAGCAACGCCGGTGTGCGGCTAGGGCAGCCAAACTCCTGAGCCGTGCACAGAGCGTCAGGGCAGTCCCAATATGTGCTGATCCCCGGTCTCTACCTGCCCGTTTTGGTCCGCGAAGGAGGGATCTGTAGGGCCCCATCGGGAAGCTACCGCCAGGAAAGCAGCAATCTCAGGGAGTCTATTCCGAGGCCGCTCTGGCAGACCATGGCAGAAGAATCTATCTAATCTATAGATTTAACTATAACTACAGTGCCATTATGTGTAACATACAAATATATACCTTAACAATGCAGATTTTACTCCACAATACAATCACAACGCAGTCGTTACAATGACCGCATTGCTACCACGCAATGCCATTACTACGCAAGTCATTACATCGACATGCAGTAGATGGCACCGTAACATTATAAATGTATAATTTAACATTCCAACTCCAGCCTACATAACAACAGAAGGGAAGGTGTTGGAATAGTAAACTATACTATTCCTTATGTTAGAGTGCCATCTACTGCAAGTTGATGTAATGACTTGCGTAGTAATGGCACTGCGTGGAAACAACGGGGTCATTGTAACAACCGCGTTGCGATTATATTGTGGAGTAAAATCCGCGATGTAAAGTTTGTTTCCCATAACATACATATCAAAAGGCAAACAACTAAAATATCATTAAATGTATTCAACATAATTTCCTAATGAGTGTTATATTAAGCCCCTGCCTCCATTAATCATAGTAATGGTGTCATTTTTTACCTCTGCGTGGCCTTGTGTGATGCTAGACTTACCCCAAGGCTGTGCTGGAGTACATTTAGTACTGTTTTGTTACCTTTAGGGCAGTAGTAACTTTAGAAGCGTAGTTTGTGAATAGGGATGGCCTTTTTTGTCAATTGGTTTTTGTAATAGCATGCTCCTCATTAAACTCCCCCTTAACGCATTTCTAAACCCATCATTATCCCTCAATAAACACCTCCCATTTAGAGGTAAATATTACTCAGTCTCCCACCACTCCTCCAGTCACTTCCAAATGTACTTCTATGTGCAGTAATCCCATAAGAAAGATAGGAGAGGTGGGGGTTCTACTTTCCACCTATAGTTTTGTGAATTTCATTTTGTGTTACGTATGCAGTACTATTTTCCATGCAACAAAATACAATTTGTGAATAGGGTCCTGAGAGTTCAAGTATGAGTAGGCAAATGTACTAAGAAGTATGACCTACCCTGGAAATAGATAAAACATATAATGATAATAAAAAGAAATAAAAAATGGGTGGGGTGAAAGTGGAAAAGAAGCAAATGAAGTATTCGTTTTGAGTTTAAGAAGACAAATACATTTAAAATGAATAACACTGGGAGAAACCGGATGAACACCATCACACCGCCAAGCCAGGAATAAAAATGAGAACGCTGTGGGGAGTGTTGCAGTTGGGGAGAACTGCAGGGAGAAACTGGGTGAACGTTGTGACACTGCTAAGCCAGGAGCCGAGTTCAGCAGGGAACTGAGACTCGAGGCCGTAACAACTCGATGAGAGGGGCGCAGTGCGCACTCATGGTTGAAAGGAGGTGGAGCTTGGGCCAGGCAGAAGGAAAGAGGAAGGTAGTCATGGTGGAAATGGTCTGGTGCGGACAGCCCTCGGCAGTTAGTCTTCTGCTAACAACGCTCCTCTCACCGCTCCCCTTTTTGTAGCCCCCCCACTCTTTACTAATGGCATAGAGATCCATTGGTGCAGCTCAACTACCACATCGTCATCTATAGGACGCAGACGGACCCCTGGATTTCCCTTTTGGCTAATCCAGGTTCCTTGTGGATATGGCGCTGCACTCCTAGGCTGTAACATCTGAGCAGCTCGGGAGGGCCTGGCTTTAATGCTGAAGGGCAGAATCAGTGCAAAGAATTCCCTGTGAAGGCAGCTCGGTCAGAGCTCAGATACTCCTTATTTGGGGCTTCTTTCTCCTCTGGCCGCTGACGGTCCTCCGAGATATTCACACCAGGAGGACTGGCTCAGAGCTCAGGATGGCCTTGCAGTGCTCTCCCCCATCAGCATCTGGCTGATCCCAGGATATCGCGGGAGCCTGGGGGTGGCACCCAACTGCAGAGTGAGTGTTTTCTCCCTCCTCCCCGGCATATTACATTGGCACCATAGACACTAGCCCTGAGGGGGCCTGGATTATATTTACCAGATGGCCAACAGGCCTTAGAGGAAGCTGCTGGGGAACAGATAGGCGCAGAACCTGAGGCTTTTCCCCCATCCCCAGCAACCAACAAGGCTAGTTAGTGTTGGATAACTGCGGAGGGCACACTGCACTTGAGCACATCGCACTGTTTTTAGGGGAGTCCAAATCCCATGGTGTAACAAAAGCCAGAGGTGAGGAGGATGAGCCTACACCAGAAGAACTCCAGCAGCATGGAATACATCATGCTGTTTTTTGGGGACTCCAAGCTCCATAGTATAACAAAAGGGAGGAGGAGGGACCAGCACGCTCTATAAAGCACAAAGGACTCTTGTTTGCACCTGTCCAAGCGTGGATGCAGATCAACTGGTCCACCCCTCTAACTTTCAGCACTTTGTAATGTTCTGTTGTCCCACGTGACTTGATTGTATAACTTCTTCCCTTTAAAAGGTATTTTAAAACTAAAATAATCTTTTAAATGATACTGTAAGTTACTTCACGCTCCTTATCGTTATAAATTGAGTGAAGTTTTCCTCCTGTTCAGCTATTCGGTCATTGGTTGGACAGTGATTTTCTTGATGAGTTCCATCTGAATCTGGGTCATTGAAGTTTACTCAAGACTCGTCCATGCTGTCTTGACATAAACACATTTAAGCTGACCTATTTTTGTCTCTAACCAATTAACTTGTTTAGGAGCATAGATTTATACATTGTTCTAAACTCTTCCTCTCTGTTGCTGGGCCACAAGAGGCAGTAAACATTTTTGTTTAATATTTATAATCTAATATTACTTTGTGCTGTCACCTACTTTCTCACATACTGTTATGCAAACATTTTACTTGACATTTTTTAATATAAGTATTTTATTCTTTTTATGTTTACTTTACTTTAAATTTCTGTTGCATTGTCTTGATTTAGGGAACTTACCAGCATAAAGTACAGTTTCCTCTCGCTCCATTTGAGCTCTTTTCTATTAGGCCCCAGATAACATCTCTGTCCCCTATAATGGGAAAAGAAAAGCAATGGACAGTCCATGGTGTTCAGCTAAAAATAAGAAGCCAGGGCCACACATTGCTAATAATTGTACCACTGAAACTCATGAAATGGTAAATGTATTTGCTCAATCCAACCATCAGACAGGTAAACCACATACATCATTAGGTCAAGGAAATTGCAGCAATCCCGAATTGCAAAAAGATCCTGTGGAAACCATCCAGGAAGAAACATTGCCAACCAGACAGTAAGGACAATTCACAATCTGGCCCAGGTGACTCTAGTCAAATTACCACTTGCTCTGAGAGGTGATGACTCTATCCAGGGGTATTAGTTGGTCTACCTAGTATAAAACGCTCCGATATATTTGATTCATGGAGCATTTTGGGACCTAAAGAGTTCAGTCTATCAAATAATCAAGCCACTGTTTTAGCAATAAAATTAAAGACTAGGACTATGCTGCCTAAAACAGATTCTGCCCTCACCATAGAGCAATCACACATTATAAAATCCATGTTTCAGGAAGTTAGCCAGACTAATAAAACTGACGAATTACAGAAGTAGTGGATTAACTCTGGAGAGTGTGCTAAAACCCTGGATACATATTCTACATCCATTATTCCAAATAGACTATCTACATGGGTGCAACAATTAATTGTTAGTACTGGATTTGTAGGATCAACTAGGGGTGAGGTAGCCTCTGGTGATATATGTAGGCACAACACATAACACAGCCCAAAGTTCCAGTGAATATTTCTCCAATTAGACCTTTAGCAAATCAGCATTGTGTGCAAGTTAGCAAGTATTGTGGCCAGTTTTCTTGAAATCCACTCAAATTCAGGGGCCCATTAGCATGGCGGGCAGATCGCCACCACCCAACCGGCGGTGGCAATCCACCTGCCAAAACACTCCTTTTACCCCCGCCACATTAGCATGGCGGGGGGTACTGCGGCGGACGGAAAGACCGTCTGCCGCTTTTCCGCGGGTAGGCAATCGTCACGATTGCCTACTGGGCGGAAAAGGCCTGCAGTATGGTGGCGGTGCTTTGCAGGCCCCTCCATCCATATTATGATGTTGGCGGTTTTATGCCTTTCCATGGCGGAGACTCCGCCATGGATAGGCATGTGGGAATCGCTTTGGGGGCCCATTGTGGGCCCCTGGGAGGGGTGGGGGGATGCACTTGGGGGTACCCATGATACCCCCCTACATTGGCATACACAAGGTGGAAGGCACCACGTGGTGCCTGTCACATTGTGCATGCCAATGCACAACATGCATTTACTACATTGTGGCGGGTGCTGCTCACAGCACCGCCCGCCACAGTGTTGTATATGTGGGATGCGAACGCCATTTTGGTGGTCACATCCTACTTGGCGGTGCAGGACTGCCGCACCACTGGCGGCCGGTCCCAGCACTGCTAGGGTGGTGGGCGGACTGTAGTCAGCCCGCCATCCTAATGGACCCCTTAGTTTGATATCAACAAGGAAAGCAGGCCAAGGGTAGGGCAGTTCCTACTTTTCCATGCAATCCCCCACATCAACTCTTCCCAAACCTGATGGTATCAAATTGTTCATGATTAAAGCTCCACATCTGAAACCTAGATTGAGCGAGAGTAGGATTGCTTAAAAATAATACAATTATTCACTAGAATAGGCACTCCAGCCAGTACTATTCTGTTACTAGATCAGATATTTTAGAAGCACAGCAACACTCAAATGGCCCTTATGACTACATTGAACTTAGGAAAGTGAGGGAATGTTGGATAGCTGAAGTGTTGTTTGAACCATGATTTAAGATCTATTTCCCAATCGGGTTCCGCAATATGTTTCAAACTCAACCCTCCTGTTCACGTAAACTACTCTATTCCCCAACATTCAAAAACTCATTTTGTCCAAATCAACAGAATCAAGTTCATTCAGAACAAGAAAATGAATAGGGACCTTAATGCAGTAGAACAACTCATATTGAATTCTGACTTGACTCAGATACGGAAAAGCAGGTCTAATGACATTGTCAATTCCATTATTGACTGCACCATTAACACTAGCTCCGATTTGCCCCCAGATGTGCCCCCAGATGCCAGACACCATTGGGGGCCTTTTCTCTTGTGAAATTTAATATTAGACATTTGGCTGAGGAAACCCCTATATGTCTGAATCCTAATAACTTGACCCCTAAAAATGAGTGCAGTAAAATCAAGTTACTATCCTGCAACTTTGCAGGGCCATCTCATAAACTATCAGAGCCTAACTGCCAACTAATACAGAAACTCATGATTTAGGTCTTCTGCAGGAGATGTGGAGGGAAGACGTTCCCTATAAATTGGGATAATCAACATTTTATGTCACAGCCATGCAAGCAAAGTCAGGGAACCTTGTTGGCAGCCTGGTCATATGGACTGAAACCTGCTCTTATTTTAAATTGAGGAATCTTGATATTATTTTCCCAGATACGCTTGGGGTGACCTTGAAACTTATTAACGGTAGGTCACTTATAATGTTTATAAAAGAATCGTTGCCAACATTAGAGAGTCAACACTTTTGGCACAATGGGATGTTCATCGGAGGAAGTTTCATTGTAACTTTCAAGTCTATTGATGGTATGCATCAGAGAGAATGAGGTGAGAGATGTTCCCCATTTCGATGTGGAACCTCTTAGAAATTGTGAATGAGTGCAAAACATTTACTTCTGCAATGGAAGATCTAAGACTGACAGCAAAAGAATGCACACCTTCAAGAGAGGCGCATACGTCAATTGGCTCAACTATATCCTATTGGATATTTGATTGTGATCACAGATGATAGATTTTAATATTGCAGAAAAACATGACGGCGACCATAATGCCCTCATTTAGACCATGACCGAGTTTTGCCCTGGTTTTGGTTTCAGGAGGTAGATGTAGTGAGAGACCCCATTATCGCTAACATTCAGAGAACTGTTAAATGGCCTAGAATTAAAAAAGATTGGTTGTGTCTGGTTAACATATAAAACTTACTTTGGAATGAATTAACACCATGTCTCATTGAGAGCCATGTTTTATCCCCATTGTACAGATACATTCTTTCTTCTTTAGCTTGCTGAAGATTGTTTCCTCTTGCCTTCCCACAGAATAGGCAGAAACCTAAACCAAAGTTCAGTCCTTGGTATTCTAGTGAGTTTAGGAAAGCTAAGACAGAACTGATTAAGTCCATTGTAACTAAATACATAAAATTCTAAAACGGAAATCATGTGTTGGGGAATTGATAACTGGGTAGGTCCTCGCAGCAGTCACTTTAGATATCTAGGAATCATTATCACTTCAGATATTAATAACATAGTTCAAATTAACATCAAGAAAATATGTAAGGATATTGACCAGCTGTTTTTTAGATGGCAGAATCTTCCCCTTACAATATATGGCCGAGTTAATTTGGTTAAAATGGTTATTTTGCCTAAGTTGACTTATTTGTTTAATTCAATACCCCTCTCGTTTTCAGATAAAATTCTGGCGAACATTCAGGGAAAGATTGGTAGTTTTATCTGGGCGAGAAAAAACTCTAGGTTATCATGGAAAAAGTTAAAAAGAAGATTATTAAAAGGGGGGCTAGCACTCCCAGATATAAATTGGTATGCTTTATCTTTCCAACTGAAAAATATCAGGTGTCTTTTGTCACGCCCTGATGATTCTAATTGGGGGAGAATCTTGAATATAATGGTAGGTTTGGAGGGTGGAGAGTCTGGGTTCCTGTACAAATTTGGAGCAGTAAAGTTCTACAAAAAAGTACGTCTAAAGGCATTAAAATCAGCCCTTAGAGTCTGGAATAAAGTCAAAGAGAGATGGGGGATTAAATATTATTCTGAGCTTGCCCCAATCTGGCAATCTCCAGGTCAGCCTTTATGTTTAAGGGATAGTTTGTCCCTCCCTATTAGGAGAGCAGGAATAAACATTTGGTCTGATTTGATCACATCGGAGGGAGTTCTCCCGTGGGAGGTACTGAAGTCCAGGATTGGGGATTCCCTTTCGAGATTTAAATACATTCAACTCTGCTCCTGGTTTAAGGCTGAGGAAGAGAACATCGGAGGAAACTGGGAAATCGAGAGTGCACTGTTATCTCCAGGGCCCAGGAAGAGAGAAGTGGGTTTCTGGTATAGGAAAATGTTGGAAGTGGAGGAAGCGCAGTCTCCCCCACCAAATAGGGTTTGGAATGCAACGAGGCTGGAGGTAGATTCAGCTACTTTATACGATTGCTCTTTAAAAATACTCTATAAATATGTTAGGTCTGTTTCCCTTAAGAAGAATCATTTTTTCACTATAAATAGATTATACTATACACCAAAAAAACTTGCGAAGTTCGTAAATCCACCCCCTTTCTGCCCAAGATGCGGGTTGACAGAAGCGGATGATATCCATATATTTTGTGAATGTTTGATAATGGGATCCTTTTGGAGTAGCTTGGAGAGGGCTATAGAGAGTATCTTCAAATTAAAGCTGTGTTTGAACCCAGCTAGAGTTATGTTTGGGCTGGATGTAGAACTCATTGCTGAACTGGGGGAGTCACAAGCTGCATTATATGATAATTGGTTACGAGCTACACTTAGAATTGCACGCTTAGAAACACTTTTAACTCACAAAAAAATAGTACCATTTGGAAACCCTTTATTGAATGAGGAATAGCAATGAGGTTGTAACAATAAATGGTCCAATGATTAACACCATGCCTTGGTATAAAAAGGCAGGCCAGGTTGGCCCCAGGCGAAAGTAAGAACTCAGGCCCGGGGCGCTCAGGATAAGATTGAGCCATAGGAGATAAGTTGCAATTGTCAGTGGTGAGATGAGGATTAAAAAAAAAAAAGATTGGTTGTGTCTGGTTAACATATAAAACTTACTTTGGAATGAATTAACACCATGTCTCATTGAGAGCCATGTTATATCCCCATTGTACAGATACATTCTTTCTTCTTTAGCTTGCTGAAGATTGTTTCCTCTTGCCTTCCCACAGAATAGACAGAAACCTAAACCAAACTTCAGTCCTTGGTATACTAGTGAGTGTAGGAAAGCTAAGACAGAACTGATTAAGTCCATTGTAACCAAATACATAAAATCTATCCAACAAAATAGGAAGATCTATAACCAGGACGTTGAATGTAGCAAAAGAGAATGGGGTGACTAAAAGTGGACAGAATTTCTGGATGCTTCCAGGTAGAGGGACATGATCAGGTTCTGGCACATAATTGCATATGGGAGCTGGAGAGAAACCATGCTAGCAGAACATTTGATTCTACCAGACCAATTGGTCAATTATTTTGCTTCCTTATACTTATGATGACCCAAGAACGTCTGACCCACTTATCTATGATATCCTTGGTGGCTACTCATCTTCTTTGGTTTTTACTCTTAAGGACACTCAAAAGGCAATTGAGTCTCTAAAGCTAGCAGAGGCACACTGAGCAGATGGGATAACCAGAGAAGTCTTTAGGTCCAAACCAAAGATTTGGAGTTCCAATCTCAAACAACTCTTCAATGCAATAGCAAGAGGGGCCCCTGTACGAGACTCTTGTAAGCGGGCAATTTTTATGAAGGGGAACAGGGGTTACCACGCATTTACAGGCAAATTAGCCTCATAGAAAATTACCAGAAAATCTTTAGCAGACTAATATTGATGGAGATCCAAGGGTGGATGGAGGAAGTTCAAGACCTGCCAGATATTAAAGCGGCTGTGGGCCGAAAATCAGTACTTTTGATCAGTCCTTTCAGTTGCATTAATAACTTGGAAATACATAAATATAATCAAGGATCATTTGTATACTGCTTTGGTGGACCTCAGAGCTGCCTTCAATCCGGTGTCCAGGCATAAGCTTTGGGGCCATCTGCAAGGGATCCGGGCTTCAGAGTCATTGATCGCCCTTCTGTTTAGAAGCCATGAAGGCAGTGATGCACAGGTGAGGTGGGGGGAATTGACCAAGTGCATCCCTGTTGGTAGGGGTTGCCCCTTGGCGCCTACTCTCTTCCCTTTACCTGAGTGATGTCAATACCAGCATGCTGCAGTGCACCCATGATGCCCCAAAACTTAATGGACTGCTCATACCTGCCTTAATATTTGCGAATTACATCCTGCGCAATTCCCGCACCCCTGTCGGCCTTCAAAAGTTGTTGGATAGATTCCAGGCCTATTGTAACAACAAGTGCTTGGAAATAAAAATGAGAACAACTAAATATATGATCATCAATCCCCATAAATATTGCAAGAGGAGAATTACTGTATGAGGTATTGTTTGGAAAAAGTTGATAGGTTTGATTATTGAGGATTAGAGTGGATAGTAGGTTATCCTGGGTTCCCCACATTGAAAAAATTAAGGCAACTTTGAACATAGAAGTGCGGCTGTACTCAAACTACTCTAGAGCAGCATTCCCAACCTTAGAAGTGTATAAGGTGAAGGCTCCATCCGTAAAACTTTAGGGACAAAAATAAGGGGCTCAGAAAGTTCCACTACTCTAGTTTTGGGTGAAAATTCCTTCTTTTGATCATGGTTTGTGCTGCCTATGAGTACCCCCTTGTTGCCCATATATTTTTACTTGAGAATAAAAAGGGTGGACCTATTGACAGTTCTTCGGCCTCTGCTGTATTGGATTCATCTTTGGACGACTTTTAAGTTACATGTCTATAGGAAGGGCCTGGAAGAAATATTTGGGCTATTGGACTCTGCTTCCTTATTGTGGTTTAGACACGTGAAGAAATGGACTGGTATTTTTGGCATGTTGTATTTATGGGACACGCCCCAATTATTAAAATTAGTGTCCAATGAGATTCTCAAGAGGGTCTATAGGGAGTATATAATATGTATTCAGACTCTTACACTGTACTAGGGCACTTTATCTAATTTTTTTATTGTTTTAAACAGTTCCTCTTTATAGTGCAGCAGCCTGAAGGGTGAAAGTGGCCCGGGCTGCTGCACGGGAGAGCTGCAGAACTTCAAGGTGCGCCAAGACACGTACCTCAGTCCTGGCATACACTATGCACAACGATGGCAGCCCCACTAGTAGCTGAACTCTGACAGAGTCCAGCCAGAGATCACAGGAGAGGCCCAGAGAGCACACACTACGGAGGCGATAGGGGTGAATGAACCCCTGGCCACGATGCAGACAGACAGCAGCCTCCCAGGATGGTGTACTGGGCTGGAAGAAAGGGCCTAGGTGCAAGATAAGCTGGAAGCAACAGAGATCTAGCGGGACTAGAGTAGCCTTACCCAAGTCACTACAGAGCAGCAGAACAGACGGTCAGGACCGGTCGCCACAAGGATCCTCTTGATGAGGGAGAAGCCCAGGCCCTGGTTGCTATGTGCCGCAACTATGAGGATGCGTAGAAGCCTGTGGATTTTGGGCTCATCAATCAGGTGAGGGGGTGAGTCAGGAAAGGTGGGGGTTCCCAGGGGTTCCCTGGTTCCCTTTTCTGCTCCTTCCCCCACTTGCATTTCCTCCTGACTGGCGCATTCAATTATCACTGCCTCAGGAGGACTGAGGCCCGGGCCTGAGTCCAGTGAGGGGTCTAACATTGAAGCGGGGTTGGGCTACGCCTTCCCACTGGCCAGCACCCCATGAGTCCCTCCCGGGTCCCCAAAGTGGCACCGGAGCTGACCCATGTTGGGTGTAGCAACAAGCTGATGGCTGGGATATGACTTCTCGTGCTGACTAGTTGGACATCCTTGGAGCAAGTGGGTTGAAGTCCCCCTTGTTAACCTGACAGCCTTAGGGTGATCTTCCCCCAAACTTCTTTGCTTGCTCGCCTCCAATTTTGCTGAATTCTTTTCGTTGGCCTGTGGAAATATGGATTTTTCTGGTCAGTTATGTCCCCTATCTTGGACCCCAACGGTTCTATGTGCATATCACAAGTACATGTATGTTTCCTCCAGTTCCAGTTATGAAGACGCAAATACATGTGCGTCCAACGTCAACATGTCCTCTGTCAGATCCGCCATGAATAGGCCGGATATTCCATTCCTAAATATGAAAGGCCACCAGCTTTATATGGTTCACTTATGCCATTTTACAGTCCAGGCAAGTAGGCCCTGATTCTGTCATCAAAACTCTTCTTGCCTTCTGCCTCTGAAAGCTCCAGTCTGAGCCTGCATCTGTGACCATGAACTTTGTCTCATTCTCTGCGCGGCTCACGAAGCCTGACATCAGCCTATTCTCTGCCAAGAACTGTATTTCACCTTCGAATTATCTGCTTCCCCCTCAGCCGATGCATTCCTGCCTAGTAGCTTAAGTAAACATTCTTCCAGTCGCCGAGCAAAAGGCCCGGCTTCTCTGCCCTTATGCAAGTAATTCATAGCCCTGTTACCATGGAATATTCCTACCCCCTCGCATTCAGTGTAGACACTTAGACGCTTGTACATGCACGCACAGTCAGTATAGAATAGATTCTGTCCGAGAGTCCTTCTTTTATGGATAACATAGCTCTTTAAACATAGGATGTTAGATATGATTTGGGATTAGGTTGACTTGACCCCCCAGACTTCTTGTCTCCACATGTAGAGCTAAATGTCAAGTCCCCTTCACCCCCTAGTTACACGTCAATTACACGTCATACTGCTGCGCGCGCATCTATGCCAAGTATTATCTTATAGATCCACCTATACATGACATCACAACCAATTATGTTCCTTTTTACTCTTTATTACACCCATTTCTGGTTACGCAGACAAATTGTCATTTTCCTTATCAATTGTTACGCCTACTGTATTCGCTTCATTGTAATGTATGTTCTATAAAAGCCATTTCATGTCAATAATGTATGTACTTCACTTCCTGAACCTCCGGGGTGATGGAACTTGAAGCATCCGATTATAATCGATTACTGGAATAAAGCCCATTCCGAAACTCTAATATCACGGATTCTGCCTCTCATTTTACTGAGCTATTTTATAATGTTTCTGTATCAAATTCAGTCCCGGTAAAGGAATTTTATTTACCACATGATGGCGCCCGAACAGGGACACTTTCTCATCTCACGCGCCGGCGGTGAGTTGCAGGCCCGGTCTCCTGCCACAGCTGGACGGACAATAACGCGTACCAGCAGGATTTCCTGTATCTCCCTCCGGTCAAGCGGGGGCGACTGAGACTGCGATCAACACCCAGACGAGGCGGTGAGAAGTGCGAAGTATCCCGACCAGAGCCTAGCTGAGAGAGCAAGATCCGAGGTATACAGAGACCCACCAGTCCGAAGTCAAGCCCAGTGTCCGACGAGTCGAGTCGAGTCCAGTCCGGTTCAAGTTCAAGTTACTGAGGCCTTCCGTTTCCGAAGCTACCCGGTGAGTACCATTGCTGGGGAGGCATTTCTGACGTGCACATAGGTTGTGCCGGTCAAGACGGGTTTGGGTACACAAATCCGGTCTGCACTGTTTTAGCAGTGTATCTGTACTGTTTAGCAGTATATCAAGTATTCCGAAGTACCTAGTTATTGTCAAGAATTAAGCTTGGTGATTAGTTATGCAGACGATCATCATTGTTGTTTCAGTTAAAGGCTTAATGTTAAATGTTTAATGTGTTTAAAAACGTCCTGTATAGTGTGGTATGAATGACTGTTCATTATCGTGTTTATTGTATTAAGTCTGTCCAAATTCAAGTATCAGGTCAGTTGGTCAAAATCAAGTATAAGGTCAGTTCTCAATATGCCGCTCTTTTCGAAATTAAGACAGATCACTACTAGAAAAGGGGTTCTCGAAGAAGCCGTTCCTATTCCTCCTAGGGACACTCCAGGGCACTTTATGTATCACAAACATGGCTTAGACGCTATATTATTTCTTGATTTATGGGTAGACTATACCAAGGGATTACCAGAAAGTCAGAGGTGGCCCACAGCAGGGACCTGGGATGCAGAGTGCATCATGAAAGTCGAGGAAGAGTTGTGGAAAAGGAAAGTCAGACAGTCACAGAAAGACGCCGTTGAGTTATGGCGTAAAGAATCTCATAGACGTACAGAAAAAGCACGTAGACAGGAAGAAAGGAATAAAGAAAGTTCAAATAAAGTTCAAGGAAATCTATTAATTGAGGAAGGTATCCGAGTGAAATCAGAACAAGTAGACAGACAGAGAAATGCCCTTATGAATGGTATGTATCCCCTTCTGGCCGAAGGATTACCTAAGGCTACTCCAGAGATACCGAAAGACTTGCCACCCCCATTATTCCCAATCAAGGTACATCCTAAGGGGCATCCTAGAACCGCAGAAGATGTTTTTCTTTCCTCATATTTAGATGACGCAGCTCCCGAGTATGCTAATTCCGCCCCACATAGACCGCATATCAGGGAGGTCTCACGCCAAGATCCAGCACCCGTATCCCTACAGCAACAAATCGAGTCACAAGTTCCGGCAAGCACATCTGTTTCTGTATCTGTTCCTACAGCTACTTCTATAGCTGTGTCCACACCTATAGTTGCTGTGTCACGTTCAACGAATCCTTTCACACCCGACGCCCCAGATGGGGCCACGGGAGGTGCTACCAATATCTTTTCTACGCCACCCAGAATACATAAACTTACTTTTCAAGAGTCAGCGCATTCACGTACACCCAAATTCGTAAGTGCCCGTGCACTTAAAGAGCTTCTCGTAGATTGTAGATATGACCCGGTGCCCGGTATAGAGGACGAAATGACCCTGGCCTCATTGCGTATCAGACGAGCCGCAGCGTATTTAGCGAAGTTACCAGGAATGCCTGCGCATCTAGATAATATATATCATTTTGTCCGAACAGGACGAGATCCAGAATGTATTAACAGAGCTATGGAGTACCAGAAAGTAGAGATACAGGGGGAACTGTTACGTTTCCTCATAAACTGTGTGATCAGAAATGTAGACCGACCGGGGGTAGACCCGGAAGCAATGCAAATTCTTACCAGATGGAGTCAGAACATATCAGAAGGGAGACATGACAAGCAAAATTGTATAATAGCCATGTGCCGAAAGATCCGTAAAGAAATAGAACGCCTACACAAAGAGAGATTAGAGGCAGACGAGTTCGAACAAAGCGAGGAAGAAGGGTCAGGACTGCCCGCAGGACAGTCGGACACCATAGCCTATGTAGGTAGAGGAAGATCTTGTAATAGGAATCAGACTAGATGTCATACTGACTCAATACATCCGATATGTCCAGATAATAACAGGAATTTTCAAATACCTATAATTAATATAAGGTCTAACGAGCATTCGTTCCAAACCGCCGACAAACTACTCCGAGAACGAAGGGGTTATCATTTTCTCGATTCTATGGACGAACAAGATTTAGCCAGGGCAGCTGTCCATTGGGTGGACAGTCCCGGAAAATATAGTGATGATACAGTAGTACGCACATTTTTGAATCTTACCCCAGATGAACAGAGGTTAGCTGGGATTTATATGATTCAACAACTCATTATACTATATCGGAGTCAGCATTCGGACCCTGGTCCCTTACCTGACATACTGACTGAATTGCTTATGAATAAATGGAGAGGTCCAGGTACTAAATTAATTAAAGAAATTCTAGAATCAAGAAAGCAGTATATTCTTTTTGTATGTTCAGAGCATGTTTCATTGCCCGTCAAGGAAAGAACCACGTATCACATGGATAGACAGAATCCTTTACGAGAGGTGCACCCAATAAGAGGCGAGGACAACGAGTTTGTTGGAAAACCACTCCCACACTAGAAGGGGTGGTGGTGGTCTTCCGGACACACTGTGGTAGCTTGGCTCGAGTGGTCAGGAAACAGGCGCAGTGCTAAGCATACAATATACCCATACAATAACCATGCGTGCATCCGTTCCAAAAACGACTCTACACCGTAAAAATTATGAAAATATTCTTCTTTATCTTTTTCTCTTAGTTGCTGATTGGAAAAATAAATAGGTCAATCACAATATACAAGTTTAAATTAGTGCAGGTCAAATAAATATTGGCTGTTTGATGAAATAAATAGGGGTGATCATAAATAACAGGGCATAAATACAAGTGCAATATATACAGACAATTAAATACTTTGAGGCAATAAATACTGTACCAATAAATATTGTACACCATCAAGTCCTGTGGACCTATAAATATAGTGCAGCAATAAATAGGTAAAAATTCAATAAATACAGTACCCCCAATAGATAATTAAAAGTATACAGCAACACTCATGTAATCAGATGACACTTCAATTCTTAAGGGCTGATTTGGCCCAGGCACAGCTTGTAGGGTTGTGGAAGGCTTGAGGGGGGGCTACTCCCTGGCTGGGACAAGGCTGAGGCCTAATCTGAGGTAGATCAAAGGGGGGTATACCAGTGCCCTGGCTTTCTCTCTCCACACAACCTCTCTAGGTTAGTCCCAGTTCACCCCTTGCACAGTCAGGTTGGTTTCAGCACCTCCCTAGCCCCTTAGAGCAGTCTCTCAGGTCTCCACAGGGACTTAGGCGCCCTCTACTCCACTTACTGCCCTTTTTCTGATGTTCCGACGCCGCTGGAGTCGTGTCGACGCCGTGAGGCGGTTCCGGTTCGGTCTCGGCGGCCTCGGCACAATGTCAGTTCTTTGACGACGCCGGCAGGCGGTTCCGGTCCGATGTCGGTGGCCTCGGTTCGATCTCGACCTCCGATTCGACGGCGTCGGGCAGTCTCTTCACGATGTCGACTTCGGGCGGCTCCGGTCCGATGGCGCTCTCGGCTCCGATGACGTCGGCCGGCCTGGCCTCGATGTCGACTTCCGGCGACTCCGGGGTGCGATCCTCACCCCCGACCTCCGGTGCTCCTCCTCACAGGCTCCGGGCGACTCCGGAGTGCGATCCTCACTCCCGACCTCCGGTGCTCCTCTACCTCGGTCTCCGACGACTCCGGAGGGCGGACTTCACTCCTCCGATGACGCCGCTCGCTCGACCTCGGTTCACTTCCTCCTCGACCTCTGGTATTCCTCACGACCTCCGTCGGCGCCCTCTCACGACCTCAGGCGGCTCCGGGTACGACGTCTGCTACTTCAGTCATCGCCGCTTCTCCACCTCGGGCTCCAGGTCTTCAGGCTACTCGACGCCGGACTCCAGGGAAACCAGTTCTCAGGTCAGGATCTTGCTGCTTTCTGCTTCTAAGGCCTGTTCCTGCTGTTCAGGTCCTTAGGATGAGTTTTTCTGTCTTCTTCCCACACAGGGCTATAGGCTGGGATCCATCAGTAGGGACAAGTATCAAGGGTGGGTTTATGGACCCCACTCCAGGCACAAGTTTCCACCCCTGCTGCTTCACTCCTTCCTCCTTCACTGTTGTGCTCCACTCTCTTCACCAGTCAGGTGCCAACTGCCAGCTCCAACTGCCAACTGCCTCTCTTATCCTCCCAACATTCTAAACGGTCTCCAACTGTCACAGAGTTCTGGAATCTCCCGGAATGTTCTGGAAGGTGCTGGTAGGTTCCAGTGGATGCTGGTGATGTCACAGGTGGCCACCATTTTGTGCTCCAGGCCCTCAGACAGAAGTTTCAGGGGTAGCTAAAATGGCTCCCTGAATCTGTAGCAACACGAAAAAGTCTGGTGGTTCCCAAAAAGGAAAAATTCAAACAGGGTTTGAGGCAAAAGTGGGACAAAATAAATAATGATGAGGAGGGACCACCCAAAGGGCTGACAGGTCTAACACGCGTCCCCCCCAGCTGAAAGTGGGGAGAGCTACCCAACCCCTTGGGAGTTCTCATCACTAAGGCGGAAATACCTTGAGAGACCGTCTGCATTGGCGTGGTCCACTCCAGGCCGATGTTCCACCTGAAAGTCCATCCCCTGTAGGGAAATAGACCACCTCAACAACTTGGGATTCTCCCCCTTCATTTGCATCAGCCAACGAAGGGGTCGGTGGTCGGTCTGAACTAGGAAGTGCGAGCCAAACAGGTATGGCCGCAACTTCTTCAGAGCCCATACCACTGCAAAGGCTTCACGCTCTATTGCACTCCACTTCTGTTCCCTGGGAAGTAGTCTCCTAGATAGGAAGACCACGGGTTGATCCAGACCCTCTTCGTTGAGTTGCGATAACACTGCCCCAATGCCATGTTCTGATGCATCTGTCTGGACAATGAACTTCTTGGAAAAGTCTGGGGCCCTTAAGACCGGGGCCTCGCACATGGCTTTCTTCAATTTCTCAAAGGCTTGCTGACAAGCCTCCGTCCAGACTACCCGTCGAGGTTGTTTCTTGGACGTGAGCTCCGTGAGGGGGGCTACGATGGTACCGTACCCCTTCACGAAGCGGCGGTAGTATCCCGTGAGGCCCAAAAATGCTCGGACCTCAGTCTGTGTCTTGGGGGGTTCCCAGGCCATGATGGCCTCGATCTTCGCCTGGAGGGGTTGCACCGTTCCCCTACCCACCAAGTGTCCAAGGTACACTACCGACCCCTGCCCGATCTGGCACTTGCTGGCCTTGATCGTCAATCCAGCTTGTCTCAGGGCCTGGAGAACAGCTTGCAGGTGACGCAAGTGATCCTCCCAGCTGTTACTGAAGACGGCTATGTCATCCAGATAAGCAGCAGAGAAACTCTCCATCCCGGTGAGGATCTGGTTTACCAGGCGCTGAAACGTGGCAGGTGCGTTCTTGAGCCCAAAGGGCATCACACAGAACTGGTAGTGGCCATTGGGCGTGGAGAAGGCTGACCTTTCCCTTGCTCCATCAGTCAAAGAGATCTGCCAGTACCCCGAAGTAAGGTCAAAGGTACTTAGATATTGGGCAGCTCCCAGCCGGTCAATTAATTCATCCGCCCTAGGGATCGGATGTGCATCAGTCTTTGTCACTGAATTCAGTCCCCGGTAGTCCACACAGAACCTCAGTTCTGGTTGGGCACCCGGTGGTGCGGCTTTCGGTACTAACACCACCGGACTGGACCAGGGGCTGCTAGAAGGTTCAATCACTCCTAGCTCCAGCATCTTAGTGACTTCACTATGAATGCTGGCCTTCACCTTGTCTGACATCCGGTAGATCTTGGACTTCACAGGTGGGCTGTCTCCTGTGTCCACGTCATGGACGCACAGGTGAGTCCTACCCGGGACAAGGGAGAACAACGTAGAGTACTGCCCCAGGGCCTGGCGACAGTCCTCCTGCTGTTCAGGAGTTAGAGATGGGGAGAGAATCACTCCCTCCACCGACCCATCCTTTTCCTGAGACGCAAACAGATCAGGGAGAGGCTCGCTTTCCACGTCCTCTCCTCCGTCAGTCACCATCATCAAGATGACTTCGGGCCTCTCGTGGTGGGGTTTGAGGCGGTTGGCATGCAGCACCCGCAGGGGCTGACGAGGGGTCTTCAGGTCCACCAAGTAGGTAGCCTTACCCTTCTTCTCCAACACCTCAAAGGGTCCTGACCAGCGATCCTGGAGGGCACTAAGCTCTCCTGGTTCGATCACCCACACCTTCTGGCCAGGCTCCAACTCCACCGGGTGAGCGTTGTGGTCATACCACGCCTTCATCACTGCTTGGCTGGCTTCCAAGTTGTCAGAGGCTTGCTTCCACAACTTAGCCATTTGGCTCCGGAAGGCCAGCATGTAGCTCACCACATCCTGGGGGAGCTTTCTGGGAGTTCTTTCCCATCCGTCTCTCACCAGGTTAAGAGGTCCACGTACAGGGTGCCCATACAGAAGCTCGAAGGGGCTGAAGCCCACTCCCTTCTGTGGCACTTCCCTGTAGGAAAAAAGTAAACAGGGTAGGAGGACGTCCCATTTCCTCCGCAGGCTTTCAGGCAGACTTCTGATCATGCCCTTCAAGGTTTTGTTAAACCTTTCCACCAGACCATTTGTCTGGGGGTGGTAAGGAGTGGTGAACCGGTAGGTCACTCCACACTCCTTCCACATTGCCCGCATATATGCTGACATGAAGTTGGTCCCCCTGTCGGACACAACTTCCTTGGGAAAACCCACTCGGGTAAAGATTCCCATCAGGGCCCTAGCCACAACAGGTGCTGTTATGGTCCTCAGAGGTATTGCCTCTGGGTACCGTGTGGCATGATCCACCAGAACCAGGATAAACCTGTGACCAGCTGTAGTTGGTGGATCTAACGGACCCACAATGTCGATGCCCACCCTTTCAAAGGGGGTGCTAACGACAGGAAGTGGTTCCAGGGGAGCTTTCAGCTTCACCCCTGTTTTCCCACTGGCTTGGCAAGACACACATGTCCGGCAGTAGGTATCGGACGACACTTTCATCTGAGGCCAATAAAAGTGTGGGACAAGACGGGCGAAGGTCTTGTCTTGCCCCAGGTGTCCTGCCAATGGTATCTCGTGAGCCAACTCCAGAAGGAAGGCTCGATAACGTTGAGGAACTACCAAGGCTCGTGACGATCCATGTAGGGGTGCCTTGGGTTCACTGTAGAGGAGGCCATCCTCCCAGTAAACACTGTAGTTCCCTTCAACGTTCCCTGCTGCCTGGGCTTCGGCCTGTCGCCTCAGCCCCTCAAGGGTAGGGCACTCCCTCTGGCCCTGGCAGAATTCCTCCCTGGACGGGCCTCCCTCCACGTGCCACTCGGCCGGGATGGGTAGGTCCTCCAGGTTGGTAACGTCCCCCTCCGCAGACTCCTGGTCCACCACCTCCGGTGGCCTATCCGTCCTACGGGGTGGAGACGCCGAGGCAGGCTCCTCCTGTCCTCGGTTCTTCCCTTGACTGGCAGCTGGCTGGGCCTTTGTTCCAGGCTCCAGCCGGAATGAACTCCCTCTTCGGGTAGTCTCGGACCTTGTGCTAACACAGGCCCAGTCAGGTGTACCCAGCATCTCGGTGTGAGTCCGGTATTCCACCTCCTTCCAAGCGTTGTGCTCCATGTCATTTCCCAGCAGACAATCGACTGGCACGGCAGGGCTTACGGCAACTCGAAGTGAACCTGCAACCCCCCCCCATTCAAAGGGAACCTCGGCCACGGGATAGTGGCCTGTTCTGCCGTCAGCCATCGCGGCTGGGTGGAGTACATCGGGAATTACCTGCTCTGGAGACACCAGCTGGCTACGCACCATAGTCATACTGGCTCCTGTGTCTCTCAGAGCCTCCCCTCTTTGGCCGTTGATGGTGATCCACTGCCCATACTTTGCGGTATTTGCGGGCACCTGGATCTTGGGAACCATCTCCCGTTCTCCCAGGGACACTAAAGTGACACCCGCCCACTCCCTTCCCTTAGTTAAGGGCATCTCCTCCCCGAGCACTACACTAGCTACTCCGGGGGTCTTTCCTCCAGTGGGAGGGGGTGATCGTTTCTGACACTTCGGGTCTCCTTTATAGTGTCCAACGCCACCGCACTCGTAGCAATGGACAACCCTTGGCTGCTGACTCTGGCCAGGATTAGGGTTTCTGGGTGGGTTAGCCTTAGAGGTGAATCCTGTTCCCTTCCCTTGGAAGTTATTTTGGGGGCCTTTGGAGAACTCCTTTTTCTTTTCCCCTCCCTCTTTCTTCTGGGGGGCGCCCTGTCCGGCCTTTTGAGTATCCCCTCCAGTCCCCCTTGTGGACACCCGGGTACTGGCCCAAATGTCCGCCTCCTCAGCAAGCTTCCGGGGGCTGGTCAGCTTGCTATCCACCAGGTGTTGCCGCAGTTCAGGGAAACATTTCTCGAGTAGGTGTTCCTTCAGTACCAGGTCAAACAGCTCCTCGTAGTTCCTTACTTCACTGCCCTGAATCCAACCTTCCAGTGCCTTCTTTGCATAGTCCAGGAAGTCCACCCAATTCTGTGTGCCCAGTTTGTGACTACCCCTGAACTTCTGTCTGTACTTTTCAGGTGTTAGTCCAAACTTTCTGATGAGCGCCAGTTTCATGGTGGGGTAGTGGGTCTGCTCATCCTCTTCGAGGGCCAATAAAGCATCCCTACCAGCTGGAGGCATGTACCTATACAATCCTCCTCCCCAATACTTCACTGGAACGCCATGGGCCCTCAACGAGACCTCATAGGCTGCTAGCCACTTGGCGATGTCGTCACCCGCCCCATAGCTAGCTACTATGTCCTTTGGCAGGTAAGGTTTGGATTCCCTGGTGATTTCTTGGTCTTGGCTGCCACCATTAGGAACAGTTGGTGCTCCAATTCTTAGGATCTGAAGCTCTATCTCTTTCAGTCTTATCTCATGAGCCATCCTCTCTTTCTCCGTCTCATGAGCCAACCTCTGTTCCTCCTTCTCCTTCTCCAGCTTTGCTAAATCCCATGTGAGCTGTCTTTTCTCTCTCCGATCTGCTAACTCCACGCTGGATAAGCCCCCGCTAGAGACAGTGCTGCCCTTCCTAGAAAGTGTCCTGGGCCCTGCTGACAGGTTCCCCACCTCAGGTTGGTACATCTCAGCCCCCTCGGGGTCAGGCTCTCCATCCCTGTCTTCCTCCTCAGCCTTGCTTTCTCGGCGTGCCTCCCCCCAAGCCCTTAAGCTGGTTTGGAGTGCACCCTTCTTTGCTCCTGGGGGACAGTACACCCCCTCCCGCTGGCAAAACTCCCTGAGTTGGGCCACAGTGTACGTTTCTAAATCTTCCAGTACAAACTCCATCTTGCCCACTCAGGTTAGAGGACAGGTTTTGTGCAGTAACAATGTAGGGTGGTACCTTTAGTAATACCTCCTCCCACCACCAGAGTAAATTTGGAAAAAACAAAAACCCACAATTAGGAAGGCCGCTCTTGAGAAAACTCCCGGTGTAGGCCTATGGACTACCCACAGTTATTGTTGAGTATATGTAGGCACAGCTCTATCCCACCACTGAACACCAATTTATGTTGGAAAACCACTCCCACACTAGAAGGGGTGGTGGTGGTCTTCCGGACACACTGTGGTAGCTTGGCTCGAGTGGTCAGGAAACAGGCGCAGTGCTAAGCATACAATATACCCATACAATAACCATGCATGCATCCGTTCCAAAAACGACTCTACACCGTAAAAATTATGAAAATATTCTTCTTTATCTTTTTCTCTTAGTTGCTGATTGGAAAAATAAATAGGTCAATCACAATATACAAGTTTAAATTAGTGCAGGTCAAATAAATATTGGCTGTTTGATGAAATAAATAGGGGTGATCATAAATAACAGGGCATAAATACAAGTGCAATATATACAGACAATTAAATACTTTGAGGCAATAAATACTGTACCAATAAATATTGTACACCATCAAGTCCTGTGGACCTATAAATATAGTGCAGCAATAAATAGGTAAAAATTCAATAAATACAGTACCCCCAATAGATAATTAAAAGTATACAGCAACACTCATGTAATCAGATGACACTTCAATTCTTAAGGGCTGATTTGGCCCAGGCACAGCTTGTAGGGTTGTGGAAGGCTTGAGGGGGGGCTACTCCCTGGCTGGGACAAGGCTGAGGCCTAATCTGAGGTAGATCAAAGGGGGGTATACCAGTGCCCTGGCTTTCTCTCTCCACACAACCTCTCTAGGTTAGTCCCAGTTCACCCCTTGCACAGTCAGGTTGGTTTCAGCACCTCCCTAGCCCCTTAGAGCAGTCTCTCAGGTCTCCACAGGGCCTTAGGCGCCCTCTACTCCACTTACTGCCCTTTTTCTGATGTTCCGACGCCGCTGGAGTCGTGTCGACGCCGTGAGGCGGTTCCGGTTCGGTCTCGGCGGCCTCGGCACAATGTCAGTTCTTTGACGACGCCGGCAGGCGGTTCCGGTCCGATGTCGGTGGCCTCGGTTCGATCTCGACCTCCGATTCGACGGCGTCGGGCAGTCTCTTCACGATGTCGACTTCGGGCGGCTCCGGTCCGATGGCGCTCTCGGCTCCGATGACGTCGGCCGGCCTGGCCTCGATGTCGACTTCCGGCGACTCCGGGGTGCGATCCTCACCCCCGACCTCCGGTGCTCCTCCTCACAGGCTCCGGGCGACTCCGGAGTGCGATCCTCACTCCCGACCTCCGGTGCTCCTCTACCTCGGTCTCCGACGACTCCGGAGGGCGGACTTCACTCCTCCGATGACGCCGCTCGCTCGACCTCGGTTCACTTCCTCCTCGACCTCTGGTATTCCTCACGACCTCCGTCGGCGCCCTCTCACGACCTCAGGCGGCTCCGGGTACGACGTCTGCTACTTCAGTCATCGCCGCTTCTCCACCTCGGGCTCCAGGTCTTCAGGCTACTCGACGCCAGACTCCAGGGAAACCAGTTCTCAGGTCAGGATCTTGCTGCTTTCTGCTTCTAAGGCCTGTTCCTGCTGTTCAGGTCCTTAGGATGAGTTTTTCTGTCTTCTTCCCACACAGGGCTATAGGCTGGGATCCATCAGTAGGGACAAGTATCAAGGGTGGGTTTATGGACCCCACTCCAGGCACAAGTTTCCACCCCTGCTGCTTCACTCCTTCCTCCTTCACTGTTGTGCTCCACTCTCTTCACCAGTCAGGTGCCAACTGCCAGCTCCAACTGCCAACTGCCTCTCTTATCCTCCCAACATTCTAAACGGTCTCCAACTGTCACAGAGTTCTGGAATCTCCCGGAATGTTCTGGAAGGTGCTGGTAGGTTCCAGTGGATGCTGGTGATGTCACAGGTGGCCACCATTTTGTGCTCCAGGCCCTCAGACAGAAGTTTCAGGGGTAGCTAAAATGGCTCCCTGAATCTGTAGCAACACGAAAAAGTCTGGTGGTTCCCAAAAAGGAAAAATTCAAACAGGGTTTGAGGCAAAAGTGGGACAAAATAAATAATGATGAGGAGGGACCACCCAAAGGGCTGACAGGTCTAACAGAGTTTAAACGCGTATTTGTATATACGCCCATATCAAAAATAGAATTGTTACAAATGAAGAAAGTGGTACCCAGTCATGACAAAGATCCAGCGGGTTTCCACCGAGAAATTAAAGACATGTTACTCATGGGAGAGTATACCTATCCCGACATTATGACAATATTAAAGGTATTAATGCCTGCTGGCATTTATGAAAAACTCAAGGAAAAAGAGTGGGAGGTAGGTGACCAAAAGATAGAATGGTCAGTGTTAGAAGCGGAAGAAAAGGCCCGAACTGCAGGAGCAGGACTTGGGGATAAAACTAAAGCATTACCAGGTTTATTAGTACAGGTACTGCCACGTCTATTAACTACGAAAAAGGAAGATTGGGGAACGATTTCAGCCTGTAAGCAGAAGCAAGATGAAGACACTAGTGATTACTATGCCCGATTTGAAAAATGTTTTGGTATAAATAGTGGCATAAAAGCAAGTAGCGAATCATACCCACATCTGTTTGTAACAAAGTTAGTGGAAAATGCCCTGCCCCCAGTAAAGAATAGAGTATTAAAATTCGAGAGTACCTGGCAAGGTAACACTCCATCACAAATGTTACAAATGTTACAGTACCATCACAATAGAATTAGAGAGGAACAAGAACATGAACACAGACGCATGAAGGACACGAAAATGAAAATGCTAGTTTCCCAGACAGTTCCAGCGGAAGGACATAAAAAGGGTATGACACATTCCGATTCAGCAGGACCTGTAAAAGGGACATGCAATTATTGTAAAAAGCCAGGTCATTATGTACACGATTGTCCAGTTTTAAAACATAATATCAGCATAGGTAAAACACAAGAAAGATCACGGCCATTTAGACAAGAGCAGAATGAACAAGGAGCTATGCAGCATGCCCAGGCCATGCCAGCCGCACAACAGCCAATACAGTTTGTGCCAGCTGCACCACCGTTGCCTGCTGCTGCCACACAGACAACAACACGACAAATGTATCAGACCGCACAGTATGAATATCCTGAGTATCAGCGTTACGCATGAACAAGCCTAGAGAGGGAAGTTGACTTACCCCTTATTGAAATCCCAGTAGACCAAGAAGGACCTTATGTACATAGTGAATTATTAGGCCAAGATAGAAAATTTCTACTCGATACAGGGGCAAGTCGAACGACCATAAAACGTAGTGAAGTTCCAGGGGCACCCCTCTCAGGCTCACAGAATATTTCCCTTGGTTTTTCAGGAAAACCTATTGTTAATGAAGTGTCACAACCTCTGCCACTTACGATAGGACCTCTGACCCGAACTACAGATTTATTGCTTACTAAATCATGTCCAGAAAATCTGTTAGGAATTAAAACCTTGAAAGCTCTAGGAGCCATAATATGTTGTTCTCCGGAAGGTGTAAGGTTGTTTTTACGTGATTTTAAAGGTCACTATGTGTCTAGAGACATGGATCCCCGACTGCAGATTTTACCTACACGTCTATGGGCACAAGGCCCTACTGATGTTGGATGCATGAATATTACACCATATCGAGTCACATTAAAGGCAGGAGTGGTGCTACCACGAATGCGACAATACAAGTTACCACCAGATGCTGTAGTGGCTTTACTACAAATCATTGACGAGCTCATTGCCCAAGGAGTAGTTGTGGAAACAGACTCCAATATATGTAATTCACCGATAATACCGATTCTTAAACGAACAGATCCGAAGGCCCCGCCAGTATATCGATTGGTTATTGATCTGCGCGAATTAAACAAGTGCATTGTGCCACAATTCCCTGTGGTCCCAGATATCTCGTCATTACTGACAGCTATTGATTCCGAAGCAACATTCTTTACTGTAATTGATCTCAAGAATGCCTTTTTCAGCGTCCCAATAGATCCGGAAAGCCAATATTTGTTCGGATTTAGTTTAAATGGACGTAGCTTTAAATTCTCACGCGCACCTCAAGGATTTACAGAAAGCCCCAGCATCTATAGCCAAGCACTGAAACGAGAACTTGACAGCATCCACATGCCAGTCAACACTGCCTTGCTTCAATATGTCGATGATCTGCTGATCACCGCAAGAAGCGAACCAGAATGTGAAAAAGCATCACTGACAGTTTTACAATTTCTAGCCGAAAAGGGGCACAAGGTGTCCCCTTCTAAGCTGCAATTCTGTGTCCAGCGAGTTGTTTATCTTGGACACTCGCTGTCCAAGGAGGGAAGGCAGCTTACACCAGATCGCATCCAGCTATTTGCTAATATGCCAATACCCAAGACACAAAAGGAGGTACGAGCTTTCATAGGCCTCACTTCATATTGTAGGCAGTGGATCCCTCAGTATGCATTTCTAGCAAAACCACTCATTCAGTTAACCACCCAGGAGGCAGCCACATCGACTGTTCTCCCTTGGACTCAGGAACATACACAAGCTTTTGAAAGCCTAAAGAAAGCTTTATGTCAAGCACCTGTTTTAGCAACACCATGTTACAGAAAACAGTTTACACTCTTTGTTACAGAACGCGAAGGTACTGCCTTGTCAGTACTCACACAGGAACAAGCAGGAGCACACAAACCATGTGCTTATTTTTCTAGTACATTAGATCCCGTAACTCAGGCTTTGCCTGCATGCCTAAAATCAGTAGCAGCGACAGCTTTAGCAATTAGACAAAGCGATGCTATAGTGTTAGGACATCCATTGACAGTTCAAGTACCACACGCAGTAGAGGTTCTTGTAAATAGAACGCAAACACAACACTTGACTATAGCGCGACTTACAGGGTACGAACTTACACTGTTTCAGCCACACATAGAAATCAGACGCTGTAACACATTGAATCCTGCCACACTTTTGCCAGTAACCGGAACAGACCCACTAGCCCATGACTGTATTGAAGTCATTACTGTAACGACAAAACCCAGACAAGACTTGACCGATGTTCCATTGTCCGATCCAGACCTGACGTTGTATGTAGATGGCTCATGTATGAGAACAAGTACAGGAGAGTTAGTGGCCGCTTACGCAGTCACAACAGATACTGAAGTCATTGAAACTAATCGTATAAATACTTTGTCAGCTCAAGCCGCAGAGCTCATCGCTCTGACACAAGCCTGTATTCAAGCCACGAATAAAAAAGTCAACATATACACTGATTCACGTTATGCATTCGGAGTTGTACATGACTTCGGCGTGCTGTGGCGAGAGAGAGGTTATTTAACTTCCCACGGTGCCCACATTCAGCATGGACCCCTCATTCATGCCTTATTAGATGCAATACATCTACCCACTGCAATATCAATTATGAAATGTAAGGCTCATACGAAAGTTACTGATATCATTTCTCAAGGCAATGATCTAGCCGACAGAACAGCTAAACAGACGGCTCAAACTCAAACCCCCGACATGACAAAGACAATAGTCCCGACACCGACACATTGTATGACAGTTAAAGATCCTACTCTTGACGTGATTGACATACAGACACATGCTACACCAGACGAAATAAAGAAATGGACTGAATTAGGAGGGATCCAAACGGACCAAGGATGGATGATGAAGGAAAAGTCTGTATGGTTCCTTCCTGATTCAATGGTCCAAGTTATAATTAACACTATACATAGTCCAGCACATCTAGGAGAAAAAGCTATGCTAGACAGCATTCAACACATTTGGTTTAATAAACATTTACGAGCAGCAGCCAAACAAAAGGTCCGTACCTGTATGATCTGTTGTCAGTTCAACCCAGGAAAAAGTGTTCCCGTAGAACAGGGTGGATTTCATCCTCCTAATCACCCTTTTGAAGTCCTACAGATGGATTATATCCAGATGGAACGATGTCGAGGATTCAAATATGTTCTCGTAGTTGTCTGCGCTCTGTCCCGTTGGACAGAGGCGTACCCGGTTTCAGATTACACTGCCCCGACTACTGCCAAACAGTTGGTTCGAGAATTCTTCCCACGATACGGTTTACCACGTGTTGTTCACTCAGATAACGGCCAGCCGTTCTCATCCGAATTAATGAAACATGTTTCACTTCTGTTAGGATATCAGTGGAAATTCCACTGTGTCCGACACCCCGAAGCAGCAGGTCTCGTAGAAAGACATAACCAGATACTGAAAATCAGATTGTCCAAAATATGCAGAGAGAAAGGTGTCGACTGGATAGTAGCGTTACCAGTTGCACTCTTTTACATGAGAATGGTAGCACACTCACGAACAGGGCTATCCCCGTATGAGGTGATCTTCGGTAGACCACCAAATATGTGGGGGACGCCTATACCACGAAAAATAACTGATGTTGACTGTAATATGCTGACAGATTACTTGGCTTCCTTGATGTCTGCACTACAATCTTGTCGTTCACAGGTAGCTGCAGCCTTTCCTGACAACACTGAGGTGAAACCCCATGACGTAGTTCCGGGGGATCTCGTCTTTGTGAGGAATTTCGACCGAAAGACTCAGCTGGAGCCCAGGTGGAAAGCACCCAAGTTGGTTCTGCTCACCACAAGGACAGCCGTGAAGATCGAGGGCCGCAAGGGCTGGATTCATTCAAGTCATATCAAGAAATTTCATGGACTATCCTCGGATATAGACATTGTGCCCTGCACTCCCTCACAGACTGATTCAAAACTTCCTTTGGTTGAAAAGACTGAAACAGAACTTTACAAAGTTAAGTTGAGGCCTAGAACGTCAGACGGTTTGATTGTTTAAGTCCTCTCCTAGGTGAAGCGGTTGAATCTGTCTCTGACATGTATCCTCTAGACCTGAATCATGGACAGTCGCGAAAAATGATGAAACGACAGGCGTATTGTAAATCACTGCGTAGCCACTGCATAGTGACATTATTAATTTTGTTTTTATTAAGTCTTTTAATAATTATTACAAGTATGTTGTTGCACATATATTACCCTATTTCTAGACATGTTTATAATGTTGCTGCTGAACATTCTTTTAGTGATTTACCTCCGCATGAATTGTCTTATAGACTTGCGCTGCGCAATAACACTTTCATTAGTATGTTACATCATTCCCATCAGACTAGTAATGCTACTAATTGTTGGGTGTGTGGTCGGCTCCCTCCCTATCAGAATTATGAAGGAGTCCTGCCATTCTTTCCACACCCATTTACACACAATGGCTCCTGTGGAGCATGGTTCAGTTTAATCAATTCCATAGACTCAGACACAGCAGTTTACCAAGATCATTGGGTATGGGGAAACCTGAACCTAGTTTTACTCAAGGTCTGCTACCCTGACAAGGAGGGTCGCCCCAAAAGAACAGGAACTGATCTAGAAAATGAAGTATATGGATTAGGTAATTTTACACCTAATCTCATGATTCTAAATGTCGTATCCGAAATTGAACTAGTCTTGCCCACCATGTCAGTATTCCCAGCGAAGGGTGAATTATGTGTAAGAAAAGTTGGTTCCATACATATGGGCCATAGTAAATGCACCACTACAGTAGAATTCAGTGATCAAGGCAAATCTTCATTTAGAGCTTCTCGCCATTCCTACTTTGTATGTGGTCAGACTGCATATATGCGTTTACCTCTAGACTGGGATGGTACCTGCTACATTGCATTCCTTTTGCCACCTGTTTTCCTAGCTCCTCCTGATTATTATAGAAATATTCATTTAGTACACAATAGAGAGCGGAGAGATCTCCCAATTGTCGATTATACTGAGACGGCATGGGACAAGTATGTAGATTTCAATAAAGGCATCTTTCCCTATATAGGTACAGTTACCAATAGTAAGCTGATACGTAGATTAACTAGAACCCTTGAAGCAGTAGTGAATGAGACTATTTCCGCCTTAGGCAATTTAACAGAAGAGCAGTCTGCTATGCGGATTGTTGTGCTTCAAAATCGTCTTGTCCTTCACATCATCCTGGCTGATAGGGGCGGAGCTTGTAGGGTCATCGGATCAAGCTGCTGCGTATTCATACCAGAAAATTCGCCATCTGTATATAAAGCCATCACTCGCCTTCATAAGATTGTAAGCCAGATACACCAGAACCCAGGCACTTGGACTTGGTCCAGTTGGTTTTGGAATGTGATATCAGCCTGGGGATGGAGAGTTTTATCCTTCCTAGGTATTGGCCTTCTCCTACTATTCAGTTGCTGTCTATGTCTACAATGTGGACCAGCGATCTGTGGTCTGTGTACCACATCGTGTATTCCACCACCAAGATTTCATTCGTCACGGAAGAAGAAAGAAGAACAAATGATGCTATATGAACAGATCAATGGATTAATGAAGATTGATATCTCTTGAAGGGCAAGTAGGGGACAAGGAGGGAATGTGGAAATATGGATTTTTCTGGTCAGTTATGTCCCCTATCTTGGACCCCAACGGTTCTATGTGCATATCACAAGTACATGTATGTTTCCTCCAGTTCCAGTTATGAAGACGCAAATACATGTGCGTCCAACGTCAACATGTCCTCTGTCAGATCCGCCATGAATAGGCCGGATATTCCATTCCTAAATATGAAAGGCCACCAGCTTTATATGGTTCACTTATGCCATTTTACAGTCCAGGCAAGTAGGCCCTGATTCTGTCATCAAAACTCTTCTTGCCTTCTGCCTCTGAAAGCTCCAGTCTGAGCCTGCATCTGTGACCATGAACTTTGTCTCATTCTCTGCGCGGCTCACGAAGCCTGACATCAGCCTATTCTCTGCCAAGAACTGTATTTCACCTTCGAATTATCTGCTTCCCCCTCAGCCGATGCATTCCTGCCTAGTAGCTTAAGTAAACATTCTTCCAGTCGCCGAGCAAAAGGCCCGGCTTCTCTGCCCTTATGCAAGTAATTCATAGCCCTGTTACCATGGAATATTCCTACCCCCTCGCATTCAGTGTAGACACTTAGACGCTTGTACATGCACGCACAGTCAGTATAGAATAGATTCTGTCCGAGAGTCCTTCTTTTATGGATAACATAGTTCTTTAAACATAGGATGTTAGATATGATTTGGGATTAGGTTGACTTGACCCCCCAGACTTCTTGTCTCCACATGTAGAGCTAAATGTCAAGTCCCCTTCACCCCCTAGTTACACGTCAATTACACGTCATACTGCTGCGCGCGCATCTATGCCAAGTATTATCTTATAGATCCACCTATACATGACATCACAACCAATTATGTTCCTTTTTACTCTTTATTACACCCATTTCTGGTTACGCAGACAAATTGTCATTTTCCTTATCAATTGTTACGCCTACTGTATTCGCTTCATTGTAATGTATGTTCTATAAAAGCCATTTCATGTCAATAATGTATGTACTTCACTTCCTGAACCTCCGGGGTGATGGAACTTGAAGCATCTGATTATAATCGATTACTGGAATAAAGCCCATTCCGAAACTCTAATATCACGGATTCTGCCTCTCATTTTACTGAGCTATTTTATAATGTTTCTGTATCAAATTCAGTCCCGGTAAAGGAATTTTATTTACCACAGGCCTTCGGACTCTGAGCCCTTTAGCACTGCCAACCAGAGCTAAAGTGCATGTGCTTCTCCCCTAAGCATGTTTTGATTGACATATCCACAATTGGCATATTTCATTTATCCATAAGTCCATAGTAGAGTGCACTACCTTTGCCCAGGGCCTGTAAATTAAATGCTATTAGTGGGCCTGCAGCACTTATTGTGCCACCCACACAAGTAGCGCTTTAAACATGTCTCAGGCTTGACACTGCAGATCCTGTGTGTGTAGTGTGTGTAGTTTACACTGCTATGTCAATTTAGCATTTAAATCCCCTTGCCAATCCTTAAACTTCCTTTTTATTACATGCAAGTCACCCCTAATATAGGCACTAGATAGCCCATACAGCAGGGTGCTGTGTAATCAAAAGGTAAGACATGTACTTTTAAGTTTGGCATGTCCTAGTAGTGAATAACACCCAAATTTGTTTTTCGCTACTGCGAGGCCTACCCCTCTCATGGGTTAACATTGGGAATTTCTTATTACACTTATAAGCTGTAATTTCTGATTGAGAAGGAATAGATCTGTCATGTTTCACATCACTGGAATGGTAATGATAAATCCTCTTTACTGGCAAAAGTTGAATTTATCAGGACCCTTTCAAAAGGGCCACTTTTAGAAAGATGGCATTTTTCTGCTCTTAGCCATGTGTGCCTGCAGCCTGTCTCCTGCAGGCACCCCCTGGGGTGGGTATCAGCTGAACTTTGTGCATTCCCTCCAGACAGCCACAACGGGAGCTTAGGTGTGACTGAGTAGCCATCCACTTCCTGAAGGACCTGCCTGGTCAGGATGAGAGGAAGAAGCTGACACTTGCACCTAAATAGACTGAGTCCTGTCCCCATACAAAAGACTGCATACCCCCCTTTAGTGAGTCTGGAGCCAGAGCTGGGAAGGAGGACCTCTGTGCACTTCAAAGCCCCTCTTTGAAATCACCTCCACCTCAAAGGTACAACTGGGTCTAACCGTGATCCCACCAAATCAGACACTACTGGACCTGTGCAGAACTCTGCCAGGAGGAAGAACTGATGTGCTGTTAGAAGGACTGCCACTCTGCTGGACTGCTTCTCTGGAAGAACTGATTTTCAGCTGTGCTGCCCTGCTGCCTGCTACTTTCTGCCCTGCTGAGGAAGGTTTGAACCCAACTCACTTGAACCCAGAGTGACTCCAAGGACATGCTGGCTTTCTCCCTATTGTAAGTCTTAGGAACATCAAATATTTCTCATCACCCTGCAACAGCACCTGGACTTTGCTTTCTGCAAGTCTTGACCTGTCAAGTGGAGCCAACCCAGTCCTGGGCCTTTGGAATTGGGTATCAGGTGCTACAACTGCTAATATCCATGCATAAACAACATTGCACCGATCAGAACCAGCGCATCTCCCTCAACACTGATTCCTTGCTGCTGCTGCACAGACTGTGGGCCTCACATTGCCGACTGCATGGTGCCTTGTCTCCAGTTTCAGACACATCTCCGACTTTGCGTTGCTCATCGCCTACGCATCGCTTTTGATTCAGCGGTTCGACACCCACGCATTGCCTCTTTGCTTCTCTATTCTTGTTTCTGTTGATGACGCATCCCAGGTACTTTTCAGTGGGCCAAGGTGTGTCCCAGTGTCCTACCCGAGCTCCATCGCACTCGGCCTGAACTTTTGGATTTACCCTGGTCAAGTGCAACCATATGTCCCCGGTTGGTGCTTTAAGCTTTTGAGCACTATATTTACATTTATTCCTTAAAATTTCATAACTCTGGTTCTACCTATTGGATTTTTGTTGTTTTAACCTAGTTTTGGTCAAAGTTGTCTAACTTGGTGTGAAATCTATTTGTGGTGTTTTTCACTGTATTACAAAGTGTTGCACACATTCTTTACACATTGCCTCTTAAGTTAAGGCTGCCTGCTCTGTGCCAAGCTAATAGAGGGTGAGCACAGGTTAATTTATGGTGTGTATCTAAATTACCCTGACTAGGATTGTGGTTACTGCTTGGACAGGGTGCATGCCTCTGTCAACCAGAAACCCAATTTTATTACACTCCCTCATTGGGTATAGGTAGAGGCCTGCCAAGAAGCAGCTGGATAAAAGAGAAACCTGGTCCTCAATTGAGTCCTTTGCACTTGCAGTTCTCCCCCTCCACATTTCAAAGGCCTGGTTCAGTGCTATGATGGCCATGTGGTGAAGATTTATATGGGCCCTTAAGCACTGAAGAGTGGCTCCCAGTAAATGATTCCGCTATGTGTAGGAAAGTGGCCTCATGATGACGGATGTCTGACTTTATTTTTGGACGTCCCAACTACTGACCATAAATGAATTGATGCATGGAGGACGGGGAGATCCAACATACCATGGTGAGCTGTCCCTCCTCAACCTGAATACTGTGAAAAGTATCCACTATGGGGCAACCATTCAATCCTCCCTCCCAGAATTCACCCAAGTGGTCTTCCAGGTGTGGGGAGAGGTTCTGATATGGATAGGCCGGGACTGCAAACTTACACTTGAGACTACCTTATGAGAAAGGCCAATGGTTGACCCAAGTAAATAATTTAGAGGGCTTCGGGGGATGGGACTGTATAGGGATATTGAGGTTGGGAGATGTATGGGATTGTGATCATATCAAGACCTTTCAGGACTTTCGTGCTGACTTCCAAATGCCTTCTTCACAGTTTTTCCAGTACCTACAGCTTTGCCATGAGTTATATGAATGTCCAGAAGAACTGGATGACATCCCAGAGTGCAGCCCACTGGAAGATCACTTGCTAATGGGCAATCTGGGGCATGGTGGGATTTTGGACATCAATAAACCCTGGTATAGAATTCCCCTGACCTGTTAGGTCCCTTGCGTGAGAAATGGGAGGCGTGGGTAGGAACCCTGGATGAGGCCAATTGGCGAGACGCATAACTGGCACCCATTGTCTTGGTGATATCAGCAAGGCCTCAGCTCATACAGTTAAAACATCTTCAATAGGTATAACTCACACCCCTCCAGCTATGGAAGGACGGAACCCACATTTCCCCCTGTTGCTGCAGGTGTGCCAAGGTCCAAAGGGGGACTTCTACCATATGGTGTGGTCATGTCCTTTTGAACACATCTATTGGAACACCGTCATGGCTACATTATCCAGCGTGGTAGGGAAACATATTAAGGCACACCATAGGATTGTGCTGCTAGGCATACAGGATGATATGGGGGGTCACTGGGCAGATAGGACTCCTTTAGGACAGAGCAGCAGGGTAGCCAAAAGAGACATAGCTAAGAAATGGAACTCCCCTGTAGCCCTATCTATAGCGGCATGAACAAATGGCATGGATTGGTGTGCCAAAATGGAGGAAACAATATATATGGCCTGGGGTTGTTCCTGTAAGTATGAGGAAATCTAGAGGGAATGGTGAACACACTATGGCTGAGACTGTTGGATCCTAATGTTTACTCTTAGGATATGATGTGGAATGGAGGAGAGGGAGACAGTGTTGCACCATGCATATGATGGCTACTTCAGAAGAGGAACTGTTTACATTGTTCTTAATATGAGGTAAAATAAAAAAAATATATTTCTATTAAAAAAACAATTTCTCTTCTGAAGTATTTTTAGACCATTTCATGCCACATAGAGCAACATCTTAATACTTGAAGATTTGTTACAGCACTTTAAAAATTAAGTACTGCCAGATGGTCTAATACCAATACTACCAATACCATGTGGACTATTTGTGATAGCCATGCATGTGAATCAGTGCCTCATGTCCTCTTCTTTGTGCTGCTTATCAAATTGCCCAAAAAAGATGGATTCAACTTATTTTTCTTAATCTGAGCCTAGGTTCGTGCCATGAGGCATTATGGCTCATTCAGCCGAACTCTTCAGAACTTGTATTCTGCATGAGTAGATTTTTGCACAGTGTATGTCTCGAAATCAACACTTTGATGATGACGATGATGATGAATAACTAACAATGTTTGAGGTTCATACACAAATGCTACCTAATGTATAAATTGCAAAATGGTCAATACTGACAAGTATGTACATGTACACACACAACAAAGAAGTAGGAGTGTAAAGAAACAAACTAATGTACTAGGTGGCATGAGTTTTGTGTTTTTTAAAACTTTCCTCACCCACATATTGTGGCATGCTTTATCATAGGGCTTGTGTTTGTTGATATTTGTAGGGGAGGTCGGTGTAGGCGTTTAACCTCTTCCCCCTAAGTTGTGTGTGATTTAAGTATGTACATAATACAAATATTTGTTATAGATAACCTTGATGGCCCAACTATAAGTTTCCTAATGTTTAGATGTTAATACAGAAAGGATGCATGGTTATAATTAACCTGAAAAGAGCAGAAGTAAGTCAGATGAGAATGGGTGGAAGAGATGAACAGGCTACAAGGTTTACCTATTGATACTTAGTAGATGTGTGCTGTAATAATGAGATACATAAATTACATTGCCTGTTTTAAAAACAACCCTCAAACATGATTTAATAATGTTCGAGATTCATTCTCACAATGGCTAGAGATGTGGCCTGGAAATGTAGGTTAATTATGTTAAAAAGCATGTCATCTATAGGTGTCCTCTATAGGTGTTCGGTATCCAAGTATATGGCATGAGGGAAACATGCTATAGGATATAGATAGGCAAGCACTTGTACATACAACACTGGTGGATAACACTAAAGAAACATTTCAGAAAATATAAAGATCTGATAGTTGCTGCATTAAGAGGCACAAGATCAAGGCACCAATGTAATAAAATTCTCAATGAAAATCCCATGAGGTAATGTTTAATTTGTGGGGTATAAAAAAATGATTGTCATATTGGCCAGTCATAAGGTCAATAGTGTATTTCAGACAAATTATGCAATAAGGTTGCCAACCATAGATGGATGAGCACTGTGATTGTACCGGAGGATTTAGCAATTGAAAACAAGTGGATGAAAAGGAGAGCATATCTAAGTATAATATTTCTAATAATTATAAGCCAAAGCTATACATAGCAACATATACCTTAACTACTGATATTAACTGTTACTAAAGGTAAACTTGCATAGATGAAGCTACCTTTATATTGGAAAAAATATAAACAATATCCCAGAATGAAATACCAAACCGTAAATGCTAAATTTGATCACAGGCAATGAATAAGTAAAGTGGACATGGAAAATTAAGTTCAAACAAAAGTAAAATCACGAGACCCAGTCACTTCTAATGCATCATCCTGATTAAAAGAATGAATTAATGAATCTTTATTCGATTATAAAACCCAATCATACAAGATAAAACATATAAAACCACACACAATATTTAAAATACAAAAAGAAACACCACAATCATAAAATCACAGCTACTACTTCTGTTACTCTGAGTAAACAGTTAAAAACGGTGCACCATGAAATAAGTTCAGACAGTCTTATCGTCTAAGTCAGAAAAGAGGAAATGGACAACATTACAGTATGGGTAGGTAACAGCTGCCAGCCAAAACTGCCAAAAGCCTTCAGACTTTAAAAGTGGTAGTAGATACCTTGGGCATAGAAAACCATAATGACTACAAAATAATACCAGGTCCTCCAACGTCTGAAGGGAGCAATCGTATCAAGGGCATACCAGAATCGATTTAGGGTCAAAATGACCATGAGGAAAATAAATAGGTGGATGAATTGAGCCCAAACGAAATTTGGTAAAAAGTGATCTTTCCCAAGGGTGTCTGATAAATGATTAAAAGTAAAACCACTCTACATAGAGATTCCATAAGAACTAAACAGATCAGCAGGAAGAAAATTGTAAAAGATTTCTTCTGTAATGAATCAGGTGCCGCCAGGATGAATAAAGGCTAACTAAGCACACAGTGTTACCAAAAGGATTAACTTTAAGCAAGTGGACACTGATCATGGTAATGGCATCCATTCATGGAATGAGAATAGAAGTCATTACCACAGAGGTTTGGGCCGATAGACACAGGACTAAGCCTGGGCAAAGCACTACGCTACGCTCGCGTAGTTTGCGAAGTTCGTGCTACTTCGCACTACGCGAACTGCACGTAGCACAGTGCGAAAACGCGTAGCGTAGTGTTGCGAAGTGCTGCGGTCATTTTTTGCTTGCTCGCGGTCCTCAACGTCAAGTAGGCGACCGCGAGCAAGCAAAATGACATCCCGGCGAGACTTTTTCCTTGTTCGCGATCAGCAACTTCAAGTTGGCGATCGCGAGCATGGAAACTAAACCTCCCGGCGAGATTCCCAACGCGAGGAGGTCAGGTTTCTCATTGCGAGGGGTCGCGTATGCTCGCGACCGCTCGCGATGAGAAACTACCAGTTCGCGTTGAGAAAGCTGCCGCTCGAGTAAAAATCTACTCGAGCAGCAGAAAACTACAGCTCACACTGTGCAAGATGCCATTTTCAATGATTGCACAGTGCCGGTTGCTTGTCCGCACTGTGCAATCATTGAAAACAACATCTTGCACAGTGCGAACATGTTACTACGCAGTTCGCGAAGTGCTACGCGTAGCTCGTGTAGTGCGAACTTCACTTTGCGTAGCTTTGCGAAGTGCTACTTCGCGAACTACGCCCACCCTTACACAGGACACTGCATCTCATGCCTGGAATCTATTATCTAGTAATAGGGAGGTTTTGTGGTTTAAACACCCATTTAACTTACAGTACTTGATTCTTCTGTATATTTATTATCAAAGGGAATTAGGTGTGTGGCTAATTCATCATCACTTTGTTTCGTAAGCTGACTTCTATACTTTATAAATGATTAAACCACCCCTCCTCAAAAAATAAACCTTCTGCTTTCCTACTGATCACATCCCTACATAACACAAATAGTTGAACTTTCAAAACTAAACATTCAAAGCACACTTCCATTTTTTAAAAATTTATTTCCAGGCGACTCATTAGGCCCAGTGAGCCCATTACTCTGTCCGGACCTTAAAAGTAGCCTGATTGTAGACACACACTGTGAAGACTTAGAAGTGGAAAAATACATTAATGGTGAAGGTGCTGTGCAGGTACTTTCAATGTCCCTCAAAGGACTGATTGAAACGTGCATCAACTATGCATGAAATCTTGCAATCACCAGGGTGTGTGATTTGATAGGTATTGTCTAGGAAGACTTTCCCTGGGTCAAATAGTGCAGAATATCCTGGAGGGCTGCAAGTCCCTCACCAATATGCTGTTTTCTGTCTCTGACTGACAGTCACATGATTCAGGGCGAGCCCATGACCATCACCTGGAACCCTAGTTGTCATTGTCTTGTCATAATGTCACACCTCATTTGGATTTTGTGATGGAGAGCAGGCATGTTCTTCTGTTGTTGCAGCGTAGCCTGTTCCTGTAATGATACAGGATATTTGATAGTTATCCAAGTGCGGTGGCAGAGGATTCTAAATGTTGTAACAAAATCTGATTTTCTACCTGGAGATTCTCAAAACTCTACCCAATGGCACTATTTCACTTGCAAAACTACCAACTGAAAGCACTAGATGTGGTGCAGGACAATCACCCCAATCACCCTCTGAATCTGTGTCGCATTCCTGCTGCTCCACAGAGGCGTGTGATAATCTCTGATGATCCGTTATGTTATGTTATTGTAGTGTTCCTTCCAACAACGACACGACTCTTAGGTAAGTCGTAGGGGCAGAAAGTTATGTCAGCTTGATATCATGTCTACATTAGGTCTCCTCCAACTGCCAGTTCCCATATTCCAGAATCCTCATGTCCTTGGTGCTGTTACCAGGATGACTGGACAATATCAGACTAGTGCTGATGCCACACATCCTTCCCCTTTAACAAAAAGAACATAGGTATAACAAAGGATGAGCCAAATACATATAGCAAATAACTCTAAACAGTACTATGTATTTACGTATACCAGCACATTATACCCTAGATAGCAATGTGGTCTTACAACGTATACATTAATAACCTCACAAATAAAATGATTTACCCTCAATGAAATCCTTAAACTTCTTAGGACAAGAAATAATCCTTCCACTATGAGTAGTCTTTTATACTTCCTTCTGATCAGTAGTACTCTGATTAACGATTAGTTTATTTATTTGCTTAGTTAATTAAAACCATTGCAATACAATGTATTCACCATTACAAAACCCTTAGTTAACACTAATTTAAAATTCATGTTTTATATTTCTAAAACTTTCATGAAGCAAACTAGTGTTTTTTCATAAAAATTCACATTTTATAATTAAAAGTCTTAATCTGACCAAGTATACTGATAGGCATTGATTAGAAACAATCCATACAAACATTTTCGCAAGAAAGGGGTTTTCCAAACTCTACCTTTACATGGACCCTGCATATGAGAGACAGTCTGATAACATGCTTTAGTGCCTTTGACCTTATCCACAGTAAGTTCCCCTAAGCGCCCTGCTACTTCTTGATTTTGCCACCTTGATCTTCTTCTCCACAATCCTAAGGAATTTTACCAGCGCACAATTAAGTGTGATGTTGGTCGGGTCGCGACCACCACCTCTCTGCAGGTTCTTATCCCTAACTTTGATTAATTCATTGCATGGTGTTTTCTGACATTCATCTAAGGAGGCTTTGCAAAGGCACTGTACATGAATGGCATCCTCCGGTACGTCACCACAGAACCTACATTGTTCCCCGTAATATTTCCTTAGCCATGGCGGGTAGTGCTCTTGTACTAAATTACCCCTAGCTTAAGTATTAGAAATTGCTTCTTTGTCTGGATGCTTTAAATTGCTGCTAGGTGACAACTTCTTTTAGTTACAGAGAGTCAGCCAACCATGTCTACGCCTAGCGACAGCCTGCTTTTCATCCAATAGAGATGCTGTTTTGGTGTTAGTTTTTATTATTTTCTTCAGCTCATTTCGGCTCAGGTTCTGGGTCCAGACAGATGAGAGGTCCAAATAGATGAATGATCTTTGTAGGTAGGACCTCATGGGTGATCTGTCCCTCCCCTGTATTTCCAACCAGAGATGTGGACCCAAATGGCCCGTTTTAGCAAGTTTGAGGCATTGGCAGCAGTTAACAAAAGCCGCTTGTCTGCCCAGCACTTTTTTGACCAGAACAAAATCTAGTCTAACTTTGTGCTGGGGACACATGCGCTGGGAGATAGAAAACTGCTTTGTAAAATCTTGAAACTATATATTCAAGCGTCGTGCTGTCCCAGCCCCTCAGTGCCTCATTCTCGTATGCTAACATAAGCAAGATTCCGGCTTGGGACACCTTCAAGATTGGACTAAAGGAGGAGCCCTTCATTTTCCTATGGAGCGGTGCTAGGTCGGCTCCAAGGGCCTTACCTGACCTCTTGATTTCTTCAAAATCTGTGGCAAATCTCCCATTGAGGCTAAATAGGATTCCCAGATATTTATATACATCTATCCATTCCACTTTTCCCTTGCCCAAGCGCAAGTTATGTTTTTCCTGCTTGTTCCTTTGCAATGTGAGTGTTTTGGTCTTTGTCATGTTAATGAATAACCCCTTTTTGTTTCAACATTCCAAAGTTGCATCCAAGAGCCACTGCAATCCCCCTTTTGTCCTACTTATCAGAACTAAGTCATCCACAAATAGGAGGTATGATGTCATAAAGCCTTGTTTATTGAGTGCTGAAGATCCACAAGAAACAAATTAAAATTAGTACTCCTATCACTTCCCACATACATTCTACTAGCTCTCATTATCTCCTTTCCTCCACAGCTCCTTTTATACTCAGTGGGGTATACTCTCCATTCACCAAATTTTCACTATTATTCTCCCCAGACACTGGACAACCTGTTCCATTCACATCCAAAAGCTGCCATAACCATTTCTCATTCGACATCTATTGGTACCCTCCACCACTCCTTTATCACCTTCTGACAATTTGTTACATTTAGCTAGTTTACTAAAGTGACAGATTGTACCATCCGACAACTTGGCGAGTAAGCAAATACATTTACCACTTGAAGAGACCAAGAAAATTTACTAATACCCTTCTTGACTTTGTGATCAATCTTAATACGCACCCATTCATCCATCTGCAACACAATCTCTTTACCACATTTTTTAAAATTATAACAATCTTTGTTTGTCATTTGCACCAACTTCAGGTTCTCCATAACCAAGGTAGGAGACCATTTATTTTCCAATTGCCCAGACATCCAAACTTTATTATGCTTAGTAAATGGTTCACATCCTCCTAACACTTTAAATGGATGTAACCAGTCACCGATGGAGTAATTCTGTAAGCCCATATCAATTTGTTCACTCCCTTTTCCCAATTCTTTCCAGCACTCACTGCAGCTTCCTCACTTCCCATAATAACACGGTTGAATATCTCCACACAACCATTCTTTTCTGGATGGTTTACTGGAGTGTGCACAGCACAAACTCCATTCCTGGAGAGGAACGTTTTAAATGTGTCTGCCTTTAACTGTGGATCATTTTCACTTACTAATTTCTTAGGAATGCCTTCCCTCAGACAATCCCCCTCCAAAAATGAAGCAACCACATCCACTTTGGAATAGACTCCTACTTTAGGCCATTTTGAATACAAATTCATTAGTACAATGACAAACTTAGGCATGCCACATTTTTCTGGAATGGGGCTCAAAATATGCGCTACTAAAGCTTGCCAGGTACCTTTCGGTAATTCAATCAATCTCAAAGGAGGTCCCAACATCTTCTGGGACTTGTCAGCATTGGAACAACTATTGCATTGTCGCACAAACCTTTCCATTTCCGAATCTACCCCCGTCCACCAGTAGGAATTCTTGACTCTTTTTTCAGATATAACAATTCCAAAATGCCCGTCATGGATTAATTCCAGAATTCTGTCCCTCAAATCAATGAGGGGAATCACTTTATGCCCTCTCAGTAGAAATCCTTTATCAGAGACAGATAGATCTTCTCTCAGTTCCCAAAATCTCCTAGCTTCCTCATTAAGTGTTTTCTTGGCGCCATCATTCTGAGAAAAATATCTTAATTTCCTCCATGACCATATCCTCTCTGCAGTTTCCATCCACTTATTCTTTAGAATGGCCATACCTTTGTCACCAGTAACAGCCACACTGTACTCGTCCCACTCATCCTGCAATTGAACCTGGCTATCTACAGGTGATGTGCTAAAACAAACGCTACATTTTTGCTCCGAAATGGAATGTACTCCACTTTATAAGTGTAATCCAGTAACTTGAGTGTCAACCTTGCCAAGTGGGGAGTGGCACCTGCAGATACGTCTGCTGTCAATTCCTTCAGCAAGGATTTGTGGTCCGTGTGCTCCATGAACTCAGAACCACACAAATATCATTTGGACTTTCCCATTGCCCAGAAGAATGCCAACATGGCAAAGATGGTACTAGTGGAAAGATCGAACCCCTGCAATGGAAGTGTACATATGTCCTTTTTATACTTGGAAATTCATTATTCACTTCCTCATTCAATTCAAAGGCCTTGCGTTCGTTAAGTAATTTCCTCAGATCAAAAGTATTTTCTGCAAAGTTATTCACAAACTTAGAAAAAAAATCAGAAAGGCCTATAAAAGACCTAACTTCATCTCTGCAGGTAGAGGCTGAAACATTGTAAATGGCATCTTTCATCTCTTTCTTAGGAAAAATTCCCTTCTCACTAACTCCATGACCCAGATAATTCACAGACTTCATACAGAATTTACACTTCCTAAGACCTCCCTCAACATACCATCATGCTCCTCCTTACACCTTTCCATAACTAAGACTAAACAGCCTATGCATCAGTTTCTGAAAAACTGCATCCTCAGACACCAGTCCAAACTGCATACGCAAAAACCCATAGCAACCAAAGGGTGTGGTAAATTCTGTAACTTTCCTGCAAGCATGATGAAGAGCAACTTGATGGTAGGCTGAGGACAAATAAACAGTAGAAAACAATCTTACCCCTTTTGTTTCAGCCAACAACTTATTAGTTTTTGTTAGAGGAAATTTCTCTACAACATTTTTTTGTTTATGTCGTGTAAGTCAACACATATAGTCCCATTGGCCTTCCTAACAACAACCAATGGAGATAGCCATTCATGCAGTCAATTTACTCATTTATACCTTTTTGCTCCAATTTGTTATGTTCAGTAACCACTTCATTCATTACTCTCAAAAGGATGTTCCTTACTTTGTGGCACACTGGAGTGGTGCCCTCTTCAGGCACATTTTTGTGTATGAACTCCTTTAATTTACAAATATAGCCCAAAAATACTTCCAGAAATGCCTTAGTCCTAGTTTCCTTTTCCTCCTGTTCCTGTGTTCCCAGTAATAAAAAAACTTGATCCTTAATATTGGGATCTAAAATCATGTCCAATGCTTTTTAGTCCCTCCAACCCAACCGAGAGGGTCCTATTTCAGACTCACATAACATTCTCCATATGGACTCAAACTAAAAACCTTTGTATCCCAACATTAGAATTTTTTGACCAGTAAATGTCACCAATTGAATGCCAGACTCCACCAACGTATTGCCCCTTATAGTCACAAATTTCTCACTCCACATATTTTTGGTAATTAAAGTAAATGGGGAGTCCAAGTCCACCACAATTGATATTTCCACCCCACCAATAAACACTTGTCACACTTGGGGCCTCATGTAGGTGGCATACACTTTACCGATTCTAAAATACCGAATCGGTATTTAGGAATCGGTAAAGTGTATGTAGGTAATAATTCGGTAAATGTTACCGAATCGGAGTAAGTTGGTAATTACCGAATCGGTATTTACCGATTCGGTAATGGGGGGAGCACATTCAAGGGTGGCAGGGTGTCACATTGACACCCTGTTGCACCCCTGATTCGTCCATGTGTGCACATGTGGCGCACATACATGCCCTAGGGGCATGTATGTCTGCCACATTGCACACCTCACAGTGCACAAAAATGCATTTTCACACATATTCGTCATTTACCACCAACTATTAGTTGGTGGTAAATAACGAATCCCCACACCCACCACACAGTCCCCCTACATCTCATTTCTGTATTCGGTATTTTCCAAATCGGTAAAATTACCGATTCGGTAATTTTACCGATTCGGTAAATTACCGAATACAGAAATGAGCCCCCTACATGTCAAAAGCCTAAATACCGGTCGGTAACGGTATAATTACCGAAAATCGGCCGTTACCGACCGGTATTCGGCTACGTACATGAGGCCCTTGGAGTTGTTCTCTGATGTATTATCAAAATTTAGAACAAGACATTCAACGCATAACACACATTCATTGTCACTTATATCGCTGTTTTCTGAATGTTCTGATTCTGTTTTATTCGATGGATACTTTACAGCTTGCTTGGTTTTCTCGTTCTTCCTCCTACAAAGTTTGGCAAAGTGGACAATTACTCCACAAAAGAATATTTGACGTTAATTGCTGGACAATTGTCATCTCTTGCTAAATAATCATTACTCGCGCAGTGGAATTAAGCAAGAACCCTATCTTTACCTTTCAATTTTTTAGTACTTTGTTCTTTTTCTTCTCCTTACACGAAGTGACTTTACAAATAACATCCTTAACTGTACTACTGGTAGCAGAAGTCACAGCCATTGCACATCTTTTTGAAAGCTCGCCTATCTCTACAATTGCCACCACCTCTTTTAATTCTGAGTCTCCGCTAACCCACAACCTTTCCTGCAAGTTGGTATGATTGGTGTGCATAATTATTTGGTCACGTATCAGTTCATCATGAAGTGTGCTAAACTTGCAAGACACTGCCAAATGTTTTAGTGCAGAAACATACTCTTCAATAGGCTCATGCTTCCCCAACTTGCTTTGAAAAAAAATGAAATGGTAAATAGCAGTGCACACTGCTGGCTTATAGTAAATATGTAAATCTTCTAGTGCATGTCTAAATACATCCCCATCCGCTGAAGATCTTACTTTCTATTCCATCTGACCATATAATCTTAGACCCTCTGGTCCTAAACTATGAAGTGGGGATTTTCTTCCTTCTTGAAGCAGAAAATTCTTCAGAACCTTCCTCCTCACTTACTGACAATACTATTTCCACTCGGGCCATTTTATTTGGGGTTCACCCGGTAGTGGTAAAAATGGCACTGTTGGAGTGAGTGAAAAGGTTTGAGCACACAAGTTGAGTTATACAATAACTTTATTCAAGGATTTATAATGCCAAATCAATAAACTTAAATGGCAATTCCTCACTAATAACACCTATGTACGAATACCTATGTAGTATTTATGAATAAAATATCGAACTGTCCAGAATTCCATAGAACTGATCACTATAGATCAACTAATTGGGAACATTCCAGCTGTGCACATCACCATCAATGTGCAGGAATGAATCACAAGTTAGTTCAGGACACAGACTTGTATACTCTCCTGATGCAGAAGTGGTACACACATCACTGTATCGCTGAATACGCAAAAATACGTACAACTTCTTTAGGATAAGTGAGGTGTATGCTTCACCGTAACCGTAAAATTCTGGCAGCGGTTTCTGAAGAGTGCCAAAATGTAGAGCACAAAACTAAAACATTCGGTGGGTGTGTTACTTTGAAGGAAGTTTCTGCAGGAAGTTGCAGAAGCGCATCATCATGCTACTATCATTAATCAAGTTGCAGAAATGCATTTTAATGCAAGGTGTGCATCAGCGTGGAATAAAAAGACCTAAAAATGCCCCAATTCCTCACTCCTCAAGTCTAGTAACTAAGTAGCAAGTTATGCACTTTACGACAAGGTGTGTGCATCACCGTGAAATAGTGAGTGGGAAGAATACCCAAAAACATCTAAACCCGCTCCTTAAGCAAAAGTTGTGTGCATCACCGTAGCGCACCAGCAGAAACAGAAGACAATGATTGCAAGCCGTCACTACACATAGACCTAATATGGCCATTGCAGGTTAGCAGTCAAGACAATGCCACCAATGTGACGACAGCTTGTATGCAGACACGTTCATGCCCAAGTGCTAGACCGACAAAGTCAGACTTGAGGCGGAAGCGTGAGGGAAGACTCAAGAGCATCCTTGTGCTATACTTTTATAACAAGTAATGCTTCACACAATTTGCCCAGGTATTTAATTTTTAAAAAGTTATCCCACTTTCCTGCGCTGTCTGCTCTCATGTTATTAGCCCTTAAAGTGGCCATAATGGTGAACCCAGCAACAGGTTCACTTGTAAAAGTGGTTCACTCTGTGACCAGGAACAATCAAGGCACGCCCGTCACAGGCTGCTGAAGTCAGGAACACCATGGATCAACTCATCGCAAAATCTGCAGTGTTCCCTCTAACAACGACAGGACTCTTAGTTAAGTCATAGGGCCCAATTACGATTAGGAAATTTTCCCAATCGAATCGGTTTGGAAATGCTTTCCGACCAACTCGGTTCGGGAGAGTCTAAACGACCGAGTATGATGCATCCGGATGCTTCCAGATACGATTTGGTTGGACTCCCATTGACGTCTATGGGTGACATGTTCCTAAACTCATCGTAATCTGGCCCTCGGTCAGGAAGATACGTTCCCGATCTGATTCGGAAGGAGCAAATGCTGTTAGGAGGCCTTCCTAACCACATCCTAATTGAGCCTTAGGTGGGAATGCTTTACTAACTGGATCGTAATCGGACACTTGGTATTTATTATACAAGAGCAGGCAGCTACATCTACTTTTTCTTACTTCTACATCAGGTCTTCTCCAACTGCTAGTTCCCACATTCCAGGATCCTTATGACCTTGTTGACATTACCAGGATGACTGGAAAATATCAGGCTGTCCTTTTACCGCAATTATGTTATGTTAGGTTATGTTATATTATGCTATGCTATGGTATGTTATGTTTTGTTTGCATATCACCTAGAGATATCCTGGTGCCTGATGAGAGTGAAGCTGCCCTGACTTGAACTGATTGGAAAAGCAGGTTTTCAGTTTCTTGTGGAAATTTGTGATAGGGCAGGCAGCTCTGATTTTAAAAGGGAGGTTGTTCAAGACTCTAGGGACTCTGTAGGGAAAGGCATGGCATCTGGCCCAGCAGATGTGGGGCATGAGGGCGACGAGAAGGTTAGAGAAGCGGAGGAGCGTTATTGGTACATGGAACTGAATAAGGCTGTTAAGGTATGATGGGCCTTGATTGTGTAGTGCCTTGTAGGTGTGAGTGAGGAGTTTGGAGAGGACACATTTGTGGATCAGGAGCCAGTGAGGTCTTTGAGGGAATTAGATATGTGAGAGTGGGGTGGGGGATTGAGAGTGAATCTGGCTGCTATATTCTCTATGACTTGGAGCCTTTTAGTGAGTTAAGAGGTGATTCGGATATAAATGGAATTGGCATAAGTCAGCCTGTTGGTGATCAGGGCTTGTGTGATGGAACATCTAGTGTCCAGTGGTAGCCATCTGTACACTTTCTTCCGGAGGTTGAGAGTATGGGAGCAGGTGGAGGCGACAGTGCTGATCTGGTTGGTCATCGAGATTTGATTGTCAATTAGGATCCCTAGGTTCCTAGCCAAGACAGGCTTGGTGAAGGTCCTTGCTCATGTAGAGATGACTGAGGAGCCTTGAGGGATGCCACAGATCAGGTTGGAAGCAGCGAGTGAGTATGGGGCCATGATGACTTTTTAGTTGCATCATGAGAGGAAGGAGCTGATCCATCAGAGTGCTTCTCTATGGATTCTGGTCTCATGAAGGAGCTGAATGAGGATGGGGTGGAAGACAGTGTTGAAGACAGCCGAGAGGTCGAGTGGGATGTGTCCCTCTTGTCCATGATTACATAGATGTCATCAGTGACAGTGATTAGTGCAGGCTCTGAGTTACTGGTTGTATTTTCAGAGAACTGATCTGTAGGAGTCTCTGTTGTTGCTGTCGTGAGTGTGGTGCCATCAAGGTTCTAATTGTTTGCGATGGCACTTAGTGAATTAAGTTCTTCCATCTACGAGTTTGCCTGTTGTTTTAAAAAGCATAAGGAGGTGTTTTCTATGGTGCCCGGGGCTCTGCCAAGAGGTGATCTATTAGTTGAAGTTTGTGATGGCTCAGGACACTGTGGTAGGGCAAGTATCAAGATTGAAGCTCAGTAGTCCAGAATTCTTCAGTGATTGTGTTCAATTTCCACCTGAAGAACCTAATATGTTCTGTTCTGTTTTGATTCGGTAGGTGCAGGCTAATGCAGACTAAGGAGTGGTTGGTTCAGGTGATGAGGGTGAAATTGCCAACTGGGATGTTGGAGAAGTTGGTGAATACAGAATCAAGGAGGTGTCCAACTGCGTGGTTGGGGTCGTTCACTCGTTGGATATTTTCTAGTATTCTTAGGTCTTCCAGGAGGTTAGGGGTCAGTGTTATCGCCTGGGTGAAATTTAAGACTGCTCAGTAGAATGAAGGAGTTGGAGGTGAGCACCAGCAAGGGGATGAGGTCCATTAGAGTGGTGTTAAAGTTGGATATTTCTATGGGCAATCAGTAGAGGAGTGACCCTCCCCGGGGTGGTAGTGTTAGAGGTATTGAGTCTGAAGGCTAGGTGCTCTATTGTGTTTGCTGAGGTAATAGAACAGTTGAGTTTTTCTTTAAAGATGATGGGAGGTTCTCCACTGAGTTTCCTAGTTCTGTCTTGTCTTGCGATCTTGTAGCCTGCCAGGTGTGGGGTGGCCACTGCAATGTCCAGGGTGGATTCTTGGTTGAGTCAAATCTCTGTGCAGAAAAGTAGGCTCTTGGAGTGGTCATGCAGAAGATGCTAGACTTCTATCGTGTGTTTGGAGGGAAAATAGGTGTTGAAGAGAAGACAAGCAAGGTATGGATATGTTTTGCATGTGGTGGCATTTTTTGAGGAGTGGTAAAGTACAGGTCGCAAGGAAGGTGTGAAGGTCAGGTGATGCAGTTTGTGTAGGGGCACAGGAGCATGTTGGAGGAGCAAGATGAAAGAAATATAAGAAAAATGCATGAGGTGCATGAGAACTCACCTTTGGTCTAGATCGTGGAAGCCTGGGATTAGCACAGAGAAGGGTGTCCAGGGTTCAGAGCAAAGAGAGCTGCAGCTGAGAAGCATCTGGAGCTGCAGTGGGTAGATGGTGGACCAGGGGTACTGGCACTGTGTGGGGTTCATGCACAGACAGGCTTGCCTTTGGCATGCTGGTGGTGCATCAATTACATGTCCGCACTCTGGAGGTAACTGAAAGGTACAAAAAAATGCAATAAGAGGGCATAAAATGGGCAAAAAGTAGATAAAAAGAGGCCAAATGAAGGCCAAAGAGAAGGCAATATAGAAGCAGGAAGAATGTGAATGAGGAGTGAGAGATTGGGAGAATGGAAAAAGGAGGCAAACGTGAAAGGAACCAAGTGGGGCTATAGTGAGAAGGAGTGACAGAGAGAGAGATACAGTGGAGAGTGCCCAAAGACAGGCAAAAGTGAAGAAAGTTGAGCCGTGAGGAAAAGATTCAGGGGCATATTTACAAGGGCCATATCTTCGCTTTTTTGGCTTTTAAAGCCAAAAAAGAGGAGATAAAAACATCGCCCTATTTACAATAGGGTGATAACACACATTAGCGCATGTTAGCACCCTTTTACCCGACGCCTCCCTTTGCATCTCTAATAAGATACAAAGTGGGCGTCACTGGGCAGTACAACCTTGTAAATATCGCTGATGTACACATCACGATATTTACAAGACTGCCCACTCATTTTAGCAGACGTTAGTTTTTGGAGAAAACAGCTGTTTTCTCCAAAAACTAACGTCTGCTAAAATGCAGATTTAGCTATACTTACCATTGGGGGTGGATTATGCTGATACGACCACAGGGTCGTATCAGCAAGGTTATCTCCGTTTTCCATGGAACATCGCTGGAAAACCAGCGATGTTTCATGGAAAACATCGCTATCGCTGGGAAATTATCACCATTGTTAATACAACGCTAACATGGCGATAATTTTCTGCGATAGCCAGCGATAAAATTTTTCTCGCTAAGAGCGGCCAGCGATAATTATCGCTGCCGCTTGTTAAAATGCCCCAGAGTGAGAAAAAAGAGAAAAAGCAAGAACTGAAAAGAGTTGAAAGGGAAAGTGAGAGATTGGCGAAAAGCCAGAGTCATAAGATGCAAATGGAGGGAGAGAGGCATGGGCTAGGGGCCTCGATCAGCAACAGCAGAGCCGTGTCTGAAAGGGTTGGGTCTTGTCAGACGACCAGGCACAGAAAAAGCCAACCAGGCTGCAAATTTTAATGGCTCCACTCTACCTAATCTCCCTTGTGGATAACTGCTCATATTTTTTCTGTGATATTGTTGCTGCCTGTGTGGCCATGGAATGAGGATGCAAATAAAGATGTGGTGGAAGCACCAGAGAATGTTGTGAGGTCATTGGACCTACTGTCCCAGCAGTCACTGTTGATATGGCGATGATAACTCAGACAGAAGTAACAGGGTTATGGTGGTTAAGGTGGCTGATGAACCTTAACCATGTGGTTGTATTACTTGATTTTTGGCCTTGAGTTATTTCTTATCTCCTTCTGGATGGTATTTTTAATGGTAGGCTCCGGCTGTTGGAGGGCCATGTTTCCTCTGCCACCACCTGGGCAATATCACATGAGCTAAAAAAGTCCCTGACTCTGTTTTTAGGTGTATGAAATAGTGGTGTTTTACAATTTGACTGGACAAGACATTATAGTTTTTAAACGGAGCCAGATATGAAGGCATCATGCATGTAATGACACCTAAATGTTGTCAAATAATTAATTTCTTATGGGATAGAACACACTTTGCATATTTTTTTTTTTTAGGTTGCTCAGTGAATAGTGAGTATGTCTGGGGTGAAAACATAGTCAAAGAATTCCCATAGTCCAGACGGGAGAATCAACACTTGGACCACTGTTCTCCTAGATTGTATGGATAGAACACCTAGGATTTTGCATAGGGTACTAATCATGCCAAAGTAAGATGCTTTCATTTTTTTGCGTGGGCCTCCATGGATATGAGCTGTCCAACCACTTGTCTAGGCTGTTTCTGAGGGAGGAAGAGGTGGGTGGAGTTCCTAGTCATTCTTGCCATCCGATCATTGTGTGCAGAAGTGGCTTGTTCCCTAAAATCTTCAGCTCTGTATTATCTCCATTCACCGTAAGTGAGCAGCTCGCTATCCAACAAGCAACTTTCTTTAGACATGGGGCCAAATGTTTCACATTTAAGCAAAAAAGGGGTGGGGGTGTTATGTCGCCATGTCATTGTGCTATGCCTCTACCCCAACATTGGCAATATAGTATTTCCGGCCCCCTGGTCAGATGGTAGAGCATTTGCCTCCAACTTGCCTCCAGTGGTCAGAAAGCCATGTAGATAAAAGGTAAAAAATAGGCCCACAATGAAAAGGTGTGGGGCGGCCCACCCAGGCATCTGGTGGTGCCCCCTTCCCAGAATGCATGCAATAGTCTTCCTGACCCCAAGTTGCAGTGGGATGAGGGAGTATAATCTGATTCTGCCCACCTGGGGAGACAGAAACCCCATTAGGCACTAAGGACAAAAGGGTACAAGAAAAGGTAGAGTCTGCTAACCGAGGCATTGGACTTTACTGCCAGGCCAAAACTGGCGCAACAAACATTCTTTCTGCCTCCTATTTTTTTTGTCCTCATCTCACCAAAAACTTCCACAGATTTAACAAGCCAGATTTTGTTCTCGATTCCTGAGGGCCTCTTTGACTCACTGTTTCTGTCTAGGCCCCATGGCCTTCCTCCCGTGTTAGAGGACTGGTGTAATCATAGGACCATGGGGGAGTAGAACATTTTTAGGGATATTGCATTAATACATCAGATCAAATACCTCTGTTGATCCCAACGTGTCAGTGGTTGCGAAGTACTGGGTTGATTATCTGCTCCGGTGTCTTGATCTAATCGTGCCGAATTGAAGGCGGCTCTGAGCCAGTCTTCAATACCTGGCACAGTTTTGTCTTTCCACTTGATACGTATTTCTCTCCTTGCCAAGATGATTAAATATAATATTAAGGCCAAATGTTTCTGTGAAGGCACACCACCAGTAGAATCATTTTTACCAAAAAACACCAAAGAGAGATCTACTACTATGTCCACCTCCAGTATAGATGTCAACACTTCCCTCACTCCTTTCCCAAAAGCAGTTAACACTGGACACTGAAAAAAGATGTGTATGTCGTTTGCATTTATGAGACTGCATCTTGGACACCGTGGAGGCGGGGTAGGTGCAAATTTGGCTATTTTGGCCAGAGTATAATATAGCCTGTTTATTACATAAAAATGGTTTTTCTTCAAGGAAGCCGGCTTTATGTATTTATATAGTGTCTTTAATGAGGGATTAAATAGATCCTCAATTTGGGCGGCCAATGGTGAGTCGTTCCAAGCTGAAATAGGGGGGGGGGGGATCCTGGCTTCCTCAGCATCTTGAATTTGGGCATACCATAAGGCTATTTCCTTCTTCCTTGGGGACGGATCTTGAAATAGTTGTTCTAATTCCCTATTTCCTCCTATATCCCCTTTTTCAGACTCATACCAACTTTTCAATTGAAGATATTTAAACCTTGAAAGGGTGGGACCTATTTTGGCTGATAGTACTGCCCACGGAAGAACGCCCTCTGAGTCCACCAGATCTAGCCATCGCTCCATACCTGAGTTTTTGATCGGAATCGCCAGACTATCACACATAGGGAGCGGTGTCCCAGGCGAGTCCCATATTGGAGCAAAATCCGAAAAATATCCAATTCCCCATACCCTCCTTAATTTGTACCAGGTTTGTAGTGCTGATTTCAATACCTTTAGCCAAACCTTTTTAAAAAACCTTGGAGCACCAAATTTGTACAAGAACCCGTCTTGACTGTTGCCACCTTCAACCGTTACCATTTCTCCTAATACTCTCCCCCAGGATGTACGTTCGGGGTAAGATAATAGCATTCTTATACCTTTAAACTGAAAAGCCATCAGATACCAGTTTATGTCGGGTAGGGCTAATCCTCCCTTAAGGAGCTTCCTCCTAAGCTTTTTCCATGACATTCTGGCATTTTTATGACCCCATATAAAACTACCTATTTTACCCTGTATCTTGGTTATAGTTTTTCCGGGGAATGTTAAGGGGATAGTATTAAATAAGTAAGTCAATTTGGGGAGCACAGACATTTTAACAAGGTTAACCCTACCATAAATTGTCAAGGGGAGGTTCTTCCATTTAGCAAAGAGATAGTATATTTCTTTTTCGATTTTCCCAAGGTTTAAAGAAGGAATCTTATTTAGGTCTTTAACTATTTTAATACCCAAGTACCTAAACTCCTTGCTTATGGGGCCTCTCATGTATGTGGTGTTCCAACACATTATTTCGGTTTTGTTTGAGTTGATGCTGTACCCTGAAACCTTGCCAAATTCCCTCAGCATGGAGACCAAGTGTGGAATTGTATGTTCTGGATCGCTGGTATAGACTATCACGACATCAGCATAGAGTGCCAGTTTGCATTCATATCTTAATGATTTGAATGGGATAATAGCTTTGTCTAGTCTAATTTTTTGAGCTAAGGGCTCTATATAGAGATTAAATAAAAGGGGAGACAGGGGGCATCCCTGCCTGGTCCCTCTCTGAATTGGAAAGCTAGAGGTAAGTGAGCCATTCAAAAGAATTCTAGCTGAAGCTCCTAAATAACAATGCTTGATAGTCCTCAAAAAAACTGGGCCAATTCCCATTGCCTCTAAGACGCCCCAAAGATATCTCCAACACACACGATCGAATGCCTTGGCGGCATCAATTGCCACCACGGCTAATGGATCGGTTCTAGCCTCCGCTAGGTCGATATTGCCAATCAGCAGTTGGGTTTGATCTTGAATTACCCTCCCCTGTATAAAGCCCTTCTGGTCGGGATTAATTAAGCTAGGTGCCAGTTTCGCCAATCTTCCTGCTAATATCCCCATAAATATTTTGTAGTCTGCATTTAGCAGGGAGATTGGACGATAGGAGTCTGCCAGTAAAGGGTCTTTCCCTGGTTTGTAAGATTAACATTATCGTGGCCTCGCTCCATGATCTAGGCATTACCCCATTAGAACAGTATATTGAATTAAATAGCCTGTGTAGGACTGGAAGAAGATCGTCTTGTAATAATTTATATACTTCGTTAGGAAGGGCATCAAGCCCTGCGGCTTTTTTGTTTTTTGCACGCTTTATTTGGGCCAATATCTCTTGTGAAGTGAAAGGGGCATCCAGAGCTTCCCTAGAGGCCTCCGTTAGAATTGGTAAAGATTTATCTATTAACCAGTGAGATATCTGGTCGTGCGTGGGTTTAAGATCTTCCTCATATAAATCTGAAAATAATGTTATTAAAGCCTGCTGTATTTCCTCCAAATCGCTGGATTTAGTTCAATTGCTGTCTATCACTAGTTCATTAATATCGTTCTTTGCCCTGTCTAGCCTAGCCTTCCAGGCCAGGATTGCCCCTGCTTTCTCTCCATATTCAAACATCTCCATATTTCTGGCCTGCCATTGTGCCTTACATTTTTGATCTAGAAAAGTTCTAAGATTTTTTCTGGCCTCCTCCAAATTGCCGTTTATCCTAACTAATTCCCCTATATCTCCAATTATGGCATTCCTCCTTTCTGTCTCCAGAGTACCGATCTTCTCCTCAAGAGCATGCAGCTCTTGGGTCTTTAGGCGGTTCTTATAGCCTATTTGTGCTTGTAGTACACCTCTCAAGTTAGCTTTGTAGGCGTCCCATACTTGGTCAATGGAGGTTGATCCCAGGTTAAAGGAAAAAAATTCTAAAGAAGATTTACTTATAGATTGAATTATCTCAGCGTCTGCTAGCATTGCTCTATTCAATGTCCATCTTGGCCGAGGTCGATTGCCACATGCTACATAGACTGCGGATAATGGTGCGTGGTCTGATAAGTGAGTTGGTAATATTGTTATACTGATAAAGTTATTTAGTGCTTCTTTATTCACCAATAGGTAATCAATCCGTGAGGAGTGACTATTTTTTTTACTGTAATAGGTGAATCCCTGGGTGTTTCCTTCCTTAAATCTCCACAAGTCAGCTAAATTCAAGTTTAATATTAAATTTTTCATGACTCTTCGTGATTTTGGAGTTGTTGTAATGTGACTTGACTTGGAGCCATCTTTTACAGGGTCTAGTTTTATGTTAAAGTCTCCTCTGACTATCAGCGGGGGGGTTGCTGAAATAAGGCTTCCCTGTAGTTTAACCAGATATGATGAATCGTCCAAGTTCGGGCCATAGTAAGATGAACATGTCATTTCGTCTCCCTCTAGATCCAGGAGGGCGGTTACCCATCTGCCTGAATGGTCCGTCTGGACAGACTTAATCCTACAGGGAACCCCCTTTTTAACAACAATTGCTACCCCACGGGAGTTAATTGTTTGTTGTGAAGCACAAAAACACTGTACCCAGGAGATTTGTGAAAAAAGTGCTTGAAATTCCACCGAATGTAGATGTGTCTCTTGCAGTAGACATATCTGAGCTGGGGCAAGCTCTAAATACTTTAAAATCAGCCTTCGTCTACGCTCACATCTCAGACCATTTAAATTCCAAGAAATGTAATGGATTTTACGGCAGTCATTTGTCCTACCTATTGTGGCCATATTTTACCAGATAATAGAAGCTCTTTCTTAATACTTTATCTGTTAATAAAGTGTTTAGTTTGGTGAGGTGAGGCATTTTTTTTCCCTATCTGCTCCCCACCCGGTGAACCCTCCCCCCTACTCCTAGATCCTTGCCCTCCCCTGAGTGCCCCTTTCCCTCACACTCTCTTCCCACCCCTTGAGGAACCCACCCTTCCATTAGGCTAAGCCTCTTCGGGTATAGCTCCCTCGTGATCTCCCCTGACTAAAGCTTTTGATATCCTAGTGTTCTAGTATTGATTATATCTCAAGACAGCCCCTAACTTAAGGCCAGAATAGCGTATTTGTTATCCACCCTTTTTTTCTTGTCGAATTTTAGCAATAAATGTGTCGACCTCTCCCAAAGATCTTAACAAATGCATCTGGTTATTCCACATTACCCGGAGGGTGGCTGGAAACCTAAGCTGTGCTTTTGCCCCTAGGCTATTTATTTCATCCAGTCTCCTCCCCATCTCCCACTGTCTTGTAGCTGTTATGTGGGAGATATCAGATCTTATAGTGAAGGAAAAGGCCGGAATATCGGTAGAAGGCGAGGAGATGGTCCCTTCTTTTAATGCTGCAGTAAGAATAAGCCTCTTGATTGAGTATGATAGAAAATTTACCAAAATCTTGCGCGGTTTTTGTTTCTGTATCTTCCTTTTGAAGGGGTCTCTGTGAATCCTTTGAATCTCATGATTCCGGTCGATGTTTGGCTGGCTCTTGAGAACTGTATCCTTTAGCAGGTTAATTACAAAGCCCTTTAGATCGTCTTTTTCTATCGCCTCAGGGACATTTAAGAATTTTAAATTGTTTCGCCTTGAGTGGTTCTCAAGAAGTTCCAGATCCTCCTTCAGCTCTCTGTTCTGGATGGACAGAGAGTCTAACCTCGCTGTAGCGGCCTCTAAGGAGTCTTTCAGCTTTGGCATCTCCTCTTCGAGTGTCTCGGTTCTTGCGGTAATCTCTTCCATTTTCTTGGCTAACACCTCACAAGAAGCCCGAATAGCTGCCTGATTTGTCTCAGAGACTGTAAATCTCGTAGCCATCTCTGCCTGATTTAGTTCTGTGGTAGAAAACCTTGATGACATTTCATCTTTCATGGCCAATAACAAGTCGGCTAAGCTCCGTGTATTTAATACTGGGATAGCTAAGGCGGAAGGACTTCGACTTCCCTGAACGATTCCTCGCTCTGTATCTTCTCCCCCTCGAACGTGATCCTCGTTTTGAACCGCATTCTGGACCACCACCTCTTGGTCGTCTAACACTGAGAACCTATTAGAGAGGTCAATCTCTGGGTGAGTCTCCTGTTCTACCAACACAGCGGGGATTCTGTTAGCGGGTAATGGCCTCGGTGTGGCTTGTTCGGGAGTTTGACATTTTTGAATACTTGTTTTAGGCGACTTGGTTGCCTTACTCTTAGCTGACCTCCCCAGCTTCTCCTTAGGCCTTGATTTTGGGGACAGTCGGGGGGAAACTGGGGATGGATCGGGCCTGTCTGTTAAAGGAGGAACCGATCTACCCCCCTGCAATGGACTAGGCATGCTGTTTGACGATTGGGGTGATTTGGCTGAGGAAATTAGTGAGATGACCTGGTAGAAAGTTTTCAAAGATGGAGTGATTTTGGTTTTGATTACCGTTTTTTTTCCTCCTTCTTTCCTGGGCCCTTGGCTTCACTTGCAACTGCTTAGCGAAAAAAGACTTCCCGGATAGTTCTTGATCTTTTATTGCCTGATTATGCTGCCCTGGAGCTGTCTGGAGATCTCTCTTTGGATCTGATACTACCGCCAGAGGGGGTGGAGCCCTCTGTGAAAAGTGAATAATATCTCTATTAGCAGCTAAGTGTGCCGCTCTTGCTCGAAGTGTATATCTGTTTATTTTGGGGGGAGAAACACCCTCATGTAAGATATCCCTTTCCTCCATACAATCTAAGGAACATACACCCCCTTTTTCCAAGCAGCAGAATCGCCCTCCGGGCAACCCCAGATCTCGGGTGCTCACTTCGCCAGACTTTCTGTAGATCTTGGGCCTTTTACTGAGGAGAGGGGGATAGCCGTCCTCACGATATCCCAGCACCGTAAAAAAAAAAACCCTCGGAGGCCTCGGTCCAGGCGATACACGCTGACCGGGCCCCCCCTACATTTAACGGCGCCGAATAGTTGGTTCCCAGTCGCTGAACAAATCCTCCCCACAGTGATCGCCGGAGCAATGAGTGCAGAACGCCGCTTCCGCGGACTGCTGCCGCCGCCTCCCACTTCCAGCGCGGACCCTCGATGTTTGCTCCGCCCTTGTTCTGGGAGTCCAGCGCGAATGCCTTGGCCGCGGGAGGATAGGAAGAGCGGCAGTTCCAGGAGTCCCATCTCATCGCCAACAAAACCAGGTCAGTCGCTAGGATATGGTCAAAAAATTCCCGTTGGCAGGTAATCGCATATCTCCCGATTACCCGCCCATCTCAGGGGAGATCAAGGAGCACTCCCGCGACCGCTCACATTACAGCCGCCATGTTCCTCCTCCCCACTGCCTCCTTAAGACTAAGGCATACTCATGACACAGGAGAGGAAATTTCGATTTTTTGGGGGGGGGGGAGTTTTTACATGTGAGAGAGTAGAGTTGGGGAAGTCCCAATTTCCTCTCACTTGCCATACTGACTGGCTGAATTGTTCGTGCATGAGGTAAGCCAGCAGCCATAAAAAGTTACCAAACCATGTTGCAAATGTTAGGCACATATTAGTACTTCTTAACTGTTTATGTTGTCAGTAGATAGTGATTGCTCATCCATATTATCATCCTTTTCTCTGGCTTCTGTTACCTACCGCTTGTTGCAAAGCTCAAACTTGTAAATATTCTTATGGGTCTGGTGCTAATATGTATGATTTAATTAAATAATGTTGTGAAACTTTTGGTAGAGGCATGATATGAAGGTGTATAATAGCTATGTGATAAATCATAAACTGCAATATGAATACTGAAGAAAAACATTGAGGGACAAGGATGTTTAAAAATAGCTATTGAGGTCATTACCCTCAGATGCAGCATGGCAGTGGAACCAGTGTCTCTTTAATAAGTGATGTACTCCACCAGAAAAACCACTGAACTAATGGACTGTCCACAGGAGTAATTCCAATGTGCGGTCTGAAATATCCACCTATGTCATTTCTGTGAAACACAATCCGGAAGTTTTGCTTCTGAGGAACAGTGTTTTGCTAACTTAAAGTGTACTTATGTTCACAAAAATCCTTTGAATTGAGCTAGAGGTATGCAATTCCGCACTGCGCTGTAGACCAAAACTCTCATTTAAATGCACTAAAATGAAAGTTAGACCTGATTTGGAGTGACATTCAAATTGCAGGTGCACATTGCTTTTCTGCACATCATCACTAAAGGGGGGTGGGGGGGCAGTCATTAGCAGGTACGGAAGGTGCACCTGATTCTGAGTTGTAGTATTCAACATGTGCATTTAAGTTACTGTATGATTTCACCCGGTTCAGCAATACCAGAATTATGCAGTTTACTTGTGACTTCTAATCCGATTTTGGTGCAAGCAGGAGTTTCCAACCGAAATGGGATTAGCAGCCCGGGTATAACCAGGGCCAGAGTGTGATGACTAAGGGACTGATTTAGAGTCTAGTAGGGGCAGATTTACAAGCCCCTTGCGCCACCAGTGCGTCACTTTTTGTGATGCACCAGCAGTGCATTTTGCGGCCCCATTTTTACAAGGCGACGTAAGACCACCCTGCGTGAATTTTTCTGGCCTTATAAATACGGCCCCTTTACATGCAGCACTTTGCGTGAAAAGGGCGTTCCATGGGTGTTGCTGTGGGTGTTCCCGAGCAACACCCAAAGAACCTGACACATTTCCAGATTTACAAGAAATTGTAAATCTGGAAATGCGCCTGAATGTTACGCCTCCCCAGGGGAGGCGTAGGGAGGCGCAACTAGGAGAAATCTATTCATTTGTCCTTTTTTTCCACTTTCTATGTGCGCTGTGCTGCATTCTGCATCACACATAGAGAGGAAATCACCTCTGGTGATTGTTTATGTACAGAAAGGTCTCCCTTCCTGCACATGAACAATCATTTAAACAATGACGTTTTGCAAGTTCTATGTGTGCTAATGCAGCTTACATAGAAGTTGCAAAATGCCATTTCTCATTATTTATATGCAGGAAGGAAACCCTTCCTGCACATAAACAATCTCCCAATGACGCAGGCATCCTTGCACTATGGTGCAAGGGTGCCTGGGCCGACGCATGGCAGCAGTTTGTGCGGTAGCGCAGTGGGAAGTACAGAAATGCGACACATTGTTGTAAATATGTCACATCCCTGTGCTTCCAAACTAACGCAGCGCAGCAAAATGACTTGCTGCACCGCGCTGCATTAGTTTATTGTAAATCTGCCCCTAGTAGTTTGGGCAAACAGCCAAAAAGTAGCGCATGTCCCACCCTCCACTTTAAGAGCGCCATTGACAACAATACATTCATAATATGGCGGTTAGGGCACGTAGCTCGTAAAAAAACTTCTCTTCTATACAGGAGCACAGGGCATAATAGAGAGCGTATGGTGAAAGAATGCTAGTATAGCCTCATGCTGAGAAAAAAGTATTTTTCTAACAATAAAGACGTAACATAATTTTTGCTTTTACTGTGACTTTAAGAGCCACTTTCGTCTTTTATGGGTACATTTGGTGCACATTTCGCTTCAAACGCATCTTTATGGCTTTTGAAGCCTCGTACCTGTCAAGGAGCATTCTTGCAACAAAGAAAATACATTCAGACGCAAAATGGTGACAGCAACTTAAAGAGCGCAACTTATGGTAGCAGAATGACAATTGGGGAACGCATTATTTAGGAATAATAACAGTCTCATTAGAATTAGAACAGCCTTTATCTGAAGGATTGCAAGACAACGAAATGTGCTAATGGTGGTGCTCGGAATATGGATTTCCAAACTGCATCCACTTTCGTCTCATCGCCGTAGCTCACGCGATGATAAATTTATTCATAGAATTTACACTCCAGTGGCGTGAATAAATGGCATCGTGTTATAAATATAGACTAATACATGATACTCAGCTGAATGCTGGGCTTTAATTCAATCGAGGGGGGTTTGCTCACACCATAAACTACGAAAGAGGTTTATGATCAGCAGCAGAACTGAAGACCCTATTACAGTTTTTATGGTACATTTTACTCCACTCTATGCCTTGGAATTTTTTTTCTCCTTTATTGCTAGATGATACTACAGTTATCGCTATCTTGATTATCTGTGTCACACACCGCACAATTAATAAACAGAAAAATGTTTGTAGTTGTATTGTAAATCAAAATATAGGGGAATAATCAAAGTCATTGTGGAATTGTACAGCAGTACTAGAGGAGTACTCATACATACCTTTGCGAATTTGCCCCAAACCATCTGACATGGGAATAAATTGGAGCATTCAGGGCCTAGTCATGTCCCATTAACATACATAGAAAGGGCTGTGCTTTCTTTTAATTTTTACTAATGGGTAACTGGACGTTTAGGGGATCATTCTCAAAGGCATGTAAGTGTAAGTGAAAGAGTATTGCTTTAGTACTACTAGCTGTACCCCTAAATGAATTTGTGAAGCAGACAAACTGGAATGCACTGGATCTATCGATGCGCAAATCCCTTCATTTTCAAGGGTAACCCGCTGTTTGGTATTCAATTTTCAAAAGTAAATATAAAATTTCATCAGCATTGTGTAATTTTATGTGGGAAGAAATCTGCCCATAGTGGGATTGACTGACATACTATATCAACATCTGCAAACTTGGTAGTGTGTGAGTATACATATACACAAGCATTCGACAAACAAATTCTAACCCTGCCTACGGCTGAAGGTTTGCAGTCACGGGCATCAAGGGTGTGATAGAGCGTCATGTTATTCTGAAATGTGTAGGGGTGCATCATATTCACTGTCAGTCAGCACCCACATATTAATTGACGTAGGTTAAGTGGGCCATAGAAATGTATCGCTAGAATTATTTAACTTAGTTGTGATTAGAAATGTAACCATGCTTTCATGATAAGTAATGCTGCAGACCATTGTGAATGTATTTTAGTAAACGCATAATGTTTGATTTTCACGTAATGCAATGTGTTAGTTTAAACTTGTGCCATGCGAAAGTTGCACATGCAAGTTTGCTTATTCACGTATATGGGAGTAATGAACTAATGCTTAGAGTGTGATTTAGTAATGCGTTTAATAGTGTAAAGGCCTGATCGCATATACGTTTAAAGAGAAAGGCCTGTTCATTTTCTTATGTTAGCTAAACGTTGTAGGCCGAAAATGATTTCCCTTGGTAAAGGCTTTGGGTTACAGGATGATGGAAAATCTTAGAGAAGAGAAAAGTTTTTCGTTCCCATGTTTCTGTTGCAGGTGCAAGGACATTTAGCTTGTTAGTGAGACTAGGTCTTTGTTTTAGGAGTTAGGATGGTACGAGGAGCCAACAGGGGCGTACATTGGAATGTGCGGATGATACCTTCAGCAGAGAAGGTGCCTGGGACCCAAGGTCAAGCAAACCGTTGTTGGATGAAGTACAAGTTTCACTGGAAAAGTACTGAAAGAAGACCTGGCTGAAGAGGTGTGCCGAAGGGCGTGTTCTACGTTTTTGGGATTTTGTATTAGGGACAGTGCCCCGTGGGTTGAGCAGTTGAGGTTTAGATGGGAAGCTAGAAGGAGCATCTTAGAACGAGCTCTGACTAAGTGAATGTACTTGTAAGGAAGTCTTCACTTCTGACACCTTTTACTCTCTTGCCTGGGAGGGAGATGCTAAGTAGGGATGTCACCTTAGAGATAGAGTAGGGAAATACTAACTTATTTTCTTTTAGGCTAATGATTCCTAATGTAGACATTGGATTGACCATTGCATTTCTTATGCTTCTAGAGCTTGTTATTCTTTTTGTTCTGAGTCGTATGAGACTCTTACGTAGACTTGCGTTTGTTCTAGTGCCCATTTATCTTCTTCACCTTGTGCTAAGGTGTCTGTATGTGCAGTTATTTTTGGTTGTAATAAAATCCTACAAATTTTAGATTTGGAGTCAGTGGTCCACCCTAAATGAGATTTGATTCTGGTGAATATGTACTAAGAATTGGGTTTCCTCCCCTCTACACTATTTAGTAGATAAAAAGGATCCTGGCGACCTGAGAGGATTCTTTGAGAGAACCAGGTAGGCAAGAATCCGGTCCTATCAGTTGGTAGCAGAGTAGGATGGTTATCTCTGCTAGTGAGGGGAGATCTAGATCAAGATAAGAGATTTTAGAGGTCTATAGAATCCAAGTGATGGTGATTCATCAGATGGTGAGCGGCGGACGACGGCGGCTGATGGAGATTGATGGAGAGTAGCGGTGCGGCGGAAAGCAGCAGTTTGTGGAGGAGTGAGTATGAATAGGGTGAGATGTTGTAGATTGCGGTGTTGATTTGATTGTGTGATGTCTTGCGGAGTTGGAGTGAGTGTTGAGTGATTGTGAGATCAGGCTGTGAGCGCGCGCAGACTGGGAAAATCTTAGGCTCGACGAGTAGCTTAAGTGATTGTGGTGTAGAAGACACCCAAGATAGATTTTGTTGACCACCGAAAGGGGATCGTAAGACGTCATTGATTACCCGGACTGAGATAGGGGGTGCGAATGTGTGAGTGCATGAGTAACTGACGCTGGTCGTGGGTTGTTGTGCGTGGAATTTGAGCGCTTGAAACCTATCAGTTGAGGCGATTGTCCGGTCGTTTCGCGGACTGACAGTTGCCAGTTGAGGTCGACAACTTCGAGAGACTGTGGACGGACAGTCAGAGAAATAACTTGTTTGGGACGAACGGTTATTTCAGCGTGTGAATGGGACGAATGCGAGGGTGAGACGTGAATTGTGAAGGAGGGGAACTGCTGCGAGCAGAGAAAAAGTGACGTCAGAAGGTGTTGCGCTGCGATAGGTCGGTTAGTGTGAGTCGTGCTGCCATTAGTGGTTTGACATCAGGAAGTGGAAGAAAACATTGTGCGCGAGTGAAAATTTGTTCACCATGAAATGTTTTAAGGTTTTCCGAGAATTATGTAGAGGTGACAAACATGTGATTACTCGAGGGGGAGAAGAAGCCCCTCCCGAGGATACTCCGGCGCATTATATGGCAAGAAATGTGGGGTTGCATACTATAATTTGGCTTGAAAATTGGCATAAAATGACTCATGGTGAGGGAGAACTAGCTTTCCCACGATATGGTACTTTCAGGGTGGAAGTATTAGTTGAAATCTGTAATGTTTTTGTTGCATCCTTTGCCGAGACCGACTCAGTTTGAGGCATTGCATGCATGGATTAGACAAGCACATGACAGGAAAAGAGATCGAAGTCAAGAAAGGGTGAAGAAGTCAATTAAGGCATTCCAGGATGCGAGGTGGGATGCACAATAGAAGAGGTGGAGAGTAGAAACGATAGAGGGAGACAGGTTGTACCCACTACTAGAGAAGACAGACAGTGCTAAGTCAAAGAGTGTAGATGACTATGACAGTGATACAGATGACAGTCTGGTAGAGAGGTTGTTGTCTGAGAGACCACCTCCATACAATCCAGATTCCTATGAATGGAAGTCGGCTCAAGCAGAAGGGACTAGCAGATTACAGACTCAGTCAGAGGTGAGAGTAGAAGGGAAAATCTTAACAGAAACTGAGGGCATGAAAAATCAGTCTGTAGCAAGCACAGAGGTTGGGAGAGTTGGGAGGTTACTGGATGCTCTAAAGGTATCGGTTACCATTGGACCTATTGTTTCAGTTTACGACCCAGATCAAGAGAAGGTTGGTAGTCTAGCACAGTCTACCGCAGGATCCGGGAGTGTGGTAGAGGGAAATGGATCAGTGAGGGGGATGGAGCAGACTCCAAAACCTATTGAATAGAGTACGCAATTTGCCAGCTACAGCAGACTCTTCTAGGGGACAGGTGGATGCGAGGTCAGTGAGACCGAGGTCTTTGGTTGAGTCAAGATCAGATTTGCGGATGTGGACACTGCCGGTGAGGAATCAGAGTGAGAGAACTGTAGAGAGTGAGCAAGGCAATTTAGGCAATCATTCCGTTTCTAGGAGTATGGCAGAAGGGATTAGACGTCAAGAGCAGGAATGCATGTACGATGAACGGAATGGGGCAGCTTGTCGAGAAAATACTGAAGGGAGCCTTGAAAGGGAGAATGCTAGATGTGGTAAGGTTGAAAGCGGAAGTAGACGAGATAATAAGTGGAAATTTGCCTGTTGAAAGGACATACATGTATGAACAAGATGAGTTACTTTTTGTAGCGAAGGTTGTGACTCGCAAGGCAAGAACTGCACATGAGAAGTTGTCAGAATTGGCTAAAAGGTATGAGGTGGACCTGTCTAAAACTAAATCATTGCAGGGGGGCCATAGATTGCAGTATAGCGATCAAGAATTGGAAGAGAAGAGGGTCATGGGATTGAGGACTCATATCAAGGATTTGATTATAGCGATGCGTGCATGGATCATGCTTGATAAATAGAAAGAAAGGTGGTCCAAGAAGAAGAGTTCTAAAAGGACGATAGGAGAGACGCCACCTCCAGGTGGTGGGAATGATGGATGTAGGAAATTTCCCTTTAAGAGAGGTACAGAATGGAGGATATGTGCATGTGCCTTGGAGTAGGGGTGATTTGGCTGCATTTACGAACGATTTTCCCCACTTGCGGGAGAAGCCCATCGAGTGATATAAGCAGGTCTATCGGTTTGTCAAGATCTCAAAGGTGTTGTGGATTGATTTGAACACGTTGTTTGACATTGTGGTTCTGAGTGATTTATGGTCGGCGTGTAAAATTGCCGTTGAATGGCCAACTTCAGAGCCCGAAAGGGATCCTGTTTCGAATGGTCCATCACCCATAGTTATGGAGAAGTTCGAACAAGTGATTACGTGGCTGAAGTCAAAAATTTCACCTCAGGATATTTATTGGGTCAAAATAGATCAGACAGTGCAGGAGCCAAAAGAGACAGTGCATGAGTTCTATGAAAGACTCTTGCTGGCCTTTAAGCAGAACAGTGGATTAGATGTATTGGATACAAAAGACATGGGACAGTTTGTTTCGAAGTTTGTGTTGGGATTGAGGCCAGAGGTTAGTCTCATGATACAGCAGCATTTGATTTGTTGGCAGAATAAGCCGGTAGATGAGATTTTACGGTATGCTAGGTACTGTAGTGATGAGATAGAATCGAAGCACAGGAAGTTGAAGGACAAATTGATGCTTGTTCAGATGAAAACAGCTCAGGGACAGCTTAGTGGAGGGACGTTAGGAAGGAAGCAGGGAAATAACCAAGGAGGAAATCGGAATGTCCAAGGTCAGGGAAGACCCAAGTCAGTTGATCCCAAGACAGGGATGGATGTGGCGACATTGAAAAAGACCACTGCGTGTCATCTTTGTCACCAGTTTGGACACTGGAAACGCGAGTGTCCCTTGAATCCAATGAATCAGGTGCAGCAAGAAGTAGAGATAGTTCAGGTACCTTTACCTGTACCTGAAGTAGTTCCCACTGTGACTAGACCTAGGATGGTGAAAGGGGGGACTAGTAACCCGCAGGTGCAAGTTCCTCAGCCACCTAGGGTTCAAAGTATTCAGCAAGGAGTTCGAACTTATTAACAGATGCCCTTGTTCGAAGAGTGTGAGGAGGTCGGTCCAGACCCGATGGCATGACGGTGCTGAGGGGGGAGGAAGACTGCACCCTTGGAGCAGTCTTGGAGGTAGACCAGAGGGGACCATTTGCAGAAGCAGACATTGATGGTCACCCTACCACCTTTTTGGTTGACACTGGTGCTACCCGGTCTACTGTAAGATCAGCAGTAGTCCCTAACCTACCCCTCTCGGGACAATCAATCCAAGTTGTTGGTGTAGCAAATAAGAAATTGACTAGCCCATTGACAGAGCCAATTCCTGTGAGAATAGGAACACTCCAAGATCGACACCAGTTCGTGGTGTGCGACTCGAGTCCAGTTTGCCTGTTAGGAAGAGATCTGTTGTGCAAGCTGAACTGCACCATCTATTGCACACCGAAGGGAGTTGAAGTGCAAACAAAGGATGATGATGCGACCTTCAAGGTTGCAAATCAGTGCGTGTGTATAGAAATGTATCCGGCGCAGACAGTGAAGGAGCTTCCACTTGACTTGAGGGATTCTGTGTCAATTGATGTGTGGGAACTCAGTGGAGAAGAGATCGGATTGGTCAAAGGTGTAGAGCCAGTGAAGATTCAGGTCAAGCCGAATGTAGAATTTCCTAGGACGCCCCAGTACAATTTGTCACATGAGACAATTGCAGGGATCAAACCTGTAATTGAGTCTATGATCAAGCAGGGAATTCTGAAAGAGATCATGGGTAGCCCTTGTAATTCACCTATAATTGGACTACAGAAAAAACCGAGTGGGAAATTCAGGATTGTGCAAGACTTGCGTAAGGTCATTGAAATAGTTGTTCCATGTTGTCCGGTGGTACCGTATACATCTGTGATCCTGTTCCAAATTCCATGTGAAGCTTAGTGGTTTTCAGTGATTGATCTGTGTCAAGCATTCTTCTCGATACCACTCCACGAGGAAAGCCAATTTCTTTTTGCTTTACGGCTGGAGAACCATGTGTCAATGTGGTGTCGTATCCCAAAGGGGTACATAGAGAGTCCATCGATCTTTAATCAGATCCTGAAGAAGAATCTCGAAAGTCTTGTGTTGCCGCAGAACTCCGTTCTGGTGCAATACATTGACGACTTGCTTGTTGCTTCAGAAACTGAAGATGCTTGCAGAATTGATACCTTTGCTTTACTGAATCATTTGGCAGAGAATGTACACAAGGTGTCCCCGAACAAATTGCAGTACTGTCTGAGTCAAGTACAGTATTTGGGTCACAGAATTGAGAAGGGCAGGAGAAAGGTGTCACCAGATCGCATTGAGGCCATTATGAATATGCCTGTGTCCACCACCCAGAGGGAAGTCAGAATGTTCCTGGGGATGGCTGGCTATTGTCGCCAGTGGATTCCCAACTTCTCCTTTGAGGCGAAGCCTTTACAAGGGCTGACGCACAAGGATGTGAGTGATCCGGTACCCTGGGACAATGAATGTTTAATGTCATTTTTGAGGCTGAGAGAAGCCCTGTGTCGCGCTCCAGCTTTGGGGATGCCTGATTACAACAAAGCATTCACATTGTTCTGTTGTGAGAGAGAAGGTTGTGCATTGTCAGTTCTGACTTAGAATCATGGAGGTGTCCGTAGACCAGTTGCCTACTTTTCAGCTACTTTAGATCCAGTAGCTTCTGCGTTGCCCGGATGTCTTAAATCCGTTGCTGCAACAGGTGTCAGCATTGAAAGGTGTGAGAGCATTGTAATGGGACATCCACTTACAGTTTATGTGCGACATTCTGTTGAATTGTTGATGAAAAGGACTAAAACACAGCATCTCACGAACTACAGGTTAACACGTTATGAGCAAGTTATACTTGCTGCAGAGAATGTGACATTGAAGAGGTGTTCTGTTTTAAATCCGGCAACATTGATGCCTATTCCAAATGCAGATGGTGAAGATTGTGAGGATCATGATTGTCTCGATGTGACTGAACTATGCACCAAACCGAGACTAGACATTGTTGATGAATCGCTCCCTGATCCTGATGAAATTTTCTTTGTGGACGGTTCATGTCTAAGAGACGATGTTGGTTGATTGAGAGCAGCGTTTGCTGTATGTATCATCACAGGAGTGGTTGAAGCTGCTTGTTTAGAGGGAGTACACTCTGCACAAGTAGCTGAAATCATTACCTTGACCCGTGCCTGTTTAGCTGCTGATCAGATTCGGATAACGATTTACACTGACAGTCAGTACGGGTTTGGTGTGGTTCACGATTTCAGACAGCTGTGGTCACAGAGATGGTGCATGACATCTTCAGGTTCTCCCATTATAAATGGGGAATATGTGAGACAATTGTTGGAAGCATTGCAATGTCCGAAGGAAATTGCGGTTGTCAAATGTTCTGCCCATTCCAAAGGGAGTGATTTTGTGTCTTTGGGAAATAATTATGCTGATGAAGTTGCCCGGTTTTGTGCGGAACAAGGATGCATATTTACAGGAGGGTACACTGGAGAAAGTCAAGAAAGAACCAATCTCAGCATGATGTTAGCCATGGCCGATACACGGGAGGAACTAAAGCGATTGCAGGATGAGGTCACTGATCAAGAACGAGATAGCTGGATATGAGCAGGATGTGAGAAGGGAGATGTGGATGTGTGGGTTTCAAGTGATGGACGAGCTGTGCTACCGGAATGTCTGTTGAACCCAATGCCAAGATTGATACATGGTACAGTACATCTTGGCAGAGATGCAATGGTGCGAGTGTTCAGACAGACATGGTACAATCCAAAGTTTCATGCGGTTGCTGAAGCTGTATGTCAGAGGTGTGTTACGTGTCAGCAGATGAATGCAGGGAAAATAACTGCTGTAACTTTGAGTCACATTGGGAGGTCAGGAGGGCCTTTCAATAGGATGCAGTTGGACTTTATCGAGATGCCGAAGTGTAATGGGTTGAGGTACATGTTAGTTGTGGTATGTGTCTTTTCAAGGTGGGTGGAGGCTTGCCCAACACGTAGGTGTGATCCAATCACTGTAGCTAAGCTGTTGTTGAGGGAACTTATCCCTAGGTTCGGTTTTCCGACCTCTTTGGAGTTGGACCGAGGAACACACTTCCACAGTGAGATCATGAAATTGCTCTGTGCTGCCTTGAATGTGGATCAGAGATTGCATTGCAGCTATCGACCAGAGGCTTCTGGGATTGTGGAACAAGTTAATGGGACTTTGAAAGCGCGGATGGCGAAAGTGTGTTCTTCGACATCCCTGAAATGGCCTGACGCACTGCCCTTGGTCCTCATGAGCCTTCATAGTGTTCCTGATAGGAGAACGGGATTGTCACCACACAAGATTCTGATGGGGAGGGCAATGCGATTACCAGCAATACCCGCTACTGCTTTGATTAACATCACAGATGACTTGATTCTCGACTACTGTAAGGGACTGGCTGACGTAGTCCATTCTGTGTCCCAGCAGGTGCAAGCAGCAACTGTTCCAGCCGCAAGTGACCTGTGCCACGACTTGTGCCCTGGAGACTGGGTGCTTGTGCGTAAACACGTGTGGAAGAGTTGCCTGGATGTTCGTTGGCGTGGTCCGTACCAGGTAATACTGGTCACGAACACGGCAGTGAAGTGTGGGGGACTGCCGAACTGGGTGCATGCCTCCCATACCCGCAGAGTTCCAGCACCCTTGGAAGATACAGCCCCTCTCGTGAATGAAAATCCAGCTGAGGTGGCAGGGCCATCTGAGAGGGCAAGCCAAGCTGTGAGGGTTGCTGATGCAGCTGGTTGTGCACTAGAGCGAGTCAAAAGGGGTTGTGCTAATCAAAGCCCCAAATTTGACTCAGACGGAGAAAGTATTGCTGTGGGTGGAGTAGAGTCAAATTCGGTCAAAGAAGGAAGTAGTGCACAGGGTACCCGAAGGGAGAGCAAAGGTGCCGCAGGAGCAGAAGAGGTTTGGCCTGTGAGTCAGAGACGGCTGAACTTGAGATTGGCACCTGAAAGAGATCTTGCCCCAGTTTCTGAAACGTCTGAATCTGAACAGAGCGACGAGGAGCAAGCTTGAGGTGGTTTGAGAAAGTCCAGGAGGAGAAGAGTGCCGTGTCAAAGGTACGCCTCACCAGAGTGGGCATACGCTGTGACTGATGCCAGGAGTGTTGAGCTCAGGGAGACTGAGGTCCTTGACGCTGATCGGCGATTCTCCGAACCTGAAAGTGGATGTGCTGTTGCTGGGTCCAGGAGTGAAGATCGAAGGAATACTGACTCTCACTATTCCGAATCCACCACTTCTGAGCAAGATCCGTAAGCTGATCCTGGAGACGTTGGTTTTTCCAACCTTTGGTTATGTGCCACCACATCAGGAATTAGTGGTGCTTCGTCTTGAACTTTTGCAGCGTGTTCTAGAGATCTTGGGCGCAGATCTTATTTTGGACTGAAGGTAAATTTTGTTGTACATAAAAGTCTAAAAAAAAGATAACCTAGGTCCGAGTGGAAGAAGAATAAACTTAGGGACTTTCCGTCAAGACAACGAAAGAGGGCTAGGGAAATCTTTTTGTGGACTGTGTAAATAGGGAACTGAAAGTTGCAAGGGGGATTTCCAGCTCTTGAAGTATCGTTTGAACTGGTTAACAAGCAATATCTGGAGGAGAAAGAGACTCTTAATTGTTGCTGAAACTAAGAACTTTAAGAACTTTGCAAAAATGGCAGATGCTGGAAATACTCACAGTAGGTCTAATTTAGTGATAGGTACACTTATAGGGTTGGTGATAGTTTCTATAGCCATAATAGTTATAGCCTTGTGTGGCGTTTCACATGAGCAAGAAGGGGAGGTACAGGGAACAACTACACCTACCACTTCTAGCCAAAAGGAGGTCACTATAGGAGCTAAAAGAGCTTTACTAATCAAAGAGCGTCGTAGATTCCACATGGATATATCTAGAAGTGATTTTAAGCTTAATGCGTATGCAAAGCTGCTGTATGAATATGTGGATGCGATGGATGCGAAAGATTGCTATGTGTGCATGCAATTACCTTCTTCTGTGGGTGAGGGTATTAGATACCATCATCTTCCACTGACGTATGTAATTTCTTGTAGTTTGTTGCTTAGTATTTTCTATGAAAGAGGTCAGTTTGAGTATTTCTTTTCCAATTGCGATGCAGTACTTCCTGAAGTTCCTGCATATAAGCATTAGAATAAATACGATTATTACAAGTCAGAGGACAGACTTCGGAAGTATTTCATACCGTCTTTGGAACTGGATACGGCTTATGCTTACCGACATAATTTGGCATGTTCATTGTCAGATACAGAGAAGAAGTTTGTAGGTCAAGTAGAGGATAGATATAGAAAACTAACACAGACACGAAATACAGGAGATGGTCCTGTAGATTGGACTGATGAAGAAAGATTACACAGATCTAAGGGAAGTTATGGGCCCATAGCATTGGACCAGGTGCAAAAGGAGAAGTGTGCGTGAGACGTCCTCAGACCAACTATGAAAAGGTTTCAGTTGGACAAAGTATGTGTGATCATGTCTTCACTATGGAAGATTCAGAACTTTTTGCAAGGCTCGGTGCAAGTGATTCCAACTGTGTATTATGTGTGCGAGAGGAATGGCTATGTGAGGTTGCCTGCGAATTGGTATGGTACATGTTATTTGGCCATTATTTTTCCGAAAATCAATCATGCAGAAGATTTGGAGCTTTTGGAGACTGGACATCATTCTAGAGCTAAGAGAGCTGTGCGTGCAGGAGCAGTGATTGGTGATGTCTTTGGAGCAATAATACCGAGTTTGGGTGTGGTTTTGAATGATGTGAAGATCAGAAGGTTGGCGACTGTGGTTGATGAATTGTCAATGAATACGGCAAGGTCCTTGATATTGGCGGATGGAGAGATGTTATTGATAAGGACAATGGTTTTGCAGAACCGCCTTGCTTCAGATGTATTATTAGCAAAAGAGGGCGGAGTCTGTAAACTATGGAAGGTTCAAGAATGTTGTACGTATATTCCAGACAATAGCAAGGTTCTGGAGACATATATAGACAACATTACAACGATTCATCAAGAGATTGAGGCTTTGACAGAAGAGGGTGTGTGGGAAAAGATTGGAAAAGGATTTGGTCGTGTGGGAAATTGGTTTGCGAATTTGGGAAAAGGGTTCCTTGGGTTTGTGCTAAAACCCCTCATTATTGTTGTGGTTTGTGGGATCTGCTTGTGGGGTTTCATCAGAAATTACAAGTGGTACAGAGGAAACAGAATTGAAAGAGCTCTCAGAGCGAGTGAAATGCGAATGGCTAGACTGCAGGACAGTCAGTATCAAAATATCAAGAATATGGAGAGGTTCCGACGGGGGAGGATTGTAACAAGTACTGTTTAGTTCGGTTCTTTCTCCAAGGGAATTAATTGTGTGATGGTGTGATGACATTTGTCATCAAGGGGGGGAACTGATAGAGCATCATGTTATTCTGAAATTTGTAGGAGTGCATCATATTCACTGTCAGTCAGCACCCACATATTAATCGACATAGGTTAAGTGTGCCATAGAAATGTATCACTAGAATTGTTTAACTTAGGTGTGATTAGAAATGTAACCATGCTTTCATGATAAGTAATGTTGCAGACCATTGTGAATGTATTTTAGTAAACGCATAATGTTTGATTTTCACGTAATGCAATGTCTTAGTTTAAACGTGTTCCATGTTAAAGTTGCACATGCAAGTTTGCTTATTCACGTATATGGGAGTAATGAAATAATGTGTTTAACAGTGTAAAGGCCTGATCGCATATACGTTTAAAGAGAAAGGCCTTTTCATTTTCTTATGTTAGCTAAACGTTGTAGGCCAAAAATGATTTCCCTTGGTAAAGGCTTTGGGTTACAGGATGATGGAAAATCTTAGAGAAGAGAAAAGTTTTTCGTTCCCATGTTTCTGTTGCAGGTGCAAGGACATTTAGCTCGTTAGTGAGACTAGGTATTTGTTTTAGGAGTTAGAATGGTACGAGAAGCCAACAGGGGAGTACATTGGAATGTGTGGATGATACTTTCAGCAGAGAAGGTGCCTGGGACCCAAGGTCAAGCTAACCGTCGTTGGATGAAGTACAAGTTTCACTGGAAAAGTACTGGAAGAAGACCTGGCTGAAGAGGTGTGTCGAAGGGCGTGTTCTACGTTTTCGGGATTTTGTATTAGGGACAGTGCCCCGTGGGTTGAGCAGTTGAGGTTTAGATGGGAAGCTAGAAGGAGCATCTTAGAACGAGCTCTGACTAAGTGAATGTACTTCTAAGGAAGTCTTCACTTCTGACACCTTTTTACTCTCTTGCCTGGGAGGGAAATGCTAAGTAGGGATGTCACCCTAGAGATAGAGTAGGGAAAGACTAACTTATTTTCGTTTAGGCTAATGATTCCTAATGTAGATTTTGGATTGACCATTGCATTTCTTATGCTTCTAGAGCTTGTTATTCTTTTTGTTCTGAGTTGTATGAGACTCTTACGTAGACTTGCGTTTTTCTAGTGCCCATTTATCTTCTTCACCTTGTGCTAAGGTGCCTATATGTGCAGTTATTTTTTGTTGTAATAAAATCCTACAAATTTTAGATTTGTAGTCAGTGGTCCTTCCTAAATGCGATTTGATTCTGGTGATTATGTACTAAGAATTGGGTTTCCTCCCCTCTACACTATTTAGCAGAAAAAAAGATCCTTGCGACCTGCGACGATTCTTTGAGAGAACCAGGTAGGCAAGAATCCGGTCCTATTAGATGAAACATCTTTCATGAGTTAAATTGCACTTGTATACATGGCTTACGCCACAGAAACACCCCACAATTTGGGTCCCTTTTCTTCCCATTTCCAGCGGGGACACAGGTGTACTTTTGTCATTGACAAAAGTCAATCTCTTTTACAGGGTATGTATGAACCAACAAAAAGTTTGTGAATACCTACAAACTTGTTTCCTCTCAATCGCTTAGGTCATTTCTGTCCTAGCCTCTGTAAGAAGGCACACAAAGAATTATCTACTTTTTTTGTAAATATGTTTCTTAGGTTTTTCATAAGTTCAGTACTCATAATGCATGAACACATCTAGCAATCCATTTCACCACGCCTATAAGGAGTTTATGGTCCCATCAACCAACAATTCCCCATCTTCACCGTTCAGTAGAGGTCTCCCCCCATTTGGTGTGGATACAATAAATTAGTGTCAAATATGCATTGCCGTTGTTATAGAGAATAAACCTGAGAACATTAATCATAACATTGCAGTACAAACAATTGGTCTCATCATGGATCCATTTTGACATACACCAGCCCGGGAGGCCGGATCAAAGAACCGCTTCCCCCAATATCAGGGAGGCAATACCAGGTGAGAGTCATCAGGGATAAGCAATGCTAGGTACCCGCTACCCTATAGCGCATTCCTCTTTCCCTCACAGGGGCCACACATTGCAACATGGAGGCCAAGACTTCTATGATGGTAGTAAGTTTATTACTAGACTGCAGTGCCACTCCTCTACACCACTCAGATCCAGAGGCATTGGGGGAGGACCAGGCACGGCCGTCTGGATTCCTAAAGACATCTACTACCTCCATCCAAAGAGGTGCTATGGGTCATCTCCTTATCCCGTGCCTCCTCTTTCTGAAGTGATAGTTTTTCTGCCCTAGCCCACTCCTTAACAGCAGAATCCCATCTAGACACCACCGGGCCTCTTGCCGACACACATGTCATAGAAATCTGTCTCTTCAAAAATATAAGTGCCGTATTGATGAATCGGTTCACAACTTTCTTCATTTTTGGTCTAGAGAAGGACCCCAACAAGCACATTTCCATAGTACAAGGCTTATTGTGATGGAGCATTCTATTTAATTCCTGTACCACTTTACCCCAGAACTCTTAGATGTACACTTATTACCAAGTCATATGGCAGAATTATGCTTCTTTTAGTGCACAATAAGGGCAACACTTAGCCTCTCCCATAGATTGCAGTGAGTTTCATGGGTGTTAGGTACGTCTGATGGAGGTAATTGAATTGAATGTATTTGAGGCACGTGTTGCGCGAGACGTTTTGCGGATATGCTAACATTCTCGTCCATTCTCGGTCTGGTATGGCCTTACCCAAGACCCCTTCCCATTGTATTCGCAGGGCCAATAGGGGTTTCCTAACCACCCAGTCAAGGGCATAATAAAACCACCTCACTAGGCTTCTCCCTGCACCCATGCACAATAACAATTGGAGAAAGGCATGTGACTCTGGTTTATCCGTCTCTTTGTCCCAAAGAGCGATAAAAGTCCTAACAAGGGCCTCATAATTAAGGAACTGGGCTTGGGCAGGCATTGGGAGTCAATCAAGGTGGACAGGGGTATCAGCGTTGACGTCGCATATCAGTCACCTACAGTGATCAGCTCTGCTTCCGTCTAGGTCACAATTTGTGCCACTCAAAAAAGGTCAGTCCCACCAGTGGGAGGGCCAGAGCCTACAATGGGCAATGCTGAGTATGGAGAACTCAGTGCCACCAAACTCTGAGGGCTGTGGAAAGTAGCAGGCCATCCCTCTTGCTCTGAGGCACCTGCTGCAGAAGTCTTGCCCGTAATGCCCCTTGATTAGATGTAGTATCCAGCCACCCAGTTCCTGCAGGTTGGTCCCATCCAGCCACTCAGTGATCCATTGCAGTTGAGCTGCTAGAAAATATGCCTCAAAGTTCGGCACCCCTTCACCCCTTTCCAGGATAGCCCACTTGAGGGTAGCCAGAGCCACCTTCTGGTGGCCCCCATCCCATATAAGCTCCCAGAGAAGCAATTCCAGCTGTCTGAACCGCAGAGTGGGGGTACACACAGGAAGGTTGATGAAGAAATAAAATAACAGGGTAACATGATAATCTTAGTGAGTGCGATCCGCACCATAAGGGGAAGCTCAGCATCTGCCAAAAGGCCAAGCATCCCCGCAAGGGGTGCAGGACAGGACACAAGTTACCCTCCTTCAGGTCTTCTAATCCATGGTAAATTGGTATCCCCAGGTAATGAAATGTGTGAGGGTCCACAGGATACCTAGTACTAAGGTGTGAGGCCTATTCAGACCCGGTTGCAGAGGGAAATCACAGTAGTTTAATAGGTTCACCCACAGCCCAAAAACCAAATCAGATTCCGGGACCATCTGGACCATGAAGGAGATGTCCATCTCCATATTGGACACATACTGTAACAGGTTGTCCACTTATAAAAAATGAGGTGTTTGAGCTGGTTCCTGTCCTGGTTCTCTGCACAACACTGCCAATGGCTCAATGATGAGTGCAAAAAGGGGTTAGATAATGGGCACCCCTGACGGGTTCCTCGATGAACTTCATACTAACTGGAGACCCTACGCCCTTTCTGCACCCTAGAGGTTGGGCGTGTATATAGCAGGTACAACCACCGCACCCAGGCAATACCCAGTCCCATTGTAAGCATGACCCTCTAGAAAAAAAGACCAACTGACCATGTCAAATGCCTTTTCCAGGTTAATCAACACTATCCCCACCTTTCCCCCCACCTAGCATTATGGAAAATGTAGGAGCATTTACAGGCTGCGCATAATCGGGGTAGTATTGCATTGGAGTATGAATCCGCACTGGTCAGGGTGCACCAAAGCATGCATGTGCAGGAGCAGTCACTTCACAAGAATTTTGCTCAGAATCTTGTAGTCCATTTTCAACATGAACAGAGGTCTGTATGCCGTAACTGGTGCTCCCCATGCCTGGGTCACTGGAAGTGGGACAACCATTGCATCCCTAGTAGAGTTTAGGAGTTCCCACTTTTCCAGAGCTGCGACATAGATCTCAGCCAGCCTCAGCACTAGTAGCCCAGCAAAGACAGAGTAAATGTTAGTTGGCCGGCCAAGCCACCAAGGTGACTTCCTCATTCCATGTCTCGTATGGCAGGTTTAATTTAATGTGGTATGACGGGGCCCCCCAGCATCTCTGCAGTGTCTGCACCAACACTATGTTAATGCAAAGGATTCTGAAAGTACTCTGTGGCATCCCCGCAAACCTCAGCTCTCCTGTCGTAGAGAGTCATATAATTGTCTTGGAAAGATGGTGATAATATCCACCTTTGAATGCTCCAGCCCCCTGCATATTACTCACAGTTGAGTAATTGGGGATTCCCCCACATTCTGTCTGTGGCCAATCCAACAGTCGCCCGCCCTGCCCTCGCTCTTGTGCCCTCAGTCAATATATTCCCATTTGTTATGACACTGGAGCGGCTCAAGAGAACACTTTATTGCTCTCTGGCCAGTCTTGTCACCGCCTCATCATCAAGGCCTAGGCAGTTGTCTAGATGACGGATGTCTCCATCTAGCTTGAGCAGATCCCACTCTAGGCCTCTCCTAATCCTCACTGATGCTCCCATGCAGAGTCCCCATTCCACCACCTTGAACACCTCCACTCCAAAAGGCAGTCCAACACCGTGCCCTGATTGTGCGTGAAGTAACTCGAAATTGCCTCACGAAAGTACCCTCCCAGTAAGTGGGGTCTTCGAGGGCACTGGGACACAGGTGCTGCATGGGGACTGCAGGGCGTTCCTCTCCTAGGTGGAGGTGCAGTGGAATATGATCAGAGTTAGTGCGACCGAGGTATTCAGTGTGCCAAACAAATTGACACAGTCACCCTGAGAGAAGAAATTCATCCATGCAAACATGGAGCGCATACAGGCTGGAGTAATAGGACTATTCCCTTTCTAAACCATGTTGTGCCCTCTAGACATCCTGTATCCTTCAGCTCCCAATCCAGTCCCAAACTCCCTTTACTACCCTAAGTGTGGGGGCCCCTAGGAAAGGTGGTGTAGAGCAGCCTAAGTTAGTGTCACCCACACCATTAAAATTGCTCCTTACGGAGCACGTCTCTTATATTCAGTTGCGTAGACAGACAGAGAGGAAAGCAAGTTGGTCCTGGTTTGGGCGCACATGGAGCCAATAGTCAGTGGTTTACCATCTAGCCTCCCTTCCACCAGCACAAATCACCCCTCTTTATCCTTTCTAGCTTGCAGTGCCTCAAAGGGCCACCCACCCTAACCCACACAGTTGGCCCCCTAGCAAAGGCAGAGTATTCTGTGGCATACACTTGTTCCTACAGCGTTGCTGGAGCCATTGCACCTCAACCTTGGTATGGTGCATTTCCTGTAGTAGGGCCATTGTGCTTTAGAAACATATAGACCTTGTGGCCCTTGGTAGCAGAACCCATGCCCTGGATGTTCCACATCAGCATATTATACCCTTCATGAAATGCCATAATTCCAGCAATCCTTATTCCATCCCCTTGCAGGCCTCCCACAGCCCCTCTCCCATGCAGCGCATCTCAACATAGAAGGATACACAAGAACTAGAACCCAGCAAACAAGTAAACAGATCCAAAATCCACAACCCCAGAGTGGCACAGCAAAAGCCAGCCACCCAATCATAGACATGGGGAATGTTAAGTCTAATATGCTGCCTCTATCCATGAGTAAGTGGATAAGGGCATAGGGGTGTATAAATCACACAGTCAGGCTGCGTAAACACCCCTGCCCATCCATGACAGCCACCTACAATCACCTCAGCAACAAGGAGAATCCAATCAGCGCATGGAAGACACCAGATACACATGCCCCATCTGTGCGAAGCAGAGAAAGTCACAGCCTAGCCAGCAATAGGTGGGCCACAGCAGTGAGTCCAGCACACCACAGCAGGCCAATATGTGATTGTCTCCCTCCAATGGCCAAGAAGCACAGCCGACCCCCCACAAGCTGCCCTTGTACACCTCCCCAAGGGAGTCCAACAATGTAAATCACAGTTCACTGTACATAACCATAAAGGAAGCAGCTTTCCCATTAGGGTCCGTATGGTTAAAGCAATCAATCAATCAATCAGGGGTTTATATAGTGCGCTACACACCCGTGATGGTCTCAAGGCGCTGGGGAGCGGGCTGCTCCGGGATCAGTCGAAGAGCCAGGTCTTGAGGTCCTTCCTGAATGTGTGCAGGGTCAGGGAGCATCTGATGTTCACAGGGAGCTCGTTCCAGGTCTTGGCTACGATGTAGGAGAAAGCTCTCCCTCCAGTTCAGTGTCTGCGGATGCAGGGGACCTCTGGCAGGGTGAGGTTGGTGGAGCGGAGGTTCCTCTTGGGTACGTGGAAGGATATTCTTTCGTTGAGGTATTTGGGTCCGATGTTGTGTAGGGATTTGTAGGCGTGGGTGAGGAGTTTGAAGGTGACCATCTTCTCGACGGGGCGCCAGTGGAGGCCTCGTAGATGTTGGGTCATGTGCTCATGGCTCGGTGTCCTGAGGAAGAGTCTGGCTGCGGCGTTCTGGATGGTCTGGAGCCTACGCAGGAGGGTTTTGTTGATTCCGGCGTAGAGGGCATTGCCGTAGTCTAGTCTGCTGGTGATGAGAGCGTGGGTGACGGTCCTTCTGCAGTCGGAGGGGATCCACTTGAAGGTCTTATGGAGGAGTCAAGGCAGTTGAAACTGGTGGAGGCCATGGCGTTGATCTGACAGTTCATGGAGAGGGAGGAGTCAAGGATGATGCCCAGGTTCCGAGCGTGGTCTGTAGGGGTGGGTGGGCTCCCGAGGGCAGAGTGCCACCAAGTTTTGTCCCAGGTGGAGGTGCAGGGGCCGAGGATGAGGACCTCGGTCTTTTCTGAGTTTAGTTTCAGGCAGCTGTCCTTCATCCAGGCTGCCACGCTCTTCATGCCTTCCTGGAAACAGAGTCTGGTGTCTTCGGGATTCTTCGTGAGTGAGAAGATGAGCTGGGTGTCGTCCGATTAGGATACAATGCTGAGCCCATGCTATTGGACGATGGCGGCGAGGGGGGCCATGTGGATGTTGAAGAGTGTGGGGCTGAGCGAAGATCCCTGGGGTACTCTGCAGTTGATTTCCGTGGGTTAGGAGAGGAAGGGAGGGAGTCGGATCCTTTGGGTTCTGCCAGAGAAGAAGGATTGGATCCACTCAAGGGCGGCTCCTTGAATACCTGCGCTGTGTAGTCTGGCTGCTAGGGTGCGATGTGAAATGGTGTCGAAGGCTGTGGAGAGGTCTAGAAGGTCTAGAAGTCTTCTGGTGTTTGCGGTGTCACATAGGGCAGTCTCTGTCTGCTAGTGGAGGTAGCATCCGAACCGTACCCCTCTGATCGGTCATGGGACCGGGTGCTGTCATCCAAATCTATAGGGACCCACTAGTGAGCCCACTCTTTTCCTTGTTCACTTGTCAGCTTCTTAATGTGTGCATAACTCATGGGATCTCTATGCAATCTTCGCACATATTGGAGCTGCTTGGGCCCATCCTTTGCCACTCTTTTGCCTGTGCCCTCAGCCTGGTATCTCTTAAACCACTCCCATGCATCAGAATGTGTCAGGAAGATGTTCGGCACAGTATCTAGAATTACCCGGAGTTTCACTGGGAACACAAAGGAATTATGTAACCCTGCTTTATGGAATCCCCGCTTGATTTCCATAAAGAATGCCCTCTTAGCCTGCACAGCTGCAGTGAAGTCAGGGAACATGGTCACTTCTGCATTCTGAACATGAAAGGGAGCCTCTCTACGTGCCCTCTGAATCAAAGTGTCACTGTCTCTATAATGGAGCTATTTGGCCACCTCTGGCCGTGGGGGCTGTCCTGGGTCCAGTGGCGTTTGCAGGGACCCTCTACGCCTTTTCACGTTCAAAGAATGGAGAAAGTTGGATAGGAACCACACTGGTCTTCATGCAGGGCTCTAAGTAGGGGACCATGTCGCTGCCCTCTGTCCCCTTGGGCAACCCCACAATCAGGACATTGTTCCGCTGATTGCGCACTTCCACATCCTCAGCCCTTTGCTCCAAGATCTGCACCCGCTCAGTTAGATCAGTCATTTGTTTTTGTAAAGAACGTTGCACTGGTCAGAGCTCCTCTACAATCAAGTTGGTGGCCAGTGGTCTGCTTTGAAAAGTTCCAGCTTCGACACCACAACTTCAATCTTATGCTGAAGTGATTCCTTTGAGTGCCCAATGGCAGCCAATATTTTATTTATCATGAGCTGCATCACAGTCATCAGTGGCTCCGGACATTTTTCCGGGAGGGGCCTTTCCGACCAGGTTGTCCCCTGTGTGTCCACAGATAGGCCTCTGTCCATTTGTCTGGTTCTACCTATTGTCCCAGTGCCACTGAGCATCGCACAGAACCACAAGCAGCAGTGCGCTCAGCAGTGGCTCTCATCCCACTAGCAAGGCAGCGAGCTCAACCCCCCTCATTCTTCAGCTCAGTCCACCAAGGGTTCATGGTCACGCGTCCCCAGTTTCCAACCATCATCTTCTCTGCAGCCAGCTGTGGGTGCCAAACTAAAGCCCAACCAACAATTGCACAGGTCACAAATCCCCTCACACAATTAAGTCAATGCTCTCCAGGGGATCCTCTTACAGATCATCACTTTAGTGCCAGTCTCCCAATCACAATCAAATTCCAGGGCCACCATCTTTGGTGGACTGAATCAAAGTCCCGCCTCATGGGAACCCTTCCCTGCCACTGTAGAAAGCCCTCCGAGAGTAAGGGGGGAGCTGGATGCCAAGTGCCTCATTCTCAGGCTCCTTGTTTACTGCAAGATCCCTGCCATGGCATTCAGTAGATTAAGCAGACTGCCACCAGGCCGCGGGCTCATCTGCCTCTGCAGGATTGTCAGGATGCAGTGATCACCGTCTTAATTCTACGCTGTGTGCTGGGGCTCCCTCCATCACATCCATGGTCCTCTCCAGGTCACCGTTAGAGATCTGGGTCCTTAGCTGGGGGGCATCCACCTCTCTGCCGGGCTTGGGCTACCCCGTATGCCACCCACATCACTGCTTCATGCAGGAGATCAAAATGGCGCCAATACATGTCGCAGCCCGATCTCTGTTTGTAGGGGCCCACTGTCTTCAAGCAAGTCCTGAAGGCCCAGTTTTCTCAACCATGTCTTCAAACCACGCCGTCTGGTGCTATCGGGTGCAGCGTCTTCTGTCCCTCTCTCGCTGCCTCGTGCAGGAGCTCAATAAAAGGCATGGAGTTACAGCCTTGGCCCCCCCACCCCTCCCCGGTTGAAGGCGGCTTGTCGCTGCCATCCAAGTCTTGAAGTCCCAGGAGTTCTGTTGTGGCCTCAAACCACGCTGTGCTGTCAAATGCTGGCACGCTGTCTCCCAGCCGTTTTCTCTGCCCAGAGTCCTCAGTCCATGGGTCCTGTGTGAGCTTCCGACAGCTGTCGCTATGCAGTGCGATGTGTACTATGGGTGTCTATGGTCCCACAGAGTCAGGAACTCTCTACAGGTGGCTCCCAGGATGATGGAGTCAGGTATTTGAAAAAGACTGGCGAGGAGCAAGAGCCTCACTGTAATGTTGTTATGTTAACATGTTTTGTATAGCACACAGCTGCCTCAGCAAAGAGGCGTCCCAGCGCTGAAGCAGAACATAGAGGCTGGAAATCAGAAAAGGCACTAGGCTGTGGGGAAGAGATGGATTTTAAGAGCTCTGCGAAAGACCTTGTAATTCTCCATGGCACGAATGGAGTATGGCAGAGCATTCCAAAGCTTGGCAGCCAAGAGATGGAAAGAGCGTCCGCCCGACGAGGCACAGTCGCCAGGTGTTGTCCAGTTGAGCGAAGTTGGAGTGTAGGGGAGTAAGGAGACAGCAGATTGGACAAAATAGCCAGAGAGGAATGTTTCAGGATTTTTAATGCAGTGCCAAGGACCTTAAATTCTGCTCGGTTGATGACAGGAAGCCAGTGCAGCCGATGGATTGCCATAGAGGTGGGGCAGGTTCTGGGGAGACCCAGCAGGATTCTAGCTGCCGTATTTTGAACTCGCTGTAATCTCAGGGTTTCGGTCTTGTTAACCCTTAAGTACAGTGCATTGGCATAGTCCAGTCTTGATAGGATGGGGTCTGGATGATCATTTGCCTAACTGATGGGTCAAAAAACTCAAGCAACGGTTTAAGCCCCCTAAGTATGCCAAAGCAGGTCCCCGCAACTTTCTTGATTTGGAACTGAATGCTAAGACCCGAGTCTACCCAGACTCAAAGATCTTTCACCACCTGCTTAGGAGTAGGTGCGCAGCCCAGTATGGCCGGCCACCACCAATTCCCCCCACAGCTCTTGATGATTTCCCACCAGCAGGACCTCTGACTCGCTGGAGCTTAGTTGGAGACACTCAGCCGCCATCTTCATTGGCCAATACATATAAACAATTACATCTATTTTTTTTAACAATCACAGCATTTACATAGTAAACACAGTCATAGAAAGAACACTGGCACAATAGGAAAAAGGATAAAGAGGAGTACATCTTTTCACAGTATTAAACCGCTTTTTGCCAATCACAAACATCAATCACTACACTGCGCAAACGAAAGGTGACATTTGTGTGTGTAAATTGTACTTACAAGCCCACAGATATGTAGTCCAAGCGTAGGTGTAAGCAGAGAAAAGTAAATGCGCGACATTTGCGATAAAGCCCCTAAGCCCCTTTTCGTGATACGTCAAGGATACCACAATTTTAGATTCTGAAATAATATGTCTCTTTCTCAGAAAATAAAGTAAACACATCACTTTAGCCCCAAAGCTGGTAAAACCTGTTTGCCAGTAATAGCTGTGCATTTTATACCGAGTATCTCCTTTGAAATCCCACTTTAAAATGCAGTTAGCTGCTCAAATGCAGCTCGGTTGACAGGATTTTCTTTGTGAGCTCTGTAAATCTAGTCATCAGTGCAGCATCAGAGAGTACGTGAGTGTCTTTTGTGGCATTTTTTTTTTGTTTTGAAAAGAAATATGCTCAAATCAGAACAAACCATTTCCCCAGTGATGCGACTATTAGGGCTGCAGAAGAACTGTTATGCTTTTATATCCGTGTTCTCCTTTTCTCACGGTTGCTTTTAAGGTGGTAGCGAGATATTTTGTAGGGTAGATAAGAGGCCTCCTGGAAAAGTGACAGCTGGATCCTGCATGGGATGTATTGATCATTTTGGCTGTTTGAATGTTCGAAGACAGAGTTGAGTTTCCAGTAGATAATTGCACAGCAATCTGCATGAAATTATCATCCATGTGATGATTGTTTCTTACAGTACATTTGTGTTTTTTTCATTCATATGCAAATTAAGATTGAGACACGCTTGTGGACATGATAATCAAGACAGAATATCAAAAGCAAACCCCAACCCATGTTCGTTGTTTTAACGAGGCTTAACAAGACATATGTCAAAACACATATCAATTGTATTTTGAACTATGTAGGCATTTGACACAATTTTTGAATTTGCTTTTTTGTTAGTAAAGGGATTGTTAAGAGGTCTATTGAGTTGTCCATTGACAGTAGTAGAGAGTTCAGGCACGCGGGTGATGGACAATGGACAGGACATTGAAATGTATACTAATCCTATTTCCTCACTCCAAATTTCCTGTTCTCACATTTCTTTTCTACAAATGAGAGAGTTTATGACCATATATGCAACTCTGTCACCAGAGGCTGCTCCTCCTAAGTGCAGTTGAGCGTTGTTCCACCTGCTGCGAGCATAGCAAGCAAACAGTAATAAATATTAGGGCATAATAATGCCATTCTATTTTGCCACCAGCTCACACTGTGCACAGTTTGAGTGTGAGGCGGGGGGCTGGGCTGGGCTGAATCCTTCTATTGCAGGTTGGCCGTCTGGCTACCTAAGGCCAGCTCGACATCTGCACTCTACATCCAGCAATCCTATGGCTGTAAAAAGCACCGGAGGATTGCTGGCACTGAGCCTCTAGCCTCAACATGAGCGCTGCGTTATCCTGCTCCACCAATCCTGGAGCTGCTCTCATGCTGAGAGCAGCTCCTGGATTGGTCAAGAGCCATGTTCCACTGGGCAGGAAGGGAAGTCCTTCCCTTTCCTGCTCATGGACGTCACACCACCATCCCTGGGATTGCCGTACTGGGCTGAACATAATTCAGGTTAGTTGGTTGCATGGCACCACCTCCCATAGTTTTGTATTGCCAGCCGCCAGTGTCTGTCACTAGAGTATTGTCGAGTGCACCTTCTGGCCTGACCTTAGCATCCCTTGCTTGGGCAGTAATTGGTCATCATTAGTCAATGCAGGGGCCAAAGGATATTCTCAGGAGCCCAATTCAGGCATTGCAGAGTATGGGGGATGAGCAAACCTCATCCCTCGTCATGCCTCTTTCTTCCACCAGCCAAAGCTTTCTGTCTCTTCTTCATCTTTGCTTTCTCCCTATGTTTTTCTTTTCCTCTTTTCTTCTCCCTTTTCGTCTTTTCTTGTGCTTGCTCTCAGTCAAAGTCTGATCCTGAAAAATAAGTTCTGCTCCCCAAAAATGAGTTCCGGTGTCCACTACATACACACACCAGCATAAAATAAGCACTGGTCAGCATTCTGGGACAGGAAGTGTCAAACTCCTAAACCTGCTGCAGATTACTAGATCCAACTCTACAGGGTTGTGTATGGATCCATGAGTAATGTATGATCTTCTACTTTGTTTTTTAACCACTCTGTATACTGTAACCAGGGCCTTATCTAAGGTGAACGGTAATGGCAAACACGAAGATTTCTGGAAGAAGTGCTGAAACAAAGCTGAATCTACTATTGAAATCTATCCACCATACCATCACTATGATAAGAGATGGTGGTGCAGTGGTGTATTCTGCTTCAGATATGTCTCTTTTTTGTAGAAACTGGATACATTGTTAAATTAGACCATGGTTCTCCAGCTGCAGCCATTTACTGCTGCAACTTTTATAAATGCCCATCCTTTACTGGTTCTTTCTCTATAGTTAAGGTTCATCCTCATCCGTAAAAGTTTATAATTTCTCTCCATTCACTCTTCTCACCATCACTTAGGCCAATTTACTAATGAATGTGCAACATTTTAAAATGTGCTTTTTGTCATTAGATTGAATGGTGAGCTCCAATTGAGCTGCAAAGTCCAAGAACCCCTACATATGTAAGTGTTGTGTATCTGTGCTATACATACCAGTGTATGGCTTTATGATGCATGCCTGGGGGAGGGATATAGGTCTCCTGATGTCATTAGCTCGCAAGTCCTCCACCTTTATTGGTGTAGGGAATGCACCTAAGATAATGTGCCTTAAAGGACCTGCTCTGTAATATTAAACTCCACTTATAGGAATAATTAAAGAAACACATAACTGAAATTCCCTAAACATATAAACTTAGCAAACAGAATGAAATCATTTATAGTGCCTTATCTTCAAACTAAAAACATTGAAAAATAAACAAAAACAATTCAGATACACTACTCCAACTGCAATCATATAATTATTGTGGAAAATTGGTACATTGTGGGGTGCAGATTTACTATTCTTACCTCAATTTAACAAATGTTGTTTAACAAACTTTGGGGAAAGTGCATACATTTCAGTAGGTCAGATTTACTATTTAAACTCCAATCTAAGAAGGATTGGGAAAAGTGCATACATGAGGGGATGGTTAGATTTATTATTCTGACTTCAGTTCACCAAACGTTGCGGTAGGAGCATACATTGGGAAAATCCAATTTACTAGTGTAACTCCAGTCTAACAAGCCTTGGATTGGGAAAAGTGCGTACATTTAGTGGAGCGGGGCAATTTACTATTCTAACAAATATTGGGGAAAGTGAATGTCTTTGGGTGGGTGAGATTTACTATTTTATCTCAGTCCAACAAATGTTGGGCAAAGTGTATACATCTGGTGTGGGGCAAATTTTCAATTCTTTTTTCAGTCTATGAGGTATTGGGGAAAATGCATACATGGAAGGGCACATTTCCTACTCTAACTCCACTTTAACAAACATTGGGGCAAGTGCACAAAAATTGGAAGGAGACCATTTAATATTCTAACTACCGTTTAAAACAAAATCAGAAAGAACTTATATTTGGGGATCATATTTACTATTCTAATTCCAGTATAACAAATGATGGGGAAAGTAGGGCATACATTTGGGGGGTTAGTGTCATTACACCCAAATTGTAAGCACCCAATAAACCCCATTATCCAAAATTAAAATTCAATACAAAATTAAAAACAATATGCAACCTTTAGAAAATAACAGTGTGCATTTATAAAATAATTAACATAAATCAATTAAAATTGAATAATATAATTAAAAAATACCCTCTCAATCTCCCAATAAACCCAACAACTCAAAAAAGAATATAAATGTCTCTAATATCTGAGAGAAGACTAGTCTGATGAAAGGATGCTTATATAGGATAATCAGAAGTAATATTAGGGGATGCCTCAGCCCAGGTAATTACTTGGTAATCGAAGTGATGTGTAAGAGGTTCAAACTTGTGCTCTCAATTACATATTGCACACTGTGCAGCTCTGTCACAAGTGATAATCTTTAGGCAGACATTCAAGATTGAGAGGTTAAGCCAATCTTTTGGATCTATGCAAAAATGAAGGTGGTAGGTTCCGTATCTTCCTGTCAATCATTTGAGCTCATCCACTTCTGAAGTTGACTCTGTATCCAAAGCCCACAACAACTCAACTTGCATTGTTGGTACTGTAATCAATGGTGACTTAGTTGCAGTTTTCAATTATGTGGTAGTGACGCGGAGAAAGGCTGAGGATGAATGAAACGTGCACTGTATTACTGGCATAAAAACATTAGAAGCCTTCCACTCTGTGTTAATATCAACAGTGATGGCTGAGTGTCAAAGACTTGCCCTTTGGGTGCTTGAACATATAGAAATACAATTGCTAAGGTTTGCACATTGTAATGATGTTATGATGTCCGTGAGTTATTCAGGCTTTCATAAGTGGTCTTAGAGATGACTATAATTGAGCTACTAAGGTTTGAACTCTGGTGTTGGTGTGGTGATTGTGACTAGGTTACTTCAGATTGTGCTTTCAGTACTGATAACAGCAGTGAATTAGTTACAAAGTGTATGGATTTGAGTTATTAGCTTAGAGGGGTGAAGATCCCACTCAAATAATAAGCACAATCTCTGTCAGGGTGAAGAAAGACACTAAATAAACCTGTACCTAACCATCTGGTAGGTTGGCACAAAATCAGTCAGGCCTAACTTAGAGGCATTTTGCAAAGTATTTGTAGTACTCAAACAGTTTTGAAGGGAAAACACAACAGTAGAAAAATACCAAACCAATTTAGAAAAATAGAGCAAACTTAATAAATAAAATGTCATCAACATGATTATAATCACATCAGTAGAACTGGAAAAAAGAGTTTTTAAAGCTCTATGTGAAAATAGTGCCAAAAAGCATAGCGCACCATTTGTGGTTGTCTGGTGATAAGTTCAGGCCAACCGCGATGAAGCACCGGTAGGGTACAGGGAACAGGCTGGACTGACTGAAGAATTACCTTCTCAAATCCCTAGTAACCTGGGCAATAGTCTTATAAACTACAAGTGGCTCCATTGGGTAGAACCAGCCAATTTCTTTTAAAACCGAACTACTTTTGAAAAAAAAACAGATGCTAACTGAATTAATCTGTAATGCACACCAAAATGAATACATGATGAATGAACAGACCGCTTTATCTGTAAGGTCAAAATTGACTATTTTTTTATTTTATATGTTAAATTATTCAATATTTCAAAACAGGCTGACGGACAAACAAAAACATATACAAATATAATAAATAGTTACTGATTTGACAAATGGTGAAATAAACCACAGTAATATCAAATTCATAAACAACACATAACACAAATATACAGGATCTCTATCCTCTTTTGAATTTCAACAATAACCAGCAAAGTCAATAAATATATGGTTACAGAGATTCAGGATATGAGAGAACACTACGTCGACGTTTCGACCCTGATGTCAGTGTGATTTTAGAGTTATCAAGTAGGGTCTTCCTCAGGACAAGATAAAACGTAGTGTCAGCCTGTACACCAAGAAAGAGAAAAGGAGTATTTAGAAAGGTGTGCATATGTTAACATGTATCTTAATCGGTGGCTTGACTAAATTAAAAGAAAAGTAACTCACCACATGATTTTAAAAATAGACCATGGGTCGACTCCTTAATTATGGTAGGAGCAAGATAGCAAACAGTCGTCAGGGTACGGAAGATCCTTTATAGGTACAAGAGGTGTAACAAATCACTTATTCCGAATGTGGACCAGAAGTATTAAAATAATCTAGGTGGCCAAACACCCACCACATGAAATAAATCAAGAGGCAGGTCCTTGCCTGAATGGGTCCTTCGACTAGGACCTGTGTATATGTCGAGTGGTGCTCACTGAAGATCATTGTCTCCCAAAATGGGCAGCATGTGGAGAATGATAACATTTTAAGCAGCCAGTTGCCACCAAGAACCCATGCTCAGTGGGGATAGTGTAATCATAAAAATGCTTACCCTTAACGATATGTTACTCTTGTTAAGTTTATAATCACAATGCATCCGCACCCACTGGCGGTGGTTCCTGCGATGATGCCCTGGCAGGGAAGGAGAATCGGTCTCCTTGATTGGAAGAGTCAATCAGCCTTCCAACCAAATGTCTAGGTACATATCAAACCTTTGGGGAAGTACAAGAAAAAAGAAACACAAGGTTATTATAAAGCCCATGTGTGCCAAACAGACACTACTTCAATCGTGCCCATCATGGATAATGGAATCTTCTTCCAAAAAGAGATGATGCCCTACATGCTTATCAAGGGACACACAGCATATTGCCTGCCTCTTTTGGATATCCATGGACTACTAGGAATCTAATTATATGATTTCCTACTGCAGGTCAATGTTAAGAAGAGTTCTATTCAGAGTGATTCTACTTTGTTACATTGGGAATATATATGATTTGATCCAGTTGACTTTGGGGACAAACATCGTACCGAGCATGTACAGTGTTGCAACTGCAGAGATCAATCCTTTAACTTCAATAACATGTTTGCGGCACAGAATGAGATCATATTTTTCTTGTCTGCCAGAATAGCTCCCAAGACTGCACCCAGTTTATGGAAAGTATGAACTAGGCAGGGGTCTCCAACCTTTTCTGTAATAAGAGCTACTTGTGTTCAATGAAGATCATCCTGGGCTACTAATATTAATGTTGTACTAGCGACCACATTAGACAAGATTACATTAGTGGACTCTCTATGCAGGTTTACCAGCAGCGAACACATTAGTGCATGCATCAGGCAGAGTTGTCAGCTGTACTGTAATAAACGCTTTGCTATTTTGAATGCTTTTACATTGGTAATACATAACAGCTACCGCTGCTGTGCACCTGGCACCAAGGTAATAATGTAAGTAGTAAGTCACCCCAATGCCACAAGATTTTTCACTCAAATATCAGCTTCAAATTTATTTTGGAAATAAAACCTTTTTTTGCCAGACATCAGCTTATGGGTTCTGAATAAATACACATTTTCTTCTTGAATACTCCTTTCAATGTTGGTATACCCACATTTATTTGGCCAAACAAAAGCTTTTAATTTATTAAGCTGGATTGCACACAGGAAAGCTTTTTACAGATAAGTTGAGAGCTACCAGTAGCTCATGAGCTATTTGCTATAGAAGCCTGATCTAGGGGGTTCCAGGGACATAGCGCACAGCAACAGGCACATGGGATAATCAAGCCTTGTTCCCATTCCCACTGTGCAGGTTCACATGTATCCTTTCCTTTACATACTCCCGCCATAGAATTGGCATGCAAGAAAGAGATCTAACTAACTATTTCAGGTCCTATTGCCAGTCTCCTAATTACTGCGAACAAATATTGCCACCCATGAGTATCAAATGCCATTCTGATATCTATCGGGCAGTTAAAGGTAGCCAGGTATGTTTCAGAGTGTTCACTTGGTACTTGAAAAGGCTTGTAGATGTTAGCTGCAGTTGCGCATGCCCAGTCTCATCATTAGTGTAAAAAAAAATTGACTCCCCTTGAGCATCCAGAGCTATTTCAATATCTATAGGTGCAGTTAGAGGCAATAGGTATGTTTTAGGGTGTTAGCTTAGTACATGAAAAGATTTTTGGATGTTAGGTGCAGTGTAGCATCCTGCTATAGGCCCTCTTGTATTTCAGTGACCTAACTCAGGGACGATTTGTATGAACTAGTTGACTAATGCTTTACTTGGACTTTTTTTAGTCTATTCTCAATATTGAGATCGGCCAGTGTAATTTCTTAGCTGGATGTCCTCCTAGATTTTGGGAGGAAGACAAGTAACATCGCTTTGGCTGTTTGCGGCAAATGCCCTTCAGTCTGGTGCAATCCTTCATAACAATATGTTTATGTTAGTGGTGTAGAATTTTTGAAGTAAGTCATGAGTTCCTGGAATTTTCCCAGGAGCTAAGTCAAATATAGCCTTCTTGATCTCCGTCACTGACTTTGGAGCTTCCAGTATGTCTCTGTTCTGGAGACAGCAAGAGGAGCAGGACCTGCTTCCAGTAGCTCTCTAGTGCCTCCCTGTTATCCTCAATGTCGCTCTGTATTGTTGGGAATAATACCTATTGAGCAAATGATTTATGTCAGCCTACAGTAGCCACTTCTTGCCGGTTGCCTCAAAGGTCTGTGGTTGGGGATCCTCAGGTTTCAGATACAATTATCCACTCCAGGAGTCTCTGTGCTTGTCCCCTTCTGCATGCAGCCGTGTTCGGTATTCTAGCTATTCTATGTTTCTTACCTTCTAAAGAAGCAATACATGCTTCTTCCTTCCATTGTAGGGTCTCCCATATCACAGTGACCCCCCAAGAGGCTGTTTTTTAGTGGTCCCTCGGGTCTCTTTCAAGATTGTTGATTTCACAGTTCAGCTCTACCCTCATCCTGTATGATGTCCTAATGCAATGTCACATGGTTACTACCTTTAAAGGTCCCACTCCATATATCTCCAGTTGACTCTTTGTTCCAGTAGTGCTGGCCATTGTCCCTGATCTTGCCTCCTAACCCAAGTGTTGCTACTTGTAGGCACCATAAGATACACCTCCTTTATTTTTGCCCCAACACATTTTGACGAACAGCGGGCTATAGTCAGACAATGTTTAGCCTTAGTATTCAGCTTGCATAATGGACCCGTGTATTTGCAGTATGTACATCACTCTCTTTACTCTGACGTCTAGGTCATGGAACCAGGAGGAAAATGATTATTCTCTATTGTTTGAATAAAAGTTTTAGCATATGTCACCTAATCCTCATTCAGTAGACTGATCTGTTATATCTCAGCTTTTCATATGACTGGCGACGATGGCAGCAGTACATGGCATCCATCAGGATATGGGCCACTTATGCAGTGTGGAAGAGGTGTGGTGCAGTGGCCAGAGTGCCTGACTCCAGACCACAGGGTTCATGGTTTAATCCCCGGTGCTGGCAGCAGGTCTGCCCAGCACCATGTGACTCTGGGCAATAGCTTCCTTAATCTTCTGGGAAACCACTTTGGAGGTAGCTGTGCGATTTACAAATTCAAGGTTATTATTATGCTGTTAATATAAAGTTCTAAAGCTTACTACTTTGATAATTCGCTTAAAGCTGAGCTGATTACTGAGCGCACAAAGTTGTTGCTTGTCCTGATATCAAGAACACTCTTCTGCTCAGTTGACCTGCCACTTCTTTTTAAGTTATATATTTGAAACTCACTCACTCACCTCTAACCGACCCCCAAATACTTCTAGAAGAATGATTTGTAGTTTTAGGAACAACTATCCACTCCTAAATTAACTGTGTAATTTCCTTTTCTTCATATTTACCAAAACTTCAAACTTTCTATCTCGAGGCAGGCAGAGAGTCTGAGGGTGGAAAAATGTCCTGCTACTCCATATTCCAAAGTCTGAGAGCAAATCTTTGGTTCACTGTTAACGGCCTGATGATTACTAACCCAGTTGTCTCAAAAGAAAATAATGACCACAACAAAAAATAGGGCACATTTTAACCCTTCTACACCTTTTTCAACAAAAGGTAGCTCATAGTAGACAGAAGATTTGAAGTCCAGGGACAACAGCATATGGTCATCTTCATTTTGGGAATTAGCATCAAAACAAACAAAGCATCAAAAAGACAGTCTTGACAACTTCCTTGGACAACCGAACCTCACTCATTTGCCTGACAAAGTATCTTTTGAAATTCAGGTTGGATAAGATACACCGTAAAAGCATCTTCGTTCGTTTATTCTTTCTTTCTTTCTTTCTTTCTTTCTTTCTTTCTTTCTTTCTTTCTTTCTTTCTTTCTTTCTTTCTTTCTTTCTTTCTTTCTTTCTTTCTTTCTTTCTCTTTTGCTCTTAGGCAGCTGTCTCCAACAACCAAAATACACTCCCATAACATTTTGAACTTAAGTGTCAGAAAATGTCCCAAAAAGCAAGCAGACGTCTTCAAACAAAGGAGCATTCTCTAAAGGTTATTGTTGATGATTGTTAGTCATGTAGGTCAGGCTAAGGGGAATTATTTTTTCTCTTTACTGGATGTCCACTTTATAGTGGATGATGGTCGACAAGGTCCTGTGAAAGAGAAGTCTATCCTCCTTTCATACCAATCAAGTAGAATACATTCAATTCAATATAACTTTATTCGGACTAAAAGAGATCGACCATAAAAGTAGATAGAAATATAATAAATAGCTGTAATCACACATAAAGATTTTAAATAGTCATGGGTTAAAAAACTGTTCAAAAACTGCATAAAGGACTTATAATATTCAGGAAAGACACATCAAATAGTACATCGAATTTCCAAGCTAGAGAAGGGCAAGAGGAAATACAGATCAAAATCAAATTTCAGTGCACAATTACAGAATTAAAGGTGGAAGCTATGTTTAAGGGGGCTTAAAAGGGAGACAGAGAGAGAACAAAAACCTCAGACAGGGTCCGCCATGCACTCCTACTATCCCCCATAATCGACCCAGCATACCAGCCAAGTTCTTTGCAATATAGCACAACTGCGCATAGAGATCAAACAGACTAGCCCAAGATAGTGTTTCTAGCCCTGAGTGTTGCTTTAAAAAAACACAAACAGTAAAAACTATTTCAGATGAGCACAGAGATTGTAAATGCAGGAGGGCTGGTCTTCATCTTCGATGCAATAGTGATTGTGTAGAATAATTATCACAGGGGCAACATGAAATTATATTCCCATCTTGTTCTAAAAAATGGTTACAAAAGAGAGACCAGTAAATTGTCCCAGCTCTGAAGCAGAAAAGAAGGGACTGCTCCCATCTTGACAGGTCCAGTGACAAATGCAGAGGGGAGACGTCTGTTTTTAGAAGACTGTAATACTGCGACACAGACAGTTTGGATAGCTCAAGTTTAGACCTAATATATGCACAGTGGGCCTTGAAAAGTGTTTTCACCTCCATCTTAGCATTTTTAGGGATGTGACTAGGTTTGGTAAACCACCAGGATAAACCGAGGGAACCAAGGGTATCTTGCATAAAACTCAACCAGGGTATGGCGCAAGCCTTATCCAGCATCAGGCAGTTCAATGTAATGGCCTTACAGAGTTTGGCAGCTGGGTTCAACCAAATACTAGCCCATAATAAGAGTGGTGCCAGCTGGATTGTGTCATCAATAAAACCCTGGCTTAGCTCGAGGTGGGTAATAAGGCTTGGAGTGGAGGGCGGTGAACTTAACAGCCTGCGCAAAAAGCGGTTTTCCTCTGCCTGGTGAAAACCACATTTACTAAAACCCCATACACCTGCTCCTTAAGTAGCTACACTGATACATTGAGAATTATAAACTTTCAGAGGTGGAGACACAGTCCCCCTGATTTGCGGTAGAATACATATTTTTCCAAAATTATTTCAATCAGGTATATATTCTGGATGTGAGTGAACATTTTTATAATCTCATTACAACTTAACAATTACTGGGTTTTTAAAAATGGGAAATAAATTCCTTATTTATCATTTCAACATAAAAGAATGAGACTGCCTATGTACAACTTGTGGCTAATATTTAAGGCATACAAGGAATTACTCAGTAGATTTTTCCATGCCTGGATTGAAGATGCCCCTTTGAATAGAAAAGATGAGCGCTGATGCCAGGATCATTTATTTTATTGTTGTATGTCATGAGGCTATAATAGAAAATATCTTTTCCTACAATATAGTCAGCAATATTTAAGGTATCATTTGCAAAATGTTTTTTCAAACAGAGCCAATGACTTGTGCCAGGAATTGCAGAATGATATAATGGAATTGCATAGACTGGAAACCTCGAAATGAAGTGCAGTGGGTTCAACCAATGGATGATACAAACTTTTGATCTCCAGTTTGATCCTCATTCACCTTTGGTTGTGTTGGAATAGGTGAATACAATGTCAATGAATACCATGATGTGTGCAGGCCCAACAATAGCAATACAAATAAATGCAATATCAACGTATCCCATAACGTGTGCCCGCACGACCATACCAGTACCTGCCAATGCAATATTAATGTATGTCATAACCTGTACCCGCACAGTAGCGCCAACACGACAATTATGAGATCAATCTATGTCATAATCCATGCTCAAATGACATTACTGTTCCTAGTAATAACAATACCGATGTACGTTATGAATTAAGCAGACTTAACAGTGTCAATACCAGTAAGAACAATGTCAATGTATGCTATGACAACCGCATGCACTATGTTAAGGATGTCAATAAAAATTATACCATATTATTTTCAGGATTTCCACTGAACTCATATTATTGCCATCAGAATCACCCGAGGTGACCTCCCTATCAACCTCGGGCAGAGATACATGGTTAGACAAGTTCTAAGACCCACACCCACGCCTATTGAATATCAGGTCACAGGAGGGGTCAATCTTAACCTAAAGACAAAAGCACACCCAGGGAAAGCCCAGATTAATCCCATAGATAAAGAGTTGCAGCACAAACACGTCCAAGGAAATTGGCACCAATAAAACACGTTTGGTCAAGGGCTCGCGGTCCCCAAAATACCGCAAAGCTAGACACCACATGTGGATAGAAACACTCAAACAATCAGGATACAACATGCTCATCACACATCGCGATCACGCACTCCTTATGCCGGACATCTGGACACATACACACTGGCCCACACTAGCTCTCCCTGCAGTCGAGAGCCACCTGTGTCCTTATCAGAGGCCTGATTTTGCTGATTTATGACTTAGAAGCTTTTTTGGAATGTAGAAAATTGCTTTATTGTACCTCATGAACTGCACACAAAGAGAATTAAACCAACTTGTTCCTGTTTTGCCAAACCCCTCTTGTCTTTTCATTTATTTAAGGTAAACTCATATCCAAGCAAATTTGGAAAAATACAGTTCAAAAATTTGAAATGTATGATACACAAAAATGATTTGCATCAGCATTTTTGTTGACAGATGACAGGCTGATAAATGCCCTAAAATAGATGATCTTCCTATGCATAATGCATGTGGTGAGTCACAGAGACATGTTTTGTGTTGGAAACAGCCCTTGTACTGCTCCCATTCCCTCTTTTAGCTACTTGCATGTACGCTCTAGCTGTAAAACTCCAACTTCAACTTTATTTTTACATATAGTCTTTGTCTTTGCATATCATCCATATTTTCTCTGAGATTTAAAAAATCTTCCACAGCTAATGTTTTACCGCCCTCTGTTTTAAAAGAAGAGCTATCCTTGTTCAAGGAAGCATTGCTTTAAATGTCTGCAAACGTAGGCCTGAATACATCTACAACTCGTGGTTAAATCCAGTCTCTCTGGTTGACTCACTTGAGGTAAAGCATAATTAATATTTTTCACACCCAATGTACCTGAGGAGAGTCAACTAATATCCCAGGGGTGAGATTTTCCTTTGATACTCTGAAAGCAGAAGACGGCTTCCCCAAATGGATTTTTTTTGGGGGGAGGTGTGGACGTTGAAAATAGTTACCTAACTTTACCTCATACCAAAGTAGAAATATTCTTTAAAGTTCACATAGAAAATGCATGTTAAAATAGTGGATAGAGAACATTTACTTTTATTAAACATGCAAAAAATTAAAATGCTGCTTATCTCTTCAGAAATCTCCCATTTCTATCAATCTTTCACTGCTAGGCCCCAATCATTGATTAATCCTTTCCTATCCCTTTAATAAAAATAAATGCCTTTTTGTAAAATGCTGATTTAATGTTATACCTAAACTGTAGAACTTGACATCTTCATGAAATGTGCTGCTTGCTGCAAAATGTCTTCTTTCTTCACACCATATGACTTCATTATATTTTAGATTGTTTTCTCTGCCACGTGCTTAAAATTAACAAGTACATTAATGAACGAAAATACACACTAATCTCTTGAAGAGAAAATAAACTTTTAAAACTTCATCTAACCTCTCATCATTGACTGAACATTAATCGCTGTAGGGCAATGAATATTTTAGAGATGTGTTTGGATTGTGTTCCATTTTAATATGGTGGCAAAGATTCATCAACCCAAAGAGACATGGAAATTGGAGGTTCGCTTAGTAAGTTTAAAGTTTAGCTACTTATAGAAGTTTTATCTGGCAGGAGAGAATAGGCTTAACACCCTGAATGGAGCTATAAAAATTCTACCCAGAAATATAATAAAATTCCCGATACCTGAATCCAATGTCCGGAACTTGAAGATCCGGCAAAGCGGTTTACAAATGCGGTTGTGGTTTGAAAGGTATGAATATTAATAGAGTAAATGCGTTGTAAAGTGATTGAGCCTTTATTCTGGTTTGAATATTTGCTTAGAAGGAGTGGGTGAGGAAAAGATAGTTGATAAGTGTTTTTTAAAATGTTTGGAAAATTACAGACTCATTGTAGTTGCAAAATCCCGGGATCACATAATAATTAAAAACTTGTTTTCAGAGATTTTGAAGGTGTGGTGTGTGAGGTACCATCACTAACACCAGTGACATAGGGGTATTAAGTTGTTGTGACTGATTAACATTGATCGGTGTTAACCTAATTAACCTGATTGCGCAAATGGGAGAAATTGCATTTATTGGGTGATTTCATGCTGGTCGAGACTTCCCTTCCGTATGTTGAACATATTCTTGAATGTGTGGGAAATATTACTGTTAGTAGAGCAAACAAGGAGGTGCTCTAAAAGTCGATAATTATAGTTGTGCAAGTATGAAGAAACTTGTAAATGAGTGTGAGCTGCTGCGAGGAGTGAGGTTGTGCGTCAAAATGTTTAGCCCTAGGATTGGTGTGTTTTCACGCTGTGATTGGCTGGTGACATTGCAGTGCTGCGCTGGGATTGGAGCTCTAAAACTTTGAACACAATAACTGGAAGTTTAACAGAAAAGTCACGTATACTGAACAAAATAATAACATTCAGTTTAATCATGCTGTTTCACATTTACCAGTCGTTATTAAATGTTTTAGAGATTTTAAGAATTTGGAGAGAGGGAATGTTACCATTCCAGTACGCAAAGGTGAAGAGGCTCTTCATGAGGGTACTACTACATGCATTACAACTATTGAACATAGTTTAAGCACATGTCTTTGGCTTTGCCAAAGGAGTACAATTACTGAGAAGGATCGTGCCTTGTGTTTTCCTAGATATGGGACATTTAAGTCAAGTCAAGTCAGAGCAACTTGTTAAGCGCACATATCACCGTAGGGTCTCATGGCGCTAGCGAAAGACTCCGTGGAGACTTACAGTCGGATTAGCAATTCATGAATGATCGAACAACCAGGTTTTTCATTTTTTGCGGAAAAGCTTATGGTCTGTGATGGAGAGATGAGATGGCAGTTTGTTACAGAATGCAGGTGCGAGAAAGATCGACCGCCGCTTCTGGCATTGCGGATTCTGCGAGGGGTAAGAAGACATTTGGAAATGGACCTAAGCGTCCTACTTGGTTGGTACCAGCCAAGCTTTTTAACCAGATAACTTGGCCCAGTTCCATACATGCTCCTATGAACAAGACAAAGGATTTTGAAGTGGCAGCGCTTTTTAATCGGGAGCCAATGGAGGGTCTTCAGACTGGGCACTGATGGTGTTCTAGCTGGGAGGTTTAACACCAGTCTAGCCACTGTGTTTGGCAAGACTTGCAGCTTGGAGTAGAGCTCCTCGTTTATGGAGGCTAACCGGGCATTACCAAAGTCAATACGGCTCATGATGAGTCCCTGTACCAGCGGTTTCCTGGATTCAATAGGAATGCAGTGAAAAATGTTGCGTAGTTTACACCAAATGCCATAACAAATGCCGATGATGTGACTTATATGGCTTTTTATAGACAGGTGATTGTCGATGATCACTCTGAGATTTCGTACCACGGATTTGGGTGATGGACACGGGCCCAACTTCTGTGGCCACCAATCACTGGACCAGTGTTCATCCGCCGTACCAAAGAGGATGACCTCTGTTTTACTACCATTTATTTGTAGGTGATGGGTACAATTGTCAATATGGGTCATGCAGTTTTTAAAGTGAACCTTAGTGTCAGAGGGGTCAGGGCCAAGGGTAATCAGTAGCTGCGTGTCATCAGCATATGACACCACTTCAAAACCGTAGGACCTGATTACCCTGGCCAGGGGTGTCACATACAGGTTAAAAAGCACAGGACTCAGGATGGAACCCTGAGGAAGTCCTATGCTTACAGACCGACTGCAAGAGGCCAGGGTGCCAACTCGTACTGTGGTCGTCCGATCCATTAGATAATTTCTGAACCAGTTCAAGGCCTTGCCCCTGACACCCACCTCCCAAAGCCGCTGTTCTAAGATGCTGAGGAAGATGGTGTCAAAGGCGGCTGCCAGGTCTAACAGAACGAGCATGGCTGTTGTCTACAACCCCCACCAAGGAGGTTTCGGTACTGTGTGATGCCCTGAACCCTGACTGTGATGGATCAAGGAGGGCATGACTCTCCAAAATGCGAGAGCAATGAGATAGGCCGATAGTTACTAGGTTCCTTTGAGTCGGCAGTGGTGTTTTTTAGGATGGGCTTGCCAGAGCGGTTGAGACTTCATCTAAGGTAAACATAGTGAATTCTAGTAAAAGGGGAGTAAAAGGGGGGTAGTGGGATCCAGATTGGTGGCTGAATTATTATCAAAATGTTTTGTATCGTGGATTGGAAAGGATCTATGGATAGGTTTGATCTCTTCATCGAAAAATGTTGACAAAGTGTCAACCCATTCTTGCGATGGTATATTAATGTTCTGAACAGAAGCGGAAGTAGTAAACATGTTTGATATTTTATAAAGCTCCTTATTGGAGTTGGCGGCTTTATTGATCCTGTCAATGAAACACAGCTTTTTGGTGTATCTGATGCTGTCTAAATAGCCTCAATGAATCTGCTTATATTTTTGACGATCTTCTATGGTCTTCGTTTTTCTCCATCTACGCTTGGCATTCCTACTACACATTTGTACAGCTTTCAAGGCTTTTGTGAACCAGGGTGAGTCTCTGGGCCTAACGTTCACCTTTGACAAAGGTGGTACTGTGTTCAAGGCCAATGAGATTGCATCCTTAACGGCCAATACCGCATGATCAATGTTTTTCCAATGTGGGCTCGTGGTCGGGGGTTAAAATGATCTGAAAAAGTAGCTAGCATGACTTTACGCCATGGCCTTCTCCATGTAAGTTCACTGTTGGGAAAATATTTGTTGGTGTCTATTGATAGAGAGAATTTTAACTAATTGTGATCTGACCAGAGGATAGGGGGATTCCACTCTTACATTGATTGAGTGTTGAACAAAAGATCGAGAGTATGGCCACCCAGATGTGTTGGACCCACCACCATCTGGAGTAGTCCCAGTGTGTGCAGATTTGTCACCAGTTGACTAGTGTTGGGGTCAGATAACAGCTCCGCGTGATAGTTAAAATCACCAATTAAGAGAAAATTATCTGAAGCGAATACATGTGGGGCAATAGTCTCTAGTAGGTGGTTTATAAAATTAGTTTTCTGGCGCGGAGGCCTATACACTAGGGCACCTCTCCAGGTTCCCTTTGATTCAGTGTCCATTTAAAAAAATAAAATTTCAGACATTTCTGTGGTTGAGGTGTCTAATGTGGTGATGCCTAATCCCTCCCTGGTTGCTATCGCAATCCAGCCTCCTTTTTTGGTTTCTCTGTCTAATCTACTTAGATGATATTCTGCAGGAAATGCGGTTGCCACATCAGGGGAAGCATGTTCATGGAGCCAAGATTCTGTAATAAAACAGATATCTAGTTTCTCTAGGTCTAAGAGGCTCCATATTTCCAATGTGTGCTTCGGAATCAATCAGGCATTAAAATATAGCTCCTTTAGTTGCTTATGGGTCTCTTTGGTGTTGCTAGCGTTCTTTACTTGAGATATAGGGAGAGGAGTAGACCTATTAACACTGATGTCTGCAACTAAGTTTGAAACAGCAGTGTGTGCTGGTGAATTTAAGAGGCACTCGGGTGCACAGGTTGTTGATGGTTTTAATAGTTTACGTTCCTGGCTTGAGTAGTGCATCAATGACATATCTGGGAAGGGCAGGGCTAAAGTACCAGTCACATAAAAAAAAAAAAAAAACGGGCAGGGATTATGGTGGCTGGCGGCGAACAGGTGCCGACGGGCGCAGACGGGCTTGCCTTTGACGCGCTGCCGGTACGCCGCTGCACGCCGCTGCACGCCTCCGCGCTCCTTCCTGCCTTAAGTATGTAGGAGGAGAGGAAGTATGGACTACCGACTAGTGTGCTGACTAGGCCTGGGGGAAAATTTCGTTCCGTTTGCGGAAATTGCGATAATTTGACATTTTCGCGTTCCGCAGAGAGCGCGAAAATGTCAAAATTTCCGCATTCCGCAGCTTGGCGATAATTTGTTTCTTGCTCGCGCTGTAAAATAATACATTCTCGCGCGTGCGCGATCGCCTTACCTCAATCCCTGCGTTCGCCGACAAGTTTTCTTGATCCGGTCGCGTTCTCCATGAGATGTTGTATTGTTTTTAGCCATTTGCGCTGTCTAACGACAGTTCGCGCCCGCAGTGACGTCATGCGTCGCGCGATCACGTCTTTCTTCTCGCGATCATGCACCGCGAGACAACTGAAAACAAGATGGCCGCGCCCGCGAGCAACCACATGGGTAAGTTGGCGAGCCGCAACTATGCAGAAAATCTCGCGAACATGCGGGAAAAAAACTTCCGCATCTTCGCGATATTTCCGCGTGTTTGCGATAATTTTTTACATTTTCGCGATTATTTTGCGAAAGTGGATTTCGCAAATTCCGCCCACCCCTAGTGCTGACTTGGCATCCGGTGGATTACCAGAAGTAGAGAAAGGCAAGACGTGTTCCACTGCCCAATCGGCACCAGCTGTGACGGAACAGGGACAAATTGCTAATAAAGAGAAGAGATCAGTTAAAATAATTTATGTGCAGTCACTAATACCACTATCAGTGATTAAGACACAACAAAATTAAAATAAGGCACAATGATACGAAAGTCAGTTATGTTAAAAAACCAATAGCTGGGGCCAAGAAAATCACCGTCAGCCAGGATTCTTAATCATTTGAAAGGAAAATTGTACGAAATGAAACCACCACCTAGGCCCATTCAATATGAAGCATGTAATGCTTGAGAGAGAGTTGTCAGGGAGAAAGAGCGGGTAAAATACCAGAGGAGGACTAATAGGGCAGTGAAAAAATATTCGAATGCCTGATGGGATGAAGGGCAGTGTAGATGGAGAAAAGCTATTATAGAAGGGACAACATTATATAAAGTGCTGAGCTCAGAGACTGCAAAGAAAGGAATGGACAAACATTCCTTTGAGAAAGAAGGGGATGAGTCAGATACTGATTCAGGAGATGAAATATTAGAACAATTTTTGACTACAAGACCCGCACCACATGTGACCCCTGCAGAACAGAGTGAATCAGGTGCTAGTACTAGTTCAATAGTGCTAACAGCTTCTGTAAATCAAGGTGCAATCCCAAATGAACGACACCTACAAATATTGCAGATTACCACACCAGTAATGGTCACTACTACAGCTGCAGTGACTAGAATAGCTCTAGTACCTGATGTTAATGATCAATCAATAACCAGGGTTGTAGCAAATGCTCCTCCACTTGTGGAGACAAGACCTGAGACTCAAATAGTTACCAGAAGGTTGCCCACTTCGGGACCTGTCCCGACTTCCCAGAACTCGCAGATAGTTGCCTGGAAGCTATCACTAACGGTGTAAGCACTAATTGATGGAGGGATGCTAGTACTCACAGTCCCAACATCACCAGAAGAAATAGTTGTGACTGAGGCAGGATATATACAAGTCCTTCAGCCTCTCTCAATTGAAGGTTGAACTGGAAGAAATAATAAGGGGATGTTTGGAATTTGAGCACATAGAACAGTACCAAAGGAAAGAATTATTGTGCTTGTGCAAAGAAGTTGTGAGAAGGGCAGCCTTAGTTCATCACAAATTAACAAAACTGGCTCAAAAACATGAAAAAGATGTTACAAAAATGTTTCATCTACGCAGAAGCTATAGGGTTCAATTGGATGACTCAGCGTTAGACCTGGCATCCTTGGCGTGGCTTTTTGCCTCTACCGTCTATGTTTTTGATGCTAAGCTGGATTTCGTTTTTGCTCGTTTAGATGCTTTGGGCACTTTGCCACTGCTGATCAGTGTCAAAGTGCAAGTGCTCCCTGTATAAATTGTTATGGTGATTGATTATACCTTATTGGCATATTTGTCTTACCAGTAGATCCCTAGTAAAGTACACTAAGTGTGCCAGGGCTGGTAAGTCAAATGCTACTAGTGGGCCTGCAGCACTGATTGTGCCACCCACATGAGTAGCCCCAAAGAGGTGTCTCAGGCCTGCCACCGCAGTACCTGCGCGCAGTTGCTAACTGCCATTTTTGACCTGACAAGTGCACCCACTTGCCAGGCCATACCTTTCCCTTTCTATGCACATAGGACACCCCTTTAGCAGGCCCAAGGTACCCGCCTGGGCAGGGTGCAGTGTATGTGAAAGTTAGGACATGTACTGATGTGTGCACCATGTCCTGATAGTGAAATACTGCCAATTTCATTTTTTACTATTGAAAGGCTATCTTGCCCGTAGGACAGAATGGGGAATGCTATGTAACATGTTTACCTACATATCTTCCCATAGGAGTGAGATAGAAAATTGGAGTCCAGTATCCCTGAACTCAGAATTTGATAACACATATTTTAGTAAGGATGGTTTTTAAATTCTGTGTTTGAAAATAGCACTTTTAGAAAGTGGCTGTTTGAGCCTCATCCTGTGTTATTCATAGATGGCTCATGCATGTGAAGAAATGATGGCACACTCAGAGCAGCATAAGCTGTGTGCACCATAAATGATTGGGTCGAAGCTTCATGGTTTCAAAACGTTTTTTCTGCTCAAGTTACTGAACTGACTACTCTTACTAAAACCTGCAGTTTAACTGTTCAAATGAGTCACCATTTTCACTGACAGCCACTATGGATTGGGTGTTATCCATGATTTTGGACAATCATGGTCAGAGAGGGGCTTTCTTACATCTTCAGGTACATCTATTAAATGCACACCCCATAGTCCGCTCAATGAAAGACACTTATATCTCTACTACCCGCAGTCCAACTATCCTACAACACCCCAAATCCGATCAACACCTCCAAGCTAACCTGCTCCTTTCTTCCCCCTCTCTCTCTACCATGAACCTAGTGTCAGCAGCCCTATTAACCGAACATCTAACATGCGTGGAAAAACAACTTGTCTCTCTTGCCACAGATCCCAATGCCCACTATTTGCATAGCTGAAAGCATAACATGCCTTCAAAGCCAACTCAACATAATTGCTCAGGGCATTAACAAAATCCTTATCAACACCAAAATCTCCTCTATCCCCACCCAACAGCAGCAACGCCCCTCTCACAAAAACATCAGTGAACCCTCTCATCTACACAAATCCCAAATGAATGGCTGGTGCACCACCCCTCTCGACAACCAACATCACAGGCTGAAAAGAGCGAACCCCAAGATGTCCTTTAGAGAGCCAATAAATCTAGCCAAAACATATGACCATATGACAGCCCAGAACTCTCCCATCACTAACATCAATGTGATCACTGGAATTGGCAGAGTCATCAACCCACCTAGGATTATGAGACTACCATCACAACACACCACACTACCTTTGGCTCCTCCCTCCCATCTGCAAGGTAAACTGCATGCTAGTAAACTATAGATCAGCAATCGAACATGCAACAGAGTTGGTTGGTGCCATACTGTACTACAACATTGATATTGTGTTCATCACTGAAACCTGGCTCAATAAATCATCCTATCCGATCCTTGACCTCCTAGTCCCCCCAGGTTTCTTCATCATTAAAAAGACAGATTAGGCCATTGTGACAGTGGCATAGCCATTATACATAAGAATAGCTTCAAAATAGCTGAAACTAAAACCTTCTCCTATTCAACATTTGAATACCTCAGCACCAACCTAACACGAAAAGACAACAAAGTAATAAAATGCCATCTCATCTACCACCCACCAGGAAACACGCCCACGTTCAAAAAACAACTGGCTGACCTACTAACGCACTGCTCCCTCTCTAACTCTGACAACATTATCCTAGGTGACTTCAATCTCCACTAGAATAATGAAAAGGACACATTAATTCAATCATTAAATGAACTCCTACCCAGCAAAGATCTTACCCAACATTCGAAGGGACAAATCCACAACAAAGTCTCTACCTCCTATGCTATCATAGCCAAACACGAAATAATAAGCATCAACAACATTCTCCCATTCGGCTGGTCAGACCACCACATAATTCTGTTTAACATCAACCAAGCTACAGTGTTGCCAATCTGATCTCGGATTACCCATCAATGGTAAAGAAACCTCAATCCTAACCCTCTCTCTGACCTGGAACAAAAAATATCACCACAGACAACCTCAATATAGATGAGCTCACTCACCTCTACAACTCGACGATGAAAACTACCCTGGTCCAACTAGCCCCCCTGAAACACAAAAGAGTCAAAGATACCCCATCAAGAGCCTGGTTCAACAAAGACATCAACTCTGAAAGAACACAAGTAAGAACTGCTGAAAGACTCTGGAGAGTAAACCCACCCTCAACCAACCTCTTCCAGCTCAGACGTGAATGCAGGAATTACAAAAAACACATTCTCAATGTGCCCTAGATAAAGTTAAAACCCGCCCAAAAAAACTCTTCAACATCATCCGACAACAAACCTCCAAATCTGCCAAAGAAAATCCCCCTGCCTCAAAGCTACAGTGTGACAAACTGGCCAAATTCTTCAATGAGAAAATCACCAAAATCGAGCTCTCCCTAGATTTTCACCCTTAGACTTAACCCAGCAACTCTTTGCCAAAAACAGAGATAAACCCAACCTCAGTTAACTCCATGATCCCCCATTATCTACCAAAATAATCCAATACCCAAGACCCTACTCTACACCCAAGAGTTTAAAAAATTTGAAACCTCTCACAGAAGAAGACATCTCTGTGGTGATTGTCAAATCCAAAAACCTCCCCCCACAGCACAGACCCACTACTTGCTTCCATGGCTAATGGCCTCAACCTCACCTTAACCCCTCTATGGACCAATATCATTAACAGCTCCTTGAACAAAAAGGCCAAGTCAACCCTCCCTGCTAAAAAAACAATGCAGACCTGAACAATCCCAAGACATTTAGACCCATCACCAACCTTCCAATCCTAGTAAAAATCCTCAGTAATGTGTTCTCTCCCAATTCAACCAATATCTGGACTCCAACAACCTAAGCGACCCAAACCAGTCAGGATGCAGGAAGGGATGCATTACTGAAACTGCTATACTGAATATGACAGATGACATTCACAACTCCCTTGACTCAAACAGATGCTGCCTGCTCATCCTCCTAGACCTTTCAGAGGCTTTTGATACGGTTGATCATAAGTTACTTTTGGATGCCCTAAAAAAATGTATCAGAGCTGATGGCACTATTCTGAAATGGTTCTCTTCATTTCTACAAAACCGATTACACCTCATAAAAATCAACAACTCAATGTCTGACATCTCACCCATTGCCCAAGGTTTCCCACAAGGCTCAGTCCTTTCTCCCACACTCTTCGACATTTACATGTAACCCCTTACTACCATTCTAAAAGAAGCAAATATCTCCTATCACCTCTATTCTGATGACACCCAGCTCTACCTAGAAATATCCTCTCATAACGACATTCACAAACTTAACCCCACTCTCTTAAAAGTACAAAGCAGGCTATCACACAACCACCTCAAATTCAACCAAGAAAAAACAAAATTCTTGTCTTCTCCAATCACGACCACCACCCACAGATCCAAGAATGGATAAATAACCTGGACTCCCTTAATTGCAATCTTACTCTAACTGACTCAGAAAAATCTCTGAGGATCTCTCTGGGCTCTAAACATGAGCTCTCACATAAGCACCAGTGCAAAGGGTGCTTTCTACAGATTAAAACTCCCCAGCAAAATCAAGCCTTTCTTGCCTCCTAATAACCTAAAAACTACAGCACAAGCTCTAGATCTGTCCATACTAGACTATGGAAATGTCACACTCACTAGAGAAGCCAAAGCACACGTAGCCCCCATGAGAGCCACCCTAAACGCAGCAGCAAGAATGGTCATAGGAGCTAAGAAACACAACCACATCACCTTGCGCTGCAAAATGTAAACTGGCTAACAATTGAAGCACGTTGCTGTTTCAAAACGGCCTGTCTCACCCATAAAGCCCTACACACTGGCAAACCAGATTACCTCGCAGTCAAACTCACTGAAGCAGGGCAATCGAGAAACCTAAGAAGCTCTAACACACTCCTTCTCAACCTACCCAAAAGACATAAACAAAAAGCCCTTTCCAGCTCTTTCCCAGGCAACGCCTCTAAAAGCTGAAATTCTCTCCCAATACATATCATTCAGAATAAACCCTTCCTTCACGAGCTTTAAGAGACACCTAAAAGAATTTCTCCTCAACCGACATCTCTATCCCTCTGGACAACAGCCGCTCCTTGTCACCTTGTAATCCCCTACTAATTGCGGTTATCACTGCCGCGAAGCTTCTCTTAGATCCTGTCCTCAACTCCTCAGTTGTACTTCTCTACTCTGCCTGGACATGTCTAGATCCGAAACTGAACTTTTAATACATAATATTGAATTGATAACTATCTAGAAACTATGTTTATTGGTGTACTGTGATTGTTTATGTTTCTGTCGTGTATGTTGCTGTAAAGAGCTGTGATACCCCTCGGCTGTGTCAGCGCTATATAAAACTCCTAAAATTAATTTTTAAAAATCATTTTAAAAATTGAGCCTACGTTAAGAACCTGTTAGATGCTTTCCAATTAGCAGGAGAAATTGATGTGTTGAAGTGTTGATCTCATCAAGGAGGAATCGACTGCGTTGTCATAGGCAACTGATATGCTGACTCAGTAGTCACGTATTGTGCATTTTTCGCCAGCTCCTTTAATGGAAATTTCAAATTTGAGTCCAAAGAGGAGAAGTCTTTTGCAATACTGATGAAAGTTACTGACACATGGGATAAACTGAAAGAGGTGCAGGAAAAATTGTCAGAAGCAGAACAGAATTATTTGGTTAAGACAGGATGAGAGAAAATTGCAAATTACCTCCTGGATATTACCATGGATACACACATTTAGGGAGAGACTCAATTGTGAGACTTTTCAGGTAGAGTTTGTATAACCACAGATTCAGAATGTTGGCAGAAGAGAATTGCAATTGGTGTGTAAAGTATCAACAGTTAAATGTAGGGAAACTAACAGATGTCACTCTATCACACCTACAGAGATCAGGTGGCCCATTCAACAGGATGCAGATGGATTTTATCTGAATGCCTGTACATTACAAGCTGAGATATATCATAGTGACTGTGTGTGTCTTTTCAAGATGGGTGGAAGCCTACCCAGCTAAAAGAGGTAACAGTCTTACTGTAGCTAAGCTGTTATGTGAATTAATACCAAGGTTCGGCATGCCGATTTCCCTTGAGTCAGACAGAGGAACGCACTTCAATAATGTAGTGATGAAGATGATCTGCACAGAGTTACAGATTGAACAAAGATTACATTGCAGTTACAGACCAGAAGGCTCTGGTATTGTTCAGCAAATAAATGGTACCATCGAGTCTAGTTTGGCCAAGATCTGCATATCAACCTCTCTGAACTGAACAGACACTTTACCTTTGGTGTTGACAGGAAGACTGCATTATCCCCCCATGAAATATTTAGGGGTGGGCGGAGAATTCCACTCCAAGAGTTTTGCCCACTCTGCGCTGAGTTCCAAAAGACTCAGCAAAGCGACACAGAGATTTTTCTCTCATGCAGCTTGCCAGCATTAAGTTGGCGAGCATGAGTGAGAAAAATTGAGCATTAGACATCCTCCCAGTGGGATTTCTCAATGCAGGCGGCTGCTGTAGGTCATGACTGCTTGCGTTGAAAAATCTGCTGCTGGCATTGAGAAAGCTGCCACTTGAGTAGAATATCTACTTGAGTGGTAGAAAGAAGTAGAGCCCACTACCACTACGCATAGTGCCATTCGCTCTGATTTTACAGCACAGGACAAACTCCTGGTGCCCAAAATCAGCGTGACCAGCATGACACACCACACTCCACCACTTGCGGAACTCCGCTTAGCGCAGCTGTGTTTTTTGGGCAGTTTGCGGAGTTCCACTTAGCAGAAATCTGTAAACTCCACCCAGGCCTAGAAATATTAATGGGCAGATAAATGAGATTACCTGCCATTCCTGTCATTGCTCTTTTGAATATCACTGACAATATTATATTAGATTATTGCAAAGGATTGTCTCTCATCAGGTCTCAGCTGCCAAACAGGACCTGCATCAAGAACAGTGTCACAACCTCAGTCCTGGTGATGGAGTCATGATGGAGAAGCATGCTTGGAAGACTTGCCTTGAACCCAGATGGAAAGGTCCCTTTCAGGTGATCCTCATTACACATACACCTAACAGCACATTAGACATACTGCTGTTGGGTGTGTTGGAGTCCCGAGTTGGATTCATGCCTTGCACACCAAAAGAGGGAGCAGTCTAGAAGTAGTGTCTTTGGTCTATGATCCTGAATGAAGAGCTTTGGTAGTTGCACCACCAATCGAAAGGCCACCCAGTCCAACAGCACCAGTGTCAGGCCAGCCACTAGAAGAAGGAAGGGTGAAGATCAGTTGACGGAATGTACAATGTACAAGTACATGAAATAACTTACAGTGACATTGAACTCTCTAACAAAGATGAAGCAGGGATCGAGTCACCGAGAGAAAGTGCGACTGATGTGCTACTAAGACAAGAATATCCAGGCGAAGGAACCAACACTGAAATGATGAGAACAAATCGACGAGAGGAATGGCCACAAAGTTATGAAAACAAAAATCTAAGGAGAAGTTCTTCAAAAGCTTGAATTCCAAAAATAATGCCAGTAGAGGCTGAGTTGAGATACAAGATAGCCCAAATCCAAATCAGAAATACCTATGAAGAGCGAAAAGAGCATGAATGCCCTGTCACAGATATTCAGTACTTACATGGCCATACTTTGTGAACACTGCTTTGAATGTCACATTGGAATAATTGTGCAATGTGAATCCTGAACAATTTGAACCTCCCTGATAAATGAAAGAAAAACTGATGGAGATGATTTGAAAAAAAAAGAACACTTGAAACCAAACGGAAATTGAAGAAAGAATTTTGAACTGTGTTCATTAGCTGTTTGTTGTATTAGTTCTTTGTTTTACAGAAGATCAACCATACCCAAGTTGAAAGTTACAGAAGAATAGAGACAACACTTTAGAAGAACACAGAGTAGGGTTTAGGTTTGTCTGTTTAGAAGCATTCGAGTTGAACAGAGAGAAAAAAAGATTAACTGCACTAACGAAGCTACGTCCTAAAACTGGCTACAAGTTATTGAACTAAGTGCTTTGAACTGACCTAGAGATTGTGTTGCATTAGAAATAAGTATTAATATATCATGGATTCAATTTTCGTAATAAATGTACTAATGATCACTATAGTACTAATAGGATTTTTCCTTCCGCCACAGTTATAGCCTAAAGCAAAAAACATTACTAATTCACCTGTTTACCATACTAAGGAAGACCCCTTTAGTTACTCAATTGTAAGAAAAATGATTATTCTAGTAATGTTTATTCTAGGGTTAGTACAAGAATATGAAGACGCCATGGATGCAAAGGATTGTTACTTATGTACACACTTAAATCACTTAAATACATCAGTTTCAGAAGAAGTTAGCTATTACCACATTCCTCTATCCTATGCTATTTCTGACAGCATCCTATTGTCATTAGTTTATAGGCGAGGACATTTTGAGAATATCTGTTCTAATCACAATCTAATACTTTCCAGTGTACCATTAATCAAGAACATGTATATACACTCAAAAGCAACAGAGATGGACACTGCCTGGTACTATGTCCTTCCTCATAGATACATGAGGAAGATTCCTTCCTCCATACATAGTGTGAAGGCTTCCAAAGACAATTTAACCTGTTTAATGTGACCAATACAGAAGGCTTATACAATGGTTTTAGAAAAGGGATATGATAACATGACACGGAGTACTGACAATAAGATGGATGTTTTAGAAAATGCTATACCTTAAACTGAGACTCGACAGCCAACACAAAGGGAAAATATTCGTGTACAAAAGACAGAAACCTATAAGGCCTAGACATGTAGGGATGAGTAGTTGTGAACAGACATTTGAATTAAAAGGGGGGTCTTGGCAAATTTTGCAGGGAGACGACAATGCTATTCCAGGGGTTTATTACATTTGTGGACAAAATGCTTACTTCTTATTGCCAGCTAAATGGGAGGAAATCTGCTATTTAGGCATACTAATTCCAAAGATGTACCATGTGAATAGTTTAGATGAACTAACATTAACACCCTCACACAGACCAAAACGCATTACAAAAACGAGAAAAGGGCTGGTAGGTGACATATTTGGAGCTGTCATTCCGCTGGTAGGCATCATCTAAAATGGCAAAAAGATTGGAAATCTGTCAACAGATGTCAACAAAATGGCCCTTGCATATCTGGAGCTTTTCTTGTCATTAATACAGAACTAATAGCTATACAGTCATTGGATTTACAGGATTGACTTACATCAGACATCTTACTCACAGAAAAGGGTAGAGTCTGCAAAATGCTTAAATTAACTTATTGCTGTATACAGATACCTGACGAGAGTTGGGGAATAAAAGGCTTTGCAAAGAATATATTAGGTTTAGAACCTTAATTACGTGAATTGGAAACACTAAATTTTGGAAAGGAAGTTGCCATGATTGGGAATTGGTTTTCAACAGCAGGAAATGCTGTTTTGAAGGCTATTCTAATTCCAATAGTAATAGTGGGGCTTTGTCTAAAATTTCTTTATGCACTGTGCTTGAGCTGTAGATACATATTTTGCAAGACAAAGGAAAGGCTAGAAAAGAACTGCTATGAGCAGGATTTGAGTTTGAGGGGTATCATGAATGACGACTTCATGAACTCATTGAAATTTAGAGGCTTGAAAGGAAAAAGACGATAAAAGTGCACTCTGAAATGGAATCACATGAGAATCCTAGCTATGTGATGATTAATAAAATAATCAGACAAGGGATTGTGGAAGTTGAACGTTTTTACATAAATTTACCTCATAACAAAGTAGAAATGTGCTTTAATGTTAACATAGAAATTGCATGTCGATATAGTGGATAGAGAAAATGTGCTTATATTAAATGTGCAAAAAGTGGAAATGCTGCTTATCTCTGCAGAAATCTCCCATTATTATCGTTCTTTCACTGCTAGGCCCCGATAGTGTATTGATTCCTTCCTGTCCCTTTAATCAAAATAAATGCCTTTTTGAAAAATGCTGAGTCAAGGTTATGACTGTAGAGCTTGACATCTTTATGAAATGTCCTGTTTGCTGTAAAATGTATTCCTTTCCTTCCTCACATCATATGCCTTCATTATATTTTAAGCAAAAACCAAAGGAAAGGATGGACGGAGTGTTGAACATTGCAAGCACTCACCCCAGTCAACTGATCTGGGTTTGATCCATCACCGTTCTTTAGCCCACTCTGCCACCCCAGTTCAGACATGGCCATATGCAAATCAGTCTGACCCTGTGCCTCATGGGAACAGTCCAGCCCGAACTGCCAAGCCATGTCTTCCCTGGACCGGAAACAAGCTTCCTAGGACCGGTTTCTGGCATTGCAGCCGTCTTCAGCCAGGCTTGCTTGAATCCAGTGGCAAATTGAGCAAGGGACTCACGTCTGAGCATACCCTGCCAACTTATGGTGAACAAAGCAAAAACCAAAGGAAATGATGGACGGAGTGTTGAACATTGCAAGCACTCACCCCCAGTCAACTGATCTGGGTTTAATCCATCACCGTTCTTTAGCCCACTCTGCCACCCCAGTTCAGACATGGCCATATGCAAATCAGTCTGACCCTGTGCCTCATGGGAACAGTCCAGCCCGAACTGCCAAGCCATGTCTTCCCTGGACCGGAAACAAGCTTCCTAGGACCGGTTTCTGGCATTGCAGCCGTTTTCAGCCAGGCTTGCTTGAATCCAGTGGCAAAGTGAGCAAGGGACTCACGTCTGAGCAAACCCTGCCAACTTATGGCGAACAAAGCAAAAACCAAAGGAAATGATGGACGGAGTGTTCCTCAAAGATGCTATCATGAAAAGATTTTGTCAAAATCACTGTAGCATTGTTTTGTCGGTAAGCAGCCACTGCAAGACGGGAACTTTCTAACAGTGTAGCAAAAGATAGGAGACATATGCAATAGATCCTTAACTTGATTTACCTAGGATGTTTTACCAATCATATGAGCTCACCCTTTAAAAACTGCTCTGCGCTACTCTCAAGAGAGACTTACTGAACATGACTGATAAGAGACATATGTACCTGCTTGCAAAAATGACTGACCTGAAAGGCTGCCCTTGGGTTTAATGAAGCTACCTACATGATGCCGCACAAGGCAAGAATGGTCCAGGCCTGCCCAGAAGGAGTCTGCATGTAGCTTGGAACTTTTTCTATACCTATTTATTAGTAGTTAAAAAAAACACAGTTATACAGTGATGTGCATATAGAAAGCCAAGTTATAACATCTGCTAACATGTTGAAGCAACTGAATATTAAGCATTCATGTGACGGTATGATTCCAAGCCAGAAATGTGAAGAAAAAAAACAAAAACAAAACTTGCATGACTCACATTCCCATATTGTGTAGACCCTTCCACTCCAATAACAGACCCCAGGGCCATTTGTTACATCCATTATCCCATATTGCCACTGCAAAGTTTCGTCTTGTGTTGTTAATGAGGCCCACTACTAAGGAGGACCCTATTCTAATGTTGTTTCCCCTTCCAATTTACGGTGGCATCTCATCCGCCCTAAAGTGCAAGTTATAGTGTGCCCCACTCTGTATTGGGCATCCTCCTGCCTATCTGTTAATGCATGCAAGTTGAAACTGTAAGTTTGTGGTGGGCCATTTTAGGACTTCTTGGACCCAGCTCAAGACCTGAGCAGCCACACCAGCCTACCAGTTCATCGCTATGCTCCTTTTACCTAGGAGCAGTGCCAGGTCCAGAAATGTGTTCATATACTTAGCCTTTGTCGGTCTCGTAAAGCACCCCAATAAACACCCCTCTATTGTCATGTGTATGGATCTGCCCATGAGGTCTGTCAGTAAATCCAGTAGGATTGTATGTGTATACAGTACCATGCCATATGAAAGAAGTCAGACTCTTGAGCGTGACACCTCTGACACACCGATGGGAGCACAGGGTAAATTCTAGCTAGCCTTGCTGTGGAAAGATATATTCAACAGAGGTAATTGAGTTGTGTATGTTTAAATCGAGGGTTCCTACTTACTGATTTAGTGTATTCTAGATTAAATTGAGCCGCAGTCTTTGTCTGGGATTTCCTTAGTCATCCCCTGTTCCATTTCAGTTTCAGTGCTATCTTGGGAGCATAGAATGTAGGGGTGAAAGCCTCATGCATGCAAGTCACAGCCATGCAGTTTACCCCATGTGTTAGTAGAGTAGTTAATACCTCATGCTTCACTGGCCCAGTTGTGCACTCATTTTAATGATAAAATATCTATCCTTTGTTTGATAACAAAATGCTGATTAATCTAAAAGTATATTCTGGCCCTTTTAAAGAAAGACTTTAGAAAAGGTTTGGAATTTGAATAGGGTGCATGCTCAATGGATACTAAACCAAAATATTAATTCATAGTAACACTTACTTTTAATTATTTAAAGTAGTATGGGCTAATATGTTTTAATTGAATTCACCAGTGGCCCTTCAAACAGCTTGATATTACATTTAGTGAGTGAATACAAAAGGAAACGCCTAGATGTGCTTACCATCAATGAAAATGGCTCTTCTCAATCCCTAATGAGCAAAACTAAATCATCATCTTATGCCAATGTCCCTAATTACAAATCCCCAGCTAACGCAACGACTTAAAATGAGTTGTAGGTGTACCTTTCAAGCATAGTTTCTCTATCCAGTTAAAGCGATATATGTGATATTGGTCAATTTATTCAATTTTCTCAACTAATTTCTAAAAGGAGTAGCACAGCCTCTTATCAAAATTACACTCTTCATTACACACATTTAATTCTTATTTAAAAACATTGACTATGTATCAGTTCCAAGTGATACTAGACCATTCACAAAAAGGTCTCTGACCAAACAAGTTCTTTATCTTTATTCAATGGTACAGCAATTTAGTCTACCTTTTTATAGTCTGTCATTCCCAAGAGATCATATATTTCCTGTCCAGCTCTGTTAAAGGGGCTAGCGTTGTCCATCTGGTATTCGTCTATCTTTGATGACTCTTCCTTTTGTTTGTTATTCCTCCTTCTTTTGTGCCTTGAGTTTGCTCATTGTCCTTAATAAATGTATTTAACTTCAAAGATCTACAATAATGTTATATCTGTATAAGGAATATGCTCATTTCCGTCATGTTTGGTTCTTCACATACTTATAGTGATGTGCTTTATGTATATTAGATAACATTTATTATCTTCATTCTTGTTACATGAGGACTGTAATACCCCTTTGTAATGTGTGTGTTAATGTGTAACATATGAATTTGTCAATTGAGAGATATCATTATTCTTTTTATGTTGCTTGAGCTGTTTTTATTAGGCATTACTGGATTAAATAACCAAATCAAGAAGACACGCAAAAACATAGCTTTATTTACTGTAGAATTTTACAAATTCCTACACTATTTTCATTGACAACGTAAAAATATTGTGCTGAGCTTCGCACAATGCTATTATTTTTACGTTTATTTGGTCAGTCAAATAAATTAGAAGCACTACTCTTCCTCTTCTTATTGCGTTTGCAATGCCATATTGCTTTGCTATGTACTGAAGCACAGTTGGCATATATACTACATATTTTCAATACATTCTCAAAATGATTAGTTTGTGCAGACACATTTTCCTTTGATATATTACTGTTCCACCACCGTAATATCAATCAGACGGGACCTTTACATAGGCTTTACTTTGCTTCACCACTTTGTTTATCACAAAACCGACCTTAGGATTACCTGAGAGGTTCTGGATGCTGCTTATGGATTCCACGTATGTCCAGTAGTTCTTTCAACTTCAAGTATTTAGGAATGAACAAAACAATTATATCTTCTTAATCATTTTTGGATTTTCTAGTATCCTGTGAAACCTTGTTATACCTATGATTTAAATAGCAAGACTTTTTATGAAGTATGCTATTTCTGCCAGAGTTCTAGTTCCTTAGATAAACAGGTAGGTTAATAGGTGCATATCGCAGCCTTCTTCACTTCCTAATCATGATACATTTTCTTACCATCATAAGTAGTTTAGTTTATTCTTTTGTTACATCAAATGAGAATCAATATATGTTTCATCTGACACCCTTGGTTGGCTGCCAAAGGAGCACTACTAATTGCAATGTGTCACCAGTGCTTTATTTTTGCATAACCCAAGATTGGGGACTGTTTTAATTTAATTGTATTTCTGTTTTAATTTAATTGTATTTTTCCCTTGTCCTCACATGTAATTCGTTTTTTACAAATACATCTATGTGATCTGGTGGTGCTACTACAATTAGGATTATATTCCTAGGTCATTTTGTATTAGTCGACTACTCCTTGGACTGTCCTCAACCTTATTTCGTTTTAACCCCTTCGCCGCGGCAGGAAAGCCGCCGCGGCGCTGGGGGGGTTTGGGGGCAGTTGCGGTGCCGCCGTGCTCGTGACGGAACCACTCCGTCATGAGTCACGGGCGAGCTGTGCTCATGACGGAGTGGTTCCGTCACGACTCCGCCCACTGCGCTAATCGCCCGCACAGGTGGGGAATTAGCGCCGCGTGCGCGGAGTGGCCGCCAACGGCCGCAGCATGATGGAACCACTCCGTCATGAGCACAGCGCACCCGTGGCTCATGACGGAGTGGTTCCGTCATGAGCACGGAACGGGTTAAACTTTCTTCCATTTATTTTCTATATTCCATCACTACTGACGCTAGATTCATCAGAGTTTGTAACGGTATCCACATCTAACGGCCATCAACAGTAACATGTGTTGTGAACCTATTCTCGGCTCATAGGTGTGTTTCCTCTATCCACTTAATGCTCAGTACCCAAGTCATCATCACAAAATAAAGTACCAAAACTACAGTATATGTGCTAATATATCACATGCTTCTCGAGTGCTTGTGACATCACTGCGGATTCAACTAGTGATGACTAAAGATTAATGATTTCTGAATAAAATAAATGGAATTTACTAAATTGTTACTACAATTCAAACTTCACTCAAAGTCTCTTTATTTACTAAAAAAAAAAAAAAGGAAATTGTTGATAAAGGTGAGTTGATGTGAATGATTGCTCCTTTTAAACTCTCTCTGTCTATGATCAATGGGCAATGCGACCAGTGGCGGGGTTATTTAATGATTACACCCGAAGATTAAGAATTGCTAGAGCAGAGTTTTCAGTTTGAAAATTAACTGGGTTTTGAAGCTCTGGCATGTCTATTTGTTATATTAATTGATTAATTATTAATTATTAATTATTTGTCTTGTGTAAGTGTTTATACTAATCAACTCGTTTGTTTTAACAAGAGAGAATTACACGTGGGAATGCATAAGTGTGCTGTTTAATAATAATGTGCGTGTTTACATGTTTAAAGATTGCTGTGTGTTGTTTTTTTTTAAGCACAAAACGCTTTTCGAATTAATGCTTTTCTATGTTGCAAGAGCTAGATAATTGCATACACATAAGGGTATTAGTGGGGTTAACATTGTTCAATCACTATGCTGTGGTAATGTTGTTTTTGTCTCTTTTAATTAAGATGGTCTATTGTGGCCTATTGTGGCCTAAATAAAGATGGCCGATATGTAAAGCCTGGCCTCGAGTAGAAAACTGTGACGAGAGAGAGCCTTGCTGAATATGGTCCTGAAGTCAGCTGACCACAGTCCTTGCTTTGCCTGGTTAAAACTTTCTGTGAGGACAGCAGCAGTTTTGGGCGATCTCCAAATGAAATGAAGCGTCCTTGGCAGCTTTGGGAAACAAAGGAGCTTTAAAGAAAGACTCTGAACTATGATCTCATTGCCGGGGAGACGTGGAAACTACAAGATACAAATGTATTTTTTGGTTCCTGTTCCGTTATGTTTATTTTGTGATTTTTCCTGAGCGGAGATTTTCAAATGTAGCGATGCTACATCCTTTCCTTCTCGCTTTGCTCAGAGGTTTGACGGAAGAAGTCAATACAAATTATATTTTCCTTTGTTTGATTTTCTATAAGAATTGTTAGCCTAGAGAGGGTTTTTGCCACTTGCCATTTGCCTTTGCCGCGTTCCGAATCTGCGTTGGTGAAGATCGTTGCTGAGAGGACTTCGTCTTGAGAGACTTTACCGAGAGACTTGTCCTGACCCGTTCTGACATTTAGCTAGAATAGGTAACTATGAGAAAAAATGATTTATTCTGATTGATTTCCTTTGACTAATTTTAGATAAAGCAATATAATTTTGAATATGGTGTTGGTTATTATTTGTTGTCAATTATTGAGTATCCTATTTTGATTATTATTGTATAGATTGTTTAGATTATGTTTAAGGACAGTCTCAATAACTAGATCTTATTGACCCCGATATAGATGCAGGGTGTTTAGGAGTTTTTCTTTCGACAGGTTATTGCTGGTAGAGTATTTGAGCGTATGTTAGTGAAATGGGCCCTAGTGTATGAAGAATGTATGTGCGTGTAACTGTGAGATTACTCTATCCGTGGGAGTAGGGATATTATATACACCCCGATCTCTATCAATTTCCTGGTAGCAGAGTAGGATGGTTATTGATGATTGTCTTGATTTGATTAGATTACATATTGATTATTGATTATTGATGTTGGTATATGTACTAATACTATATGTTGGAGTCGTCATGTTGAGTTATATGTAGTGCTTCTGGAACTTGGAAGCTGGTAGCAGTTCCGTAGTAGGGCAGAGGGAAGTATATGCTGCTCTCGGGAAAGACGGGATTGTTGGTCCTGTATGTATGCAGGAAAATTCACATTGTCTGAGTTCGGAATCAGTGACATTATTGTATGTTACTATTAGAATATATTTCTGGTATATAAGGAGTGTGTATGGTAGTGAAGGTTATCTGTGAAACTCTGGTCTTAAGTCCCAGGGATCCGTAAGGTTTACCGTTAAAGCTTATCGCGGGAGGAGTAATAGGTATTCTCTGAGCTTGTTTGAGGAACTGGGCAGGGTAAGCTGCTTGGTTTAACGTGTGTTATAATTCTGTAGTGGAGCAGATTGTTCGCTGTTCTCGGGAAGCAGGATTCTGTGTGTATGTACTATATTTTCTTGTATGAATGTGCGTGAATGCATATACATTTAATTGATTGTAAGACTCTTTGGATAAGTCCTGGAGGAAACAGTTAAGAGATGTATGAAAGTTTGATGGTTCTGATGAAATAGATTTCTTTTACTATTCTGTGGTTAGCGAAGCAGACAATGGAGATGTTTATATGTTGTAACTAATAGATTTTGTAGAAATTTTGACACGAAGTCTACTGAAAAGATTTTGTAAAGGAGGGGTAGACGAGTGACAGGAGACAGGAGACAAGCGACTGCAGCGACTGCTGACGTCAGGAAGACCGCGCTCTGATTGGATAATAGATCAGAATAGTGTTCGCGCTGGGATTGGTGCGTTGGTGTGAGCCGCGCAAGGATTGGAAGAGCTATTCTAGTGACGTAGACGCTCCAGTTAGTGTGAGTCGCGCTGTTATTGGTTGAAAATCTGTATTGTATATTTATAATACGGGAAAAGAGTAGAAGTTTTGGTAAAAACTAAAATGTATTACCAAGAAGAGAAAAAGAAGAAAACATTCTTTGGAAAAATTAAAAAGTGGTTTAACAAGGATAAAGATGTTAAGACGAGAGAGGGTGAATTGTTACCTCCACCGAAAACACCTGCATCCTAAATGGCTGCAAGATATGGGTATCATACCTGTATATGGTTGGAGAATTGGGTTAGGTATACCAAAGAGGATGGTGTTTTAGCATTTCCAGAACATGGTTCATTTAATTTGGCCGTGTTGAGAAATTTACGGGAAAAGATGTTATGTCTTGACCCGAAACCAAGACCTACACAGTTTGAGGCTTTAGTGGAATGGGAAGAGGAAGTACATGAGCGAGAAAAACAGAGATCTGGAGGACAGTACAGGTACATGTTTGGGAGGAGACATGATCGTGAGACTCATCATGATCGAATGAAAAGGTGGCGAGATGCTAATATGTCAGAGGGATTATATCCAATGAGAACAGTTGAAGAAGGAGCAGAGAGGGTTCCTGAATCAGAAATGAAAAGATATGGAGTTAATGAATATGAGGATGAGGTCTTGAATGACATGATTTACAAAAGACCACCTCCATACAGACCAGAACCAGATGAGAGTACACCAGTTGTTTCTCCAATAAGAGATACAGTTTGTATCATTGAGACAGAAAATGTGACATCTGAATCGAGAAATGGTAATTCTTTCAGGGAGAAAGTGAATCGAAGTGGTGACGAAAATGCAAGAGAATTAGTCAGAACTACAACAGAGCTGACTGAAAAGATTAGGGAGTTAACGAAGAATCTGGAAGCTGTTACGGTGCCTGTAACAATAGGTCCGGTTATGCCTGTGTTTGATAAGCAGAGAATAGGTGAAAATGGTTTGGTGATTCCATATGTTGGGAATAATTTGATAAGTTCAGTTGGTCCTTCAGGAGATTCAGGAAAAAGGACAGAAAGTAGTGACCTGAGACAATCCAGACATGACACATGTAGTGAAATATTAGATGCTAGTGAAGCTAGTTGTTCAGGGATGCCAATTTTAGAACCACAAAAGAGAGTGGTTCCAGTGAGAAAAACTACTGCAATAACAGCTGAAGATTTGAATGATTGGATGAAAGTTCTTCAGAAAAAGGATAAAGATTCACAAGCAATTGATGTGGCTAGGTTACGTGTAGAATTAGAAGAGCTTGTTACAGGGACAGTTCCAACAGAAATTCTTAAAAGTCATCATGATGGTGAATTAATGTTCATGTGTAAAAACATTACCTGGAGAGCGAGAAATACACATGACAGGTTAAGAGCAATAGCGAATGAGCAGGGAGTTGACATTGATAAAGTTAAAGCTTTGCAAAAAACCTACAGGATGGATTTTTCAGAAAAGGATATTGAAAATTTGAATGCAACTGGTAGAACAGGACAGATTAAAGAAATGGGTGCATTATTGCGAAGATGGGGAGATGTAGAAAAATGGAAGGATAGGTGGTATAAGAAAAGAGAGGAATCTGAAGATAGAACAACTTATTCAGCTTTTCCAGTGAGAGAAAAAGAGAAACCAGTGGATAATTATCCTATGAGAGAAATACCTGGAGGAGGATATGTACATGTTCCATGGACCAGACAGGATATTTTATCATTTATGAATGATTTCCCTCGATTGAGAGAAAAGCCCGTCGAGTGGTATAGGCAGGTAGATAGGTTTGTGAAATTGTCAAAAGTGCTGTGGATTGACCTGAATAGTCTGTTTGATATAATTGTTCCAGCTGACTTGTGGACTGAGTGTAAAATAGTTGTGAGTTGGCCTACTGAGGAATATCCAAGAGATCCAAGAACAGGAGCACCAGATCCAGAGGTAATGAGAAAGTATGATCAGGTGATGGTATACCTGAAGAGTAAAGTACCTGCAAAAGAGACACACTGGGTAAAAATAGATAGAACACAACAGGAAGCAAAAGAATCAGTTCATGCTTTTTACGAGAGGCTGATACTGGCGTTTAAACAATTTAGTGGAGATGAACACCTGGGTGACAAAGATTTGAGTCATTTTGTATACAGATTTGTATATGGCTTGAGACCTGAAATTGGTGAGAGAATTCGTGAGCACACAGTGGATTGGCAGAGTAAGAAAATAGATGAGATTCTGAGACATGCTAAATACTTCAGTGATGAAATTGAAGCAAAACAAAGAAAGCTGAAAGAGAAAGCAATGTGGGCACAAGTGAAAGTTGCAGAAAGACAGGAAGCACAGTTGATGGAACAGGCGAATAATCCAGGAAATAATGCAGGGAATAGACCTAGATATGCAGGGAAAGGAAAGGGGAATCTTGAGGAAGCAAAAAAGAAGTTTCCTTGTCACAACTGTGGCCAATTGGGGCATTGGAGATCGGAGTGTACCAATCCACCATTAGTGAATAATGAGGGAAATTCCTTGAATCAACAGGTGCAGAACGAGGGGAAAAATCAACAGCAGCAACAGCAGAAAGTTGTGAGACAGCAGAGTCAAGAGCCAAAACCGCCCTTGCCGCAGAATAGAGGAGCACAAAAGTATAATCAGGATTCAGGATTCTACAATGATGAACAGGTAAACAAACCAAAGCGTTCTAATCAGGTACAACAGTACTTGTTAAAGAATGAAGGGAGTGAATCTGAGGGTGATTATTGACGGTGCCGAAGAGAGGAGGAAGAGTGCATACTTGGTGCAACTCTAGAAATAGACCAGGCAGGACCATTTGTAGATGGGAAAATAAATGAAGAGAGTGTTACTTTTTTAGTAGACACAGGTGCGACAAGATCAACTGTCAGGTCAACAGATGTTAGAAATCTTCCTCTCTCGGATGAAGCAATCCAAGTAGTTGGTGTAGCCAATACACAAATCAGAACACGTCTTACGGAACCAGTAAGAGTACAGATAGGGAAATTTTCAGACATGCACAGATTTATTGTCTGGGACACGAGTCCAGTGAACCTGTTAGGTAGGGATCTGTTGTGCAAGATGAACTGCACAATTTTTTGTACACCGGATGGAATAGCTTTTGAAACACCAGATGAGGATGTTTTGTACCGAGTGACTCTAGAAAATAGGGAAAGTGAGTTAATTGGTGCATTTGCTGTGTTTGATCCAGATGATTTGCCTCGAGAGCTGAGGGACACAGTGAAAAGGACAGTTTGGGATTTTACTGGAGAGGATGTGGGATTGATGAATAATGTAGATCCAGTGAAAATTGCAGTGAAAGAGGGAATTACATATCCTAACATTCCTCAGTACAAAATGACACCAGAAATAATTGAAGGAATAACTCCTATAATTGAGAAAATGATTCAGCAGGGAGTCCTGAGAGAACTACTGAGTAGTCCGTGTAATTCACCGATAATGGGGCTAAAGAAGCCTAATGGGAAATTTAGGATCGTACAGGATCTGAGAAAAGTTAATCAGATTGTGGTGGCATGTTGTCCTATTGTGCCAAATCCATCAGTGATCCTGTATCAGATTCCACATGATGCTGAGTGGTATACAGTGATTGATTTGTGTCATGCGTTCTTTTCAATTCCATTGCATCATGATAGCCAGCCGATTTTTGCATTTAGGTTTGGCCAGCGTATTTTAGCATGGTGTCGAATCCCACAGGGGTATACAGAGAGTCCTTCGATATTCAATCAGTTGTTGAAAAAATCGTTGGAGAGTTTGATCATGCCTGAGAATTCAGTACTAGTACAATATATTGATGACCTACTTGTGGCATCAAAGACACGAGAAGCTTGTGAAGTAGATACCATAGCTTTACTGAATCATCTGGCAGATGGAGGGTTAAAGGTATCTCCAGCCAAATTGCAATTTTGCAAGAAAGAGGTGCATTATCTTGGACACAATATTGAAAAAGGTCTGAGAAAAGTGACTGATGACTGAATCAGAATCATCAGGGAAATGAAAGCCCCAAAGACCCAGAGAGAAGTGAGGATGTTTCTGGGGATGGTGGGTTATTGTCGTCAGTGGATAATTAATTTTTCGCTAATAGCAAAGCCACTGATTAAACTGACAAAAAGTGAGATGACAGACCCATTGGAACTAGATGGAGAACAAATGGCAGCATTTGAAGAGCTTAAAAATAGAATGTGTGAGGCTCCAGCTTTGGGTATGCCTGACTACGAAAAGGAGTTTGAATTGTACTGCAGTGAGAGAAATGGATGTGCACTTTCAGTGTTAATTCAGAAGCATGGATTACTGAGAAGGCCTATTGCGTACTTCTCATCGACACTTGACCCTGTAGCTGTGGGTTTACCAGGTTGTCTGAAATCTGTGGCTGCAACATGCAGGAGTCTGGAACAGAGTGAGGGAATCATAATGGGATATCCTGTAAGGGTATTTGTACCTCACAATGTGGCAATTCTTTTGACAAGAAGCAGAACTCAGTACATGTCACATAGTCGGTTGACTAAATATGAGAAAGTGATTCTAGGAGCATCGAATGTGACTCTTGAGAGATGTGTAAATGTGAATCCAGCGACACTTTTGCCGGATATTGAAAATGTGGGTGTGAAAACAGAAGATGATCATGATTGTTTGGATGTGCTTGAGTACTGTACTAAACCGAGACCAGACATAAGGGATCTTCCCTTACATGAGAGTGATCATGTGTTGTTTGTGGATGGTTCATGCCTGAGAAATGATGATGGTGTGCTATGTGCAGCATATGCGGTGTGCAAAGTTTCAGAGGTTATGGAAGCATCACCATTGAAAGAAGTGAAATCTGCACAAGTTGCTGAATTGGTGGCATTGACAAAAGCTTGTGAAATTGGGAAAGATTTGAGGACGACTGTGATGACTGATAGTCAGTATGGATTTGGAGTGGTGCATGATTTTGGCCAGCTTTGGCTACAAAGAGGTTTCTTGACATCGAGTGGAACTCCAATAAAGAATGCTGAAGTGATTGGGAAATTACTTGAGGCGATACAGCTGCCTAAGGAGTTAGCAGTTGTAAAGTGTGCTGCCCATGGACAAGGGGAGGATTTTATAACGGTTGGAAACCGTTATGCGAATGACATTGCTCAATACTGTGCGAAATCCAATCAGTCTATTAATAGGGAACGAGAGGGGGAAATGTCTTTTTGCTCTGTGATGTTTACTAATGCCTTAGAGACATGGGATGAAGTGAAGCAGTTGCAGGATGAGGCAGGAGAGGAAGAGAAAAAAGATTGGATTAAGGCAGGATGTGCCCCAAGAGAAATAGACCATGTTTGGGTCTATAGGGATGGCAGACCAGTAATGCCAAACTCCATTTTGTCGTCAATGGCAAGGATGTATCATGGCCAGGGACATTTGGGGAGGGATGCGATGATTAGGTCGTTCAAGCAGACCTGGTACAATGCAAAGTTCAGGACAATTGCAGAGAGCATCTGTCAAAGGGTTTTGATTTGTCAGCAATTTAACACTGGGAAAAAGACAGTGGTGAGTCTGGGAACAATAGGCAGAGAAGGAGGTCCTTTTACAAGAATGCAGATTGATTTCATTGAAATGCCCCAAGTGAATAGACTAAGGTATGTTCTAGTGGTAGTATGTTTGTTTTCAAGATGGGTTGAAGCTTATCCGACTAGGAGAAATGATGGAGTAACAGTGGCAAAATTACTGTTAAGGGAGTTGATTCCTAGGTACGGGTTTCCAGTAACGATTGAGTCTGATAGAGGTGGACACTTCTATAATGAACTCATGAGTTTGATTTGTGAAGCATTAAGCATACAGCAGAAGCTACATTGTGCATACAGACCAGAGGCTTCTGGTGTGGTTGAGCAGATAAATGGCACAATCAAAAACAGGATTGGTAAAATGTGCTTAGCCACTGGCATGAAATGGCCGGACGTCTTGCCTCTAGTGCTAATGACTATTAGATCTACTCCAGATAGAACTACTGGTTTAAGTCCGCACGAAATAATCATGGGACGTGCAATGCGCCATGCATTTGTGCCTGTCAATAAGTTGATGACAATAACTGATGACATGATTTTGGATTACTGTAAAGGCCTGGCTGACGCAGTTCATTCTGTGTTTCACCAGGTTGGAGAAGAAGCTACCACACTTGAGAAGAAGCAAGCTCATGATCTAAGTCCAGGAGACTGGGTGAGGATTAAGGTGCACAGAAGAAGAAATTGCTTAGTTCCAAGGTGGGGAAGGCCGAGACAAGTCATTCTAACTACGACAACTGCAGTGAAGTGTGCTGGTGTGAAAAACTGGGTGCATGCGAGTCATACTCTGAGAGTTCCAAACCCAAAAGAGGGAACTGGTAAAGAGTACTTTGAAGAATCGGATTCTAGTGATGATGAAGACCCAGAATCAGTAAGAAAAGAAGCAGAAAAAGCTCCAAGAGAACCATTGGGAGTCTCAGAAAGGAGATCAGATTCTGTAAGAGAGCCTGAAATTTCAAAAAGCAGTGAAGAAAAAAGAAAAGAAAAGAGCAATTCCACAGAGATTACTCCTGAATCGGAAGAGGAGGAGACTGAAGAACCACTTGAGATTATACCTGAAGAAACAGGGTCAGAAAAAGATAGAGAGGGACAGATTGCGGAAGACCCCCGAGGAGGTGTAGGGAACATTCTTGACAAGCTAGGTGAAGGGACAAGTAGACAGCAAGAAGATTGCGTGTCGGAGACCCGAGGAGGGACAGGAGTAGGGAAGTCTCAAATAGTGGTGAAAGAAACTGTGGAAGAAAAGAAAACTGCTAGAAAACGAAAACAGAAGGCACTTGAAACAGAATTGGATGAGAGTGAGAATGAACAAACAGAGGGTCGAGTTCTGAGAAAGAGAACTTGGATTGGAGAAAGAAATAATAAAGAAATTAGGCCGAAAAAGGTGATAAAAGGAGATCGTTGGCCTAACAACAGAGTAAAAAGATTGAGATACAGAGTAATAAGAACAAATACATCAAAAGCTGAACAAGTGAATGAAGTATCGAGTCAAAATGAAGTAAAAAGAAAGGAGCAAGAAGAATCAAGAGAACCTGAGGAAATAAAAAGAATAAGAAGACCCAACCAAAAGTACAGATCACCGGAATGGTCTTATGTGGCACTGTCTGAAGAAGGAGAAGAAGAAACAGTGACTCGAGATAATCCGGAGGGGATCTTGAGAAAAGTGGTTGAGGAAAAAGAAGGAATCTTAAAAATTATCCTGACTGACATTGGAGATGAGTCAGATGCACAAGATGTTGTTGATGATCTGATACAATTTGATGTTACTGAAGAAGAAGGAGTGAAAACTGATGAATATCCAAATTGAGTGAACTGAGAAATCACTTGGAGGAAAAGTGAAAAGAAAAAGTCTGAAATTCAGTTGTCTGAAGTAATCCAAAGTATAATAGTAGTGGAGTAGTAGAGGCTAAAGTCAAAAGACAAGGTCAAAGTAGTAAAATGGCTAACATAGAGGATAATCAAAGTAGATGTGCCTTCTTTAGAAGATGGTGTAGAATGTGCTGCTGCTGTGCTGGATTATTAATGCTACTGTGGGGAGTTTTAGTTTTATTAGTTACTTTTAAAGTTACATTTGAGATGCATACAGAAAATATGACAGATATAGAGAAGAATTTGCAAAAAGTAGTTCCGACTAGGATTAGTAATACTTACATACACAAAGATAGGTCAATTAATAATTTTTCTAGTAATGTTTTTTCGAACTTGTTGTATGAATATGTGAAAACAATGGAAGTTAGGGATTGCTACGTTTGTATGCAATTACCTGCATCCGTTTCAGAGGGTGTTACTTATCATCATTTGCCAGCTACATATGGTATTTCATGTAGTATACTAAGTAGTGTTTTCTATTTGTTAGGGAAAATAGATTATAAGATGTCTAACAGAGATAGTATTTTTGGGCATTTGCCAATGAACAAAGAGCTGAATCCAGCTAAAGAAGCTAACACTTTTGGTGAAATTTGTATTGAAGAAAAAGGATTAACATTAGATTACATTTTTAAGAATAATTTAACTTGCAGTCTGAGAGAAGAGGAGAAAGCTTTTCTGGATATGGTTGAGGAAAGGAGATTGAACATGCATGAGAAAGCAGGGAAATATAAAGTGAGTGAGGCAATTTGGGACATTGAAATGGGAAAAGAATTGAGAAATGGGGCTAGTCCAACTTTAGCTCTAGATGTACCACAGAAGGGTAAGCTATGCATTACAAGGAGGAAATCCCAATATGATACATATTTTGTTGGGACTAGTGAGTGCCATGATACATACTTCATTGCAACAGGTTGGGGTTTCAGAGGTGGAGAAAATACAGTCTTTCCAGGAGTGTATTATGTTTGTGGGAACAAGGCTTATTACAAGTTGCCTGACCATTGGTATGGCACGTGTTATGTGGGCCTGGTCTTTCCAAAGATTTTCCATATAGATAAAATAAGAGATGTAGAACATATTAATTTACTAATGCGTTTCAAGAGAGAAACTTGGTCTGAAATAGTGGGTGATATTTTTGGGGTTTTAATTCCAGCAGTGGGAATTTCTTTAAATGCTTATGGAATTCGGAAACTGTCAACAGTGGTGGATCGCTTATCGACAAATACCGCTGGAGGGTTTCTTTTAGTGAATACGGAATTAAGTGCCGTACGTGCCATGTCAATGCAAAATCGCCTTGCCCTTGATATTTTATTGGCCAAGGAGGGTGGAGTTTGTGGAATGCTGAAAGTTCAACATTGTTGCACTTACATTCCAGACGAAAGCAAAGACCTGAAGGTCTATATCAAAAATATTACTGATTTGCATGAAGAATTAGTACCACTTGAAGCTGAGAGTTTATGGACTAAAATAGCTAATAAGGTGATAGCTGTTAAAGATTTTATTGCAAAAATAGGTAGTACTATTATAGGTAGAATATTGTTTCCTTTAACTTGTATAATTATTGCTTTATTGATACTGAGATTAGTGTGTGTGTGTTGTAAAAACAGGGGAGGGAAGAAGAAATTGAATAAAGAGAGGAAAAACAAAAGGTTGAAAGAGAACCACAAGAAATTGAATTAGAAGAATTGAGGGAGAGTGTTTATTTGGAAACAAAGAGGGATGATGAAAGAGTGACTGGTGTGTAGTGTTGTGTAAGGAGGAAAAGACATTTCCGATTTCTCCTAAAATGGGACTAAATTTTCACGAATTTTTGTTTGGGTTTATTTGGTGATAAAATCACCAAAGGGGGGATTGCTAGAGCAGAGTTTTCAGTTTGAAAATTAACTGGGTTTTGAAGCTCTGGCATGTCTATTTGTTATATTAATTTATTAATTATTAATTATTAATTATTTGTCTTGTGTAAGTGTTTATACTAATCAACTCGTTTGTTTTAACAAGAGAGAATTACACGTGGGAATGCATAAGTGTGCTGTTTAATAATAATGTGCGTGTTTACATGTTTAAAGATTGCTGTGTGTTGTTTTTTTTTAAGCACAAAACGCTTTTCGAATTAATGCTTTTCTATGTTGCAAGAGCTAGATAATTGCATACACATAAGGGTATTAGTGGGGTTAACATTGTTCAATCACTATGCTGTGGTAATGTTGTTTTTGTCTCTTTTAATTAAGATGGTCTATTGTGGCCTATTGTGGCCTAAATAAAGATGGCCGATATGTAAAGCCTGGCCTCGAGTAGAAAACTGTGACGAGAGAGAGCCTTGCTGAATATGGTCCTGAAGTCAGCTGACCACAGTCCTTGCTTTGCCTGGTTAAAACTTTCCGTGAGGACAGCAGCAGTTTTGGGCGATCTCCAAATGAAATGAAGCGTCCTTGGCAGCTTTGGGAAACAAAGGAGCTTTAAAGAAAGACTCTGAACTATGATCTCATTGCCGGGGAGACGTGGAAACTACAAGATACAAATGTATTTTTTGGTTCCTGTTCCGTTATGTTTATTTTGTGATTTTTCCTGAGCGGAGATTTTCAAATGTAGCGATGCTACATCCTTTCCTTCTCGCTTTGCTCAGAGGTTTGACGGAAGAAGTCAATACAAATTATATTTTCCTTTGTTTGATTTTCTATAAGAATTGTTAGCCTAGAGAGGGTTTTTGCCACTTGCCATTTGCCTTTGCCGCGTTCCGAATCTGCGTTGGTGAAGATCGTTGCTGAGAGGACTTCGTCTTGAGAGACTTTACCGAGAGACTTGTCCTGACCCGTTCTGACATTTAGCTAGAATAGGTAACTATGAGAAAAAATGATTTATTCTGATTGATTTCCTTTGACTAATTTTAGATAAAGCAATATAATTTTGAATATGGTGTTGGTTATTATTTCTTGTCAATTATTGAGTATCCTATTTTGATTATTATTGTATAGATTGTTTAGATTATGTTTAACCCCTTCAGCGCTGCGCGGATTCCCCCGCGGTGCTGAAGTGTTCGAGCGCGGGCGGGGCCATGACGGAACGGTTCCGTCATGAGCACAGCTCAACCGATGCTCATGACGGAATCGTTCCGTCATGAGCATAGAAGGGGTTAAGGACAGTCTCAATAACTAGATCTTATCGACCCCGATATAGATGCAGGGTGTTTAGGAGTTTTTCTTTCGACAGGTTATTGCTGGTAGAGTATTTGAGCGTATGTTACTGAAATGGGCCCTAGTGTATGAAGAATGTATGTGCGTGTAACTGTGAGATTACTCTATCCGTGGGAGTAGGGATATTATATACACCCTGATCTCTATCACCATGCGACCAGTGGCGGGGTTATTTAATGATTACACCCGAAGATTAAGATACAAACATCCCTGCTCTGTCAGGACTATTATAAATTCCTCATGATAAAGCGGTGATTTCTCTTTAAAGGGGCTGGATGTGAAACGACTGCAAACGACACTTTGTCTATGTCACTTAAATTTGGCAGCTATCCACTAGCTCTGCATCTAGAAACAACTCCATATTGTAAAAAAATAGTTCTCTCAAAACAAAAACGTAAAACTTCTCTATTCATGTTGGCGCTGTCTAAAATCCATGGGATGAACTACCTTTCATCTGGGTGTCCGGGGAAACCATGGAAAAGATGAGAATGTGTTCTCTACATGATTTACTAAAATGTCACCCAAATCAGAGACTCAAAAAATGATTACACAGGCAGGCTAGTCTCAAGCCTTTGTGGGGCATTGGCCAGAAACTAGTTGTGGGGCTGGGACCCAAAGAACCTGGTTTTAATCCCTTCTTCCCAGCTTGACCAAACTGTGTGACCCTGGGCAATTATTTTCCTTCAGCAAACCTCCTTTTCTATTATCACATTTGAGAGCACTTCAAAATAATTTGGTTAAGAATGAACATAGTATTAAAATCTTTTTTTATATATGGTTGATTGCAATATAATGTTGTTCCATGTAGAAAACAATAAAGGCCTTATTTAGGAGAGAAAGGGCAAACTGACTTGTCTTTTGGGTCAATAATACAATTGTCATCAGGGTAGAAGGAGGTCATAAGGAGATACCCATCCAATAGCTGAATTACACAATGTGTGCTATGAAAACCTATTTTCAGTGCCAGCTTCCCAGCTTGATAAAACTGTGTGACCGTAGGCAATTACTTTTATTTACTGTCCATCCTTTTTCCTGATTATCACATTTGACAGCACCTTGAAATAAATAATTTCAGGATGTACACTGCGCAAAAGCCATTCTTGTATATTGTTGGTAGACTATAATGTTGCTTCATTTGTAACAAAAATAAACGCTTAGGAAGCACAAAATAACTGACTTTTTTGTTTGGCGGAAGAGGGCAGGGTGGTTAGCTGTCAATTCTACAAAAGGCTACTTAGTGCAGTGATATGATTTAATGTGGTTAAGTGAAACAATGCAGATTTTTGAAGAATACACTTTTTACATTTAACAATTTGTATCTGGGCTCCATGGCAGTCAACAACACTTATAATGCGAGAGATGCAGGATGGGCTAAGAGCAGAATCTATTGGTTCTTTGCCACTGTGGGGCTTCTCTTGCAGAGAGGAATCCTGTCACAGCATGGAAAATTGCCAGCACAGCTGCAGAGAATTGTGGGATCCTTTACCACCGTCACTACAACTGACCTTTTAGTAGGAAGGGAGGATATTGAGGGCAGGCACTTTTGCGCCACCGGAACATCACTTTTTTGACGTTCCGGTGGCGCAATGTGCTACTGGCATATTTATAAGGCCACGTAAAGCCACTTTACGTAGCTTTTCATAGGCTTATAAATATGTGCCCCTTTAACACAGAAAACTGCATGAAAGGGCCGTTCCATAGGTGTTGCTGGGGTCGTTCCCAGCAACACAACATCCATGGCTTTTTGACACTGCCCCAGATTGATGAGAAATCGTAAGTCTAAGGCAGTGCCATAATGGAGGCACAATGAGGAGAAATATTTTCATTTCTCCTCGTTTTTCCTCTTTCTATCTGTGCTGCATTCTACAGCACACATAGAAAGAGGAAAAAGCCTCTTGTGATTGTTTTCGTGCAGGAAGGTTCCCCTTCCTGCACACAAATAATCATCCTCGCAACTCAGGTACCCTTGCAGCATGGTGCAAAGGTGCCTGTGTTTGGCGCAGGGCAGCCATAAAGCACCAGCGCAGGGGAAAAGGACAGGAATGAGCCGTATCTAATAGATACGGTGCATTCCTGCCCTTTTGTTTTGCCGTAGGGCAGCGTATCAGCAGCAGCGGTCCGTGGAGGGAGTTTCGTGGGGCGGAAAGGCGGGGCAGGGGAGGGGCAGGGTGGGGGTTACTAAACACCGGAACATGGATAATTGGAGGGCAGTAAACAATTAAATAAGTAAAACAAATTTGGTAGCACGCGCTGCACCGCTTTTTGTGATGCAGCGTGCGCTACGAAATTTGTTTTATTTATTTAATTGTTTACTTACCTCCACTTATCCATGTTCCGGTGTTTAGTACCCCCCGCCCCGCCTTTCTGCCCCACGGAACTCCCTCCACGGACCGCTGCTGCGTGTCAGCTAGGCCTGCTGCGCTGCCCTACGGCAAAAAACCCATAAATGAGGACCTGAGTGGCGGCCACCCAGCGAGTGGGTGCAAGTTCTTTGCACGGCCACACCCAATAAGCTGTGAGCATCCCTTTTGTGATACTCACAGCATGGGCATGGCATGAATGTTAATGCAGGCTAGGATTACACAGACCCCGCTGCCAAACATGTTGCACCTGCTAACAGCTTTGCCCAAAGCACGGGTCTCTTCAGGGAGAAGGGTCAGGTGTACAATACCCCTTTCCACCCCATCCCTGCTGAAGATAGTTATTATAGGTTGCAGGGTTGGGGATCTATTAAGGGGACATTTTCGTGTAGGCCGAATGCAATATAAATGCTATTTTTGTTTTGATCGTCCTCCTTCTGTCTCCATAGAACATATTTCATGTTTATGTTGTAAATTATACTCGTATTTTTCAAAGTATTGCAAAAAGTAACTTTTGTGAACCACATAAAGACATGCTACGTAAAATAATAATAATCAGTAAATAAAACCGACTGCAAGGAAGAATGAAAGCAATGCTGCTAGTTTACGTTTAAGATACATTTACAACCACAGGCGCTTAATCTACTTGCTGTTCCCACAGTTTCATCGCTCTTGACTCAATGTGATCCTGGTAATCAGGCTGCTGTTATTTTTTGACTGCAGTTATCTCATCTGGGAATCTGTGTCATTTGTCATTCATCAAATATTTAGGTATCACATCAAGTTTACTAAATCCTGTCATGTTATGCCAAATCAGTGCCGCATATTGTGTGACAAATCTCACCCGGCATGATGCGCCAAAGCTTTCATTACCAGGGAAGTGGAAAAGATGGGGTTTCAAACAAATCAAAATGAAATCAGATTTGAGGGAAATGAACTGAGCGAGTCACTCTCTGCGGTATGAAAAGCTAATATGCCCAAATCATATTGAATATGTTCTCTTCTATTGAGTTACAAAGTAGCTAATTTAATTTCCAAATGCATTAACTCGTCATCCTAAAGTTTATGCACTTTCAGTACTGAATGCGATGATGCAAACCATGAAAGCGGACATGGCATACTGCTACATTAATACTGTGTATTCAGCGCTAGCGTCACGGGCATTGATAGAGAGTGACCAGCGATAGGGGCGAGTACTCCTGATTTGCCCTTTGGTGCCCCTGGCACTGACTAAGTTATGCCTGGTTCTAAACTGTCCAAGGAATTCAACCCTTAGGACAAAATAGAAATGTGCCTACTTGGCCGCTCCTCATATATTTGAGAAATACATTTTTGGGGACTTCTGGAAAGCAGCGGTGCTGAATTTCATATCACCATTCGGCAGCGCCCTAAAGTTGCTGCCTGACCTTGCATTATTCTAGTGCCAGCACTGATGCTGGTCTCAGCAGTCATACAATCAGCAGAAGGAACATAGCGGAATGAAATCCCTAGGAGATCAGTTACCTTTCAATAGTTTCCACTGCTGCCCCTTCCCATAGCCTCTCAGCAGCTATTAGGATGCTGTTAAGGAGTGAAAGGTGGTACAAGTGGTAAATCATTTGATTTCCTCTGTGATCGAAGGATGAGTGATGTCACTTCTGCTACTGTGGGCATTTCAGTGAAATGATACCCGCGATAGTAGTGATGGGATGAGCCAGCTCAATTGTAAATGAACTGGTGTACACATACAGTAATGGGGTTTTTTATGGCTCTTAAAGGACTATAACTAATTCATTGTCAGAAGTGGCATAGTGTGTGAAAAAATATACCAGAATATGGCCCAATCTATTGCCATTGACTAAGGGCCTTATTTAGATCTTGGCGGATGGAATACTCTGTCACATCCCATATGCCGTATTAAGATTTCCATAGGATATAATGAGATCATAATAAGGCAGACGGGATATCAGTCAACGTTGTATCCAGTCTCATTCTCTCGTCGGAATTGCAATTGACTTCCGGGAATCTGACATTAAAACACCTTCCCCCATGGAGTGCCTTGAGTTTGTGAACTCAAATATCTAGAAGGCACTTCATGGGAGAAGGTGTTTTAATGTCAGACGACTGGAAGTCAATTGCAATTCCGATAAGAGAACGAGACCGGGTATAACACGCCTATCCTTTCGGAATGAAGTAAGCCTGTGCGGAGCCTTGACCAAACGCTACTTTAATTGTTCCGGTTTAAAAAAATAAGCCGCGTTTGATGAACACGCTCTCTCTATGTTTCCCTGTTTTTCGACACAGCGCGTCAGCAGCCAGCAAGTAACTAGCAGCTACATAACAAGCCGAAACACTGAAGAAGCACTAGTAAGCTTGAATTCATGTAGATTACAATTCTTATACATCGCAGACCCGGTTGGGTTCTTCTTTTTAACCGTATCCATTTGTTGCCCACAGTACGTCCCTGAACTGATGCATTATTGATTCGCCAGCAATCCGTTCAAAGTAACAACAACGCTCCAGCAAGCTTGGTGCAAAAAATCTTGAATAGAAGTAAGTGCCATATTTGTGCGCCCTGCAATGACTTTACTTCAGTACAATCTGTCCATATATTGAAATATACTTTATTGTGTTCCAGACTGAGTCTCTCACAAGCTTCTTTGGCCCTTCCGAAGTGTACCCTAGGAATTTATGCCTCTCACATTACCAGGTATTCACATGAGAATATAAGCTTGAACGCATATCAGGAGATATAGAGATTAATTTCTTGCTAACAATACATGATCCTTTTTTCCTAGATAATCCAGTCGACGCCCTGAAGAGAATTCCCTAAATTACTGTGGGAATCAAATTCCAATTCAAATTCAAATAATCTTTATTCGGGTATTAAAAATATCCATAAAAGATACATATTATAAACAGTCCCCTTTCCGTTATAAATTTGGACCAATATACACATTACACATAAATACAATAATAATAAAAACCCATCAGCATTAGTAATTTAAAAACGGGACAATTGTGTGCATTTTTCAGCTCATTCAACCGTACAAGATTTCCCCGGTAGCGTAGGAGGAGAGACCCTTTAAAATACACTTGTCTTCAAACAGGAATTACGAGCCAACCCAGGGTAAAAATCCTTAAATCCTTCCAACCCTTAATAAGTCCGAGAGGATTAATCCTCTCCTCTAGTGTTCCTTAATTTTACCGCCAATCTTAGAAAGTGTACAGTGCTAAATAAGGTAAAAGGATCAGAAGAAAGTTTGAGAAATAGGAGAGCCACTTTCGCCTGTCTAATTTTAGATCGTCTTAAAATGGTTTTTAAAAACAGAGAACTTGGGTAAGCGTAGAAAGGGCAAATTAGGACGAAGTGAAGGGTATCTTGCGGAGATCTTAGATCGCAGCCGCAACACCCTTTTGTACTTACATTATTTACAAAACTGGCTGGGACTGACAGAATATGGTGCAGAAGGTTTAACCTGAATCTGGTCATCAGAAATCTGTCCTGTCTGTTGTACATGTTGGAAAGATAAAATTCCATGCCCGGGCATGATTTTGCAAGCTGATATGATCTTACTGTAATTTTCCGCCCTTCTCTGTCCTCTCTGGCCCTTGCTAAGTACCGCATGAATTCTGCCTTTATAACACCCTTGTCGGTAGTAGCTAGTGTGAGAGGTTCATTAAAAAAGTTTGCATGGCCCAGTCTGCTCAAAACATCCCTTACATATTTGAGCGAGGGTATTCGAGACCCTTTATACCCCCTCATGCAATCCTCCAGTATTTGTCTACTTAGGCTTGCCTCTGGATTTGTCCAAATTTGTATCCAACAGATAATGGGTTTGAGGCAAGCCCTCTCACTAAGGTAGGTAATACCCAGCTCCTCATGGACAATAAAGGAAGGGATGCATTGGGGCACTTGCAAAAGCCTTCTTAGGAACTTGTTTTCCTCCAATTGGATTTTCCCTAAATCTGTGAACCCCCACACCTCACTCCCATACAGAGTCTTTGCGCAACATACCGCGGTATAGAATTGCACTATTTCATTGGGTGACCAACGGCCAAGTCTACTCGCATAATTCATAATTGAACCCACCGCACTAGGATGTTGGCTACATTTGTGCCTTAATAATGGTTTAAAATTAAGATCCTTATCAAATAGGATCCCCAAATAGTTAAAAACTTTTACTTTTTCAAGTTTATGTACTCCTATTGTGAAGCTACAGTTCTTAGAGGGCGTTTTGCCTGCTTCCATGACGTATGACTTTGAAAGGTTGGGGACTAAATCTAGGTCCGCCATGAATCTAACAAATCTGCTGATAAGAGCCTGTAGTCCCCTTCCCGTGCGCGCCAAGAGGACCGCGTCATCTGCATACAAGAGGACGGGTATACTTCTCCTCCCGATGCAGGGACAATCTACCTCCAAGGCTCCAAGCGCCTTTTCTAAACCATTTATGTAAAGCGTGAACAGAAAAGGCGCGAGGATACATCCTTGCCTCACCCCACCCCGGCACCGGAAGTCTTCCGTGAGGTCCCCCTCATCAGTGAATCTAACCTGTGCCGTTGTGTTTTGATGAAGCATTCGTAAGACGTGTATCAGTCCTGGATCCACACCCATGGCTCCCAGGATTTCCCACAGCTTTCTTCTGTGAACACAGTCGAATGCTGCTGAGAGGTCCGTGAATGCCAGGTACACAGTGCCATACCTGGCCTGAGTGTACTTTGCCACCAGGTGATAGAGATTGAGACATTGGTCTGTCGTAGAGCGCCCATTACGGAACCCGTACTGTACGTCTGTAATGATGTCATTTTCGTCAGCCCAGACCATTAAGCGGTTTAAGATGACTCTCCCCAAGACTTACGCCGTAACATCTATGAAGGATATTGGACGATAGCATTGCGGGTCATTCCTATTTCCCTTTTTAAAAATTGGCACAATGACGGCCGTGGACCAAGATCTAGGCATACCTACTTCGAAGGCTGTATTAAATACCCTGGTCAGTATGGGAGCCCAGAGATCAACCTGGCTTTTAAATAGATCAGGGGGAATCCCGTCAGGCCCTGGCACCTTTCTCATTACCAGGCCCTCTGTTCCTGATTTGACCTCGGCTACCGTAATGTACATCCGGGCACAAACAGGGAGTCCTATGGCTAGAATTGGTTGCTCCTCTGATTCACCACAATTATATAGACTAGTAAAGTGCGCCACCCATGCTTCTGGCAAAATATGGGACGCCACTTGCGGTTTATTTGGGGGTTGAAAACATGGGTCATTTATTACCTTTCAGAAGCTATTCATGTCCCGACGCTCCGCAGCCTCTCTCAGTGACTCCCAAGCCTGGGATTGTAGGGAAATTTTCCGCATTTCAATGGCCGTTTTATACCGCGTCCTACAAGCAACGATCTTGCCTCTTTCCTTTGGGACTGTTTTGAGTGCCAGCTTCAGGTCCCTGTGGGCCCTTGAGCAATCCTTGTTGAACCATCTTGGGCAAAAATCAACCTGCGTCTTTGTTTTACTCCTCAGGAGACTATCTATGTGCTGGGCGGTGCCCTCAAACGCTATGATCAAGTCGCACCCCTATACAATGGGGTCCAGGCACCTCCATGTCTGGCTATCAGTATTGGCGAGGAGCGCTCTATGGAGTGCTATCCCGTCAATGTTGCTCCATCTGATTCTCCTGCCCTGGTCCTTTGCCTTATATTGGCCTACGGTAGTCCTTTTATCCACTTTAGTAATTAGATTATTGTCCCTTAGTGACAGTACCAGGGGGTTATGGTCGCTGAAGGCACTGGCCACTATCTTAAAATGGCTAACCCTACCCTTTAGTACACTTGTTACAAAGATATAATCAATAATTGAGTCGCTTCCCCTTCCCTTAAAGGAGGGAGTTATTGTGTTAGGCAACCCACAGTCGATCAAATCCATCGTGTGGGTTAATGCAAACTTACCCAAAATTTTACTTAATTCCGTGCCCTCTCTAGAGTGCTCTGGATGCCATCCCTTAGTAGAGGGGCATGCATCCCAGGTTCCTCTTTCCCATTTCAGATAAGGGCACTGGTGACAATTGAAATCCCCCATTAAGATCAACTGGGTACCTGAGTCCCCTGTGTCATATGAGCTAACCAATCTCTCTTCCAACTCGGCCAAATTTAACATAGATTGTCCCGCATTATAAAAATTAATAAAAATGAGCTTTAAGCCCTTCTTAGAGTATCTAATACCCTGGAGGCAGCCCGAATCCCACCCCAGGTCTAGCCAGGTCCCTTGCAACGTCAATGCCACATACGTTATTAGACCTCCCCTAGCACGGCCCATTGATGATTTGTGAGCTGGAACAAAGAACATTTTATAACCCTCCAGAGGTGGCACACTATTGTTAATTTCCCACGTTTCCTGGAGGCAAATGACGTGATATTGTCTAATGAGGTCTAACCATTCTATATTATGGATTTTGGCTGCAATTCCTGCGATGTTCCAAGAGGTCATCCTCAGCTCCATAGGAGTTAAGTCAAGGCCACTAGTCCCTCCACTCGTCTCCCTTAGGGGAGGACACGTTTCTGTACTAATTACTTCTAGGAACGTATCTTCCACACCCCTCACGTACCCTGCTAAGGTGCCAACTGCAATTTCCAGATCATGTACTCCTGGTGGACTTATATCTTCAGAATTAAGATGAATGTCATGTTCTCTCTCGGTCTCACCGCACCCTGTTCTCACCAGTCAGTCTTGTTCATCCAGGACAGATGTACTGGACAGAGGGGCAAATCTATTTGTTGCATAGCCTGAGGTATCCTCCCTGCCTTTATTGGTAGCCCAAATCTGCTGCATTCTCTGCCCTGACTCTGAGGCATTATCCCTGTAGAAAAAGTACAGGGGTAGCATCCTTATGCAGGACCCACTTGCACCCTCCCTGTGACGGTTATCGAGCAAGTCTCTGTGGGAATCGAAACGCGTTGTCACCACACAATGCAGGGATTTCTTCACTCAATTAAGTTGGCCTTAGTAGAAATGCTGTAAAAAATCTCAACTACTAAGCATAATTACTTTTCCCCATGTGTAGCAGCACCATTAACATTTTAGACAACCTGACTGGTAAAGATTGCCGAGTTACTGCTCTTGTTTTTCAAATCTAGACTGGCTTTATTGTACACAATCACTGTTGGTTATTGTTGTTTGCAATTTGTATGTTTCTTTGTCAAATCACATTGTTGATTTATGTCTTCCTATTTATTTGAATCATGTAACATGCATTTACACAATATGCACTAATTTACACGTATCCACTTGTGCCTGACTCAAGTAATAGTGTGGATTTAATTCTTTTGAAAAAAAAGTGAATGACATAGCAAATAAACGCTTAACCCCTTCGCTGCGGCGGAAATTCCGCCGCAGCGCTGGGGGGGTGCGGGGGGACAGCGCGGTGGCCCGGTGCTCATGACGGAGCCACGCCGTCATGAGCCACGGTTGGGCTGTGCTCATGACGGAGTGGTTCCGTCATGACTCCGCCCACAGCGCTAATCGCCCGCACAGGCGGGGAATTAGCGCCACGTGGGCGGCGCGGCCGCCAACGGCCGCAGCATGACGGAACCACTCCGTCATGAGCACACGGCAACCGTGGCTCATGACGGCGTGGTTCCGTCATGAGCACGGAAGGAGTTAAAGTCTAGACTAATTGAGTTATTGGGCCGCAGTCTGTTATACTACTTTAGCAGCATTTGAATGTGACGGCTTGGACATTATTTTTCTGTACGATTATTAGGCCCTGCCCAGCTGCCTTGGGCCAAACCCCTTCTTTGCTATAACGTTTAGAAAGTAGACATTTCTCTCTGCTTATGACTCTTTGTGCTTTGCAGCCTGATTCCAATAGGGGAGAGGAGTAGGCCTAACGGCTAGGACAGTCGACCTCGAATCTGGGGAACTGGGTTCGAGTCTCGGCAATGATGCTGAACGTCCTGTGATTCTGGGTAAATCACGTAATCTCCCTGTGCCTAACAAAAATTAATGTGTCCTCATGTAATGCAACTGGTGCTATGTAAAGTGCTCTGATACCTCATTCGGGTCAAGTTTGCGCTAGATAAAACTCTGTGAAAAAAAATACACAACTAGGCCTGGGTGACAGCTACACTTTGTGAAAACTTTCCAGACAGCCATCACACAGGAATGGTTGAGTGACGCAGGGTTACATTTGCATTCTAATAGTCTTCCTGGGCTGGGAGAGAAGGAGGCAGGTGCAATTAAATTAGCATAGGCTGTGTCTAGCCCCCACACAAAGGGCTGATTTACCCCCATTGATGTCTGGACCCAGGGGCTGGGATTGAAAAGGATTGTTGCGCACTTCCAAGGATTCTTTTGAAGTCATCCCTTGAGCGACGACACATTTTAATATAAGTCCAGGGGCTCTGACTCCATAATTTTGGTTTACTTTGTGGTCCTGAGGAGACCCTTCAACTAAGAGGAGCTACGCTACCAGCAGAGACTGCCACTTTGCCATTGCTCTGCTGTTATGGCCTGCCACAAGCTGTTCGCTGTGTTGTCAGGAGGAACAACCACTTTGCACCGTGTTCTGCTGTGTTGATATGCTGCATTGCCAGTAAGGAAGAAAGGATCCTACCCTCTTCATCCAATTACCCCCAGAACTCCAAGGGCTTGTTGGCCCACCCCTGGTTCTGGTAACTGGTCTCCGGGACATCAAAGAACTTGCTCTCACAGAATCTACCTCTTACCTTGAACTGCAGTACTGCCTGAGAGTTGAGGAGCGTTGGGGCTCAACACGCTGTGGCTATTTTTAGCAAAGGCCTCGTGGTTCCAGCATTGTTCTCTTCAACTGGGGACAAACACTTCGTGTTGTATGAGCATGCCTGGGACCCGCTGGCATAGTTGAGGAGGGAGTGTGGTGTTAATTGGAGCCCTTGCACAGCCTGACCATGGGGAACTTTTCTTGGCAGTTCCTAGATCACCGGCAGAGTTTGCGCTCCACTCTTCCCACACTAGTCCATTAAGGTACCAAGAGTGGTGGGGGCCCAGAAGTTGGTCACGCTGTACTCCTGCAGCTTAGTACTCTTCCACTGCTGCATTTTAGCTGACCGAGCGGTCTTCAAGATTGCACTGCGCTCTCTGCAACACATTGGGAACCCTTTAAATTCTTCTTCCCGCCCTGAGCGTTCTTAGAGGGATCTTTATGCGCTCCCCACAGCAGTTTGGGAATCCCTTGTACTCAGTTACCAGACACGGGCGGTTGAAAGGATTTTGATCCACTCCTCATAGTAGAGTATCACTTTTGACTACCTTTTCCCAAGAACTTGGATCTGAGAGGTCCACGCCTCACGATACTACAGTTATTTGCACATACTTTGTTGGGGGATGTGGATGGAACCCGAGTCATCCTGACACTTCGACACTCTGCTCCTAGCAGATAGGAAACAGTGCTTTCCATCAGATTCAGTACCACAATTACCCTACTGGAAACACGCTGGCTTCTGGATTTCTCGGGACACCCATACCCTGGGGGATCTACTTAGTAGTGGCCTTACGGGGTGAGTGCTCGATGGAGGCCCCATAAGCAAGAACTTGCCGCACAAGGGAAATTCGCAGTGAATGGCCACATTATAGGTAATAGTCCCTGAGACATCAGTGTGTCACTTTTTTTTTTTGCAATTATAGGCGCACTAATTGGGCCCGTAGTGATTACTGTACCCCTATGAAAAGTGTCCTGGGTCTGTGCTTCCTATTATAGATGTACAGATGGTGATATTTGGGGATCCAGGACTTTGGTCCCTAAACAAAGTTACCTTCCTTGCACTAATGTGGCAATTCCAGTATTATTTCATAACCTGTTGCATATCATGCCCTAAGTCTTCACTGAGGCTATAATGTATTTTGTGCTTTATGTTAGTGTGGAATCTTTTGTCAATACTTGACAAGAGGCAGGCAATGGGTGCCCTGCTTAGTTGTGTCCCAAGAGATGGCCCCACCATCAGGTGGGCCTGTACCCACCCCCCCTTAACTCCAGAGGCATTCATACAAATGTCCTTCAAAGTACTACTCCTGATCTACCCCCTCTTCCTCTTCCCCCAGGTGTCTGCCTAGAGTATTGGGAGTTGAGAGACATACAGACACCCCGAGCCCTGCATTGCTGTTTTCCTTACTAACAATATTTCTCAGTGGCTGTTTTCAATTAGGCCAAGATGCCCATAGTAGATGGTCAGATAGCAATCTCTCTGGATGATTTAAAGTTGGCAGGAGATGCTAGTTCTTCTATGGGTCACTATTTGGTCAACATAGGGAGATATGGTCCCTAACCAACAACCTTGATCAAAGATATGTCTTGGCCTCGTCTGTCTCCACAACTTTCCCCACCTACTATTGTCACATCTTCCACTTCATCAGTTTAATTGTCTAAACCTTTACCCCTGTGTTTCACATTCTGTTGAATCCTGGCACTGACAGTAGGTTTTCTGCATCATACAAAGATAAGAATGATGTGGTGGTTAAGTGTGAACCAGTACATGAGCAAGAACCTTTGCCACCTCAACCAAGATCTTTGTTACATTACCCCTATCTAATTCAGGTGATAACGTTTATTTTAATTTAGACTACTGACTTGCATTTATAGAGTTGAGTTTCTTTGAGGACTGTTACACATCGTAATCCAAACACAAAAAATGAGTGCAGAAGACATATAGTTTCCAGTTATTTCCTTTATTGCAAATTCAAATAAGTTGAATCCATGCCAACATGTGTTTCACAATATCTATTGCTTCTTCATTGCGGCATAAGTATAAATTAAATCAAAGTCTAAACTCCAAGACCCATAAAACAAAGTATATATACGTTCCTGTAAACCATCTATCACAAGTTAAAAAGAGTACCATGTAATATTTTATAGGAAATTCTTCACAAGTTTGATCAACAGAAGGTTGAAGACATGATAGCATGTTCTCATCAAGCAATACATGTTATCACGTACTCTAACTTAGTTCACTATTCTCTTTGTTCCAAAATCAGTACCTCATATATTTTATCACACACAGCTCCACTTTCTTAATCACATTCTAGCAAAATGATATCCCCATTGTAAATAAATGTATTATATACTTCAACATTATACCTATCATCCACATAAGTCGTGTCTATACCCAACGTTTCCAGATGTATGTATAATCTCCTTCTGTAGATCTCTGAATATATAATTAATTTCAAATGGTGCATTTTATGAATACTCTAAATACTCATAATCACACATCATTATTAAATACTTATTAACCTGAACAACTAAGACTAAACATTGTAACCACAGCTTAGCACACCAATAAGTCCTTCATATGCAGTAACAATATAATAAGCATTGAAACTGTGTTAAATTACTCTAAAAGTGGGGTGAACTCCATGATGTGCAGTACATTAAACTACTCCCCAGACTAAGTAGGTACAATGGTTATTTATCAAAATATTGAACAAACTTTCCTGTGTAGTAACACTTCGATAAGCTATAACACGATAATAGTTACACAGAAGGGCAGTATTCCATGGAAGACACTTTTACATGACACATACAAACGATATGCAAAGAAGCAAATTATTAGAATAAACTAGTACCTTCTCAACAATGCTAACTCGAGGAATCGATATATAACTGCTTTTCATGAATTTCATATTTTGGAAGAATTGCTTCCGTAATATATCAATATTGATTTAGGTTTGTCTTAATCAGAGACCCCTAACTTTCTTTGAGCAATAAGCAACATTTATGTGGCAGTCTAAATAATGAGCAACATCAGAGCAACAACAGAACATGAGCTAGGTAAAACAAATGTAACATGAACCAGCACTCTAATGAGCACTGTATCCAAACTTAACACCTATAAATAATCGGGAATACCTGTATAATGGGTACAATTAAAGTACAGGCAAATAACCCTAAAACGTTGCTCTCCACCCAATCTAAGCCTCTCTTTTTGTCAGTGTTGTACTGGACGAGCATTTCTTTTCCTCTGAAAGGTGAGTGAGAAGGCTTTCCTGACTGGTTGTCCACATTGCTGCTATTTCCCTGACACGTGTTTCTTAGGTCTGAGGCATTATGGCCTGATCCTTTTGAATGATGGGCTCACTGGAGTTAACAGCTGGAGGCTTCGAGTGGCTTCTGATGAGTAGAGCATCTGGGAGAGCCAAAACTGACACAGATTATCTCTACTCCAGCTTTCCAGCTCTGGGCGCTGGACCAAATCCTGCTTCTGTCCTGCCATCCTGACAAGGATGAGGCCTTCTCCTTTGATACCAGATCAGTCAGTGGTATCCATGGTCCATATAGGACATCATGAAAACCACAAAATATCTGACCACAGTAAAGTCCCTTAACACAGTGAACTCATGGCCCAATTGGCCACAATCCCAAAAAATCTTCCATTGTGAAATCGAAAGCAATTTGAAGGTCATTAGATGTGCATGCTAGAAGCATTATGGAACACAACAAATATGCCAAAAGGACATTATGAAAAATGTAAAAATATTCTGGCTATGCTATAATTAGATGTCAAAGTGAGATAACTCAGCGATATGGAATCAGCAGACAGTGTATACTGTTGGGATTGTGAAAGTTTCCAAAGAGAATTGAAGGATTATGGAAAAATTCACCATGATAGCTTAAGCGTTTTACAAAATTAGCAAGTGTTCTTGCTTACTGTTTAGAGAAAAATGCAAAGCGTTAGCTGGAGAAATTCAGAAATGTACATCTGCTAATTGAGATATAATGAAAAGTTTAAAAATATTAACTGAGGCGATGGGAAATTCGATGCCCACTGCATTTTTCCCATTTTGATTTTTTTTGGACCTTGTAATTGAGATGATCACCATGGACGGTACTACATACACAAGTGGTATAATAAAATAGTGCACCTTGATTGTTCTAGAGCAACTGTTTCTACTATGGCTGCCTGTCAGGGTCTGAGGCAGACACTGGGGAATAATAGCATATAAAACAGAAGGACGGAATACATTGTATTTTAGCCAACAAGCTATTTGTGTCCCAAATAAGGAATTGAAGGTGTGGTCTTAGTGGAGTGAAGGAAACTTTGGTTTTAGATGCATGATTTTCTTGTTGACCAGCTGTTCATTCTGATGTTCAAGAATATGTTTTTGCCTGCACTGTTTCTGCTTAGCATACATCTTACTTTCTAATCCTTTAGGGTATTTGTAGGTGTTACCAGTTACTACTGAACTTTACCAAACCATTTCTACAGATGGTATAACGTATCTTTCACCTTAAGAGAAATAACAGATGGCAATGGTTACAGTGGTCACCTTTTTCAATGTTACATTTTTCACTCTGTCCAAATTATCAACAGCTAAAGAAATGTTTTAACTGGCATTTTCATCTTCATGATGTGTCTCATATCATTTATGATACAGGTACCTAATTTCTTTCAAGTTTCGGGAGGACCTTGTCTAAGATTTGGGAGTTAAGCTCTTTCTTATCATTTTGATCCCCAGTTAAATGGGCAAACAAAGTGAACTAATCAAAGTTGAAACAATATTCGCAGTACTACATTAAAGGAACTCATGAAAATTGGGCTTCATATTTTCATGTTACAGAATTTTCCTATAATAATGTAACTCTGAATATTACCAAGTTTTAACCTTTCTTTTTATTAGAGGATTTAATCTAAGAGATGTTTCATCTTCTCCGTATATTGATCCTGCAGTTCCAGTGACTTCTGATTATTTTAATCAATTATTTTAACATAAACAGTTTGTTTCTGAAGCTTTAAGTCATTCTAAGATGAAAATGTGAGAAACTGCACACAAATCAAGATCAAATTAAATAATTCTTCTCTTGGAAAAAAAGGTCTGCCTGTGTTCTCATTGTCTTCCTGTCGTTCTATTGCTACTTAATTTTCGACCATACATTTTTGTTTCATTGTTGATAAGTCATCAGATCAATCCAGTTGCTTTTCACTTGAAGATACTCATACCCGGAAGATTAATTCAGTCTTACATTCATCACAACTAAAGCCATAAGTTCCTTTTCCTGATCATCGGCTTCCATCGGAACCCCTGCCGGTTATGATACAAAGCCAAGACAGGCAGAATAAGAGAACCAAGAAATTTATAAATTGCTTTTGAGGTCACCTTGAATGTCTGATTCACTATAAAGTCCATGATTTTAGTAAGCGATCTTGAAGTCTGGTCATGTTCTCTTGGTCATTTCTTTTTCAAAGGCACCCCGTAACATCTGGTATCTTCCACTTCTGGTGTTCTAGAGGGCCCCAGGCTGGGGGCCCCCAAACCAGTACCAAGTACCGTTGTTGACACTTCACTTTCAGGGTAGTGAGACAGAGCATCCAAAGACTTACTGAGGAAGATGGTGTGGCTAGAAACTCAGAACCCAGCAGCGTCACAGATAATACTCAATAAATCAATTTCCAGGAAGTGCTTCTTCTTTGAAAAGGAAAAGTACTTTAATGCACTTACAAGTTAATACTATGCATAACATTTCAAGAACATGCAACATAACAGCAGTAATAATGCACTGGAGACATACTCTAATGGTCCACACAAAGAAAAGAGAGTGCACACTAAGGATAGATCACTCCCACCAAATATTCCCCTGATGTAAATTAGACTCCAAATGCTGGTGGCACCTTTAGCAGTTTGCAGATGAGCACACCTAACCCCTGAAAGTACAATACCCCATATATCTGATGGAAGTAAACAGGATTAATGCATTTTGTTTTAAAGTAGGGCCTACTTGCATTTTCACATATGTCCATATACGTCTAATGGTAGAAAAAACACCATTTCAGCAATACCTTAACATTGCAAGATGTTACTACAAAACATGCACATATTTTGACTTTCACTATAGAAGAGTCATCCCTCTGGGCTTTAATATACTTTTCATAGCAAGAATACAAAAGCTGTAAACATTCCAGTGAAAATCATTTTTCCCATTAACCCGAGTTGACCAGCTATCATAGAAGAACCTCACACAATGATCTTATACCAATCTAGAACCTCTGCAAAGTTGATCCATGAAAGCCTCTGATGCTCAATACTTGCTTCCCTCTGGATCACCAATGCAATTTTCCAGAGGCTTAGAGTGACTAGTTTTTGAAAATGGGTAGATGCAATCTTGTGTGGACCTTTGTTGCCCCTGGCAGCTTCCACACACTGCTGAGACACATGTGTGGTGCTCTTGGCTTTTTGGAGCTTCACAATAAATATTATGCAAAGTTCCTGGCCTTCATAAGGTCTTCTATGTGCTTGTTTACCCCAGGCTATTCCCCTTACACAGGACTTTGATTTAGCTATCCGTCTTTAGTGCTAAATATTTACCTTTTACCTCGATTTCTCTAAAGCACCCGCCCAGCTGGGATTGCCACAACACCAGGTGCCTTAACAGACTCGCTGAGCAGGGAAGAGCACTGCTACCTGCCCTCCTCATGTTGCTACCTGCACACAAAGGTAGAGGGTTGTGAATGCTATAGTACTCTGTGAGCCTGTGGAGCACCCTCCTCACAGGGCTGATCCTCAAACAACTGGGTGCAAGAAGGACAATGAACCTACCACCAAAAAAGGGGAGTTGCTTAACCAGCGCTAGGAGCGGATTACCAAAAAGGTTGGAAACTATCTACAGTAGTTCACCCAGGGTCAATCAGGACAAGGAGGCCATCCTTAATGGAAGAAGATGCCTCACACACAATATTGTGTCATGCTTCATCATAGGCATCCTCTCCCCACCCTGGTAAGCTGGTACTACCAGGACGGACCCAACCTCCGTGAAGACTTTGCGGTAGGTGGGAGTTCTTACATAAAACATGGATTGAACGGCCAGCCTGTCAGCAGTGTAATTAACTTGGTTCAGCAGGGTAGTTCAAAACTAGGGGTGGGCGGAATTTGCGGAATTAACCTTCGCAAATTATCGCGAAAATGTTTAAAATTATCGCAAACAAGCAGAAATATCGCGAAGATGCGGAAGTTTTTTTCCGGCATGTTCGCGAGATTTTCTGCATGGTTGCGGGTCGCCAACTTACCCATGTGGTTGCTTGCGGGCGCGGCCATCTTGTTTTGAGTTGTTCTCGCGGTGCATGATCGCGAGAAGAAAGACGTGATCGCGCGACGCATGACGTCACTGCGGGCGCGAACTGTCGCGAGACAGCGCAAATGGCTAAAAACAATACAACATCTCATGGAGAACACGACCGGATCAAGAAAACTTGTCGGCGAACGCAGGGATTCAGGTAAGGCGATCGCGCGCGCGCGAGAATGTATTATTTTACAGCGCGAGCAAGAAACAAATTATCGCCAAGCTGCGGAAACCGGAATTTTTTACATTTTCGCGCTCTCCGCGGAACGCGAAAATGTCAAATTATCGCAATTTCCGCGAACGGAACGAAATTTTTGCCCAGGCCTATTCAAAACACGCTACCCATTAAGTGTGGCTTGGGGAAATATTTATCAATTTTTAAAAAACAAAAATGAACATATATAGGACAAAACTGACTTTGAATATGTATTCGGTACCCAGGAGTTTTCAAGGGAAGTCATGTCACTAGTTTTCCTGCTTTGTGCCAGTCAAAAGTTGCATTTAGAGTACATTGTACCCAAAGTGTAAAATGGATTTTAAGCACTACAAATTCTACACTTCAGCTAAGAAAAAAATGGTTGTTTCTTCTCAAATCCACAATGAATCATAATGGCTTAGCAGGCCATAACATTTTTCAATTGTGTCATATCTGTAACAATACTGCCAGCACAAAGATACAAGCATGAGTAAGACAAGAAGTCTTTCTCTCAGTCTCAACACATGTCCAGACACTTGTGATCCCGAACTGTGCGCAACTTGCTCAAAGTCCTTTCTCTTAGCTGTGCATAGCATCAGACCCTATACTAAAGGGTAGGCACTTACAGTTGCTGCTCAAGTCCATTCTAAATAGAAGTTCACATTGGGTGTATCTCTATTGGGGATACTCACTCGCTGCAGAGGTCCACAAAACAGGAGATCCAACAGCAAAAAAAAATGAAAGTGATTTTCTGGCCCCTAAGACTCCCAAACATTTGTTTTCATTCTTTGAACTGAGGGATACCTTTAAGTGTGCAAACTTCCAAATCAGTTCAGCTTGCAAATTTGCAGTTTTGAGTGCAAACCTTGTTCAGCTGTAGCAGTCTTGAGCAGCAGTAGGCACTATTTCCCACTGCAACCGAGGACCTCTAAGGGCCCAATGTGGACTAGCATGACTTGGTGGTGTTCCCTAACTAATGCACCACCCCACCCCTAGTAAAGTTCCAAACACCTTTCCTAGTGCATCAACCAATTCAAAGTACTCCTCCCTGGAGCTCTGCCTTATCCACAGCACCATCCCCTATCAGGAGCTGCATGGTCCCTACACCCAGCACCATTCGCAGTAGGCCTGGGCTAAAATTCCATTCCGGTCGCGGAAATTGCTATATTTTGACATTTTCGCGTTCCGCGGAAAGCGCGAAAATGTCAAAATTTCCGCATTCCACAGCTTAGCGATAATTTGTTTCTTGCTCGCGCTGTAAAATAATACATTCTCGCGTGCGCGCGATCGCCTTACCTGAATCCCTGCGTTCGCCGACAAGTATTCCCGATCCGGTCGCGTTCTCCATGAGATGTTGGATTGTTGGTAGCTATTTGCGCTATCTCGCGACAGTTCGCGCCCGCAGTGACGTCATTTGTCGCGCGATCACGTCTTTCATCTCGCGATCATGCACCGCGAGACAACTGAAAACAAGATGGCCGCGCCCGCGAGCAACCACATGGGTAAGTTGGCGAGCCGCGACCATGCAGAAAATACCGCAAACGGGTGGGAAAAAAACTTCCGCATCTTCGCGATATTTCCGCGGGTTTGCGGAGATTTTTAACATTTTCGCGATAATTTGCGAAAGTGAATTTCGCAAATTCCGCCCACCCCTAATTCGCAGTCAACCACTAACCACCGGTCACCTTTGACCTGGTTGTGGGGAGAGTGCCGTCACTATTTCTGCCACAGCCTCTCCCACCCACTGGACATTCTTCCATCCTTCCAATTTCGGGGCAAACCATATTAGCCAGCACATTAACCATCAGTGTCTTCTACAGTTGGGTACCATTACAAAAGGAAAATGTTCCAAGGGTTGTAACTGTGTACATTTTTAGCATCATTCTTATGGGATATCATTGCTTTAAGCAAAAAGTTTGTTTTCTTTAACACTTATATGGCAAAACATAATTCCAAAATGATCCGCTATTATAAAATCACAACTTGTTTACGCTAATCTGCACCATGTTAGAACACAAATTAGTATGCAAGCACACTCTTACGTGGAGTGAAATCGACTGTTTGGCAAAGTGAACGAAATATTGAAATGTAATTATTTCCTAAAGTTGGAAAGAAATTTCAGTTATAATTAAAAAGCCAATACTCATGTGGCTGCCTGTCAGCTAGAAACAATTACAATATTTCCATGCCTGTGGAAGCAGATGCACTCCTTTAGTGCAGACAAATTAAAATGGGGCTTTATTCCTTCCTTTGACAACTGGCTGAACAAGTGATGCGCATGCAGCTATGCACTAATTAGCAAGGCACTGAAAGGCTGTCAGTTTTAAAGCACCTTACAGTGGAATAAGACTTGCTTTATTTTTGAATATGTATCTTTTAATTTTAGAGATCCATTTTTTCTTGTATGGTCTGCCCTGTGAAAACGAGAAGCAATATGCTGCTTTCATTATTTATGGTCATAGTTCCACTTGACTCTATTTATATATTCGGGTTCATATCCTTAAAATTGACGCAAAACACAACAATCATCTCTTTTAGAGAACATTGGGGCATATTTTCTAGAAACTGGCAGAGTGCTTTGTTACATCAAAATTTGTAACGCCATGCTCCATCAGTTTCAAAATGCAGGGATGCGCAATATCTACAAGAATGCGGTGTGCTCCTGCATTCCCCCTAGTGCTGGTGCTAAAGAAGCTGCCTAGTGCCTGCGCAGGCATCCTTGTGCCATGTTGCAAGGGTGCCTGGGCTGCAGGGATGATTGTTTATGTGCAGCAAGGGAAACCTTCCTGCACATGAACAATCTTTGCAGGTGATTTGCTGTTTCTATATGTGCTGTGGAATGCAACACAGATGAAAAGAGCAAAATATGAGGAGAAATAAACATTTCTCCTCGTATCGCCTGCTTAAGTTCAGGTATTCCCTGGTGATATTTTTGGTGCTGCTTAACGCTGCCTTGTAAATGAGGCAAAGAACTTAACACCACCAGAACGTCTGAAAAAGTGATGATCTGGTGGCATTAACTACTTGTAAATATGACCCATTTCTCTTTATATTCGTGTCCTTGATATGGGGCAGAGTAAACTGTCCCTGATTGTTTTATGTATTGCATTTCAAACACATAAGGGCATATTCACAAGGGTATTGCGCCACGGGAACGTCATTTTTTATAACGCTCCGATGGTGCAATGCTCTACACCATATTTACAATGCAGCATTAAGCCACTTTGCATGGCTTAATGCTGCTCAGTAAATATGGCACCTTTTCACGCGGTAAGTGTATGTCCAGACGTGGGTCTCGTGCTCGCTACGCCAACAGATCCAAGCTAGCCTGGCCGGTATGGGGTGGTACCCCGAAACCGGTTCCAGGATGCTTGTTTTTGGTCCAGGGAGGACCTGGCCTGGCAGTTAGGGTTGGATTCTTCCGTTGGGGAGCAGGGTCAAGACTGATTTGCATATGGTTGGGTCTAATCTGGAATGGCGTGGCTTGCAAAAAAGATATGGATTTAGCCCAGATCTGTGACTGGGGGTGAGTGTTTGATTTGTTCAGTGTTGCATTCATAATCTGTTCTTTTTGCATTTGTTGTGCTAATTGGGAATGGTATACCCAGATGTGTGTCCCGTGCTCGTTATGCGACCAGATTCAAGCTTGCCTGGCTGATATGGGGTGATATTCTGAAACCGTTTCCATGATGCTTGTTTCTGGTCTAGAGAACGCCTGGCTTGTCAGTTCAAGCTGGACGGTTCCCATGTGTAGCAGGGTCAAGACTGATTTGCATATGGCTGGCATAAGCTGGAAAGGTGTTGTGTGCAAGAAACGATGGATTTAACCCAAATCTGTGATTGGAGTGAATGTTTGAATAGTTCAGCATTCTGTCCATCATCTGGTCTTTTTGCGTTTGTTGCTTTAATTGGGAAAGGTATGCCCAGACATCGGTCACATGCTCGCTACACTACCAGATTCAAGCAATGCGGGCTGATGAGGGGGAATTCCCCGAAACTGGTTCCAGGATGCTTGGTCTGGTCCAGGGAGGACCTGGCAGTACGGACTAGACTGTTCCCATGGGGAGCAGGGTTAAGACTGATTTGCATATGGATGGGTCTTAACTGGAAAGGTTGTGGCACCCAAACATATGATGGATTTAACCCAGAACTGTGACTGGGGGTGAATGTTTTATTTCTTCAGCATTCCATCTATCATCTATTCTTTTTGCATTTTTTTTTTGCATTTGTCACCCTAAGTGGGAAGTGTATTTTCAGACGTGGGTCCTGAGCTCGCTTTGCCACCAGAATCAAGTTAACCTGGCTGATGAGGGGAGATACCCCAAAACCGGTCCTAGGATAATTGATTCTGCTCCAGGGAGGGCCTGGTCTGGCAGTTTGGGCTAGCCTGTTCCCATGGGGAGCTGGGTCAAGACAAATTCGTATATGGGTGGGTCTAGACTGGAATAGCATGCAAAAAATGATGTATTTAACCCACATCTGTGACTGTGGGAGAAAGCTTGATTTGTTCAGCATTCCATCCATCAACTGTTCTTTTTGAATTTGTCGCCCTAAGGGGTAAGGATATGCCCAGATGTGGGTCCCTTGCTTGCTGTGCTACTGGTGCAGTTCAGAACACAAAATTATTCCACAGTCACACGCACATACATACATCACACGCTGGTGGGGCCCATAACACCAACATTCATTCTCATCAATCTATCCGTGCCTACACAGGAGAGATCTTCAATTTATTTTCGAACTACAGTTTTATTTTCTTTGGATGGAGGAAACCACATCTATTTAATTTAACCCTAAAAATTCCTCCATCCGGAGAATGATCGGATCATTTAGTTGAACTAGAGATTTGATGACAAACACTTCAATTCTTATACTAATAAAATAAACATTTCAAGAAATAACCACCCGACACAGTTCTTCAAACAATAATTTTTCTTTATCTAATTAAATTGCAGGTTAAAATCCTAACAAATGCAATAGTATCTTGTGTCATAATTACCTATTCTGGCTAATTGTCGTTCTCTAAGTCAGAATCGGGTCCTCAGAAATTCATCAAAGAGTCTACCGTCCCGTCCTCTGCTGTCAACGTAGTGAATAGCATCGATCAGGGTGCGTCTCAAGCTCGTTGGGTGGTAACCTAATTTTCCTCTCTGGACTACTAATATTTATACTGAAATTTACATATAATGGTTACATTTAATAATTTCTAGGCTTTTCATTGGTTGAAATCAGCCCCGTCCCAAGATTTTAAGAAACAATTTAAAAATTCTCATACGGATGATGTATTAAACTAGGCGTATGGGAAAATCGTTCCCAGGTCAGGAAAGTATCAGTCTATTGTGAATAGGTGGCTTTTTGGTTCCTTATTTGCAACATTTCTTCCGTGTTCAGGGACATTGGCATCTCGCCCAGAGTAGTCTTCATGGACCTGGTTCAGGGGTTCAAGGAGAGGTTGCTACGTAGTCAGTGCAGACGCCTTCCTCCTTTGTCAATTTTCATGAAGTCATGTACTTTAGTGTGGATTCAGTTGGCGGCCATCTTTTAGCAGGCCGAAATAGTCAACTTAAGGTAAAGAAACACAAAACGTAATTAATACATGGAAATGAATAAAACAATGTTATTCCCTTGCTAATACCCTTATGTGTATACATTTATCTAGCCATATGCGACATTTAAAGCCGTTAATGCTGATTTATTTAAGCGCAAAACACATGAACATTGTTTAAGCTAACATATAAATGTAAAATGCGTACAAACTTAGTTCACTTATTATTTTAGCCATGCAAATGCCTTCCCACGTGTATTCTGTTGGTTAATAAGGTTGATTAATACAATCATCACACATTATTATTCATTAGAATTTTTTTCATTAGTCGTTTTAATAAAACTTAGATAAATGGATTGGGTATATCAAATATTTTTCTTTTTCCCGCTCCATCAATCCCCCCTTTGGTGATTTTATCACCACCAAAACAACCCACAAATTTCAAATTTATTTCCCTTTTTGCAGAAATTTGAAATGTCTTTTTGCTTAATTAAAATTCTGTTTCCCTTTCATCTTCTCTCTGGGTTCTATCATACATACTCTCCTTCCACTCTTCCATTTCTATTTCATTGAGATCTTTTTCTGGTTTATTTTCTCTCTTTTTGTAAATTTCTCTTTTAACCTTCTTTTTGTTTCTTCTATATCTACAACACATACAACCTAATCTAAGTAATAATAATACAAAAATCACACAGGTTAATGGAAATAATATTTTCCCTATTATAGTACTACCTAATTTACCTAAGAAAGCTTTTATAGCAGCCATCTTATTACTAATTCTAGTCCAGATACTTTCAACCTCCAGTGGTTTTATTTTGTCATGCAATTCTGTAATATTTTTGATATAGACTTTTAGATCTTTGCTTTCGTCAGGAATGTAAGTGCAACAATGTTGAACTTTCAGCATTCCACAGACTCCACCCTCTTTTGCCAATAATATATCAAGGGCAAGTCGATTTTGCATAATCATAGCACACATGGCAACTAATTCAGTGTTTACCAATAGAAATCCTCCAGCTGTGCTTGTTGACAAACGATCCACAATGGTGGACAGCTTCCGAATATTATTTGCATTCAAAGATATTCCCACTGCTGGTATCAAGGCTCCAAAAATATCCCCTACAATTTCTAACCAGGTTTCCCTTCTGCTACGCATTAGTAGGTTATTTGGTCCACTATTTTCTACTCTATCCATGTGAAAGATCTTTGGAAAGACCAGGCCTACATAACATGTGCCATACCAATGGTCAGGCAGTCTGTAATAAGCCTTGTTCCCACAAATGTAATACAATCCAGGAAAAACTGGGTCTTCTCCTCCTCTAAATCCCCATCCAGATGCAATGAAGTATGTATCATGACACTCACTTGTCCCTATGTATATGTAATCATACTGGGATCTTTCTCTCATGATGCATAATTTGCCTTTCTGTGGTGAATCTACAGCTATTGTTGGTCTAACATCACCTTGCGTTTCCTTGTTCCCATCTATTGCCCAAATGTTTTCCCCTTCTTTATGTCCTTCTACATTCTTGTGTATTTTCAATCTTCTCTCCTCAACCATATCCAAGAATGTTTTCTCTTCTGGTTTCAAACTACAAGTTAAATTGTTCTTAACAATATATTCTAGAGTTAGTCCTTTAGTTTCTATAAAAATGTCTCCTAATGTATTAGCTTCTTTAGCTGGATTTAATTCCTTATTCATGGGCAATCGTCCAAGAATATTATCTATGTTAGACAAATTATATTCTAATTTTCCTACTTGATAAAATATACTAGTTAAAACGCTACATGTTATTCCATAAGTTGCTGGGAGGTGATGATAGGTCACCCCTTCTGAAACAGATGCAGGTAATTGCATGCAGATGTAGCAATCCCTTACTTCCATTGTTTTAACATATTCATACAACAATTTTGAAAACACATTACTAGAAAAATCATTTATTGACCTATCTTGATGCACATGCTCTGTGCTTGTTCTAACCAGTATTACTTTTTGTGAGTTCTTCACTATATTAGTCATATTCTCAGTATGTCCTGCTAATGTATCTAAAGTTACTTTAAAAGAGATCAAAAGAGCGAGTACGCTCCAAAGAAGCATTAATAGTCCTGTACAACAGCAACATGTCTTGCACCATCTTCTCATGAAGGTACATCTACTCTTATTATCATCTATGTTAGCCATCTTGTTAGATCTAACCGTGCCTTTTGACTTAGCCTCTTCTACTCCGCCTCTTATAGCTCTTGAAGCTAAAACTTTTCAGTTTGTCCAAATATTGCAATTTTCTTTATCAATCCTGCGCATTCCTACAAGGATTGCCCAAATTACTCAGCTTGGCCTTTCGTCGTTTTTCACTTCTTTCTCGTCATCCACATGCAGGATTTCCTGATCTTCCGCTTCTTCTCCAATGTCAGATAAGATAACTCTCAGGATTTCCCCAGTTTCTTCTTCTTTTATCAGTTTCAGCCAAGTCTCCTCTGGATTTCCTTGACTATCTGCCTCTTCCCCTTGTTCAGGCAGTGCCATGTACGTCCATTCAGGTGACTTATACTTCTGGTTTGGCTTTCTTGCTCGTTTGGTTGCTTCTGATACTTCTGTTTCTCCCTCTTTCTCTGGACGCTGACTAGTTACTTCATTCACCTGTTCAGCCTCTGAGGGTTTAGCTCGTATCAATCTGTATCTCAGTTTCTTAATTTTATTTGGCCAAATGTCTCCTTTGGCGTTCCTTCTGGGTTTGCCGTCTTTGCCGTTTCTTTCCTCGATCCAAGTTCTCTTTCTCAGAACTCGACCTTCTCGTATCTCTGTTTCACTGTCTTCAGATTCGGTTTCATTTGATTTTTCTTTTTCAGAAGTCTCCTTTTCCACCTCTTGGGTTGGCCCTACTTCTGTCCCTCCTCGGGTCTGTCGTACTTTAAAATTTGGGACCGCGTAGGAGGCAGGGCCCTACCCCTGTCTATCCCGGTATTAGCGAACCGCGAATGGTCAATGCGGTATGTACAAGTGCTTTGTGTAACGTTTTAGCTATGAATGCACTATGTATACGTTATTATACATTGACTCCGTGGGTTCCATCTTGGAGCGGTGGCCATCTTATAGTTGCCCTCACATAGGCTACACTTTACTTTGACTTCTCTGTGACCTGTGCAAACTGACTCCACTGCCCGAGGTCAGCCCTGTCCGGCTGGTTCCTTTTACTGCGGCCAAATGGGATTAGCATCAGGGCCCGAGGCATCATAAATTCCTTCTTCCCACACGAACCCTGACTATTCTCTTTCACACCTGACTCTTCCTGCTTTATGGCTTGTTTTAGGGGAACAACCTTTACAACGCAACTTTTACAACGCACTACCTTTACAACGCATTTTTTACAACGCATAATCCATTACAACGCATGACATTACAACGCATACCATTACAACGCATTTTTAAAAACTACCTTTACAACGCATTCCATTACAACGCATACTACCATTACAACGCATACCATTACAACGCATAATATTACACTACACTATCCAACACTTACTCTACTGTTGCACCCCCTGGAGTTAGAATAGTAATTTTTACCCCTATACTATCCAACACTTACCCTACTGATGCACCCCCTGGAGTTAGAATAGTAATTTTTACCCCTATACTATCCAACACTTACCCTACTGATGCACCCCCTGGAGTTAGAATAGTAATTTTTACCCCTATACTATCCAACACTTACCCTACTGATGCACCCCCTGGAGTTAGAATAGTAATTTTTACCCCTATACTATCCAACACTTACCCTACTGATGCACCCCCTGGAGTTAGAATAGTAATTTTTACCCCTATACTATCCAACACTTACCCTACTGATGCACCCCCTGGAGTTAGAATAGTAATTTTTACCCCTATACTATCCAACACTTACCCTACTGATGCACCCCCTGGAGTTAGAATAGTAATTTTTACCCCTATACTATCCAACACTTACCCTACTGTTGCACCCCCTGGAGTTAGAATAGTAATTTTTACCCCTACACTATCCAACACTTACCCTACTGTTGCACCCCCTGGAGTTAGAATAGTAATTTTTACCCCTATACTATCCAACACTTACCCTACTGATGCACCCCCTGGAGTTAGAATAGTAATTTTTACCCCTATACTATCCAACACTTACCCTACTGTTGCACCCCCTGGAGTTATAATAGTAATTTTTACCCCTATACTATCTAATACTTACCTTAAATGTAATTTAATATAATGCGTTGTAATGGTATGCGTTGTAAAGGTAGTATGCGTTGTAATGGCAATGCGTTGTAAAGGTATTTTTTAAAAATGCGTTGTAGTGTCATGCGTTGTAATGTCATGCGTTGTAATGGATTATGCGTTGTAAAAAATGCGTTGTAAGTGCATGCGTTGTAAAAGTGTGCGTTGTAACGTCATACATCCCTTGTTTTACAAACAGGAGGTGCCCGTGTTTATTGGGGCCTGCTGATATCTGATGAGGGATCTGAGCCTTGCTGGGTAAATAATTGCGGGCTGGCTGAACTGAAATGTGGGATTGTAATCATGACTCTGCTTGTTCTTTGAAGTAAAATATGTGAATGACCAACTGCAAGAGAAGGGCGGTGTTGCCCAGAGCGTAACATTCTCCATAAAAGAGGAGATTGGTTTCTGTTCAGCAGACTGCCTCATTCAGTTGCTAAGGCTTCTGTGCGACGTAGTCTCACTCATTTGAGTTTAATAAAGATGTCTTTTCATATTTCAGCTTCTGTTGCCAAATTCTTTGTTGCATTATCAAGATATGCAGAATTTTATAATACCACATCAGGAAGTACTCGAAGTCATAGGGTGCTACCCCTAGCACCTCTGGGGTCTCAAAAATTGGAGTACTTCAGGTGGCGCCCACCAGCGCGGCCTCATCAGAGAAGTGACTTTCTGTGGGAGTGATCTTGTCAGGAGACTGAAATCTACTGAGGAGGACAGAACGGGATTCTACCAAGAAGGTACTCTGTGCACAGGGATTCTGGAGATTCTTAGATTATGTAGCCCGGTATATTTCTGCTCTTCCTGATTTTGATCCTCCACATGATGTCACTCAAGGTGAGAAAAAGAACCCTTTTGGCGTGAGTATTATAGAAGACGTTTGGTCATGTAGAACTTGACAATTAGAATTTGGATAACCTTTTGATTATTAAGAATAAGAATTAAGTATAAGTGGGTCGCTCCCAGTCCTTTGGTTCTTTGGGTCTTTAATTTGGTTATCGCAATTACCAAAGCCGAGGGGTTGGTTTCTTGGTTTGTATGGGTTTGGATATACAAATTGCAATTTGTGTAGGCAGGTAATGAGGAGATATTTCTCCATTTGGTTTTGATTATAATACTTGCGTTTTCCGCAGTATTTTTGGCATGCCTGTTTGTAAGCTCACATGGAAAAATGTGTTGCTTTTTGTTTTGAAAGGTACAATAGTGTGGGAAATATCTAAATAGGTTAAATTTAAAAACATATTTCTTCCTTGGTGATTTTGTATCCCCAGGGAATTAAAATATGACATAATACAAAACAAGGATCCTTCGTTCTGCGCAGTTTCATGAATGAAGATATGCAGAACGATTTTGTGTGGTGTTCTGCTAGGCAAAGCTAGTGAATTGAGCGCATTCACTACTTCTTGGACATGCATCTGTCTGTGGGCTGTTTATGCAGCCTTTTGGAACACTATTGAAAAGCGTTGCTTGTAAATATGACCTACAACTAGTATTTGCAAATGGTTTGTTTCAAGTATAGTCTGTGAGCTGTTCTTTCTTTCTGTCATGCGTATTGATTTGTAAGTCAACTGTGTGTTTAAATGTCTGTGTTTTTTTTTTCATTAGTGCAACTTCTGTAAGTAAATTGCGACGGCGCTATTTATGAAAAATGGCTAAAGCGCGCTGTATTGTCTGTTTAACCCCTTTCTGTTTATGTCTGAAATGAGCTCAATATGTGTTTGTGGGTCTTCTGATGTTTCCAGTCTGTTAAGTAAATTGTTGGTTAATTAATATCAAGTAGAAACTTAAAAAAGAAATCCAGAAACGAACCATGTGACGTGCTAAAATAGCTATATGGTGCTCTTTAATTTATAGAATGAGCAATTGTGCACATATACAAAACGGCCGTTAAATGCTTAAAGGATAAAATTAGAAACACATTCAATAGATATAAATCAGGCCCCAAAAACGAAATTATCTATTTTTGCAAAAGTAAATAAATTTACAGCATTTTCCTTAGATGCATTGTATTAGATGTTCACAGGCAAACTTTTCAGCTGCAGTATATTTGATAGAAATGTTCATTCAGCCAGCACCTTCCCAGTTGAACACGGGTGGAATTTTGCAGAACCGTCCTTTTAAATGAAAGTGGCGCAAAAATGTGACGCGTTTCAAGTTGGGCTTATGCGCGTATGCGCGTAGGCGTGTGAGTTAATGCGTCCAAAATGATAGGCAAGGGATGCAGCTTGTTTTTTATACATGGATTTATCACAAAAACGAATAATTGGGATTTTTTTAAAAAGAAAATTATTAATCATGGAAATTTTTTTTTAAAAAACATAAGTGCTTTTCAAAATCGTTTTTTCATATTTATAAAGCTTAATACTCATACTATGACCTCCTAGCATTAAAATTTGATTTAAGCTGTGTTGCATCACTAAAATGACAAGCATTCGCGTGTACAATTTTCCCTTGGCGCAGGCACAAACAAGCTCATTTTTATAAAGTATAAGTTATTATTTCCAATGCCTGACTCATGGGTTATGTAATAAACATTCTGGTAATGCATATTATGCAAAAAAATTGTAGGATATTCATTTTTTAATGCCAAAAAAAAATGAAAGTCGAATTTGGGTAGAAAACACTGCTTGAACTGCATTTTCTTCTATTCAGAGTACTTTTTTAAAGTGTCTCCGACTTCAGTAAATGCATACGTTTAGGTTTGATATATATTTACAGGTTGTGCCTTCTTATGATTCAATGAGTCAATGTGCCAGTACAAAGGCTTGTTTTAATATCAGGGTTGAAGGTTCTAACTTTAGCTGTGTCTGTCACGATACTACTGAACACGCTATGAAAAACAGGACCTTTTTAAAACTTGGAGAAATTAAATAAAATATGGTGTCGCAACCCGCAACTATTTGATGTTAATAAAAAACGGCCTTAATGGAGTTAGCACCCACATAGAGAAAGAGAAATGGAGAATTCTTTTTTGATGAAGGAAAAAGAGGATGTTTGTGAGCAGGTACGTGATGAAGTCAGTAATGATAGAGGGGTGGAGAAATGTAGAATTACGGTTATAGGAACTAGGTAATACGTAGAAAGGAGAAGAACAATTGGGAAAATAGAATGCCGTGGAGGGAAGAGAGATGATGAAGGGGAGTAATAAAGACATGAAGAGCAGTGTGAGGAAGGTTGTATTGACGAAGGGAATAAAAAGGAATGTGGTATCGGTTTGAGTAAGTGGGAGGGGAAAGATGAGATTGCAAGTTCTAGCAGTAGGGGTGAAAATATTGTAATTACCTAACGGGAGGCACTGAGTTTCATATGCTAATATGAAAGCGACGAACAGAGCTTGAATAAAGGCAAGTGACTAAATGATGAAGAAAATATCAAAACTCATTGCGAATGCAATTCGCAGTGCCGGTGGACTGGGGCAGAAAGCGGTCCCAATTGCTGGAGTTCAGTCTAACTTTAGCTGGGCCTACTGAGACGTTCATTCATTTAAGGTTGTTGAAATGTGTACCATTACATAGGATTGTAACAAGGATTTATTCTAAAAAGTGGTATGTGTGTTATTAAGTTTCGTGAATTATTCACAGTAAATGTAGTTTAATAATCTGGGAATAGAGATAATTTTTTTAGCGCCTAAAAAGGAGAAATTATTTTTCAAAATAGAGTGAATTATTGCAAGTTAGGAGGAATTAGGAAGGCCTTCTGGCTTTGACAAATTCAGAGTGGCAGAAGCCGGGGGGGGGGGGCTAAGGAGAGCTGCAGAGGCTAGCTCAAGTTACGCTGTTGAGATGCTATCTTTAGTTCAATGGAGTAGGCTGCCACGTTGACATTTATGACCTTTTAAATTAGGGCCTTGCCTCTGTGGAATGCAGAATGACCTTGCTACACGGGCCTCTGAAGGTGGGGTTTCTGGTTTCTCCATAAGAACATCAATAAAATTAAAGAACTTAATTCCAAAGGGAAAATATAGCAAAGGGGTTTCTTTGGAAGCCCAAACATCATGTTAAATGCTTTGCAGAACTGATACATTTGCGTCTCGCTCTAAAAACAATAAAAAAAAAGAGAATGATGCCTGCTATTAGCTCTTATTTAACAGAAAACGGAGTGTTGCATTAAGTCTTAGACAGACAAAAAGATTCTAAAATTGTTTTAAGGCTACATGCCTAAATGTGAACGAATTGACAATTAAGACTTATTTTTCACAGTGGAAATTGTAGGTGCCAAATTAATATGGAGTGTCAGTGTAACGATTTTTTTAGAAAGGTAAAACTTAAGTGGCTGGATGTTGCAAGGACTGACAAGGGGGTACAGTTAAGTAATGGCAATTTATTTTTGTGTATTTGGTCCTATCATGAATTGTTCTTGCTGGTCCTGTATGTTAGAAGAGAGACAGTATATTTGACAGCAGATTTCCATTGCCTGGTGATCTACTGTCAAAAAGGAGGGTAAGGATTTTAAACCTGACAAATTAAACAGGCCCGTATATTGGGTTTTGGGCTGCAGGTTTACAGTGCATAAAAGTACATGACATGGTGTTGTGTGTCACCGCTTATTTTACATATGCTATTGTTTTGTCTATGCTTTTTGTGCTGGATATACAGCAAGTATATCTGATGGTTTGACGTTTTGTGCGTTTTTATTATTTTTTGCATGTTTTCGTTGTTTTTGTTGCTGCTTTTGATACTATTACAAGTTTACCTGTGTTGTGAGGGGATGGTCATGACGATGCCCATCGCTACGCAACAGGTGGTTGAACTTGTTCTGGTTACTAAATTCCACAGCTAATGATATTTCATGCTGTGAACATGAGAGACAACACTTCACCAGTGCATGTCTAAATTGGCTATAATGGTATTACAGAAAACTAAAAGAGATCTACAGGATCAAAGTGTGTCACCTGCAGTTAGTCACTTACTGCCCTTTCCCTTAATGGAACAGGCAGCCTTACATTTATGTATCCTTGATTGGACCTAAGGATGAAATTATAGATCTGTGACTCAAGGTGGCCTAATTTCTATATTACATTAGTTAATGGTGTCCTGTCTCCTAAGTAGCATATGGCCTTTGCTTCTTAAAAGGAAACTAGGTTTTCATTTTTCCCTGAAGAAGGAACTGGAACATTACCTAAGATTACCGTATATGGTGTAGTCACCAGCGGTAGAGTTAAAATGTATGTAACTTTGGCCTTTTGTGTGTCACCCGTACTCTTGGTGTAGTGTCACATGCCTGACTATCATTCTTGTCCTTCCTATAGATTTTTATTTTTAATTGCTTTTGTTGCTTCTTCCCTGACCGATGTCGATATTATAGTAAGATAAGTTTTCCATCCCGATAGGAGATAACTTACGTTTACCTCTTTTGAACATGACGAATTTTCAATGTCTATTTTTTAATGTGGTTTTTACCCTTTTTGTTCCTGCTGCTTTAATTTTCGGTGGGATCAGAAGTTTCTAATCATGCAAATATCAGGACCCTCTAGTTCTTGTCTTTTGTTTTCATATCTGACTATTAGCCTGTGTATTGCCTAGTGCACCTGATGTGAAAGGTTTCTACCTGCCTATGATAATCTGTACCATGAGATTTCTCTATTGAGATGTCCTAGATAAGGAATTTAGAAACACTTATATGTAATCATTGAAAAAAAAAATGTGTTTGCCCTATTAGACAATGCCACCATATGTGAAGACATCCATTTAGATAGAATTCTCGTGTAGTTATCTACCCTTAGATGATGGAGGCTCTCACACGGAAACCCAATTGAAAAGCTTAGAGGCACTGTTTTGCCTACTGCCTTTTTATTTGTATTGCTTCCTGAGAAAGACAGTGTATTCTAGACGAAAATTGTCCCATGGCGTGTGGCCACTCCTTTGAAAATCACAGGCCACCTGTTTACAGTCCCCTTGTTATACAACGAACTGTTTAAAGCATCACACTTGCTTCATCAGAAGGCGTTCAACATCAGAAAAGAAGGAGGAGCTGGTTTTGCCACAGAACCAGAATTCCAGTGCAAAAGAGCACCTGTCATGTGCTGGTAACCTCTGACAGTGTGCAGTCCCTTGAGCCCCTTGGCCTGAGTTTTTGGCCACACACCCCCCCTCTTTTCCTTTGCTTCAATGGAAGTGCAGTGCACCGGCGGATCCAAGATTGACAGAAGGCACTACATTCCAGTGCCCATGGAAGAGCAGCCTGAGCGTCCTCTGACACTGAATGACGAGTGTTGGAGTCTGAGAATGGTCCCGAATCTGCACGAGATGACCTGTGTCCTTGATCAATGGAGAGCACACTACCTGTAGTGCCTGCCGCAAAGGAAAAATACTGGCGCACTGCCTTGAGACATTGAGACTTATTTCGAGTGAGCTGTGGGTGTTTGCCAGGAGGGCACTCCAACTAAGCAGTACTTTTCTCATGAAAGGCTTGAATGAAGAGGCCCAGGCAAAAGAAAACAACAGAAGAAGATTTGATGGACAATAGAAGCCTGCCAGAGAGGCTTTTTGAACGGACTCTGGGCATAGGTGGTTTCACAAGAGGTTTCCGTGTGATTGTATAGACTAGGTGTTAGAAGACTGTTTGTTTTGCTGGCATTGTCTAGTATAAGCAGAATAAAATCCATTTTCTGTGGAAGAGTACCCCCTTTTTCACCTCAGAGCATTGATGAGGGTCACCACTGTTTCACCTGAACATACAAAATGTATAGGAGCCCTAAAATGTTACTAAATAATTTTAGGATTTGCTTTTTGCTCAGGGTTGTAGACAATTATTATTTCATTTGTAATAGTGGTCGCTACTTTCTCCCGTTGTCTATATATTCTTAATAACGTGTTTTCTAGTGTTTTTTTAAACATGACGTTGTCATTTATGGGTGGGATTGATTTTCTCTACTCAATTGACTTCTGCACCCTCTTCCCAACCTATGTCTTTCCCTACCACTGTTTCTTTGCACTCTTTTCACCCTTTCCCTGAACATGAGCAGGTTAAAAGATCAGAATTCGTAAGCAATTCTTTTGTACAGCTTCTGCATCGACACTAGTTAGTAGTAAACATCACTAATTGTTGGGGGTGTGATCTTATGCCACCTAGATAGAGGTATTCCTTATTTTGTCCTGCCATATGTGGCCTTTGTGCTACTACATGTGTAAGGAGACGTGTCCCGTGAGAGTCGCTAAGTAATAGGATGATGCTACAGCAACATCTCCATGACTTCATGTCTGTAGACCTGGACTCGGATTGATGAGAGTATAGTTATTGCCTATGTAAGGGCAAAAGGAGGGTCTGTCGTACTTTAAAATTTGGGACCGGGTAGGAGGCAGGGCCCTACCCCTGTCTATCCCGGTATTAGCGAACCGCGAATGGTCACTGCGGTATGTACAAGTGCTTTGTGTAACGTTTTAGCTATGAATGCACTTTGTATACGTTATTATACATTGACTCCGTGGGTTCCATCTTGGAGAGGTGGCCATCTTATAGTTGCCCTCACATAGGCTACACTTTACTTTGACTTCTCTGTGACCTGTGCAAACTGACTCCACTGCCCGAGGTCAGCCCTGTCCGGCCGGTTCCTTTTACTGCGGCCAAATGGGATTAGCATCAGGGCCCGAGGCATCATAAATTCCTTCTTCCCACACGAACCCTGACTATTCTCTTTCACACCTGACTCTTCCTGCTTTATGGCTTGTTTTACAAACAGGAGGTGCCCGTGTTTATTGGGGCCTGCTGATATCTGATGAGGGATCTGAGCCTTGCTGGGTAAATAATTGCTGGCTGGCTGAACTGAAATGTGGGATTGTAATCATGACTCTTGTTCTTTGAAGTAAAATATGTGAATGACCAACTGCAAGAGAAGGGCGGTGTTGCCCAGAGCGTAACATTCTCCATAAAAGAGGAGACTGGTTTCTGTTCTGCAGACTGCCTCATTCAGTTGCTAAGGCTTCTGTGCGACGTAGTCTCACTCATTTGAGTTTAATAACGATGTCTTTTCATATTTCAGCTTCTGTTGCCAAGTTCTTTGTTGCATTATCAAGATATGCAGGATTTTATAATACCACATCAGGAAGTACTCGAAGTCATAGGGTGCTACCCCTAGCACCTCTGGGGTCTCAAAAATTGGAGTACTTCAGGTCTCCGGAACGCGATCTTTTTGCTGACTAATTGTCCCTTCGTCTATCTGGGTGTTGCAGTTCCCTACACCTCCTCAGGGGTTTTCCGCAATCTGTCCCTCTCTTTCTGCAACTGTCCCTGCTTCTTCTTCTTCCAGTATTTTCTCAGGTGGAATTTCTTCTACTCTTTCATCTGGTGCAAAGGGTACTTCTGACTGGATGTTCTTTTCTTTCCTTTTCTGTGTTCACCTCTGGCATTTTGCTCATCTCCAGAATCTGAAGTATCTGAAATCTGCAATCTTTTTCTCAGAATTTCTTCTCTGGGGGTCTGAACTAGTCCTGGCTCATTCTCCCCCCTTTCAGGATTTTCTTTCGTTTTTTGGCTTTCACTGCTTGACTCATCACTTGATTCTGATTCGTCAAAGTATTCTTTCCCAATGCCGTCTGCTGGATTTGGAACTCTCAGTGTGTGACTAGCATGTATCCAGTTTTTCAGTCCTGCACACTTCACAACAGTTGTTGTGGTCAAGATGACCTGTCTTGGCCTTCCCCACCTTGGAACCAGGCAATTTCTTCTTCTGTGTACTTTTATCCTTACCCAGTCCCCTGGGCTCAAATCATGGGCTGGTTTCTTTTCAAGTGTGGTGGCATCCGCTCCAACCTGGTGAAACACAGAATGAACTGCGTCAGCGAGGCCTTTACAGTAATCCAAAATCATGTCATCACTTATAGTCATCAGCTTGTTGACTGGCACAAACACATGTCTCATGGCACATCCCATGATGATCTCGTGTGGACTCAAACCTGTGGTTCTATCTGGAGTAGACCTAATGGTCACCAAAACCAGAGGCAAGACATCAGGCCATTTCAAACCTGTGGCCAAACACATTTTTCCAATTCTATTTTTGATGGTACCATTCATTTGCTCGACCACACCAGAAGCCTCTGGTCGGTAGGCACAATGCAGTTTCTGTTGTACACCCAATGCTTCACAAATTAGTTTCATGATCTCATTATAGAAATGTCCTCCTCTGTCTGATTCAATGGTTATTGGGAACCCGTACCTTGGGATGAATTCCCTCAACAATAGCTTGGCCACTGTGATTCCATCATATCTCCTGGTCGGGTATGCCTCCACCCACCTAGAGAACAGACAAACTACCACCAAGACATATCTCAGTTTGTTTTAAGGGGGCATTTCAATGAAATCTACTTGCATTCTGGTGAAAGGTCCTCCCTCTCGACCTATGGTGCCCAGACTCACCACTGTTTTTCTTCCAGGATTGTACTGCTGACATGTCAAACATCTCTGACAGAGACTCTCTGCAATCATCCTGAATTTTGGATTATACCATTTCTGTTTAAAGACCCTTATCATGACATCCCTTCCCAGATGTCCTTGGCCATGATACATCCGTGCCATGGTTGACATCATGCTATCAGGCATTACTGGTCTTCCATCCCGATAGACCCACACATGATCCTTTTCTCTGGGTGCACAGCCTGCATTTACCCACTGTCTTATTTCCTCATCTCCTGCTTCATCCTGCAATTGCCTCACTTCATCCCATGTTCCCACAACGCTAGTAAACATTATGGAGCAAAAAGACATTTCCTTTTCCTTAGACCGATTAATCGAATATTTGTTTCGGGCACAATACTGAGCCATGTCATTTGCAATACGGTTTCCACTACCTTGTCCGTGAGCAGCACATTTTACCACAGCCAACGCTTTGGGCATTTGTATTGCCTCAAGCAATTTTCCAACCACTTCTGCATTCCTTATGGGAGTTCCACTTGAGGTCAGGAAACCTCTTTGCAGCCATAATTGGCCGAAATCATGGACAACTCCGAAGCCATACTGGCTATCAGTCATCACAGTCACTCTTGCATTTCTCCCAATCTTGCATGCCTTGGTTAATGCCACTATTTCTGCTACTTGAGCGGATTTAACTCCTTTCAAGGGTGATGCCTCTATAACTGCTGAAACTGTGCATACTGCATAGGCTGCACTCAACACTCCTTCTTCTGTTCTCAAACAGGATCCATCCACAAAAAAACATGATCACTCTCTGGCAGTGGTAGATCTCTTATATCAGGACGAGGTTTTGTGCAGTAATCAAGCACATCCAGACAATCATGATCAGCTTCTTCCCTTATTCTCTCTGCATCAGGCAAAAGTGTAGCTGGATTCACATTCACAGATCTTTCCAGACTCACATTGTTTGCACCTAGAATGACCTTTTCAGCCGACTATGTGACATAAACTGTGTTCGACTCCTTGTTAAAAGGATCGCCACACTATGGGGTACAAACACTCTTACTGGATACCCCTTCACAATTCCCTCACTCTGCTCTAGACTTTGGTATGTGGCCGCTACAGCTTTCAGACATCCTGGCAGACCTATTGCCACTGGATCTAGCATTTATGAGAAATAGGCTATTGGCCTCCTTTGTCTTCCATGTTTCTGTATCAACACTGAAAGTGCACACCCATTTCGCTCACTACAGTATAGCTCAAACTCCTTTTCATAGTCTGGCATACCCAATGCAGGGGCTTCACAAAGACTGTTCTTCAGCTGTTTGAATGCTGCCAACTCTTCTTTGTTCAGTTCAAGGGGGTCTTTTACTTCACTTTTTGTCAATTTCACCAATGGTTTGGCAATCAGGGAGAAATTACTTATCCACTGACGACAATAGCCAACCATTCCTAGGAACATTCTCACTTCTCTTTGGGTCATTGGAGCTCTCATTCCTCTAATGATTCGAATTCTGTCTATGGTTACTTTTCTCAGGCCTTTCTCAATATTATGACCCAAGTATGTCACTTCCTTCTTACAGTATTGCAATTTTGTTGGAGAAACCTTAAGTCCTCCATCTGCCAAATGATTTAGCAAAGCTGTGGTGTCTGTTTCACAAGCTTCACGTGTCTTTGACGCCACCAGTAGGTTGTCAATATACTGTACTAAAACTGAATTCTCAGGCATGGTAAGACTTTCCAGACCGAAATGCAAAAAGTGGCTGGCTGTCATGATGCAATGGAATAGAAAAGAAAGCATGACACAAATCAATTACTGTGTACCATTCTGCATCATGTGGGATCTGATACAATATTACTGAGGGATTTGGAACAATTGGACAACAGGGAACAACAATCTTGTTAATTTTTCTCAAATCTTGCACAATCCTGATTTTCTCACTTGGCTTTTTCAGTCCCATGATAAGCGAATTACATGGACTGCTCATTATTTCCCTCAGCACTCCTTGCTGGATCATTTTCTCAATTAAAGGGGTTACCCCTGCTATTATTTCTGGGGTCAGTCTGTACTGTGGAATGTTGGGGTAAACAGCTCCCTCTTTTACAGCGATTCTCACTGGGTCTACATTTCTCATTAGGCCTACATCTTCCCCAGTGAAATCCCAGACCGCTGCCTTCACTGTCTGTTTCAATTCCGGGGGCAATTCATCTGAATTGAATACTGCATAAGTTCCAGCAACCTCACACTCTCGGTTAGCTATGGTCATTTTATACAGGACATCCTCGTCTGGTGTTTCAAAAGCTATTCCGTCTGGTGTACAGAATATGGTGCAATTCATCTTGCACAACAAATCCCTCCCTAATAGATTCACAGGACTGGTGTCACACACCACGAATCTATGCATGTCTGAAAATTTCCCTCTTCTGACCTTTACAGGATCAGTAAGGTACGTTTTAATCTGGGTGTTTGACACACCAACTACTTGGATTGTTTCATCCGAAAGAGGAAGATTTTTCACATCTGCTGATCTGACAGTGGATCGTGTAGCTCCAGTGTCTACTAAGAAAGTAATATTTTCATCATTAACTTTCCCATCTACAAATGGTCCTGTCTGATCTATTTCTAGAGATGCGCCAAGTACGCACTCTGCTTCCTCTTTTCGGCACCGTCAATAGATTTCTTGTGGCTCACTTTCGTCATTGTGCATCCAATATTGTGACACAGCGCTCGCGCGTTGCGGTTTGTTTACCTGTTCTTCATTGTAGAATCCCGTTTCCTTGCTATACCTTTGTGTACTTCGGCTCTGTGGTAAGGGCGGTTTTGGCACCTGATTCTGTAGACCGACAGCCTTCTGCTGTTGTGGCGATGGGCCACTCCCCTCACACTGCACCTGTGGATTTAATGACGGATTTTCATCAGTAGCAAGAGGTGGATTTTTACACTCGGATTTCCAATGTCCTAACCTGCCACAGTTGAGACAGGGAAACTTCTTCTTGGCTTCCTCAATGTTACCCTTTCCCTTTCCTGGACAAAACTTTGATTTTATGCCTGGATTATTTGCTTGTTCTATTAGCTGAGCTTCCTGTCTCTCTGCAACCTTTACTTGAGCCCACATTGCCTTCCCTTTCAGTTTCCGCTGTTTTGCCTCAATTTCATCACTAAAATATTTAGCATGTCTCAGGATCTCATCTATTTTCTTGCTCTGCCAGTCCACGGTATGCTGCTTGATCATGTCCCCAATCTCAGGATGCAGACCATACACAAATCTGTACACAAAATGGCTCAGGTCTTTTTCTCCCAGACTGTCATCCCCACTAAACTGTTTGAAAGCCAGAATTAGCCTCTCATAGTATTCGTGGACTGACTCTTTCGCTTCCTGATGTGTTCGATCTATTTTAACCCAATCTGTTTCTTTTGGAGGCACTTTGTTCTTTAGGAAGGCCATAACCTGTTCGTACTTCTTCATGACCTCCGGGTCTTGGGGCTCCTGTTTTAGGATCTCTTGGGTATTCTTTAGTGGGCCAGTCTATGACTATCTTACATTCCGCCCACAGGTCTGCTGGCACTATTATATCAAACAGACTATTCAAATCAATCCACAGCACTTTGGATAATTTCACAAATCTGTCTACCTGTCTGTACCACTCGACCGGCTTTTCCAGTAATCTAGGGAAGTCATTTGTAAATGACAAAATGTCCTGTCTGGTCCATGGGACATGCACATATCCTTCTCCTGGAATCTCTCTCATAGGTAACTCCATTACCACTTTTTCCTTTTCTCTGACGGGAAACGCTGGGAATGTTCTGTCTGAAATGTCATCTCGTTTCCTATACCATCTGCTCTTCCATTTGTCCACATCTCCCCATTTCCTTAATACTGTGATTATGTCCCTAATCTGCCCTATTCTTCCTGCAGCATTCAGATTCTCAATATCTTTTTCTGTGAAATCCAATCTGTATGGTTTCTGTAAAGCTTTTACCTTATCCATGTCAATCCCCATTTCACTGGCTATCTCTGCTAGTCTGTCATGTACATTTTTTGCTCTCCAAGTGATGCTTTTACAGAGGAACAGTAGTTCCTCATCTTGGTAGTTTTTCAGCTTTTCTGTGGGAATTGTCCCTACTATCAATTCTTCTAACACCATCCTTAATTTTGCAACATCAATGGTATGTGATTCTTTTTCTTAATCCTGCAACCTTTTAGCCAGTCATTCAAATCTTCAGTAGTTATGCTCACTGACTTCTCTGCATTCCCTGGTTCTGTCAGTCTCTGTGGTTCTAACATTGATCCCTCTACCCTTCTGCTTCTCTCAGCAGTATCGGAACAATAAAATGGATTCTTTGACACAGGTAGTTCACTTTTACCCATAGCATGTCCCCAGGAACTTTCTTTCGTTTTCATCAGGGGCTGTTCTGTCTGTCTTTGGTTCACATATGGAACTGTTAACCCATGCTCACTGTTTTTCTGCTTCTCAAAAATAGGCATAACAGGACCTATGGTCACAGGGACTGTAACTGCTTCTAGATTTTTTGTTACTTCCCTTATTTTCTCAGTCAATTCTAAGGTGGTTTCCGCTAGTTCTCTAGAATTTTTGTTCTCAACCCTAGTTCCCTTCTCTTTAAGTGAATTTCTTCTTTTTACTTCTGGGGTAATAACTTCTGTTTTAATGATTCTCAGAATCTCCCTTACTGGGGTTCCTGTGGTTGGCGTTTCTGGTTCTTGTCTGTACGGAGGCGGGCTCTTGTAAAACATATCATCTAGAACATCATCGTCAGTGTCACTAGCCCCATACCTCCGGGTTTCTACATGATTTCTCTTTTCTAGACATTTTCTTCCTCCACTTTCTCCATCCGTTCTAAGAGGAAATAATCCTTCTGTCATACTGGCATCTCGCCACCTCCTCATTCTATCGCTATGAGTTTCTCGATCATTTGGCCGTCCGAACATGTACCTATACCTAGACCCGTTTCTCTGTTTTTCTCGCTCATGCATCTCATCTTCCCACTCTGTCAATGCCTCAAACTGTGTAGGCCTGGGTCGCGGATCTAAACTCATCATCCTCTCCCGTAGGTACCTTAATATGGCCAAATTAAAAGACCCATCCTCTGGAAACGCTAGAACTCCGTCTTCCTTTGTATACTTTGCCCAATTGTCTAACCAGATACAGGTATGGTACCCATATTTCGCAACCATAAAGGATGCGGGGGTCTTTGCCGGAGGGAGTAACTGTCCTTCCCTAGTCACAATTTTCTTGTCTTTTACAAATAAATTTTTCAATTTACTGAACACAGACTTTTTCTTTCTCTCGGGTGAATGATAATACATTTTCCTGTCTTTTTGTGAACTCTTTAGTCTTTTCCTACCACTGTTCGATCTCTAATCCAATAGTAGCGCGACTCTTACTCATGCACCAATCCTGGCGCGTCTACGTCACTGTCACAACTTCCAATCCTTACGCGTCTCACACTAACGCATCAATCCTGGAGTGTCTACGTCACTGACTAGCTGTCCAATCCCAGCGCGGTCCTTCTGACGTCTACAGTCACTGCAGCGGCTTCTACTCCGGACTCCTGTCCTCAGTCTACCCCTCCTTTACAAAACTACTCGGTAGACTTAGTTTCAAATTTACAATACTGGTTAGTTACAACGTACAAACATCTCCATTGTCTGCTCCGCTAACCACAGAATAGCAAAAGACCTTTCCCACGAGAATCCTGTTTTCCCGAGAGCAGCGCTTACCTCTGCCCTACTACAGAATTATTACGTCCGTTGGCAAAGTAGCGCATCCCTCTACTTCACCCTTCTACCACGCATTAATTAACTGTGCTCTCCGGAATTAAAACACATAGTTGGAAACGTAATGCTCCTGAGAAGTAACACCAGAGTTCCGCAATTAATTCAAATGCTCTTTCATTCACTCACTTTCACACAAATAAGTACCGTTCATTCACACAGAATCCTGCCTTTCTGAGAACAGCGAACAGTCTGTCCTACTACAGAATTATAACATTCGTTAACAAAGCAGCGCTTACCTCTACTTTGTCCTTCTAACAAGCTCAGAGAACACCTGCTACCTTTTCAGTAAAAAGCGTTATCGGCATACCTATTGGTTTCCTGGTACTTTAGACCGAAATTTCACAAATAACTCTTTGCTATCATATACACTTCTCTCACACAGAAATTTGTCTCTAATGGCGACACACAGCGATGTCACTGAATCGAACCCAGAAAATGCGACGCGCAACTTCAATTGTCACACGTTTTTCCCCGTGTACCTACGGGCAACCACAATCCCATCTTTCCCGAGAACAGCGCTTACCTCTGTCCTACTACGGAATTGTCACCGACTTCTTACATCCCAGAAGCCGTACAGACTATATAGAACTCAATACCACGTCAACATATAGTGTTAGTACATATATCAATACCAATCAATAATCGATAAGCTATATACATGCCAAATCATCAAACTAAAACAATAAAAACCATCTCTAGCTACCAAGAAAACTGGTAGCTATATATATATATATATACACAACTCATCAAACCTAGACAATAAAAACCATCATCTTGCTACCAAGAAAACTGGTGCAGGGGGAGGAGCCAAGATGGCGACCGGAGCAGACGCTTGAGCGCCCGGCTCCGTCGGTCCGTGGCCTCGGACTACTATCCTGATGCCCATCCTCGCCGATTCTCGAGGTGCACCGTGTGCGAAGACGCGCTGACCGCGCTGCTGCTTTCCCGGAGTCTCAACCCGCCCGGATGCCCGAGTTTTGGGTGCTTTTGTCCTCGGCACTGAAACCCTGCGCCCTTACGGCCTTTGCCGGCCTCCTGGAAGCTCCGCGGTTACCGGACCAGCTAGCGCTAACCTGAGCCCCGCGGTCCCGATCTCGCCTCGCACCATGGATCGTTGCCGGATGAGCCCGGGGAGAGACGACCGGACACCTTCTGCACCCTGTGCCTGACGGGCTGGAGCTGTGGGGTGGGCCCCGGTGCGGTGAGTCTCCTGCCCCGCTCTGAGGACCGAGCTGTGGGGGGCTGCTGCCCCCTTTGCCTATTGCCTAGCCAGCGGCGAGGGGGACCGGCGAGAAGATAAGCGACTGTCGGCCTTTCCTGTTGCGGCGTAGACCTGAGGGGAATTGACCCCTTGCCACGACCCCCCCCCCTGGCCATTGCACCGTATAGCGGCAAAACATGGCGTTGAGTGCCTGCTCGCGGCGGGGGGGTGATACTCCGGTCTCGCCCGCTGCCCACTTCGCCCTCCCTCTTCCGGACACCAGCTCCACAGTGCCGTCCCGGATTGCTGCCGATGTTGGGGCCCAGCTTCCGCTGACATGCGGCTCCGTTCTGGCTGTCCTGCGGGACTTTCAACTACAGATGTGCGCTGGCCTGCAGGCGCTGAGTGAGAGGTTTGACCCCATACTGTCGGCTGCGGGCCGTGGGCGCACTGTTTGTCATCCACAGGGCGTGGGTCCTCCGGTGCTCTTGTCCTCTTGCGGGGACGCAGCGGCGGTGTATGATTGTGCTACACTGGTGCCTTCATCTAGCGCTCCCGGCGCCCAGGGTCCACCGCTCTCCACCTCAACTGCGGATACTTTGTCCCCCTGGTCATGGCTGCCTGCTTCATTGTTCCCTGCCTCACCGCGTCCGCGAGGCTATCCTGCTGAGCGATACCTAACGGCTTCGAGGGACCGTCCGCGGTGGCCCACTGCTGCCTTTTTGTGGAACTCCTGTACCTTACTGGCCAGGTTTGGATTTTATGTGGTGCAACGAGGGACCTCACTCGATGGTCGGCGGCCATTTCGTGATCCTACTTCACCATCCTCTCACAAGCGGCCATCTTGTCTTTGTCTGCTCGGGACACGGGGCCTTCACGCAGGAGCTGGTTTAATCCCAAGCCCGCGATCGGGCCAGGGCTAGACTGACTTCTATCGCTATGGTTTATGGACAGGCTGGCCTGGGACTGGGACTGTATGTATGTTTTGCGCGCACTCGTCGCGACTTGTATCCCTTGCTTAAACTGTGGTGCCATGGTATCTTTGCATGCCGTTTTTTGGCGTCGAGGGCTCTCAGTGTGTGGGGGCCATAACTGGCTGATGGTTCGGGACGCTCTGGTGTCCAGTGGGCTCCTCCCCACCTTCTTTTCTGTTTTCTTCCCTTCTTTACTCTGTTCCTACTTTCTCTCTTCTCTATATTTCGGGTTCCTTGGGCGACAGGCACTATGCTGGGGGGGGGGTAGGCCGTAGCCTCCGCATTGGTGTAGGGTGGGGGGGTAATACTCTGTTCTCAATTAGTTCTATGGGCCTTTTTTCTTTTATGTCTCTGTGCTCTACTTTCTTCGATTCGGGGTCCGGGTGTGGGGTGGATCGATTGGGGGCGGCTCTGGAGGGGCGCGTACTTGCTCATGTGACTATCCTGATATATCTCTGCACCGCCTCACTGATTGAGATTTTACTCCCATTGTTGTTCTTACTGCTGTTGCTGCTCGCCCGTGTGGTGAAGCTATCTTGCGGACTCGAATCTACTTTGCTCTTATCCTTCATTGACTTTTTTCTCTGATAAAATTATCAAAAAACTTAAAATTAACCTTCACCTCTCCTTCCCCGGGTTTCAAAGATATCTCCAGTATGTGACTCATAACCTGTTGTTAATCCTGACCGTTGATGCACGGGGGCTGTAATGTGGGTATCAGTGCTGTACTGTATCGTGGCCGGCCTGACGGTTGTAGGCCCGTATTTGTTCTTTTAAGATGCACGAATAAAGGTTTTTAAAAAAAAAAAAAAAAAAAAAAGAAAACTGGTGCAGTTCAGAACACAAAATCTCCTCCTGCTTCCACGGACGGAATGATTCCACAGTCACACGCACATACATACATCATACGTTGGTGGGGCCCATAACACCAACATTCATTCTCATCAATCTATCCGTGCCTACAGAGGAGAGATCTTCAATTTATTTCCGAACTACAGTTTTATTATCTTTGGATGGAGGAAACCACATCTATTTAATTTAACCCTAAAAATTCCTCCATCCGGAGGACGATAGGATCATTTAGTTGAACTAGAGATTTGATGACAAACACTTCAATTCTTATACTAATAAAATAAACATTTCAAGAAATAACCACCCGACACAGTTCTTCAAACAATAATTTTTCTTTATCTAATTAAATTGCAGGTTAAAATCCTAACAAATGCAATAGTATCTTGTGTCATAATTACCTATTCTGGCTAATTGTCGTTCTCTAAGTCAGAATCGGGTCCTCAGAAATTCATCAAAGAGTCTACCGTCCCGTCCTCTGCTGTCAACGTAGTGAATAGCATCGATCAGGGTGCGTCTCAAGCTCGTTGGGTGGTAACCTAATTTTCCTCTCTGGACAACTAATATTTATACTGAAATTTACATATAACGGTTACATTTAATAATTTCTAGGCATTTTCAGGCTAGACTGTTCCTATGGGGAGAAGGGTCAAGACTGATTTGCATATGGCTGGGTCTAAACTGGAATGGAGTAGCATGCAAAAAACAATGGGTTTAACTCAAATCCGTGATTTGGTGTGAATGTTTTATTTGTGTAGCGTTCCATTCATCATCTGGTCTTTTTGTGTTTGTTGCCTTTAAGTGTGAAGGGTATGCCCAGACCTGGGTCACATGCTTGCTACGCCACCTGATTCAATCTATGCCGACTGGAGAGGGGTAATACTCTGAAACCAGTCCTAGGATGCTTGTTTCTGGTCCAGGGAGGACCCGGCCTGGCAGTTTGGGCTGGACTGTTCCCATGGGGAGCAGGATCAAGACTGATTTGCATATGAATGGGTATAAACTGGAAGGGTATGGTATGCCAAAAAATGATGGCTTTAACTTAGATATGTGACAGAGTGTGAATGTTTGATTTCTTCAGCATCCCGTCCATCATCTGTTCTTTTTGTATTTTTGTTTTTGCATTTGTTGCCCTAAGTGGGAAGGGTATGCCCAGACGTGTGTCCCGAGCTCACTATGTCACCAGAATCAAGCTAGCCCGGCTGATGAGGGGTGATACCCTGAAACCAGTTCCAGGATGCTTGTTTCTGGTCAAGGCAGGACCTGGCCTAGCTGTTCAGGATGTACTGTTCCCATGTGGAGCAGGGTCAAGCCTGGTTTGCATATGGCTTGTACATGCTCGACAGGTGTTGTGTGTGAAAAAAAATGATGGATTTAACCCAGAGTGAATGTTTGGACCGTTCAGCACTCAGTCCATCATCCTGTCTTTTTGTGTTTGTTGCCTTAAGTGAGAAGAGTATGACCAGACGTGGGTCTCGTGCTTGCTACGCCACCAGGTTCAAGCTAGCCTGGCTAATGAAGGGTGATACCCCAGAACCGCTCTTAAGATGCTTGTTTTAGGCCCAGGAATGACCTTGCCTGGCAGGTTGGGCTGTTTCCATGAGAGCAGGGTCAACAGTGATTTGCATATGGATGGGTATGAACTTGAAAGTTTGTGGCACCTGAAAAAATGATGGATTTAACCCAGATCTGTGACTGGGGTGAATGTTTGATTCCTTCAACATTCTGTCGTAATCTGTTCTCTTTGCATTTTTTTTGTATTTGTCATCCAAAGTGGGAAGAGTATGACCAGACGTGGGTCTCGTGCTTGCTACGCCACCAGATTCAAGCTAGCCTGGCTGATGAAGGGTGATACCTCAGAACTGGTCCTAGGATGCTTGTTTCTGCTCCAGGGAGGGTCTGGCTGGCAATTTGGCTTGACTGTTCCCATGGGGAGCTGGGTCAAGACTGATTAGCATAACACTGGGTTCCAACTGACATGGTGTGCAAAAAAACAATGGATTTGTGACTGGGAGTGAATGTTTGATTTGGTCAGCATTCTGTCGATCATCTGTTCTTTTTGCATTTGTTGCCCTAAGTTGGAAGGGTATGCCCAGACATGGTTACTGTGCTCACTATGCCACCAGATTAAAGCTATCCTGGCTGATGAGAGGTTTGTTCAGTGGGAAGTGTATGCCCAGATGTGGGTCACATGCTCGCTACACCACCAGATTCACTTTATGCTGGCTGCTGAAGGGTGATACCCTGAAACCAGTCCTAGGATGCTTGTTTCTGGTCCACAGAGGACCTGGCCTGATAGTTCGGGCTGGACTGTTCCTATGGGGAGCAGGATCAAGACTAATTTTCATTCGGATGGGTCTATACTGGAAGGGTGTGCCATCCCAAAAAATTATGTATTTAGCGTAGATCTGTGACTGGGGGTGAATGTTTTGATTTGTTCTGCAACCCGTCCATAATCTTTTCTTTTTGTCTTGCTTTCATAGGCTGGCCCTTTAGGACTATTATTTTATGGGGCCATTTGAACATTCAGTCGATCTTCGTAGATTGGGGGGGATCTTTTCAGAGGATAATATCATGGTAGACTGCCATTGTATATTTCATTTAAAGCAAATCTTGGCAAGGCCAATAGGCCAGGTTTCCATGTTCTGCATGTATTCAACTATAGACAAATGGCGCACAGGCACGCTGACATCCGCACAAATGTGCAAAACATAAAAATATGTGAATGCGCAAGCTGCTAACTTATATGGAAAGGAAAATTATCTACATTCTACAAAAGAAATCACGCACAACCTGGTACCACACTTAGAAATTATACCATGAACATAATCACACACAGAATGCAACCATACCAATGAATTAGCGGTGTCATTTGGAAAATAGGAAATAGAGGGGACCATGGGGTGGTCCAGCACCTGCTTATTTCATTTGCCCTTGAGTGAAACACTTTGCTGACACAGACCGGGGCACACATTGAAAGACAAAACAGGTCAGATAAACAGAGTGACAAATGATTAGACATATAGATGGATGTATAAGTGGAGGGGAAGATCAAGCCAAGACAGAAGAGTGGTTGGGATAAGGAGATGAATGGCAATCACATGAAAGGCAGGGCAAAATGTTGGGTGGGTGAATAGATTGGCGATGGATGAATGGATTGATGAAGATAAATGACTGGTTTAATTAGTTGGTGGATTTGGATGGATGGGTGGTTGGATGGATGTTTTGTTTAAATAATTGGAGGGCAGACATATTGAATGAAGATCAAACAAGTTGATGAATGGATCTATTGATAGACTGATTTTGTGGACGGCTGGTAAGAAAGGTTGGAGGGGCAGCAGTTTTAATCAACTAAGAAAGATGGACAGATTAAGTCATATATGAATGTGCTGAACGCAGACAAAGTAAAGAAAGGTTGGAGTTTGACTCTCAGCTTCTGTTAACTTGACTTCAGGCAGAAAAATATTTATTTGATGTAGTGGGATTTAGTGTATTTGAGCAAACCGTCAAGGAACTGAAGGTGTAATTTCCACACCCTTATCCCTGCTCCCTGCTTCGTGACCGGAAAAAAATCTTGGAAAAGCACAGATTTTTAAAAAACCTTTTAAGTTGATGAATCATATTTAATGGAACATAATCCACCAATTTACAAACAATCAAGAGCGGCTCCTCCATTGGAGCGGAGGAGTGTCACCCCACTTAAGTGCCTCCCAAAGCCCAACCAATGAAAAAGAAAATGGTAATTCATTACCATTTTATTTTTCATCGTCTCATCCTGAACCGAGCATTAGGACGGGGACGGGCTTGCTGAGTGACAGCAGGGAGGAGTGGTGGGCAAAGTGCTGCTTTTGCTCTGTTTTACGTGCGCATGTTCGTTTGGCTGGCTGTCTTAGGATGGCCAGCCACACATGCTCACTTTAAACCTCTTGGTCCAGCTCTCTTTTTATTTTTTTTTACACTTTATTGGTGACTGCTGTACATTCTTATGTTTACAACATATAACCCTTCAAAATACAGTCTTTTGTTTTTTCCTCCCCTCCCATGTCCTTTATCCCCTCAGATAATTACAACAATCCGATGTCTCCAATCGTATCTGAGAGGGGAGTCCTGCATATTGCAGCAGTGTCCGAATAATAGTGCGTTTACGAAATTCCACCCCCAACTTACCCCCATCCCCCCTCTTATCCCACCCTAGCCCTCTCCTGGTCTGTCATACTGTCGCCGTATCCTCACCAACAGGGAAAACATTATGAGAACTATTGCTTCGGGGGTATCACGTACTGATCTAGGTCCCAACCTTCCAATTTCTCCAGTCGTACCGCCCTAAATAGACTCACCCTGATTATTTAACAATGGCCGGGTGTCCGGTATGGGGGCCAGATCTATTGCTTCCAGTGCTATTAGTGTGGCCTCCCATTCTAGGGAAATATGTCGCTTCCTCAGCCCTCTCTCCTCCTCCCTCCTGATGGCCACCCCCTCCGCCCTGCCCCACTGCAGCATGTCCGTCTGTCATATCGTAACCACGGGGCTTCTGGGGGATTTCCACCTCATAGTGATCACCCTGATGGCTAAGATGAGGGCGAGGTCCACAAACCTTATCTGCGCCTTCTGAACTTTAGGACGTTTGCGAAGGCCCACCAGGCAATACAGGGCATGATCTGGGATCGGTAGGTGTGTCGCCGTGGCCAGGGAATGTCGTACCCCTACCCAGTAATCCCGCAGTCGGGGGAAGGTCCATAGCATATGGAGAAATCCCGCCTCGTCCTCCCTACATCTGGGGCAGCTACGGGGTGAGTCCGGAAACATACGATGAAGTCGTTTCGTGTGAGATACGATCTATGTAGCACCATTGTTTGTATGAATTTAAGCCGCACGTTACGCAACACCTTTTTGGGATGCTCCAGGATGCATTTCCATGTATGGTCGGTGAGTTCCATACCTGCGTCCGTCGTCCACTGCTCCCTAAGGGAGGTGAGGGCTATCGCCACGTATGTTCGCACTCCAGTATACAACCATCGCACTAAGTGTCTCCCGGGTCCCATATAGTAAAGGAGGTGTACTAGGTCGTGCTGCGAAGGCTCAGTCCGCTGTGGGGCCCAGGTATCTCTAATATAGTGTGTGGTAGCAGCGTGTAGGAGATACAGTCTTGATGGCGCCCACGTGACTTGTAGGAAAGTGTTGTGGTCCATCAGTGTGCCATCCCCCAAAAAACTCCCACCTCCTCTATCCCGCTATCTGTCCATGCCTGGAGTCTAGTCTGTGTGAGTCTTCCCTGTGGCGTGGGCAGGCCTAAGAGAGGTATGTTCCCAGCGTACGGGGTTGCTACTGATGTGTATGTCAAAGCCTTCCTCCAGCAAACCAGGGCAGTCCTCAACAGAGGGTGACAGTCAGTGGGGGCACATGCTCTCGCAATAATAGGGCATGTAGTTCCCCTCTGTGCAGTCTCTGTGGTGTAAAACCGATCTCGCCGAGGTTCCTCCCCGCCGTCCAGTAGTATAACCACTGTAGTTGACTAGCATAGTAGTATCCTTTGAAGTCCGGGACCCTCAGGCCTCCGTTCTGCTTCCCCAGCTGGAGCTTCCGTAGACTTATCCGTCTCCGACCCGTACCCCATATAAGGGTGAGTAACAGGCTGTCAAACGACTTAAAAATAGATGGTGGGAGGTTCACCGGCAAATTTACAAAGTAGTAAAGCAGCCGAGGCAGCATCACCATCTTAGCGATGGTAATTCGTCCCACACTGGCCCGGAGCCCCGTTATTGCCCGTTGTATGTTGCCATCTATCTGGTCCTCCTGCGTTCGATACACCTGTATGCCAAGGTATTTAAATGTAGTGGGAGCCACCCCGAAGGAGTGAATGCCAAAATGCACCTGTGTCGTGTGTGCTGTTTCTTGGAAGAAATAGCATATCGATTTGTCAGGGTTGATAGCCAGACCCGATAATCGTTTAAATGCCATGAATGCGTCCGAGAGGGGGGTCGTATCTGTGGTAAGGTCCCGCAAATATAGCAGCATGTCATCTGCATAAATAGACAACAAATGGTACACTCCGTCGATATAGATACCAAGTTGGTCAGCCGATCGCCGGAGTGCCAGGGCTAACGGTTCTAATGCCAACACGAACAGCAATGGGGACAGAGTGCATCCTTGCCTTGTGCCGCGATGTATGTTGTAGGCCTCAGAGATATAGCAGCCCGTACGGGCCCTGGACTTCTGAGACGTATATAATAAACGGACCCATTGTAAATATGTGTCCGGAAACCCAAAGCGGCGGAGCGTTGCAAACATGAAATCCCACGACAGGGAAGCAAACGCTTGTTTAAGGTCCAGCGCAATACATCCTGCCCAGCGGTGTGTACTTGGGGTAGCCGCCATAACCGCGTGCAGCCGTCTGGTATTCAGAGAGGTGCTGCAGTTTGGGAGGAAACCGCACTGGTCACCGTGTATAAGTGCGGGAAGATGTGGCTGCACGCGGTTGGCTAGGGCCTTACTCAGTATTTTGTATTCAGTAGCCAGCATAGACAGGGGTCTATAGTTTGCCATATCCAACCCGTCTCTCCCCGGCTTGGGTATGGACAGGACCAGCGCCTGCATCGTGGAATCTGGTAAACGTCCCATCTCCATGGCCGCTTTATAGACAGCCTCCAGAGTGGGCACCAGGGATTCTGCATATGTGAGATAAAACTCAACTGGTAGTCCGTCAAGTCCTGACGTTTTATTACGGTTTAAGCCTTTAATTGCTGTTCGGATCTCTTGTTGGGTGATTGGTCCGTCAATGCTTTTCCGTACCTCCTCCGGGAGGGTCAGAAACGGGAGGTCTCGGAAAAAGTCGGCAAGCGAGGAATCATCTGTCGGGGGAGGGGGTCCATAAAGGTCCCCAAGGTATTCTCTGAAGGCAGTGTTTATGTCTGTCTTTGTGTGGAGTATTTGGCCCGTCCTAGTGCGAATACTAGCTATAATCGGCGGATCAGGTCTGTCTCTGACCATTCGGGCTAGCAGGGTACCTGCTCTGTCCGCCTCTACGTGTTTACGCTGCAAGTAAGCTTTATGGTCTATTACTCTTAGAGTTTCTAGAGTTTCCGCATGTTTGATGTGGGCAGATTGCAACCTTTCTCGCTTATCAGGGTCTGATATCACATCCCTCTCCAGGGCATGTAACTCATTCTCAACGTCTCGCAGCCTCTGGTGTGTCTCTTGGCGGGCCCCCACCAATTGTCCCATGCCGCACCTCTAATCACTACCTTCAGCGCGTCCCATTCTATCAAGCACGATGTCGCAGTATTCCAATTATCAGTCAGGTAATTAGTAACCACGTCAGAGAGAGTCGTGCGAAAAGGGGTGTCTTCTAGTAGGTGTGGGTGTAGTTTCCAGGTGGGTACCGGGGTAGGTACCGCACCCCACTGAAGCGTAAGTTCTAAGGGGCTATGGTCAGAAAAGGTCTTTGCTAAGTATGTGGAGCTGTGCATTTTCTCCATGAGTGGGCTGGAGCATATAAACCTGTCAATTCTAGTGTGCAGGTCATGTACCGGGGAGTAGAAGGAGCATTCCCTGTGAGCCGGGTACAGACAACGCCACGCATCTGAAAGTGTCCACCCACCTACCCTTAGTGGTGATGCGGTCCGTGATCTTGCTAACGGTCGTTCCCGGAGGGGGGGTGTGATCTGTCTCGGCCAATATCGAGCACCGCGTTCCAGTCTCCACCCAGCACCCAAGGGATTCCTACCCAATCAGCCAACACTCCAAAGACCCGTCTAGTGTTCCCTATATCAATATGTATCCGTTGTTCCAGTGGGACAAAGGGAACCCCATAACGTATCCAAATGGTAGCCCCTCTAGCAAATGCAGAGTAATTTGTGGAATATAGGGTCCCTCTCCATTTTTTCCTCATTTTCTACGTTTCCGAGTCAGTGAGGTAAGACTCTTGGAGGAATGCTATTTGGGTCTTACGTCTGAGGAGGAATGCGTGTATGCGGTGTCTTTTCTGTATTGCCCCCAGTCCCCTTACATTCCATGTCAGCAAATTGTACGACCCTATTCTAGCAGCAGTTCCCAGCATCGTCTCATGTAAGAGCGGATCATATCACTGTGTGGCCCCAGAAAGGCAGTACCGACCAGGAGACCCTTTTTCTCAACAACCTGAACAGAACGTGGCAGAACGCCTAAACCGCGTTGGGCCTAACAAAAGTGCACAAATGGTACATAACGATTAACGGTGCATACGCCATAGGGGGGGTCGCCAACTCTACATCCAAGCATATTTCCTTAGATGGACCCCTACTCAGCGGCTCAACGGTACCCCTTCTCCCGGGGGGGAGGTGATGGAGAAAAGGAGAGAAGAGAAAGGGGCTGCAGGTTCAGTGGGGTGCCAACAGTAGCATGTGTAGGATATCAGTACATGTCATAGAGTTCCCCGGTGAGCATCAGACACCTACGGGTATCCTCTAACTGGACGGATACTGTGGCAGCGCCCATGGTCGCCAACCCTCCGCTCAATCCCCAACCCCAACATCTCACCCAACAAATTATCAATTTAATAAAGTATATAGTAATTGTTCGGCCGTCGGGTGCCATCCCGCCTTGCGTCAAAGGCACCATCAGAAGATTCAACAGTCAGTGTTCCAGTTACTCTCCTCATTCATCCATCAGCTTGTCAGCTGCTTTCGGCGTGATGGTAGGGAAGAGTATCACACAATTGTCAGTGTCAGAATTGGCCGTGCCTTCCTCCGAGTCCATGGCGGCCTTATTCGAATCCTCGCGGAAGGAGCCAGCCACCGACAGCGCCCCCCCTGCTCTCTCCGCTGCTGCTCACGTGAGGGTCCCGCTCCGCCCTTCTCGTCTTTAGTGCTTCGCGATCTTCCAGAGGTCCGTCGTCGGTGCTTTTCCGAGTCCTGCGAGGAGCTCTCCCCACCAGTCGCCTGACTGGGACCGATTCCCACGACCTCCATCCACTCCTCCACATCTACAGGGCTCTCAAAGAAGTGAGTCTTCTTATTGTGCATTACCTTGAGACGTGCCGGGTAAAGGAGTGCATATTTGAGCTGTGCAGCCTGCAGTTTTTTCTTTACTATCTGGTAGGACGACCTCTGTCTCTGCACCATTGCAGTGTAATCCGGGTATAAAGAGACGCGTTGGTTTTCATACTGTATCGGCGTGCGTTCCCTAGCCTTCTGCAGGAGCATGTCGCAGTCTCTATAATTGAGGATTTTAACACTTAGGGGTCGGGGTGGTGCCCCAGGCCTCGGCTGTCCCATCGGTATTCCGTGCACTCTTTGAGAGTCCCTCCGGGGCTACATAGTCTCGGAACCATGATTCCATCAAATCAGCCGCCTTGTTCCCCTCACTGTGTTCCGGCAGTCCTATGACGCGTATGTTGTTGCGCCGGTTTCTGCCTTCCGCGTCCTCCACCCGGTCCAGGAGCGAGGTGACCTGCTGTTGTAGCCGTTTTAGGGAGGAAGAGTGTTCCGCCACCACAGGAGTAAGGTCCACAATGGATTGGCCATGGTCCTTGACTGTGTCCGCCAGTTTGGCGTGATCTGCCTTCAGCAGCTGCAACCCCGTGGTCAGCGTACCCATTTGGGACTCCATTGCGGCCCGTGAGTCCCGTATCTCCTGCAGGATGAGGTCTAACTTATCCTTCGTGTCCTGCGCGGTATTCGCCGCAGACCCTCCCCGTGAGGGGGGGCCATCGGTCCGGGCCGCTGCCATGGGGGGGGCAGGTATTTCGCTAATTTTTCTTAGTCTTGGTCCTGCCCATTACTTCACACCTCCACTCCCCCACCTCGTAGTTGATCCTAAAGAGCTTCACTCGCACTCCCCGGCCAATTACTACTCAGTTCTGCTCCGCTAGTGGGTATCTGCGGGAGGGGGGAAAGGCCCCCGACTCCGTTCCGGTTCAGCCACAGGCTCCTGCCCGATCACAAATGCGCCCACCTCCTCAGCAGGCCACGCACTACGGTCCCCTGGGCCGGCCAGGACTTCTCCCACTCGCTTCTTAAACTTCAGTTTTGCTGCTGTTCTCATCTCCTAGGCCGTCCCACCACATACCAAAGGGTGTTATCCGTTATGACCCCGGGGGGGGGAAAAGAAAGACGCGGGCCGGATCAGCCCCCCATGGCCCCTGCTAGCTTCATACTTGTGTCTCCGGATTGAGCAGGGGGGGGAAGGAAGCAAAGGGGGGTGAGGGTAGAGGGGGGCCCCTCACGGAGCGGCACGCCCCGGCCCACACAATCCCCCGTCACCCCACGGCACACTCCCCCTCGTCCCTCAGGCACCCACCTCCTCACCTGTGTTGTCCGGTAGTGGCTCCTGGGGTAAAGCGTCGTGTATGAGGCCCTCAGATGTCCGGTGTGCAAAAGGCCTCCTCCCGGTGCCCTCCAGCGCCGCTATCCCACCTCTCCGATTACTGTATGCGGCGCAGGTCCAGCGCCGTAGTCCAGGCCGATGTTGGGGAGTGGTTTTTTTTGCCCCCGTCTCTATCTCAAAAGGGGGGGGCGCACGCCCCGGAGAGATCCAGTCCGGCCGGTCTCGCCGCTCACCCCCTCCAGCCATCGCACTCACCTCCAGAGCTCCCCGCCTCGCTCCGATCTTTTTCAGGCCCCGCCAAGAGCCCCCTGTCGTCCGGCGGGGCCCCCGGACGTCTCTCCGGGTCCAGTCGTCTCTCTCTGCGTCTCGCCCAGGGGCGCAGGGGATCAGGTCTCCGCCTCCAGGCGCCTTTGGGGCTCAGCAGCGCCGCTTCAGTCGGCGGCCTGCTCCGCACTCTAATCCCTGGCACTCCGCAGCGTCACTGGTCAGGCAGGCCTGCGGCTGCAGCGGCTGCTCTCCCGCCTCTCAGCCGCCCTCCCGTCGACGTTGGGTGTCAGGGACATTCACCGCTGCAACCCCCTCTCATGTGGAGCCGTGAGAACGGCTTTGAATTATCGATTCCCCCCGGGAGGGTCCGGAGCTCTACTGAAGTAGGTCCGCCATTGCCGGCGGTTAGCCACGCCCCCCGTCCAGCTCTCTTAAGGCAGCTAGGTAAGAGCAAAGGCAGGCATCCAGTTCCCTCGGGAGCGCTGACAGAGACTGCTCCCACCAATAAGGGCACTGCTCACATGCTGGTTAATAGCACATGAGCAAGCCAGGATTGGTCGAGGGAGTTTGCTGGGGGCCTGCACTGCAGTCCCTGCAGCAGAGGTCGGAGTGAGAGGAGGACGCCGTTGTCACAATTGGTAAGTGCTTTTCTATTATTTTTTTTTGTTTGTTTGCCTGCTCCGCCTCCCTCAGTAGATATCGGCACCCACGGCAGACAATGATATGAAAGTGAAGGCATTAGAAGAATCTGAAGATTGAGGGCTCCTTCAAAGAAGCAGGGGAAACGAAGGCTTTGGGGATCTTTTTAATTGTCGAACACAATGCATGGATTTAGGTACAGCTTATATTGATGCAACCATTGCTGCACCCACAGTGAAGCCATGGATTTTATGGCAATAAGGAATAACTTGTGATCTTTTCAGGCCCCACTGCCTGCTGCTCCCTCACAGCCCCTCTTGCAGTGCAAGTAGGAAGTGTGCGGTTTTGGTTGGAGTCTGCCTAGTTACCATAATTGCCAAAAAGCTGATTTATTTGAAGCAGCAGAGCTAAAAAGCAGCCCTTGCTGCATAATGAGTAAATAAGTGACTTATGAGTCATTCTTCTACTGCCTTTTGTATCACAGTTCAGCTTTTAAATTAGGATAATTTGTTTATCTGGTTCTCGATTACTGCTTTGGTGGGCTGGGACCCATTGCTATCGTAAGTTGTTCTCTGCGGGTGTTTTATGCTAAATAAATTACTGTTCAGGCACAAAACACATGACTGCCGCATTAACTTTCCCATACAGCACTGCAATTTGAATCGGTCTTAGATGGAGCTTGCAAAATGTAAAAAAAAAATATAATAAAATCTGTCCTCCATGTCTTCTTTATTCAGCGCACCCTGTCCTTTATGTGGTTACAGAAGTCCCCTGTAAGATTACACTGAAGTAATGAATAGTTGATCTGCACTTGATATTACACTGTTTACTCTATTACTTCAGGAGGTCCACCGAACATGACCCACACAATTCATGTCAAATGTACTTTTATTTTGTTTGAAATAAAACCTATTTTAGTGATACATTGGAAGCATATACAAAACACAAAAGAAAATGAGTTTTTTCGTTTGGGAACTTATTATATAGAACATAAACATTTTTTATTCTGCCAATTTGAGTTGCAAATAAATTATACAATGAATAACTTCTAAATGTCTTTGGCTGAGGAGTAAATACATATTGAATGTGCAGAAGTGAAAGGAATATCCCCAATATTGGTAGGAATACAGCTAATCCATTTGAATGCTCCTACAGTTCATATATGTTAGTGTCTTCACTCCACGTTATAAAGGAATGGGCAGGGTCCTTCTTAATCGTAGTTTTGAATACACATAGTTCTGCAACAGCGAAAGTCCACGCTTTTTGCTGGGTGTGCACCATTAAAAATGTTTTGTAAATAAACGTCAGATATATCCATAGGGCTTGCAACTCTTCATCTTCAGCAGCAGAAGCACATTTTTAAGCAGTACTTCTTCTCTAGACCCCATTAATGTGAAAAAGAACCATGACAAAATGCAGATAAACTTCATTTTATAAGGGGGTTTATTAGTTTAGTGTAGCATTGTGGCATAGTTCTCCTTTTTCCTTGGTCATCGCCATTTGTTTGCTGTTTTTCATTGCTGGTTTTTAAACTGTGCACAGAGGGACACTGCTTCCCAGTGCATGTGTTCTGACTATTAAAACGTGTCAAAAATTGATTATATGCCTAACTGGCATATTACACTTCCCTATAGGTCCCAAGTACATGGAACAAAGTGTACCCACAATGCACAACATGACTGCAGAACTGCCACCTTAGTCTGTGCATGTATAAAGTGAAAATATGACAAGTCAAAACAACCCCTTTTCACAGGCCAAAACCCTCCTTTTAAATACTAATAGTTAATCCCTAAGTAATTCTTAATGTGCAATAGATCTGGATGCGGGACATTTGCAAGCAGAACATGGAATGTAAAACATGTCCATACAGTGACAAGGCCCTAAAAGCTATTTCCTCTGTAGCAGTGTTAGCTGTTCCATAGGAAAGCATTGAGAGTTAATAGTAAAATGAAATAATGTTATCTCCACCTAGGCACCAGTGAAAAAGTTAGTTTGCAGACTTTAAAAAATATTTATCACATGTCTATTTCATTTGCAAAGTTGTTGTGATAAATATTTTGCAAAATGTATCCTTAAAAAGTCACCTTTTACCAGCCCAAATGCCTCTAGAAGCCAATTTGTATGGGCTTCCAACCATCACCCAGGAGCTGAATAGCTCATTGATGAGGTGTACACTTTCTCCCAGAGCTGAGACAAAGGTCCCGGGTGTGGGGAGGGGTTCTATTCCTCCGGCAGCCAGTGTCACAGAAAACAGGTGGGGAGATGGGCAAATATTTACCCTACTGAAGACACTAATAAAAACCAGCAGTGCACTTAGTCTCAAAGCCAAAGCTCTCAATCATGGTCCATTTTCAACAGTGTTTATAACGGACCATGATTGAAAGCTCTGAAGTTGAAACTAAAGGCACTGCAAATTTCTCACAGTGCCTGTCAGTGAGTTAAACTAACATAAAATAAAAAATAAAAAACTATTTACTTACTGATTGCCTTGTGCTCGGTGCTCCTCTTCATTTCAGCAGCACATGCTCCCGGAGCTCAGCCAGCAACTCCTCTCTACCAATCCAGACACTTCTCTCATGCTTCTCAGTCAGCATGAGAGAAGCACCAGGATTGTCTGGAGGCCACTGGTTTGATGCTACTTCAGGCTCTGGGGGCCTGTACTTGTTCTTCACCCAGCCGTCTAAGACAGCTTGGGTGGAATATTCAAAGTGCCCATGTCAGACTGGCCATCACAAGACAGCCGGCCAAAGTGGCATGTGCACTTCAAACTGAACCACACCAAACTGAACTAAACTCTTGCTCCCTGATCCAACCCCGCCCTCAGACTTGGCATCAGCCAGCATGAAAATTAAATGGTAATACGTATGTTTTATGACCATTTTATTTTTCATGTTTCCTTCCTGCTCTTGCAGCGGAGGGGCAATTGTCCTCCGTCCGCAGGGAGAAACCCTGCTGTCTCTGAATGGATGAACATCTGGGCAGTGCCTAGGAACGTAAGTATCTTTTAAAGAGGCCTACCCATTCACATGAAGATGTAGCTCACACCTGGGCCTACCCTATTTTTTGTCCTTCTAGCCAGCCAGGAATAAATCCCAGTGGAAGAGGAGCTGCCCCGAGAACCAGTTTGAGAGACCACAGAGGAACATTTGGTCATTTCCCTGGCCATACCTTCTAGGATGGGCACAGGTACTCTGCACAAGGGAGGAAAGGTTCTGCCATGTTGGATTTAGGTAGAGAGGGACACTGTGGAATTGCTTGCGGTACGGTGCAAGAAACTGCTGCTAAAGTGGGTGAAGTTACCTGTGGGAACTTTTTCCCTATTTGCCAGGAAGGGGCCAGGAGTCACCTCACCCACAGTCTAGTGCAAGGCATACATGTGGAAACCCTGGGCACCATCTTAAGATCACTACTGGACTTGTGGAAGACTGAACAAGGACTAAACCTGCTGTTGAGACCTGCAAGGAGAACCTTAAGGGCTGAGCCTGCTCCCACTTGTACCCCGAAATAAGAAGTGGACTCCAAGCGTCAGTGGACTGGACTGCTGTTAAGGTATAGGGTCACAAACGCTGCAAGATGCTCAATTTTCTGAGAGAGCACAGCTGACCAGTTTTAACCAGTTCTGCCCTGGACCCGGCTGGTTAGTCTTGTGGAGTGAATCCTGTCCCCCAAGTGCTGTTCCTGAGATCCTAGAATTCTAGTGGACTTAGAAACAATTTGCTAAATGTCTTCCTCGAGAACTGTCATGAGACCCAGACCAACCCGCTGGCCGATCATTAGATGGCGTATGGCCAGTGGGCCTGACTTCACCGCAGCTTCCACTATCACTACATACTTCTCTGCAGCATCAACTCATATTCAGTGACCCCAATAGTGACTGACTATGAAGGACGTTGAGCGCTCTTTTCCTACAGCCTGCAGCCTTGCACCACTGAGAAAATCTAGTTTCCAAAAGAGAGTCAAAGTTTAAAGGTAGACATTTTCACCATAAGGAATCAACTGATGATGGACCCTCTGAAAGCAACCTATTGCCAAATGTAGAAGTGGCATCTATATCTCCAATTGGACTCAATACACTTGTAGACGACATAGCCAGTACAGCCCTTCCAATTCTATTTTCACAGAGATTTGTAGCGCAATCCATTTCCACATGGCTGTCACTGTCACAGCCTTCTCACAACCACCACTCATAAGCTGCAGTGGATTTGGCTGCTACTGTTGCTTTGGAGGATTGATTGGACAATATTCCTCAGGACGAATGATTGGGTAATGCAACTATGCTTTCACTCCTAATCAAAGCTGCACTTCTTTTGCTCCGCTATATACTATTACCCACACAATGGCATGCTTAGACACCTTAACATGTGGTTGGGTAAAAATTAAATTTACATTTCCTTTCCCTCAGAGGCCTTTTGATCCTCACCAGGGGGCATATGTATCAAACGATTTTTTAATCGCAAACGCTGCGACTCGCAAAATTACAGCGTTTGCGATTAAAGAATCGCTAATCGGGATGTATGAGCCAACATCCCATCGCAAAATTAAGGAATTGCTAATTTAGCGATTTCTTAATTTTGCGTAAGCATTTAAGAAATCGCAAATTGCGATTTCTTAAATGATATGTAAAAAGCACCCAAGTTGTGCGACTTATCCTTAAGAAATCGCAAATTACCACCAACTTCTAGTTGGTGGTAATTTGCGATTTCCTTTCAAAATGCACTTTTTTGAATTTTACAAAGTGCCACGTGGCGCTCAGACATGCCCTTAGGGCATGTATGTGCGCCATATGCACACACATGCTCATTTCAGGGGTGCATTAGGGTGTCATCATGACACCCTTGCACCTTTGAAATTATTCTCAAATTGCGATTAGCAAATTGTGAATCGCTATTTGAGAATTACTTCCCATTCATTCCTATGGGTCTCCTGGCCCATAGAAATGAATGGGCAGGTATTCCTTAATTGCGATTTCGCAATTTGCTAATCGCAATTAAGGAATTTTAAGAAATCGCAAAAATTTTGCAATTTTTTAAATACATCCCGTTTTGCAATTCTCAAATAGCGATTCTTTAAAAATCGCTATTTGAGAATCGCAAATGGTGATGTTGATACATATGCCCCCAAATCTTTAACCTGAAAACATAGATCCTTCAACTTCATGAGATCATCGTTCCTATTTTTGCTTTTAGTATTCACTAACTGCACTCTGCACTGTACGTCATCCAAATTGACAGCAGTACAATATGCTTGTGTGCTGTCCAAAACCCACATCGGACACAGTTTATTGGAGGAATGCCTTCCCATCAGCAGGACAAACAGAGCTACGGCCGTAGTGAAGTGGGGAGTGCTGTGATAGCTCCACAACCTCTTACCCATCTCCTCACAGTCATCAAACCCTAAAGCCACAGCTAACTGGATAGTTTGTTTTACCTCAGGGTTCACTCTCTTTACAATGCCTTTTCCCTGTGGGCTGTACAAAAATACTGACAGATGTTTAATGCCATACAAAGCCAAGAACGTTTCCATGCATGCCGACTTAAATTACAAACCATTGTCATTTACGAAATACTTGGGAATCCCTTCCTTCTGAAGCAAAGATTTTAGGAAATCTATGACGACCTTGGTATTGGGTTCTCTCAGAATTTGCAGTCAACCTACTTGGAATGATAGTCAACCATAACCAAAGCATACCTCATAATCTCCTGCAAGTTATACAATGATCCAATTAAATCTATTTCCAATTTCTCCCAAGGCTTTTAAGTGAAAATCCACTTGTGCTAGAGGAGTATTTTATTCACTTTTTTGTGAATGGGGAAGATCAGCTACTTTCTCGTCTAGTTTAGGTGCACTGCAATACAAACTAGTGCCATTTATTTATTTATTTATAAGGTTTTATATAGGGCGAATGTGACCCACGAGGGTATCAGAGCGCTTTACAGAATATAGATATAAAGACATACGAAATGAAGTAGTATACACACATTTGTTATTTATCATTACTTACAAAAGAGGTAAATAGTATAAGATAACATAGGTGCCCAGTAGACAACCTATAAAGATCCCAGAGAGCGACAGAGCATTATATTATATACAGTTATTGAGCCTTAGGTCAGTATTGAGGAAATAAACAAACATATAATATTCTCTTTCAATCCACAAGAGTTAGCCAGTGATATGAGGATCGTATCGTGACTCGATGTCAGCCTAGAATCAAGTCATAGGACTTGAATATGTTCATTAGGAGTATTTTTACCTCTTTTTTGAAGGCGGTAAAGGAAGAGATTCCCCTTTAGCACTGGAGGTAAGGAGTTCCAAATCTTTGGAGCGATCCCTGAAAAAGCCCTGCAACCAGTTCTCTGTTTATAAAAGGATTGTGGTTTCAGAAGTAAGGAGCTCGAACTTCGTAGTTGTCTGCATCCTCCGGAACGTTCTAGTTTTAGAGCTAGGTAACTGTGTGTATTGTTATGTAGTGCTTTATGGGTCATGCATGCAACTTTTAGTTGTATTCTAGCCTCATAGGGCAGCCAGTTCTGCGCTTTTCAGGGTCGGAGAAATGTGGCTGTTTCTTTTAGATCCTGATACCAATCTTGCCGCAGCATTAGCCATGTGTCCGTCAGTGGTGTCTGGCATCTACCAAGGATTGAAGGACGGGTGACACAGAAAAAAAGAAATACACTTACCTTTCTGGGTGATGTAAAGTCCTCCTCAATAGGTCTTCTCTCTTCGAGGCAGGTTCCAAAGCAGGACCCAGCCAACTCCCCTAACCAATCTTGGTGCTACTCTCATGCTGGTAACCAGCATGAGAGAAGTGCCAGCGATGGAGGGAGCGGCCTCTCTCAACACTCTTAAGAGTGCTGAAAGCCTGCGCTTTCTCTAACCCAGCTGTCTAAGACAGCTAGATTAGAGAAGTTTAAAATGTGCATGTCTGGCTGGCCGTTACAAGATGGCCGTCCAAAGAGACATGCACATTTTAAACTTAAGCACACTACTCCCTGCTGCCACTCCACAGCAATAGCCCCACCCCCCCATCCTGACACTCTGTTCGGGACGCGTTGGTTTATAAAAAATAAAATGTTAATACATTTTATTTTTCAGCTTGGCTTGGGTCTTTTCTTTTTGTGGCGACTCTCCTCTGCTCAAATGGAGGAGACACCCCTGGTGTTCGTTTCATAAAAAATAGGGGTGGGCGACAGTTTCCGTTTCTGCGCGGAACGCGAAAATGTCGAATTGTCGCAATTTCCGCGAGGGAACGGAAATTGTCGCCTTGAGACTAGTCCTTCCTTTCCTGTCACAAAAAGTAAACCTCAACAGGAAGCACTTACAGATATAAATAAAGCAGGGGCCCGAGTTGAAGCTCAAATTCAGTAACGCATTAATCAGCACTAAACATTCGGGAGCTAGGTCGAGGCTGGGCAGGTGTGCTTTTCTCCCCATATCTACCGTCAAAAATTAGCTGTGGTCCTTGATGGAGCTCTGTGCAGCCATGACTTTCTCGAGTGCAATCCCCGTGTAGTTCCTGACACCCGGAGGTTCTGTCTCCTCGTCTGCTGCTCTGATCGGTCTCTGGCCCTAAACAAGAGGCATGTGAACTGCATGGAAGCCCCGCCCCACACACCAGCGGTGGGCAACATCTTCCCGCCCTTTCCCCCATTATGATGGACAGCTGACTCGAGGGGGCCCGTCGGCGCCGTGGCAAAGTAAAAGTAAGTACTTACGGATTAGCCAGTAGAAAGTACTCGAGTAGAGGTATTGCATAAAACGGTGGCATCTTCTTGGGTAAATATGCAGGGCAGGAATCATTCTGGCACGATGCTCCTGTAACAAAAACGAAACCGGAAGCACTAATCTCCGCGATCACGCGAAATATCGCGTGATCGCGGAGATTTTGTGACGTTTCGCGATATTTGGCGAAAGGCACTTCCGGTAATTCCGCCCACCCCTAATAAAAAGGTAGACCTGCCAACCATGTTCACTGTATGAGAAAGGTGAATGGGCATTGGAAAAGGTGGTGCATGGATTGTGGGAAAAGGGCTTTGTGTCTACTGGTTTCTGAGCAGCCACTCCTATGCTTTCCAATAAACAAAAAGGCATAGTTCCCACTGACTGGCAATTTGAAAAGTCCATTGGATCTCAACTATAAACTGCCTACACTACAAACTGGAAACCTGGGTTTCAGACTCCCTCACTGCTTGATAACGGCTCCTCATTTGCTGAGCGAGTCCTGATGTTTTGTGACACTTGGCGGCACTATGTGAGATGGCAGATCTCGTCACAATGAGCTATGCAAAGAAGCTAAAGCTTGGCTTAATGAAGGCATCCCCCTATGTAAATGAAAGCAGGTAGTAAATCAAACCATGTATAATATTAAGGGAAATTTATTGGAAATGGTTGAAAGCATGTGACTATAATAGGATGTCGAGCTTGAGGTGTTTAAACATACAAGGGGACCTGTGAAAATGACGTCCCACAAAGAGCACGATGAAATAGGAACTTTATTCAGATATGAAATGGGAACTGGATTCAGATATGGGGTATTCTCATTGGTCTCAGGTTGTGCAATTCTATTTGGCATGCCTGCTTTAACTTAATTTACATTTATTTCACGTAGTAAGTCCAAAGACCAGGATTTAGATTATATAAAATTGTCCTTCATAGCAAGAAAAAGTAATATAAATGTGAATCCTGTTTTTGAAGCCCGGCAAATGATTGCACCTCATTCCAGATATGCATCAGGACACCTGCACTGGCAGTGAAGGAAGAATTATTCATATTATCCCTTTTGCATCCAAAATGGAATAAATCTCAGCCATAATAAAAGAAAGAGCCTCAATAGCACATTACAACAGATGTGCGAAAAGATTATTTCCCAAAAGTCTGATTCCTCTGGCCATTTTGTTAAATGAATGCAAATTAAATTCTTGTTTAGTAACAGAAAAATCCATAGCCACAGCAATGGACTTTAGAGGCAATATTTGTTTAGATAATCTCTAAATATGTTTTTTTCTATGCTTGTGCATACTAAGGCGCATATTTAGAAGAGTTTATCGCCACAGGAACGTCACTTTTTATGATGCTCCTGTGGCGATAAACCCTTCGTCTTATTTACAAGGCTGTGTTGAGCCACTTAACGTGGCTTAACGCCACCTTGTTAATAAAGCTCCCTTTCACGCAGCACGCAAAAGGGTGGGCAATGGCTATTGTGGTCGGCATTCCGCCGCAACACCCATTGCTCTTTGACGCTGCCCCCTATTTAAAAGGGTGGCGTAAATATGGGGCAGCGCCAATATTAAGATAAAAAAAAAAACGACTTTAACATGGCGAAACGAGGAGGAGTTATGAATTTCACCTCGTGTTTGCTGTTCTTATCTGTGCTGCATTGTGCAGCACACAAAGAAACATCAAGTCACCATGAATGATTGTTTATGTGCAGGAAGGTGACAAATCATTAAAAATGTAAAAGTTGCAATTTCTATGTGTGCTGCACAAGGCATCACATATAGGAGTTACAAATCACCAATTGGGACACCTTCCTTCACATAATCATTCCCTCTGCACAGGCATCCTTGCACTATCTTTCAAGGGTGCCTGTATTGGCACAAGGCAGCTGAATTTAGCACCTGTGCTAAAGAAAACGCATATCATTGTATCGTAAATACAGCGCATCCCTGCATTTTCAAAATGGCGGAGCGTGGTGTTAGCAATTTCCGCCGTTCACTTGTAAATGTGCCCCAATGTTGTTAAATTCTTTACATATTGTTCATGTAACAGTGGTACTGCAGAGCCCAGCAACCTCACCGAGCAAGAGCCACCCCGCCCCATCAGGGCACCCCCATTAGGAATACAGACTATGAATATCTGTGTTACAGATATCTCATGAGCACCTCACCACTTTCTGCAGGTGAGATCCATTTGTTTGTGGTTTCCTGCAGATTCTAGAACTTTCCAAAATCTGTTTGTTTATTAATGTGTGAGGGTTTCAAGGGATTATTGGAAGGAAACTCTAGGGAGAGTCATGCAAATCACCCAACCCTGGATTCCTCCAGTATTAAAAAAGATGCAGGTTTACTAGGTTTCCCTAGGTTCCGGCTGAGCTAGGTCCCAAAACTCACAGAAGCTTGGGCTTCCACACAGATTGTAGAACTTTTCATCACTGAAATATGAGGAAATTGTTTTTTACTCAAAGATTGAAGCTTGAAAGGGATTCTGGGTGAGAAAACCCGGGGAGAGCCACACTAGTCTCCCCACCATGGATTTCCCAAGGTGTCTAGATTTCCAAACTGTACAAGCATGCTAGGGATCCCTAGGTGCTACCTGTCCTAGGCACCAAAATCCACAGCCTCCACATTGGTTTAAAAGGGTCAGTTTTCAATGGAAAAATGGGATTCGTCTATGTTGCATTTTGGTCTGTTTCCTGTTGTGGGCACTAGGCCTACCCACACAAGTGAGGTGCCATTTTTATCAGAAGACATGTGAAAACATAGAATAGTAGAACATTTGTTATTACCTATTATTACAAATTGGATTTCACTGCATGTGTGCCAGTGAGTAAGAAAAAAAACATTTTGAAAAGTGCGCTCTCAACCACATGCAAGTACGGCTGCCCACAAATTTAGAGATGTAGAAATAACCACCGATGCTAAACTCTATATCTTGTGCCCATTTCAGAAATACACAGGTTTGCCTTATATAGGGGACCAGATAAGAATTGCCCCACTTCTCATATGGATCAAATGTTGGTTAAACCCAGAGCCGGATCTGGTGAGAGTGTGCATGTCAGACTGTTTATTCCTTGAAAATGTAAGCAGAATACCGTGGTTAATGTATGTAAACTCATGCTTCCAAAAATTGGACCTAATAGAAATGTTTACACACCCCCAATATATTGGGGTGGATGCTAAGGCCATTGTGAAATATCGTTATGCTGAGTCCCCTTTGGATGGGAGATTACTGAGTGTCCTAAAAATGTAAACAGTCTGAGTTGTATTTGCAAATATAAATTGTCATGATGCTGAACCATACTTAGTATGGATAGAGAATGCAAAGTACAGACTATACTTAACGTATTTTAGATAAACTTAATTCACTTTAAAGTTGCTTTTCCAATACAATGTGCATGGTAGCATGAATTACCCACATGTCACTGTAACAATGCTGCAAAGCTGAGCACATCACGTTACCTTATTTTGTTCTTTATACACTGGACCAAGAGTAATCTTCTTGACACAATTGTTCCACAAGGCAGAGATCTCACAACTTTTCTTAGGAATGGAGTTTTTACAAAAGGTATTCTTGACAGATATTTGCTTTACAGTGTTCAGTTTTATTTGGGAGTGTACTCCAAATCCGAAAAGGCTAGGAGGTAGTAACCCTCTAATGTATGATTGATAGTAAAATGATTGTGAAGAACAATTTTAATATGTTACAAAATATATGGTTTTCCTGGCGTAATAACTCTATGACCATTTTTAAGATATGTTATTGTATGTTTTTGGATGTTTTTTATGATTTTTATGGCAACATGCTGTAATAAAGATGTTTTGACTGACTGATGTCCATTTTCACTTGACATATTTTGTCTTAAAAATTGGTGTTTACTCAGTACACAATCAAAATTATTGTACAGTGCAGTTCACAAAAATCTCTACATCTCTGCAACTAGAAGGGTATAGCGGACATAATGGTATATTGCTTCTGTAAATCGCTCATCATGACAAAAACTTACAGATGAAAGAGTTGTCATAAATAGTCGTTTTTTCCTACTCATTTTCAATCTTTCTTTATTTCAACAGTCAGTGTCTTTGTGAAAACCTTGAGGAATCTACACACATGACCCCTTGTTGAATTCAGAATTGTGTGTACATTACCAAAATCTATATCTTTCATGGATGATCCATGGGTTTGTTACACACAAATGGGGCTGCTCCCAGATAAGAATGACCACTAGTGCTCAAAAATCAAAATCATAGTGTGAGTGTTGACATCTCACAAAAAGTAAAGGACTGGCCTCACACACCACCTGGTGTCAAGCTTCATCATCGGCCATCCTCGCCCTCTAAAAACCTGGTTTGATATAGGGTGGGCATACACCTGACAACAGGGATGCACTTCTAAACTAAGTGGGGGGGCCGTGAATAGTGAATGTGATTTAAAAACCATTACAGTTGTCAAATTAATTTTAATTAGGTGGGACACTGTAAGATATTAAAACAGTGGTGCTGTGACTCGGGGAATTTATCATCTCCCCACTGTGGTGTATAGGGTCAACATGTTTCTGCCCGGTGTCCCAAAAGGGTACGCGGCATTCATCAGGACCTGTTTTAAAGCGGGCTCCGGCCTTACCAATCTCGTGATAAGGGAAAACCACTATGTGGGGTTACCTTTTGCCACTCCACTCATTGAGGGGGCTCCACATCAGCCTGTTGAAAAATGAAATAAAGCACAGAAGAACCTTAAGAGATTTCTATGGTCATTTGCAATAAACACATTCGTAACCACAGCAATTATCGCACGTGGTTAAAGTGCGTGACATGTGTCAGTCATCTGTGCACACAGAAACTAATAGTTGAGAGAAAACATCATCTCATACCTTACCCCCATTTCTTAGCCTATGTGCTCCATGGAAGGAGTGGAGGGAGGGCCCCTTTAGTCACACTCTGGGGGTGTAAAAAGAGAGAGAGACAAAAACCAGATCGGTTGACATGGTAGAACCTACTTCAGTATGTGTATACCATCTTATCACACCCTAATAGTCTCACCCTCGGGGTCAAAACAGAAAGTTGTTTATCACGGTAAAAAATGCGGGAGCAAAGTTCATTACATGTATGCTTAGCGCGTCTCCACTCTCAACACAACTCCCATCCACACTCTTACTTTGTCAAGGTGCGCCTTCCGCTGAAAAACCTAGCTCTGTCCGTCTCTCCTTTCCGTAGGTGACTAAACTGGGACTTGACGGGGTTTAAATAGTGTTTCTAAATTGGATAAGTGGCCCCACAGTTATTGTAATTACTTACACCCTTGCTGTATCCGATGTCACAATGTGCGCCATGCTATTGATGTGCCTGATCGCCTGGCTCGAAAGAAATGAGGAGACGGAAATAGTTATTTCCATCCTTCTCGTATCCGGTGTCACAAACTGTGCCATGTTAATGTTGTGCCTGGTTACCTGGTTCGCTATGTTAGAGGAGACGGATGCTGTCTTCCATGCCTGCCCGCATCCGGAGTCCCTTGGAGAGACTGTCTGCAGGTCAGGCCAATAACTGGCTCAGGGCGTGACTGGGGCGGGGCTCAGAGGTGGAAAGTGACGTCCCGTACGTAGTCCCGCCCAAGGGTTCCGGCATTGCCTGGTCCCCTGACCCTAGTAGTAAAGAGACAACAAAAACATGCTGGCCTTAGCTGCAGTGTACCGTTTGATGGCTATATACTACGTAGTACCAGCTTATATATAACATTTGATGTCCAAAGGGAAAAGCCGGCATTGCTCACCTGTGTTGGATCTACGCTTAATGAGATTTTACTAAGATATAGTGTTGGCATCGGTGTAATGTGTGTCACAATTATCATCACAGTTAAGCTGAGAGGTTAAATGAGTCCCCTTTGGATGGGAGATTACTGAGTGTCCTAAAAATGTAAACAGTCTGAGTTGTATTTGCAAATATAAATTGTCATGATGCTGAACCATACTTAGTATGGATAGAGAATGCAAAGTACAGACTATACTTAACGTATTTTAGATAAACTTAATTCACTTTAAAGTTGCTTTTCCAATACAATGTGCATGGTAGCATGAATTACCCACATGTCACTGTAACAATGCTGCAAAGCTGAGCACATCACGTTACCTTATTTTGTTCTTTATACACTGGACCAAGAGTAATCTTCTTGGCACAATTGTTCCACAAGGCAGAGATCGCACAACTTTTGTTAGGAATGGAGTTTTTACAAAAGGTATTCTTGACAGATATTTGCTTTACAGTGTTCAGTTTTATTTGGGAGTGTACTCCAAATCCGAAAAGGCTAGGAGGTAGTAACCCTCTAATGTATGATTGATAGTAAAATGATTGTGAAGAACAATTTTAATATGTTACAAAATATATGGTTTTCCTGGCGTAATAACTCTATGACCATTTTTAAGATATGTTATTGTATGTTTTTGGATGTTTTTTATGATTTTTATGGCAACATGCTGTAATAAAGATGTTTTGACTGACTGATGTCCATTTTCACTTGACATATTTTGTCTTAAAAATTGGTGTTTACTCAGTACACAATCAAAATTATTGTACAGTGCAGTTCACAAAAATCTCTACATCTCTGCAACTAGAAGGGTATAGCGGACATAATGGTATATTGCTTCTGTAAATCGCTCATCATGACAAAAACTTACAGATGAAAGAGTTGTCATAAATAGTCGTTTTTTCCTACTCATTTTCAATATTTCTTTATTTCAACAGTCAGTGTCTTTGTGAAAACCTTGAGGAATCTACACACATGACCCCTTGTTGAATTCAGAATTGTGTGTACATTACCAAAATCTATATCTTTCATGGATGATCCATGGGTTTGTTACACACAAATGGGGCTGCTCCCAGATAAGAATGACCACTAGTGCTCAAAAATCAAAATCATAGTGTGAGTGTTGACATCTCACAAAAAGTAAAGGACTGGCCTCACACACCACCTGGTGTCAAGCTTCATCATCGGCCATCCTCGCCCTCTAAAAACCTGGTTTGATATAGAGTGGGCATACACCTGACAACAGGGATGCACTTCTAAACTAAGTGGGGGGGCCGTGAATAGTGAATGTGATTTAAAAACCATTACAGTTGTCAAATTAATTTTAATTAGGTGGGACACTGTAAGATATTAAAACAGTGGTGCTGTGACTCGGGGAATTTATCATCTCCCCACTGTGGTGTATAGGGTCAACATGTTTCTGCCCGGTGTCCCAAAAGGGTACGCGGCATTCATCAGGACCTGTTTTAAAGCGGGCTCCGGCCTTACCAATCTCGTGATAAGGGAAAACCACTATGTGGGGTTACCTTTTGCCACTCCACTCATTGAGGGGGCTCCACATCAGCCTGTTGAAAAATGAAATAAAGCACAGAAGAACCTTAAGAGATTTCTATGGTCATTTGCAATAAACACATTCGTAACCACAGCAATTATCGCACGTGGTTAACGTGCGTGACATGTGTCAGTCATCTGTGCACACAGAAACTAATAGTTGAGAGAAAACATCATCTCATACCTTACCCCCATTTCTTAGCCTATGTGCTCCATGGAAGGAGTGGAGGGAGGGCCCCTTTAGTCACACTCTGGGGGTGTAAAAAGAGAGACAAAAACCAGATCGGTTGACATGGTAGAACCTACTTCAGTGTGTGTATACCATCTTATCACACTCTAATAGTCTCACCCTCGGGGTCAAAACAGAAAGTTGTTTATCACGGTAAAAAAAGCGGGAGCAAAGTTCATTACATGTATGCTTAGCGCGTCTCCACTCTCAACACAACTCCCATCCACACTCTTACTTTGTCAAGGTGCGCCTTCCGCTGAAAAACCTAGCTCTGTCCGTCTCTCATTTCCGTAGGTGACTAAACTGGGACTTGACGGGGTTTAAATAGTGTTTCTAAATTGGATAAGTGGCCCCACAGTTATTGTAATTACTTACACCCTTGCTGTATCCGATGTCACAATGTGCGCCATGCTATTGATGTGCCTGATCGCCTGGCTCGAAAGAAATGAGGAGACGGATATAGTTATTTCCATCCTTCTCGTATCCGGTGTCACAAACTGTGCCATGTTAATGTTGTGCCTGGTTACCTGGTTCGCTATGTTAGAGGAGACGGATTCTGTCTTCCATGCCTGCCCGCATCCGGAGTCCCTTGGAGAGACCGTCTGCAGGTCAGGCCAATAACTGGCTCAGGGCGTGACTGGGGCGGGGCTCAGAGGTGGAAAGTGACGTCCCGTACGTAGTCCCGCCCAAGGGTTCCGGCATTGCCTGGTCCCCTGACCCTGTTGTAAATTGAAACAACGATGTGATTAAGCATTTACTGAAGACATTAATTTCCTTCTCTAGATCATGTTTTCTCCGTTATGTTGACCGAAGTTCGGACTCCATTTTGTATTGTTATGCTTCCACGTGTTCTCCACGAGAAGAGTCCAACCTCTGTGTTAGTTGCTCTTGTAATCTGCCTAGTAACAGTCTATAAATAGCTCCTTTGTCCATCTGGCGCATGCCCAGACTTGACCACATCTGTTATCAGTTAGCCTTGCTTGACCATGTTTTCGCGGGCTCAAGGAGTGTGTTAGCTCCGCCCACATATTGATTCAGTATCGAAAATGACCATAAATGGTAATGTTCTTCGGCCTCATGTTGTATCCACCCACTTATGAGCCCCTCTATTGTGTATAAAAGGGGACCATGTACGTAAGTTCTTTGTGCTACTCTATGCAATACTGAAGAGTGTTGCGTGGATTGTAGGACCACCCTTAAGGGTTAATAAATGCTGTCTTTGTACTTTGCAGTTTCCGTGCCAACTTCCTTATAGATTCCATTACAGGAGAGCGAACCCTTGTGTCCTGTGGGCCTAGCTGGGGCCTGTATTCATCAATTGGCGCCCGTCACGTGGGGCTCATCGGCGACTCGGATGCTCGAAGGATTGGTCGCGACGAAGGTGAGGAATTTGGCCGGGGACGTGATCACTGCCAGCGGCGTCTTAGCCCTGGCATCCCGAGGTTTTTCTTCCTTCCCTTCCGAGCTGACCGTCTGGGTGGCGCCGGTCCTCGACTGAGACCTCTTCTGTCGGTCTTGCCGTGAAAGCCGTTTGGGCGATTGTGGAGCTTGGCAGTTGGAATCTGGACTCTTGATTGGTAAGAACCGGTGTACGGTACTTGCTCCGAGTTTTTGAAGCCTGATCTGGCTATTTGAGTTTGATTTGTGATGACTAGTCATATTTTGTATTTGTCTTTGTGAAAATATATGCGTTGCAACACATATAGGCAGGTAATGTGGAGAGATTTCTCCGGAGCTGTGTAACTTTGAACGGCGCAACGATTAAGTGCCATTTTCTCTATAATATTGCATATTTTGCATTATTCCTGAGCATGCCTGCTTTCAGCGCACTCCGTAAGTGGTGTTGCTGTTTCGGAAACCGGTTGAACCTCGAGGAATCTGCTCCAGCTCCCCCAGAGGGGACTCCTAATAGGGATATGTATGTGAAGCATGGTCTTTCTTCCATAATGTACAGCACAGTATGGAGGAAATATACTAAAAAAGATCCTGAGTTACGATGGCCTTTGTATGGATCGTTTGATATACGTAAGATTGAGTATGTGGAACAGTGTATGTGTAAGCGGCGTGCTCGTCAGGATATGTTTGAGTGTGTGCGGTTGTGGGTGAAGGAGGTGCGTGAGCGAGAGAAGCGTGAGAAAGCGCTGTTCGATAAAGAACAACGGAAGAATGATCATGTGCGAGCACAGGAAGCGAGGCGTCGGGAGGACAAAGAACAAACGGAGAGACAAGAGAAAGAGCGTAGGCTGCAAGTCTCGGGTCAATATGCTGTTCGGCAGCCACTTTATCCTGTCCTTAATAATCTTGATGATGATTTTTATTTACTAGATCGCTCTCCGCCCCCTTATGTTGGCGCATCTGCTCCGAGGCCACAAGATTCTGTCCCGGGTCCGGGTAAGGTAGATACACGGTCCATGTTATCGGCTGAGCATATGGCTGAGCTTCGGCAAATTTCCTTCCGTGCACTTAAGGGCAAGGTGTCCGTGGATGAATTGTTCCATACGTGGGGGTCGTGGCAGGATAGAGAGAGATTGTATTTTTTGAGTCATTTCGCTGAGGAAGTGATTGCTGCTTTTCGGAAATATTCTAGTGTCTTTGAGCCTGAAGAAGTGACATCGGATGCTAAAGCATTGCATGATGGTGTTTTTTCTCCCTCTAAGGCTCCTGATACGGCTCGGCGGCTGTTCGCCTTGCGGGACGCGGTGCTGGCCCATAAAGAAAAAGCGCGCCAACGAGCAGGGGAGGAGACGCAGTCGGATTCGTGTACCGCAGAAGGCCACTCATCCACCTCTCAATCAGATAAGAGCGATCTAGTGCATGCTAAGCCAATGCGCGAGGCGGCGCCTTTGTATGTTCCTCCTAAAGGAGCGGGGACTAGCTCGGACATTACCTCCGCCGATGCTAAGGGATATTTTGTGTATAATTGGGTTTATACTCCGTGGCATAGAGCTGATGTTATGGCATTAAAGAATGCGCTGCCTGACCCCCGCAAGAATCCAGCGGCCTTCTACGAAGAAGTCGAGGGGGCCTTGAATTCTTGCGTTATGACTTTAGCAGATATAGACCTGTTCTTTGGCCTTATTCTACCACCGGATATGTGGCGATCTGTCCGAAAGGTGGATGATATAGTTGCCTTTAAGGCCCGGTGGTCTGACCTTGAGGATGAGGATAGGGAGCGGAAGCCCGCGCAGAAACCGCCCCAGAGTATTTTAGATCTCCCTGCTGCTATTGTGGCTAAGTTGAAGACAATTATTCCCCCTAAAAAGATTGACTGGAATATGTTAGCTGCATGTAAACAGAAAGTTGACGAGTCAGTTGCGGACTTCTTTACGCGCTTTGAGGAGACGTTTCATGATTTTAGTGGCCAGTCGCTTACTGACGACACGGGCCGCCACCTTTTTGCGGATAAATATGTGGCTAATCTGCTGCCGGCAGTTGCGGCCCGTTTAAAAGCGAGTGAAAGTTCTTGGTCTTCCGCTACACCGACGGCCCTCCTGACTATCGCCCAGTATTATGAGCGTCAGGAGCAAGAAGCAAAGGGCCAGGAGGAAAAGAAATCGAAAGATTTAAAAACAAAGGTGATGTTGGCACAAGTCTATGGCCCGCCCCGACGGGGTAGTAATAGAGGTAGGGGAAGATCTTATGGTCCTCCCTCGGGCCGATCTGATTTGAATAGGAACCAATGTGCGTATTGTAAGCAATCGGGTCATTAGGCTAGGGACTGCCCGGTGTTGCATGCATCGCGTCAGGGGCATACCCACGGTGGCCCGCGAGGTAGAGGGGGTTTCTCGAACTTTCGAGGGAATTCTAACGAACAGGCTCGTTTTGACTCTGCTGGGCAGCACCGCGATAGACCAAACGTTTTCGATCGCCAGCATCAGTACCAAGTGTCGGGGATTGACCGGTCGGGGTACCATGACTCTCAGCATGCATAGGAATGCGTTGGATGGGGGTTAGAATCAGTTGAGGTGCCGGTCGATCAGAAGGGTCCTTATGTATCGGCTGAGGTTTTGGGCTCTACTGATCAGTTCCTAGTGGATACAGGAGCGACACGTAGTGCACTGTCTAAGCAATTGGTTCCGGGGGCTCCCCCATCCGGCTTAATGGTCACATCGGTAGGGTTTGACGGTACACTCTCCCGAAGCCCTCTTTCGCAGCCCCTCATGTTTAAGGTTGATTCTTTTTCTGCACCCTGTCCGTTTCTGCTTGCCCCGTACACACCGGACAACATTATGGGTCTTGATATGTTAAAGCATTTTAGGGCTACGATCCGCTGCTCCCCTGCTGGTGTACGGGTAATATTGAATGACAATTACCCCCGATCAGAACGGATGTGTGCGATGTCAGAGGATGCGCAGTTAGCTACCCTCCCTCGTGCTTTGTGGGCAACTTCGGATACTGATGTGGGACAAATGGTGATTCCACCGGTCCACATTAGCGTCCAGGAGGGGGCGGTGTTACCACGCCTCCCACAGTACCGTATTTCCCAGGAGGGTGAGGAGGCTCTCATACAGATAGTGCAGGATTTAATGGCGGTAGGGGTAGTGGAGGAAGTCCCCTACAACATTTGTAACAGTCCGATTCTTCCCATACTGAAAAAGGATACGGATGCCAGAGTTTATCGGTTTATAATTGATTTGAGAGAAGTGAACAAGATCGTGATACCTCAGTACCCAGTGGTTTCCGATATCACGACGTTGCTTACTTTGGTCCCACCTACGGCGACTATGTTCTCTGTGATCGATTTGAAGAATGCCTTCTTTTCCATTCCCATTCACCCTGATAGCCGATATCTTTTTGGGTTCACATTAAATAATAGATCTTATCGTTTTTGTAGGATCCCCCAGGGCTACACAGAAAGCCCTAGTATTTACAGTCAGGCTTTGAAAAGACAATTGGATTCCTTTGTTTTGCTCGAGGGGGTCGCCCTCATTCAATATGTCGATGACATCTTGCTGGCGGCTGACACCCTGGAGTTGTGTGAAAAAAGTACGTTATCCTTACTTTCCTTTTTAGCATCCCACAATCATAAAGTATCTAGGAAGAAATTGCAATTCTGTAGACCAAAGGTGACTTATTTGGGTCACCTTTTGTCTAAGGAATGGCGTGCACTCACACCGGATAGAATCCAAGTAATTTTGGACACACCGAGACCGTCCACACAGAAGGATGTGCGTGCATTTTTGGGCCTTGTTTCTTTTTGTAGACAGTGGATATTGGGGTTTTCGCACATAGCTAAGCCATTGTTAGCCCTCTTGACAAAGGACACGCCTATCCCAATCCCTTGGTCAGATGAGTGTGATACTGCTTTTCAGCAACTACGACAGGCCCTTTGTTCAGCACCAGTGTTAGGGACCCCTGATTATGCAAAACCCTTTTCGTTGTATGTGCATGAGAAAGATGGATGTGCATTGTCAGTTTTAGTGCAGATGCACGGCGATAAGCAGCGCCCTTGTGCATATTTTTCGGCTGTACTTGATCCTGTCGCCCGAGCATTACCAGGGTGTTTTCGCTCGGTTGCGGCGACAGCTGTGTCAATACGCCAAAGTGAGGGAATTGTGTTATCTCATAAGCTGTTGGTATTAGTCCCCCATGCTGTCGATGCCCTGCTTAATCAAACAAAGACGCAGCATTTGACCAGTGCCCGCTTAACGGGATATGAGTTGACGCTTTTGGCTCCTCATATTACGTTGAAAAGGTGCGTAACGTTAAACCCGGCAACATTGTTGCCATACCCCGAAACCCAGCCTGAGGCGCGGAGAGCACATGATTGTATTCTCGTGACTGAGGAACAAACAAAGGGTCGTATTGATCTCCAGGATACGCCCTTTCCAGATGTGGATGGAGAACTGTGGGTGGACGGATCATGCCTGAAGCTACCAGATGGTACGACTTCAGCAGCGTATGCGATTACCACATTGCAAACAATAGTGGAGACGGCACGCATACCACAGAAATCAGCTCAAGCAGCGGAACTGATAGCATTAACACGAGCATGTGAGCTCAGTACAGGACTATGTGTGAATGTTTATACAGATAGCCGCTATGCCTTCGGAGTAGCGCATGACTTCGGCCTACTCTGGAAGGAGAGAGGGTTTTTAACGTCACATGGAGTACAGATAATGCATGGAGAGTTAGTTCATAATCTTTTAACTGCACTGACATACCCAAAGAAAATTGCCATCGTTAAGTGTAGCGCCCATAGGAAAGTAGTTGATAAAGTTGGAGAAGGGAATGCGTTAGCGGATCGAGTAGCACGGGAGACTGCGATGCAGCCCGGTACTACTGCCATGTATGTAGTAAAGTCACAGGTGGAAAGATGGCATGATGCGAAGGAGGAAGTGCGAGAAATGCAAAGGACCGCTTCTGACAAAGAGCGGGAACAATGGGCTAGCGAGGGAGAATTGGATGACGAGGGCTGCTGGAGAAATAAGCAGATGGATAGATGGAAATTACCCACGGCCTTTGTACAACCTATGGTTCAGATGGCACATGGGCTAGCACATGTTGGAGCTTCCGCAATTGTGAAATTGCTTACCCAAGTCTGGGAGCATCCAGAGATTGCTAGCACAGCGAAGAGGGTGGTGCAGACCTGTATGATCTGCCTGAGGTATAACCCAGGAAAGGGTACTCGAACTCCAGCAGGAGGATTTGTGACACCCACTGCACCCTTCGAGGTTTTGCAGATGGATTACATCCAGCTTGAGCGCTGTAATAATCTGAAGTATGTTCTAGTAGTGGTCTGCGCTTTCAGCAAATGGGTTGAAGCGTACCCTACGAAAGACAATACTGCAATGACTACTGCGAAGTTGCTGCTGAAGGAGTTCTTCCCTCGATATGGCGTCTGTAGACTTCTGTGGAGTGATAATAGGCCTCACTTTGTAGCGGATGTTATAAAGTACGTCTTGAAGGGCCTGGGCATCACCCAGAAGTTTCACGCGGTATTCCACCCTCAGTCTGCAGGACTAGTCGAGAAGTATAATGGTACACTGAAGCTTAAGATTGCTAAAATTCAAGCTTCGACGTCCTTGACTTGGCCAGACGCTCTGCCACTGGCGTTATTGTCAATTAGATCGGTACCGCACTCTCGAACTGGCCTTAAACCGTACGAGATTGTCTTCGGACGCCCAATGAATATTTGGGGTCCACCAAAACCTAAGGCTGTGTATGATGTACCTTGTGTAATGATGAACGATTATCTGGCACAGTTAACGGATAACTTGGTTTCTATTCATCAACAGGTCCGAGAGGCGCTCCCTGATCGGTCTACCGGTGAAGGACATGGTCTCCGACCTGGGGACCACGTGATGGTGAAAATATTTGACAGAACAAACAGCTTGGAACCGAGATGGGTGGGTCCTGAGCAGGTCCTCCTCGCAACGAGGACGGCTGTGCGAGTCTCCAACAGAAAGAATTGGATCCATTCCCTGCACTGTAGGAAGGTGCCACCCGGATTGGTGGAACCTGCCGTGCTGACCGATCAACGAGAAATCTTGGCTGCAGAGACAGGCCGTGCTGCGGAGCCAAACGCCACTGAGGAGCTCTTTCCGGACCACGCGACACCTGGAGGAAGGCGATATCATCTTCGACCAAGGAAGTGAGTTTTCCAGTACCGGGACATACTGTCAGAACGGCCCTTGGGTTAGTGAAACGGAGAGCCGATGAGGCAAGGGGGGGGGATCAGCCCTGCATTAGTGTAGCGACACCCGTCTTGGCCCGCTGGTGAAGAAATCAACCGCTGCCCAAGGGGAAGAGTTCTGACAGACTTTTAGTTTCAGGAAGATATTGGGTTTTATTTTTACTTTGACATGGAGAAAAAGAAAATCCTTTGTGCCTTAGGGTTCATGTTGACAGTAGCCATTGTTGGGATAACCGCATGGTTCGTGGAGGATGTAACTCCTGCTCGGAAGATTCTTGTGTTGACAACTCCGGTGCCTGAGGAGCACTACTTTTATACATTACCGTATCAAGAGTTGAAGCATCGACAGTCTTACTTGAATAACACTTTCATCCAGATGCTGCATCATACCCACGTTGCTACGAATGCTACGAACTGTTGGATATGTGGGATGATGCCAGCCCATCAGAAGAAAGGAGGTACGCCATTCATACCACTTCCTTTCTCTCACAATGGCTCTTGTAGAGCATGGTACACTTTGCTTTTTGCCACTCGGAAACCGACAGTGGGACGATTGCTCTTCAGACTCAATAAAGAATGCCATCAAGACAAAAATGGGTATCCACAAGCGAATGGGACAATTTGGGAGTGGGAAGAGTACCGACCAGACAATGAATCCATTCCCTACATCTTCACGAACACAAGAGACACTGTTGGGAAGGACAAATTTGTGATTCAAGTAGCACAAGCTCAAGCTGACTTGTGTGTCCAGAGTGTGGGTTTTATTCCTGTTGGTGTCAGTGATTGCATCACTGTCCTGAACATTGATGGATTGAATAATAGTACCTTTCTAGCGTCCCATAATACATACTTTGTGTGTGGAAATAAAGGTTATTACCGTCTGCCGGCTGGGTGGTCTGGGGTATGCTATGTATCATTTCTATTACCTCCTGTATTCCTAGCACCCGCATCTTATCATAAGGATCTGAAATTATTGAATAATGTGACTGTAAATAGGTATAAACGTACTTTATCAATTGACGATGTAGATCAGACTGTTACCAGTCTGCAACAGTATATTGATTTTAACTTAGGACTGTTTTTCTTTGTTGGAGCTGCTCTGAACAGTAGGAAGATCCGAAGATTAACAAGAGTGGTAGAAGCTGTGACAAATCAGACTGCTGCTGCTCTTGGGAATCTTACGGAGGAATTGTAAATTACTAGAATTGTTGCATTGCAGAATCGTATGGTATTAGACGTTATGCTAGCTGACAGAGGAGGAGCATGCAAAATTATTGGAAGTAGCTGTTGTGTGTTTATCCCTGATCATACGCCATCAGTTTATAATGCCATCAATAAACTGCATAAAATTGCAGCTGAGATCCATACAGAAAACGGCACTTGGTCCTTTTCTGGATGGTTTTGGGCGTTAATTACTGCCTGGGGATGGAAGGTTCTAACTGGTCTCTGCATTATTGTAGCGGTTCTGTTTTCGTGCTGTATCTGTGTTCAATGTGGTCCCTTGCTCTGCTCATTATGTGTATCATTCTTTATCCCTGACAAGAAAGCTATTGCCGATGTTGCTCACCAGAAACGTTTAGCTAAAGAAGTTGAAGAAATGATGACAATTGACATATATGATGATTATCCTAACAAACCGGATGTCTTCAGTAAATGCTGAAAGGGTCGTCTGTTGTAAATTGAAACAACGATGTGATTAAGCATTTACTGAAGACATTAATTCCCTTCTCTAGATCATGTTTTCTCCGTTATGTTGACCGAAGTTCGGACTCCATTTTGTATTGTTATGCTTCCACGTGTTCTCCACGAGAAGAGTCCAACCTCTGTGTTAGTTGCTCTTGTAATCTGCCTAGTAACAGTCTATAAATAGCTCCTTTGTCCATCTGGCGCATGCCCAGACTTGACCACATCTGTTATCAGTTAGCCTTGCTTGACCATGTTTTCGCGGGCTCAAGGAGTGTGTTAGCTCCGCCCACATATTGATTCAGTATCGAAAATGACCATAAATGGTAATGTTCTTCGGCCTCATGTTGTATCCACCCACTTATGAGCCCCTCTATTGTGTATAAAAGGGGACCATGTACGTAAGTTCTTTGTGCTACTCTATGCAATACTGAAGAGTGTTGCGTGGATTGTAGGACCACCCTAAGGGTTAATAAATGCTGTCTTTGTACTTTGCAGTTTCCGTGCCAACTTCCTTATAGATTCCATTACAGGAGAGCGAACCCTTGTGTCCTGTGGGCCTAGCTGGGGCCTGTATTTATCAACCCTAGTAGTAAAGAAACAACAAAAACATGCTGGCCTTAGCTGCAGTGTACCGTTTGATGGCTATATACTACGTAGTACCAGCTTATATATAACATTTGATGTCCAAAGGGAAAAGCCGGCATTGCTCACCTGTGTTGGATCTACGCTTAATGAGATTTTACTAAGATATAGTGTTGGCATCGGTGTAATGTGTGTCACAATTATCATCACAGTTAAGCTGAGAGGTTAAATGATAGCGTAATGGGAGATTTTAAATGTTCCTTAATGTTTATCAATGTTTTTTGATGTTTTAAAAAAAACACCGGTGTTATGAGAACAAATTACGCCCAGTATTGGTCTAACAGTAGGTCGACTGGATACATCTCATCCCATCTGCAGCCTTGGAATTTCGTCATTTAGTCCATTATCCCATGTGTGTAGGCGGTACACCCATCGTTGTTCCCTGATATGTAAGTTTCTGGTGATATCTGACTTTCGTTTTTTCCTAACTTCCAAAACCACCCATTTTAGGTCAGAGTCTTTGTAGTTTTGTTCCAAGAAATGTTTCGTCAGTTTTGTGTTTGATTTTTTGCAACGGATTGTGCTCCGTTGCTTGTTGATACAGGTCTTTACTTTCCTCGTGGTCATTCCCACATACATGAGATTGCAAGGGCATTTTAATAAATACACCACATTCTCGGTGTTGCAATTGCTGAAGTCCTTCAGCTTCCATGGGTTGTTTGTGCCTATATCTACTTCTTTAGTAGTGTATGTAAGTGTACAGGCCACACAAGTTCCACATGGGAAATGTCCTGTGAGTCTCTGATGGTTCCAAAGTGTTGTTTGTTCTACCACTTCCTGGGTCTGTGTTTTACAATGGACCAAATCATCACATAGGTTCCTGCTCCTTTTGAACGCAAAAAGCTGTGGTTCCCATTGCTTCTGTGAGCTGTTAAGGATATGCCATTTCTTCCTTATGATGCTGTGGACTTTATTTGTTACCGGGGTATATGTGGTTACACATACCATACGTTCAGTTTTTTCTCTTGTGGTGGGTTCCAAGAGGGCTTCCCGGTTTTTATTTCTGGCCCTTTTCCTTGCTTTTTTGATAATCTTCTTAGGATAATGTCGTTCCTGGAGTTTCCCTTCAAGTTGCTCTGCTTATTCATTGCATATTTCTATGGTGGAGCAGTTCCTCCGTACTCTGAGGAATTGCCCTACTGGTAGGTTCTGCCGTAATGCCCTCAGGTGATAACTTTCGTATAGGAGTAGGCTGTTCTTGTCAGTGGGTTTGTTATGCACTTTGGTACAGATGCCTTCTGTGGTCATTGTGATGTCAAGATCCAAAAAGATGGCGTGATTTTTGCTACTGGAATGGGTGAATCTGAGGTTTTCGTCCTTTGTATTAACCCATTGAACAAATGCTGTTGCGTCTTCTGGTGTCCCATGCCATAAGATGAAAATGTAATCTAATAGAGCCTCAGGTTTTCAGTTGCGCTGCATATGGGTTATTTTGATTGAAGATATGGTCCTCCTCAAATTAGTGTACATAAAGACATGCCATGCTCGGGGCGAAAGTGCTGCCCATAGATGTGCCTTTGATCTGGTGATATATGACCTCTTCAAATTCTAAAGAATTTTTGGTTAATGCCACCTCTGCGCATTCCATAATGAAATGTCTTGGAGTCAGAAACTCCCAATCCAGGTTCAGAAGGATCTGTTCGAAAACAGCCAGAGTGCGCCTCTGGGGAATACTCGTGTAGAGCGCCTCGATGTCCATTGTTATTAACAGGTCATCGGTGGTGTTGATTTCCATGTCTCGTAGTTGACACAGGACATTCTTCGTGTCTCTCTGATATGAAGGTGACCTTTGCACAATTGGTCTCAGGAACCGATCACAGAATTACAAGAGGGGTTCCAAGATGGACCCGATGTCTGAGACGATTGGTCGTCCTGGAGGGAGAATCTTGTTCTTGTGTATTTTTGGTAGAGTGTAAAACCTCTGTGTCCTCGGGTTGTTGTTTATGAGGAATTCCGCTTCGTGTCTGGTAATCCAGTCATTAGTCAATCCCTCATCAATCATGCTTCTTATTTTATTCATAATCCGCGTCATCGGGTCACTCCGATGTACCTTATAGCAGGTTGTATCTGACAGTAGTCGAATACATTCTCCTTGGTACATTATCTGGTTCATTAGGACAATGGCCCCACCTTTATCCACCGGTTTGATCCCCAAATCTGTATTGGTTTTAAGTTTCTCGAGTGCTATTCTTTCTCCTCTCATCAGGTTTTGGAACCCCTTTGTGTTGTTAAAGTCGATCTCCTCGATTTCTTTTAGGACTGCCTGTTCAAAGGCCAGTATATGACATGAAATGTTCTGATTTGGTGGAGATAAGGTTGATTTCTTTCTGATGCCGGTATTTGTGTTTTCATCATGTTCCTTTTGTGCATCGCAAAAGTATTCCCTCAGTTTGATTTTGCTAAAGAACGGAGCTAGTTCCATATTTAGGACAAATGGATCATTAGTGGGTGTTGGGACGAAACCAAACCCTTTGGAGAGTACATATTCCTCATCCTGAGAAATTGGGTGGTCACTGAAGTTCACAATGTTTGTTAAGTTTTGCTCATTGTCGGGCCATTGCCCCACCCTCTGCATCGTGTGACTGTACCCACTGTATTGGGGGTTTTGTCCTCCCATTGTTCTCTGGTGTGTCGTCTTTTTTTTTGTCTGCCTCTTCCTCTGCCCCTGAATAAAAAAGGCTGTGGGCCCTGTTGGAATCTGAATCCTGGTGGGTAGTACTGTTGTGGCCAGAAACCATAGGGGTGCATTGGTTGTTGTGTGTTCCGATGTCGTTGCATGTATTGTCCTCCTGTACTTTCATCGCTGCTGCTGTCACTTCGCTCCTCCCCCGAGCTGAAGATCAAGTTTTGTGGAGTGGGCCTAAATCGCTGTTGTTTTCTAGCCATCTGAGGTTGCTGTGGTTTCTCATAGTATTCGTCTGTGGTGTAAAGATAAACCGTCTCACGGCTGAACTTCTGCACATCTTTCTGTAGTTTCATGATTTTTGACTGGGTAAGATATTCTCTGTATTCTGACTGATCAATTATTTATTTATTCCAGTTTTTCCTTTAGGACAGTGACAGTAACGGTGGTCTTAAGCCGGCTTTCGCTTTGTTGCATTTCCACCAACAAGTCATCCACTTGTTGTCTAGCTGTGTAAATGGTCAGTACTAACCAGTCTTTTGTGCATTTCCAGGCGATACTCGACAAGTTAATGCGGAGCTCTTTGTTGTTAAGAAAGAGTCTAGGTTTGTTGGTAACAATAAGATCCCTGAGCGCTGTGTTTTTTCTGAGGTATTCCGCCATGAAGGCTCCATGTAGGGCCGTTCGGGCTTGTTCTTTCTTTTTAGCCGAAAGAGCCTCCCATTCGTCTGAGTTCTTTATAGTTTGGGCTACCACCGTTTCAGCTAACAGTTCTGAGGATTTCAGCATGATCCATGGGTTTCACACAGGTTGTCACCAGGAACTGAAAGTGGGTTGAAAACACAAAAATAAGGAAAAATAGGCTACTTATTTGAAAAATGCAAAAATTGTGGTAAAAAAGTAATTTTTTGATTCAGCTCTGCATGTTCCTGTAAGCTGGAAAGATGGTGACTTCAGCATAGCAAACCTTTCACTGATGTCATTTTCAGGAAAAAAACAGACACTTTTTTGCAGAACACCTTTTCCCTATTTTTGCAAACAAACATCAAAATGAAGCTATATTTTAGCCATTTTCTTGGTCCCCTGCAGGGGAATCCTTAAATTCTGGGTACATTTAGAATCTTCAGGACATCGGAAAAAAGGCTCTCCGTCAACAAGGAGGGGGGAGAAAACTGCTACTGCTCGAACAGCCAAGTCTTGAGAAGTCTCCTGAAGGTCAGTAGGTCCTGGGTCTGTCGCAGGTGGATGGGGAGGGTGTCCCATGTCTTGGCGGAAAGGTGGGAGAAAGATCTGCCGCCGGAGGTAGTTTGGTGGATGCGTGGGACAGTGGCGAGGGAGAGGTCAGCAGATCGAAGCTGGCGTTTGGGAGTGTAGATGGTGAGTCTTTTGTTGAGGTATGTTGGTCCGGCATCGTGGAGTGCTTTGTCAGCGTGGGTGAGGAGTTTGAAGGTGATCCTCTTGTTGACAGGGAGCCAGTGCAGGTCTCTCAGGTGGGCAGTGATGTGGCTGTGGCAGGGGATGTCGAGGACGAGGCGTGCGGAAGCGTTCTGGATATGTTGGAGTCTTTTCTGGAGTTTGGCTGTGATTCCCGCGTAGAGGGCGCATGATCGGAAGCTTTACTTCCTGGCGCTGGTCGCACAGCACAGCGGCCGCCATTAAGTAGGGGTCGGAAAGGGCTGGACAGCTGGGAGGCAAGAGTGGGGAGGGGAGCTGGATTGGGCCAGTCGTGCTAGTCGTGGTGGGGGGAGGGGCCGCGGGGGCAGCAAGGGCAGAGGAAACGGGCAGGAAAAGGAGGAATAAAGGATGGAATATAGGAGGAATGAGTGGAATAAGGCAGAAAAGTGCAGAAAAGAAGTTAAAATGAGGGTAAAAGCAAGTGAAAACGAGTGAAAAGCAGTGCGAGAGAAAGGAGACAGAGGTCGACTGGACCCCCTGTGATGAGGCGCACGTAAACCAGCATGTGGAGGAGGGCCTCGAACACCAACACTCGAGAGTGCAGGAGCTTGGGGGATGCCTCACTTAATGGTGGAGCTGTGAGGGTGGGAGAGCAATTTCACTGACAATGAGTCAGTGGTCTTGCTCACCTGTCCCCGCAGCGGCCGCCATTAAGTAGGGGTCAGGGAGGGCTGGACAGCTGGGAGGCAGGGAGGGGAGCTGGATTGGCCCGGTTGCGCTGGTCGTGCTGGGGAGGAGGGGCCGCGGGGGCAGCTGCGGCAGGGAAAACGGGCGGAAAAAAGGAGGAATATAGGAGGAATGAGTGGAATAAGGCAGAAAAGAGCAGAAAAGTGCAGAAAAGAAGTTAAAATGAGGGAAAAGCGGAGCGAGAGAAAGGAGGCAGAGGTCCACTCGACTAACAGTGATGAGGCGCAGGTAAACCTGCGAGTGGAGGAGGACCTTGAATACCAACACTCGAGAGTGCAGGAGCTTGGGGGATGCCTCACTTAATGGTGAAGCTGCGAGGGTGGGAGGGCAATTTCACTGACAGAGTCAGGTATACTGTAAAACATGTTTCCAGACCTACCCTGCACCCTGAATGTGCAGTTTCAAACTGCCATTTCGACCTGGTATGATAAACCTTTTGCTAGGCCTAAATGCTTATTTTAACATCTATAACATAGGCATGGTACAAGGTATTTAAAAAGTAGGACATGTATATTTAATATTGTACATGTCCTGGCAGTGAAAAACCTTCAAAGTAGTTTTTCACTGTGAAAAGGCTAGCCCTCCCGTAGGAAAATACTGGGGTACATTATGACATTTCATAATGCTTAATTTTAGTTTGGGAGCAGCTAGAACCATAATTCAAGGAATCATTTTAATAGTAATTTAAAATCCAACTTAATGGATCAGTCAGATTTTATATTGCTATGCTTGAAATGACTCTTTTCAAAAGTTGTCATTTCTCTGGCTAAGCCAAATGTGCTTTCTACCATTGACCAGGGTCACCTGATTGCTAATGGTCTAATGTGGTGCCATGTGTATTGCTCCCAGACAGTGAGCAAAAGGCTTGGGTGTGAAATTGTGTTTTTCTTCTTTTAGCAGGATAGCCTTGGTGGCTGTGTCCATTCACTTTCTGCTCTTCAATGGGTACCTACCCGGTCACTGTCAGATGTAGGTCATATGTAGGCCTGCCTCCCTTTGACTTCCTAGTCAACTTAGTTCCACATCCAGTGGAGGGGAGAGCTACCCCAGAACTGGTTTGGAGTGACCGCAAGGGTGGATTTGCCCATTATCACAGCCACATCCCTGGGTGTGCACGGGAAGCTCTGACCATTCAAAGAAAGTTCCAGCCATGATGGATTTATGTATAGAGCGGCATTGTTAGATAGTTTACAGTAAAACACAGGAAGTGCTGCAAGAGTGGGTAGGGTCATCCGAGCCCCAAAACACGGACTGAGTCCAAATGCAGAAATCTTCACTGGGCCGATGGGGGACCTTCTCTGGGCACAGTGTTCAAATACCTAATAACTAAAGTGTCATATAACTGGTTCGTCTATAGAGTAGAAAAAAATGGGCCAAATTACAGCCTTGACTCACAACCTTATGTATGTTAATTAGCTCTCTGTACTCATCACCCATCACCATATCTTAATTTTGTGGAAAGGTTTGTATAAATAATAATTTGACAGATACATCATCATCTGCTAGAGATAGCATTATTCATCACATTGTTGATGTCTAACACAGTCAAAAGATGAACTTAGGTCCATGAATACCAACTGCATGGACTACTGCTTGTCAACTGTGTTTTTATTAATAAGAAAATGCATGTTGAAGCATTGGTCACTAGTACCCAGCATCAGCCTACAACCTTACTCGAGATCTGAAATAATACTTTAGTCATTTGCTCACTGGGCATCTGCTCATAAGTAATTAACCTACAAATTTGACAATTTAGTGATTTTTGTGAGATTGGTTAATAACAACCAGGACCTCTTTTGTAACCCTTCCTAAAGATGGGGACGGTAATTAATCTTAACAAGGACAGTTGGAGGTTGGAGTTTGTAGCAGAATTAAGAGTGTGATAATTGGGGCCCATTGATCCAAATCCTTCTTCTATAAGTCTATTGGCACACCATAAGGGCAAGGAGCCTTCCCAATAGGGCTCCTATTCATCGTCTCAACAATCTCCGTATTGGTAAATATAATCAATGGAATGAAGTGTGGTGAACATGCAGATTCGACATAGGATTTAAAAGAAAGGTTGCTATAGTCTGAGTGTCAGAACTCACCCTGAGTAGTCCCCTCTAATGAACTAGTGTTCCTGTTCACTCTTTAAAACAATGACTCGTGTTTCTGGATTATTGCTCATTCAAGCCTTAATCTCAAGCATGCATTTAATACATTTCTGTGCATCTTGTCAAAAACCGAGTACCATAGGACTTAATTATGTCTGCTACGACTGTGAGGTAACACCACAATAATAGTAAAGATAAAACAGAACCCAGTACACGCCACAAGATAAGTTCTTTCGGCCAGAATGAAATGGGTTCAGTCTTCCTATTTTGTATCAACCAGTCAATAGTGAATGGATCCAGTACAGCACAGATTCCATGAAGATGCAAGGCTTTAGGATATTTGTTTTGGGTGATGGTGTTAAAGGCAGCAAGTATTTGATCATAAACTGCTATGTCCATACATTAGTTGATAGGTCATACAGACATTTTAGAGATTGAGACAATTTATTAATATGAGTACAATTTAAGGTAGGTTTTACCCTTCTTCAAAAAGGCAGGGACAATGCCAGAATTAAATGCCAAGTTGTTGAACTTGAGGAGATGGATAGAAACCACTGGAAGACATTTACTCATATAGGCCATAGGTCTAGAGTACATTTTCAGAGAATGTATCGAGTACTTCTGGGAAGCAGTGACTGAATCAGCTTTTCCAGAATGGCCCTGGAATTATTTGTGAATTTAAGTTTCTTCCTATGTGAAAACTTTTTTTCAGGAAAAAAATCATTAAATGTCCATCTGTTTGTACATAAATGTGCTGCCAAAGCACATTTGCTAACTTTTTATTTTGTTTTTCCTGCCTGTGAAAATATTTTTCATGTAATAATCTTGTATAAATTACTTGCTGCCATTTCTCTTCCCTAGCTGTGTCTTCCCTACTGCTCAGCCAGGATGGGTGCTGGAATGTGTGATGAGGTCACGGAATGCTTGGTTGCCTGGTTATGTGTGGAGTGTCAGTTGGTGGATGCAGGCTGAGCAGCAGGGAGGCTGCTCCTGGTGGGGCTATACTTCCATCTACCCATCGTCTACTAAACTTACCCTTTTATACATCTGGCCAATGGACTTCTATGTACAACATAAACCATTCTCCTTTCTCCTGAAACAGATATGGGGCTACCCCCTCCCCATTCACAAACTGGAGAGGGACTTACTTTTATCCTTGACGGAAGTACATGTCTGATCATAGATCGGTGGGAAGTTGCCGGCTAACCTCAGAGTTTGGGAATGCCACAGATTTGCATGTTTGCAGGCATTCCCCAGCTTCCAAGACTAACCACGCCTCAGAATGTCCCCTTCCCACCACCTGAGTGGAGGAGAAATCTGCTGTAGTAAAATATTTTACTCCTGCCACGAATCATCTTGTAAAGTCTTGCCAAGAGTAAATTGAGATATGTTTGGCCATTAGTGCTGTTTATAGCCCAAACATTTTTTGTGATTAGGCACTACCATGATTTTGGTGTATACTACAAACATCATTGACAGAATATTGTCTAACTTAAATATTGTGCCTTAAATATGGTTTAAAAAAATATCATCAGAGTTAATCATAAACATCTTACAACCAATTAGACAATATTTTTGGAAACGATAATTAGGACATGATATTCGCACCAGACTTTATTTCTATATATAATATTCGTACATACAATCGTTTTTGTTGCTTTTCAGAATATTTCCCATCAAAGTTTAAGTATCAAACTTATTTTCTTTAAATATGTAATAGAAAGCATGATTTTGACAGCACAAACATACAACGTTTAATAAAGAACTGACTCGTTACATATTAAATATTTAGTAATATAATTTATATTATAGTCGTTGACTCGACCTGCGGCAAACAGTCAGCAATGTGCCATTGGTTCACTCCTTGACAAACTGTGAGCTAATTCCCTTGAATCACCTTTGACCCCGCTCTTTAATGATTTATCAACTATTTATGCAGTTGAAAGTACATTCTGCAATGTAAATCTAACTGAAATGAAGTTTCTGCATGGAGATGTTGAGATCTATGCCACGCTTGGATTGCAATTGCAACTCGTCTATCGGTGTCGCTGGTTCAGATTATTTTAGGCATGTGGCCAGTAAGATTAGCCTGTTAGGTATGTGGAAAATATGGCTGCATTCATTGACAACAAGCCCTCCACTTTAATTCTGGAACCGGAAAGAGATTCAATTATGTAAATCAATTTCAATATGCCTAGCCTTTCACTCTTAACACCTTAGTCGGCTAGGATAATGAAAGACCATTATCAGGACAAGTGCAGCTATCCCATTTTGGGGGGTAACCAGGGGTCGTGATTACCCCCTAGTGTGCCATTGTACACTCAATCTGTATCAGCGCCTTTGTCTACTGTGTGGCTTTTGGCTATATAAAAGATAAGAACAGATTTCTCAATGTTCACAAAAGCATGTAAAATCTGCCTGTTATTCATGACAAATGCTTCAATGAATCCCAGCCTATTTATGTGGAAAAATGGCAGACATTGATCTAGTAAAATCTTAATCCAGCAAATGCTCATCATTATTTGCTATCCTTCAGTCTTCATTTGCAAAAGGCTCTGAATTACAGAGTATTTTTTCCTTCCAATAACAAAATGCAAATTTTATAATTGTTTACGGAAAGCGTGCACAGAAGCTGCACTGCAGTTTCTGTTTTTATTTTTCCCAAAGTTTATTTACAAATTAAACGTGAGTGTCGCACCCACCGACTGCATATTTTATTGCAGTCTGATACATATTTAGCTGTCGATTGCAAACAATTATTCTAACACGAGCAAACAGCTTGGTAGGATTTCAGGCTTGTGGAGTAATATTTGAAATATTTATATGTGCAGACGAAGAGCCATATGGATCCTTTTTAAGGGTATATTTTATTGTCTGTGTGTTTGCGCCTGTTACTTCAGCTATGCTTTGTGGTTAAGTTTATATACACCACACATTCAACAAGATGCCCATTAAGGTGCATGTGTATCAAGCCTTTTTCCCGTTCGCAAACGGGCCGATTGTCAGAATCGGCTCGTCTGCGAACGGGAAAAGGCCTTTTGGGATGTATCATCCCAAAAGGGCATCGCAAATTAGAGAATCGCAAAATTTGCGATTCTCTATTTTGCGATTGCATTTAAGGAATTGGAAATTGCGATTCCTTAGATGCAATCTATGAAGCACAGAAAAAGTGCGATTTGGCCTTAAGGAATCGCAAATTACCACCATCTTCAAGTTGGTGGTAATTTGCGATTTCTTCTAAAAATGCACTTTTTTGCATTTTTCAAAGTGCCATAATGTGCGCCACATGTGCACACATACATATTTCAGGGGGAAAACAGGGTGTCCTTTTGACACCCTGGCACCCTTGAAATCGCATTCTCATTTTGCAATTCTCTAATTGCGAATCGCAAAATGAGAATGTCTTCCCATTCATTCCTATGGGCCTCCTAGCCCATAGGAATGAATAGGAAGGTATTACTAAATTGCGATTCGCAATTTGCGAATCGCAATTAAGGAATGCCAAGGAATCGCAGATTATTTGCGAATTTTTTATTACATCCCGTTTTGCTATTCTCAAATAGTGGTTCCCTATACATCGCTATTTGAGAATCGCAATTACGGCATTTGATACATATGCCCCTAAGATCCTAACCAAATAAGGCACTGGTCGCTGCACCTGTCAGCTTCTGCCAAAGACGGGTGGGTTTATCAAAACATTATTAAATCCGATTGGGGTTTCAGAATCACTAACCACTATGCAAATAATCTCCACTGGAAATTATTAAGTATATATTCACCTCATACATATCAACTGGATATCCTGAAAACTGACTGGATACTGTTCGATTGGTCAGCAAGCTCTAATGCCAAGAGGGCAGTGGAACTTTTTTGCAACAGGTATGTTCTATGCTATTCTGTCAGATGAAACATGCACCTGTGGTACTGCTGCAGATCAAGGCATACAAATTCTCCCTACTTCCACGGATAGAGTAATTTCACAGATACACGCACATATACTCATCATACGCTTGGGCCCATTTCACTAACACACACTCACATTACTCTATTAGCACTGGTCATGAGAGAAACTCCTGAAACACCCTGTATCTACAGTGAGGTCAATGCAACCGAATTGATTCTGTCCTGAGTCATGATATAAACAACAATAATCACAATAGAGTATTCAATAAACGACAAGAAATAACCACCAACACTGTATTTAAAATAATGGTACTTTATCTAAAATTAGTTCAAAGAAATTCAATCAAAGCAAATCATTATTCTCATAATTACCTATTCTAGCTAAATGTCATGAATGGGTCAGGACAGGTCTCTCAGTAGAAGTCTCCCGAGTCGCTGTCCTCACAGCATCAATCCTCACCAACGCAGGTTTGGGAAGAAGTGGCCTTAGACCCTTTCTAGGCTAACAATACTTATAGCAAATCTTTCAAAAATAACGCAACATAAAATGTTCTGAATATCCGTTGAACCGCTGAGCAGAGCGAGCAGGAAAGGATGTAGCATCGCTACATTTGGAAAATCTCCGCTCAGAAAAATCACAAACATAAAAAGACGGAAGAAGGAAACTCGAGTTTTACAAATGTTACTTTCGCGCACACATTTCCTCGGAACCACCACTGTAATCACAAAGTTCATTGTGGCTCTCTTGTCCTCCAAGGTTATTTGGACGCTTGCCTGGAGTCACTGTCATCACGGAAACTTTCACAACTCCAGCAGAAGCCATAGTCAGGTGACTGTCAACCATGTTCAGCAAGGCCCTCTCATCAAAATTCGATCACTCGAGTGCAGGCTGTAAAAGGCAGCCATTTTGTTACAGGCCAAAACGGACCATCTTAATTAAAAGAGACAAAAACAACGTTACCACAGCATAGTGATTAAACAGTGTTAACCCCACTAATACCCTTATGTGTATGTAATTATCTAGCCTTTTGCAACACAATAAAGCATTAATACACGTTATTTCAAAAGCGTTTTGTGCTTCTAAACAAACAGCACTTAGCAACATCCATTTAATTAAACCTGCACATTATTATTAAGCAACATATATGCATTCCCACATGTAATTTCTCTTGTTAATTGTGTTGGTTAGTCAGAATTTTCATATAGAAACAAATAATTAATGATTACAAATTAGTATTTTAAGTCTCGACATATAGACAAAACTGGAGCTTAAAACCCAATAAATTTTCAACAGAAAACTCTGCTCCAGCAATCCCCCCTTTGGTGATATTATCACCAAATAAACAACCCAAAAAAAAAAAAAAAATTGTCCCATTTTAGGAGAAATTGGAAATGTCTTTTTCTCTTTTCACAACACTACACACCAGACTCCCTTTCATCATCCCTCTTCGTTTCCAAGTAAACACTCTCCCTCAATTCTTCTAATTCTATCTCTTGTGGTTCTCTTTTTGACCTCTTTTGTTTCTTCTCTGCGTTACTTTTAATTTTTCTCTTATTCCCTCCCCTGTTTTTACAACACAAAAACACCAATCTTAGTATCAATGAAGCAACAATTACACAGGACAAAGGAAACAATATCTTACCTATAATAGTACTACCTATTTTTGTAATAAAACTCTTAACAGCAACTATTTTATTAGCTATTTTGGTCCAGATACTCTCAGCTTCCAGTGGTACTAATTCTTCATGCAAATCAGTAATATTTTTGATATAGACCTTCAGGTCTTTGCTTTCATCAGGAATGTAAGTGCAACAATGTTGAACTTTCAGCATTCCACAGACCCCACCCTCCTTGGCCAATAAAATATCAAGGGCAAGTCGATTTTGCATAGACATGGCACGTACGGCAATTATCTCCGTATTCACCAAAAGAAACCCTCCAGCGGTATTTGTCGATAACCGATCCACCACTGTTGACAGTTTCCGAATTCCATATGCATTCAAAGAAATTCCCACTGCTGGAATTAAAGCTCCAAAAATATCACCTACAATTTCAGACCAAGTTTCTCTCTTAAAACGTGTTAGTAAATTAATATGTTCTACATCTTCTATTCTATCTATATGAAAGATCTTTGGAAAGACCAGGCCCACATAACACGTGCCATACCAATGGTCAGGCAACCTGTAATAAGCCTTGTTCCCACAAACATAATACACTCCTGGGAAAACTGGATCTTCTCCTCCCTTAAAACCCCATCCTGTTGCAATGAAGTATGTATCATGACACTCACTAGTCCCAACAAAATATGTATTATATTGGGATCTCTTTCTTGTAATGCATAGCTTACCCTTCTGTGGTGCATCTAGAGCTAAAGTTGGACTAGCCCCATTTCTCAATTCCTTCCCCATCTCAATGTCCCAAATTGTCTCACTCATTTTATATTTCCCTGCCTTTTCATGCATACTCATTCTCCTTTCCTCCACCATGTTTAGGAAAGCCTTCTCCTCTTCTTTCAAACTGCAAGTTAAATTGTTCTTAAAAATGTTATCTAATGTTAATTCTTCTTTTTCAATAAAAATCTCACCAAAAATATTAGCTTCTTTAGCTGAATTCAGCTTTTTGTTCATAGGCAATTGGCCAAAAATATTGTCTTTGTTAGACATCTCATAATCTATTTTCCCTAACAAATAAAAAACACTACTTACCACACTACAAGAAATTCCATACGTAGCTGGTAAATGGTGATAAGTAACACCCTCTGAAACGGATGCAGGTAACTGCATACATACGTAGCAATCCCTAACTTCCATTGTCTTCACGTATTCATACAACAATTTTGAAAAAACATTACTAGAAAAATCATTAATTGACCTATCTTTATGTATATAAGTATTACTAATTCTAGTTGGAACTACCTTTTGTGAACTCTTCTCTACATTAGTCACATTCTCTGTGTGTATCTCAAATGTACCTATTGTAACTCTAAATGTAACTAATAAAGCTAATACACCCCATAGTAGCATTAATATTCCAGTACAGCAGCAGCACATTTTACACCATCTTTTTAAAAAGGCACATCTACTTTGATTATTTTCTATGTTAGCCATTTTACTACTTTGACCGTGTCTTTTGACTTAGCCTCTACTACTCCCCTACTGGAATTTCTAGAACTCTGGATTACTTCAAACAATTAATTTTCAGACTTTCTCCTTTTCACTTTTCTCCAAGTGATTTCTTCTGTTCACTCAATTTGGATACTCATCACTCTTTACTTCATCTTCTTCAACATCAAATTGTATTAAATCTCCAACATCATCCTCAGTATCCGATTTTTCTCCAATGTCAGTCAAGATTACTTTCAGGATTTCACCTGTATCTTCCTCAACCACTTCACGTATGGTCTTCTCTGGATTTCCCTGACTCTCTGCCTCTTCACCTTCAGACAGTGCCACGTACGTCCATTCCGGCGACCTATACTTCTGGTTAGGTTTTCTTATCCTTTTGATCTCCTCTGGTTCTTTCGACTCTTTACGCTTTTCACCTTTTGCTGGATTCTGACTCGACACTTCATTCACTTGTTCAGCTTTCGAGGTATTTGCTCGTGTCAATCTGTATCTCAGCCTCTTTACTCTGTTGTTAGGCCAAAGATCTCCTTTTTTGGTCTTGTTTCTTTATTATTTCTTTCTCCAATCCAAGTTCTCTTCCTCAGAACTCGACCCTCTGATTTCTCATTCTCACTTTCATCCGATTCTGTTTCAAATGCCTCTTGTTCTTCAGCAGTTTTCTTTCACTCCACAGTCTTTTCCACCACTGATTGAGACTTCCCTATTTCTGTCCCTCCTCGGGTCTCCAACACGCAGTCTTCCTGCTGTCTACTTGTCCCTTCACCTAGCTTATCAAGAATGTTCCCTACACCTCCTCGGGGGTCTTCCGCAATCTGTCCCTCTCTATCTTCTTCTGACCCTGCTTCTTCAGGTATAATCTCAAGTGGTTTTTCAATCTCCTCATCTGATTCAGGAGTAGTCTCTGTGGAACTGCTCTTTTCTCTTCTTTCTTCTCCACTGCTTGTTGGAACTTCAGGCTCTCTTACAGAATCTGATCTTCCCTCTGAGACTCTCAATGTTTCTCTTGAAGCTTCTCCTGGAAAGAAAGAATCACCTGCCTCTCTTTCTCCTTCAGTTCTTTCAAAATTCCGATTCTTTCTCACTGGTTCTGTTTCTTCATCATCACTGGAATCTGACTCTTCAAAATACTCCTTACCAGTCCCATCTTTTGGGTTTGGAACTCTCAGAGTATGACTTGCATGCACCCAGTTTTTCACACCAGCACACTTTACTGCAGTTGTCGTAGTCAGAATGACTTGTCTTGGCCTTCCCCACCTTGGAACCAAGCAATTTCTTCTTCTGTGCACTTTAATCCTCACCCAGTCCCCTGGACTCAGATCATGAGCTTGCTTCTTCTCAAGTGTGGTAGCGTCTCCTCCAACCTGGTGAAACACAGAATGAACTGCGTCAGCCAGGCCTTTACAGTAATCCAAAATCATGTCATCAGTTATTGTCATCAACTTATTGACAGGCACAAATGCATGACGCATTGCACGTCCCATCAAAATCTCATGTGGACTCAAACCAGTAGTTCTATCTGGAGTAGATCTAATAGTCATTAGCACTAGAGGCAAGACATCAGGCCATTTCATTCCAGTGGCTAAACACATCTTACCAATCCTGTTCTTGATTGTGCCATTCATCTGCTCCACCACGCCAGAAGCCTCTGGTCTGTATGCACAATGTAGCTTCTGCTGTATGCTCAATGCTTCACAAATCAAACTCATGAGCTCATTATAGAAGTGTCCACCTCTATCAGACTCAATCGTTACTGGAAACCCGTACCTAGGAATCAACTCTCTTAACAGTAACTTTGCCACTGTTATTCCATCATTTCTCCTAGTCGGATAGGCCTCCACCCACCTCGAGAACAAACAGACTACCACTAGAACATACCTCAATCTGTTCACTTGTGGCATTTCAATTAAATCAATTTGCATTCTCGTAAAAGGACCACCTTCTCTACCTATCGTTCCCAGACTCACCACTGTTTTTTTCCCAGTGTTAAATTGCTGGCAAATGAAACATCTTTGACAGATACTCTCTGCAATCATCCTGAACTTTGCATTGTACCAAGTGTGTTTAAAAGACCTGATCATTGCATCCCTTCCCAAATGTCCCTGGCCATGATACATCCTTGCCATTGTCGACAACATAGAGTTAGGCATAACTGGTCTACCATCTCTATAGACCCAAAAATGATCTGTTTCTCTTGGGGCACAACCTGCCTTGATCCAGTCTTTCTTTTCTTCCTTTCCTGCCTCATCCTGCAACTGTTTCACCTCATAACACGTCTCTAGGACATTAGTAAACATCACAGAACAAAAAGACATTTCCCCTTCTCGTTCCCTATTAATCGAGTGATTATTTTTAGCACAATACTGTGCAATGTCGTTTGCGAAACGATTTCCAAGTGTTACAAAATCATCTCCTTGTCCATGAGCAGCACATTTTACAACTGCTAATTCTTTAGGCAGCTGTATCGCCTCAAGTAATTTTCCAATCACTTCAGCATTCTTTATTGAAAACCCACTCGACGTCAAGAAACCTCTCTGTAGCCAAAGCTGGCCAAAATCATGCACAACTCCAAATCCATACTGACTATCAGTCATCACAGTCACTCTCAGATCTTTCCCAATTTTGCAAGCTTTCGTCAATGCCACCAATTCAGCAACTTGTGCAGATTTCACTCCATTCAATGGTGAAGCTTCCATAACTTCTGAAACCTTGCACACTGCATATGCTGCACTCAGCACACCAAAAGATAAATAAACAGGGGTAACCCTATAACCCAAGGAACCTGGGCCTTGTCAACATAATATAAACAATGGTTCCAAAGGGAAACAGTTATTTTCAATGGAATAGATTAAACAGCAAAAATCAAAAAGAATCAAGAAACACAGCATTAATAAATCAACCAAAAAATCAATATTGCACAATGACTTACAATTTGAAAAACAACAATTTATTCTTTGTATTTTCAATTAGATATCAACTCATTTGAATATGAACAAGAAATGAAAATGAAAAGGCTGTATATACAGTATTTTAGAAAAACGACGCAGTGACAAAGTGAATAAAGTGACTAAGTGTAGTAGTGAAAGTGTAAATATTTACAGTATATGTACGTGATTATCAATAAAATCAGAATATACACAAAATACCAAATTTACAAAAAACTTTTTGTTGTAAATAGTCCCAAACTTCGTTATGGATAAAGAATAAACCTTGTAAGACACATGTCCTATCTTTTCATGTTATACACAGGGAATTCCAATTGGTAAGGGACTGTAGAACCGTCAACGTTTCGACCCTATATCAACCAATCGTTGTAAATAGTCATATCGGGTCTTCTTCAGGACCCAGAGGGTGTATAACAGCCTAAATTATAGGTGATGAGACAGATGTTCACTCAATTGTCGCAGTTGCCACTCGATATCAATCAGAAGGAACTACCAGGGTCATGGAAGAACTTGACTAGAAGGCAGATACGTCTTAGTCTACTTAGTAAGTCCTTTATTCTGTCTTTTAACGCTTTGATTGGCGGGATCTGTTGTGGATTGCTGACTTCAAGGTAGAGACTTTACATGTACCACTGCAGAAGTAGACACAGCTATCAGGACACGAGTTCAACTGATGCTTTTTCGTTATTTCTCTTAATCCCGGGGAGTCCGTCCACTAAAGGCAACCACCCTCATCATTCCTCAGACATGATCCATCCACAAACAGCACATGATCACTCTCAGGCAATGGAAGATCTCTTATGTCTGGTCTCGGTTTTGTACAGTAATCAAGCACATCTAAACAATTGTGATCATCTTCTGTCTTTATTCCCACACTTTCAGTATCTGGCAATAATGTTGCTGGATTCACATTCACACATCTCTCAAGAGTCACATTTGATGCTCCCAGAATGACTTTCTCATATTTAGTCAGCCGACTATGTGACATGTACTGAGTTCTGCTTCTTGTCAAAAGAATTGCCACATTATGAGGTACGAATACCCTTACAGGATATCCCATTATGATTCCCTCACTCTGTTCCAGACTTCTGCATGTTGCAGCCACAGATTTCAAACAACCTGGTAAACCTACAGCTACAGGATCAAGTGTTGATGAGAAGTACACAATAGGCCTCCTCAGTTGTCCATGCTTCTGGATTAACACTGAAAGTGCACATCCATTTCTCTCACTGCAGTACAACTCAAACTCTTTTTCATAGTCTGGCATACCCAAAGCAGGGGCTTCACACATTCTGTTCTTCAATTCCTCAAATGCTGCCATCTGTTCTCCATCTAGTTCCAATGGGTCTTTTACCTCACTCTTTGTCAGCTTAATCAATGGTCTTGCTATCAGGGAGAAGTTACTAATCCACTGACGACAATAACCCACCATCCCCAGAAACATCCTCACTTCCTTCTGGGTCCTTGGGGCCTTCATTCCCCTGATAATTTTGATCCTGTCATCAGTCACCTTTCTCAGACCCTTTTCAATATTGTGTCCAAGATAATGCACCTCTTTCTTGCAAAATTGCAATTTGGCTGGAGATACTTTTAACCCTCCATCTGCCAGATGATTCAGTAAAGCTATGGTATCTACTTCACAAGCTTCACGTGTCTTTGATGCCACAAGTAGGTCATCAATATACTGCACTAGTACTGAGCTTTCAGGCATGATCAAACTCTCCAATGATTTTTTCAATAACTGATTGAATATCGAAGGACTCTCTGTGTACCCCTGTGGGATTCGACACCATGCTAAAATACGCTGGCCAAACCTAAATGCAAAAATCGGCTGGCTGTCATGATGCAATGGTATCGAGAAGAAAGCATGACACAAATCAATCACTGTGTACCACTCTGCATCATGTGGAATCTGATACAAAATCACTGACGGATTTGGCACAATGGGACAACATGCCACCACAATTTTGTTAACTTTTCTCAAATCTTGTACAATCCTGAACTTCCCATTAGGTTTCTTTAGCCCCATTATCGGTGAATTACACGGGCTACTCAGTAGTTCTCTCAAAACTCCTTGCTGAATCATTTTCTCAATTATAGGAGTTATTCCTTCAATTATTTCTGGTGTCATTTTGTACTGAGGGATATTAGGATAAGTAATTCCCTCTTTCACTGAGATTTTCACAGGATCTACATTATTCATCAATCCCACATCCTCTCCAGTAAAATCCCAAACTGTCTTTTTCACTGTGTCTCTCAGCTCTTGAGGCAAATCCTCCGGATTAAACACAGCATATGCACCAACCATCCCACTCTCTCTATTATCTAGAGTCATTCAGTACAAAACATCCTCATCTTGTGTTTCAAAAGCTATTCCATCCGGAGTACAAAAAATTGTACAATTCATCTTGCATAGCAGGTCCCTGCCTAACAAGTTCACTGGACTAGTGTCACAGACCACAAATCTGTGCATGTCTGAAAATTTCCCTATTCTTACCCTTACTGGTTCAGTAAGACGTGTCTTGATTTGTGTATTGGCTACACCCACTACTTGGATTGCTTCATCCGAGAGAGGAAGATTTCTAATATCTGCTGACCTGACAGTTGATCTTGTCGCACCTGTGTCTACTAAAAAAGTAACACTTTCTTCATTTATTTTCCCATCTACAAATGGTCCTGATTGGTACACTCGGATCTCCAATGTCCCAATTGGCCACAGTTGTGACAAGGGAACTTTTTCTTAGCTTCCTCAAGATTCCCCTTTCCTTTCCCTGCATATCTGGGCCTATTCCCTGGATTATTTGCCTGTTCCACCAACTGTGCTTCTTGTCTTTCCGCAACCTTCACTTGTGCCCACATTGCCTTTTCTTTCAGCTTTCTCTGCTTTGCTTCAATTTCATCACTGAAGTACTTTGCATGTCTCAGAATCTCATCTATTTTCTTACTCTGCCAGTCCACTGTATGCTCACGAATTCTCTCACTAATCTCAGGTCTCAGGCCATATACAAATCTGTATACAAAATGACTCAAATCCTTGTCACCCAGGTGCTCATCCCCACTGAATTGTTTAAAAGCCAGTATCAGCCTCTCATAAAAAGCATGAACTGATTATTTTGCTTCCTGATGTATTCGATCTATCTTAACCCAGTCTGTCTCTTTTGGATGTACTTTACTTTTCAGGTATACAATCACCTGATCATACTTCCTCATTACCTCTGGATCTGGTGCTCCTGTTCTCTGATCTCTTGGATATTCCTCAGTAGGCCAACTTACAACTATTTTACACTCAGCCCACAAGTCTGCTGGAACAATTATATCAAACAGACTATTCAGGTCAATCCACAGCACTTTTGACAATTTCACAAACCTGTCTACCTGCCTATACCACTCGACAGGCTTTTCTCTCAGTCGAGGGAAATCATTCGTAAATGACAAAATATCCTGTCTGGTCCATGGAACATGTACATATCCTCCTCCAGGTATTTCTCTCATAGGATAAGCATCTACTGTTTTCTCTTTTTCTCTCACAGGAAATGCTGAATAAGTCCTGTCCACTGATTCTTCCCTTTTCTTGTACCACCTATCCTTCCATTTTTCTACATCACCCCATTTTCGCAACAATGCAATCATTTCCTTAATCTGTCCTGTTCTACCAGCACCATTCAGATTTTCAATATCTTTGTCCGTGAAATCCATCCTGTAAGACTTCTGCAATGCTTTCACCTTATCAATGTCAACTCCTTGTTCATTCGCTATTGCTCTTAACCTGTCATGTGTATTTTTAGCTCTCCAGGTGATGTTTTTGCACATGAATAATAATTCTCCATCATGATGGTTTTTTAGAATGTCTGTAGGAATTGTCCCTACAACAAGCTCCTCTAATTCTATGCGTAACCTGGCCACATCAATTGCCTGTGAATCTTTATACCTCTTTTGAAGGACTCTCATCCAATCATTCAAATCTTCAGCTGTTATTTCAGTAGTTTTTCTCACTGGAACCACTTTTTCTGGCATCCTCTGTGGTTCTAAAATTGGCATCCCTGTACAACTAGTATCACTAGTATCCAATCTCGAATTAGACTGTACCTCCAATCCTCCACTACATGTGTCATGTCTGGATTGTCTCAAATCACTACTTTCTGTCCTTTTTCCTGACTCTCCTGAGGGACCAGCCAAACTTGTTATCTTATTCCCAACATATGGAACCACCAAACCATTTTCACCCGTCCTCTGCTTATCAAAAATAGGCATAACCGGACCTATGGTTACAGGCACCGTAACAGCTTCTAGATTCTTCGTCAGTTCTCTAATCTTTTCAGTCAGTTCTGATGTAGTTCTGGCTAATTCTCTCGTATTCTCATCACCACATCTTTTCTCTCTCTCTTTTTCCCTGAAAGAACTACCACTTCTTAAATCAGGTGTCACAACTTCTGTCTCAATGATACGCAATGTATCTCTTATCGGAGAAGCAACTGGTGTGCTCTCTTCGGGTTCTGGTCTATATGGAGGTGGTCTCTTGTAAATCATGTCATCCAAGACCTCATCCTCATAATCATTAACTCTATATCTTTTCACTTCTGCCTCAGGAACCCTTTCCGTACCCTTCCTTTCTTCCTTCTCGTCAACTGTTCTCATAGGATATAATCCCTCTGACATACTAGCATCTCGCCATCTCCTCATTCGATCATGATGAGTTTCACGATCATATTTCCTCCCGAACATGTACCTATAGTTGCCTCCAGACCTCTGTTTTTCTCGCTCATGTACTTCCTCTTCCCATTCCACCAAAGCCTCAAACTGTGTCGGCCTTGGTCTAGGCTCTAGACTCATCATTTTCTCCCGTAAATTTCTCAACACGGCCAGATTAAATGAACCATGTTCTGGGAATGCTAGGACACCATCTTCCTTAGTATACCTAACCCAATTCTCCAACCATATACAGGTATGATACCCATATCTCGCAACCATGAAGGATGCAGGCGTTTTCGTTGGAGGTAACAATTCACCTTCTCTTGTTTTAACATCTTTATCCTTGTCAAACCATCTTTTAATTTTTCCGAACAAGGATTTCTTTTTTTTCTCTTCTTGGTAATACATTTTAGCGTTTACCAAAACTTTCTAATCCCTTCCGTAATACAACTGTACAGTACGATTTTTCATCCAATAACAGCGCGACTCACACCAACGCACCAATCCTGGAGCGTCTACGTCACCTTGTACCCCTTCCAATCCTTGCGCGGCTCACACCAACGCACCAATCCCAGCGCGAACACTGTTCTGATCCAATATCCAATCAGAGCGCGGTCTGTTTGACGTCAGCAGTCGCTGCAGTCGCTCCTGCTCCTGTCTCCTGTCACTCGTCTACCCCTCCTTTACAAAACTTCTCAGTAGACTTCGTGTCAAATTCTACAAAATCTATTAGTTACAACATATAAACATCTCCATTGTCTGCTTCGCTAACCACAGAATAGTAAAGAAAATCTATTTCACAAGAATCCCGTCTTTCCCTGAAACAGCACTCACTTCTGCTTCAGTACGGAATTAATACTCTCATTGACACAGTAGCACATCCCTCTACTCTGCCCTTCTATCATGCATTCATTAACTGTTTCCTCTAGGACTGCTCCGAAGAGTCTTACAATCAATTAAATGCTCACACATTCACGCACTTTCATACAAGAAAATGTAGTACATACACACAGAATTCTGCTTTTTCCGAGAACAGCATACGATCTGCCCCACTACAGAATTATAACACACGTTAACCAAGCAGTATATACCTCTGCCCAGTCCTTCAAACAAGCTCAGAGAATACCTATTACTTCTCCAGCGGTAAGCTTTAACGGCAAACCTTACGGATCCCTGGGACTTAAGACCAGAGTTTCACAGATTACATTCGCTACCATCCACACTTCTTTTATACCAGAAATATATCCCTAATAGTAACACACGACAATGTCACTGATTCCGAACCCAGACAATGTGACGTGCAACTTCAATAGTCACACGTTTCTCCTGCATACGTGCAGGACCAACAATCCCGTCTTTCCCGAGAGCGGTATATACTTCCCTCTGCCCTACTACGGAACTGCTACCAGCTCCCAAGTTCCAGAAGCACTACATATAACTCAATACGACGACTCCAACATATAGTATTAGTACATATACCAACATCAATCAATAATCAATGAATCAAAAAGCCAATGTACAAGCAATCTAATCAGATCAAGACAATAATCAAAACCATCCTCTGCTACCAGGAAATTGCTGCAGATCAAGGCATACAAATTCTCCCTACTTCCACGGATAGAGTAATTTCACAGATACACGCACATATACTCATCATACGCTTGGGCCCATTTCACTAACACACACTCACATTACTCTATTAGCACTGGTCATGAGAGAAACTCCTGAAACACCCTGTATCTACAGTGAGGTCAATGCAACCGAATTGATTCTGTCCTGAGTCATGATATAAACAACAATAATCACAATAGAGTATTCAATAAACGACAAGAAATAACCACCAACACTGTATTTAAAATAATGGTACTTTATCTAAAATTAGTTCAAAGAAATTCAATCAAAGCAAATCATTATTCTCATAATTACCTATTCTAGCTAAATGTCATGAATGGGTCAGGACAGGTCTCTCAGTAGAAGTCTCCCGAGTCGCCGTCCTCACAGCATCAATCCTCACCAACGCAGGTTTGGGAAGAAGTGGCCTTAGACCCTTTCTAGGCTAACAATACTTATAGCAAATCTTTCAAAAATAACGCAACATAAAATGTTCTGAATATCCGTTGAACCGCTGAGCAGAGCGAGCAGGAAAGGATGTAGCATCGCTACATTTGGAAAATCTCCGCTCAGAAAAATCACAAAAATAAAAAGACGAAAGAAGGAAACTCGAGTTTTACAAATGTTACTTTCGCGCACACATTTCCTCGGAACCACCACTGTAATCACAAAGTTCATTGTGGCTCTCTTGTCCTCCAAGGTTATTTGGACGCTTGCCTGGAGTCACTGTCATCACGGAAACTTTCAAAACTCCAGCAGAAGCCACAGTCACGTGACTGTCAACCATGTTCAGCAAGGCCCTCTCATCAAAATTCGATCACTCGAGTGCAGGCTGTAAAAGGCAGCCATTTTGTTACAGGCCAAAACGGACCATCTTAATTAAAAGAGACAAAAACAACGTTACCACAGAATAGTGATTAAACAGTGTTAACCCCACTAATACCCTTATGTGTATGTAATTATCTAGCCTTTTGCAACACAATAAAGCATTAATACACGTTATTTCAAAAGCGTTTTGTGCTTCTAAACAAACAGCACTTAGCAACATCCATTTAATTAAACCTGCACATTATTATTAAGCAACATATATGCATTCCCACGTGTAATTTCTCTTGTTAATTGTGTTTTTTAGTCAGAATTTTCATACAGAAACAAATAATTAATGATTACAAATTAGTATTTTAAGTCTCGACATATGGACAAAACTGGAGCTTAAAACCCAATAAAATTTCAACAGAAAACTCTGCTCCAGCAGTACTTGCACGTGATGGAAGATGGTGCTGGCACGTAGTAGAAGTACATTACTGGAAAATGGGTTTCCTATATTAAAGCTGTTTCCGCTGATATTTACCAATAATTCTATCATTCTGATTAGAAAGGTATTCCAAGCAATATAATGTGCTTCTGTCCACCCTCTGTAATATGCTAAGTGCCCCAGTGATCTACAAGGCCTACTTATGCAATTCAATTCGAAGCATAAATGTCAATAAGCAGACATCACAATGTAATTGCTTCCTGCTAAATGCACTAGCCAATGCAGTGTTTTCTCTAATGAGTCATTCGATGCATGTTGCTTATGAAAAATAACATTACAGGCCAGCCAACAGTCACTCATATGTTGGAAAAGGTATTCAATCTGAGTTGTGTTAATAACAAATTTATATTGTTGGTATGGTGCTACCCTCTTGATTATTTTAAAACAAGACATTCTTTAGTATTTTGAGTCTTTCATTTAATCATAAAAGGCTTCTGTTGAATGGAAGGTTTTGAAGGCAGTGCTCAAAGAAAGTAGTAAATGTGCACTTTTAAAAATTCTCCTGGGAATAGGTGTAACTGTATTACTTTTTGGAATTTTCAAACATTCCACTGGTACACCTTAAAAGGCACAGGTTTCCAGGCATACGACTGGGAATGTACTGTGATCTAATCCCTGGGCTTCTATATTCCCTAATGCAGAGATCTACATAGCAGAGGCTTAAGCAATTGAAAACTGGAGCCTGATATTTGAAAGCACATTTTTTTCTTTTTCATTTTCTACACAGAGAAAACATTTTTCGGGGAGAGGTGCCAAAAAAAGAAAACATAAACAAACAAAAAAAAAACACTTATCTGAAATGGCCACCACTACTCATTCGTCCTCCGTCCCTCTGACATCTTCCTGCCCTCCTGGCTAGCAGCAGGAAGCACCCGTCCTCCCAGCCTCCCCATAGCCAATCACAACGCTTCAATGCAGCGTTGTGATTGGTCTGAGCACCGTGGATCGGCGCACAGACAGGTACTGGGAGGGTTTGCATGTTCGTCACCACACTGTGAAATGCAGCCTGGTGGGGAAGATGCAAAGTGTGCATAACTACTTGGCCGGCTCAAGAGGGCTAGCCAAGCAATCCTTTGCGCTTCAGGAGTGAAAAACACTCTTCTAACTATGCCAGCCCCGCCCAGCCCTGCTCGACAGCCATTGAAGAATATAGGAAAAATAAAATGATAATACCGATAGTTATTATCAGTTTATCATTCTTTTTGTTCAGTGGGGTGACATTCCTCCACCTTAGTGGAGGAGCGGCCACTATTTTATGTCATGGAGAAAACCCTTCATATGCATTTCCCCTTAGTTTGGAGGCCATCTGTTCTCCTTCTTGTCCTAATGTGGAAGTTACTGAAGCCCGTTGGTTGAGTAAATCTCTATAACCATTTCCCAACACGTTTGTGGGACTTCAGGCACTTACAAAGATAATTGGGAGTATTAATGAGGAGGTCAGTACCCACCACAAATAATGACCTCAATTCTTGTCATGGTGAACTACTAAAGTCACTAAATTAACATTATCTCAACCTCCCATTAGATCTGTCACACAACAGACTCGCTAAACTTAGAGGCAATGTGTATAGTATTAATGTAGCAAAACACAATACAAGGAAAACTTCAAACGAGGTTAGAAGAATGGAGTACAATTTTATTTAAATTAAATTACTAAATAAGTAGAACCTGCGTTATGCATCTTTAAAAGTTAAAGTTAAAATTTAAAATAGCGCCAAAAAGCTTTAAGAGTCAACCGAGGTCAGGACAATCAGATAAAGGGAACAGGTTCATCCTGGTGAAAAGTTTTACCTTCTGACTTGGGGCCTGATTGTGATTGTGGTGGACAGTGTTACTCCCTCTCAAACATGACAAATTACAATTCTATTATATCCTATTGAGCTTGTATTACTGAGGACGGGATATCTGTCATGTTTGTGATGGATTATCCCATCCACCAAGATCGCAATCAAGCCCTTAGTCTCTAGAATAGATGTCAGAAATCCTTAGCAGGCCAGGACAGGAGTCTGTGGCCAAAGTTGGTTCTGTGTCCTCCAATAGCCACTGGGTGGGGTTTTCCATAAGCCATTGTATTTTGTTGGGAAAGCACAGAGCAGGAGAAATTTGAATTTTACGCCCATTGAACATCCCTCACCGGCCGGATACTTTTCATGATTTCACCCAGAGAAGATATCTACCTTTGGTCTTAGTCACTTTGTTTGAAGTTGAATTCTTCCAGCAGGTCAAGCTTCATATTGTAGCTGACGAGAGCAACATGAGGCCGGACACCTTCTCCTCGAGGTACAGCTGAGCTGGATTTGTCACTGTGAAGAAGAACATAGCAGGAGAAACCTGGATCTTTGGCACAGCAGCAATACACCTTCATCGAGTTGGCTTGGCAGGTTGGTGCCAGTCTCCCTTCTGTTCTCAAAGCAAAAAGTTGGCCGTCCGCCGCATGACAGCCCATAAGAATTGCCAGGAGACCCGATCAAATGCTTTTTCGGCGTCCAGGAGGATTAATGAGATCGGGTCTCCTGCCACTTTAGTGACGTCAAATAAGGTGATGGTCCAGGGGATATGCTCAGTGGTGCCCTTTTTCGGGATGAACCCATGTTGCCAATTGGAAACAAGAGGTTCAATATTTGAGGATAGTCTAGACGCAATGATTTTAGAAAATATTTTAGAATCAGTATTGATAAGGGTTATCGATCTATATGATGACATCTCCAGTGGTAATTTGTCTTTCTTAGGGAATATTACGATCTTTGCGGTTGACCAAGAGCTCGGTGGAGAGGCCCCATTGAAGATAGAGACTACCACGTCTGTGAAAAGATCTTTTATTTGCTGCGAGAAAACTTGATAAAATTCAATAGGAATGCAGTCCACTCCAGCGGCTTTACCATCTGGAAGACTTGCTAGTGCAGTTGCGATTTCCTCCCAGACTGGAGAAATTCCATTAGATCGCTATTTTCACTATTGAGTTCAGCTACCGGTATTGTCTCTAAATAATCGATAATCTCAGTTTCTCTATATTCTATAGGCCTCACAATCTCTTCAGAGTATAATTTCTCTTAAAATTCCCTAAAAGCCTCCTCTATTTTTATGGGGCCGTTAGTTATCCCTTCGGAGTCTGTTTGAATTGCGGAGATTGCATTTGCAGTTGCCTGTTGTCTGGTGGAGCTAGCCAGTTCATGGACAATAAGCTCGCTACATTCATATAGCCTTTCTCGATACGAAGCCCATTTTGTAGCTATTCTCTCCGCTAATATGGTCCCCATCTCTGCTTTGGCAATGGTTACCATTGTCTTACTTCTTCTATTCCTGTTCCTGCCTGGACAGCCTGTATTGATTTATTTTCGGCTTTTATCATTTGGTCTTGTAAGAAATTAACCTGTGCTTTCTCTTTTTTGTTCCTTCTGATGTAAAATTGGAGCATCTCCCCCCTTATGCCTGCCTTTAATGTGTCCCACACAACCATTATCAATGCTGACTGGTGTTTATGTCCAGAAACTCTTGGATCCAACCCATCATATGTTCTCAATAGCTATTATCGTATAGGAGTGCTTTTTCAAATGTCCAGTTCGAGCTTGGTCCTCTATCTACCCATCCCTCTAGATTCAAAATAAGTGGGTTGTGATCCGACAGTAGTCGGGGGCAGTATCAATGCAACAATCATGGGCCAATGAAGATGATACTAGAAAATAATCAAGCCTGGCTAGTGACAAATGAGGGGCTGAAAAGAAGGTAAAGCCATCTTGGTCAGGTTTCAGGTAGGCCCAAACGCCTTTTAAACCATGAGTGCTTATCAAATTAAGCACTGCCCGGAAAACCTTAGGTTGCCCGCCTCAATAGTTCCAGGATTCATCGGGTTTCCAGGTACTAGGCAGATTTAGATTTAAATCGCCACATTGAATTACAGGCAGCGGCCAGTGTGCTAATTCTTCATTTATACCATTAATTATCCCCGGATCGTCTATATTGCTTGCATAAATGGAGCAGATCGTGAAAACAAAATTAGAGGGGAGAGAACACCCTACAATCACCCATCTCCCTAGAGAGACAGATTTTACCTGGTTAAATACTAAAGGTAGTTTTTTAGTGACCAAAATCCCCACTCCCTTAGCCCGAGCCCCTTGCGAGGTAGCCCAAATAGTTTTATGACCTAAAGAATTCAGCAGGGATTTCTGGGCCCCTTTCATTGTGTGTCTCCTGGAGGCAGACAATGTCCGCCCCCATTGTTCGCAGAACCTGAGCAGTCGTTTGCCTTTTCACAGGATCGTTCAAGCCACAGATGTTTATCGAGACAATTCTAAGTTTATTTAGCGTGCTCATTATCAGGTTTTAAAAGCCTTAACCCTGTATATTTATCAGGGACACCCCCCTTTTTTTTTTAAAAAGGCCACATTTTTGGCTGCTTTTGCCTTTGGTTAGACAAAACGTGATTAACTCTCCTCCCCCCTCCCTCCCTCCAGCCCCCCCACCCCTCACCAAGCCCCCTCCCAGCCCCCCCAGCCCCGCCCCCCCTCTATTTTCCCCTTACCCTCTGTTTTTCTACCCATCATCGTATGCGCTGATTTTCCTGAGACCCTCCCAAAAGTATCCTCCCAAACTTTTAAATTAAAAATTGTACTTTTTCCCCCACTGCATTCATTACCGACCCCCTTCCCTCCCTCCTCCCCCCCAAAAAAATAAGCAGTCGGGGAAATCCTGAGCGATGGTGAGCATGTGTGAGTCCCAGTCGCCAAACCACTCAGCATTTTATCTGTTAGTCAGCAAACTTTGGCTGGTCTGACCTACCAGTGAAAAAATCAAAAAAAGCAAAAGCAAGTGTTTTAGAGTAAAATAGCAATTAGAATCCCCACCAGGATTATTCGAGTAAGCCAAATGAGAATCTTTAACTTAATTAAGTTTTTTTCTCCCCACAATGTCCTTTAGATTTACCCTAGCCTTGATTTCAGACAAAAAAACCCGGGTCGTGCCTTCGAATGTCACTTTCAGTCTGGATGGATTCATTAAGTATACTTGGGCTCCTTGCTGTGGAAAAGGGGTTATCAGCTGACGCAATCGCCATCTATGCTCGACTGTTGCATGGCAGAAGTCAGGTTTAGAAAATAATTTTATTCCATCAACTTCTTTTTTGGAATTCGGCCTGGCCTGATCATACACCAGCTGTCTCAAAAGGAAGTTGCTAAAAAAAAACTAAAAATTTTCAAAGCTGCTGCCATCTCGACACTGCTTTAAGTTGAACAGAAAACGATGTGCCCTTTGAACCTCCTGGTCCCAATTCCAACTAGTCTGCGATGGAAAGGCAGCACGGAGTAGCTTAACAATATACCCTCTGGGGTCCTCGCCCTCGACGCCTTTGGGGATCCCCAACAGCCTCAGGTTGTTTCTCCGTAGTCTATTTTCCTGCTCCTCTAGCTTGGACATTAAGTCAGTGAGACAGGCCGCATGAGATGCTCCTTGGTCCTTTCCCTGGATTACTTCTGCTTCCAGCGTCTCTGTCCGTGCTTTGACCATTGAGACCCATTCGCCAATATCGGTGTATATCTTATTTAATTTCCTAATGCCACCTTGAAGTTTTTTGGAAGCTCCCTTGGCAGCAAGACTATCAGATCTAACTTCTTCTTGAAACTGTTTGATATAATCGAGAATAGAGGCCAGGGAGGGCTCGGTCAAACATTCGAGGATTAGCTGCGGGTTCTCTTCAGGCTGGAGATTGGGGGCCCCAAGGGAAGAGAGCCGTATGAATTAGAGTAGTCCCACTTCAACTGGCTACGTCTTTTACTTCTAGCTTTTTGTTGTTGTTGAATAGTTCTGGTTCTGGGGTCAGATTCATTATCCTCTGATTTACTGCTTTCTGTAGAGCTGATAAGTTCATTTTCGGTACCAGACATAGACCCATCAGAGATAGAGAAAACATTTCCAACCACTAAATCCGGGGTCTGTGAGTATGTGGGTCTGAGGTTGCTATTCTCTTCCATATAGTTGCAAGTCTCAATGCCCCAGCCCCCCAGGGAGGTCTTTTCTGCGCCTTCAGGGGTAACAGTAGCAGTATCCAAGGTACAGGTAGAAGGTTCCAGGACCAGCGCTGGCGCATTCTCACTGGTCCCCTCCCCAGTGTTATCCAAAACTACCTGTAAGGTCAAAGCATTCTGTTGTATAGCCCCCTGCTCTGAAATCATCTGGTTAGTCACCTTTGGATTATTAAAGTCATTCCCGGCGGGTGAACTTGAGTCTATAGGGGAAGAGATAGAAGGCCCCTTAAGAGAAATGCTTGGCAATAGAGGGTGATAGCCCTGCTCCTCCCGCTGCATTCTCTTTTAGCACGTTTGTTCCTCCTGGCTTCCCCAAGTTTTTTTTACTATTCCCTGGGTTCCGTTTACCTTTGGGAGGGGGGTCCATTTTCTATGTCATTTTCTCCATCTTTTCTTTCTCTGCTTCTCCTTGGTTTGCCACTGCTTTCAACTCATAGGTCTTCTGCCCCCAGGTAGTCATGCTGTGTTCACTCCAGCGCGTTGTTACCGGCACCGCCTCCCCGGTTCTATCGGCACTGTCCAGCAGCCTGAGGCACGCTCGGACCCAGTCAGCTGCGGCCGCAGCAGTCCGTCCCTTGATTGAGGTGCTGCTCTGTGTAACAGGTTAGGCGCAAGGAAACGGAGTCTCGAGTTCGTGAGCTTCTGCTGCTCGGAGCCCGAACAAATGCACCGGGTGTCTGGAACTCTAACTCTGACGCCGATGCGGACATCTGCCGATAGGAGCAAGGATGCGAGTCTGCCACAGGTCAGCTAGTCGATCGCCGACTACCAAGGCTCCCGTGTGCAGCACGTGGTGTGGCGACTGGATAGAGGGTTGCTCACACTAGCGGCATCTCTGCTCAGCGTTAAGACTGCCTGTTCCCGTCAGTGCTCTCCAGTGAGACATTCCTTGTGGGATTTCTTAATGGGCAGCGGTGTCTCCGATTGCTCCCATCTCCTCTTTGTGGGCTTGCTCTATGTGTACGACTTGACAATACATCTCTTCATCAAGTTCACCTCTGCTGTTCATGAGTGCTTCTTTAAATTAGTCTGTCACAGCAGCTAGCTAAGATGGCTGATGCAGTGTAAGCTACAAAATTCCCCTCAACACCAGTGGTACTCAAAGTATTAATTCAGCTAAGTTAACGTGATTAAATTCTCAATGACTATCACAATTAGTTTCTGTTTCTTGATAACTATTCAAAAACATCAACCAGTGCTAGGCAGTCAGCTTTTAGTGAAGCTGCATTATCCAGCTCTCTCCAGGTGGTTGACTGTTCTGTAGACCAGGTGAGAATAATGTTAATCCTCTGATCCAAAACACAGGTGCTGTTCTTCAGTTTGGTATTCCATTTAAAGGTCCTTCTTGTTACCCAGTTCTCAGGCTCATAATGAACTAATATCTACTGGTCAAATTGATCATCAATCTCTTATCTCTGTTTTAATTTGATCATACAAACTATTGTAAATGACATTTGTGATATGAAAGCATTGCAGGCCCATGGTATTTCTGCACTCCATAACCCTATATGTAAAAAACAATGAGGAATGTATGCAATTCTCAACTCTTCTTGATTAGGCAGAGCAGAGGATCTCGGACATTTAACTCACATCATAGAGAATCAAAAGTGGCTAAGCAGGAAATTTCTTCTTTAAAATGTAAATTGGAAGTTCTAGAGAATCATTTCAACAGATCAAATCTTTGGTTTTGGGTGTCTCCTAAGAGAAGGAAAATATGGGGCCGGGGTGTTGCTTGTTTTACATTGATTTAAAACTCCCATTCTTTGGACTCATCATCAGATCTTTCCGTAATGTGGACACACAGGGTCTGAAATCAACAAATATGGTATTTTATATATACATACCATACTTTTCAATTTTGGGGACTCTTAGTTTGAAGAATAGATTATCTCCAAAGCTATTTCTAAGAAATAATTTGGTTCTCCAGAGAATTTCAAGTTTCAAGTTTATTCTGATATAACTGTATCATCAGTACATAGAAAGAAAAAATTAATGGCAATGCTGGATCAATTTAAGGCGAAGGAGCATAAGCTTTGCTTTTTTAATAATCCAAAATTAAAGTGTTATGCAAGGTCCACTTTCAGGCTTTTCTTTCTGTTCAGGAGACCTTAGACTTTTTGAAAGAACTTCAACATAATCAACTTAAGTAAGTAGGATCAGGAGCCCTAAACTATTTAAATTGTAGGAGATCATAATAATATGGGAACAGTTTTGAATCATATTGTCCTAACTCAGTGGTTAGTTAGAGTTAAGCGGCAATAGTGAAGTTGACTATTTGTTATTGGATAATAAATTAGCAATTTGGGAGAAGGGCTTCCCAGCCTGGGGGTAGAATTCTGGGTCTTGTTAACAGGGCATCTGCTCATTGGGGGGGTTGAAGAAGGAATCCCAGGGTAATTATGATATTTCATCCTAGAGGAAGGGGGGAAATGGTTCAAGGAGAGGGGAATACAAAAGGGTGTGGTGGTGAGGTTTCAGATCTGGGGCATTTGCATGTATAGTTTAGATGTTATGCCACAGTACATGGAATATCAGGACAAGGGTGATATGGGTTCTGAGACTAAGACACCCGAGTGCATTGCTTGGGATGGGAAGTAACCTTTACCACCCATTTGCCTTTACAAATCATGCCTTTGCAATAAAATTCACTATAAAGGTGTGTGTGGTTAAGGCACATACGTGGTAAAGACACATGTGGAAAAAGTAATGTGCGGTAATTGAACAGCATTTTAACAACTGTGTAGTAAAGTCATGTGTGGTAATCGCATGCATGATTCCATCATACAACCAGGGTGATCGCATACAAGTCTAAGCATTGTAACAAAAGTATAACTAAGATTATAGCATTGCAAGAGGCAGTAGATCTTGCAACAGCACAATATGCTGAGCTGAATATAGCCCACATTGACAGAGTTCTTTACGAGCCAGTCAGAATCTTAGGGATTTCTTACTTGATGAAGAAATGAGAGAATGGGATTGGTGGAGTGGTGCACTGCTCGTTATTGCGACAGTTGTGGTCAAATAGTCAATGAGTCTTGATGTATAGTAAATCTTTTTTATTTTCCAAGAAATAGTTTGCCAGCCAACGTGTTTCATTCAAGAATTGAACTTCTTCAGGGCATGAGTGAGCATTCTTGTTGGATCGGAATAGTAAGGTGGCAAGTGTTCAGCGCGGGGGCCGCCTTGATAAGGGCCTGTATGCGCAAAGTCTGTCAGGCGAGCTGAGAGTGGAGTTGTCCGCTGAGTATAGCAAATGTGGTGGATGAAGAAATGAGGAAAGATAAATCTTTTCAACAGAACACCTATGAGGAAAGTGAGCATATTGGCAAATTATTGGCCTTGTAGACTAAAGTAATATTAAAAAATATATATTCCAAGAAATAGTTGATCAATAAGCAAATCAGAAGGTCAATTAAAAAAACATATTCAGAAATGATCTCTTGAGATGTCCAAATCGGTCTAACAGAAAAATTAGGGTAAATTTCTCACTTTCATCCAGCTTCCAACACTTTCAGAAGAACAGCAAGAAAGTTTCATGACTCCAGTATAATCTAAAGAGATTAAGAAATTCCATATGACTTTAGCCAATGCCAAGGCATGTGGCAGTGATGTAATTCAGATTGAGGTTTACACTGAATTTTTCTCTGAAAATGAGTCAATTATAATAGAGCATTTTAATCAAACTATGCCAGGGAAATCAATCCCTTCATCTTTTTTCGGATCCATAAAAGTCAGCTTTGTGAAAAAGTACAAATCATCTAATAGCCCTATTTTTAAAGACCTAGTAGTTTGCTCTTCACTATAAAAGTTTTACTAAGATGCTTGCTAGCCGTATTATTCACATTACTCAAAAAATATTTATATGATTACAGAATTTTCTCTTGCCTCATTTTTCTATTAGAGCTAATACAAAGTATCTAGTCCAGACCATTGAATATTTTTCAGCTAACAATACAAAAACAACAATAATTATGATCGACTCAGGGAAAATATTTGAATCGGGGTTAGTTGGATGACTTTATTTCAGATACTTCCAGTTTACAAATGTTCTAAACCGTTTATAACCAGTCTTTACACATACACATTTTCAAGTATCATAATTAATTCTAAATAGATAGTTACAGTAATAAGAAACAAAGGCCCTCGCCAAAGATATCTGATGTCACCTACATTTGAACCGTTGGCCTGTTTGCCTTTCAATGATGACTCAATTCATCCAGCTCTCCCAGGAGTCCCAAAATGAAAACTGTTTGTGGGTGATATTAGTTTATTTTTGGGATCAGAGCAAGAAAATATTTGAATGACATTTGATATAATTTCGTACCTTTATTTTTAGTTCTTTTTGCCAAAGATCAAGTCAATGTAAATCAAACTTATTTTCAAGAAATTGATTCCTTACTATACATTTTCCTTTGGAATATTAAACATGCACAAGAACAGCTTTCAACTTTGCAATTAAATAAAGAAGATGGTGGCCTGGCATTGCCTCGCCTCATTTTAGACTCTACTAGCATGCCACTTTGTTAGATAGCCTTGCATGATTGATAATTTAGTTGTATTGAATGATAAATATTTTCTAAACCTGATGAGTAGAGAATCTGAAATTGATCTATCTCCTTTTTTTAAATCAGCAAAAAAAAACCTATATGGTGTGTTATTTCAATGACATTAGACCTTTGAAGATTATCAGATCCCTTGCTTTCTGTATATGTTCTCCAAGTATTGTCTCAATTTAGCTTTGGAGATATCAAAGAGTGCAATCTAGAAGTGGAATAAAAGCGGACTAACCTATGCAGGGGATTTCATAGTTAACCAGTCATGGGAATCCAGTATGCAGTTCAGTAAAAAACTGCAGGAAAAGAACTCACTGCAGTTGTCAAGTTTTGCTCAAATACATTTTTTACAAATAAATTACTCCTCTGTGATAAACAATTTGGTCTATGTGATTCTTAAATTAGTTATTAAGAATAGATCTCTAGGTTTTAGATGTTGGTATAAGGTGAAGCGTAAAAATCTTCAGCTCTCTGTTGTTCCCAACATCGGAGATAAAATCCTAAGAACTACAGATTGTACCATCACCCCTAGTCAAGGCAAGTGATTTATACAATGGACTATATAAATCACTGCGAGCAGCAAATTTATAAAGCATGTTTTTTTCCCTAGAAAGATGGTATATAATACTCCTCAAGTCTTACATAAATTCTATCCCTTGGTATCAAGGCAAAGTTTTAGATGCCAAATGACTGATTTTGAAGATTAGTAACGTGAATTTTTTATCATTCCTGCACTGACTGATTTATGGTGGCAAATATTCCAGTGAACAGCCTGACCCACATGTAGTTTTCTTTGGCAGATGTTTGTTTAATATTTTGAGGGATAATAAGCTACATTATTCTAATAGGAGGTATTTTGCCTGCAATTCTTAAGATTTCATTGATTCTTTCTATTCGTGAAACACAGATGGTACACTGTTTTAATGTTTAAATGTGTATGCTGTTTTGATCTTATAATGTTTTCTTTTCTTTCGCTTAATACATTACCTAAAGCACTTTATTTATGCACTGATCTTGATATAGCAATTGCTTTTTGATACTATCTAAGGAAAAATGTTTGCTAATTTTTTGGCATCCACAAACTACAGTTTTGTAGTAACTTACACTTTTTTAAGCAAATTTAGCACTACACATGGGCAACCACTGGTATTGAAATAACCAACCATAGAAAATAATGGAGGTAGGGACCTAAATAAAACCTGATAGGAAATAATTTTAATTTTAATTAAATTATTTAATATAGTTAAAAATATGAATAGATGTAAATTATTAGTAAGCAATATATCAGAATAGTACATATTTATTATGTAATTATAAAATATTGAATAACCTATTTTACATTTAAAATTAACCCCTTCAGCGCGGCGGGAATTCCCCCGCGGTGCTGAAGGGTTCGAGCGCGGGCGGGGCCATGACGGAACGGTTCCGTCATGAGCACAGCGCAACCGATGCTCATGACGGAACCGTTCCGTCATGGGCATGGAAGGGGTTAATGTAACAATAAACGTTTTTATTTATAACAATAATGTTGAGCACTTCTGTCAAAAAGAGTGATCCCTGCACTTTTCAATTGCAGTCTAAATATCATGTTCATAAGATTCCTAGCAAAGGAGTGGCTTACTTTGTGACAGAGATTCGTTTGGTCATCAGGAGATAGCTTTTGCTTTCTAATACATGAATCCTGAAGGTGTGGTAGGATTTACATTGACTATCCCAGCTACAGCAGGAATTGTATGATGTTCAACAAATAAAGCATGATATTTTAGGCAACACCTCTTATAGTCATCATGGGGCTGGCATATAATAGTATTGGCAGATATCAGCTTTGTCAGCCCTAGGAACCAAATCATTAAAAAAATTGTATCCATGAACAAGGAGAAAGACAGAGGTACAATGAGTGATTATGCTGGGATCATTTCACCTTTCACTGTTATCACTAATAGTCAGAACTTTATCAAGGAAGAAATATGAGATGGTGCTTGCCATTCCTTCAGCAATGAAATACACCTCCATTAGAAAACCAGTTCATAAATATTATTAAATGGTTTCCACTGATATTGGTCACTGACCCTGAAAGGTATAAATAATTTGCTTTTTAATAGGTATGTAAGATACTGTGGATATACCCAATTAATTTCCTCCACATCCAGTGATTAATTTGTAAAATAATGAGTGCCGGTGCCAAAAGTGCCTCCCAGAACTTCAGTCAGCACAAAGAAATGTCAGCACACTCAATAGCAAGACTGCATACTCTGTAATCCTCCTTCATGCCTCTTCAATGACTACCAGTCACTCCCTTCCACTTTATCTCACTGTTGCAGATTCCTGCTTTGATTGAGCACGGTCTACAACTGAGTTTCATGGCTGCCTTTTCCACCAACTTTCTATCAATTTGTTTATGTTCCTCATTGTACGCAAATTCATATTTATTAGGGGTGGGCGGAACTTGAAGTCTTTCCTTCTGCGGAATTCCGCCAATGGGCGGAAAGTATGCAGCTAGCGACGGTAGCACGAGCAGCGGTGAAAATCAGCATGAATGGCACCATGCGTTGCGCTAGACAGTGCGGCCATTTGAGTTGATTTTGCTGCCACTTGAGTAGAAATTCTAATCCAGTAGTGGAAAATCTACTAGAACAGCAGCCTTTTGACCGCAACCGCTAGCGAACGCCGGGGACTGCCAGCATTAGGAAATTACACTAGGGACTGCCAAATTACATTTGCCAGCTCGCATATTCTGGAGCAAAATTCTACCATGCTGCTATTGGCAAAATGTTGCCAGAACTCTTCTTTGAAAAGTAATTCAGAGTGGCCGAAATGTTGCCAATTCCTTGGACAGAACGGAACATTCTGCCCACCCCTACTATTTATATGATTCATATGGACGGTTGGTTTCTAAGACTGACAAGAATTTTATACTTTTTCCCCCCATTTTGCTGTACCAATGTCTTGAAAAAGCCATAATGTTAACCTAAACCTATTACTGAAATATGTTTTCATGTCACTTTTTGGACCTTAGTTTTGACCGTGCACGTGTTGGACAGACATATTGCTTACAAAACACAAAGGCCCCGATTACGAGTTTGGTGGTTTGACCGCACGATTGCTGCGTCCATGTCCTCCATGACACTGCTGCACCTGCGATCTCATGCCTGCCGTCTTCGGAGTTGTACTGTCTTCGGCCTCAGCGATCTTCACGTCAGGACCTCAGCAGTCTGCAATTTTGTTGGTGCATCCTCTGATGCTGTCAGGTCCACGGCTTACCCTCTGAATCTATTACGACTATACAGTCATAATTGCAGACTCCCAGCAGCAGCTAACAAACGACGGTTACTCAACGGCGGTGGACATCCACGGTACGCACAAAAAAAACACCACAACAGTAACCATTGGATAGATTTAAAAACTACACAGCTAATGTGCTTTGGCAAGTGAACACACCTTCAAATCACACTTTAAAGCACACTCCATCCTTGACCAGCATCCTTTGCTTTTCAACTGCAGCCCACAAGACAGGCAGACCTTTTTTCAACGGCCCATTTTAAACTTCCCATTTAGCACTCTCCGCCACCTGTAATTGTTGTTTTGCACCTCTTTCCCTGTATCATTTGTTTGTTTTTACTTTTATACAGTCACTAAAATTTTACTTTTTCATTATGCCTGGCAAAAAAAACACTCTTCACTGCCATATTCTAACATTGGTGATTGTGACAATCGCGGTCCAATGGCTGTGTGTGGCTGCACTGATGACTACATACCTGGTGTATATGTATGCCGCAGTTTGAAAAATAACTCACTTGTCTCCTGCCACTGCTGCTATCAACACCTCCTGCATTTTAGCTGCTGTTTGCCACCTCTTTTAGCAATCATGCCAGGCTAAGCAGGTGAGAGGGCCCCTGCCTTCTCTCCAGAGGAGCTGGGGAAACTGGTTGAAGAAGTGCTTCCCCGTATGGCCAACTCTATGGCTCACCAGAAAAGTAGGTAAACATCTCACATTGATTTTTTTACTCTGTTTAACTCCATTCTCTCTATTCCCACTAGCTACAATGTGCCTTTGAGTCCCAGAGTGAATTCAAATTACTTATGTAACATTTTGTGGTCCTTACATAGGACAATTATTTAATGGATTGTGGATCTAGTGTACTTTATGTACTTAACATCACCATTAGGGGTGGGCGAAACGTGCGGAGTTGCACTACGTGGAACTCTGTGGAGTTACATAAAAACTGTGTGGAATTCCTCGGAGTTCCATGGGCAGAGTTGCTCCACTCACCTACCCCTACCTTTGGTCAGCTACATGTTTAGGTCTGAGAGTGAACTACAGCTGCCCCTGTGACCCAGAACCAGGTGAACTTCCTAGAAGCAAGGCTGCTCCAAGAGATCTAGAATCTGGGCTAAACTGAGGGATTAAGAACAGGGTGTCAACTGCAACAGTACTGACTGGAGCACCTCCAGCCAGCTGCCTATCACCCTCTACATAAAGCACTCATCTGCTCGATTGAAGTGACCGTCACCAGCATTTTGTCCCACAGGAGCTTCATCACATATTCCAGGGGCCATGATGAACAGCTCCTCTGGGAACTCAGCCATGGCCTGGACGGCGGCAAAAGGAATGGACTGGGAATCTTGCTGCTCGTCCGAATCAGAAAAAAAGAAGCATGAAACTGGCCAGGCCCACATAACAATAAATCATGGCTAGAAAAGTGACAGCAGCTCACAGTCCCCCCAGTTCCCTACACTGTCAGTGGCCAAGGCAGTCCATAATACTCCTGTGATGTAACTGTTGTTGTAAATGTCATTGCCAGCACCATTGCTAAGGTCTGGGCTCTGTGGAATATTCCGCTGCACTTCCATTGGCTGAGGCGCCAGTCCCGCCCCACCCCTGCCCTGAGTGTTGCTACGTCACCTGCTTGTCAATAAGCTTTTTCCTGGGGGGGGGTGGCATTTGAACTTCGTAGACTGGGCATCAGGCCGAAGTGACGTAGCCAAGTGCCCTTCTGAATCCATCTTCCGGGCCAGACTCAAAACTTGGCTCTTTTCTGGATTCTGATTTTTATCCTGCTGATTCCCTCTCTGCTCCTTTCTTCTCATTCGGAGGTTCAGGTTCTAGCGCCGGGACACCCCCTTGGGGGTAGCTGTGCGCTTTACAAACTACATAAATAAATAAATAAGTGCGTCATACAGGAGATGTATGGTGTGTTCAGTGATGGCAGTACATACCAAACAGACTCAATCAGACGTAGTATGATTTTTGTTTGAATAAGTTTATTGAGGTTTTCATATATTCAGTACTACAATATCTTTACAGTATAACAATCGGCAAACACCTGGTAATGTATTGTATGGCAATTTGTAGGAGGGCAACAAGCAAATGATTGAATAAAATAATTATATAGCAAACATTGCATGTATATGCACAGCATCCCAATATGATGGAAACACATATATACACCAGGAGCAAATGCAGGTGCTTAAGAAGGCAGCAATAAAACAATGCCCATAGTGAGTCCTCTCATATTGTATGGTAGAGAGATTCTTACTTCCGAAAAGCAATTAACAGTTAAAACTAATCTAGAACAACACACCAGACATCACATCTGTGCCACCCAAGATTGCCCGGTCCACCATCTCCCCTCAGCAAGCGCTGTGTGGCAATCCAATACCAGGAACACCGAGATGGGAAGGGATGCACAGTGACAGAAATTAGGTCAGGAACATTTTAACTACAGCCATGTTTTACAGAACCGGAGCTCCCCAGGAGGATCGTCAGAGTCAGACTCAGGTGTACAAGCTGACTGTAATTCATTGAAAATAGTGTCCCAATATGAGGCAATTGGGTATGTTTGGAGTGTGAGTGTGTCTTCCTGTGTAACGCTGTACTTTCAGCTTGCGCCCAGTTAATCATTGATTGTTTCCAGGCAATGAAGGGTGGGATGTGAGGGACTTCCAATGTCGAGTAATAAGTGATTTAGCCACTGCTAATCCCAGATCTAGGAAACGGGAAGTGGCCTTGTGCTTCTTATGCCTATGAAACAATCCTGTGGGGCATACCTCTCATCTATGTAAGTCCGGGCATTCGGTCGACATGGACAACACTGATGTGATGCTATACCAACAAGAATCTAAGTGAGGGCAAGCCCACTGCATATTCAAGAGATTAGTGCCCACACCTGTGCAATGTGGACAATTTGCCTCTACCCTATGATTTGGTCAGGGTATGGTAAGCTTGGTGTATGATATAGAGCAGAATAAGCTTGAATCTGGCATTGCGCAGCACGTGCCAGGGACCCTCCAATAGCACAGCCCATTCCTTGTCTGTATAAGGGTACGACAAATCCACTTCCCAGCACTATTGTAGGCAGAGGAGCTGCTGGGGCAGTGTGGAAACGAAGAGAGTCTACAAACCAGTGTATGAGGTGACTGCCTCTACCCATAACCTGTATAACCTGTAAATATTTAATCATGTGGTGAATTGGTAACTCAGTAGTCATGTCTCCCCAGAGACTCACTAGTATAGTGATCAGTGAATTATGGAACAGGAACTAACCAGGCGGTAGCCCGTCTTCCTTCATCAGTGTTTCATATGAGAGCAGAGTGTTGTCTCTATATAGATCCCCTAGCGTATGTAAGCCCACGCATGCCACGCCACCAGTTTCATGAAAGTGACTGGGCCTGTGAGGTTGAGTATGCAGAGCATTGTCAATCCCGCATAGGGGCGTGCGTGTTTAGTCATGCAGAGGCATCTAAGATAGCATTTATGCGCAAATCTGAGCAACTGGGCATTCGCAACTTCGCACAAGTGTAAAAGAGTCTTGCTATTGAAGGAAGTGGCCCACTAGGGTCACCCGCATCACTCTCGACCTCTTCTAGCCTTCCAAGAATGAAGAGTTGATGATTCAGTAGGGAATACAAGCAAACTAGTTTATTCACAAAGTACACTGCAGTGGAGTCCAATCTGACCAGCCTCCTATGATGGCTGATGAGGGACTGACTCTAACAAGCATAAAGTTACATTATGTATGTTGCGGAGCCCACAAAGAGCTGCCTACAAAGGAAAAACACTGGTAGATGGCGTAATACAATGGGGTACAGAACATAAGTTTCCATTCCGCAGCCTGGCATGAGTTATCTACTATCCAAGGTCATCTGGCCTATCCTTCCCTCTAGACAGGTGGGAGAAGGCCTCTTTGTAATAGAAAAGGCATGCGTTAATAAGCAAGTTTCAACATTGGAAAAAGAAAACCTACCAAGGACCAGTTCTCCTAAATGAGCAAGTAACAGTTTAGATTATAATACAAAATGGCGTCTTCCAAAACTAAAATGGTGGCACAGATGTCAACCTAACTTTCATAACATCTGCACTTACTAATAATGTATTAATACAGCAAGGACCTATTTCAAGATAGCTACATGAATGCTAACATAATGTTAAGTAAAATACGACTAATATGAGATTAAAAGATTTTAATTCAATCACTATGGCTTGTATCGTCCATGCGGGCAAGGACATAGCTGTGTCAGATAAGTGCAGGCCTACCTGCCATTTTGAGATCCATTGGATTTGGGCGTCAAGGTAATAGTGTTCAAAATGTGTGGCGGCTAGGCCCCCTTTGTCCTTGGGTGAGTGGAGCTTCGCGAGTGCCATCCTATATTGTGATGTATTACAAATTAAGTGCCTGACCGGTTGATCAAGCAGCTGGAAAAATGCAGCTGGGATGTGGATGGGGATGTTGGCAAAGAAATAGAGGAGGAACAGAAGGACCACCTTTTTCAAGAGGGCCACCTTCCCTGCCACTGCCAGTGGCAAATTTAGTCAAAGGCCATCTGGAGACATAAACCCGGAACCACCCAGGTGACATTCCCATCAAATTGGTCTTCATGTAGTGGTAGATACCTCCCCCAAGTATCGAAAAATATGTTGCTGCCAATACACCAATGTCCCTCCTATCTGGAAGTATGAATTAGGGGTGTCAAAAAGAAAAGGGTTTATATAAGCAGTTGACCCGCAGTCCAGATACAGTGGCGAAATGTTACAAGGTGGAGGCAATTGTGGCATGAATGTTACGTGCGTCTCTAAGATATAGCAGCATATCGTATAGGGAGGGATATTATATGTGTTCCATCTCCTAAGGGGATACCCCATTGTGTGCCTTGAAGTCACAGCATCCCTGCTAGCTGCTCAATTGCCAGTGAAAACAGCAGGGGTGACAGCGGACATCCCTTTCAAATCCCCTTGTGAATGGGAACGGCCTCTGATGGGAGAGGTCATGTCTTGACACTGATCAGGGGGTCAGCGTATAGTAGTAGGTGAGGACCCGAAAGAAATGGTGCAAGTTCGAAGAGGTACTTCACCTGGAGACCAACCCATTCTGATACGGGTAAACCAGAGATGGGACCAAAGGTGCCAAATGGTCCGCAAGCACCTTCACTAATATCTTGTAGTCGGTGTTGAGTTGGACTAGTGGTCTATAAGAACCAACTAGCTCTGGGTCTCTATTTGGCTTGGATAGGGAAATAACTATTGCCTCTCTTTGGGAGGTAGCCAGTACACCAAGGGATAGGGCATTCTTGTACACAGATACTAAATGCGGGGCTATCTAAGTTCTGTAAGCCTAGTACAGTTCAGCTGGTAGACCATCTGGTCCCAGAGACTTACTATTAGCCAATGCCTTGACTGCATTAGTAACTTCATTCATCGTAATGGGCTCATCTAGTTCTATCCGCCAATCTAGGAAATACAGGGTAGGGAGGTTGGTAAAGACTGCAGCCTATGTATCAGTGGTTACGTTCACAGCCAATTGGTATACCCTCGTGTGTCATCTCATCATGGATAGCACGCTGTGTTATATAAAAAGGAGACGTAGTATGATATTCCATTAAGTAGTTCACATATCCACCCATCCCCGGAGAGGAAGCTCTCAATGACACACATGCCAGCTCTATCATTGTTACCTAAGTCTTAGGATGTAGTCTAAACTATGGTACCGCCCTGTATGGACTGTATGCATCAAGTCAATTGGCCTGGCTGTAAATGTGTCTGTACAGTCATGCACAAGTACATGTAGGATGGCCCTTGCCTACATAATGTTAGTGGGCTGGCTTAGTCAGTGTAGGTCATGACCAAGGTTGAGGATAGTCAGCATATGACTAAAAAATGTCTATTCATGTCTTTGTAGTGCTTAGCATGTGAGAATTACACATGTAGTGTGTTAATTATTGATTAATGCTTGTGCTAGGAGTATACAAAATGTGTGTCAACCAAACACATATCCTAAAACTTGCAGTTGTAATCTGTTTCTTCATCCCCAAGGATCATCACTCAGCCCCACGCTCTTCAACATCTACATGGCCCCCCTCGCCGCCATCGTCAGACAGCATGGGCTCAGCATTGTATCCTATGTCGATGGCACCCAGCTCATCCTCTCACTCACGAAGAACCCCGAAGACACCAGACTCTGTTTCTAGGAAGGAATGAAGAATGTGGCAGCCTGGATGAAAGACAGCTGTTTGAAGCTCAACTCTGAGAAGATCTAGGTCCTCATCCACAGACCCTGCACCTCCGCCTGGGGCAACACCTGATGCCCCACCGCCCTCAGGAGCCCACCCACCCCCACTGACCATGCACGAAATCTCAGCATCATCCTTGACTCCTCCCTCTCCGTGAACCACCAGATCAACACCGTCGCCTCCACCAGTTTCAACTGCCTACGCATCCTCCGCAAAATGTTCAAATGGATCCCCCCTGACTGCAGGAAAACTGTCACCCACACATAACCAGCAGACTGGATTTAGGCAACCCCGTATACGCCGGTATCAACAGAACCCTTCTACACAAACTCCAAACCATCCAGAACGCCGCAGCCAGACTCATTCTCGAGGCACCACATCACAAACAAATGACCCAACACCTACAAGACCTCCACTGGCTCCTCGTCGAGAAGAGAATCACCTTCAAACTCCTCACCCATGCCTTCAAATCACTCAACAACATCAGACCCAAATACCTCAATGAAAGATTATCCTACCACGCACCCAAGAGGAACCTCTGATCTGCCGACCTCGCCCTGGCAGAAGTCCCCTGGAACAGAAAAGGCAGGAGAGCCTTCTCCCACATCGCAGCCAAGACCTGGAACGAGATCCCTGTGAACATCAGACGCTCCTTGACCCTGCACACGTTCAGGAAGGAACTCAATACCTGGCTCTTCAACTGATCCGGAGCTGCCACCCCCCCCCCCCCCCCACAGCGCCATGAGACCCTCACAGGTCAGTAGCACGCTATATAAAACCCTGATTGATTGATTGTATCCATACAGGTCAATGCCTATCAAAAGCAATTCATTTGAAAAGCCATGACCCAGAAGGTGCGAACCCTGTGCATCTATTGCTAGTGCAGAGTCCACTGCTGGAAAAGGTGGGAGAGGAGGACCTGAGGCACTGGACCTGGAACATCCGAAGGTCCAGCTGGGGATGTCCTACCAAGGTGGACAGGGCACGCCAGACTCTGACCCCCCTAATGGCCCCCATAATGGTGGTGTTCTACCCAGAGATTGATGGCCAGTTGAAAGACCAACAGCAGCAACAAGGGGGTGAGTTCCGGCCAGAGTCATACATGTTGCATTGCCAACGTTGTGTGTTACATGCGGGCATTTGCCCATCATTATTGGTGTGACCATGTGAGACACACAAGAAGAGTTATTGGTTGTGTAGATCTGGTAGTAGGTGCCTGCTGATGTGTTTTGTTTATTGTCTTTCTGATCAGGAACACAGCAGAGTCCAGTCCACAACCAATTTACTGTCTTGAGCAGACACATGGCTGAGTAAAGTGATTAATCAGTTTGTGGTATTTGATGTTGTGGGTGACATTTGTATCAAAAAGGCCACTTGTCTTCAGTTTGGAAGGAGGGATGCTTGTGTCTCATGTGATGGTGGCCCTCTTACATGTGACATAGCATACAGTGCACTTTCGATGCAGTGACTGAGCAATACTTGCCCTTGGTAAGGTAGGTAGGTTAAGTTTGCAAATATTATATTATGTGATTGTTATTCTAGACAGGTGCTCAGCGCAACCTTATCGTATTTTTTGGCACTCGCTTGGACTGATTGTGTAAGAGCTTAAGTAATGCAGAGACTTCTTTGTCCTGTCACTAAGATAGTGGTAGTTAGTATGAGTGATTTAGCAGCGTGCGTCCTCTCATTTCAGTTCTTAGAATCTTTTTTGTAGCTCATACAATGACAAGCAAGCAATTTGGTGTATGCATGTGTCCACCTATGCATTTAAAGACAAAATGCAGACTTAGTGAATTGGCCATCAAAGGAGGTTGAGAATGATTGTGAATGAGATTGGAACATAGAAACAAACATCTTTTTTGCAATTATTAGTAATTCAAAAGTCTTTGGAATAAGCTTGCTAGGTAGGCTTCGGAAATTCGGAATAGAATATCCGTGATACTAATGTACTTTTTTTATTTTTTATTTTTAGATGATTATTACCTTTGATGTGTGTCTCTTGCAGGAGCACTATGTCTGGCGAGTGCCTGTGCAAGTATTGTAGCACCATAGTATGTTTTATCTTATCTCCCAGACCATTCACATTACAAGAGAGAATCGTCAACTCTCTAGCTTGTCGTGCAGCCATCTGGGAGTCCCTTCCCCACCTTCTATCTCCACCCACCGACCATGTCCCAACCCCCCTGCACAGCAGTGCAAAGCATGAGGTCTCGGGTCACAAGCCACATTTGACGGAATGCTATTTCTGAAGCATTAACTACCCAACTGACGACATAATAAGTGAAAATCCCCCAACTAACTCCCCCCTTCCTGCTACCCTACCTTGTAGTTCTAGAACTACCCACATTCTAATTAGCAGAGTGCCTGTCACCCAAGAAAACATTTAACTAGCGTGGGCTGGCTGACACCACCACTCAGAACCCCCCCGGCCCCTATTCTAGCCCCAGAACATTCAGGTGCCGATCACGATCCTGTAAAAACCGGGTACGAACCGTCGGACGGAGCCTATTCTCCGTCCGACGCGTACCCGGTCGTCAAAACTTACAAACATGGAATTACGATTCGCACGGAAACTCCATTTCCGTACGAATCGTACAAAACCCCGACCGACGAAAATAAACATACAAATGCGATCCGGGAAAGCGCCGACGTGACCTCGGGACGCACGCAGCCTGCCATTCACGAACCAGGAATTACGATTTGCACCGACGTCATCCCGCACGGTGAATATTTTCCGGCTGCCAAAAACTGCCGGGAAATCAGGGCGACGCGAACAAGGAGTACCTGTACGCGACGGACAGACATGGACCCGAACCTACGTGTCATCCCGGCCCTCATAGCAGTCGACCTCCTCTACAGGTTCGGACGCAGACGCCGCAGAAGGACAGAACAACAAAGGGAGGGGGGAGAGGGGGGGGCAGGACCAGGGGCAGGCCACAAAACCCCCACCAAACTCACACAGCACACATGCTCTGGACATACCTGACCCCCAGGCCCTGGTCGATACGAGGGGGTGGGGGCGTGTCCAGCAAAGCCAGCGTCCGCCACAACAGAAGTGCTTGACGACGCGAACCGACAACACAACATTACAGGTACGTCCCGTACCCACGCCTTAAGAGCGTGGGTACGAGTCGTACCCCGCCCACACCTACGTCATCCCAACAATGGCGGGACGGCTGTACCCACGTGGCAAAGACCTGGGTACGGCCCGCACAAGCATTACATAGCGTGGGGACGGATATGTACGGACTGTACCCCCACCCCCGTATGCATGGAGCGTACCCCCACCCCAACAGTGTAAGTACGACCCTTACCCTCACCCGCGGACGTATGGAGCGTACCCCCCACCCCAACAGTGTAAGTACGACCCGTACCCTCACCCGCGTATTCATGGAGCGTACCCCCACCCCAACAGTGTATGTATGGACCGTACCCCCACCCCGTATGCATGGAGCGTACCCCCACCCCAACAGTGTAAGTACGACCCGTACCCTCACCCGCAGACGTATGGAGCGTACCCCCCACCCCAACAGTGTAAGTACGACCCGTACCCTCACCCGCGTATGCATGGAGCGTACCTCCACCCCAACCGTGTATGTACGACCCGTACCCTCACCCGCGTATGCATGGAGCGTACCCCCACCCCAACAGTGTATGTACGGACCGTACCACCACCCCCGTATGCATGGAGCGTACCCCCAACCCCAACAGTGGAAGTACGAACCGTACCCTCACCCGCGTACGTATGGAGCGTACCCCCACCCCAACCGTGTATGTACGACCCGTAACCTCAGCAGCGGACGTATGGCGCGTACCCCCCACCCCAACAGTGTAAGTACGACCCGTACCCTCACCCGTGGACGTATGGAGTGTACCCCCCACCCCACCAGTGTAAGTACAACCCGTACCCTCACCCGCGGACGTATGGAGCATACCCCCCACCCCAACAGTGTAAGTACGACCCGTACCCTCACCCGCGTACGTATGGAGCGTACCCCCACCCCAACCGTGTATGTACGGACCGTACCCCCACCCCAACAGTGTAAGTACGACACGTACCCCCACCTCGTATGCATGGAGCTAACCCACACCCGTGTATGTCCTAAGCGTACATATCGTGAAATAGGAGGGGTGTGTGCAGAGTCCTCCCAGCAGTGCCCAGACACAGTAGGGGTGGGTGCAGAGTCCTCCCAGCAGTGCCCAGACACAGGAGGGGTGGGTGCCCATCACTCCCAGCAGTGCCCAGACACAGGAGGGGTGGGTGCCCATCACTCCCAGCAGTGCCCAGAGACAGGAGGGGTGGGTGCCCATCACTCCCAGCAGTGCCCAGACACAGGAGGGGTGGGTGCCCATCACTCCCAGCAGTGCCCAGACACAGGAGGGGTGGGTGCCCATCACTCCCCGCAGTGCCCAGAGAAAGAAGGGGTGGGTGCCCATCACTCCTAGCAGTGCCCAGAGACAGGAGGGGTGGGTGCAGAGTCCTCCCAGCAGTGCCCAGACACAGGAGGGGTGGGTGCCCATCACTCCCAGCAGTGCCCAGAGACAGGAGGGGTGGGTGCAGAGTCCTCCCAGCAGTGCCCAGACACAGGAGGGGTGTGTGCAGAGTCCTCCCAGCAGTGCCCAGACACAGGAGGGGTGGGTGCCTATCACTCCCAGCAGTGCCCAGACACAGGAGGGGTGGGTGCCCATCCCTCCCAGCAGTGCCCAGACACAGGAGGGGTAGGTGCAGAGTCCTCCCAGCAGTGCCCAGACACAGGAGGGGTGGGTGCAGAGTCCTCCCAGCAGTGCCCAGACACAGGTGGGGTGGGTGCAGAGTCCTCCCAGCAGTGCCCAGACGCAGGAGGGGTGGGTGCAGAGTCCTCCCAGCAGTGCCCAGACACAGGAGGGGTGGATGCCTAACACTCCCAGCAGTGCCCAGACACAGGAGGGGTGGGTGCAGAGTCCTCCCAGCAGTGCCCAGACACAGGAGGGGTGGATGCCTAACACTCCCAGCAGTGCCCAGACACAGGAGGGGTGTGTGCAGAGTCCTCCCAGCAGTGCCCAGACACAGGAGGGGTGGGTGCCCATCACTCCCAGCAGTGCCCAGAGACAGGAGGGGTGGGTGCAGAGTCCTCCCAGCAGTGCCCAGACACAGGAGGGGTGGGTGCCCATCACTCCCAGCAGTGCCCAGAGACAGGAGGGGTGGGTGCCCATCACTCCCAGCAGTGCCCAGAGACAGGAGGGGTGGGTGCAGAGTCCTCCCAGCAGTGCCCAGACACAGGAGGGGTGGGTGCCCATCACTCCCAGCAGTGCCCAGAGACAGGAGGGGTGGGTGCCCATCACTCCCAGCAGTGCCCAGAGACAGGAGGGGTGGGTGCAGAGTCCTCCCAGCAGTGCCCAGACACAGGAGGGGTGTGTGCAGAGTCCTCCCAGCAGTGCCCAGACACAGGAGGGGTGGGTGCCTGTCACTCACAGCAGTGCCCCTGCAAAGAAAAGGGTGGAGTACCCACAGATCCTATGCCCACAAATGTCAGTCAGGTGCACAAAGACCCCGCAGTACATGTACCACATGTGTGCGAGGCTGGGAGTATACACATGCATACAGCCTAAAAGGGAACATGTCCACATGAAGTCATGTCAACAGACTACATACACAAGTACAGTGATCACCAAGGATGCCACGAATGATGCAGGTGGAGACATCACTCTGCATGCCTGTGCAAAGTTGAAGGAGTCCGTCACACCCCCAGCTGATGTAGACACAGCTCAGCACCACATAGTGGAAACACCCTGCAGGGAAGATGTCAGGGTACACAGAGGAAGGAACACACCTTGGGACAATTTCACCATGCAGTAACTGCTTACATGAGCAAAGACACTTAGCTAACACCTTGTGATGGCACACAGATACCAGGGTCCCCACTATGACCAGCACACTACTAAATTTCCCACACACCCAACACATGTTCACCCCCAAAATCATGTAGCAGCCCAACCAACAGCAATACCACAAGAGCTGTAGTGATCTAAGGCAAAAAAAATTGGCTTTATTCAGCATTACGAAAACATTTGTGAGTGGATAAAGTTCAATATTTACAAAGCCCATAGGGCAGTCCATGAGTCACAGCTGGATGGGGGACACAGTGGGACGCGTGTCCCCTAGCTTGCCTGCACAGTCAGACTCCTTCGTCTTCCACAGCGGGGAGGGCATCATGTGGGGGGAAGTACCAGGCACCGCAGGGACATGAGGGCGAAGGTTAGGCGTCGTGGGTGCAGGGATGGAGGACTCCACCACAGGGGGTGGGGCAGGGCCAAAAGTGGAAGCCAGGATCTCGCTGCACACCTTAGCAAGGTCCTCCAGCGTCTCCCCTGCACCCGAAGGAACCACAGGCCCCAAGGAGGGAGGGGGGCGGAGGGATGGGTTGCAGCGCCACTGGGGGAGGGTGTGGACAGGGGGGGACACAACCACCCTGACCGGGGACTCCCTTGACCGCTTGCGGGGTGGTGTCACAGTGGGGCTCAGGGACAGAGCGGCCATGAAGGAGTCCTTGCCGGATATGTGGCCAGGAGAGCTGAGGGGAGGGGATTTGGAGGGAGTGGATTGGGTGGAATGCGGACTCCCACTCTGGCTGCATGACTTGCGTTTGCCCCCTGACCCAGTGGGTGTGCCTACTTCACCCTGTGTGTTCATGCCAGGAGGTGTGCGTATGACCTTCCCTGCTGGTGTGGTGCCTGTGTCTGTTGTGGTGTGTGCATGCGTACGTCTGGGTGTACGTGGGACAGGCATGGGAGTGGGAAGTGTGGATGGGGCAGGGGTAGGGGGAGGGACGTAGCGCTGCAGGAGACCCACTGCTGCAGTCAGTGTTGAGTCTATGGACCTCAGCAACTTAGCGTTGGTCAGCCTGCGATGAAAAAATGCCCTCCAAGTATGCCTCCATGTTGTGCAGCACTTGGCTGTGGCCATGGAGGACATTAAGGATCGCAGCCTGGCCAACCTGCAACTGCCGCTGGATGTCCACAGACTCAGCATTGGCGGCAGCAGTGGAGACAGGGGCAGGGGGTGTGGTGCCTGGCAGGAAGGAGAGATGTGGTGACCGGGCACGCTGGGAAGGGACACGAGCAAGTGGGAGGCGGCTGATGGCAATGGAGGGGGCGGGGTGCGATGTTGTGCCGCTGTCAGCTGCTGGTGCAGCCTCCGCCCACTCGGAGAGATCATCCTCGGACCCGTCAGCTTCATATTCAGTCGTGCCAGTGGACAGGTCCTCGGCCTCACTCTCCTCCGCCTCAGTACCACTCAATGTGCCAGCCACGATGTCAACGCTGGCACTGGTGCTTGGTCCCTCCGCTCCGTCTGTGCTCATGTCTCCCTCCGTGTCCCCCGACGATGCTGTGGGCAAGGTGAAGAGACAGCAATTAATCACACACCTGTATACATATGTCACATGAGTCCAATCTACATAGGTTACAGTGCATAGCCTGAAAAGAAAGATCATTAACATCTACAAAACAAGGTACAGATGTAGGGCATGCAACACACAGTTGGTAGACCCACCATGCCACTGAAAATCCATGGAGAGCATGACACAATTGCGAATGACATGAAATGGAGTCTGACATAGGAGCCAGGCCCTGGGGACAATCCAGCACTGCATCTGCACCACACAGCGTTGCCGAAAATAGGGATGAGCAGGGACCATATCCATGAACTTGAGGCGCATGCTGCATAGGTAATACTGAAAACATGGCCAACATGACTGTCTCACTGCACCTTGAGTGTATGTCCAGACAAACATCACACACTGGCCAGACCTAGCAAGGATATTTCAGGTTTTGACATGTAGGCTTTGCCCGCACCAACCACCCCCTACATGAGACAATTTGTTGAGACACAGGAAGCACTTACATCTCTTAGTCTGGGTGAAATACACAGGGGCTGCATAAATGCAAGATTGGACGCCAAATTCCCAAGGTGCGCCTGTCCAAAGAATCATGTACTAATGGCCATCATCAGATGATTGTAACAAGACACACAGGCACTGGCCACTGTGACTATGAACAAGGGAAATCAGGTCAGGCTGTCCAGTGGACACTTGTACTACATTTCACGTCAAAATACATGGTGCCAGGGGACAATGGCACAGAGCACAACCTATGCTGTAGACACTGAGAGTGTCCACGTTTTGTGATGACACACATGACACCTAGGAAAATATGCCCCAGGGGACAGTAGTGGCCACACAACTCCATGGTGCTGAATGGGAATGACTGCAACACACGCCACCATCCCTGCACTATGCGTATCGCACACTCATGCACATCATGTCACAGGCCACAACATAGGACATGCGCGCTGTAAGGCATGACACTTGAGAGACTAACTCCCATGTCTGGACTCAGCATCAGTGCCAACTGACATGGAACCCACATGTACTGAACTGGACAGGGCACAGGCAAGGTCCCAAAACCTGTTACACACCACCCCCACACATGATGCTACAGGCATAGTTCACGTGGAGAAAGTGCCAGCCTAGATAACCTTGTGAAGGAGTGACTACACACAGACCAGGGAACACATTGCAAGGAGGGGAAGGGAGGCAGGAGAGCACAGCTATACTGTGGGTAACTGGATCTGCACAGCACCTTTAAAACCTGGCAGTGAATCCATGCAACTGTGCACTTACAAATGCTGGTGACACACAACAAACACACATGTACCTACCCCCTTCCTGCTGCTGCTTCTCCTGTAAGCGCCTCTCCAAGTCTGGAAATACCACCGCCAGCACACGCTTGTGGATGTGGGTCAGACAGCGGCGCCCCCGGTTCTTATGGGTCTCAGGTGAGTCCCCCAGCAGGACCCGTGCGATCCTCCGCGTCCAGCACCGGATATCCTGCCAGCGTTTCCTCACCTGGGACAGGCGCCGCTTCCGACCATCCGCACTCCTCACGGCCCTGACGGCGGTCAGCCATATCTGCTCCTTGGCAGAGGCGCCCACCTGTGAGGATGAACAAGTGACACTACATCAATACACCAGGCACATGTCACAGAGAGACATATTAGAGCAAATGTGCTGTGTACAACAAGGCATAGTATGCATCCAACACATTGCACCTTTGTCATAGGGACATCATCCTCTGGGGAAGGGCAAAAGCAGTACGTGCCATTGAAAGTACACAGGTGGAATGAGGGCAACTACACAATCAATGATCCAGGCTCACACTGTGCATCACAAGGTACACCAGGATAATGTGCAGCACCTCTAAGCAGTCACATGCCACAGGCCACTGACGCTACCGCAGCAGAGTACACAGACACACACAGGCACAGGACATTCACCTTCCATTGCCAAATGCTGCGACAAAACTAACTCTGCACATGTGCCACTAGACGGTGGCTCACAGGTGTGGGGCTGTCTCTGCACATCAGACATAGAGCACTGCTCCCTGCTCACATCACATGGGCAGGGTATATCCATCCCTCATGCAGCCCGGGTGCCACACCCCACATATGCACCCACCCACATGACAGGGGACTTACACACACACCGATGTCCAGGGTACGCCCACATCATGTGGACACTCTCAGCACAGGTACACAGAACTAACACACATCTGTGGGTACAGTCACCTGTCACACTGGGCTGACCACATAATCACATGAGGACTGTAGAGGCTACATTCCCAGGAGGGTAAGACAGGCAGAATGTGGCATGCACCATGCAGTGATTGTCACAGTAAACACAATGCAAGTGAGGACGGCAGACATGCACCACAGCATGCTCTGGCTGGGAGACATCAGGCATTCCCCCCTCGGGACCCCCCCTACAGTACATAGCATGAGTGCCACACCTGGACACAATGCCAGAAGTCACAGTCACAAAAAAGGGACACAGTCTGTGCCAGTGGACTCTGCACTCACCTGATACCCTGGTCGCCCATACAGCATGGGGTACTGTGGGAGGATCACATCCAGCAAAGCCAGGTTCTCCTCCAGGGTGAAGGGCTGTGACCTCTCCACAGACCTTGACATGGTTCCAGGGAATCAGTAGCAGCAGCTGGGTCGTGGAATACAAAGATGTGCAGGCAAGTGCTCGCTCATGGGACCTGGCTGCCTTATATCTGCCTTGCTGGCCTGTTTTATGCACAGGAGTACAGAGTGATTGGTCACTCACATTTGCATCCTATGTTTCCTCCGGTTCTCATTGTGCTTTTTTTCTTCAGCATGATGTCAACTCCTGAAGCACATTGCAACAAAGTAGATTCATTCAAACTGACTACTGCTGTGCACCTGCTTCCAAATATTCAAATTTTAAACTTGGTCTCCATGACAACCAGCATGCATGTAGGCCTTTATACTTGTCCCTCATGTGTCCCCTATGTAATTTTGAGCTTCACACACAGGTACGGTGCGTTCCGGGACCCTAGGGCACCCCATATGCATAGCAACGGCCCGTACAGGCGTGTGTACGCTCCGTATCACTATGGGTGTTCTCGCGTATGCATACTCATAGTGGTACGGCCCGTACACACGCCTGTACGCTGACTATCACTATGGGTGTTCTCGCGTATGCGTACTCATAGTTGTACGGACCGGACACACGCCTGTACGCTGACTATCACTATGGGTGTTCTCACGTATGCGTACTCATAGTGGTACGGCCTGTACACACGCCTGTACGCTGACTATCACTATGGGTGTTCTCGCGTATGCGTACTCATAGTTGTACGGCCCGTACACACGCCTGTACGCTGACTATCACTATGGGTGTTCTCGCGTATGCGTACTCATAGTTGTACGGACCAGACACACGCCTGTACGCTGACTATCACTATGGGTGTTCTCGCGTATGCGTACTCATAGTGGTACGGCCCGTACACACGCCTGTACGCTGACTATCACTATGGGTGTTCTCGCGTATGCGTACTCATAGTTGTACGGACCAGACACACGCCTGTACGCTGACTATCACTATGGGTGTTCTCGCGTATGCGTACTCATAGTTGTACGGACCGGACACACGCCTGTACGCTGACTATCACTATGGGTGTTCTCGCGTATGCGTACTCATAGTGGTATGGCCCGTACACACGCCTGTACGCTGACTATCACTATGGGTGTTCTCGCGTATGCGTACTCATAGTTGTACGGCCCGTACACACGCCTGTACGCTGACTATCACTATGGGTGTTCTCGCGTATGCGTACTCATAGTTGTACGGACCGGACACACGCCTGTACGCTGACTATCACTATGGGTGTTCTCGCGTATGCGTACTCATAGTGGTACGGCCCGTACACACGCCTGTACGCTGACTATCACTATGGGTGTTCTCGCGTATGCGTACTCATAGTTGTACGGACCAGACACACGCCTGTACGCTGACTATCACTATGGGTGTTCTCGCGTATGCGTACTCATAGTTGTACGGACCGGACACACGCCTGTACGCTGACTATCACTATGGGTGTTCTCGCGTATGCATACTCATAGTGGTACGGCCCGTACACACGCCTGTACGCTGACTATCACTATGGGTGTTCTCGCGTATGCGTACTCATAGTTGTACGGCCCGTACACACGCCTGTACGCTGACTATCACTATGGGTGTTCTCGCGTATGCGTACTCATAGTTGTACGGACCGGACACACACCTGTACGCTGACTATCACTATGGGTGTTCTCGCGTATGCGTACTCATAGTGGTACGGCCCGTACACACGCCTGTACGCTCACTATCACTATGAGTAGCATACCCGAGAACACCCATAGTGATAGTGAGCGTACAGGCGTGTGTACGGGCCGTACCACTATGAGTACGCATACGCGAGAACGCCCATAGTGATAGACAGCGTACAGGCGTGTGTACGGGCCGTACCACTATGAGTACGCATACGCGAGAACACCCATAGTGGTACGGCCCGTACACGCCTGCGTACGCTCACTATCACTATGGGTACACATACAGCAGCACTCCCATGGTGATAGGGAATGTACACAGGCCCTCTTTGCGAAAGTACGGTGCCTTTCACACATCACAGTGGTGACAGGCAGCACACAGGAAGGAATAGGGCTGACATACTTGTCCATGGATGGACATCAAGCCATTGTCTGGGCAGTACTACATGTGTGGGGCACAGGTGTGAAAGGCTGTGATGTGGCAACTCACTCCTGAGTCGAGAAGGCACCAGATGTATGATGAGATGTGTACAGATGTTATGTGTGACGATGCAATGTGTTCCGGGCATGCCCTTGACTCCTTTGCATGTCGTACTGCACACTTGGGATGAGCGTCACTGGCATGGCACAGTCAACAACACACGCAAGTGTCCCCTGATGCCCGCTACAGGGGTTACCACACCAGACAGGTCACTACCCACGGTGCACCTTGTGACTATGTCATGTATGTGTGGGTGGTTCACATTGGGTTGATGTTGGTGCTCCCTCAAAAGCATCAGCTGTTGCAGCAACCAACATGTGTCTGTGTGTAGATTGACATGGCACACTGTTCCGCACACCAGGCCACATGTGGTACCCGATGTGAGGTGCGTATGTATGCATGGGACACAGAGTAGCGTAACAAGGACATGTCTCCATCCTCTGTATGAATGTGTGGTGAGTCATCACATGTACACCTTCATGGCAAGGTGTGTGGCCTGTCCTAGTGTACTGTCATGTGACCTGTGGCTCTAGTGTTCCGCTACCAGTCTCTGCAATCGACATCCTACTTCTGCTGATGTGTGGATGTATGTCACTCCTGTGTTGCGTCTGGCTGTTCACTTACACTGGGACACAGCTAGTCCCATGCCGTGGCATGTGGAGCTTCACAATCTCCATGTGTAGCTGGGTCTTGGTTAGGGGTGGGCGGAATTTGCGTAATCGCGTTACGCAAATCTCCGCGAAACGGTAAAAAATCTACGCGAACACGCAGAAATTCCGCGAACACGCGGAATTGCTTGTTCGCGATGCTTTTTTCCTGTTCACAATCGCTGTTTGCGTGCTCGGGGAGAAATATCTCGCGAACGCGCATTTTGAGAACGCAAACAAGCAAAAAATTTCGCGAAGTCGCGGAAAGCAGAATTTTGGGCAATTTCGCGTTCTCCGCGGAACGCGAAATTACCCAAATTCCGCAAATTCCGTGAGCGGAACGGAATTTACCACCCAGGCCTAGTCTTGGTAGGAGTGTCACCTGGCAGCCATACGTGTCCAGGGCATGTAGCACATACCTGACTCCGTATGTAGCATATGTGTATTGACAGATTAACATGTGCTCAGTACATATACATTTTTGTTGTAGTGCACTCACTCTTCCTTGTCACTTCCAAATTACTGCAGAGCGCCGCCTCTTCCCCGACCAATTCCGGACTTGGCTGCCATGCGGGAGAATGACTGTATCCGGTGCTACCGCTTCCCCCAACGGTTGATTCTGGAGTTGACGGCGAGACTGGCACCACACCTGCAACCGCTGCACAGGTATCCTACGACACTGACACCCAAGCTGAAGGTAATGGCAGCCCTACATTTTCTGGCCACGGGTACCTTTCAAAATACCATAGCTCATGTTGGTGGCATGTCCCAGAGCATGTTCTGCCGTGTGCTGCATGATTTCTTAGAGGCCATGTTGCTTCACCTGGATGACTTCATCCATTTCCCAACCCCTGAAATGTTGACTGGGGTCAAGCGTGGATTCTATGCCCTGGGAGGGATGCCCCATGTCATTGGGTCCATAGATGGGACACGTGTGGCTTTGGTACCACCACAGGCACAGGAGGTAGCGTACAGGAATCGCAAGCACTACCACTCCATCAATGCCCTTGTGGTGTGTCTATCCAACATGGTGATTTCACATGTCTGTGCTGGTTTTCCAGGATCAGCACACGATGCCTACATCATGAGGCGTAGCAGGGTGCCTGAAATGATGACGCAGCTGCGCAACGAACGAGCATGTGTTGTTGGTGGGTACACTCTGTCTGTCCTGTATTTTGCGTAGACTTCCAGCATGACCGCTTCTCCTGTCCTACTTATGTCCATGTGCTCTCCATGTAGGGGACGCTGGCTATCCAAACATGCCATGGCTGATCACACCTCTCCGCAACCCCATCACGCCAGCCCAGCTCCGCTACAACACCGCCCATGGCCGGACAAGGCGAGTGATAGAGAGGACATTTGGCCTCCTGAAGAGCCGATTCCGATGCCTCCACAAGGCCGGCGGCGCCCTCCCATATGCCCCGGCGAAGGTCTGCAAAATCTTCATGGTCTGCTGCATGCTGCACAACATGGCAGTTGAGAAAGCTGTGCCACTCATCCTAGATCAAGATGATCAGGACCATCCACCCGTGGAGGACGAAGGGCTTGGCAATGGGGCTAGTGATGTGGAGGATGTGGAGCCGCAAGAGGACATCCGGACTCGGCTCATACGCGACTTCTTTGATTAGTGGTGAGTACCAGTGTCTGAGTGTGCACGCATTGGTCCCCATGTGGCATGTGTTGCGATGTGTGTGTCCATCTGCATGTATGGCACGTGAGTCAGAGGTGTGTGTGGATGTGTCACTGGAGTGATGGTGCCAGTGATGAGTGTATTTCCCCAGTCATAATTGTGACCTAGCATGTTGTCATCCATACATGTGTCGAGTACATGCACATGCAAGTGGCTGTGCTTTTTGTGGCTGACTTCTTGTGTGTCTCTCTTCCCCAGGTACTTGCGCATGCCGTCTGCTGCTTGCATTGTTGTGGCACTGCTATTCCTCATGGACACGTCATCGTGTGCTGACTCAGCGTTACACGCACGGACAAGTTTGGAAGTCTCCTTAGGGTAGGGGATGCAACAGGGGTGTATTGGGTGTGGCAGTTGTTCACGATGTATGCACACTGCCCCTGTCAATGTTTGGTTCCTCTGCAGACATGTCGCATCACCATGGTACACATGACATGCAGATGGGTACACCTGAATAGATGGTCAGACTTGTTGACAGTCATCAGTGATGGGATTGTGGAATGTGATGATGGCATCAATGTGTGTTACACTTCCCTCGGACACATACGGTTTGCATTGGCTTGACATGGTGTGGGACTTCCACATCAGCGGTTCAATGGTGTATGGCAGGCTCTCCGTGAGCAGCAGGGGGTGTTTAGCTGTTAGCCGACACTTGTGTGCCAGTTCCATGGATATCACGCATTTGTGGTGCAGAAGGGGGGTGCCAGTGTTGGACCCACATGTTACTCCACATGACCTGTTCATGTGTACTCCGAGTTGGCTCTGCAATCCCAAATACATGACTAATAAAGGTGTCCCTATGCCTCCAAGGTGCCTCTTCTCAGTCAATGCTGGTGTGTTGCCATGGGGCATACGGCATGTCTGGCATGGTTTACCGTGATAGTGGCTATGTGTCTATGTGTAGAGTAGCAAGATGCAAGCTGTTTGTGTGGGATTAGACTGTGTATTGTGCATGATGTCCATGACTGTGTGGGTATTGTGACATGTGCCATCCCCATGCATCCAACGTTGGCCAGGACACCATTCTCTGCATCCACCTGACTCAAGCTTGCAGGACATGGTTCTGCCACCTGTCCACACATACCTGGGTGCCCCCCAGGACACTCCACATGATCCCTGACCTCTGCGCATGGCTGTCGCTGTACTCAATATGTCTGTCGGCACGGTTGTGCGCCCCCCCTCAGCTGGTTGGGCCCATCATGGGTGTGTATGGTGCTCCATGTCTGTCTTGCCTAATACACTGTGACCCGTGTGTCCTGTGCCAGATTCAGGCCCCAGGGTGTGGATGGTTGAAGTCAAATGAGAACTCAGGCATGGTTAGACTTTACAAGACACATGTAAGGTAATAATGCAACCAGTAGGCATCTTCTCTTCATGGTGTGACTTTTTATTTTAGTGGGGGGGGGGGTTGACATGAGGGGCTTTCCGGGTGTGTGGAATCCAAAGTTCACTAGGGGAGTTGGTGTCCTTGCCATTTGAAATCCTCAGAGTCGATGCCACAGTCTTTGTCAACATTGGTCAGACAGTGACCAGCAAGGCCATGTGGCAGAGAATGTCTTTTGATGCTATGCTGCTGTTGCTCCAGTGGGCCAGGTGCCAGGCCAGGTGTCCTGGGAGATGGTGCTGTAGCGCCAACCCTCACGGTCTTTTACGTGGACGACCCGCCCTCCTGCGGGGACCCTCAGAAGCAGGCCGTGACGATGTTTGGGATGCTCCATCGGATGTTTCCTCCTCCTCCTCCTGATCCCTCCCTGTGGGTGGTGATGTTCTACGCCTGATGGCACAGGGAGGGTTGCCCATGTTGTCGGCCATCCGACGGAGTGTACTGTGAATTCCCGTGAACACCGTCACGAGCTCAGCCTGTCTGTCCTCCATCCGCCGTTGGTGTTGCTGTAGACAGGCATGTTGCTCCGCATGTTGCTGGGCCTGCTGGGTCTTGATGTCCTTGAGGATGGACACAACCTGGGCCATGCCCGTGGTGTCCTGCCGGTATGTGTCCAGGATGTTTCGGACATGGGAATATACCGGTTCCCCAACCAACTGGTCAGGCTGGCGCCTCCGCCGTCCTCCACTCCACCACCCCTGCCCACTTGCACCTGGCCTGCCCTTGCAGGCACATCGGGTCTCCGGGACCCCTGAGGGGTGTCATTGGCGTTGTCGCCTGCCTCCTCCTGGGTGCCCGGGACACCGTGTCCCTCCTGGCCAGCCTGGCTGCTTTGTGGTGGTGGGGCAGGGATCCTGGGTGTCTCCTGGGATGTGGCAGGAGTGGGGGTGGTGGTTGGCCCGGTTGTACCTGACGCAGGTGCTGCAGGTCGTTGGACACCAGAGGGGCCAGGTTGGTCGGGGTCGGGTTCGTCCACAGAGTGGTGAGAGTCGTCGCTGCCGGTGGCTCCTTCATCCCGCTGAGCCGGGTCCTGTGAGTCTTCCCCCCCAGTGTTGGGGGGGATCCACGACGTTGATCTGTGTGTGAGAGAGACAATGTTAATTTTGTTCCATGCAACATCCATGTTTCATTCGTTTCAAAGTTGGAACATTTCCTCTGGGAATTTGGTTATGTCTTGCATTCCACTCACAGTGCACTTGTGCATGGGTATGTCCCTTGGGCACAGCTTTGGCAACTGTACCTATGTGTGGCACAGTCTTACTTGCTGCGTCAAGTGTGACTGCAGTTAGCAGTGGAGTGGGCAGGTGTGGCTAGCCGTGCATTGGCGCCTTCCGTGTAGCACTGTACGTGGGCACATGGAGTTGTTCCACACACTTATATGATGCAGGTAGCTGTCGATGTGCTCGTGCACAGGTTGTGACATGGCCCTGTGTTTGCCATGGAGGAGAGGGGGGGGTTCTGGCACTGGCCACCCTTGACTACATGCACGCCGTCCACCTGCTGACGAGCAGACATTCCCACACACCACAAGGCTGATTTGCTCTCCCTGTGTCTCCCTCCCGCTCTCTGTCCCCCTCTCCCTCCCTCTGTGTGTCAGCCTCCTCCCTCTGTCCGTCTCCCTGTGTCTCCCTCCCTCTCTGTCCCCCTCTCCCTCCCTCTGTGTGTCAGCCTCCTGCCTCTGTCCGTCTCCCTGTGTCTCCCTCCCTCTCTGTCCCCCTCTCCCTCCCTCTGTGTGTCACCCTCTGTCACCTCAGCCCAGCTTCCTGGGCACACACTGTTAGCAGATCTCTGAATGGCCCTTGGATTGTTGATGTGAGTTTGTTTCTGATCTCCAGGCACCCATTGGGTGTAGTGTCTGTGTCTGCACTGCTGCTGTGGTGGTGTGTGCTGCCACTCTTTCACAGTGTTGGCTGTTCATTAGCTGCTGTCATGTGCAAGAACGTGCCGTCACCCCCATGTGTTGATGCAAGGCGTCCGCCATTTGCTGGCAAGTCATTCCTGTGTTGGGACACACTGTTTGTCTGGCTGTGACCTAGGCCATATGGGCAGGGGGCATTGTTGTCTGCTTCTGAGTTGCACTATGTGCTTTTTTGGGCCCACCCTCCCGCCATCCGGCTTACCGTGTCATGTGTTGGTGTCTTCTGTGGCCTGTGACTTGACATTGTCCAGCTGGGTGCATGGGGCATGGTGGCGCCAGTGGCATGTGCGTGTTCATGGAGTGTGGTTGAGTCATGCAATAGCTTGGGGTGGTTGCGTGCCTGTTTGTGAGTTTGGTTGTGGATGACGTTCCCCCCATGTGAGGTGAGTTGTTTGTGTACGCACCCGGCTCTCGGAGTCCATCTACTCCGTCCACTGCCACCACCGGCAGTATGGCCTTCACCCTCTCCTCCCAGGGATGGTAGTGTACGGGTCTGCGGGCCGGCCCTCCTCCAGTGACGTTGGCCTGGTTGTGTTCATCGGTCATCTTGGCTCGGACCCTCCTCCGCAGATCGTACCACCTGGCTTGGCATTCCTGCTTGTTCCTTCTGGTGTCCGCAACAGCATTCACAGCATCGACGATCGTCTGCCACATGGCTGTTTTTGCTGAAGTGCTGGTCTGTCTGACCAATGTTCCAAAGAGGTGTGGCTCGACTCTGAGGATTTCATCGACAAGGACCTCCAACTCTCGGCTAGTGAACTTTGGATTCTTGTTAGTGGGCATGGTGAGGGGTGTGGGTGTGGATGGCGGGGGGGTGTGGATGGTTGTGGGTGTGTGTGTGTGGTTGTGCAGGTGTGTGTGTGAATGTGATGAGGGGGTGTTTGTGAAGGTGTGTGTGTGAAGGTGTGCAAGTGTAAGGTGTGGTAAAGCTTCTAGTACAGTGCTGTAGGTTGTCTGTGGGGTCTGGCAGCAGTGAGTCTGTTGCAAAGGCTCATGGTTTGTGTGTGTGGGCCCTTTTTATTAGTCCATTGGTGGGTGTGGCTGTGTTTGAACTTTGGGTGGGTGTGTTATAAGGAGTGGTTGTGTTTTGGGTCTCTGTTTTTGTTTTTAGCAGTTGCAGGTCAGTGAATGTGTTGTTTTAGTGGTTGTTGGACATGTTTTGTGGCTTTGTGCCATTCGAATGGTGTATTCTTGTGTCGTTTTGGTTTGTCCTGGTTGTGTACGTGCGTTTTTAGCGTGTGTACGGTGTGTACATGGGCCATTTTGTTGTACAGTGCTGTCCTTGTGTGTGGCTTGGTACGACTCGTACATGCGCGATGTTGTGTGAAGGTGGTGATGTTGGGGCCTGGGGTGCGCTCCGTACTTAGAATGTTGGGGTGGGGGTACGCTCCATGCATACGTGGGTGGGGGTACGACTCTAACGTACACGGGTGTACATACAGGGGGGGTACGACACGTACACGGGTGTACATACACGGGGGGTACGACACGTACACGGGTGTACATACACGGGGGTACGACTCTAACGTACACGGGTGTACATGCATGGGGGGTACGACTCTAACGTACACGGGTGTACATGCACGGGGGGTACGACACGTACACGGGTGGACATACACGGAGGGGTACGACACGAACGTACACGGGGGTACGACGCGTAAACGGGTGTACATACAGGGGGGGTACGACACATACACGGGTGTACATACACGGGGGGTATGACATGTACACGGGTGTACATACACCAGTGGGGTACGACACGTACACGGGTGTACATACACGGGGGTCCGACACGTACACGGGTGTACATACATGGGGGGGTACGACTCTAACATACACGGGTGTACATGCACGGGGGGTACGACTCTAACGTACACGGGTGTACATGCACGGGGGGTACGACATGTACACGGGTGTACATACACGGGGGGTATGACACGAACGTACACGGGGGGTACAACACGTGCACGGGTGTGCATACACGGGGGGTACGACACGTGCATGGGTGTACATACACGGGGGGTACGACACGTACACGGGTGTACATACATGGGGGGTATGACTCTAACGTACATGGGTGTACATGCACGGGGGGGTACGACTCTAACGTACACGGGTGTACATGCACGGGGGTACGACACATACACGGGTGTACATACACGGGGGTATGACACGAACGTACACGGGGGGTATGACACGTACACGGGTGTACATACACGGGGAGTACGACACGTACACGGGTGTACATACACGGGTGGGGTACGACACGTACACGGGAGGGCTGGGGGGAGTGTTTGGCGCGTATGCGGGCACATGTCTCCATGGTTGCTATGGGAGTTCGGTGCGGACGGTGTTTTTTCCATACGGTTGTAACATCGGATGCACGGGATGGATCTTGATTCCGCGGTCGGACTACACTTTTCACATTTGTACGGTAAATCGTCCGAGGACGTGTCGGACACATTTTCCGACACAAGGACGTGTGGGGAATAATTCCCAATGCGATTCGTATGGTCTTTTTCCCATGCGAATCGTAATTGGCAGTTTGTACGGCACTTGCACGATTCGTACGGTAAAAAGACCGGATACGAGTCGTACGGGGACATTTTTTACCGGATCGTAATTGGCACCTCAGTGTCGGTGTATTAATCAAGTCAATGCCCCATCGAGACGGGATATCATACGTGATCGTCTGTTGCCACAGGCCTCATCACCCACCCGGTAGGCCTCAATCTATACCTGAGGCCCGTCATGGGCCTTATGCTCAGTCTCTCAGGATCAGCCAGTGTCTGTTACTTTTCATGATTCGCCCCTCCGACTGTAGGGCTCTGGAAAGAGAACCTCTGGATCATGTCTTTGACCTCTTGTCCTCTGTTTGTCGAGTCTGGGACTCTAGATCTCGGTTCCTGCGTCCCCGCCAGTTCTCTTCACTGAGTAGACTGCGTGTCAGGGGGCACCCACCTCCAACCAGTGCTGAGCCTCCGCTGGGGTAGTAAAGTACCAGGATTTGTCCTTATCAATTACTGTGAATTTAGCTGGAAAGAGCACCACTCTGATGTTGTTGCGGCGGGCCCTCCCCAACTGGTCCTTCCACCTCAGGGTCATTTGTTTGTGTTGGTGTGTCAGTTTTTGTACACGCTCTTCCAATTTGCACGTTGTAGATTGTAACTCCCCAATGTTAGTTTCCACCGTGGTGACTCGCTCCGAGGTCTTGTGCATATCCGCTCTCATCATATTCATTTCAATCGTGATCTTACCTAGTTTTGTCTCCAGGGTCGTACCCAGAGCCTGGATGGCCGACATATTTGCTCCAAGGGAAGGTAGTATTTGCTCCAAGGGAAGGTTCAGCTGATGCCTCCCTATCGCAGGTGCTCCATCCTCGGACGTCAATATTCGCAGGACCACGTACAATCCAATAACTTGTCCAAGTTATTGGATTGCACCCAGGGTGGAACGCCCTTCGGCTTCGTCATTGTCGGGTCCACCGCTGTTGGTACGGTGCGACTGCCGTGTGTGTCCCACTGTGCTCCAACCCTACCGTTGGGATTTCTCACAGGCTGGGACTCAATTATCGGAGAATCTCTTCCCAGACTCACAGGCCCCTCCAGCAAGTGTAAATGCAATGGGATATCTGTGTCCTTGCCGGTGCTGTTGCCTCCTGTTTGTTGCTATCACCAGGGGGTGGCCCTCCAGTGTCAGTCCCAACTCACCACCCAGTTCCCCAGAGGGTGGTTAGGCCTCTCGCTGCCCAGCCATCGGGGGAACCATGGGGTTTGGATCTCTCAACTCACTCGTCAGCCCAGTAGTATCTGTAGTCCCGGGCCCCTCTGTCCCGCATCACTCCTGGACCTCAGGTCCACTCCTCAATCTATAATGTCCCAGTTGATGGGTAAGAAGGCCGACTCACTGCACTATCGCCACCAATTGCCCAGGTTGCTTCGGGAGGTAGTGCCCCTGCCACTTGATGTCACTGATGTGGACCCTCACCGGATCCAATGCTTCCCAGCTTTATTTGTATCCCAGGTCTCCCCTTCTTGCTAGCAGGCCAAAACCCAGGGCCCAGTCCTCCTGGAATGATAGTCGGGGCTCATAATCCACGCCCGTGGGCCTGTTATGTCTCACTGCCCCCACCGGTTGCCTTGACTCCGATCCCGGGAGATATGCTGGTTCATCTTGCCGTCTAGTGTGACCTTGCACCCTCTCGGCTTCAGCTTGGCCACTTCAGATGCGTGTAATCTCATGGGAGGCCGTCACTGGCAGTTGCATCCTCTCTTAGGCAGTGTTGTTGAGTCCAAGGTTGGCTCCGATGCCGAGTCCAGCACTGCGGTCCTCGATTTCTCTGGCACCAGGCCACACGATCCAAGCCCAGGCACTGCGGCTACGTGACTCCGCCCCACGTCGCCGCGGCCTGCTGAGTCTATTGAGTGAACAGGCCCTTAGCTGCTGCTCTCGAATAAACGTTTCCCCTGGCACAACTTCGATCCTTCAGCCCTGGGACATTGCTCTGGGGTCCTCATTGGCTGTTTTAGTGCTACAGCTACCGGATTTGGTTAGGACCTTGCGGCCCTATTCAGAGGCCTGGGCGGAGCCCTCGCACTACACTGCCATCTTGGCTGGTGCCAGACCACGCCCCCGACACTAGTCTACTTTTATGAAAGTTCAATGTTATTGCAATTGCCTTTTCTGGTCAAAAAATCTTTTTGGAGAGTTTATTTATTTACTACCAATGTATTTTGTCTTTGTCTTACATCAGCATCCAGGAGCAGTAAGAGGTTATCTAAGGTGGGTGAGGGACCTGGAGGTGCCTCCCAGTCTGAAGAACGTTCCTCAGCCGATGGCTCTGCTGGCCCAAGTAAGTCCTCCTGTTGTAAAAATTAATATACATTTCCCTAACTTTTACCGCTCTTTATTTTGAATTATTTATTTATTTCTACACATTTCCGACTTGTTTCCATAATCCTCTTCAATCTATCCATTTATAAATTCTTGTTATCCCTTCATTATCCTTTTTACTTATTTTCTGTATTCCTAGTGTCTACATTTGACCTCAAACTGTCTCTGCACTAGTCTGTCTGTAGCTTCCTTTCTCTGCTGATTTTTCAATCAGTGTTTCCTCTCCCCATTTATATATTATGGACTACCTAGTGGTGGCATTTTAAAAGTCAGAGAACCCATTGGTCATGGTCAAGTACTACTACTACTACTAGTATACTACTCTGCCATGCAGATTGCATGCCCAAGTAAGGAATTCTAAGCATTTTTGTTGATATGAGAAGGATTTCTTTTACTTTCTCATGCTCCATCAGTAAAATGAGAGAGTGGCCATGGTCACGTTGGACACCCCAAAGTTGTGTCTTCTTCTTATTAGCTAGGCCTAGTATTCTTAGCAGCAGTTGGTAGTGAACTGATTACCGTGCACCATTGCTGGAAGGAAGTGTGAGGAGGACAGCCCTATTGCATTTGCCACCCAAGACCATATGTCCATTTGTCCACTCTTATTTCTTTAAAAAAAACTCAGTTTCATCAAAATCTCTAAACACTCCAGTCCTTTACAGGTTGCCTTGAGAGGCTTTTCAAAAATTGTCACCAGTAAAATTTCCAACCTGATATTTTTGATAGAAGAGACTGTCTGTATCAGAATTGTAGTGATGTGTGTGGTCTATTTTCAATTTTGCTATAAAAATAAATAAATAGGGGGAGGCATATCTGGCATTTAAAAAATGTGTAATGTTTTTCCTAGCCGGGGCAAGCAGTGACGGCGGCATCAGTCAATTAGCAGATGCAGCAGCGGTAGGGGCAGCAAGCTTATTGACAATGAATTATATACTCACTGCAAGGGTGTTGATACTTGTGAACACACCCCTATTTACTTAGCATATACAGCAGTAGTTGAGTAACTAATGGTGGCTTCTATCTTCAACTCAGCAGAGATAGTTTCATGAAGAGTTTGACTTTGATGGGCTGATGGTAAAGGGAAATAAGGATGGAAGGACAGGTGAAATGTAATATGACTGGAAGGGAAGGATGTGTGGGTGAAAGTATGCATATACTATAGGTGGTTGATAGGATGCATGGGTTTGTGAAGGATGGATGAAAGGTGGAAGGATGCCTGCCTGGGTGGGTGAAAGTGTATGGGTGAAAGAATGCCTGCCTGGGTGGGTGAAAGGAATCTTCCGATGTGTTTCATGGGTCAAAGGACGCCTGGGTTGGTAAATGACAAATGTATGATGGTGAAAGTTTTGTTGAGAATGAGAACCATGTTCTCATTGGAATGTGAATTTTGTGATCAGTTATGTCCCCTATCGTAGACCCCAACGGCTCCATGTACATGCTATAAGTACATGTATGTTCCCTCCAGTTCCAGTTTTGAAGACGCAAATATATGTGCGTCCACCGTCAACATGTCCTCTTTCAGATCCGCCATGAATGGGTCAGATATTCCATTCCTAAGTATGAAAGGCCACCGACTTTATGTGGTTCACTTTCCACATTTTACAGATTCAGGCGAGTAGGCCCTGAATTCTGTCATCAAGCCTTTTCTTGCCTTCTGCCTCTGAAAGCTCCAGTCTGAGCCTGCATCTGTGACCATGAACTTTGTCCTACTCCCTGCGCGGCTAACGGTGCCTGATCCAGCCTATCGCCTGCCAAAAACTGTATTTCACCTTCGAGATTATCTCCTTCGCTCCTCATCCGATGCATTCCTGTCTAGCAGTTTAGGTAAACATTCCTCCAGCTACCGTGCAAAGGGGCCAGGCCTCGCTGTCCTCGTGCAAGTAATTCATAGTCCCGTTACCATGGAATATTCCTACCCCCTCGCATCTAGTGTAGACACTTAGACGCTTGTACACGCACTAACAGTCAGTATAGAATAGATTCTATCCTAGAGACCTTTCCTTTTGGATAACACAGTTCTTTAAACATAGGATATTAGATATGATTTGGGATTAGGTTGACATAACCCCAGACTTCTGTCTCCACATGTAGAGCTAAATGTCAAGTCCCCTTCACTCTCTAGTTGCACGTCAATCACACGTCATGCGGCTGCGCGCGCATCTCTGCCGAATATTTCTACTGACATTGCAGGATTCTCCTATGGATCCACCCACTTGTGACATCATGTTTAATGACGTATTTAGTTACACCCATGTTTACGCCTCTATTAGTTACGTATGCACAGTTTTTCTGTATTATCAGCTGTTACGCCTCCTGCATCTGTTTCACTGTAATGCATTTCCTATAAAACTGCTCATCTGTCAATAATATAGGCTCCCTTCCTTCCTGAACTTTCGTGGTGATGGAATAGAAGGCCCACAATTCGAATTGTATTCCTTTGTATAGGAATAAAGCCTTTTTAAACCTCTAATACCACGGATTCTGCCTCTTATTTTTACTGAGTTATTCTCACTAAGACTTTACCGCATAAAAAATAGTACCGGTAACGAAATATTTACCACATAAATTGGCGCCCGAATAGGGACACTTTCTCATCTCACGCGCCGGCGGTGCGTTGCAGGCCCGGTCTCCTGCCACAGCTGAACGGACAAAAACGCGTACCCGCAGGATTTCCTGTATCTCCCTCCGGCCGAGCGGGGGTGACTGAGGCTGCGATCAACACCCAGACGAGGCGGTGAGAAGTGCGAAGTATCCCGACCAGAGCCTAGCTGAGAGAGCAAGATCCGAGGTATACAGAGACCCACCAGGTTCCGAAGTTCCGAGTCCAGTCGAGTCGAGTCCAGTCCGGTCCAGTTTCAGTTCCGTTCGGAGGCCTTCCATTCAGAGCTACCCGGTGAGTACCATTACCGGGGAGGCATTTAACGTGCACATAGTCTGTGCCGGTCAAGACGGGTTTGGGTACACAAATCCGGTCTGCACTGTTTCAGCAGTGTATCTGTACTGTTTAGCAGTATATATAGTATGTCTTGCATATAAATAAGTATTACCTAGTGTCAGTATTATGTCAGTAACTAGTTTTCTATTAGTTATCATTGTTCGTTGAAACTGTTAAATGTTAAATGTTTTAATACGTTCTATACATTGTGGTGTGAATGACTGTTCATTATTGTGTTCATCGTATAAAGTGTGTTCTAGAAACAAGATCTAAAAATGCCGCTCTTTTCGAAACTAAGACAGATCAAAACTAGAAAAGGGGTACTCGAAGAAGCTGTTCCCATCCCACCTAGGGACACTCCAGGATACTTTATGTATCATAAGCATGGTCTAGATGCCGTATTATTTCTTGATTTATGGGTGGACTACACCAAAGAATTACCAGAGAGTCAGAGATGGCCCGCAACGGGGACCTGGGATGCAGATTGCATCATGAGAGTAGAAGAAGAATTATGGAAAAAGAAAGCCAGACAGTCACAGAAAGATGCCATTGAATTATGGCGTAAAGAATCATACAGACGTACAGAAAAAGCACACAGACAGGAAGAGAAAGGTAGAGAGAATTCAAATAAAACTCGAGAAAATCTATTACTTGAGGAAGGTACCCGAGTAAACTCAGAACAAGTAGATAGACAAAGAAACACTCTTATGAATGGTATGTATCCTCTTTTGGCCGAAGGGTTACCTAAGGCTACCCCGGAAATACCAAAAGATTTAACTCCTCCATTGCTTCCGATAAAAGCACATCCCAAAACACATCCCAAAACAGCAAAGGACGTTTTCCTTTCCTCTTATTTAGATGACGTAGCTCCCGAGTATGCTAATGCCATACCACACTCACCGCTTGCCGATGGTGTTCAACACCAAGAGCATCCGTCTGTACCCCCGCAACTACAAACTCCTACACAAGTTCCCACAGGTCCGTCCGTTTCTACAGTTTTTCCCGCATCCACAATCTCTATCCTACGTCCAACGAATCCTTTCGTGCCTAGCGCCTCAGATGGTGCTACAGGAGGTACGACAGACATGTTTGCCACCCCGCCGCGAAATAAACAGACCCTTAGAGATTTAGCACTCCAACGTACACCCCAATTAGCGACATCCGACATGTTTAAAGAACAGCTTGTGGATTGTAGATACGACCCAGTGCCAGGTAGACAGGATAAATTGCTCATATCATCACTACGTATAAGACGAGCTACATTATATTTAATGACAATACCAGGAATGGGTGAACACCTAGACGAAATATATCGCTTTGTCCACACAGGGCGAGGTCCAGAAAGTATTAACGAAGCTATGGAATATCAGAAAGTGGATGTCCAAAGACAGCTACTACGTTTTTTCATAAATTGTGTAATTAGGAATCAAGACAGGCCCGGGGCAGATCACGATACCATGCAAAGACTTGTCAAATGGGGTCAGAACATATCAGAAGAGAAACACGATAGACAGGCGTGTATAATCGCCATGAGTCGAAAGATCCGCAAGGAAGTAGAACGAATACATAAAGAAAGACGAGAAATAGATAGAGTAGAATCAGAAGAGGAGGAGGAGCAAGAATCAGAACAAGTCGAAACAATAGCTTATGTAGGTAGAGGAAGACCCCATAATAATACTAGAGACTTTAATGACCCGATACGTCCAATACGTCCAGAATATAATAGACATTTTCCAAATCCTATGTTAAATACAAAATCCCCCGAACACCTATTCCAACCCGTTGATAAATTACTCCGAGATCGAAGAGGGTACCATGTGCTCGATTCCATGGACGAACAAGAATTAGCTAGGTCAGCAGTACAATGGGCTGACAGTCCCAGCGAATACAATGATGATGTACTTGCACACACGTTTCTGAATCTTGACCCATACGAACAGCGTTTAGCTAGTATATACATGATTCAACACCTCCTTATATTATATAAAAGCCAACACTCCGATCCAGGACCCTTACCTGACATATTGACAGAACTACTCACGAACATATGGAGAGGGTCAAGTACTGATTTGATTAAAGAAATTCTAGAATTCCGAAACCAATATTTAAATTTCGTATGCCCAGAACACGTTCCAGTTCCCATTAAGGGAAGAAAAATGTATCATATAGATAGACAGAACCCGTTACGCGAAGTACACCCAATCAGAGGTGACGGTAATAACTTTACACGCGTGTTTGTGTGCACGCCTATAACTAAACTAGAATTATTAGAAATGAAGAAAGTAGTACCCAGCCATGACAAGGACCCAGCAGGTTTCCACCGTGAAATAAAGGACATGTTACTCATGGGAGAGTATACCTACCCCGATATTATGAAAATATTAAAAGTCCTATTACCCTCCGGTGTTTATGAGAAACTCAAAGAAAAGGAATGGGAGGTGGGAGACCAAAAGATAGATTGGACAGCATTAGAAAACGAAGAAAAGGCCCGAGCTGCAGGATCAGGGCTTGGGGAAAAGACTACAGCACTAGCAGGGCTACTAGTACAGATACTGCCACGTTTATTAACTACGAAAAAGGAAGACTGGGGTGCAATATCAGCCTGTAAACAAAAACCAGATGAAGACACTAGTGATTTCTATTCCCGATTTGAAAAATGTTTTGGTATAAATAGTGGTATAAAAGCCAGTAGTGAGTCATATCCACATCTGTTCGTGACAAAATTAGTTGAAAATTCTCTGCTACAAGTTAAGAATAGAGTATTGAAATTCGAAAGTACCTGGCAAGGTAATACCCCATCACAGATGTTACAGATGTTACAATATCATCACAATAGAATTAGAGAAGAACAAGAACACGAACAAAGACGTATGAAAGATACAAAAATGAAAATGCTTGTTGCACAGTCAGTTCCAGCCGATGGTCATCAAAAGGGTAATTCCGCAGGTCCTACGAAAGGGACATGTAACTATTGTAAACAACAAGGTCATTATATACATGATTGTCCAGTCTTGAAACATAATATTGCTACAGGTAGAACGCAGGAGAGACCACGTCCACCTAGACAGGATCAGAATCAACAACAAATCCCTCAGCATGCACAACCTAGGTTAGCTCCGCAACAATTAGCTCCGCAACAGGGAGCCCCACAACAGATTGTAGCACCACCACAAGCGCAGCTTATTGCTGCAACACAAGCGACAACACAACAGATGTATCAGTATGCACAAGCAGATTATCCCGATTATCAGCGATACTCATGAGATAGCCTAGAGAGGGAAGTTGGCTTACCCCTTATCGAGGTTCCTGTAGACCAAGAGGGACCTTATGTACATAGTGAACTATTAGGGGAAGACAGAAAGTTTTTACTTGATACAGGGGCAAGCAGAACGACTATACGACGCAGTGAAGTTCCAGGGGCACCCCTCTCAGGCTCACAGAATATTTCCCTTGGATTCTCAGGAAAACCTATAATAAATGACGTAACACAACCTCTTCCACTTACAGTCGGTCCATTGACACGTACTACAGATTGATTGCTCACTAAATCATGTCCAGAAAACTTGTTAGGTATAAAAACATTGAAAGCTCTAGGAGCTATAATATGTTGTTCTCCGGAAGGAGTACGACTATATTTACGTGATTTTAAAGGTCACTATGTGTCCAGAGACATGGATCACCGACTGCAGAATTTACCTACACATTTATGGGCACAAGGCCCCACTGATGTTGGTTGCATGAATATTACACCATATCGTGTCACACTAAAAACAGGAGTAATACTACCACGAATGCGACAATACAAGTTACCACCCGATGCTGTTGTGGCTTTGCTGCAAATCATTGACGAGCTCATTGCAAAAGGAGTGGTTGTCGAAACAGACTCCAATGTATGTAATTCCCCGATAATTCCGATTCTTAAAAGAACGGATCCAAAAGCACCACCAGTATATCGATTAGTTATTGATCTGCGCGAATTAAATAAATGTATTGTACCACAATACCCCGTGGTCCCAGATATCTCTTCATTACTAACAGCTATTGACTCAGAAGCAACGTTCTTCACTGTAATTGATCTCAAGAATGCTTTCTTTAGCGTCCCAATAGATCCGGAAAGTCAATACTTGTTCGGGTTCAGTTTAAATGGACGAAGTTTTAAATTCACACGCGCACCTCAAGGATTTACAGAAAGCCCTAGCATCTATAGCCAAGCACTGAAACGAGAACTTGACAGTATCCACATGCCAGTTAACACTGCCTTGCTTCAATATGTCGATGATCTGCTGATCACCGCCCGAAGCGAACCTGAATGTGAAACAGCGTCACTGACGGTTTTACAATTTCTGGCCGACAAGGGGCACAAGGTGTCCCCTTCTAAGCTGCAATTCTGTGTCCAGCGAGTTGTTTAACTTGGGCACTCGCTGTCCAAGGAGGGAAGGCAGCTTACACCCGACCGCATCCAGTTAATCGCTAACATGCCAACACCCAAGACACAAAAGGAGGTGCGGGCTTTTATAGGCCTCACTTCATACTGTAGGCAGTGGATCCCTCAATATGCATTTCTAGCAAAACCACTCATCCAGTTGACAACACAGGAGGCAGCCACATCGACTGTCCTCCCTTGGACTCAAGAACATACACACGCCTTTGAAAGCTTAAAGAAAGCTTTATGCCAAGCACCTGTTTTAGCAACACCATGTTACAGCAAACAGTTTACACTCTTTGTTACAGAACGCGAAGGTACTGCCTTGTCAGTACTCACTCAGGAACAAGCAGGATCACACAAACCATGTGCTTATTTCTCTAGTACATTAGATCCAGTAGCTCAGGCTCTTCCTGCGTGCCTGAAATCGGTGGCAGCAACAGCTTTAGCAATCAGACAAAGCGATGCCATAGTGTTAGGACATCAATTGACAGTACAAGTACCACATGCAGTAGAGGTTCTCTTGAACCGCACACAAACACAACACTTGACTATAGCGAGACTCACCGGTTACGAACTGACATTGTTTCAGCCACACATAGAAATCAGACGTTGCAATACGTTAAATCCTGCCACACTGTTACCAGTGAGCGGAACAGATCCATTGGCACATGATTGTGTCGAAATTATTACTATCACGACGAAACCCAGACAAGACTTGACAGATATCCCTTTGTCAGATCCAGACTTGACATTGTATGTAGATGGGTCATGTATGAGAACAAGTACAGGAGAGTTAGTGGCCGCTTACGCAGTCACAACAGACACTGAAGTCATTGAAACAAATCGTATTAACACTTTGTCAGCTCAAGCAGCAGAGCTCATCGCTCTGACACAAGCCTGTATTCAAGCCAAAGATAAGAAAGTCAACATATACACAGATTCACGTTATGCATTCGGAGTCGTCCATGACTTCGGCGTACTGTGGCGAGAGAGAGGTTATTTAACTTCTCACGGTGCCCACATCCAGCACGGACCCCTCATTCAAACCCTATTAGACGCGATTCATCTACCTACTGCAATATCGATTATGAAATGCAAAGCCCATACAAAAGTTACCGATATCATTTCTCAGGGTAATAACCTAGCTGACAGAACAGCTAAACAGACTGCTCAGAATCAGACTCTCACAACTGACATGACAAAGACAATAGTCCCGACACTAACACATTGCATGACAGTTAAGGATCCCGCCCTTGATGTAATTGACATACAGACACATGCTACACCAGAAGAAATAAAGAAATGGACTGAATTAGGAGGGATCCAAACGGATCAAGGATGGATGACGAAGGAAAAATCTATATGGTTTCTTCCCGACTCTATGGTCCAAGTCATCATTAACACAATACATAGTCCAGCGCACCTAGGAGAAAAAGCTATGCTAGACAGCATTCAACACATTTGGTTCAACAAACACTTACGAGCAGCAGCTAAACAAAAAGTTCGTACCTGTATGATATGTTGTCAGTTTAATCCAGGTAAAAGCATCCCCGTAGAGCAGGGTGGATTTCAACTTCCCGATCATGCTTTTGAAGTCCTCCAGATGGATTATATCCAGATGGAACGATGTCGAGGATTCAAATATGTTCTCGTAGTTGTCTGTGCTCTTTCCCGTTGGACAGAAGCATACCCGGTTTCAGATTACACTGCTCCGACTACTGCCAAACAGTTAGTTCGAGAATTCTTCCCACGGTACGGTTTACCACGTGTTGTCTACTCAGATAACGGCCAGCCGTTCTCATCCGAACTAATGAAACACGTTTCCCTTTTGTTAGGCTACCAATGGAAATTCCACTGTGTCCGGCATCCCGAGGCCGCAGGTCTCGTGGAACGCCATAATCAAACTCTGAAAATTAGATTGTCCAAAATATGTAGGGAAAAAGGTGTCGACTGGATAGTAGCCTTACCAGTTGCGCTCTTTTACATGAGAATGGTAGGCACATTCTCGAACTGGGCTATCCCCGTACGAGGTGATCTTCGGTAGACCACCAAATATGTGGGGGACGCCTATACCTCGCAAAATAACTGATGTTGACTGTAATATGCTGACAGATTACCTGGCTTCCTTGATGTCTGCACTACAATCTTGTCGTTCACAGGTAGCCGCAGCTTTTCCCGATAATACTGAGGTGAAGCCCCATGACGTGGTTCCTGGTGACCTGGTTTTGGTCAGGAATTTCGACCGGAAGACCCAACTGGATCCTAGGTGGAAGTCGCCTAAGTTGGTTCTACTGACTACAAGGACTGCCGTGAAGATTGAGGGTCGCAAAGGGTGGTTGCACTCGAGTCATATCAAGAAATTTTAAGGACTACCATCCAGTATAAATACTCAACCCTGTATTCCCTCAAAGACAGACTCAAAGCTCCCCTTGGTTGAATTAACCAAACCAGAACTTTATAAACTAAAATTGAGGTCTAGTAAGTCAGACAATTTGATTGTTTAAGTCCTCTCCAAGGTGAATCGGTTGAATTTGTCTCTGACATGTATCCTCTAGACCGGAATAGAGAAAGAAATCAGCGAATGCAGCTGAAAAAGCATGCGTATTGTAAATCACTTCGTAGTCACTGCACAGTAACATTATTAATTTTGTTTTTTCTAAGTCTTCTGATTCTTTTTTCCAGCATACTACTGCATATGTATTACCCTATTCTTAAACATGCTTACAATATAACTGCAGAACATTCTTTTAGCGAATTTCCTCCGCATGAGTTGTCATATAGATTTGCGCTGCGCAACAACACATTCATTAGTATGTTACATAATTCCCATCAGACCAGCAATGCCACAAATTGTTGGATATGTGGCCGACTCCCTCCCTATCAAAACTATAAGGGAGTTTTGCCCCTCTTTCCATATCCGTTCACACACAATGGCTCCTGTGGAGCATGGTTTAGTTTGATTAATTCCCTAGATTCAAATTCCGCAGTTTATCAAGACAACTGGGTTTGGGGAAACCTGAACCTAGTTTTACTTAAAGTCTGCTACCCTAACAAGGAGGGACTCCCCAAAAGAACAGGAACTGATCTAGAAAATGAAGTATATGGATTAGGTAATTTTACACTTAACCTCATGATCCTGAACGTTGAATCTGAAGCTACACCAATCTTGCCCGCCATGTCAGTATTCCCAGTAAAAGGGGAATTATGTATAAAAAAGAATGGTTCCATACACATGGGCCACAGTAAATGCACCACTGTAATAAAATTCAGTGATCAAGGCAAGTCTACATTTAGAGCTTCCCATCATTCCTACTTCATATGTGGCCAGACCGCATATATATGTCTACCTCTAGATTGGGATGGTACTTGTTACATAGCATTCCTTCTGCCACCTGTTTTCCTAGCTCCTCCTGATTATCATAGAAATACCCATTTAGTACACAATAGACAACAGATAGATCTCCCAATTGTCGATTACACTGAAACAGCATGGGAAAAATACACAGATTTCAATAAAGGATTCTTTCCCTATATAGGTACAGTCACTAATAGTAAGCTGATACGTAGATTAACCAGAACCCTTGAAGCAGTAGTGAACGAGACTATTTCCGCCTTAGGCAATTTAACAGAAGAGCAGTCTGCTATGCGGATTGTTGTGCTTCAAAATCGTCTTGTCCTTGACGTCATCCTGGCCGATAGGGGCGGAGCTTGTAGGGTCATCGGATCAAGTTGCTGTATTTTCATACCAGAAAATTCGCCGTCAGTATATAAAGCCATAACCCGCCTTCATAAGATTATAAGCCAGATACACCAGAGTCCAGGCACCTGGACTTGGTCCGGTTGGTTCTGGGGCGTGTTGTCAGCCTGGGGATGGAGAATCCTATCCTTCCTAGGTATTGGCTTTCTCATACTGTTCAGTTGCTGCTTATGTCTACAATGTGGGCCAGCGATTTGTGGTCTGTGTGCCACATCGTGTATCCCACATCCACGTTTTCATTCAAGATCCCGGAAGAAGAAAGAAGAACAAATGATGCTATATGAACAGATCGATGGATTGATGAAGATCGATATCTCCTGAGGGTCCGTAGGGGACAAGGAGGGAATGAGGAAATGTGAATTTTGTGATCAGTTATGTCCCCTATCGTAGACCCCAACGGCTCCATGTACATGCTATAAGTACATGTATGTTCCCTCCAGTTCCAGTTTTGAAGACGCAAATATATGTGCGTCCACCGTCAACATGTCCTCTTTCAGATCCGCCATGAATGGGTCAGATATTCCATTCCTAAGTATGAAAGGCCACCGACTTTATGTGGTTCACTTTCCACATTTTACAGATTCAGGCGAGTAGGCCCTGAATTCTGTCATCAAGCCTTTTCTTGCCTTCTGCCTCTGAAAGCTCCAGTCTGAGCCTGCATCTGTGACCATGAACTTTGTCCTACTCCCTGCGCGGCTAACGGTGCCTGATCCAGCCTATCGCCTGCCAAAAACTGTATTTCACCTTCGAGGTTATCTCCTTCGCTCCTCATCCGATGCATTCCTGTCTAGCAGTTTAGGTAAACATTCCTCCAGCTACCGTGCAAAGGGGCCAGGCCTCGCTGTCCTCGTGCAAGTAATTCATAGTCCCGTTACCATGGAATATTCCTACCCCCTCGCATCTAGTGTAGACACTTAGACGCTTGTACACGCACTAACAGTCAGTATAGAATAGATTCTATCCTAGAGACCTTTCCTTTTGGATAACACAGTTCTTTAAACATAGGATATTAGATATGATTTGGGATTAGGTTGACATAACCCCAGACTTCTGTCTCCACATGTAGAGCTAAATGTCAAGTCCCCTTCACTCTCTAGTTGCACGTCAATCACACGTCATGCGGCTGCGCGCGCATCTCTGCCGAATATTTCTACTGACATTGCAGGATTCTCCTATGGATCCACCCACTTGTGACATCATGTTTAATGACGTATTTAGTTACACCCATGTTTACGCCTCTATTAGTTACGTATGCACAGTTTTTCTGTATTATCAGCTGTTACGCCTCCTGCATCTGTTTCACTGTAATGCATTTCCTATAAAACTGCTCATATGTCAATAATATAGGCTCCCTTCCTTCCTGAACTTTCGTGGTGATGGAATAGAAGGCCCACAATTCGAATTGTATTCCTTTGTATAGGAATAAAGCCTTTTTAAACCTCTAATACCACGGATTCTGCCTCTTATTTTTACTGAGTTATTCTCACTAAGACTTTACCGCATAAAAAATAGTACCGGTAACGAAATATTTACCACAGGATTAATGGATATATGGATGGATGGATGTTATTCATAGATGAAGACTAGATGGAGAGAATGTAAAACATAAATGGTGAGTAGCAAAGCCAAGGATGAAGAATAAAAATAATGGAAGAACAATGCAATAATGAATGGAAAAATCCTTGGGAAGAAGAGTAAACAAAACACTACGGTGCTCCTCTGTAGTTGCATTCTTCTCGCCTTCTTTACTTGCTTGTAATGGCTTTTTTATCAAGGTTGTTGATGCAAAGGGTTGAAGTGGTATTTCAGACTACTCCATTTACTAACAGTAGTTTTTAACCACAACATATATTTTGTATCTCTCTAGTACCCACCCATCGTCATCAATCTCCTCCCTCTTAGTCTCTACCCATGGCATTTCACCAGTGACAGCCATGGGTGATCTATCGGCTACATGGTTACATTGGCGGCAACGGATTGTTGGCTATGCAATGTTTGTCAGCCCTAGTTAATGTGTATGCCCCTTTACAAATATCATGGCAATGCAAAAAATAAATAGTTGTGGTTCCCTTCATTACCAGTGCCCATTCATTCACTTCCTAGTACATAAGTAGCTCCTTTCCTAAGTTCCTTGTTCTGTCCCAATCTTCCATAAAAACTGAAAAAACACTCTTTGCATGTGCCACTTTCCTCTGGCCCAGTGATATATTTTATTTTATATTTTATTATTGCTTCCATAATGGATTATGTCAGTTCAAATTTTCTCTTTGCTGAACATAGTGACTCACTACTATCACAAGCTTAGGCACTTGATGATGATGATCAGTGAAACATCTACATATCTGGCGTAATCCCTCTAACTTCCCTGCAGTAGACTAAGTTAATAAATACTTTCCTTACTACCAAGCAAATCTATTTTCCTGGAAAAAAGTTATGTCAAATGTGGTGATTGCGGGTGAGGCCAGGGAGTAAAGTGGAACTAAGAGTAGGTGACTTTGCATCTGGTGGATGGGATAGTCTGTGATGAACGTGCCAAATACAATATTCTGTTCCTAAATAATTTCCCTGTACTGTAACTGTAGTTCATGACATTTCCCATGGGTAGACAGGAGGATGTCTGTCTGCATAATTGTCTTCTTTATCATTATTAGTACCTCATATGATGCATATCTTTCATAGTAACTATTCATCTGCCCTGTAATCAGGGTGAAATTGAAGCATTTAACAGTGCATGGCCATGATAGGAAAAGAGATATTTGTCTAATACTCTAATACAGCTGCCCCACCTGCAGACAGTAGCAAAGTCATGCGACATGAGTATGTCTGTCTAGGGCACCAGCTGAGCTGTCATACCAAGATTAATGTAGCTCAACAAGAGAGAGAAAAATACTTGTATACTCCATACTGCATAATGCCTGAAACTCCAATCACATCAAAATCGAACGGGTCGAGATTACCAGCAAATGTACTGCTACTGTGCCACTATATACCTGTATGTGTTTTGCTAAGAGTATTGTTTACAATTTGTCTTTTTTCTTTTGTGATATAGCACTCCTGCCAATCCGACACAACCTAACAGGCAGGCGGTAGCAGCCAGGACCTGGCAGAGGAAGCTGGAGGGCATCAGGGCCAAATATTAGTGTCTGGTGGCCGAGGAGGAGGAGGACGCAGCAGCAGCTGCAGCTGCAGCTGCAAATGCTCTGGGCCACAGCCAGGCCACAGTGCCTCTGGTAGTCCAATGCTGCGGTCCCAAAGCAGCTGCCCACTGCAATCCCACTACTGCTGCTCCCCCCTATTTTAGAGCATTTAATCGCTGCATTCTGCAGAGGCTGGCGTACATGGAATCCAGGCAGGAGGATCATATGGACACATTGAAGAGGCACATTGGGAAGCGCTTAGCCTGCCGCTAGGCCTCTTCTAGCCCTTTTTAATATCTTTTTTTTGGTGGGTGGGACTTGTTGAGGAAAGGGTGGGAATGTGGAGTTTGTACATTTTGGGGATTTTCCTATTTCTTTATGGACAATTTTGTTTTTGGACATTTAAACTACTTTGGAAATTGATTGGGGTTAGGGAGAGTGGTGGGCCATTAGTTTATTTATATTTGTTGGGGAAATAATTTTTTTATAGTTGTACAATATTTTTGGGTGGGTTACTGTTTTACTTTTCACTGCTGCCTTTGCCACAGTTTTTAAAATCTGGTGAAAGTGTAACAACAACAAAATAGTCATGCAGTACCCTCACTTATCCTACTACTGTCTCCTCCTCATCTCTGCAGTCTGCAACTATATTAACCCCTAAGGACCCATAGAGGGTGGGTGTGTGAATTACATTGTTTATAGAATTATTGCAGTTCAACAATGAATCGCCCTTAGTTCTTCTCTTACCTGATTAGACGAAGTGATGGCTGCATGGTTCCCAAGGTGCCATGGTGGAGGTAGTAATAGCAGCATGATAGCTCACTAGTCTACCAGTGAAAGCACCAGATTCAGAAGCGAGGACACACTCCCTCCTAGCCGAACTCAAACTGTAGGATAAGGAATATCCATTGCAGGGAACAGAAAAATTGAAGTAAAATCAGATTAATGTTATTATATGCAAGTTTTGAAACAAAATGACAGTCACCAGAGATTAGACTACTAATAGTACACAAGAAGAAAAGAGACAATAGAGAAAATATAATAAGCAATGTTAAATTAAAATCATCATAATGGTGAGCTAGTAAATGTTACAAAATGAAGTTAACTCGAGCTACAAAGTGGACAAGTGTAACCTTTGACGCAATACAGTGCCTGAAGGATGATGCTGGCAATTATGTTCCTCTGAAAAAATATAGAATACTGTGCTAAAATAAATATATTATTGCCAGTGTGGGCTATACTTAGAGCTGAAGAAGATCCTCTTCCTGCATTGAGTTGATGTTGCTTTCACCACATCCGCCCCATCAATGTGTGATCAATTGATGGTGTATATTTAATCACACCTCAATAAATAACACAGTCTGGGGGAAGGTGATTAGGGGTTCGATGAATGGATGGGAAGAGGGATTTGATGGAAAGGTTTGATAAAAATAAACACTACACAAGGACAACATTCATCTTGGTAGCTGAAATCTGTTATGGGAGGAAAAGAAAATGGAGGAATATTGAGTAGCACAGATAAACCAAACCAAATTGTCCGTCTGCCCCCAGAGAGACCCAAGTTACATTATATTCTGTGGTTCCGAGCTTTGAAAGCTAGAAAATATGGGAGTCAAGTAAACATAAACAACACACAGAGTTCTAATGAGTACTAAGAGAAAAAATGATACTGTATTGCCAAATTGGGAGTTGTATCTGCATTCCACTTGGACTGTTCATCAATTTTGGGTGACTGGCGGATGCGGTTTTGTAGGTAAGATAAATGTGAGTATTTCATATTGTTTTTCCCGTATGGCGCACGGCAAAATGTCCTGTAGATTTAAAAACAGAAATGATATTGAAGAATCAAGGAGAAAAAAGGCGTACACCCAGAAGACTCAGAGTCTGTATGGCTAAATGTCTGTTTCCAGTTACCTTCAACAACATTCCCCCTAACCATCCACCACTTAGCTTCGAATTTGAGTCAGACAGCACCGAGCACACACACACCCAGCAAGATAGCATTTTCCTAATCAAGTAAAATCAATGCACCGCTGTCACTCATCACTCACCACCACTACACAGAGTAGTGTAGGTCTGTTGTTTACCTTTAGACCACTTCAAAGTCATCACCAAGTCAGTTGGTTTTTTTGAATTTGAAAATGTCCATCTTCTGGTGGCAGTTCTCAAAGTAGCCACACTCACGCCCTGAGTAATTCTATTATCTCTGGTCCTCCTGAGTCTGACTCCGAGTATGGTGTCCAACTCTATACCAACTGTGCCTCGAGTCTGGATTCAAATGCAATAGATCGACCTGTAGTACAATTTTGTAGTTGCACAACAAGAAGAGAAACATAGAGTAATTTTATGTCTAGATAACATTTGTATTTGCATTATCTCAGGGACTGGTCGGGTCTGACTCTTTGAGGAGTATAAACTAGAACACAATAAAACAACGCAGTGTGGGGTGGACCCGGTGAAGGAATCTTGCTATCTGTCAAAGAGGAAGAAAAAAAACTTCACCTTCAGGGGAAAATTGATCAGCCGTCGGTAGGCCACTAACATTGTAAATCGTCACAAACACATTTTAAGCGTACTAGTTACGGATAAACAAACACCCAGTGTCACACTGCCTGCCACCACATGAATAATCTCTGAACACACATCACAAGCTCACAACAAATAACAAATGAAAAAACAACAGTTGATGCAGAACAATGTCATACATTCACCCCAGTACAGAGATCTGGGCCTAAATCTATCGTTTATTTGCTCACCATGCCATTCCAGTTTGAACCCAGCCATATGCAAATCAGTTTTGACCCTGTGCCTCATGGGAACAGTCCAGCCCGAACTGCCAAGCCAGGCCCTCCCTGGACTGGAAACAAGCATCCTAGGACCGGTTTCGGGGTTTCACCCCTCTTCAGCCAGGATAGCTTGATTCCAGTGGCATGGAGAGCACGGGACTCACATCTGAGCATACCCGTCCCACTCGGGGTGACAAATGCATAAACAGCAGTTGAAGGACAGAATGCAGAACAATGTCATACATTCACCCCAGTACAGAGATCCCAGCCTAAATCCATCGTTTTTTTGCTCACCATTAGGGGTGGGCGGAATTTGCGAAATTAACTTTCGCAAATTATCGCGAAAATGTTTAAAATTATCGCAAACAAGCGGAAATATCACGCAGATGCGGAAGTTTTTTTCCGGCATGTTCGCGAGATTTTCTGCATGGTTGCGGGTCGCCAACTTACCCAAGTGGTTGCTTGCGGGCGCGGCCATCTTGTTTTGAGTTGTCTTGCGGTGCATGATCGCGAGAAGAAAGAAGTGATCGTGCGACGCATGACGTCACTGCGGGCGCAAACTGTCGCGAGACAGCGCAAATGGCTAAAAACAATACAACATCTCATGGAGAACGCGACCGGATCAAGAAAACTTGTCGGCGAACGCAGGGATTCAGGTAAGGCAATCGCGCGCGCGCGAGAATGTATTATTTTACAGCGCGAGCAAGAAACAAATTATCGCCAAGCTGCGGAAACCGGAATTTTTGACATTTTCGCGCTCTCCGCGGAACGTGAAAATGTCAAATTATCGCAATTTCCGCGAACGGAACAAAATTTTCGCCCAGGCCTACTCACCATGCCATTCCAGTTTGAACTCAGCCATATGCAAATCAGTCTTGACCCTGTGCCTCATGGGAACAGTCCAGCCCGAACTGCCAAGCCAGGTCCTCCCTAGACTGGAAATAAGTATCCTAGGACCGGTTTCAGGGTTTCACCCCTCTTCAGCCAGGATAGCTGGATTTCAGTGGCATGGAGAGCACAGGACTCACGTCTGAGCATACCCGTCCCACTCGGGGTGACATATGCAAAAACAACAGTTGATGGACAGAATACAGAACAATGTCATACATTCACCCCAGTACAGAGATCTGGGCCTAAATCCATCGTTCTTTTGCTCACCATGCCATTACAGTTTGAACCCAGCCATATGCAAATCAGTCTTGACCCTCTGCCTCATGGGACAGTCCAGCCCGAACTGCCAAGCCAGGTCCTCCCAGGACTGGAAACAAGCATCCTAGGACCGGTTTCGGGGTTTCACCCCTCTTCAGCCAGGATAGTTTGATTCCATTGCCATGGAGAGCACGGGACTCACGTCTGAGCATACCCGTCCCACTCGGGGTCACAAATGCAAAAACAACAGTTGATGGACAGAATGCAGAACAATGTCATACATTCACCCCAGTACAGAGATCTGAGCCTAAATCCATCGTTTTTTTCTCACCATGCCATTCCAGTTTGAACCCAGCCAAATGCAAATCAGTCTTGACCCTGTGCCTCATGGAAACAGCCCAGCCCGAACTGCCAAGCCAGGTCCTCCCTGGACTGGAAACAATCATCCTAGGACCGGTTTCGGGGTTTTACCCCTCTTCAGCCAGAATAGCTTGATTCCAGTGGTATGGAGAGCACAGGACTCAAGTCTGAGCATACCCGTCCCACACGGGGTGACAAATGCAAAAACCACAGTTGATGGATAGAATGCAGAACAATGTCATACATTCACCTCAGTACAGAGATCTAGGCCTAAATCCATCGTTTTTTTGCTCACCATGCCATTCCAGTTTGAACCCAGCCATATGCAAATCAGTCTCGACCCTGTGCCTCATGGGCACAGTCCATCCCGAACTGCCAAGCCAGGTCCTCCCTGGACTGGAAACAAGCATCCTAGGACCGATTTCGGGGTTTCACCCCCCTTCAGCCAGGATAGCTTGATTCCAGTGGCATGGAGAGCATGGGACTCACATCTGAGCATACCCGTCCCACTCGGGGTGACAAATGCAAAAACAGCAGTTGAAGGACAGAATGCAGAACAATGTCATACATTCACCCCAGTTCAGAGATCCCAGCCTAAATCCATCGTTTTTTTGCTCACCATGCCATTCCAGTTTGAACTCAGCCATATGCAAATCAGTCTTGACCCTGTGCCTCATGGGAACAGTCCAGCCCGAACTGCCAAGCCAGGTACTCCCTAGACTGGAAATAAGTATCCTAGGACCGGTTTCAGGGTTTCACCTCTCTTCAGCCAGGATAGCTGGATTCCAGTGGCATGGAGAGCACAGGACTCACGTCTGAGCATACCCGTCCCACTCGGGGTGACAAATGCAAAAACAACAGTTGATGGACAGAATGCAGAACAATGTCATACATTCACCCCAGTACAGAGATCTGGGCCTAAATCCATTGTTTTATTGCTCACCATGCCATTCCAGTTTGAACCCAGCCATATGCAAATCAGTCTTGACCCTGTGCCTCATGGGAATAGTCCAGCCCGAACTGCCAAGCCAGGTCCTCCCTGCATTGGAAACAAGCATCCTAGGACAGGTTTCGGGGTTTCACCCCTCTTCAGCCAGGATAGCTTGATTCCAGTCGCATGGAGAGCACGTGAATCACGTCTGAGCATACCTGTCCCACTCGGGGTGACATATGCAAAAACAACAGTTGATGGACAGAATACAGAACAATGTCATACATTCACCCCAGTACAGAGATCTGGGCCTAAATCTATTGTTCTTTTGCTCACCATGCCATTACAGTTTGAACCCAGCCATATGGAAATCAGTCTTGACCCTCTGCCTCATGGGACAGTCCAGCCCGAACTGCCAAGCCAGGTCCTCCCTGGACTGGAAACAAGCATCCTAGGACCGGTTTCGGGGTTTTACCCCTCTTCAGCCAGAATAGCTTGATTCCAGTGGAATGGAGAGCACAGGACTCACGTCTGAGCATACCCGTCCCACTCGGGGTGACAAATGCAAAAACAACAGTTGATGGATAGAATGCAGAACAATGTCATACATTCACCTCAGTACAGAGATCTGGGCCTAAATCCATCGTTTTTTTGCTCACCATGCTATTCCAGTTTGAACCCAGCCATATGCAAATCAGTCTCGACCCTGTGCCTCATGGGAACAGTCCAGCCCGAACTGCCACTGGATTCAAGCTAGCCTGGCTGATGACTGCTGATTAGCCAGAAACCGGTCCCAGGATGCTTGTTTCTGGTCCAGGGAAGACATGGCTTGGTAGTTCGGAATGGACTGTTCCTATGAGGCACAGGGTCAGACTGATTTGCATATGGCCATGTCTGAACTGGGGTTGTGGAGTGAGCTAAAGAATGATGATGGATTAAACCCAGATCAGTTGACTGGGGGTGAGTGCTTACAATGTTCAACACTCCGCCCGTCATTCCCTTTGGTTTTCCTTTGTTCGCCCTAAGTTGGCAGGCTATGCCCAGACGTGGGTCCCTTGCTCACTTTGCCACTGGATTCAAGCTAGCCTGGCTGATGACAGCTCATTAGCCAGAAACCGGTCCCAGGATGCTGGTTTCCGGTCCAGGGAAGACATGGCTTGGCAGTTTGGGCTGGACTGTTCCCATGAGGCACAGGGTCAGACTGATTTGCATATGGCCATGTCTGAACTGGGGTGGCGGAGTGAGCTAAAGAATGATGATAGGTTAAACCCAGATCAGTTGACTGGGGGTGAGTGCTTGCAATGTTCAACACTCCACCCATCATCCCCTTTTGTTTTGCTTTGTTCGCCCTAAGTTGGCAGGGTATGCCCAGAAGTGGGTCCCTCGCTCACTTTGCCACTGGATTCTAGCTAGCCTGGATGATGATGGGTGATTAGCCAGAAACCGGTCCCAGGATGCTTGTTTCCAGTCCAGGGAAGACATGGCGTGGCAGTTCGGGCTGGACTGTTCCCATGAGGCACAGGGTCAGACTGATTTGCATATGGCCATGTGTGAACTGGGGTGGCGGAGTGAGCTAAAGAATGATGATGGATTAAACCCAGATCAGTTGACTGGGGGTGAGTGCTTGCAATATTCAACACTCCGTCCATCATCCACTTTAGTTTTGCCTCACAACAAATAACAATCAATGTGCTTTTCAGCAGGTAAGTCACTGTCCTGTCCTCTGTTGCCTTGGTGAACTGAGTCTTGTGCCATTACGATTTTGCTGATGTGGGCGATACTACTGCACTGCGGGGAGAGGGCTGCTTTGCGTAATGAAAATGGCTTCCTCTTCTTCACCTTCCACCATGGTCAGATCGGGTTCAGATTCCCTGCTCAGCCCAATTTCAACCCCTTCAACAATGACACTTGCAGTTTTTTAGCCACTAAGGTACACCTCCCAAGAGATCGTATGGTGCATTCTCAAATGGGTTGTTTGGCCCCCAGTGCCATAGTTTGTACCAAGCTTTGCCTCACTAATACTTGCTCCACAAAGAGAGCATATGCCAATGTTCAGCTTCTTCTTGGTAACCGAAAAGAAGTCCCAAATTGGGGTGCTCAACATTCTGATGCTGATGTCACTGCCAATGTCTGATGAACTGGCGGTCGGTGGGCATTTTGACTTTTTTCTCTCTGCAGTACCTACTTCTACTAGGTGTTTGTGGAGGTAGGTTCCTTCCGGGACTTTGCAAATATGGCAGCTGGCTTTGTTTGGATTTTTGGTACCACTGCCACGTCCCCCGTGACGTTGGGATGGGTTAACGTCTGTCTCCACTGGAGCTGAGCTAACAGCCATGATGACTTGCCCATCATCATCCTTCTCTTCTACATCTGCCTCCATAACTTTAAGGCTTTCCAGAACCTTCCTTTTCCCTAGTCTCATCTCGTGGCGTGTCTCACTCTCAGACTGAGGTGTGATCCAAGCGGTGTCTAAATACCAGAAGTGGGGCTTGAAGAAGAAGATGATGCACCACTAACCCTACTTTTTCTATTGGAAGATCTGGAAGACAATGGATCTTCTGAAAGAGGAGATTGATCTACTTCCTCGGCATGAAGCTCAATCTCTTGAACTACTTCTACTTTGGGAGGAACTACTTTTGGTGGTTGCGGCTGTTGTTGTTGTTGTCCACTTCTCTTAGTTTCCTGCAAATGATTGGGTACTACTTTGCGATAAGTCAATTTTAACATCACTGCTCGTCAGAGTTGCTGTGATTAGACTGGCTGCATCTGTGACAGACATGGGCTTGGGCCTAGATTGGGGTGGGCCCACTGTTGTAGGGGTACTTCTCCCAGCTTACTCCCCAGAGGCCGATGTGGCAGGCACAGTTTCTTTTCTCCAAAAAGGTTCTGGGGCAACATACCAGTATCTTCTCACTTGCCACTTTCTTGGTTGCACCTTTCTTTGGGGCCATCTTGAAGCTGTCAGTTAGCAGTGGCACTTAGTTTCAAAAGCTGAGCGATGTCTTTGATGTGTGGGTCATGCCTCAAGTTTCACACAGGCCTTCTTTCTGGCAGTTCTGTAGGTGATGTTATCTGTTGTGCACCTAAAAGAAAAGACGCAAGAAAGACAGAAGTTAAACGTGGCATTGTTGCAGTTCAATTAGTAGTACAAACAAACATAATATAATTTCTTTTTGTCACTGGTTACTCCTATTATAAATAATTAACAATATAGTGGATCTATTCGTAAAACGAAAAACCACACCAACATTAATTTTCATGGTGACTGACTGTACACTCAGGAAGGATAAGAGAGACCCAAACAACAATAACACACAGATGTAACTGTTTGTTTCACGTACATTGCGTGACGTCACTCACGTGTGATGTGGCACTCAAGGAGGTGCGGCTGAAAATTGTCAATGAAAGGAATAATCCATAGACAAAAAATGCTGTTGTGCACCTATAGCAGACATGGGGTTGATTGATGCCAGATGTAGTGAAAATGGTATGAACCAAAAACAAAAATTGAAAAAAAAAAAATGAAAACCATGATTCTAAATTCATAAAAATAATGGGAGAAATTAACATTTTAAAAATGAAAAATAAGTGAAGCTATCCGCAAAGGTATAATAATAAGTTATTAAACTGACAATTCATTGCTCAATCATCAATGTATCCTATGGCAAATGTCCTCAATGGTGGAAAGCACAAAATGGCTGTCAGCCAGTGCTACATACACCAACAACAACACTGAGCAGGAAGGCATTGGGAACTAATAGAAGACATAGAGGCTTATGGGGAAAGCACACTGTCTGCCACCAAAAAGTGGCCACCGACCACATGGTCGAAAGAGAACACATGCAGGCCTATGGGGAAAGCATACTGGCTGGCTAGTGGCAACACAAAATGGCCACCAGTCACAACAACAAGAGGCAGGAGGGTGAAACCTGAAAAACAAAGAACACATGCAGGTCCATGGACACTGACTGTTTAGGAAATGGCCCCTGGCCACAAGGCATGTGAAATAAAGGAAAATAGTGGCCTATGACAAACACACATGCACACTGGCCAGACAATGGAGGCATGGTAAAACAGAAATCACAGCATTAATTCAGCAATGCCAAAATCAAAAATTAAGAGGGCTATAAAATAATGTTTGTAACAACACAGTGCAAACGCATACTTCAAAGGGATTACCCCACCTTGGCAGGGAAAAAAAACATTTTGTATTTCAATCCAAATCCATCCATGGCCGAAATAATGTTTCAAATTCAACAGACACCACAAAAACAGTTGTTTCTTTCACCCATGACTAGCGCTGGGCCCACTGTCTGGAAGGCCAATTGGCAGATTATGCCATTTAGTGAATTAAATCAATATTGAAAATGTGTTAAAAAATTGAGAAAATTTAGTAAACTGTGCAACAGTTTTCCTTTACAAAAGAAGACAAATAAAATGCAAAGAAATCACTAGGCCCCTACTGAAACAATCGGACACCCAACACAATACATTTTAAAAATACATTAAAAGTACAAATAAATCCAGATGCTTGTACCAATCAAACAAACAGCACCAGTTTTTCAACTTACTTGTGAAATCTAATATACAAAGTCCTTACATCCATTGGGATATGTAGCAGACACAAAGAGTGATCCTTCCAGCTCCAAATCCAAATGAAAAGGTACCAGGATATGGACAAAGCACTGAGAGGGACCTGCTGGACAGGATCCGGAAGTTGGAGACTCTGGGACACTTCTTTCCAAAAAACACACAAAAAACAACGCCAAATGTCAATTCGAAGAGGTTGAAAACTCTAAATCATAATTTTGGGAAGATTTTGATGCTTCTCAAGGAGTGAATCTTTCCCAGATTGCAGCTGCGGTAGATCCTGCGTATTCGGGATTGTGTACGGCAGGAAGCATCCGCCGGAAGTCAATGGTGCGCCCAAATGACTTGTTAGTAACTGCAAAATCCGGTGGAAGCATGTGGTCGGCTAGCAAATCTCTTGGTGCCCGCAAACGGCCTTGGAAACCTCATGGGTGATTGCGAGCACCCAGCAAGTTGCACCTGTGCACACAAAAAGACATTTCAAGCACACTAACCAAAAAATCTCCTTTTCGTTGCAGAGTGCGGAGTTTATTGGTAATTCAACAAACTCCACGAGTGGAGTTTTACACCCAGGGTTAATCTACACTACTTTTTCATACCTAATCTACGTGTCTTCATAGGTTGATGTCTGATTTCATCTCAAATGTATGTGTAGGCCAATATGTATTTGTAAATAGTTATTTGTGATGGGTATAAAGTTCATGTGTTACCACAGACAGGAGTGTGTAGTCATTGGTGGGTTTGACACACATACCCTACGCCATTATTCACTGTCATTAGTTAGGGCCAATTGATTGAGCAAATAAAGGACATGACAGGTAGACTTATATTGATTACTCACAATGTGAATTTCCATGCCATTAATGTAGGAGTATTCAGTTATTTGAATTGTACATGTTGATTTGTCAAGGCTAACTTACTGACTTGTGACATGCATCAGGGAGAGACAGGCAGAAATGTAGTTATCATATGTGAGTGTCTACATTCAGTAATCCAAAAGAATTTGTAATGCGCTTCGCAATTAGGACACAGGTTAAATCACCTCTTCATGTGATGGAGATTCCCCGAACCTCAACAACCTCTAATGGTCTATGGTACCAACCTGGACTGGTGATGTCTCTAGGCCTAACTGTTTCATTAGGCTGTAGATATTTGTACACATATCTCCCAGATATTTGGGCCAGATTGTCTTCAATCTACTTTTCTGTGCTTCATGTGATACACAGCAAAGCTGCTTAAGTACAGGTTTTATGAGACTATTCTGACAGTGGACATATGAGGAGGTTTTAAATAGGAAGTATCAACAATGTGAAAGCAGCATTTCCATGTCACCTTCTTCCTGCTACTGAAGACATAGCTGTATCAGTTGGCCATCATTTCATCATAATGTGGTATTAGGTATATAACCTATTGCTGATTACAAGGCATTGTGTGAAATCTGTAGGAATGAATTTGTCATTGTCATCCTATTTGATGACATCAGGTTACTAAGGTATACAACTAGAGCCAAACTATGCAAATTGATCAAGTTTCCTCATAGATACATGAGGATGGATTTAAGACTACATGATTCATGCAATTGGAGCTGTATGTGGTTATGCCTTCACTGTGAGCAACTGTTTAAAGGTCATGTAGCATGCATGCATGTTCGCATGCTAATGTTGAAGCCAATATAGTGGACCTTGTAGCTGAAGTCTTCTGTACACTTAATGTTCTGTGATCAAAGCTGTTGATCAAGTGTGTTTTGCACAAGCAATAAACCTATTTTCAATTTCATTTCTGCATCATCCCAGACAACCGGAGGAGGCAGGTCCAACATTGTTGGGTAGCAGCTGTCACAGTGATTCTGTTTCTTGAGAGAGCAGGCATGGAGAGACCCAGTGACCGAGAGGGTGTGTGGAGTGTCACAGAGGACGGAAGCTTGGCTTCTTTATTATCAGAGTCATCCTCCAGTAGACACTCTGAGTGGTGGGCTGCCATCTCCTTCGCTCCAGCCATCTCAGCCACAGGCCCTGTTATCCCTCTGCCCTGAGTGAGGAGGCTATTGACCTCCGGAGAGACATCGCTGTGAGCTAGACAGCACTACTTAATGCCATCCATTGGCAAGGAAGCCAAGTGCAACAGATGGTGGCCTACCTTGAAGGTGTCCACAGTGCTATGTATGCCCCACAGAAGATATTTTCAGGCTCCAGCCTCCTCTCTCACAGCAACCTTCTAACCATCCCAAATTTCCACTCCACCTCCTGCCTCTCCCTATCCATATTCCCTTTTCCTATGCCTATCCCAAACATACTCACACATACGCATATACACACTTGAATAGCTGCAAGCAGCACACGCCAATATAAACAACAAAGAACACAGAGGCATGCATCAACTCACAAGACACTCACCCCCTCACTACCAGCCTCCACCAACATAACCCCAGATACCACACCCACAGACTCATCCACAATACCTAGTATTACAACAAAAACCACACCTGCACCCAAAGACCCATCCACTGCCAACAGCATTACAACAGACACCACACCCGCACCCACAAACTCACCCCTAATACCCAGCATTACAACAGACACCACACCCACACCCACAGATCCATTAATCACCCCAGCATTATAACATACACCATACTCACAGACTCATCAGCAACACCCAGCCTTAAAACATACACCACACCCACACCCACCAACCCGTCCACAACACCCAGAATACCCAGCACATCCATATCACCCAAAAAACGCAAATGCACACCCTCAATCACACAACAGACACCTACAAAACATGAAAAAGAAACATCAGATACACAGGCACATGCACCCATAACACACCCACCCACTCCCTCTACTTCCCAGCCCCAACTCCCTTCCAAACATCCTGCTCATTTTCCCTGTGAAAGTGTATAATTTGCCCTTGCCCTTATCCCTGTCGAACCTGACACCTCCAACGCCAAAAGGACCTCATCCACACTCCAACCCATCTCTTCCACATCCCAATCTACCCCTGAGAAATCTGATCCCCCATCACTAAATGCAGCCATACCCCTAGGAACACCAAAAGCCTTGCCAAAACCAAAGACACACCTCTCAAAGTCAGGATCCCCCCTTTTAAAACCAAACCCAATCCTACCAAACCTGACTGCACCACTCCCAAGTAAAATCTTCGAGATGCTTGCCATGCCCAATGGATACACCTTCGTGAGGAGGTTCCCTGGCAGTGTCATGAAGGGCAAATTTAGTGGCACAGCAGTGTGCTGCACCACGCAATATGAAAATGGACTGGCCATTGGCCTTTGGTTTAGTACATGTAATTGTGTTTGCAAAGTTAAGCATTTGCTTTGTTTAGCACACATTAGCCCTGCCATTACGTTTCTACCTATTTGATGTTAATGGATACTTTGGGAGGTGTGACTCCAGTTGCATTTGTTTCACTCTGATTGCTGATCCATTTGAAGTGGTCAGTATGATCTATCTTTGGAACCAGTCCTGAAGTCACACAGGATAAGAGGAAATGTTCAATGGATGTATATGTCCAATTGGGGTTGACATTGTATTGGGTGGTATTTCATATGGTATGTATTTGAGCTTGGCTTGGCCAATGCCCATATCATTTAGCTTGCACTTCTCCCTATGATGTACGTTGGATATGTGTTTGATGTTTGCAAGTTAGATTTTGTTTTTCCACACATGGTGGGTGTTAACTTTTCATTCTTTTGTAGACATTTCTATGCACATGACCATTTATGTGTGTGAACCTTACACCTACTTTATCTAAATGTGTGACAAATGCTGATACTGTCGTGTTTGCCTTCCTGACATGCACTTACACATTTCCCACATTCGCATTTGGTTATGCTATTGGGTGTCCCTGATATACTTCATTCCACAGGTCCTGTGCACATATAGGTTTTGAGATATTTACAAAGTGGACTGTGGTCCAGGTCCCCCAGTATAGGAAAACCTATTCTGTAGAGTCTTTACATTGTGCCCTTTGAATGCTTCACTGATTTTTGGAATACCACTTACCTGACATTACCTTTTTGTGGGTGATGTGTGAGAGTCCATTACAGAGATTTATCAGAAAAGGTGTGTTTCAATTTCATGACACATCCATGCAGATGTATCTTAGTTATCACAACAGGAAATCCATGGGTGGATGCACAGAAATACCTGTGCTCCCTTCATGCAAAGTTTTGCTAGGCAGAGCATTGTGCTGCATTACATTGCTTTTGGTTACAAACCAACGTAACTCACCATTTGCGTGGTTTGTAAATACCAACTTGGATTTTGCTTCAGAAAAGTAACACAAACCCAGTGCATAATATTTGTAAATCTAGGCTGCCAATCTCCGCATAGGTATTTTAATCTGCAATTCTGAAGAACACCTCTAAACGTTGAGGTAGGGTGTAACTGTCTACTCTGTAGAGGGTGTTTTCACTATGTAAATCTTTGCACAGAATTTATCACCTGGAATGAACATTTCATAGTGAAGTTATTTAGGAGGCTAAGGTTTAGCAACAGTGTATTAAAATTCACATCCAGTAGAAACTGAGTCACATCCTGCCTTTTGAATGCCAACAAGTAAAAAGACATTTGTATATCTATGTATCTCACTTTGTTGAACTTTCATTATGTGTGCCTAGAGATTACTAGTTTTGTTTTGAGCCCTATACAAAACAATCTCACTCACATATGATGTAATATAGTCTTCCAGGCTCACCGGAGGTAACTTCAAATCTCTCTCCTCATGTGGTAAGTTGGTCAACATCAACTAAAATCATATCTTAGAATATTGAGTGGCTCACAAAATAACTTCACATTCATATATACTTACAAACATATAGGTTCTCTACTCGTTTAACTATTTACTTATTTTGATGTTTTTAATGCTACTACTGTACTTCAAAGGCATAGGTCTGATTTACAAATAACAATAAACACATGAGAGACTGCAAAATTCCTTGATAGGATGGGTTACCCCAACAAACCAAACATACGGGAGGACGTGAATGAGTCAAACAAGCAGAAGAGAGCAGACTATTTAGGGCCAGATGTACATGGATTCCCGTTTGCAATTTCCTAACTGCCAATTTTTGTGATTTGCGATTTGGAAATCGCAAACAGCTATGTACAACAGTGTGTTTTACACTGTTTGTGATTCCCAATGGGTTGCACGGGACCCAGCTCATTAATATTCATGTGGCAGGTCGCATTTTGGGAATGACTAGCACTCACAAAGATGGTGGCCCACTGGGGTCCTTAAAGGAAAATGGGATGCATTTAAAAAAAATGAAAAGTTTCCTTTTCAATTTTTAAGAGTGGGCAGTGGTTGTGGGACCACTGCCTGCTCTTTAAAAAATGTTGTTGCTCACATTCACAAAGGGTAAGGGGTCCCTCATCAGCCATCTTTTCTATTTTCTGTAGGTTTTTTAAAGTTTCTCATGTTGTACTGCGAGTTTTCTTTTGGAGGTGGGTCGGTATATATCTGGTATATATCTGGTCGCATTATAAAGGCAAGACTGGTTGTGCTCTGGTTCAGTGGTGATGGCTAGTTTAAAGATTATGTCTTGGAATGTCAATGGGCTCCGTACTAATCCTATGGCTAGAATATTGATGCAGTATCTCCGGGACTCTGATGCCCAGGTCATCATCCTTCAAGAGACACATTTGATCCAGTCTGAAATTGATACCTTGGCTAAAAAGAATAAATGGATTGATTTTATGATATCAACTTCACAATCTATGACTTCCCGAGGTGTGTCACTGAGTTTAAAGTCGACCCTGCGGGAAGATGGGTTATTGCTTCTGTGGTAATTATGGGTGCCTGTTTTACTATTGTTGGATATTATGGTCCCAATCTTGATGACCCTACATCTTTGGAAGTGATTTTTTCTCACCTTTTGTCCTTCCCGGAACCAGTTATATTAGCTGGCGACTTCAATATTGTTTTAGATCCAGTCCTGGATAAATCTCATAACAGTAGATCCCGTGTCCCTTCAAAATCAAGATCTTTCTTGTTGAATGAGATGAAACAATACGGATATATCGATATTTGGAGGTTAAGAGCCGGGCAGCAGCAGGGTGTCTCTTTTAGAAACTATAAATATAATCACCATTCCAGGATAGATTTTATATTAATTAACCATAGTCTATCCGACGCAGTTAAGGACATTTGTTATTTCCCGTCACATTTATCTGACCACTCTGCAGTTTTCCTGGAACTTATGGTACCTACCTCTGACGTAGTAAGGACTTGGTCTTTTGACCGCTCTCTACTTTCTCACCCTGAAGATGTCACTTTTTTAAAATCTGAAGTGAGGTCTTTCTTAGAGATGAATGTGGGTTCTGCTGGACCTGGTGTGGTCTGGGACTCACTTAAAGCCTCTTTGAGGGGTCTTATTACACGTAAGATGTCATATAGAAGGAGGGAATATAGAGAGGCTATTGCCTCAGTTGAGGCGGACCTGACTAGTGCACAGGCCGACATTGATGCCAACTTAGCTTCCACAGAAGCTGTTTTGGCACCTTTGCGGGTTAAACTATTGACCCTAAGAGGCCAACTTACCTCGATCCTTAACCGGCGGCTTCAGGAAAGATGGGAGGCCAGTAAAATCGCACATTTTCAGTATGGGGAGTGTGCTGGTAAATTATTGGCATGGAAAGTAAAAACTGATCAGGTTCGTAACAACATCAACCAGATCTATGTCAATAATGTCCCTCTTTCTTCTGATGCAGATATTAGAGCAGCATTTAAAGATTTCTATCAAGATATTTATCATGAAGATAAGAAATTGGATACTGATATGATTAATGAATGGCTTGGGAAAATAGATCTACCAAAACTCTCTGTTGATCAGTCAGCAATGCTAGATAGTAAAATCTCGGAAGAGGAGGTAAGGGAAGCCATTCGGGATGCCAGGAAAGGCAGGGCCTCTGGGCCTGACGGGCTGCCTGCTGAAATATATAAATCTTTGGAGCAGGAACTTGTTCCTTTCCTGGTTACATTGTTCAATCAGATACTGCTATATGGAGTACGACCACCTGTGTCATGGGATAACGCATCCATAACTGTTATTTTGAAACCAGGGAAGTCTCCAACCGCCTGTGGCTCCTACAGGCCAATCTCTGTTTTGAATAGGGACTATAAGATCTTTGCCTCCATTCTTGCAAATAGATTGGCCTTGGTTGCTCCCTCCATTTTACATGTCGATCAGAAGGGATTTATTAAGGGGCGACAGCTTTTTGAACTAACTTTTGATTTGATTGGGTCAATAGATATGGCATGTTTGAAGTCTTTGCCCTTGGCGGTTCTTACGCTGGACGCCACCAAGGCCTTCGACAGAGTTAATTGGTTGTATCTGTCGGAGGCCTTGGCAAAGTTTGGCGTGGGGGGTAGATTTCGTCAGGCGATTAGTCTTCTTTATAGTAACCCTAGTGCCCGTGTCTTGGTTAATGGTATACTCTCTGACTCATTTGACATCTCGAGGGGTACTAGGCAGGGATGTCCTCTCTCCCCACTCCTGTTCGATTTATATGCTGAACCCTTTGCCCAGATTTTGAGGGATAGTGTTAACATCAAGGCATTTGCGTACAGAGGCTGGGAGAGAAAGGTGGCACTTTACGCCGACGATATTCTCATTTTTACCTCTGACCCGCATGAGGCCCTCCCAGCAATATTCAGGCTGGCATCGGAGTTTGGGATGGTCTCTGGATATGAGATTAATGGTCTAAAGACTGAGATGATGACCTGGAACATCGATCAAAGTACCTTCGATTCTGAAATCCGGCCGGCGAGTCGGATGAGATACTTAGGTTTGGATATTGTATCTGACCTCGATCAGATTACTATTATTAATTTTTTTTAAATTGCAAAGGATTGTCGTAGGTTGCTCCAGTCCTGGGCCCATCTTCCACTCTCCCTACTGGGCAGGGTCAGCCTTGTCAAAATGTCCATCTTGCCTAAGGTTTCTTTTTTGTTTAATGCGATACCTTTATGTTTTGATCCCGCCTCTATCAGGAAATTACAGTCGGATATCCGCACCTTTATTTGGAATAAACATCTGCCAAGAATCTCCTGGAAAAAAATTAGGAGACGTAGGGAAAAAGGAGGGCTTGCTGCTCCTGATCTCCAGGCCTATGCCTGGGCTTTCCAGCTTTCACATGCCAGGATTCTATTAAAAAGACCAGTAGGGGTTGGAGTGGGTTCCCTCTATTCAATGTTATTGGATGTAGAAGGTGTAAGTCAGTCAGGGTTTCTTTTTAAATTTGGAAACCCCAAGTTTTTCAAAAAAATTAAATTGAAAATTTTAAGGGGTATGGCAAGAATGTGGGCCCAGATGTCTAAAGCAATTAAAGTTGGTTACTATGGAAGTAGGACACCTTTGTGGGGCCTTCCTGATGGTCCAGCATGGTTAGGGGATGCACTAGCTACACCTATGAGAGAGGCAGGGCTGGAGGAGTGGGGTAACCTATTTGTTGACGGGGACTTGTTACCCTGGGATTATCTTTGTACAAAAATTGGTCCACACTTCTCCAGGCTTAAATATCTTCAGATGTTGAGCTGGTCTCGTGCATACTCTGCTCAACCTCCACATGGTGTTAAATATCCCTTGGGCGCATATAGCTATCTTATAACGCTTTTGGCAGATAAGCCACCTGTCAAGAAGGAAATTTCACTGTGGTATAATTTAATCTTGGAGGAAATGGACGGAACTTTTTCACTGCCAGAGGATCTTTGGTCTCAACACGTCATCAATTCCGATTTACAACATCTTTGGAATTCGTCTTGTAAGATGTTGTGGGATATTGTCAAGCCTGCATGGTTACGCAGGAACCGTCTTTTCACCATTCATCGAGCATACTACTCACCCCTTCGTCTTTCTAAATTCTCTGAGGGGAGTAGTGTGGCCTGTGCGAGGTGTGGTTTGGTGGCTGCTTCTGACATTCATATGTTTTTTGATTGCCCACATTTGTCCCCATTTTGGGATGCCATTAGTAAGACTCTTTCACTTTCTGTTGGAGTTAACATTACCCTAGATTTAACATCAGTAATTTTTGGTTGCTACCAAGGGGTCCCCTCCTTGGCAAAAAAGCTTATTTTTTATGCTATCCTGCTAGCCAGGAGGGAGATATGCAGAAAATGGAAGGATTCTTCATCTCCTTCTATTAATGACTGGTATGCTTCTACTTAGCTGGTCTCTAAGCTAGACCTGGCTAGATCTGGTAATCCAGATACAAGATCTTTCTGGCACCTCCTGAATTGGGTTCATTGAACATCTGGTTTTTTTTTTTTTTTTTTTTTTTTTTTTCCCCAGGTCCAATGATTATGCCATCAATCTCATTCCGGGGGTTACTTGTTTCATGGTGCTAAGTTTAGTACCTTGGCTGGACTTTAGCAATTGCTTGTCTGGTAGCAAATTAGTGATCATTGTAGGTTGAAACATGTTGCTGAGGGGTGAGCTTTCCGTTCTATTACTGCCCCAACCAGTCTTGGCTACTGAGGCAGCACAATGTGTGTAAACCTACAAGATTGCATATTGAAACTTGCTTGGCAGATGAGGACAAAAAAAAAAAAAAAAAAAAAGATTTATTAAGATGTATTTATTTATTAATATGATTTAGAACTCCAACAGAGGTCCACATAAACAACAACATAGAAAGGCATTTTAAGACACAACAAAATAAGATCATAAACATTTTAAAAGTTGTGATTAAAAAGAGGCAACAGCCCTGGAAAGTGACGTTGTATACTGAGCAGCATAGAATATGCCAGAATTACATGCTTAAAAACCTACATTGCATGCAGAGCAAATCACTAACTGTTAAAAAACCAGAACATGCACTATACATCACAAACCAGATCGATAATTCATTAAAATACATTAGTAGATATTTAAGAAGTGTCTACAAATAGGAAAATCTTATGACAGGCCATTTCAATATGAGGAGACTCAAGAAACGTGCGAGCTTCCAGAGCAGAACATATTCTTTCCTTTTTGGGACTTTATCCCAAATTCTAGTAATCACACAAAGCAAGAACTAATCCAAGCTCAGTAGGGAGATTAGTCTTCTTAATCCTATGGGGAAAGTTCAAAATGAAATAGGACCGAGGTTTGTTCCCCAAAGAGCTATCGTAAACCACCTGTTTTTCCATGATAGGCTGGCACAATGCACTGTCTCTAGCCAAACTTATTTACAAAAAGTAGTTTATGTAACTCTTTAGCAGAGGCTTGGACAAGAAAAAGCCTATTCAGATCAAGCCCAGAAGTTTCCTTTGCCACCTCGAAGCAGAACATTTCAGACTTCAGAGCTGCATGTAGGGTTTTCTTCTCTCCACACAGGAGTGCATTCCCCTCCTCAAAACTGCCACCAGGACAAAAATATAAGAGAAGTCTAAACCAAATTCCAAGCATAGGGCATGGGGGGCTTATTGCAATTCTGGTGGAAAATACACCCTTTCATCCCTTCTAAAAAGCCACAACATCTCATGTCCAACACCTCTTTGTATAACATAATGAAGGGGGAATTTTAACCATAAAGACTGACAAAACATGTCCCAAATGGCGTCTCCCACATGATTAAGAAAATTTATTGAGAGCATTTGCCTGAGTAAGGGCCCTACTTGCACAGAGATTTATGTGACTGACATCCCGCCCCCAATTAGAAAAGATCTTGCCCAAATAGAGGTACCAATCCAACATTTCTAGTTTCTCTTCCCCCAAAAACCAATTGAACTTCTCCCTGTTCCTTGTACCATTCTTACGAAAAACCAAGATCTACTTTGGAGATGTTTATTTAAAAAAAAAAAATGGATCTCTGCAAACTTCGTCAAGGCAGAGAGGCGATGTTGCCAGCAAATGGGGGTTAAATTCATTATAGCCACATCATTGGCATACAGCAGGGAACAGATAGACATTGTTCCAATCTTCAGGAGAATCCCCCTGAGCCTGATTTAAGAGACCGGGAAGATCGAATATGTAGAGGGAAAACACCAGGGGGGCCAACAAGCAGCCCTGCTGGAAACCATTTTGCATTTTAACATTTTGAGATAAGCCCTGCATCCCTCCCATGAGAATTTGACACCAGATATCAGAGTGGAGTTCGATAATCAGCCTTAAGAAATGGCGATGGACATTTGAGAGCACAAGCTGTCTCCACAGCATTTCACAGTCAAGTTGTTCAAACGCCGTGGAGAAATCAATAAAAGCCCTAAACACAGGCATACACTGAGAAAGCAGATATTTCTCAATTATCGCTTGGAGGAACCCAATATTATCAATGGTGCTATGATTTCGCCTAATGCCTGCTTGTTACGGAGGAATAATATTATTTTCTTCTACCAACTGTTGTAGATGGGAAAACAAACTCTTGGGAAAGAGCTTGCCAGTGGCATCCAGTATTGCTATCTGTCCAAAACTTGCAGGAGGGGGGGTGGGACACTTCTTATACGACAGAACTATAACACTTCCCTTCAAAGATGAAGAGATTTTACCATAGTGATAACAAAGTTCAAACACTGGACCAAAAAAGGATCCCCATGCCTCCTTTTTGATGACCCCTAGAGGCAACTCAACAGGGCACATTGCTGCTGAAGATCCAAACATTTTTATAAAGCCAGCAATCTCAGCTACGTTGACACCATCCGTCATCATCATCTCGTCATTCACACAAAGTACCACTGGGTCAACTTCCTCAATATTGGTAGAATACAACTCTGATATATATGACACTCAGACATTCTTAGAGATAGCAATGCATGCGCAGTCAGCCTATCATCACAATATTCAGCTATCAGGTGTCAGAAATTCAGTGAAACCCTAGAGTTCCCTTAAATCAATCCACTTGACATTACATGCCCTCCTGCATTCTTGTGCTTAAAATCTGCATCTTCTATGTTTCAGACAATCGATTTCATGCAGTCAAGACAAAGAAAAAACACAAATGCTGTTTCCTTGTGAGAGAATTCATTTCCTGATTAAACGCCTTCAACCTAGGATTCCACTTTTTGAGCTGTTGGGCCCTCTATCAGAAGAGCTAATTTACAAAACACCCCGATATGGGATTCATAAGTGGATATAAGGCAATCCCCTTCAGACTCATTCAATATGGTGCACACATTTTTAATCTTAGAACTTACGGACACAGTGTTCTTAAATGTCCAAGAGGCATGCACATTTGATTTGTAAAAAAAATGATCCTACACAAAGAGGGATTCCGGGGAGCTAATTCCAGAAGGTTAAAGGCTATGGTAGTACCAATTATACAGGGATCACTCATAGCAGTCGGATGTACAAGGAAATTTTCACAGGCTCCATACATCTGATAAGAAACAATAAAATAATCAAGTAAACTTTGCAAAAAATTCAAATGAAAAGTGGTGACTGCAGGAACTCCTGCTGGAGTTCTTCCATTTAAGATAACCAAATCATTCCTCCCCAAAATTTCAAGGAAAAAAACCACGTTTGTCACTTCTAGATTTTTCTATTATAGAGATCTCTGGTATGAACCACACTTTTTCATTTTCAGCATTGGCAAAGGTCGAGGTGGCCGTATTAGAGATCTTTGCATTTAAATCATTGACGGATATTACCAGGGGACAATCTTCAGCCAAAATGACATTATGCTTATAGGCAAAAGATGAACTCACCAGGTTGTCACAAGGAATGTACATATTTTCTAATATGAAAGAGGTTGAGCAGCCTTCCTCATCTCAAAAAGCCAACTTCAAACATAGGTATAGATTCGGAGAATGAGCAATAACCACTTGGTTCCAGTTTGCTGTTTTTTTAAGTAATATTGCCACCCCCACTAGCATGGCCCCTATCAGATCGCCTTGCATTGCACGACAAAACAAAATAATCTGCTAGAGAAAATTCAGAGCATGACCAAGTGTTTTGGGAACATATGATTAATGGATTTAAAGACTTCAAGAAGTTCAATTTTGCCCCATCATGTCCCAGCCCAGCCAGGATCCAAGACAGAAGCAACACAACCAAGATACCTCAAAGGCTCACCCAGCTTTACATCAGGAAGGACATTAGTCAGCACCTCCGCCACCCAACTCCATCATCCCTAGATTCAAGAGTTTGGTGAAAAGTCTCAGGGACCTCAGAGAGTTGAACCACTCATCCACTTTGGCCAAGTGAAATAACAATATCTTTCAGTGGCCCTGTTGGAGAGCATTAGAAGGCTCCACTGTAGCAGCCAACATTGGCCTATATTCATTTTCTGTTTTCAAGTGATGAGTCGAGGTCCAGGGAAGCTCGATCACACATGCAACATCAATACCTCTTTTTTAAAAATAATCACAATTTTGCAGAACCAGGTTTGCAATGACCAGGTAGCAGGGTGATTCTGGAAAAAGTTTATTTTTTAGAATTTTTTTTTGTTGCATCTTTTATATAGCACGAACTCGACCCAAAGGTATTGGAGCGCTGCCCATGAGCACCGTATTTACATTACATATTCAGGCACAGGGAGATTAAGTGATTTGCCCAGAATCACAGGATGTGGACGCGACCCCAAGGCTCGAACCCTGATTTCCAGCACCAAAGTCGGCAGTCTAGCCGACGGACCACATCCTCTCCTTGGAGTAGATGACCACCTATTTGATATCACTGCTTTGTACCAGCGTTTATGCTTCAATCGCCAAACAATAATTTAGAATAGAATTTCTTTTTTTTTTTTTTTTTTTTTTTTTTTTTTAAACCGTTTATTACAGGTCTTAAAAGTATACAAGTATGGGCCCACAACCTTCCGGCCGGCCGCTAGCAATAGTAGGAACACACGACATATATACATGGAACACGTGGTATTACAGGAGGAGCATTTCTCACTAGATAACAATGTCGAAAAACCACATCATCCAGGCCCCATTATGCGGTTTCATTTTAAATTAAAACAACAAAAATTAAAACCACACCCACAAGGCAACCCACAATCAAAAATAGCAGCACGTGCTCCCCAAGAGGGGGGATCCCAACTATACACAGAAGTGTGAAGAGGGGGAAGAGAGCAAAGCGAGGACTGGGGGAACCCAATGCCCGGCAGCAGGGGAATGAGTCGGCTAAGGGGATGGGGCTGGCGATAGAATAGAATTTCTGTTCATCAATTGAGCCTCATTATCAAATAACAAATACAATCCAAGGCATTTACCCCCCTTTCTCTTCCTTTGGGATCCCAAACATCTATGGATGCAGAGGAAAGAGAGGGTGCACTGCCCCCCAATAACATTGGCATCACCTCACCAGGTCCTGCCCCATCAGGACAAATAGGAACTAATCTTTTTTTCATTTTCCATTTGTTAAATCTTCAGATTTTTTAATATGTGTTTTCTTTGTAACCACCACCTGCTCTGGCAATGAGGGCCCAGCCTTGCATTAGAGCTCAGAGCAGCTTGGTACATGGACAAGATTACATTCTAATAGTGTAAAGTTCCCCTTGCGCCTGGCACCACCCCCTCCTCCTGCCTGAGACACCAATCCAATCTCTTTTCCATGTTTCTTAACTCCTTTTTTGGACCTTTTTGTGAAATTCAGGAACATCATAACCATTTCAGACACTAAGGGGCCATTCTGTCTATGATCTCCAAACAGCTCTCTTAAGCTAAGATTCTCATTGTCCTGTAAACAACTATTTTTTGGGGATACCACATTTCACAATGGATTACCCACTTGGACAAAGACATCCTTTGCCCCTCCGGGCTGCCCTGAAGATTTTACATTATTATTAACACTAACATTATTTGCAATATTCTTTACATTTGTTCAACTTGGCTTGTTTATGTTCTGCATTTCCGATAAAATTACCGACAACATTTCTAATACATGATCGGAACTAGACACCAATTTCTCTAATATGGACAAAACAGAGAATAACATTTTTTCAATGCAAAATAAAGAATCTGATGGAACACCACGTTTGCCTTCTCCATTGATTGAATTCAACTGTATGCTAGGAAGTAGAAAGAGATTGCCTTCTAATTCAGAGAGGTAGCCCTCAAGGGGTGAAGAACTGATAAAGGAGCGGTAAAGATGTATGTGTGGGTTCGGTATATGGACTCAAAGAAGAGTGACCCACATCCTACGTAAAGTTCAAGGGCGAGCATACAATGGGAATCCCTTGCCCTTTTCCATCTTGAAAGATACAGTCATTATTTGGCCAGGTGAATTCCTCCACAAACTCCCCCTCCTCTTCTACTATGACACAGTTACTATTTGCGAGGGTAACTTCTGGGTCTACATGCGAGCCACCGACCCATCGAGATAGATGTGGAGGCTTGGGACAGGCTCCAGCACCCAGGTTAGAATCTTCTTCATAGAGGGCCCCTTCGGTAGGCAGAGATGGGGGGGCAGCCATAGCTTTTGCCTCTGGCAGACCGAGATCCAGGTCCAAACCCCCAGGAACTCCAAGCACCAAATGAGGACCCAGAGCACTTGCTGCCCTTCACCATACCAACAATGAACAATTCTGGAATCTACTTTGTAGTACTAGGAAATGGGGGCAGTAAATTGCCAAATAATTGCAAAGAAGACACAGCCGAAGATGAAAGCACTGGAAGAGAAGACCTGGAAGCATTCCTGGAAAAAACTCAAAATAGAGAATGATTTGTAGAGTTGCTGTTGGGAGCATCTGTTGCAACTGATAGACTTCCTAATTTTTTGGTTTGAGGCAGAAGAGATTATGCGCCCAGAGCACAATCTCCTCAATGTCATTTTCACTGGGGCAGCAATCAGATGGGGGACTAAAGACCAGGAGTATTGCTCCTTCTAGGAACAAGCTGCACCGGCATAATGCCAGCCCCCTCGGCACTCGAGAGGTCCTTTGGCACCAAGCGCACTTTTGCCACCTCAGAACAATTAACCCACCTCTCCACATGCCTCTTCCCACTTTGAGTCCCAATGTCTATTACTTTAGAATACTGGCTAGTTCCAGCTCCACCAGAAAAAGCAAGTAAATCAAGGTAGGGCGGAACAGGTATAATGTGCCTGAGCCTCAAACAGCAAATTGTTGGACACCTCCAGCATCACCAACAAGTTCAACTTGCCTCTGTGCCTCAGGACCTCTCCACATGATCAGGTAGTTATATCTGCCATCAGAATGACCCCTCAGTGGGTTATCTGACCTACCACCACCACCGCACTTTGCTGCTTTGCCCTACTCTTTGTTTCACGACGCACGACTGCTTCCATGAGGGATAGGAGCTGCAACCCAAGTGTTTTGGATACAGGTGGCTGGTGAGCTCTGACCTCTGTCCTCTATATGCCTTTGTCACACCTCACCACCCTTGACTGCATGGCTAGATGTCTCCGCACCCTGTGGGGCCTCAGCACCTCCTGGACTTAGGCAGGATGGCCGCAAGCACAATGTCTCCACAGATGCTGAGGCAAATAACAGCAACATGCCCTGATGAAAGAAGAAGACAGCGGTGGCCACGGATGGCAGCGGGTGGCAAAACAGTGGGGGCAAAGGGCAGTGGGCTGCAGTGAGGCAGCAACTCCTGCGAGCAGACAGCAACACGAGCATCGGTGTCATCAGGAAACAGCAGAAAAAAAGCACCACCAGCCACAAACTCAGCAGTGACACTATCCTCCTTCCACCAATCAGTCTGCCTTAAATGATCTGTACCCTCCAATCAATGCTTGTTCCCTTTGCCTTCTCTCAGAGAACGAATTTCACCAGTATATCAGCAACAGAACCGCATGAGGCCAAAATATTGTAGCAAAAATATTGAGGACCAAAACATTGTGAGGGTAAGATTTTATAAGCAAGCATAGGTTTGTCATACTTAACTCCACATACATGTACCTTTACATTATTTATCTTTTCAAGGTACCTAGAACTGGAACTAAGAACAGTAAATCTATACTAGCCTTTATGAACTCACCTTCTTAATATCTTGGTCCTCAATATTTTTGTCACAATGTTTTGCCCCACCATATTTTCCTCCTCGATATTCGATCATAGAACCCTTCTAGCATGATTTTTTTCAAATGCCGTGGAGGGTCAGAAAGCAACTATTTCATGCACTGAGCATAGGACACCTAGGGCTTCATTTACATTGCTATTCTGCTGTGCTGCAGTGCATCAAAAGTAAAGGACAGGAATACGCTGCATCTACAAGATACGCGCACATTCCTGTTGATTTCCCCTGCGCAGGTGCACAATGGGCTGCCATGTAGGAATGCAGACACCCTTGCACCATGGTCCAAGTATGTATGCATTGTAGGAGTGATTGTTTTTGTGCAGGAAGGGACATCTTCCTGCACAAAAACAATTACAAGAGGTATTTTGAATGCAGCACAAAGAAAAAGGAAAAACGAGGACCAATAAAAGTATTTCTCCTTGTTGCGCCTCCCGTATGCCTTCCCTGGGGAGGCACAGGAAACTGACACATTCCAAGGTTTAGGAAAACTTGTATATTGGGGAATGGGTCAGGCTCCATGGATGTTGCGTGGGAATACCCACAGCAACACCCATGGAATGCCCTTTTCACATGGAGTAATGCGTGAAAGAGGGACAAATTTACAAGCCTATTAAAAGCCATGCAAGGTGGCTTTACATGGCCTCGTAAATATGGGCAGGCATATTGTGCTGTCAGTGCATCAAAAAACAGTGATGCACCGGCGGTGCAATGGGCTTGTAAATAAGCCCCTGAGTTTGTGACTGAAAGCAATCAGAAACAGCACAAGTAATTAAATGTTTTAGCATGTGTAGAACAGCACAGGGCCCCTAAATTCAAATCTCATTAAACAATTGCTCTTATCGATATATTTGCCACTCGATCTTCTAATTTTGATGTAGCTAAAACTAGGGAATTGACTATTTTTTTTCATATCATTAGAAGCCTTTTTGCCTTTATGGTTGCTCCTGTGACCGTCTGGCACCAAACCTGCTCCCAGAATGAAGAAGAGTTGGATAAAACTCTATACAAAGAAGGGAGACAGTAGGCACCATCCTTGGGTTGAGTAAAACTGTAACCAGAACAAAATACACCTTCTGCATTAAATTTTTAGATATTATGAGGCAAAAAGGAAGCCCTCTATACAATAATGGACATAAACAACTAGAGGGCATATTTTCAAATCCTTTCCGCCACTGGAGCATCACTTATTTTGAAATTCCGGTGGCACACAGTGCAAACCCATATCTACAAGCCCACACAAAGCTACCTTGTATGGCTTTTCATGGTCTTGTAGATAAGATGTAAGGCCACGCAGAGCAAGTCACTGCGTTGCCTTACATTGAGGCAGGGAGGCATGCCACGGGTGTTGATGTGGGTGTTCCCTCGCAATACCCATGGATTTTGATACTGCCCCACATTAACAACATAGCATAAATCTTCCTCTTTCCTAGAGCAGGCGTAACAAGGAGAAATGTAAACATTTCTCCTCATTTTTTCCTCTTTCCACATATACTGCATTCTGCAGAACACATATTATTATTATGAACTTATAGTGCGCTCAGCTACCACAAGGGGTTTCCCTGCGCATGGCAGGAGGAGAGGATGCAAAAAGCTAAGTGAACGGATTAGAAAAGTCAGGTGTTTAGGCCCCTGCGAAAAGCTGGAAAGGACGTGCAGTTCCTCAATGAATCTGGAAGGGAGTTGCAAAGAGGACCCCCGCAACTATCGCTAATGAGATGCAGCATAGGCGTTCCCGTGCCAAAAGCCGCGACAACACCACTCCACAACATTCACTCCGACCAGACAGAACTGCGATAAGAACACAAAACAGACAATAAGGCACGTTAGCAGCACAAAAATAACACCTGCTCTGACCTGGTGCTAAGTCGGACTACAGCCTGCACCACAAAAGGGAGCACAGCCCACAGCCAAGCCTGAAGAACAACAGATGCTCCCGGGCAACTGAACATGCAGCCCGGAGGGCCGAAATGGAAACAACACCCGCCGCAACCACCCCCAGGACCCCCCCTTCCCCGTCCCCCCAACCAAAGACATGGCACATAAGCTACACCCAATCACGTTTAAAATTATACGCATGATGTCGCAGAATCAAAACTGGTGACATGCATGTGTCGTCACAAAAATGAGCGTCACACATTCATTTCCGAAGCAACAAGTCAAACTTTATAAAAATGAACACAAAAATGAAATGAAGACACATTGCGGCTCTCCTCGGGCCAATCCGTAATCCACAGCCTAAAAGGCAAATATCATGATGAGAAGGTGTGTCCTGCGCACATAAAAGGACAGAGAGAGCGAAGGAGAGAGAGAGGAAGAGAGGGAGATGGAGAGGAGAAGAAGAGAGTGGGAGGGAGAGAGAGAAGAGGGGGAGAGAGAGAAGAAGAGAGAGGGGGAGAGAGAGAGAGAGAGAGAGAGAGAGAGAGAGAGAGGAAGAGAGTGGGAGAGAGAGAGATAGAGAGGGGGAGTGAGAGAGAGAGAGGAAGAGAGTGGGAGAGAGAGAGAGAGAAGAAGAGAGTGGGAGAGAGAGAGAGGGGAAGAGGGGGAGAGAGAGAGAGAGAGAGAAGAAGGAGGGGAGAGAGAGAAAAGAAGAGAGTGGGAGAGAGAGAGAGAGAGAGCGAGCGTCGCCCCTGTGCACCCAGGCCACACTGCTCACCTGCTGCCACCGGTGTGTTTCCAACCCCTTGCCAGCATGTAGTGCAGTTCATTAGGTCACACATCTGAGACAGACCTGTCATCTGAAATAGAGTCCAGATACATGTTTGGCACAGTGCACACAATCACACAAGACAATATCGCCTGCCCACCCAGGCACCCCAGCCCCTCCCACCGCCCATCGGAGCATGCCCTCCCATGAACACCCAGGCCGCACAGCTCACCTTCCGCCACCGGCGTGCAGGCAGGAGGTCCCACCACATGCCGCTGCAGGTCACAAGCCTGGGGCCCACGGACATGGCACACTCCACACCATGCCGCCCCGCAGGCCACCAGGTCTCACGTTTGGTGCTGGGTCTTGATTACTCCGTGGCAAAGGACATACCAGGGCACCCGGCCTCATCGCAGCCTGCACACCCGCTCAGCCCAATAGGTGCCACCAACTCTGTGATCCCGGAAGTGACGGCATATGGCGGTAGGCCCGCGCTGCCCACTGGCTCTGGCCTACACTGCGGTCCAGCAGGGCACACAAAACCTGAGCTGTCCGGACCTCCGGGACGGGGCATCTTTGCCGGCTGCACACCCGCTCAGCAGCTTAAGGTGCGGCTGACTCAGTGCACCCAAAGTCACCGTCCTGTGGTGGGGTGCCTGTGCCGGCCGCAATGCTCCAGGTGCCACTAACCCTGTGCAAGCCCAGTCAGTGCCACGTGGTGGCAGGCCTGTGATGGCCGCAAGGCCTCGGGTGCCACTAACCCTTTGGAAGCCGAGTCAGCGCCACGTGGTGGCAGGCCCGTGACGGACGCAAGGTCTTGGGTGCCACTAACCCTGTGCAAGCCAAGTCAGAGCCACGTGGTGGCAGGCCCATGACGGCCGCAAGACCTCGGGTGCCCCTAACCCTGTGCACAACAACTCATGGGCCCTTTATGATTGAGAACCGTGGAGCGTCCGTCATCCAGTCACCACCGGCAGAGGGGAATGTGACGTCGTTGGCCCCTTATGTTGGCGGAGTCACATGGCCTGTGACGCCTGTGCTGGATGGGTGTGGTGTGCGTGCAAACCTGCCCTCAGGGAGTGGCTGTGATATGCGGACAACTAGACCAGTGACCAGCACACCACCAGCGGGTATGCCTGCAACGGATAGCAATGAGAGCCCCCCCCTCGGAGCGTAAGAGGAGTGCAGGGCTTGAACAATGACACGTGGGATCTGGGCGTGGTTCAGTCCATGTCCGGACATGGAAGTGACTGATGTGTGTGTCCCTGTTGTACTGTTCACGGGACCAGGTACACAGTATGCTATGTAGCACCCTCTGAATAGCATCCCACAGGATGAGCATCATTGGCGCAAGGGACATCACTGTCCCTACATTCACCCTTTCACCCAGACACTCTTACATGGATGATGAACAACATGACACAGCAGTGCGTCACTGGATGTTTATTGCACATCTAGTGCAGTCCTGCAGCTTGAGTGGTACAGGGCAATGCTGAGCACACTACACAATATGGGCCCGTGGAGGGCCAGCCAGAGTCCATCCGGGGATGACAAGTCCTGCGGAAGAGGTAGGGTACTGTCTGCAGTGTGGTTGCCGTGTCATTGGTCATCAAACAGGATATGGCCGTCAACGTCGCTGTCCAAGGTGAGTGCATTGGAGTGTATCGGGGGTCAGTGGTAGGTCATGGGGCCATGTGCATCATTGTCCCCGGATGTGTGCTCTACCCCACCTGTGGGTGTTGCAGTACCGGCTGGGCAATGTGTGCCACTGACACATCAGGGGCCAGAGGAGGGTTGTCGGCTGCCCTGTGTGGCAGTGACACATCAGGTGCCAGAGTGGATGCGCCTGCCGCTTTGTGGGGCACTGACACACCAAGGGGCAGAGATGTGGATGGTGTAGGGTCAGCAGCATTCATCAGTTCCACGCCTTGTGGCAGCAATGCTATGATGATGATCTGCAGGGCATGGTAGATCCCTGCTACATTTCGCTGATGTACAGTGCTGGCTGCCATCCTTTCCGTCTCCATCCGCACCATGTCCTTCATGAGCCTCTGCATGTGTGCAAGTTCATGGCTGCTATTGCTGGAGCCCCTCTGAGTGGACAGGTGTGTTTCTCTCCACATCAGGACTCCAGCGATGTTAGTCAGGGCTCATTGGAGGCCATGGAGCGGGCCTAGACACCCATGGATGGTGTCCAGTTTGGAAGCCATGAGGTCACACCCCACCCGCACCTGCTCAGCCGTCTCCCTCTGGGCCTCCAGCACACGGCGTTGGAAGGCCATGTGTTGTTCCTGGGGGTCTTGGGAGACTAGCGGGGCCGTGGGTGCCTCCTGCTGGATGGTCTGGGTGATGGGTGGGGTCTCCTCAATGCAGCTGGTCAGCCCTGAGCCTGGAGGTGAGTCGCGGATGATGTCAATGATGTCTAGGAGGGCATGGGTGTTGATGCTGGGGTTGTCTGCCTCGTCATCAGTGAAGAGTGGCTGGGACTGCTCTGCAGGGGGTGTTGACGGTGGCCCTGCAATGTGAAGGGGAGATGGTGTATTGCTATGTCTCCACATGTATGTAGCCGCATGGTACATTTTGACATGTACGCATGTCAGACATAATTGTTAAGAACAACATCCACTAACACCACTTCGCTTAATCTTTATTCCTCGCGTTTTTTTTGTTTCCCATAACTTTATTGATAAGGTCCTTCGCGCATCAAATCAGTTCGGTGCGTTTTTCATTCACTCCTGGAATCATTTGGAACATTTACATGTTTCCAATTATTTCACTTAGTAACACAATCGGATACTACTTATGGTATAAACTCCATAAAACACCTATTTAGATTTCGTAGTTCCGCTCCGCTGCCGGCAGCAATCGAGTCTTTCTTCTATACAATGTTTCCCTCCAGTCTTTTTTTAGTGTCTACGCCCACGGCGTGACGATAAACTTGTCTGAAACTGACGAGCAGCAAACCGCGACCGAGAGCGCCCGTGGAAGCACACTTCGCTACTAATCTTTCCCGATTTGGTAAGCAAACCTCTCCATTTGGCTCCATTTCATTATGGGCTTCTACCTTTACACTCGACTGAAACATAAGGTCTTATCCTTCCCTTCTATTTACAGATTGGTTGTTTACATTCAACTCCGGTCTTGGCTCTTCTTATGCCAAACGGCTTCACCGCCACCTGAACCTCTTTAATCAAGGTGAGCTTCGCTTTAAACAACAGCGTTCACCGTTGTTATGTCTTACATAGCACAGCTAAAATTTAGTTCTTATTTCCGCAGACTTTTTAATTTCGCTGCAACATGAAAACACGTAGAACCATACAATGACCAGGTACGATGTTGGGTTTTTTGCATTTTGATTTCTACCAATCAATACAGAGATCAGTTCTCCTCAACTCTTATTTTTGAACTTCTTTCTTAGAAAATGAACACGTAACACATGTGAATTTCCCAAAAGGTATCGTATACCTCATTTTAAGTTCAAAGCACTATTTTATGATCACGCAACGCGCAGATTTTGATATCTTCTCCTTTCTTCTTCAACAGTTTACCCCTGACGAAGGGACCACAAATGTCCCGAAATGCATTGGGTGTTTGGAACGTTATTTAATTTGCTATTTGTGTTCATCATTGTATAAGTGTATACATATTGAATGACAATGTATACTGTGGAAACTCATATGAAAAAATTGAATATGATCATTGTAAATTTGATGTGAAATGAATTAAATGTTTGAAATAACTACACAGCAGTGCATATTGCAGTCCTAGTTAATTCTATACTAGGCCACCCCCCTTATACATTTTGACATTCAGACAGCATGGCATTGTACATTGTGACAGTCTGTGAATCTGGGCGATGGCCCAGAGTCATTGAGGGTGTGCACTGTGCTGTGCTTGATTGTGCATGTGTCCCATCGTGGCCATCTCCACCCGTCCTCCCAGTACCTGGTGGTCCCTCACCCTGTTGCGGTTGTGTTGTGTCCTGTTGAGCAGTGTCCGGTCCCCCGACTCCCACCACAGGAGCCACACTGAGGACTGTCGACACCATCTCATCCATGTCATTCAGCTCAAGCTGTGGTGCTGGGCCCCCACCTCCAGTCTGCAACGCTGCCTTCTGTTTGGCTGCGAGTTTCTCCTTGGTCTTCCGCTTGATGTCATTCCATCGCCTCTTGACCTCGTCCATTGTCCTCTTGTGCTCTCCGACGGCATTTACCTTGTCCACGATGTCCCGCCATATTCCAGCTTTGGTGCCCAATGACACGTTGGAGGTGACGAACAGTTGTTGATCGTGTTCCATCACCTCTGTCACTATGATCCTGTTTGTCTGTGGACTGAACTTCGTCTTCCTCTTCTTCTTATCCTTCCCGTTCCTTGTCCCTCGAGGTCCCAGGCTGGTCGTCCCGGGTGCTTTTGGGGTTGCGCTCGTCCTCTGCGCCTGCTCCAGCTGCCTCCATGGTGCTTGGGTGTTGGTCAGTTTGTGTTTGGGTGTTTTTTTCTACTTTTATGGAGATTTTTCCCGCCGGCCAGATGTGTGTTGCAGGCCTGGCTCTGCTTATCGCTGGTTTCCTCATTGTGCTTTGGCCCATCGCAGGTTTTTTGGTGTTGTGGTTTGTGTTTTTATCTCCATCGAGGTGGTTGTGTCGCGGATATTGTTCGCGGTTTTGGCAGACTATCGCATTGTACCGCCTTGTTGTGAATTCCAAGTTGACACAGGGTTATTTTCCCGTGATGGGCTGCGATGTTGAGAGTTGTGTTAAGCTACTCTTGCGGTAGTTATCACACACTCTTGTGAATATACCACAGTGTATTTCTATCCTTTCAAATAGGCATTGGGCAGCACAGTAAAATGACTAGCGACGCTGCCCTGCACCAAATCCTTTGCAAATGTGCCCCTTGATTTCCACTTTTAAACACTCCTAATAATAGCTCCATCCTCCTTTGGCATAACATCAGTTCTTTCACTTCACTTGTGTAGACATGCTGGTTCTTAAACAAATAAAAAATGGGACTATTCTCTTTTATTGATCGTTTGCTAAGAGAAAGCTATTTCACTTGAGATGGAATATCCTCAAACGAAAACACAAACTTCATTCAGTCTAAGCGAGCTCAAACTGGCAGTTCCAGTTTCCTCATTCCTACTCTGAGAAAAGTTTAGAAAAACTGTGAAGAAGGGATATAAAAGGTATTCCTCCGAATTTTGACAAAGCAATAAAGGCGGGTTCCTAGGCCTACTCGGGAATTTAGTAGAGCAGGAACAGCTTTCAGGATCATCAGGCAAGCTGGACAACTAAATGTAGTACCTATTTCACAGAGAAATTTCTATGAGCAGGTGTAACTTACTTTTGTACTATTCATAGCATACTCCCACATTTCAGGAGTACGCCAGAAGTCCTCCTGCCCATAGTGTGTTTTAAGAAGTAAATATACGTTTTACTGTGAAAATGTTTACTCTTTTTTTGGACATTGAAATTTGGAGCACATGCTACTTTCAGCCATTTCATAGCTGAAAAAAACGCCATCTTCTCTAACTAAAAGCTACTGTCTTGTCTTCATTCTTTATTATATATGTATTACCGTCAATATTTGTTTCTTTAGTTCACATATATGTTTTGTGTTCACTGTTTCAAATTATCCATTTATTTGGGTTCCTTAAGCCACTTTTCTTTAGTATTATATGACTATCCTTTATATAGTGTGCACTTTCACTACTACTTATAAAGACTCCAATAATGAAAGGAAATGCATTTTATTATGCGCATCGGAAAATATGTACTTTAACCCGATTGCAGGCCATGTTTCTTTCACCAGAGCAGTACCAGGAGGTTCTATAGGACCCCTTGTAATCTATCCTTTTCCAATCAGTTCTACAGATTTTATTGCTTCCTTTATTCTGATAACCTTTCCTGTATATTTTGTATAGCTTTTATCGTGCACAGAATGGCACTTCTGATTCGAGCAGTAATTGCATAAATAAAATAAGTGGGTTGATACTAAAACATCAGAGATACTTTGTTCACATGTCCTCACATGTCTCTAAGGGGCATATTTACTAAGAGCTAACATCACAGAGCGTCAGTATTTCCAACGTTCTGGTGGAGTTAAGTCCTTCCCCTTATTTACAAGGCAGCGTTAAGTCACTTATGTGTGGCTAACGCCACTTGGTAAATAATGCCCCTATCCACGCAGAACGTAGCGTGAAAGGGCCGTGCAATGGGTGTTGCAGTAGGCGTTCTGCTGCAACATCCATTGCTTTTTGCCGCAGCCCCCTAATTACAAGGTATTGAGCAGTGCCATAAATATCACCAGGCAATACCTGGTCTTAAGCAGGCAATGCGAGGATAAATGTTTCAATTCTCCTCACATTTTGGTCTTTCCATGTGTGCTGCATTCTGCAGCACACACAGAAACAGCAAAGTGTCCCTTCCTGCACATAAGCAATCACTCCTGCATCTCAGGCACCCTAAGGCAGCTTATTTAGTGCCAGTGCTAGGGTATTCTTGTAGATACGGCAAATCCCTGCATTTTGAAACTGACGAAGCGTGGCGTTACCAATTTTGGCGTAACACCGCACTTTGCCAGTTTCTAGTAAATATGCCATTTGTTTTAGAGTCAGGACATGGGAGTCAAAAAATCAATACTAGCGTCATTTACATGAAAATAATGGAAAAGGCTGTTAAGTATTTCGTTTATTTTAATATAATCTTTTATGAAATAAAAACAGAAGATGGAAAAAAGCTACTATGAAAAGAGACACAATAATATTACTGGCAATGGGATACTCCATGTAGATTGGGGAATTTCTTCGTCTGGATTAACCACTGCACAATCTAATATTACTTGCATTCAATTTCATGAGGGTTATTTATATAGTTAACCTGCATGAAGAATTAATACATTATCTTAAAAAATATCGCTTTTGGTATTGTTAGCTATGCAGACAATTAAACTACTAATATAAAAAAATCACTGGGGAAATCTGAGGTTGCTCACTAAATGGAATGAGTAATGAAATGTAAAAATCATATGTAAAAAAAAACTCCTCCTGAGGCATCACTTCATTTGCCAAGGGTTTTATTTGCTGTCATCTCTTTTTGTCATATAATTCTGACTTGAGATAACATGGTGCAGAGTAGCTAGCTAGACAGAAAAACGGCACAATGGTGGAGAAGAAATCATCAGTATGAGATTATATAATTTAATTAAAATACTTTTGTGCACAAATACAATCAGGAGTTAGGCTACCAACAAATTGGTTGGTTTATCACATCAGGCATCAATTAATTATTGAAGACATTGGGTCCAATTCAAAAAGAAAGTCAGAAATGTGGCCCCTTAAGTTCTTTCGCAGCTTGTAGTAAATCATATACTTTTTAGGCATTCCGTCTGGAATCTGGGAGTATGGTTAGAAAGCTGTGACAGTCATAAATTCAGAGGAGTACACATGCAAATCTATTTTGCATTCCATTTGCAGCCATACAAAATAATTTGTGTATTTATAATTGTAGGTAGTGCACATTCACACCTACATAAATGCAACACTGTAGTGCAATTGCACTTTAAAACAGTTTTTTTCCTGAGTAGAAATGTCTACCCCTACATACTCAAGAGCTGTTGGATGTCGTCTCCCCAGACCCACCATGGACACAGATGTACTCCTGTACCAAGATAGGATACACACAACCACATTTGTTTATGAATATGCGCAAACTCCATGGAGCATTCCCAACCTAGAATGTAATATTGCCACCCCGGCAGGAATCTTTACTCTCATGAAAAGTAAATGTGAGTAAATACTACTACAATGTTTAAATTCAGATTTAGAGACTCTGAAACAAGGAATTAATTTCATAAATCAAGACTTTTGGATAAGAAAGTTAAGCTTACATATCTAAATAGGATTCTCCAATATACTTATTCTTTACTCTACAATGACCCAACACCAAAACCCTTCAACAGTAAGGATTCAAAAAGTTAACTTGTATCATTTGGTTTAATGTAATATTTGATCAGTTACTATAACTACATATTTTAATGAATAGGTTCTGAAATGAAAGTTCTGCATGGAGGTGGGATGCTGTGCCACCCTGGTCTTGTATGTTTCATGAAAACCTTATGCATGTTTTCCATTAATGAGAAAGACAATGCAATGTGTCCAGTAATGTAACTCCTCATTCCAGTTGTGCTGCATCATAGCTGTGCTCTAATGTTGAGGGTGGCACCCAAAGTACACCTCTCTAGTCAAGGCAAATATAGTCCCTGTTTCCAGGGCAGGAGAGTCTTACAGTGATAGTAGAATTACTTCAGTTTGGAAGGTGAACGCCTTTGTGCCTGTGCCACTATGGAGAGACAGCCTAACATTTCCATCTGTATAAAAATTGGAAGTCTTCCTTAATCATGCTCTTTTGCCTTCATCTTTTATGGGACAGCACTGATTTTCAGCTAGAGTCACACTATACAAATATCTCATACATACACCTGTTTTAAGTGTGTATGATTGGATGTCTGGATTCACAAGGGTACCTGGCCTGGGGAATGGTGGATCCATTGAACTCTACGTGTGTGAGTGTCTCAAGGAGGTGGTGCACTTGTGTGAGTTGCCCAGTTTCCATCTTGGGAATGTTAGCTTGCACATTCACTTTCTCTTGTCCCCCTCAAAAAAAATTGTTTCTGTGGGTTTGGGGAGGTAGCCCACCAGCCTACTGAAGTTAGCAACAGATCCTCTGACAGAGCTGGTTTCACCCCAACACCATTTTCTCCAAAACTTGCCTTCGTAAATTATATGGTCTCTCATCTGGAGACCCATTCCGCCTTAGCTAGTTAATGAACTGACAGGTTAAATGATGGATGAGCAAGTACCAATCAGGTAATGCCCATACATGCTTGGAGAAGCCCATTTTCCACATTTGAAAAATTCATATAAGTTGATTAGCCAGAACCGCACTTATGTACAGGACAATGTGATCAATACAGTGTTCAGTGATTTTTCTACTTCAAAGTAGGAAATAGATCTCAATGTATCTTACAGTACAATACAATTCAGGATTGATGCATCTGCTGGGTGCCACTGTCACTGATCCAGACTAGGGTATGATCTGGAAAGACTCTGGAAGTTCTTTTGATATGGATCTGTGTGTAGAGGATGGACTGCTGGCAGATGTGAGTAACTGGAAACCAACAATAAGGTGGACTGATCAGCCATCCCTAAAAATCAGAGCATAGCTTCCTAGAATGACTTTGAGACAGCAGAATGAGTTACATGTAGACTGGAGAACACCTGGGAGCACATTTACTTTTTATTCATGCAAAGTGATGCAGCAATTGAACTTGCTGCATTGGCTGAATGGGAGAGAGCAGAATTCCTCCATATTTACGAAGATATGTAGCATTTCTGCTTGCTTCTTTTGCGTGCACACTATGTGCTGCCTAGTGCCAATGCAGGCGCCTTTAGAACATAGTGCAGTGTGCCTGCATTACACCTTCACGCATAAAAACAACACTTAGAGGCATAATACTCTTTCAGTATGTGTTGCAGAATGCAGCACACATTGAAAGAGGAAGTAACAAGGAGAAATAAAGATGTTTCTCCTCGTTAGTCCTCTTTCAGGAAGGCATGCCAACTAGGTAGGTGCACACCCAGGTGTGGAAGTCTTTGCAAATAAGGGTTTGCGTCAAGATACATGGGTGGATGCATGGCTACGCCCATGCTTCAGCCAGGTAACGCCTACCCAACACAAAGTAAAGTGAGGCAGTAATTGGCATTGCCTTGCATTACTTTGTATTTACTAAACCATGCAAAGACACACAAAGTGATGCAACCCTGATGCAAAATCATAGTAAATCTGGGCCCAGGTCTCCCAAAGCAGCTTCCAAAGAAGCAAGAGCTCTAGCCCAATGACATCGGGAATAAAGTGAAGAGTGTCATTGTCAACCAATGCCATTGGTGAGCCTGCTTTGTCCTTGACCCCCGACATGCCATTGGGAGCCAGTATTGACCTCCATAAAGGCCCCCTGAAGGTCTGGGGTATCTTCAACTTAACCTACTTATCTTGACTTACAATCATACAGTTAGCTCTAGGAGATTGTGCTGGTTCTGGAACCATTCATACTCAAGCTGTTCTAAAGATATCTTATGAACCGCCAGCCAGAACCTACATTCCAATTTAATACCTGACTTAGAGTTTGGTGGACTGTGCTCCATTCCACCAGGGCAGCACAGGCATACACTACTCTGATCTGGTGATCTATGGTCCTCCATAGTTAGAGCTTTTAGCCTGCCTGCCAGAGTTCTCTGTTTCTTCAGAGCAGACACCACTATAGTAGATCCTCTGAAGGCATTGTCATTTTGCTGAGAAACCACCATGTTTCATATATTCACTCTTTAATCCTCACCCTACCAAACGTATCTATTCCCTATTTTTATTTATTAGATTAGTGTGTATTTTTGTGTTTGTGTATTTTAAGATTTTGTGAACATTCTTGGGTGTTTTTTCGTGACTTTTTGTATTTTGTTTATTTTTTCTTTAACTTCCTAATTTCTTCTTTCCTTTCCTTCCTTTTCTCTCTTTTCTCATCTTTTTTGATCCCACCCAATGCCATGGCAGAGGGTCGTCTTCCTTGCGGGTGGCACAGCTGCCCAGGTGTGCAGCCCTGGGCAACCATTTGCGAGGAGGATGTGGTAGCACTAGTTTTTTTTATGCAGTGCCACCTCCCCTCCATGCTGGCAGCAGGTGGCAGTCACTGCAGCAGATACCCCCTGCAGGAGCAGTGGCAGTGCGTGCAGCGCTCCAGCCAGGCTCGGCGCACCATCTAACAGCTGACGCACCACCGGGAGTATATCTTAGACTGGGCACAGGACCTGCTCAGCATGATAGGCGTCGAGATTCTTGGGCTCGTGAGTATTAATTATTTGTTGTGTTTGTGTTCTACAAAAGTTTTTCCCGAATAGCATGCTGCTCACACTCAGAGATAAGTTATGTTTAGTTTACATTGGAATATTATTATTATGTGAATCTGTTTCTAGTTTCTGCTAGGCGGGTGCTCAGCTCTACCTAATCAAACTCATCATCGGCTCTCACTGTGTCTGTTTAATTAAGAAGCCATTGCAGACCGTCCTCCTGTCACCATAGTGAATCAATGATATCAGTGAGTAGCGCGTTCTCTCTGTGACTTTGTTTATGTGGCTCATACAGTTCCAACCTATTTCACAGTGATGTGTAGTATGCATGTATTGCAGAAAAAGGGAGACTGGATTGGTCCATATTGGGGAATGAGAAATTAGAATAGAATCAAAGATCACTCACTGCAATGCATTAGTTCCAAATGTCGTTTTTTAAAGGAAATTTTGAATAGGGATTTTAGTATTAATATGGGCAACTCAATAACTTGTTAGACTCAAAACAAATACTATAGGTAGCCTATTTTAGAAAAGTACAATCATGTGACTGTGTTTGCCTGTCATATTAGTTTTGTGGAGATTAACAAAATCACTAATCTGTTTTTTTTTTATCTTCTTCATTTCTTACATCAGCACCTAAGGGCAATAAGAGGGAGGTTGTAGAGGGTCTGGGAGTAGCTGGTCAGCAGTTGGCACAGACCACCAGCACCACTGGAGAGTGCTCTGCTACCCCACTAAGTCCTATTATTTTTTATTATTATTTCCCTAATGTTGGGTTTTATGATTGTTTTTTTTTTTAAATAACATTTTTATTGAAATCAAAATCCACAACAATTCAGCAGTCATGACACATAATGAACACCCACACAGGCGGAATACATATTTGGGCACTGGAGATGACAAGTAGTACATCAAGGGCAATAAGCGCCGAAACAATTCAAGCATTGAAACATTACAAGGTGGTTCACTGTACATTTGAGGACCCCTGGGCCCCATCCCACCCAGTCGTAGCTAGGTGGCCTTAAGAGTTCAGGTCACCGCGCTTGCCCCCAGTTTGTCCAGGATAGCCTGTCTCTCCCGTCGTAGTTCCACCATTGGAGAAATACAAATGTCCCCGATATTTATTCCAGCGTCCCCACTTGTGGTCCCACTTCCTAAGGCAACCTCGACTCTTATAGACCGTTTTCTCCGCCACCATAGCTAGATCCATATCATTGGCCCAGACACGCAGCTGCGGCACGGCGGCCACCCCCCACTTCTGGGCAATATTCCTTTTAGCGATGGCCCAACCCAACGCAGCACACTCCTGCTCCGCCTGAGTGAGGTCCGTAGCTTCCCACACATTTAACAGGCAGAGCTGAGGAGAGGGGGCGACTGGTTTTCCTATGGACCTCGCCATCTGTCGGGTGACTGCTGTCCAATAATACTGTACCAGGGGGCAAGCCCACAGAATATGTATAAATGTACCTATCTGATGACAGTTTCGCAGGCAGAGCTCGTCTGGACGCCTTCCCAATTTACACAACAGGGGTGCATCAAAATACACACGGTGCAGCACTTTGAGCTGAACCAGGCGGAGTCGAATTGGTATTGCCACTTCCCTAGGGGAAGCTAGCGCGTCTCTCCAATCCTCGTCAGCCATGTCACCCACATCCGTCTCCCACCTGGCACGTGTTTTCTGCATTGTGTCGGCGCGATTGTTAATTAACTTCTTATATGTTAAGGAGATAGCCCTGCGGTCCATTGGATCCAGCACCAGCCTGTCTTCCAAGAGAGAATAGTCTGGAAGGGACGCCCCCGCGGGCAGGGCGCTGTCGATAGCATGGCTAATCTGTAGATATCGATAATGTTCTGAGGTTGCGAGCTGGTATTTAAGTTGAAGCTCAGCGAAGGACGCCATCCTGCCTTTAACCCACACATCCCTCACCGTAGAAATACCAATAAGGTCCCATTTATCGAAACCCGTGCAAGTGCTCAGCCGTCCCAGACAATCAGGTTCCCAGAGTGGAGTGGCAGCCGCCCATACCACCCCATGCGTCGCTGGAGCAGGTGCCAGATTCCCACCGTTTGGGCCGTAGCGCCAGTCAAGTCCAGTTTTTTTGGGTTCGAGTACAATGCCCTGCTATAACCTCCCTTCCCCAAAAGCCAGCGGTCCGTTTGGAAGCTAGGGTCATCATGAGACCCGAACACCCACTGGTTGATTGCGATCAGTTGTGCTGACTGGTAGTAAAGGCGTAAGTCTGGCAGTCCTATCCCACTGTCGTACCAGCCCATAGTCAGTTTTTGCATTGCGATACACGGCGGCCCGGTATCCCATAACAGTCCACGTAGTGTTGCCTCAATCTTCAAAAAATAGGCGTCTGGAATCGGAATGGGCGTATTCTGAAGGGCATAGAGAAAACGGGGGAGGGCTAGCATCTTAAAAAGGGCTGCCCGGCCCAGGAGTGTAAGGGGCAATGTCTTCCAATGGACCACGTCGGAGCTGAACCGCTGCAGTGGGCCCACTAGGTTTCGCTCATAGAATAGGGATGAGTCCGACGTTATGAAAATGCAGAGATATTGGAAACCCTGTAATGCCACCGGAATATTATATCCCCTAGGACTATGCGGCGAGTCACCCCAAAGGGGATACATCTGGGACTTGGACCAGTTGATCTGGTACCCAGAGTGGGCCCCAAATTTATGAAAAATATGCAGTACCCGACGGACCGAACGCGCCGGGGAAGCCAGATATAACAAAATATCGTCCGCATATGAAGAGATACGGTCCTCATGATCTGCTGTCCATTTAAGGCCCCTGAGTTCCGGGTCGCTTCGGATCCAGACCGCAAGTGGCTCAAGTGCCAGAGCAAAAAGGAGCGGCGACAGTGGACAGCCCTGTCACGTGCCACGGCCGAGGGAGAAGGAATTCGAAAGGTGGTTGTTGAATGATACATGAGCCGTGGGCAAGTTATATAGTAGTCGGATCCACCCTATTAGCCGCAGACCCAGCCCCACCCGGGCCAGGACAGCGAAGTGATACTCCCAGGCCACCGTATCGAACGCCATTGTGGCATCAAGTGCGAGTAATAGCGCTTCCTCATGGATGCGGCGCAAATTACATGCGGTATTACGGTCTGGCATGAAACCCGACTGGTCCGGGTGGATTAAGGCCGTGAGATATGGAAGCAGCCGATTGGCCAGTAGCTTTGCCAGGATTTTGGCTTCTACTGTGATCAGGGAAATGGGTCGGTACGATGCACACTCATCCGCTGGTTTGCCGGGTTTGCGGATAACCACTATGGTAGCGGTGCGGATATCAGCTGGGAGGACGCCAGTCTCATAGCACTCCTTATATAAATTCAGTAGGTGTGGTGCCAGTGTCAGAGCCATAGATTTCATGAATTCTATCGGTATTCCGTTGGGGCCCATGGCCTTTCCGGAACAGATATCTCGGATGGCTTTTTGAATCTCCTCAATTGAGATATCTGCCTCCAAAGCCTCCTTATCTTGCTGGGAGACAGATCGCATTTCAATAGTGGCAAGGAGGTCCGCCGCCCAATGCGCCTGCGAGTTCTGTGGCGGAGTATATATTCGCTCATAATACTTTGCAAACGTTTCGGCTATGTTTTGAGGGTCAGTAATCAGCACTCCGTCCGGCCTTTTGACCGCCCCCACCCATCGTGCACCCAATTCCTTACGTTCCAGCCATGCCAGCAATTTACCGGTGCGCTCCCCCAGTTCATAAATTCTGTGCCAAGTAGCGAGAGCGCGTCGGTTGGCCTCTTCAAAGAGCAGTTGCTTATAATCCTGTCTCTTAACCTCGAGCAGGTGTTGGGTCTCGGTGGTAGGGGCGTGTGAGACCCCCTGCTCGAGCTGTAGTATCTCCGTCTCCAACTCACTAACCCGTCGCCTACGTTCAGTCTTGTGTCCCGCAAGCAGTGACAACGCCCGTCCCTTGATAACTGCTCCGTAAGCGCCCCATAGTGTTATCGTCGACACCACCGACCCCACGTTTTCCTCAAAATAGTAATCCGTATCTTGCCTCAGGGAGTCTCTAATGTGAGGGATTTTCAGCAGTCAGGGCTGAATCAGGATGGGACCAGGTTGCCGTACTATATTGGCTCCAAAGAAAGATCTTACCGGGGAGTGGTCGGAAATCCCCCGCGCTAAGGTCGAGGAATCAGTGAAGTGTTGGATATGTTGCGCCTGTGTGAACAGGTAATCAAGCCGTGAGTGACTGCCGTGCACCCCAGATTGAAAAGTATAGCTCGCATCTCGGGGGTGTGACCATCTCCAGACATCCACCAGGCCGAACACCTCCGCAAAATTGCGCAGTTGCGAGCCCCGCGGATCGTCCCGCCGGGGAGGAGTGCGATCTACGGTCCCGTCCATCGTCAGGTTAAAGTCACCGCCCAGAACCATGGCTCCCTCCGGCAAGGTCATTAAGATTGTCCCTACATCTGCCAGGGTCTGGCGCTGAAGGCCCGGCGGCGCATACACTGAGAGCATATTGAGGACTTTCCCCTCCCAGCTACCGGAGCAAGCAACGTACCTACCCTGAGGCTCAGTCCGGGTGGTGTGAATCACGTAGGGGCAGCCCTTCCGCAGGAGGATCCCCACCCCTCTGGATCCTGAGGTAAAGCCCGAGTGCGCTACCATACGATACCCCTTCCGGTCTAGGGCCTGACAGGAGTTACCTATGAGATGCGTTTCTTGTAGCAACACCACATCTACGCGATGTCGATGAATATATTGTTGCACTATACCCCATTTAATTTTGTCGCCCAGCCCATTGACGTTCCAGGTCATTAGGCTAAGTCCTTGACCCATAGCCTAAGATCTTAATAGCAACATGTATGATTGGTCGGGGTAACCGTTGCAGAGACGTCTGTAGTACTCACCCCCGAAAACAGCACCAGCCGCCACCATGCCCTTCCTGAAGACTAGGGAGAGGAGACCAGGAACCTGTAGGTGAATACTCCGTGCCACATATCGATAAAGAATGCCGTGCAGGACTGCTGCAAGAAAACAATAAAAACCATCCCCCCAACAAACTGAATCAAAGCATGCAATACCCATGAAAATACCCCCCCCTCCCTGCCTCCCTGCGAAACGGGACTAGAACCGCCCGCCTCCCCCAACATGCAGAGTGCCTGTCGCCCCCCCATAACCACTGTGAGGTAATGTGCGACACCCCACTCCCATCATAGCAACTGACATCTTATAAGATCTGTCCCCCTCTCCCAACCCTATTCCCGCCAGGCCCGAGGAGTCTGTTTTAGCACTGCTGGATTGCCGGAGCCCCACCAAGCCAGTACCAACTTGCCGGAATGAGACCCCCCCGAAGCGGTCTAGAAAACAGTTCTACCGGACAAGTATACAGTTGAGGAAAGTTAGGAAATTTGAGAGATAAAGCAGCAGGGTTTTAGGCGAGTGCACAGCCTGGACTTGTCACTAATCAGTAGTGAAAGTATTGCCCACCTCAAATGGCCAGCTGCTTAGGTGACCACAAATATAACATATATCCACAAGTATGAGAGGCAACACAAAAACAAAAGTATTGAGTAATTTTCAAAGTGAAAAACTGAGTGTTGACTGTAGAAAATTTTCATAAATCCATTTATTTCAAACTTCAGTGCGACCTGATCCGCAGCCAATGCGTTTCGTAGTAGCGTAAAGAGAACAACTGGACCCAGAAATGAGTCTAACTAGGTGATAGGCCAGTGATCGTTGAGCGTCCGTTTGGGTGTGCACCAAAAAGAGTCTATACTGCCAGGTTCTAATCGGTCGAATTGTGTGAATCTCCGTGAGTAAAGTTCAGCCAGAGTCCGAGGCGCGATGAATCACGTCGTGTTGAGACGGATATCTCTTTACGCTACTACGTAATTCAATTTGACGTGTGCTCATATACTATTAACCTAGCCTTGAAGAAGCCCATGCTTGGGCGAAACGCGTTGGCTGCGGATCAGGTCGCACTGAAGTTTGAAATAAATGGATTTATGAAAATATTCTACAGTTGTGTGGACTCAACACTCAGTTTTTCACTTTGAAAATTACTCAATACTTTTGTTTTTGTGTTGCCTCTCATAGTTGAGGAAAGTCACTCTATGTGTGTGGAGGCCCGGCTATCACCCCCAGATGTCTACAGTGAAGGACCCTGGTGGCAACATAACAAATGGATAAACTTACCCCCCCTCCCAGGTCCCTCCCATTCTAAGCATTATATCAGCTTGAGGATAGTAATTTGTCTCCTGACACCAGCTGGGGAGTTCCGGAGTGGCCATGCTAGCCCCTATACCATCTTACCAGCGTCCAAAGTTAGGGTTCCCCCGAAGGGCCCAGGGCCCCAGAGTCTGAACATAAAGGAGAGCGACTCTGCTGATGCCAATCATCAGCCGCATCCGCCGCCGAGGGTCCCTTTTTCTTCCGTTTGTCTACAGTGCGCCAGCCCTCCAGCCAGTCCCAGGCGTCCTCCGGGCGCATAAAGAACCACGATTTGCCATCCGCCTCCACTCGCAGCTTGGCAGGGAACAACATTGCGTACTTGACCCCCTGGTCACGGAGAGCTCTTTTCACCTCCAGGAAGCTACGTCTTTGTTTCTGAACTCTGAGGGTAAAGTCCAGGAAGAACGTGATTTTGCTGTTCTCAACAGTGACGGGTGGAGCCGCTCTCGCCGTTTGAAGAATATGTCTCGGTCCCGGAAATTAAACACTCGGGCAAGAATTGGTCGAGGAGGGGCCCCCGGCCTAGGGCGACCCCCCGGGCACCCGATGGGCTCTTTCAATGGAGAAACACTTGGAGAGCCCCCGGGGTTGTAGGTGTGTGAGGGCCAAGTCTTTGACAAAGAGGTCCACTGCTTGTTCCTCCGCCCGCTCCGGAACGCCAATAATTCGAACATTATTCCAACGCATCCTGCCTTCATAGTCGTCCAGCTGCCGGGCGATTGCCTCATGGGAAGCGCGCAGGTCAGCAACTTCGCATTTGAGGAGGTCGGTGTCGTTTGACAGTTCTTTTGTGACACTTTCCACTGTCCCCATGCGGTCTGCGATCTTTCTCACATCCTCCCGAATCAGACCCACATCGGTGGCCACAGTGTCGATCCGATTTTCAAGGGACGCCTTGACGGCAGTGATGGCGTCTAGGAGGTCTTTATTCATCGGGCCTACCTTACTGTCCGAGGCCGGCATCTCAACCCGATCACCGCCCAGCGGTTGGTGCCATGCAAATTTCTCTAGTTTGGTCTGTGTCGCCGTTTTGCTGTTCCGCCCGGAAGCATGATCCCTTTTCAGGGGGTACTCCCCAGCTATAAGGTGCAGCCGCTAATCCCCACCGCCTGCGGTGGAAAACGCCACCCGGCCTGTCGGCTTTCACTGGCTACACCCCAGCCGCCGGGACGCCCCACTAGGCCTCGATATCCTGCAATGGAACACGGCTATGGCAGGCCTCCGTCTTCCGTGCACCCGAGTCCCATCTGCGATATTGTCGCTCTCCAGCCGGGAGCCCTCCTCTCTCGGGGCAAGCACGCCGATCGCGTTGACACCACTGTCATGAACGTTTTAGTGGGACAGTCAGAGCGGGAACCTCCGCCACGCAACAGCCAAGCCTCTACAGGACAGCAGTCCGTTCTCTTCACTCCCCGCTGGGCCCTCGGTGCTGCCGCCAAAGTTGTAAGGTTCGGGCTAGAGGAGCGCCCTACCGCGTGCACCGGTCCGCCCCATGGTATCAACAAAGGCACCGAGCCCCCCGACTCCACCTCTTAAAAGCAGCCGATCCCCTCCACTGCCTCGCTCCTTTCACCCCCCCGTCGGGGCGTATCCATCACCGACAGTGTACCTGCTAGGCCACCTAGTCCGGAGCTCCGGCGCGTCTGCCATTTAATGGCGCCCCAAAGCACTCCTTGGCGCCGTTAGAATCTCAGCGGTACAGAGGAGGCCCCAGGGTCCTGCAGAATAAGCTTCCGTACTGTTGGAGGCGCCGCGCCTCAATTCGCCTCTCCCCAGAAATTCCAGGCCTCCGCCGCGGACCCACGTGGTCCTGTGCCCGCCTGGGCAGTGCCTCTCCTCGCCCAGAAAACGTCCAGCACGCGGGGATTAGGGTCACCAAGCGATCCACCACCACCGTTCCACTCCTTCCGTACCCCCGGCGGGGCGCGTCCACCACAGCTTGTGTACCGGCCACACCACTAGGCCCGGAGCTCCGCTGCGTAGCCTCTGAATTGTGCTACCAATTACCTCCTGTCGCCGCTGGAGTCTCCGAGGTGCCGGGGAGGCCAGAGGATCCCGCAGGACAAGCTGCCGTAGGGTTAGAGGCTCCGAGTATCAGCCCGCTTCTCTCCGGACATACCAGGCCGCAGCCGTGGCCTCTCCTAGGCGGCGTGCCCATCAGGGCAGTGCCTTTCCCCGCCCGGCACTCGCCCAGCAGCCGGAGAGTGGAGCCCAGCCTCGGCCCCACCTCCGATCGGCCCCAAACTTCACTGTCCGGTCGGTGGGAGCCTCGGCACCACCCGGGACCGCTCGCAGCACGGGTCGGGACCTCAGGGCACAGATAGTCAGGATAATGCGGGAGTGGCTCAACAGAGCTTCGCTACTGAGCAGCCATTCCCGTCGGCAGCAAGCCACGCCCCCAGGTTTTATGATTGTTGTGGCTTAGGGTACAATCTTGGGGTAATGGAATGTTGGTGCCGGGTTCCAGGATTTGAGTTGCTGCCTGGAGGGTGGTGTTGCTGGTGAGAAATAAAGTTTTTCTGATACCCTTAGCTGCCGTCTTCTTTCCACTTGGTGATGAGGATGGGATTAGAATCCACTTGTGCAAAGCACAATGGATTCAATTTTTTTTTATTCCTGTTCTCCCTGCATAATTATTTTCCCCTTATATTACATGGTTTTCTTTTTTGGTAGCTGCCTTTTTTCCGGTCTCTAGTTCACTTATCTTCTGCTTTGTTGGTAATCATTCCCTCTCTCCTATATATCTTGTGGTACTGTAAGAGTAAGACTAAGAATAACACATTGTTGGTACTCTTCTGTCTACCATGAAGATTGCAGACCCAAGTAAGCTATTATTAGAAATTATATTCACCATGCATGTTTGTTGAGAAGGCTTTCTTTTTCCTGCTCTAACAGTTGAGTTTACAAGAGGGTGGCCCTAGTCATGGACTATCCCCCCTAATGTTGTGTTCCTGATTCATTCATTTATACTGTATCCAGCAATTTCCCAAGACAGTGGAGCAAGGCTTGGAAAAAATGTATGATGTGCCACTCCCATTGCATTTGCCAAACAACACCATGTGCCCGATTCACAAAGGTAAACTGAGATGAAAGTCTAACTTTACTACTTTCGGTATTCACAAAGGGCGAGTAGTAAAAGTTAGACTTTTTGGTCTCAATTAAACTTAAGACCAAACCATAAGTTTAACTGAGACAAAAGTCTAACTTTACTACTTGTAAATGCCCTTTGTGAATACTGAAAGGTGTAAAGTTAGCATTTTGTCTCAATTTACCTTTGAGAATCGGGCCCCATATGTCTTTCATTGACCAATATTTCACCCCTGGCTTGTCTAACATTGTGAACCTACTAAATGCCCAGAGTGATATTTTTGTTAAAAGATACTGCAGTGCTAACCAGACTGTAGTGATGTACTGTGGTTGTAATTTTCTGATTGAAAAATTAAGGAATGGCATATCTGCAATCTAAAATGTGTATAATGTTTTATTTTAGCCACAGAGACCACCAGTAACACCCACTCCAGTTCCACTGAAGGAGGAGAATCAGTTGGAGGGGGAGAGGCACTGTTAAGTCACATAATTGCTTCCTTATGGACAATTACTATTAGACTCACTACCAGGGTGTTGTCAACTCATGAACATGAACCCTTCAGGTTTACCAGCTACAGCAGTGGTTGAGTTATCATGGTCTCTTCTATCTGCAACTCACCAAAAGCTCACATAATGAACATTGATGGCTTGAGGGAAACATGAAAGAACGGAAGGTTAAAAGAAAGGAAAATGGTATATGAGTGAAATTGTGGGTGGGTGGGTGAGTGGGTGTGTGGGTGGGTTATGGGGATGGATGGGTGAAAGGATAGTTGGAAGAAAGGGTGGATATTGAATGGAGGGCAAATTGACTGGACATTTTGGTGAAAGACTGGATGAGAGAAGGCAAAGCTTAATCATGGTGGCTGTGGGTGAATTAGAATTAATGAATATTTGGATTGTTTGGATGAATAAGCAAAGCAGCTCTTCTCATATAGAGAGGCATAATGCTCACCTGCTTCACTTACTTTGTTTATGTAGGGTTATCAAAGCTATTGTTCAAAGTGGGGGGGTACTTTTTATTCTACTCCTTTGAACCACTGTCTTTGTTAAGTGAGACAGATATTTCTCACCTTTCATTCATCATCCCCCACCTATGGCATTTTGCCACCTATGACCGAAGTGCAGCATGGATCAATTTGTAACTGCAGTGTTGGCTGTGCAATGTGCAGTTAATGCAGCATTTACAATGTGTTCAATGCATTGCAAACCATGATTCCCTTCCCCCACTCAGTCACCTCTTCATACTTCACTCCTTTTGTTTTTCCTAAGTTATTCCATCCCAGTCTACCAAAAAATTGGACAATCTATTCTTGGCATGTGCCACATTTGATTTTATAACTATTTGAAGTGATTCCAGAATATATTTGATGGTTTCCCATAACAGCTTTATTTTACATCTGTTCAGATTTTTCCCTTTTGACTTCTGTCGACTAGTACAGTGACTGAAAAAGCCAAAGATGACAATTCGATGATCAGTGTAGTGACCCCTCTTTTTATGTCAAAACCTCTACCCTACCCGCCTAATCCCTCTATCCTTCCCTGTAGTAGAGTAAGTCAAGTTTCCTTTCCTTAGTTACTGCCCAGCGAATGAATTTGTTGTAAATAATATATGGTGGTGGGCAAGGCTGGTGAGTAAAGTGGCAGTAAGTACATGATTTGATTTCAAGTTTGGCATATGGGATACACTGTGATGAATGTGCCACTTACAATCTAGATAGCCCGTTCCTTTCCCGATAGGGCAGTCCATCATTTTCCCCAATGTGTATTTATGGTGGACAGGATAATATCCGCATTTCATATATGAGGTGTGTGACATAGAATCGTATTTATTATTCATCTGCCTCTTTGGAGTCAGGGTAGAAAGAGAAATGCATTTGGAGAAGAGCAGGGCCATTGCAATTAAAAATAGATTATTGTCAACCACAGCTGCCTCAGCTGAAAACAGTAGCAAAATACCCAACACACAGGCTAGCAATGAGCATGGCTTCATTATTTTAGCACAACACACAACATGGACTCCATAGTGATAATGCCATACTCAGTAACGAGAGGTAATTTATTTTACTACTCAAAGTGTCTGTTTATTGTTACGTGAAAATCCTTTAAATGAAAAAAAACAATCAAAGTTTTTTAAACCCAGTGTTATTCTGCCTTAATACTTTTCTGCCACACAGTCAGTGCTTTTTATGCAAGGCGGCTAAAAAATAATAGACCTTGTGACTCTCCTAATCATAATCACATCAAATTTTAATGGTCCTAGGGGACTAGCAATGTACTGCTACTGTGCCACCAACCAATTTAAAACAATTGTTTGCACAGGGATCAATTACAATTTGTCTTTTTTCTTTTTATTTATCTCAATATAACTACTCCTGCCAGTCCATCTGTAGGTGATCCTGGAAGAGGAGGAGGATGAAATGGATGCTTCTCAGCCAGGCCTCCAGGCTCCTGGCCATCTGATCGCTGATGCACCACCAGCTACAATGGCTGGACACCATAGAGAGCTGGCTCACCATGATGGAGCCGCGCCTGGACCACCTCTGAACACAAATCTAGAATGCCCTCTTTTAGCACTCTGAAAAAAAAAATTGGGTGGGAGGGACTTGTTGTGGCTGGGTAGAGAGGGTGGGAAGGGAGTTGGGACAGGGTTTCTTTGGACATTTCAGATTTTGGGACATTGTGGTTTAGGTCAGTTTGTTTCGGAGAGAAGGGTGAGCATGTTATGTGGGTAGAGAGGGTGGGTTTCTTTTTGGAATAATAAAGGTGAAACTATATTTTATCAAAATTTATGCCTGAAGTAGTTAGTTTCACTTTTACTTTGCAATGCTCCCATAGGTTTTTACACTGCCTGTGTATCTGCTTGTGAGAGAGAGTGTACCGCTTAGTTATAGAGTTACACCTCTCTTACTATCTTGACCATGTGGGGGATGCTGCCATGACCTATATTGTCTACAACAACCTAGATAAATGGATCAACTAGACACCCAGGGGAATCCAGGATGGTGTGACTTGACTGCCTCCCACCAGGTTCTGCTATCCAGAATCCCTTGCAAACCTAAACAATTGCCAAATAAAACACATTTTCCCCACATTTCTGTGGTGGAAATTGTAAAACAGAAACTGTATTTTACAGTCAAGGAGGACAAGAGAAGGAAGGTATGCTTCATGAGGAGTGTATCAAGAAGACTCAGAGGCAGAGCAAAATAAAAAACAAGAGGGGGTCTTATAGATTTACTTTTGCCACAAGTGCAACACACACAAAGCGGAATTTCACAAATAAAGACATCTCTCTCCATTCCACAAAACTGAGTACTAGGTTTCAGATGCTTGGTTTACCAATGAAGTAAATAACTTCTTGCTTCTAGCTGTTGATGAGGTAGTCCAACAGCTCCTGCCCTGAGTTCTTCCATCCTTCTCCTGACTTTGAGTAACACCGTCCCAGACCAGTCATGACCTGAGCAAGATAGACATGCAGTGCACTGCTGTTGAAGAACAAGTAGAGAAAAAGAATTGCAGTGTTTGCATAAGTTTTTGTTTGTTAACCCCTTCCATGCGGCGCGAATTCCGCCGCGGTGCTGACCGTTTCTTGCGCGGGCGGGCTCATGACGGAACGGTTCCGTCATGAGCACAGCTCAACCGACGCTCATGACGGAACCGTTCCGTCATGAGCATGGAAGGGGTTAAATAAAAGTAACTGTTGTGGTCTCTGAAGAACCAGAGAAAATGATAGTACCCTGCAAGTAGATCTGATAAAGTGTGAAAAAGCCAATCACCTCCAGGGAAAAAATGATAGTCCATTATCCAGACATACAACATAGCAAATAATCTCAAGCAAGTTCCCAAATTATAGTTCAAAACCCTCCCTCACTGTCTGTCACCACATGAATCCTCAATCATCACTCCCAATCACTCAATAATCAGATCACTCATTGGTGCAATGGTTACCTGTTCCAATCAAGCACGTTGGTAGGTACACTATCTCCCTTTTAATGCAAGCAACAGATTGGAATTTGGCACTCTTGTAAACCAAATGATCTCATAGGGCAACCCCCCTAGGTGATGAAAAAAACAGAAGGATCATGGAAGTGGACTGTATAGATTAATGAATGTTTGCTAAGCAAGTTTGTAAAGGCCAATCACCACCAGGGAAAAAATGACCACCCATTATCCAGGCCCCAGGAATTGCAAATCATCACAGGCAAGTTCCCAAATCACAGCTCAACCTCACTGTCTGCCACCACATGAAGCATCACTCGCAAAATCATTTACTCACTGTTGCAATAGTTGTAGTTACCTCTTCTAATACAAGCATGGGTAGTTTAGGTATTAGGTATTTATGTTTGACACAGGCAACACATTGGGTTTTGTTATAGGCACTCTTGTAAATCTATTGCTAAGTGATGCAAAATTGATAAGCAATAGGCATGCTAGCGGGGCAGACATTGCCTCCAATGTTATGAAGGAATTGTGGAGGCTTCTTCAAAGCACACTGGTCCCTCTACAATTTGGCAATATATGTGACAAAAATGTTTTGGGGCAGCATGAATTTGAGACAAAAATAATAATGTTCCACTAGCTAGTTTTTTTGCAAAGATAGAAGTTCAACAAGAGATCATTACAAAGTTCTATGGGGCACTGGCATACTAAGTTCGGGAAGTAGAGTTTGTCCTTAAGCTGAGGTTGTTCACCCAGAAATTGGTCAGCTAACACACTTGATTCTGACCACTTACCCTCCTCCTGTGGTGTTTCAGGAATGGTGTAATTGTGTGGTATGAAATGTTGGTTCATTTTGGCATAATCAATCTCTCCATGTTTTGAGACAAGAGACTGGTCCTTCTCACTGTAACAACTGCACCAGCTGCACTGAACACATGCTCAGCAGACACACTGGCTACAGGACAAACCAGATACTTTATTGACAGCCTGCTGATTTCTGACCATTAGTGCATTGGTGCATCTTCCCTACCAATACAGAAATAGATTTTGATCCACATAGACCTCTTTTAGATCATCTAGATTAACCCTGGGCACGAACTCCGCTCCACTGGCAGAGTTTGCGGAATTTTATACTATTTCTGCAAAACTTCTGACTCCGCAGATGAGCAGAGTTCAGCCCCGGACTCTCCAGCCTCCCACCCCCGCAATAAATATTTTTTTAAATAAAATTTACAATTAAAGTAAAAAAAAAGTGCACTTACCTTATCGTGGCATCCCGGGCTGACCTCCTCCTCGCAATAATCACCTACATCAGACATACGTCATGGTAGGACTGCACATGGCATGCATGCGCAGCCCTACCATGATGTATGGGATTACGGCGAGGAGGAGGGCAGCCTAGGACCCGCGAAAAGGTAAGTGCACTTTTATTATACTTTAATTGTACATTTAATCTATAAAATATTTATTGCAGGGGTGGGAGGCGCGAAGCAGAGTGGAGTTTTTAGCCAACTCCGTAGAGCTCCGCGTAGAGCAACTCCACCTGCTCCGCCCGGGGTTAATCCAGATACTCCTGGAACATCCTCTGGATCTTCATTGTTGCTGCTACTTGCTCAAACTCTTTTGCCATCACCTCTGCACTAGACTTAAGCCCTGCTGATTGAAACCAATACAATGTAGAGGTTGGGTCCAGTCCTTCTATTGCTGTTGTTGCTAGTGTTCTGGTTGATGCTGTTGTTGGCTGCTGTGAGACAAGGATCTCCTCTCTGGAAGTTGAAGGCTGCACCTCAGAACTGGGGGGTGGGACTCCAAGCTCCAGCCATTCTTCTTCAAGATCTCCTGCTTGCTCTACAATCCACCTCTTGTATTTTGAAACATCCACTTTAGAAAAAGGAATGAAAGTTGGGAGAATTCTTTTGTTCTGTGAATCTAGTAGTGTGGCACGGATTCACTCTTTGGATGTGATGATATTATGTTGCAGCCTTGTATTACAATCCAAGCTAAGGATTAAGCTCCCAACCAAGACATGCTCTTCTGTGTTTTCATTCACACCTGCGGGGGCGAACCTTTCAGACACCATCTTTACCTGGTCCTGTAGCACATGCAACAACTAAATAGCTTGGCCCATTGTACTGTGCTCTTTGCCAACTTCCCTTGTGCAAACCTCAAAAGGCAGTAGCATCTGTGTCAGGCATTTGAAAAGGCCCCATTTGTCCGCATCCATGGGCATAATCTTCCCAACTACATCCCCTCATCTTAGAATGACAGTCATTGATCTATTTGTACTGCTCAAAGAGACGTTGCAACATGTAATAGGTCGTGTTCCAATGTGTTGGCACCTCCTGTATCAGGGCTTTGGTGCTCTGTTATTACACTGAATAAGCCACAACTGCTTTCGAGCTTTAAAGACTGGCTGAAATCAGTGCAGATTCCCCTGCAGGTGGTCGATATGTCTTCTTTTTGAGAAAGTCTTGCACCACCAGGTTGATGCAACGGGACAAGCACAGGACCCTGAAATAGCCTCCGTCTGACAATGCCTTGACTGTCATTGTCCGTGGCAACAAATCCAATTCTGAGACCTTTGGTTTGTAGCGATTCATAGATCTTGCTGTTAAATTTGCCCAAGATGGTTACAGCTGCGAACCTGGCCAATGTCGCATGTCGCTGAACACTCTTAAAACTTTCTTCAGGGCCAAGACATTCAGATATCTTTTGCTTTGCCCCACAAAAAGAGATCCAGTGTGCAGTGGTGACCATGTAATCAGTCGTCTGACAACTGGTCCACATGTCTTTCCTCAGTGGAGAGTGTGAAGAACACCTTGCTGCAAAGCTTGTCCAACCAGCTGCAGCACATCGTGATGCAGCCCTGGAATATCAACTCTGGCAAAATAAGTCTGACTTGGAACTAACTATTTTGGGCAGATGGCTGCCACAAATTCTAAGAATTCCACTCCTTCCACAAAAGAAAAAGGGAGGAGATTCAGAGCTAACATTTTTGCCAGCTTCCCATTGTACACGCATGTGGTTGGATGGTTCCGCTCACAGGGCCCCGCCTGCCTAAACATTCCCGTAATAGTAGCCTGGATTTTCTTCTTTTCTGGGGCTACTGACTTAGGCATTTTTCGAGAAGTAGATTGTGGTGGTAGACTCACTGCATGCCATGGTATCTCCATCTCACTCCAAGTCTTGTGCCATTGTGAAGTCACAGAGGTGGGTGATTCTGCTGACGCACTGCTGGGGACAGGACTGCTTTGCATAAAGTTGTCACCCTCTTATTCCTCATCATCACCTCCAACCATGATTGGACTTTAGCTGATGTTTCATGGCTCTCCTCACCACCATGGCCACATGAAGCAATTTTTTAAGGTGCTCCTCCCTCTTGATTGTGTGGTGTTTTTTTCATATGGGTTGCTTGGCCTCCAGTACCATAATATGTAGCATGCTTACCGCGACAAACATTTGTGTGGCAAATGCTGTATTCTGCAATGTGCTCCCCCTCTTTCTTACCGTAAACAAGTCCCAAACTGGGGAGAAGTACTCTTTTGCTGTGCCACTGCCAATGCCTGAAGAAGAACTAGAGGAAAGCGGGCGTGTCATCAATTGCCTCACTGCTTCTCCAGAGGTAGGGATTGGTGCCGGTCTCAGCTGGGGCTTTGCAAATATGGGAGCTGGTGGTGCTATCTGTGCCGCATCCCTTGGAGCAGGTTGAATAGCAATGTCACACTCCTCTGTGTCACCTTGCACAATGAATGTTTCATCGTAGTCATCCTCCTCATCATCCACTTCCATAAGTTTAAGTCTCTCAGGAACTTTTCTTTTCCCTTGCTTCATTCCATGTCCCTATCATCATCATCAAAAGTGGTGCTTTGAGAAGATGGTGGAGTAGTACCCTTCCTTTTTGTTACTAGAGATCTGGGAGCCAATGATTCTAAAAGAGGAGGGTCTTGCACGGAAGGAAGCTCAACATTCTATTCTACTCCAACATCAGGAAAATGTACTATTGCTGACTGTGGATGCTGTCCACTTTGCTCTGTTTACCGAAATTATTGTGTACTACTTTGCGAAAGGGACAAATCCAATTAACCGTCACTATTTTCTCAGCGTCAACATGATTGCAGTGGCTGCCTCACTGTCAGATATGGTCCTGGGCTTAGGGTGGGTGGTGCTGCTCTCAGCTTGCTTCCTGGAGGCTGGTGTGGTAGGCACACGAAGTGGTGGTCTAAAAAAGGTTTCAGGTGACATGCCACTGGTGGAAAGCTGGTTCGTCTCACTGACCACTTTCTTGGAAGCAACTTTCTCTGGGGCCATCTTAAAGCTCTCAGTTGCCAGTTGCACCAAGTTGCACATGCGGAAATGATTGGAGCACTGATGTGTGACTGCACAGGCCTTCTGTTTGGCGGTACTACGGATGATGTCTCTTCTTCTGAGCATCTAAAAGCAAACAAGCATTTAGTGTGATATGAGGCATTGTTTGCTGTTTGAATTAGTACAGCCAAAGACAATATTAATGTGGTTGTTTTGTTAACTTAGGTAATCAATTTAAAGTCAAACCGCACCACCATACCATAATTCCCCATCAGAATAACACACAATATACAGAATGATAGAGCTCTTTTCTTTATGTTTATATATTCTAAAGGAGACACCTGTGGCACTCAGGAAAGCAAATGGGTAAATGGATGTTAGCGAGTGCCTATAGCAGGCCATATAATTCGGTGGAATGGAATAATAATCATCATTGCACAAATGAATGATGCGAATGTATGCTCTAAAGTATACCACAGCCAGGATGTCCAGGTGGAAATTTAATCATATAGCTGTGCACCTGTGGTGGATATGGATCGACCGAAGCAAAAAGAATTTACCATAAAAAAATATTTTAAACAATAACATCAATTACAAAATAAAAAATTTAAATTAAAAAAAATATTTAAAAAATGAAAAGTAGAACAATTCAAATTACAACAATGAAAAGTTACAAAACAAATAAAAAAAATAAAATGTAAATAAAAACATTGACAATAAGTGAAATTATCCTCAAGCATATTATTAAACTGATATCTAATTTTTTTATGCAAGCCTATGGCAAAGGCACATTAGCAGGATGCATGAAATGGCTGCCAGCCAGTGCCACATTGTCAACAACAACACTGAGCAAGAAGGCATGTGGAACAAAGAAGACATGCAGGCCTATGGCAAAAACACACTGGCGGCCTACAGATAATGGCCACCAGCCACATAGTCACAACAACAAGCAGGAGGCCAGAAAACAAAGAACACATGCAGGCCTATGAACCCCTACCATGGTCATTCCTGGAGAAGATCAGCCAAGTGTTGTACCAACATCCTCTACAGAAGAAAACAACTCTATTGCATTAGGCTTGATGCTGATTATTTGGCTGGGCTCAGTTCAAGGACATTCCGGAAGAATTCAGACTATTTTTCTGATACACAAGTCAATGAAGGAGGGTCCATACTCTTCTTCATAGTGCAGATGAAAGTAAACACCCACTGGTTGCAAATAAGCAGGAGGGAGATGATGAAAATAATGAACAGTACTGAGCTCGGCCTAAATGCAATCAAGAAAGAATTAATAGCCATCTGCCTCATGGTGATGCAACATCAGTATGTGTTTAAACTTGATGACCGCAATGGAGGGAAGGGTGTGGACCAAGATTGGTGCATCTTGTTGCATTTTCATCCCAGGCAAGAACATGGACAATGGGGTTCTGACTCTTGTCACTCAAGCACTGCATCATTTACAAACCAGCATGCGTAAGGAGGGAGGAGCCCCTGAGCAGGACTGGTTTTCCTGGCTCCTCCAGTGGGTAACAGGAATGTGCATGCCGTTGCTGCCTACTCTCATTTGTGTATTGTTTTTGTGTGGTTCCCTACAAGTGAGGGTTTCCTGCTGTAAAAACGCAGTCCTCAAATTGGGTAGAATTCAAGTAGCTATGGTAGTAGTAATAGTTAAACTGAAACACAACAAGCTCCCAAAAATGTGACTGTCATGAAGTATGCAATAAATGATGTAGTTCAAAATTCAACTTGAGTGGGGAATGTTAATATTGCTGTCGATGTATGCAATGATACATGTATGTACAAAAACAAAATCAAATCACTGTAGTCGAAATCCCCCAATAGGACCTCTCCATCAACCCCGAGTCAGAAGTGCGTAGTCAAGCAGGCCAGACCTACACACTAGGCCTGAGGCTATTGATTGACAGATCACAAGTGGGGTGGCACGTAACCAGCAGAACAAACGTGCAAACAGGAAAAACCCAGATTACTCCCACAGAGAGGCAGCAAGATCACAATGGTCCTGGGAGAAACTCCAACAGGAGCAAATTCACTATGCAATGATGTATCCTGTAAGCCTCCAAGTCACCCATCTGGGGAAGCAGCAATTCTTCACTAACCTGCAACAAGTGGAGGACTTCCTCAAATGGATTAAGAGGAACTAGGCCAATAGAGAGAGAGACGGCCGAGATGACCGCTCGCAATCCTCACTGTTAGAGAATGAGTAACTAGACTCCTGCTGAACTGGTCATGAGTATAATGGAGAGCCGCGAGATAGGCAATGTCCCTGAGGCACGAGGACTAGCATGTTACTTGATGATAACACTGTTGAAGTTATGTAATATTTGACCATTGCTATCACTTGCCTGTAATTGGCCTTGCAGCCTATTAAGCACATTATTTTACTGCTCCTTGGCACCCTCGTCACTCTCTTTATAGCCCTTTTGGGAGGTAAAGACTCTACATCCTCTCTTTCTTCTTCACCTCCTTTTTGCTTCTCTTTCTACCTATTTGCTGCTTGAAGCAACTGCGTTGACTATTCATGACAAAGACAAGCGTGAAAAACTCTCTGCTTGGGCAGTTGTTAATTAATATATGGGTTCGAGAGGGTGGGTATAATGACCTCGGCAAGTTTGGGTTGTCGTTGTGGGAGGGGGCAATAGATTATGTTTGATCAAGTACATAGCACACAATGGAGACAGAAATGCATTGCAATCACTAGCATATTCCTACGGGAAGGCGGCTGGGAGCCTCCATAACCCTATAGCTTGCTTACCCTTATCGCTTTGATGACAGAACCAAAAAGATTAGAGATGCGCTTTATGGCCTGGAACATGCAGGGACTGGGAAATCCATGTAAACACAGACAAATCCTGTTTTCCTTGACAGATATGATAATCACATAGCAATGCTACAGGATGACCACCTCAATCCAAAAGGGCCTCAGAGGTTCCCCACTTGGTGGACAGAACATAGATGCATTACTCCATATATCCCATAATCTAGAGGCACGGCATCCTAGTAAAAAAAATACACCAAACATATCTATGAGAACACTGCAAGACCCGCAGGGCCGATTTAGTATCATGTGGGGCAAATTGGTTTCTTACTCTGTTACATTGGTCAGTTGCTACGGACCCAACACTGATAACCCACTATTTTTTGCCAATTTATGGGGCGAAATAATGGCCATTGGGTCTACCTACATGATTTGGGGGGACTTTAACACAGCACTCAAGCTGGTGCTGGATAGATCACATCCCCAGTCACATCACTACACCAATACCCAGCGGCAAGTTCGAGACATTTTTACAGAGAATTGCCTCTTAGACACCTGGAGACATCTGCATCCAGGATGGAAGGAGGGGACTCACTATGCCTCAGTGCACGCTACATGGTCACAACTAGATTGCTGGGTGGTTTACAAGGGGCTGGGTTCATGGCTTACAGGGGTCGGGCATCTAGCGCTCACCTACTCAGATCATTCCCCAGTTGAGATGAGGTCTACTCTGCCCATTGCATGCATCCCGCATATGGCCTGGTGCTTTTAAATTCACCATAAGAGGGATTTGTATTGCCAAGAGTGGCAGAGTGTTGAGAGATCTGCTGTCAACACTTAATCCCTTAGAAGGGGAAATTAAACAAATGGAGCAGGAACTCGGCCGCTCCCAGATTCCAGAGGAACAGATTGGACTCATGGAGAAAATATCTGAATACCGAGACACAGCAGACCAGGAATGTTTATTTCACTGCAAATATTTCAAAGCCCGCAGATACGGGGAGGGGGAAAGGCTGGGTAGGGCTCTAGCTGACCAAATCTGCACACCTCGCTTTTCTAACTACATAATGGAAATCCAGACACAAGGGGGAGGGACACTTAGATATACGCCTGATATTCTCTAAACATTTATGACTTATTCCTCCTCACTCTGCACCCCCAGCACCCAATCACATTGTCGTCTTATCTAGAACAAGTTGCCTTGGTCTGGCTGGGGGAAGCGCAGAGAGACTTTCTCTCCTCTGAGATTGAAGAGTATGCGATCTGGGCGCGATCTTGCAACTTAGATCAGGTCAAGCCCCTGGGCCGAATAGCCTACCGGCTGACTTTGGGGGACACTTCTTTCCCATTAAAAAAAAAGTGTGTGAAGAGGCCAAGGAGACATGAACCCTCCCCTCCCACTATGCGGGAAGCTACCATCATCTCACTGCTCAAACCGGGTAAGCCAGCTAATAAATGTGAATCCTGTAGACCGCTTTCCATGATCAATAGCGACTTAAAGATTTTAACCAAAATACAATCCAACAGGCTAAGGCTTCTCATGGGTACACTAGTACTACCGGACCAATCTGGTTTTATACCGGGCCGAGCCACCTTGCATAACATTTGAACCCTCTTTACGATAATGCAAGATATGGATCCAGAGCTAGCGGCAGTCGCAGTGTTTTTAGATGCTTCCAGGGTGTTCGATTCAGTGGAGTGGGACTATCTCTTTGTGATACTTCAGAGAATGGGAGTACCACAAGTATTTCTGTCTTGAATACAATTGTTATACCAACAACCAAAGGCGAGAGTATTGTTAAATGGTGTGAGCTTGACCCCCTTCCCTATTACGAGAGGCACAAGACAGGGGTGCCCGTTTTCCCCCCTGTCATTTGCATTGGCCATCGAGCCGCTGGCAGCCATGCTCTGTCAACATCATCATGAATGGTCTCTCCGCTACACTACCAGGCATGTCTTGATATCACTATACTCAGATGATGTTACACTATATGTTCGGGAACCGCACGTTAGCCTTAAAACCATACTATGAGAATTCATTGCTTTTGAGGAACTATTAGGAGTCAAAATCAATTGGGAGAAATACCAGTTATTTCCGCTTACACCCACTGCCAAACCTTACACACTTGATTATCCCATTGTCTGGTGCCTTGACGAGGTAAAATACTTGGGGATAACCATCTCTATATATAAAAGGGAACTGCTCCTGGCTAATTACGGGTGAGCGCTCAAACATTTAACGGAGGCAATTACCAGATGGATCGCCTTGCCCCTTTCCCTAGCGGGGAGAATATCACTGATGAAAATGGTCATCCTTCCTAAATTACTCTATTTATTTATTAACATACCCATTAACCCAGGCCACACTTTCTTTAAAACCTTGAAATCCAAAATGATAAGGCTGGGCTGGGGGAGTAAACAACCCCGATTGAATTGGAGGACATTGAAATTACCCTTCACGCAGGGCGGATTCGAAGCACATGACTTCGAACTATATCATCTTTGCGCGCAAGCACACTTTGTGACATATTGGTTCACACCTCCCCCATACATGCCACATCTAGCAGTAGAGCAGTGCTATATGAAGCCAACACCGTTATTGGGATTCATAGCAACGCGCACCAGGGAGAGAGATCCTGACCATACTATGGTGGCATGCACCGTGACAGCATGGCAGAAAATTGCAAAGAGATTAAACATTTCAATGTTGTATTCACCCTTACTTCCACTGGCTTGCCATCCTGACCTAGAGGTGACCCAGGAACTAAGGTGTCACCAATTACTACACAGGGTTAAAATTGTGAAATGGGGAGATCTCTATATAGAAGGGTCTTTCGCACGAAGGAACAATTCTTACAGAATATCAGCTCCACACCGATGGATCTCTTTATGTATGTCAGACTACGGAAACTGCGAAGGCAGCCACTTCTGACTTCCCCAACAAACCGCCTACGCTGCTTCCATTACACCGCTTATTACAGAGCGCCAACCCTACACATGTGATATCCCTCATCTACAACAACACACGAACTGCAACACATGGCGACACAAAGGGATCACGGCTACGTTGGGAGAATTAACTGGGTGAATCCCTTAGCCACAAACAATGGGTCTATTGCTGTCAGCAGACCGGTTGTGTTTTGGCCAGCAGCCGGCTATACATTATACATTTTAAGTATCTTCATAGACTATACTACACGCCAGTTAAAATGCATACATTTTAGTTGTGGGACAACAATGCCTGCAACCGGTGCAGGCAGGAGAAGGCAGATTTTCTACATGTTGCTTGGGAATGTGCCCCCATTAAAAATGACTGGAATAAGATATTCGAGGCCCTGGGGCAGATGACTCTAGCCCCATTGACAGCATCTCCCATTGTTGCTCTTTTAGGATACACGGAGGAGGTCCCGCCTGCATACAGATGATATGTAGCATTGGGGTTGCTGTTGGCAAAATGTAGAGTGGCATATAGATGGAGCAGAGGGCGGGCACCCAAATTTAAAGAGTGGTTACAAAACCTCCTATTTTGGCAAGAACAAACACTGATTTATGCTGAGTTACTTCCCATATCCTGTAGGCCAAAAGACATATGGGACCTCCTGAGCGCTTACCTGATTGCCCATCTTGACACAATCAATAGACAAGGTGACACACCCAGAGGGACGGAATGAAGGAACTGTCCTTGCCATGGATAAAAATGTCCTACTGAGAGCCAGACTTCATTCTCACTACACATTTAAGATATAGAGCTCACTTGGGGCCATATGTCGGTGGCATACAATTTACCGATTCTTAAATACCAAATTTTACCGATTCGGTATTTAAGAACCGGTAAATTGTATGTAGGTAATAATTCGGTAAATGTTACCGAATCGGAGAAATTCGGTAATTACCGAATCGGTATTTACCGATTCGGTAATGAGGCATACCTTTCCATTGATTCCTATGGGCCTGGAGGCCCATAGGAATCAATGGGAAGGTATGCCTCATTACCGAATCGGTAAATACCGATTCGGTAATGGGGGGAGCACATTCAAGGGTGGCAGGGTGTCACATTGACACCCTGTTGCACCCCTGATTCCTGCATGTGTGCACATGTGGCGGACATACATGCCCTAAGGGCATGTATGTCTGCCACATGGCACTCTTATTTCAGCAAAATATTGCTTTTTTCAATGTATTCGGTATTTATCACCAACCTAAATTTGGTGGTAAATACCGAATTCTAATTCCTACACAACACTCATTAGAGTGTTTCCTACATCTCATTTCAGGATTCGGTATTTACCGAATCGGTAATTTTACCGATTCGGTAAATTACCGAATCCTGAAATATGCCCCCTACATAGCAAATGCCTAAATACCGGTATTTGGCTTCCTACATATGGCCCTTAATGTGGTAACATGAGTGAGGCACTTGCACCCAGGTGACTATAGAAACTGACCGTGTAACACGGATATACCCTTTCTTTTTTCTGTCCAACAAGATATGGAACTGGTATCCAAATGGGTAAATGTTATATATGATTGTGATCTGTCATGTATTTTCAATGTGCTATAAGATATACTGACATTTCGCTTATGTTACTATGCCTGTAACTTGATTTGAAAAAGATAATTAAAAGAATAGTTTAAAAATAAAATTACTTCGCTGAGAATAAGGGTATAGCAAGCAACATCAAAATTAATTCTGTGGGGCACTTTCAAAATCGTTGTGTGTGGCAATTTTATTTCAAAGGCTGTGGGCAGTAGTCTGTCTTCAATTTGTGACATACTCAAGCAGGAGAGAGTGCTTAAAGATATGGAAGGTAGTGTTTTGATAAATTAAAGGTAAAGAGAATAATCACCCATACCTTCACAATTCATACTGGCGGAGAAGGAGAAGCTGCTGACTCTTGTAGAGAGGTTGAAACTCTTTCCCTACAAGGCATACCTTGCCAGGTCACATGATAAGAGGAACACAGCTAGTAGGCTATTACTGTGCCTAGTGAACCCTGATGGAAAAGGGACCCAAATACTAGCAATCTGAAAAACAAAAGGTAGGCTAGTGCACTCTCTCGAAGACATGAACAGTGCAAATTTTTAGTCTTGTAAATCATTATATGTCTCCTCAATTGGATGCCGCGCGCTCGCGATAAGGTCATGTATGAAAGCTACTATTGCCACCACATTGCGTTATATGCAGATTACATGCTATTGTTCTTAAGCAGGCTCAGGCTGATACTTTAGGTGCTCTGAGTGTATTAGATCAGTTTACTGAGCTCTCGGGGTTGGCGAGCCATGTGTGAGAAAAAAGTCCCCCATGCGGCGGATGGCAGAATTCGTCTAGAACTCCGCGTTACAAGCATAACACAGAGTTGTCAAAATTCTGCCAATTCTGCCAGCGGAGCGGGATATATCATCCACTCCTAGTCCATATATATATAGATCTGAACCTGATCTCCTGGAAGCAAATGTTAGGCTAGCCATACAGTCAATGCAGATCTGTGTGAAATTCTGGCAGATGTTGCCATTATCTGTGACCAGGAGGATTGCACTTGTGCATATGATGGTACTACCACATCTACTCTATCTGTTTGCCACCCTATCAATCAAGATTCCCATGTTTCAAGAGATAGACTTGGGGCAATAAGGTGTAGATTAGCTTCATCAAAGTTGAGGGTCAAGGTTATGAAGCAGGGGTTGGCAGCCCAGATTTTGAATTATGCCACTCGCCTGCTTAGCATAATGGATGGAGATACATTAATATCACACTAAGATAGGGGCAGCCGTTGAACATATCTTCAAAGGAAGTGCTAATGTGTTTATTACTAAGGTTCCATGGAAAATTTGGAGACTGACAATATTCAAGTTGAAGCCCTTAATTACAGTTGTAGAAGAGTACTGCAGTGTATGGGCATACTTGTGCCTTATGCTCCGGAAATCTTGCTGATGTGTATGCTAACCCTTCCTCATCAGAGATCACAGAAATGAAACCATAAGTAAGTAGAAACGGGACTTGAAAACATTATGAATTAAGAGTTTTAGAGAACTGCAAGATGTTTATGAGATTACCGTGGGTCACATTTTTCTTTTTGGATCTATTACGGTGACATTTTGTTACCTCTGGATGATGGGACACACTGAATATCAGACACTTCAGGAGTTAAAGATGACATGCAAAATTGATGGCACACATAAAAGTATTAAACTGTTATACCCTGTATTTGGTGAGTACATGAAGTGTATATGGGAACCTCTTAAGGACGTATGAATAAGAGATATAGATAAACAGATCAGTGAGGAAGGCTCGGTCAGGATATTAAAATGTTCTCAAATTTCCCAGAAACATTTTATTATATGGACTGGGCATATAGTACCCCCCTACAGGACCAGCAACAATATTTCCATTGAAGCAGTTGCACAGTGTCCTCAAATTGGGAAAGTCAGTTCTGATTTTATTCATGTGGTAAAGAGATGTATATGCCTGCACTCTTACTGGCAACAATTGGTGGATATTTTTAACAGAGCCAATGATAGACAACTTAAAAGACCCCCTAAAACATGCTCATCGGGGCTATACCCGAGATCGATGACCATTAAAGCCAAGAGTAGATTAATCGAAATAAAATTGGTCCGAGTCAAATGACACATTGCTATGACCTGGAAGCTCACATTAGGCTATGCCATTGAAGTTTGGCACTAGGAATTACATTAATGGCAGATAGTGAACGCAATTCCCTTTACTGGAAAGAATAAATGGGGATTAGAATGGGTACATAGCTCGCACCAGCATGATAACATGACAGCTATATCTTGGGCCTTTCATATATGATGCAGTACGAAGGATGTGATGATATGATATAATAAGTTAAAGTCTGTCTTTGCCTGTTACAATGCACTTGTTTTGCTGTTATGGAGCTGCACAGACAGGACATCCAACAGCTTGATAGGTGGGAGCAAGGACACGCTGGCTCCTCACTCTGGGACCTCTAAAAACAAGTGATGACCACCAGCCTGGATGCAGCAAAAATATGCAACAGCACCTAAATGACTGCCAGTCTTAAGACAGTGGGAGTTCTTCTGAGACTTACAGCCATTCCTGCAAGACTAGTGGATTAGACCACCAGTGGGCTCAAAATGCACCATGCGAGAGGACAAAGCACCAGTGTTGTCCCCTGAGTGTCCCTAGGACACTGCATCGAATGATAAGGTTTTTGGCATGTATGGATTGTTAAGAGATTAGGGGACTGGATCCTCAATGGGGCATAAAGAGTTGATTGTATGGGATATTGAATAAGGAAATAAGGGCAACCTGGACACTGGAGAAAGACTGAATGTCAGGAGAAGAATGGTCTAGTTCAACAGTGTAAGCAGATATTTGGTGATTGAATGGGAATCTGGTGGGCACTTCATCTTTTGGTCAATATGTACAAGGGAAGTCTGGTTATGTTGTGGAATATTTTGAGGCAGCGCATTAAAACAAAATCACTGTCTTTCAAAACCTATAAAAAGAACTCATAAAAATCCATCTGAAACCAAATCACTGCACCTAAAGCACAAGGAGTGTTGTTACTTTAGTTCTTAAAGTATGTCACTGAAACCAGTACTGTGTTCATGTCACATAATATTGAAAATAATCTTTAGTTTTGGCTATGGTTGCAATATAAATTCTCAAATTGGTTTCACAAACATCATCTATGGACTAATATGGGTTATTAGTCATAATATTAAATGTAATTATGGCACTTAGAGTTTATGATAGATTTGGTGTCACCTCTCTACCCAGGTCCTCTCAAAGTATCTTTACCTCTGCAGTATGCCTTTTTATGTTGTGTGCATTAAAGAAACTTTTTTTTCAGTTTAAAAATCCAACTGTCTGTTGACTTTAGTTATATTCACTTGAGTGTAAACAGGATTGCAAGTTTCTAAACTCACACCTCTTATGGGAGGAAGCCTTGACTACTCAACCTCACAAAAATTTTGACCAAAAATATCCCCTGGCTGCTTTGGGAACCCAAGAAAGGGCCTCACATGCTAGACAAGTGATTCATATAATTTAATATTGAGCATCATTCCTAACAGTTAAAACATTTTGGAAAAAATATGTTTAAATGGAATTTTAACCAAAATACAAAATTGTATATTACATTAATCTGATTATGCAAATTTCATTCTACTTTAAAGGTTCATTTTATTTTTCACTTCTCACACATATTTTCCTTGAAATGCCAGCAAGTAGAGTTTATTAGAAACTGGTGTGAATAGGAATTAGCCAATTACTTCATTGAAACCTTCAGTTCACAAAATCCTACCCTTCCCTGTCACGTTCTGGACCAAAGTGGGCAAGTCATGCCTGTAAGATGGGCACCTATGTTGGAAAATCTTTTTTAGCATGAATATCAATATTAAATGAAACTGTCCTGCCCATATATGGATACAGATGAATGCTCAAAGATTCACTAAATTTAGATTATAAGATTAAATATTAGGAACCAATTAATTACCATACCTTCCTTCCCTCCCCACCATTTTAAGACAACGTGGACGTATCAAAAAGAAATAATACCTCCTTATGAAACACACTGAGGTCTAGTCAGCCAAGTATTCACGAGTACAACATGTAGTACTTCAGTAGTACTGCTTTATGTACTCACAAATGTTATTCTCTAACTTTGCCGAGTCCTGGCGTATTATGTTTGATGCTCTCTACCATGAGTTTGGAGAACTCCGGACTTAAATGTATACATTTTTAAGATAAATGTGTACAGGGCAAAAGGTAGTGACTGAAGCCATCTACTACTAAATAGGTGGAGTTAAGATACAAATAAAGGAGAGGCACTTGCAGGCACATTCAAATACATAAATGTGCTAACAAAAGAGTAAGCCAGTTGACAGCCACCAAAGTTACACCTTCATCTACTCCAGTAGTACTAATAGGCAAACAGACTAAAATCTACTCTAAATAAGCCTTGCAATAAGTCCCCCCCCCCCACACACGCAAGTCCATTCACTGTTACAGCAAGGCACTCTCACAAAAATCAGAGCTGACAGAGGAAAACACTAACAGCACACAAGAAAATATGAAAAATGGGAAACATTTCCTTTCTCAAAAAAGGAAATGTTATTATTTTTGTAAATCGTATTTTTGTATTTATTTAAAAGTGTAAGCAGAGGCACATAGTATGACATATATCTCAAATTAATAGAGAGCACATATAATGACAAGGCTTCATTCCCATTCAATACACCCACTAATAGAAGGAGGTGGGGGAGGCATCAGTAATGACACCACCATACCCACCAACAGGTTAAAATCACTACAACATCAACCAGGAACACACATTCCCACCAGACAAGACACAACCAAAATCATTCTCCACCATATATTTGAACATCTTTGTCACCATACTCTCATTTAGAGGAACAATTACTCAAGAATGAGAGAGAGGGTATAATGTCAGAAGATTAAAAATCCTTGGGAAGGACTTGGAATTGACAAATGCTAGCGGTTCCAAACTGGGAGCAGAAGCATTGGAAAGACAACAGATGGTAAATAAATTTAAGCTATTACCCACTTCCCTGGAGTATTAGGTGACATCAATTGTCCACATGCGGCACTACAGCCAATCTAATACAGGGAAATATATTTGTGCTAAATACACCCATGCTCTCCAGCAACGTGCATACTATCTTTGATGACAAGGGCTGCTTCATTGATGTGTACACGTTTCATGGTTGTGTTTATCCATAGGGCTTGGTGTTGCAATGCTGCTGCTGCTACTAATAAAGCTATCATGGGGATTGTTTAAAAGGATGCATGAAGGTTAGTATAATCATGTTATACTCTAAAGGGGGAAATGAGTGTGAGGGGAATGTGTGAGATCCATGAGGGGGAACAGAGTGACACTAATGTGGTGTTGTAATATAGGAGAAAGATTAAAGGGTTCTTACATGGCTTGATATTAGAATTCCCCAGAACAGGCAGACAGCCATGGGGCATGGTGTAGAGGTAACCTTTATTGAGGAGTGTGAGACAGAAAAAGGATATGGGTAGGGCTCCAGGGAGAGTTGTTGTATCATCGAGAATGCATCTTTCACCAGTTTTGTTCATGTTGGAATTTCTTTTAGGCCCCACATGGTGTGTTCCTTCATCTCCAATGTATTGACAGAGTCTGTCATCTGCTTGATACATTTTCTGTATTTCTTTCCAGGACATTGCCCGTAATGGGACTTCCAGAAAACTTGGTACTATGAACTTAGTTAATGTACCACCCTGAGCTGGAAACCCCAGTGGACTGCAACGACCCATCAACCCATTGAGTGACACGAGTTGTAGGTAACAATCAGTTCTGTGAGGTAACACAGAGTTAAATAGAGGTTTCCAAACCCTCTTTCATCATACAAAGCCACACCCAAGCTCACTAGGAGAGCAGGAATTTAGAAGATTAAAATCAGTATCCTGTTCTGTGCATGTAATATGAATATTAATTGTTCAGAAAATGAGTAAAAAAGAGGCAATGATATTTTCAAGGGGAGTGAATAATAGAAACAATTGTAACTTTATGACTATACTAAAATGAGCTTTTTATCTCTAACCTCTCACTTCTTTCAACTAACTAAGCTAAACGTAGCACCAAAAGATCGCCTATTCTGAGGTTCGTAGGTGGTTTACACCAGTACACCTTTTCAAAACAATAGAACCAATGGTCAGCAAGGAATAGGAGCAGTTGCACCTACACCTCAAAGTCAGCAGATGAGCCCAATGTAGGTGCAATGTACCTTCCAAATAGCCTTCAGCAAGCAAAAGCGATCACAGCTCTGCAAGACCCTTATTCTTGGATCCCTGCCACAAAGATCCTTTCTACTTAGTGTTCTTATGGTACTGCCTTCATAAATGCATTTGTCACTTACAGATGGGGGACAACACTGAGATCACGATTGAGTCCTAGTTATCCCAGACATAAACTGACCTTCACTTGGTTTACCAAATTGACAGTGGGGTTCATAAATGTGGTAATTGTGGGGCATGTAAATGGGCCACTGATAAGAAAAAGATGTTCCAAGGTGCAGATGGTAGATCCTATGATATCAGACATATTATTAATTGTAATATGAAACATGTAATATATATTTTGGAATGTGCTTGCAAATGCATTTATGTAGGAAGCGCCATAAGAACATTAAGAGAACCAATAAATGAACATATCAGAGCTGTGAAGCATCAGGATGTGAGGTATCCAATGGCAATGCATCTAATGGAATCTAATGGAATGCAAGGTGCAGGGTGCTCATAAGCATATTACTTTCTTTGGCATGGATCATGGTGAGCCGGACCCCAGAGGGGGAAACAGGGAACTGAATTTAATATGCAGGGATACTACCTGGATATTGCGTCTTGGATCTGTGGAGCATGGTTCAAATACTGATCAAGAACTACCGTATTTTCTTGGGGAATAAATATAACCATGGGAACATAGTTGGAGGTTGAAGGCAGTACAATATACATATATGCACAATAACATTGAGATTAATTGTCATGATCTCAGTCATATACAACAAGAGACATGAGATATTTGTAACAATCATGTATACACGGACAAACAATGTCATTTATATCATAAGAATTGTTCTCTAGAATATGAGTTTCATTCCAATGATGTCAATTAACATAACTGTGAACTAATATTGTAGCGGGACGTGATGCAAGAATTTTATGCAGCACAATTGGTATACACTATTGTTAGACATTTTGAATTCACAATACTTTACGGGCTCCACATACATGCTATATTCTATATTGTGTTTATACGTTCGGACTTACCATATGGCAACATGGTGGTATGCGGCATGAACACACACTACAGTCACTTTCAATATCACATTAAGATTTAGAAACGTCTCTATAAGCATTGGTCATAATTCGAAATATTGGTTGCCGGAAATAATGTTGGGCAGATTTTTATGCTTATATGGATGATCAGACACTCTTAATGGCAGACATATTGATCAAACATGGCACACACATCGGGCCGTGTCTGAATAAATGTCAATAGGACTTGAATAAATCGGTACAAATATCGGCTGACACCTCCCACAGCTATAACCTCTAAATATTGGCATGTAGAAATCATTCACGAGCATGGTTAGCCATGCGTTGTGCGTAGTTGCTCTTTATTTGAGATACATTATCCTTCTAAGATGGCTCCCAGATCGGGTGATTATGGAAGCATGCTTCAGTGCAGCTTCAGCATTGCGTGGTATTTAAACGGAACCCAATACATCATTTCCGACAAACCGGGAGCCGTACAAGGCGGGAGAGACGAATATCAGCAGAACGTATACTGGTGTCCTCGTTGGAGGTAAGACAGCTTGCAGTATAGGGTATACGATTTATATGACTAGAAGACCTGGACGGTCGGCAGTAATAATTACACTTCGTCTATGCCTTATTTACATTGGGAATTTTTTTTTGTCATTGTAGATAGCGTACACATCTGATATGGATATCCACATTTCATGGGCATCAAAATATATTTATTGAAGGCACTCGAATAAGGAGGCTTTATATAAGTGCAATATGAGATCATAAGGTGAGATTGATAAGCTTCACATATTCATTATAATGATACTTTATAGATGAATCACAACTTTCTAAAATTAGGTTTTAATTTTGATACTATTGTTATACAGAATACGGACTAAGGGGGATATCCTTGCAGTATTTTACGTGACGGAAGTAGAACCAGCGTTGAGGTAGGATAGTTTTTGAGACTTGCGGCATATTCTTGTGGTTTAAGCTTTGGGCACATTTGAAATGTATACACTGACTGAAAGCTGCTCATTTTACCATCTGGGTATAAATAAACAATATTCCAGGAAGACAGGTACGCACCACATTCTTTTAACATACTGCTTGATTGTAGGTCATGAGTGCATACTTTACGGGAGATTGCATTGATCTACCAAGAAGGTGTAGTCACCTATTTACAGGTATGATTTCACTGCACCACGTCTCCCTTCACCCCATCTGAAACACTTTATTTCAGTTTTGATATTGTATGAAACATGTACAGTTATATACAGTTTTTAATTGTGGTGTAATATGTTCTATAGATGTGATAAAGGATTAGTTTGATTTGGATTTCACAGTGCACCAATGTTTGGGTTTCCACAAAGACAAACACGTGTATAATGTGTGGTGTTCTCACACTATACTACAACTACATTTATGCTATTTTCCAGCCTTGAGGAACTCGTGGGGAGCACCCTAAACAACGAAACATGTGTTAGCTGGCTGGGCAAAAGAGAAAGAAAATTAAAGACCAAGAGGATATACAAGAAATGTGTCATAATAATTGATTTGTTTGATTTTTCTTAGTGTGTGCTCGAGCAATGTATTGTTGCTACGGAAAGATCACTTCTGGTCTCATAAAAGGGGGTTCGGTGATTCCCCCTTCCCTTGGTGCACTGCTGTTTAAATATAATACATGTATATATATGCCCACAACTAGTGAGTGCCAGAGTAACCCGATAAACCATCTCCAAATAGTGCTTTTAATATATATATGTATATTATATTACCTACTGGCGGTCGCCAGGAGGTAGTTATAGTTAGGACCTATTATCCACAGGAAAATCCTAACATTTTTTTCCCAATAACTTTGGCGTCGGTTGACGAATCTTCGCAAAATTTTCAAAACTCGTGGGGTGCTCCAGTCAGCTCCTATCTTAAATGTTTCGGGGTGATTTGGCAAGCGGGGGCCGAGAAAAAAGGGAGGTCCCAAAACGTGTTTTCTCCATGTTAATTCCCATAGGAAACTTTAGACACGGCTACAGCCCGAACTACGGAATTACACCAAATTTGGTGAAAAGGTAGCACTTGGATCAGAAAGATCCCTTTTTGTTAAATGGTGTAAATCCGTCCAGTAGTTCATGAGAAATTAGAAAAAGAAAAAGCTTCAATATCTGGGCGGAGACTAACGACACATCTCATCGTAAGATCTGATTGGCTGTCAGCACTTCATCCTGGAATTGCTGGCAGCCATCTTGGGACCAATACACATGATAGTACCCCATTGAAATGCATTGTAGTGAATCAAAGGTTTTGAGGGTTACGAAAAGGAGAACTATAAAGGGTGATAACAGACTTTAGTTACATTAGAATTCATTTGTTGATGGTACCATACTCATTTCAGGAATTGTGGTGTGTTCTAAGGTGATTTTACCCTGTGAAAAATCTTTTGCTGGGATATCATGAATCATGTTTGAGAGAAAACCAAAGCTAAAATGAGAGCCTATTTTCTGTAAATTCACATTATCTTTCTCAGTCATGTGAGAATGAAGTCTGTCATTCTCAGTAAATCATGTACATCCAACAAGGGCAGAGACTGTCAGTTGATTTCTTTTTGTTCTACTGCAGCTTCCCAGAGTGTTCTAAAGAACAACTAGAGCGCTAAAAGCCTTACTTATGACAAAAGTATGGCACACCTGAAGCCATCTTGATTGGAATAAACTGGTAACACACATTTAATTTAAAAAGGAACAAAATGACGGGGTTCATTTTGTCATATAAATTATGGTTAGTGCTGTAGAAAGAAAAATTAGGACATGTTTCAAGTGTGATCTCAAATATCTTCCTGTTATATTTTAACAGGAGCAGCCTGTTAGTTGATGCCTTTGTGTTCTACTGCAGCTTCCCAGAGTGTTCTAAAGAACAACTAGAGCGCTAACAGTCTTACTTATGACAAAATTATGGCACACCCGAAGCCATCTTGATTGAAATAAACTGGTAAATCTTAAAACATTTACTTTGAAAAGGAACAAAATGAGGGGCTTCATTTTGTCATAGAAATTATGGTTAGTGCTGAAGAAAGAAAAATTAGGACATGTTTCAAGTGTGATCTCAAATATCTTCCTGTTATATTTCAACAGGAGCAGCCTGTCAGTTGATGCCTGTGTGTTCTACTGCAGCTTCCCAGAGTGTTCTAAAGAACAAGCACTAACAGTCTTACTTATAACAAAAGTATGGCACATCTGAAGCCATCTTGATTGGAATAAACTGGTAACTCTTAAAACATTTAATTTAAAAAGAAACAAAATGAGGGGGTTCATTTTGTCATAGAAATTATGGTTAGTGCTGTAGAAAGACAAATTAGGACATGTTTTAAGTGAGATCTCAAATATCTTCCTGTTATATTTCAGCAGGAGCAGCTTGTCAGTTAATGCCTTTGTGTTCTACTGCAGCTACCCAGAGTGTTCTAAAGAACAACTAGAAAACTAACAGTCTAACTTATGACAAAATTATGGCACACCTGAAGCCATCTTGACTGGAATAAACTGGTAACACTTCAAACATTTAAATTAAAAAGGAACACAATGAGGGGGTCATTTTGCCATAGAAACTATGGTTAGTGCTGTAGAAAGAAAAATTAGGACATGTTTTAAGTGAGATCTCAAATATCTTCATGTTATATTTCAACAGGAGCAGCCTGTCAGTTGATGCCTTTGTGTTCTACTGCAACTTCCCAGAGTGTTCTAAAGAACAACTAGAGAGCTAACAGTCTTACTTATGACAAAATTATGGCACACCTGAAGCCATCTTGATTGGAATAGACTGGTAACACTTAAAACATTTAATTTAAAAAGGAACAAAATGAGGGGGTACATTTTGCCATAGAAATGATGGTTAGTGCTGCAGAAAGAACATTTAGGGCATGTTTTAAGTGAGATCTCAAATTCTCTTGTATTTCATTAGAAACTTCTGACATGCAGACTGAAACAATCACTTTCAATACCAGCAGTAGACTTGCAGTTAACTCCCTGGTGAGCAGTAGCTTTACTACAGTGATCTAATGAACACTAGAGTGCTAACATTCTGAATTTATGGCAAATGTGTGACACATCTGAATGCCTTCTTGATGGAATCAAAGTAAAAAACTGAAAGCATTTCCTATTGAGGAGACTGCAGTAAATGAGGAAATTAGGAAACTTCATAACACATAAGTCTCCCAAGATGGCACCAGAGAAAAAGGAGCCCAAATGTAGCACAAATATCACCCAGATGTAGTCCACATATAGCCCAATGACAGAAGTGTGCAAAACACTTTTTTATTTTTAGTTTTTCTGCAGTTTTATATAGTGCAGACTGGTCAGGTATTGGAGCATTACATCTTACTTGGACCCCTTATTGCGTATTTTGCACGAAATACATGAGATTGATCTTGCGAAACATTGAACTTTACAATTCTGTTAACCTGAAGTTGCTCTGAACCGGGCTTTGTAACACGCGTTTTTACCTACTGGTTTTAATTAATTCTCACTGTATTGTATTAGGAAAGATTATTTAATGTTTTTATGTACACTTTTATGATCTATGTTTCTAAATCAGATCGAATAAAGTTTAATGAATTCTATGTCAGGACGGAGGCAAGGATTATGCATATCTTTCCTCACTTTATTTGCATAGCAATTCAAAGAAAACTTAACACAACAATCATTAAACAAAAGACTACACAACCCATGCACCATTAGAGGGGTAGTCTCCAAGGCAACTATAGTCCAATCATATCACAGTCCATCGTATATAATATCGTGACGTCCCTTCCGCTTCCTCTTTCTTCACTGCTCACCAGTTAAGTGCATTCCTTACATTCTTGGCTTAATCTGACATTGTTGCTGTTTGTATAGCGGTTTCTTGTGCACGTTATTAGCATAATTGCCTTGGTATTGTTTCATATTCCCTGCGCAGCAGGCTCTTGCCCAAGAGCTTTCTTCCCCTCGCAGTTTCTCCCGCTGTGCACTCGGTACGCGGTGAGATCCTGTCAGGCGCGTCTGGTCTGAGCGAGGCAGTTCCGTGGAGTGCTCCCGCTGGTCTTTACGCGCGTTTGGGAATCCGGTCACTCCTTTAGTGTCAGGTTGATTCCCGACCAAACTTTGCCTAATTTTAAAACCACTACGCAGTGATTTCCCCACACGGCCACGTTAGTGACCAGCGACACCTGGTGGTGGTAATTGGTAATCAATTCTTATAACAGCATCGGGGAAAGCCCAGCTGTTGGAGCACTGGCGAGGGGGCTGCCTTAAGGATTTTAAGCGGTACAAAAGGGGGTGGTGATGGACGGAGCATCAGAACCAATCAAACACTCACACCCAGTCAACAGATCTGGGTTTGATCCATCACCGTTCTTTAGCCCACTCTGCCACCCCAGTTCAGACATGGCCATATGCAAATCAGTCTGACCCTGTGCCTCATGGGAACAGTGCAGCCCGAACTGCTCACTTTACCACTGGATTCAAGATAGCCTGGCTGACGAGGGTTATGAACCCGAAACCGGTCCCAGGATGCTTGTTCTGGTCCAGGGAAGACATGGCTTGGCAGTTCGGGCTGGACTGTTCCCATGAGGCACAGGGTCAGACTGATTTGCATATGGCTATGTCTGAACTGGGGTGGTGGAGTGAGCTAAAGAATGATGGTAGATTAAACCCAGATCAGTTGACTGGGGGTGAGTGTTTGATTTGCTCAAACGCTCCATCCATCATCCCCTTTGGTATCGCTTTGTTCGCCCTAAGTTGGCAGGGTATGCCCAGACGTGGGTCCCTTGCTCACTTTACCACTGGATTCAAGATAGCCTGGCTATCGAGGGTTATGGACCCGAAACCGGTCCCAGGATGCTTGTTCTGATCCAGGGAAGACATGGCTTGGCATTTCGGGCTGGACTGTTCCCATGAGGCACAGATTCAGACTGATTTGCATATGGCTATGTCTGAACTGGGGTGGTGGAGTCAGCTAAAGAATGATGGTGGATTAAACCCAGATCAGTTGACTGGGGGTGAGTGTTTGATTTGCTCAAACGCTCCGTCCATCATCCCCTTTGGTATCGCTTTGTTCGCCCTAAGTTGGCAGGGTATGCCAAGACGTGGGTCCCTTGCTCACTTTACCACTGGATTCAGGATAGCCTGGCTGACGAGGGTTATGAACCCGAAACCGGTCCCAGGATGCTTGTTCTGGTCCAGGGAAGACATGGCTTGGCAGTTCGGGCTGGACTGTTCCCATGAGGCACAGGGTCAGACTGATTTGCATATGGCTATGTCAGAACTGGGGTGGTGGAGTGAGCTAAAGAATGATGGTGGATTAAACCCAGATCAGTTGACTGGGGGTGAGTGTTTGATTTGCTCAAACGCTCCGTCCATCATCCCCTTTGGTATCGCTTTTTTCGCCCTAAGTTGGCAGGGTATGCCCAGACGTGGGTCCCTTGCTCACTTTACCACTGGATTCAAGATATCCTGGCTGACGAGGGTTATGAACCCGAAACCGGTCCCAGGATGCTTGTTCTGGTCTAGGGAAAACATGGCTTGGCAGTTCGGGCTGGACTGTTCCCATGAGGCACAGGGTCAGACTGATTTGCATATGGCTATGTCTGAACTGGGGTGGTGGAGTGAGCTAAAGAATGATGGTGGATTAAACCCAGATCAGTTGACTGGGGGTGAGTGTTTGATTTGCTCAAACGCTCCGTCCATCATCCCTTTTGGTATCGCTTTGTTCGCCCTAAGTTGGCAGGGTATGCCCAGACGTGGGTCCCTTGCTCACTTTACCACTGGATTCAAGATAGCCTGGCTGACGAGGGTTATGAACCCGAAACCGGTCCCAGGATGCTTGTTCTGGTCCAGGGAAGACATGGCTTGGCAGTTCGGGCTGAACTGTTCCCATGACGCACAGGGTCAGACTGATTTGCATATGGCTATGTCTGAACTGGGGTGGTGGAGTGAGCTAAAGAATGATGGTGGATTAAACCCAGATCAGTTGACTAGGGGTGAGTGTTTAATTTGCTCAAATGCTCCGTCCATCATCCCCTTTGGTATCGCTTTGTTCGCCCTAAGTTGGCAGGGTATGCCCAGACGTGGGTCCCTTGCTCACTTTACCACTGGATTCAAGATAGCCTGGCTGACGAGGGTTATGAACCCGAAACCGGTCCCAGGATGCTTGTTCTGGTCCAGGGAAGACATGGTTTGGCAGTTCGGGCTGGACTTTTCCCATGAGGCACAGGGTCAGACTGATTTGCATATGGCTATGTCTGAACTGGGGTGGTGGAGTGAGCTAAAGAATGATGGTGGATTATACCCAGATCAGTTGACTGGGGGTGAGTGTTTGATTTGCTCAAACGCTCCGTCCATCATCCCCTTTGGTATCGCTTTGTTCGCCCTAAGTTGGCAGGGTATGCCCAGACGTGGGTCCCTTGCTCACTTTACCACTGGATTCAAGATAGCCTGGCTGATGAGGGTTATGAACCCGAAACCGGTCCCAGGATGCTTGTTCTGATCCAGGGAAGACATGGCTTAGCAGTTCGGGCTGGACTGTTCCCATGAGGCACAGGGTCAGACTGATTTGCATATGGCTATGTCTGAACAGGGATGGTGGAGTGAGCTAAAGAATGATGGTGGATTAAACCCAGATCAGTTGACTGGGGGTGAGTGTTTGAGTTGCTCAAACGCTCCGTCCATCATCCCCTTTGGTATCGCTTTGTTCGCCCTAAGTTGGCAGGGTATGCCCAGACGTGGGTCCCTTGCTCACTTTACCACTGGATTCAAGATAGCCTGGCTGACGAGGGTTATGAACCCGAAACCGGTCCCAGGATGCTTGTTCTGGTCCAGGAAAGACATGGCTTGGCAGTTCGGGCTGGACTGTTCTCATGAGGCACAGAGTCAGACTGATTTGCATATGGCTATGTCTGAACTGGGGTGGTGGAGTGAGCTAAAGAATGATGGTGGATTAAACCCAGATCAGTTGACTGGGGGTGAGTGTTTGATTTGCTCAAACGCTCCGTCCATCATCCCCTTTGGTATCGCTTTGTTCGCCCTAAGTTGGCAGGGTATGCCCAGACGTGGGTCCCTTGCTCAGTTTACCACTGGATTCAAGATAGCCTGGCTGACGAGGGTTATGAACCCGAAACCGGTCCCAGGATGCTTGTTCTGGTCCAGGGAAGACATGGCTTGGCAGTTCGGGCTGGACTGTTCCCATGAGGCACAGGGTCAGACTGATTTGCATATGGCTATGTCTGAACTGGGGTGGTGGAGTGAGCTAAAGAATGATGGTGGATTAAACCCAGATCAGTTGACTGGGGGTGAGTGTTTGATTTGCTCAAACGCTCCGTCCATCATCCCCTTTGGTATCGCTTAAGTATTTTAAGGGCATTTGTTCTGTGCTCACACCCTCTGCTATCATGTGTTCTCCAGAAGACCATTTTTACTCCTCCTACCAGGAAGTTGAGGAGGAATGGCACCCCAACTTTTCCCTCCAGCAGTGGACCAAGCCCTCTCTCTGGCTATTTCTAGGGCGCTGGCTCCTCTGAGGGATCAGGTTGATAAGCTGGCAAAAAGCATCCTTGGGGTGTTCAGTGACCCAGATCTGGTCCCAGTAGCTCCCAGATTAAGCATAACGCGGGGCACTTGGAAGGATGTGATAAACTTACGGAGACCTTCCTCAAGAGTGCGCGAACGCTAAAACATGCACCCTGCAGGGAGGAGGAGGAGGAGTCCGGAGAAAATTGTGACGCTGTCTCCACTATTGTAGACCCCGACGGCGGGTTTCCTTTGGAGGGAGAGTGTGTATCATAGGACGATTTCTACTCCAATGAGGATAAGGACTCGGGGCATCCCTGGCATCCAGAGTCCCACTCCTCTCAGTCCCGGGTTGGGGACGGGGTCCACTCGGACATGTTCGAGCCTACCCAAATTTACCATCCTAGGTCGGCGAAGTGGACCCCTGACACCAAAGTGGCAGAGTATGTGGTGGGGAAAGGCCATCAACACCTTGAAAGGGAGGTCAGGAATAGGATGAGGAGAGAATGCTCCAGGCATTCCCTGAAGGGGAAGGTGGCACACACGTCTGAAATTGATGAGAAACTATGTACCTTTTCCTCTAAGTATATGAGGGATCCCAAGAAAGGAATTGATAGGTCTTGGACGTGGTAGAGCCCTTGACCCAAATTATTCAATTGGCGGAGCTTTCAAAAGAGTCAGGATCACCTTTGTCCACGGATATTGTGTCTGGTTAGGTGCACTACCCTAAACCCTAAAACACTACCCCCTCCACTACCCAAACACCACTGCAGTTCCCTAAACCCTAAAACACTACCACCAGCACGACTCCCTACACTACCCAAACACCACTGCACTACCCTAAACCCTAAATCTACCCCCACCACAACCCCCTACACTACGCAAACACCAATGCACTACCCTAAACCCTAAACCACTACCCCCAGCATGACCCCCTTCACTACACAAACACCACTGCACTGCCTTAAACCCTAAAACACTACCCCAGCATGACCCCCTATACTACACAAACACCACTGCACTACCCTAAACACAAAATCTACCCCCAGCATGACCCCCCACACTACACAAACACCACTGCACTACGCTAAACCCTAAAACGCTACCCGCAGCACGTCCCCCTTCACCACCTAAACACAACTGCATTACCCTAAACCCTAAAACACTACCCCCAGCACAACCCCCTTCACTACACAAACACCACTGCACGACCCTAATCTCTAAAACACGACCACCTACACTACAGAATTACCACAGCACTACCCTAAACCCTAAAACACTAGAAGCCAGCACGACCCCCTACAGTACACAAACACCACTGCACTACCCTAAACCCTAAAATACCACCCCCTACACTACACAAACACCACTGTACTACCCTAAACCCTAAAACACTACCCCCTATACTACACAAACACCACTGCACCACCCACAACCCTAAAACACTACCACCAGCACTACCCCCTAGACTACCCAAACACCACTGCACTACCATAAACCCTAAAACACTACTCCAAGCACAACCCTCTACACTACACAAACACCACTGCACTACCCTAAACCCTAAAACACTACCCCCAGCACGACTCCCTACACTACCCAAACACCACTGCACTATCCTAATCCCTAAATCTACCCCAGCACGACTCCCTACACTACCCAAACACCACTGCACTACCCTAAACCATAAAACACTACCCAGCATGACCCCCTACACTACATAAACACCACTGCACTACCCTAAACCCTAAAACACTACCACCAGCACGACTCCCTACACTACCCAAACACCACTGCACTACACTAAACCCTAAATCTACCCCCAGCACAACCCCCTACACTACGCAAACCCACTGCACTACCCTAAACCCTATAACACTACCCCCAGCATGACCCCCTTCGCTACATAAACACCACTGCACTGCCTTAAACCCTAAAACACTAACCCAGCACGACCCCCTATACTACACAAACACCACTGCACTACCCTAAACACTAAATCTACCCCCAGCATGACCCCCCACACAACACAAACACCACTGCACTACCAGAAACCCTAAAACACTACCCCCAGCACGTCCCCCTTCACTACCTAAACACAACTGCATTACCCTAAGCCCTAAAACACTACCCCAGCACAACCCCCTTCACTACCCAAACACCACTGCACGACCCTAATCTCTAAAACACGACCCCCTACACTACAGAAACACCACAGCACTACCCTAAACCCTAAAACACTAGAAGCCAGCATGACCCCCTACAGTACACAAACACCACTGCACTACCCTAAACCCTAAAACACTACCCCCTACACTACACAAACACTACTGCACCACCCTAAACCCTAAAACACTACCACCAGCATTACCCCCTAGACTACCCAAACACCACTGCACTACCATAAACCCTAAAACACTACTCCCAGCACAACCCCCTACACTACACAAACACCACTGCACTACCCTAAACCCTAAAACACTACCCCCAGCATGACTCCCTACACTACCCAAACACCACTGCACTATCCTAATCCCTAAATCTACCCCCAGCACGACTCCCTACACTACCCAAACACCACTGCACTACCCTAAACCATAAACCACTACCCAGCATGACCCACTACACTACACAAACACCACTGCACTACCCTAAACCCTAAAACACTTTCACCAGTATGACCCCCACACTACTCAAACATCACTGCACTACCCTAAACCCCAAAAACACTACCCCAGCACAACCCCCTACACTACAAAAACACCACTGCACTACCCTAAACCCTAGAAAAAAAACACCCAATGCCCAATCCCCCTTACCTCTCACTCCTCGTGGTTCCTCTCTCCTCGTGGTTCCTGCTTCATGTAATCTCTGAGGGGCGGTGCACGTCGTTGTGAGGAAACGGAACAGCCTGTGTTTCCTTACAACAACGTGGATCTTCTACATGTTTTTCAGAATGCATGGTCATTTACCATACATACCTTTACAACAAAATTTGTTGTAAAGGCATGCGTGGTAAATGACCATGCGTTCTAAAAAAATGTGTAGTAATGACTTCGCGATGTACAACGCATGCTTGGTAATGCATGCGTTTTAAAGGTATCGCGAAGTAAAAAAGTCATTGTAACGGCTGTTTACTGATCGAAGCTGGCCCCTGTTCTTCAGTGAGACGTTTATTTGATTAATTAGGAGGAAGGAATGGGGTTTGTTTACCAAAAAGTGCATTCCCAGCTGTTGTATTGTGAAAGTGTCCGAGTGGCCTGGTTTCACTTCCGGTGAGAAAGTGGAAGAGTCTGTTTGGATCTAAAGGAGTTCTGTTGTTGGACGGGGCCGGCGCGACACGTCATCAGAAAACATAGCTAATGGAAAGCGTCCTCCCTGAAGTGTGGAGCAGTGCCATGAGAGGTCAACGAGTCCCACCACAGTATGACCGTACCGTGTGATCCATGTGCCGCCTCCAGGGTACGGGAGGCAGAAGCGGCATCGCAGTTCCTCTTGAACATTTTGGTACTAGAGCATTTTAACTTTGGTGTTCCTGCCAGATACAAAGAGAAGATCCTGTGTTATTCAGTGCCCTTGTTTCCTTTTTTGTGGGTTGTGGTGCTTGTCACTTCGCTGCCCCGCCGGTGAACACGACCAGGCACCCCGCCTCGTGTGCCATCTGCAGGGCCTCTGCCCTCGGATTACTGGTTTCGGTTTTTGGAGTGACAACATAAACAGTAGCTCCCAAAGGATTAGCCTGAACACTTAGGTGAATATCCCCTGCGCCACCATTCCACGGAAATTCTTTCCTAGCTCTCCCATGTTGACGAGGACGTCATAATAGCAGAGCTCCGCTCGCGACATCGTATGACGTCATTGGAGCCATAAGAGGACCTCGTCGGCTGACCGAGACATTTTCACATGTATACATAGTATAATGATTATATATATATTCACTGAAAAAACCATAGGTTTGAGGCACGTTATAGTTAGAAATTAGCATTTAAAAACCTTAGAAATTCACTGAAAAAACCATAGGGTTCAGGGGCGTTATAGTTAGTTGGACATTTCACTCATACAAAACCATAGAAATTCCCCTATTATAGTTAGTTCAGCTAACTATAACTCGTGCGCCCGCAATGCACTGCTGATGACGTCACATATTACATCACTCATGACATGGTCAGTGACATCACTCATGACATCACTGATGACATCTCAAATGACATCACTGATGACATCATCCAGTGAATGTGTGTTTTTCTGAAAATGAAATATGTTTTATATATGTATATCTCAAGGTCGATGGAAGAATAAATGGGTATATAACTGTCTAAATGGATGGTTTTTAAAAAAAAATTGATTGCATAACTGACTGATTAAGTGTATCTTAGTGAATACATAGGTTAGTGAGTAATGTTTAAATATGTAAATATCTGCATCAGTCTCTCACTTTGTGTATAAGTGGCTGCATGGGTTGGTGAGTAGCTACATGAGTGTCTATATGGGTTATTAGTTGGTTTTTTGAGTATCAGTATGAGTGTCTGAGTGTCTGTATGGTTCGGTGGGGGGTATTACTTAGTGCATAGATGCATGAATGAGTGAGTCACTGTTTGTATGTGTTGAAGACAGCATGTGTGCAGGACTGTACAGGTGGATGAGTGTGTGTATGGGTGTGTTAGTGAGTGAATGACTGTCTCAATAATGTCTTTATGAGTAACTACATATGTTTTAAACTAGTATATGTGAGTATTGGTATATATTAGTGAGTATATGTGAGAGTGAGAGATTGGAAGAGTTCCTGTACAAATAAGTAGGTGTTTCTATAAGTGATTGTTTAAGAGAGTAGTTCAGTTCAAGATGCTTTATTCGGCAAGTATATACAGCCACATAGCAAACATAATAACATACAACAATCATACAATAAAACTATAAAATGGCAGAGTATAAACCAATTACATGATTAGGCACAGAGCAAGAAAAATTGTTATACTATCCCCGAAAATTAATTATATTACCATCCCCGTAAAAGAGCCAGTGCAGATAGGATTAGCAATGTAGAACAGGTAAAATAATTCTGATGGGCTTAAAATTTATATAGTCTAAAACTAACATGCGGTTAATGTACAAAATATACAAGGTAAAGTGCAATTCGCAGATTCTGGATATGTGCAAAGAGTCACTTATGGTGCTTGAAAACTAACATGCCGGGTAATGTGCAAAATATGCAGGGTAAAGTGCAAATCGCAGTTCTGTGCATGTACAAGAAGTCACTTATAGTGTTTGGTAGAGTGATAATACAGCTTACTAGAAGCCGAATAAATTACAAGACAATGGATTTCCTGGCACTCATACATTTCAGAATATAAGTAGCTATATAAAAACAAATATCTGCACTTTCCAGATTAAACATTAGCTGCATTGCGCTCCTTGTAGACCGGACATTATATTTTAAAAAGATGGGTTTTAAAAAATGTCGTCTTAAAAACACACAAAATTTACAAAAAAGCATGAAATGACAACAACTCTGTTTGGATAAGTCATCACAGGGGCATAAAGTATTACTATGCTGCCTAGTGATGGGGAAGGACACAAGATGATGTACTATTCCAAGCCTTAGGCGGGTAAGAACAAAGCGGTGGGATCTTCTTGTAACTTCTGTCAAATATGGCTGGAAAACTTCACTTAAATTGTTTTCACGATAAAAAGCATAAGTACATTGTTTAAGGCAAACAGAATCTCTGGATTGTCTTCTATGACGTAAAAAGGACACCTTGAGATCTAATTTAGATATACTGGCAGCTTCCTCAGGTATTAAAAAAGGGTCTAGATTAAAAAGGAGCTTGAACCAGTAATGAATGTGCCTTAGCCAAGAGATATGCAAACAATGGTCCAGCCTTAGACAATCTCTAATTACTCTTTGTGTAAATATGGTTTCAGTTTTGGACCAGATGGAACACCATAAGGTCAGAGGGCGAAGGGCTGCAAGATCTTCAATATAATCAAGCCCCACCTCTCTATGAATTAGTTCTGTGGAAGCTGATGCGGGGACACATAATAGACGCTTTAAAAATGAATTCTCGTCAAGTTGAATGTGATTACCACAAAGGGTATGGTGCCCCCACACACCAGCTCCATATAAAGCGGAAGGAATGCATCTGGCTTTGTAAATTGAAATCATATCATTGATTCTACTATTCCCAAGCTTGGAAGCAAATCTAAACACTCCGTTAATATTCTTTTCCATTTTAAGGCGGACATTTACACATTCATTATCCCATCTCCCATCGCTGGAGAATGTGACGCCAAGATAACAAAAACTAGTCACAGATTGGATTTTGTTCTCATCCAGGAAGAAGGTCCTTTTAGCACATTTCTTATTCCCGCAGGTCATTACATATGTTTTTTCTTTATTAATTAGCAGTTTCCTTTTATCAATAAACCTGCAAAAACAGGTAATTAAACGTTGGAGGCCAATTTGAGTACGTGACAAGAGGACGGCGTCATCCGCATATAGCAGTATTGGAATAGGGTCGCCATCTACTCGGGGGGCATTGGCAGGAACTTGCCTAAGGATTGAATCAATTTGATTAACAAATAAAGAAAAAAGCAAAGGGGCCAGAACACAGCCCTGCCTGATGCCTCGGGTCACTCTAAAAAAGGGGGTAGATTCCCCATCAGGCCCAAAATGTACTTTGCAGGAGAGCCTTTCGTATAGTCTGGCCAAAAAATGTACAATATCTACTGGGGCGCCCATTTCCAGTAGTATTGGCCATAGAATAGAGTGTTCGACCAGATCGAAGGCACTGCTAAGATAAGCAAAACATAAAAACAGATTACCTTTTTTGACCGTAACATATTTATTTATGATGAGGTCAAGGTTCAGGCACTGCTCCATTGTACCCAATCCCCTCCTGAACCCATATTGGACTGGTGATAAAATATTATTTTCTTCTACCCATATCTCCAGCCTGTTAAGGAGTATTCTACTCAAAATTTTGATTGATGAGTCCAGGAGGGAGATAGGGCGATAGTTTCGTGCCTCGGACCTGGACCCCTTCTTGAATAGGGGAACAATAATAGATTGTCCCCAGGACAAAGGAAGGTTACCTTCTATAGCGGCATTCAAAATACGGGTTAAAATAGGTGCCCATAGATCCATCTCCTGTTTATATAAATCCACGGGAACACCATCCGGGCCTGGGGCTTTACCCCCTTTACTTTTTATCAGCCCCAAATAAACCTCATCCAGGCTAATAGACAAGGGTAACGATAGCCATACAGAGTTGTGATTAACTAGCAAATCTAAAACAAACCTATCAGGATTAAAAATATTAGTAAAATGATCAATCCAATCATTGCAATTCACATGGGATGTTAATTCGGGAAAGGTATCATTCTTAAGGAAAGGGCAATTAATTATCTCCCAGAATAGGCCATTGTTATTAGTATCAGCAGCTAAATTTAGTTTATGCCATAGCTCCTCCTGTATTTCTTTTTTACGGACTTTCAAGGAAGTCTTATAGTTATGGCGTTCAGCATTAATAAGAGTATTATCCCTAGGTTTAGTATCCAGGGCAATTTTTAATCTCGACAAAGCCTGTGTACAATTTTTATCGAACCAACCAACTGACCTGTTTTTTGATGGCCGACTCCTACCTGTCAGTAAGCCTTCGATAACAGTATTAATTTGATAAAATTTGGAAAGCAGTATGGTGGGTACTATCTCATTACTTAGACAGTAGTCGATTTCTGTTGTACATTTAGTAATAACTTCACCCAGAAGTTTAGCAAGATTAACATTGACCCACCTAATTCTTGCCCCATTTGGTCTCTCTGCAACAATATCTCCAACAGAACTGGTGGGGTCTGAATGTACATTTCCCCACATCAGTAAAGTTACAGAGATACTATTATGATCACTTACTGCTTGTTCTGTTATCCATAAATCAGAATAAGCAGAGTTGCAAGAGAGAAGTATGTGGTCAATGTTAGAATGGGCACCCCTGCCAGTAAAAGTTGGGCATATAATATTGCCCTTTTTCAGGGTACAGTCGAGTAACTCTAAATCCAATTTGGCTATCAAATTATTAAGAGAATTTCCATAATCGTCGTGGGGGAAATGGATATGTGTAGAACCAACATTATCACCTATTTCCCCCAAAAAGCCACAAATCCTTGGGTTTGCATATGGACAGGCCTGTATATTAAAATCTCCTGTCCAAAGTAAAATCGGTTGGTTCCTAGAACCAGCCAGCAATTTATCTATTTCTCTACCTATTTCATAAACAATGGGACCCCTACGTGCATCAAAGGTGTTATTATAATAATTAATAATAATTAAGTCCTTACCTACGGCATGCTCCAGACGTAATAACTGGGCATAAGGGGCCACCTCATGATAAATGTTAGGTTTAAACTGGGTTAATTTAGTTGATACTAAAATTAAGAGTCCGGCTTTAGCCCTTCCTGCTGTTGAATTCACAGCCAATGCCCAATATGAGGTATAGCCTTCCACATAAATAGCTTCTTTATGCCAGGTCTCTTGAAGACATATAATGTCGAACCCTTGTGTGATGAAATCATTCCAGAAAGGGGTGTTTAATTTTGTACTTAAGCCAGCTATATTCCATGTCGTGATTTTAAGACCTGCTTCTGGTAGTATAGCATTTTTGGATATTATTTGGCTAGTTATAGATTTAACAACACCCTCCTCGGAAATATTTCTTGCTTCGACTGGGGACCCCGAAAGTAATGTAGTTGGCTCCTCCTCATGAGGCATACCAGGTATAACACTTAATCTGACCCCTGATATCTCCTCCCTACTAGTGATATGACTATTTTGGGCGTCTGTTACCTTCAGGTGAGTATATATATCATTGGATAAACAGCAACCCAATGTAGCACCATCGCCCCTCAGTCAATCGACTGACTCCAGGCTACTGAACCGATTTTGCAAGGGAATAGGGTCTGTGGTAAAGGGGCGTCTAGGCCATTGCCCTTGCTGCAGGGCCCTCCCATTTCTATGCACAATTTCCAATCCATCAAATTTAGTGGCAAAATGGCCAGGGGGGTAGAAATTAGCATTTAAAAACCTTAGAAATTCACTGAAAAAACCATAGGGTTCAGGGGCGTTATAGTTAGTTGGACATTTCACTCGTACAAAACCATAGAAATTCCCCTATTATAGTTAGTTCAGCTAACTATAACTCGCGCGCCCGCAATGCACTGCTGATGACGTCACATATTACATCACTCATGACATGGTCAGTGACATCACTCATGACATCACTGATGACATCTCAAATGACATCACTGATGACATCATCCAGTGAATGTGTGTTTTTCTGAAAATTAAATATGTTTTATATATGTATATCTCAAGGTCGATGGAAGAATAAATGGGTATATAACTGTCTAAATGGATGGTTTTTTAAAAAAAATTGATTGCATAACTGACTGATTAAGTGTATCTTAGTGAATACATAGGTTAGTGAGTAATGTTTAAATATGTAAATATCTGCATCAGTCTCTCACTTTGTGTATAAGTGGCTGCATGGGTTGGTGAGTAGCTACATGAGTGTCTATATGGGTTATTAGTTGGTTTTTTGAGTATCAGTATGAGTGTCTGAGTGTCTGTATGGTTCGGTGGGGGGTATTACTTAGTGCATAGATGCATGAATGAGTGAGTCACTGTTTGTATGTGTTGAAGACAGCATGTGTGCAGGACTGTATAGGTGGATGAGTGTGTGTATGGGTGTGTTAGTGAGTGAATGACTGTCTCAATAATGTCTTTATGAGTAACTACATATGTTTTAAACTAGTATATGTGAGTATTGGTATATATTAGTGAGTATATGTGAGAGTGAGAGATTGGAAGAGTTCCTGTACAAATAAGTAGGTGTTTCTATAAGTGATTGTTTAAGAGAGTAAATATGTGTAAGTTTCTGCAGAAGTAGATTAATCGAAATAAAATTGGTCCGGGTCAAATGACACATTGCTATGACCTGGAAGCTTACATTAGGCTATGCCATTGAAGTTTGGCACTAGAAATTACTTTAATGGCAGATAGTGAGCGCAATTCCCTTCACTGGAAAGAATAAATGGGGATTAGAATGGGTCCATAGCTCGCACCAGCATGATAACATGACAGCTATATCTTGGGCCTTTCATATATGATGCAGTACGAAGGATGTGATGATATGATATAATAAATTAAAGTCTGTCTTTGCCTGTTACAATGCACTTGTTTTGCTGTTATGGAGCTGCACAGACAGGACATCCAACAGCTTGATAGATGGGAGCAAGGACACGCTGGCTCCTCACTCTGGGACCTCTAAAAACAAGTGATGACCACCAGCCTGGATGCAGCAAAAACATGCAACAGCACCTAAATGACTGCCAGTTTTAAGACAGTGGGAGTTCTTCTGAGACTTACAGCCATTCCTGCAAGACTAGTGGTATAGACCACCAGTGGGCTCAAAATGCACCATGCGAGAGAACAAAGCACCAGTGTTGTCCCCTGAGTGTCCCTAGGAAACTGCATCGAATGATAAGCTCTTTTGGCATGTATGGTTTGTTAAGAGATTAGGGGACTGGATCCTCAATGGGGCATAACGAGTTGATTGTATGGGATATTGAATAAGGAAATAAGGGCAACCTGGACACTGGAGAAAGACTGAATGTCAGGAGAAGAACATTCTAGTTCAACAGTGTAAGCAGATATTTGGGGATTGAATGGGAACCTGGTGGGCACTTCATCTTTTGGTCAATATGTCCAAGGGAAGTCTGGTTATGTTGTGGAATATTTTGAGGCAGCGCATTAAAACAAAATCACTGTCTTTCAAAACCTATAAAAAGAACTCATAAAAATCCAAGGAGTGTTGTTACTTTAGTTCTTAAAGTATATCACTGAAACCAGTACTGTGTTCATGTCAAATAATATTGAAAATAATCTTTAGTTTTGGCTATGGTTGCAATATAAATTCTCAAATTGGTTTCACAAACATCATCTATGGACTAATATGGGTTATTAGTCATAATATTAGATGTAATATTGGCGCTTAGAGTTTATGATACATTTGGTGTCACCTCTCTACCCAGGTCCTCTCAAAGTATCTTTAGCTCTGCAGTATGCCTTTTTTTGTTGTGTGCATGAAAGTAACGTTTTTTCAGTTTAAAAATCCAACAGTCTGTTGACTTTAGTTATATTCATTTGAGTGTAAACAGGATTGCACGTTTCTAAACTCACACCACTTATGGGAGGAAGCCTTGACTACTCAACCTCACTACAATTTTGACCAAAAATATCCCCTGGCTGCTTTGGGAACCCAAGAAAGGGCCTCACATGCTAGACAAGTGATTCATATAATTTAATATTGAGCATCATTCCTAACAGTTAGTATTTTGGAAAAAAATATGTTTAAATGGAATTTTAACCAAAATACAAAATTTTATATTACATTAATCTGATTATGCAAATGTCATTCTACTTTAAAGGTCCATTTTATTTTTCACTTCTCACACATATTTTCCTTGAAATGCCAACAAGTAGAGTTTATTAGAATCTGGTGTGAATAGAAATTAGCCAATTACTTCATTGAAACCTTCAGTTCACAAAATCCTACCCTTCCCTGTCACGTTCTGGACCAAAGTGGGCAAGTCATGCCTGTAAGATGGGCACCTATGTTGGACAATCTTTTTTAGCATGAATATCAATATTAAATGGAACTGTCCTGCCCATATATGGATACAGATGAATGCTCAAAGATTCACTAAATTTAGATTATAAGATTAAATATTAGGAACCAATTAATTACCATACCTTCCTTCCCTCCCCACCATTTTAAGACAATGTGGACGTATCAAAAAGAAAAAATACCTCCTTATGAAACACACTGAGGTCTAGTCAGCCAAGTATTCACGAGTACAACATGTAGTACTTCAGTAGTACTGCTTTATGTTCTCACAAATGTTATTCACTAACTTTGCCGAGTCCTGGCCTATTATGTTTGATGCTCTCTACCATGAGTTTGGAGAACTCCGAACGTAAAGGTATACATTTTTAAGATAAATGTGTACAGGGCAAAAGGTAGTGACTGGAGCCATCTACTACTAAATAGGTGAAGTTAAGATACAAATAAAGGAGAGGCACTGGCAGGCACATTCAAATACATAAATGTGCTAACAAAAGAGTAAGCCAGTTGACAGCCACCAAAGTTACACCTTCATCTACTCCAGTAGTACTAATAGGCAAACAGACTCAAATCTACTCTAATTAAGTCTTGCAATAAGTCCGCCCCCACACACACACAAGTCCATTCAGTGTTACAGCAAGGCACTCTCACAGAAATCAGAGCTGACAGAGGATAACACTAACAGCACACAAGAAAATATGAAAAATGGGAAACATTTCCCTTCTCAAAAAATGAAATTTTATTATTTTTGTAAATCGTATTTTTGTATTTATTTAAAAGTGTAAGCAGAGGCACATAGTATGACATATATCTCAAATTAATAGAGAGCACATATAATGACAAGGCTTCATTCTCATTCAATACACCCACTAATAGAAGGAGGTGGGGGAGGCATCAGTAATGACACCACCATACCCACCAACAGGTTAAGCTCACTACACCATCAACCAGTAACACACATTCCCACTTACAAAGACAAGACACAACCAAAATCATTCTCCACCATATATTTGAATGTCTTTGTCACCATACTCACATTTAGAGGAACAATTACTCAAGAATGAGAGAGAGGGTATAATGTCAGAGGATTAAAAATCTTTGGGAAGTACTTGGAATTGACAAATGCTAGCGGTTCCAAACTGGGAGCAGAAGCATTGGAAAGACAACAGATGGTAAATAAATTTAAGCTATTACCCACTTCCCTGGAGTATTAGGTGACATCAATTGTCCACATGCGGCACTGCAGCCAATCTAATACAGGGAAATATATTTGTGCTAAAGACACCCATGCTCTACAGCAACGTGCATACTATCTTTGATGACAAGGGCTGCTTCATTGATGTGTACACCTTTCATGGTTGCGTTAATCCGTAGGGCTTGGTGTTGCAATGCTGCTGCTGCTACAAATAAAGCTATCATGGGGATTGTTTAAAAGGATGCATGAAGGTTAGTATAATCATTTTATACTCTAAAGGGGGAAATGAGTGTGAGGAGAATGTGTGAGATCCATGAGGGGGGACAGAGTGACACTAATGTGGTGTTGTAATATAGTAGAAAGATTAAAGGGTTCTTACATGGCTTGATATTGGAATTCCCCAGAACAGGCAGACAGCCATGGGGCATGGTGTAGAGGGTACCTTTATTGAGGAGTGTGAGACAGAAAGAGGATCTGGGTAGGGCTCCAGGGAGAGTTGTTGTATCATCGAGAATGCATCTTTCACCAGTTTTGTTCATGTTGGAATTTCTTTTAGACCCCACATGGTGTGTTCCTTCATCTCCAATGTATTGACAGAGTGTCATCTACTTGATACATTTTCTGTATTTCTTTCCAGGACATTGCCCGTAATGGGACTTCTAGACAACTTGGTACTATGGACTTAGTTAATGTACCACCCTGAGCTGGAAACCCCAGTGGACTGCAACAACCCATCAACCCACTGAGTGACACGAGTTGTAGGTAACAATCAGTTCTGTGAGGTAACACAGAGTTAAATAGAGGTTTCCAAACCCTCTTTCATCATACAAAGCCACACTCAAGCTCACTAGGAGAGCAGGAATTTATAAGATTTAAATCAGAATCCTGTTCTGTGCATTCAATATGAATAGTAACTGTTAAGAAAATGAGTAAAAAAGAGGCAATGATATTTCCAAGGGGAGTGAATAATAGAAACAATTATAACTTTATGACTATACTAAAATGAGCTTTTTATCTGTAACCTCTCACTTCTTTCAACTAACTAAGCTAAACGTAGCACCAAAAGAAGGTCTATTCTGAGGTTCGTAGGTGGTTTACACCAGTACACCTTTTCAGAACAATAGAACCAATGGTCAGCAAGGAATAGGAGCAGTTGCATCTGCACCTCAAAGTCAGCAGATAAGCCCAGTGTAGGTGCAATGTACCTTCCAAATAGCCTTCAGCAAGCTAAAGCGATCACAGCTCTGCATGACCCTCATTCTTGGATCCCTGCCACAAAGATCCTTTCTACTTAGTGTTCTTATGGTACTGCCTACATAAATGCATTTGTCACTTACATACGGGGGACAACACTGAGATCACTATTGAGTCCTAGTTATCCCAGACATAAACTGACCTTCACTTGGTTGACCAAATTGACAGTGGGGTTCATAAATGTGGTAATTGTGGGGCATGTAGATGGGCCACTGATAAGAAAAAGATGTTCCAAGGTGCAGATGGTAGATCCTATGATATCAGACATATTATTAATTGTAATATGAAACATGTAATATATATTTTGGAATGTGCTTGCAAATGCATTTATGTAGGAAGTGCAATAAGAACAATAAGGGAACGAATAAATGAACATATCAGAGCTGTGAAGCATCAGGATGCGAGATATCCAATGGCAATGCATCTAATGGAATCTAATTGAATGCAAGGTGCAGGGTGCTCATAAGCATGTTACTTTCTTTGGCATGGATCATGGTGAGCCGGACCCCAGAGGGGGAAAAAGGGAACTGAATTTAATATGCAGGGATACTACCTGGATATTGCGTCTTGGAGCTGTGGAGCATGGTTCAAATACTGATCAAGAACTACCGTATTTTCTTGGGGAATAAATATAACCATGGGAACATAGTTGGAGGTTGAAGGCAGTACAATACATATATGCACAATAACATTGAGATTAATTGTCATGATCTCAGTCATATACAACAAGAGACATGAGATATTTGTAACAATCATGTATACACGGACAAACAATGTCATTTATATCATAAGAATTGTTCTTTAGAATATGAGTTTCATTCCAATGATGTCAATTAACATAACTGTGAACTAATATTGTAGCGGGACGTGATGCAGGAATGTTATGCAGCACAATTGGTATACACTATTGTTAGACATTTTGAATTCACAATACTTTACGGGCTCCACATACATGCTATATTCTATATTGTGCTTATACGTTCTGACTTACCATATGGCAATATGGTGGTATGCGGCATGAACACACGCTACAGTCACTTTCAATATCACATTAAGATTTAGAAACGTCTCTATAAGCATTGGTCATAACTCGAAATATTGGTTGCCGGAAATATTGTTGGGCAGATTTTTATGCTTATATGGATGATCAGTCACTCTTAATGGCAGACAAATTGATCAAACATGGCTCCCACATCGGGCCGTGTCTGAATACCTGTCAATAGGACTTGAATAAATCGGTACAAATATTGGCTGACACCTCCCACAGCTATAACCTCTAAATATTGGCATGTAGAAATCATTCACGAGCATGGTTAGCCATGCGTTGTGCGTAGTTGCTCTTGATTTGAGATACATTATCCTTCTAAGATGGCGCCCAGATCAGGTGATTATGGAAGCATGCTTCAGTGCGGCTTCAGCATTGCTTGGTATTTAAACGGAAGCCAATTAGGCCTGGGCAAAAATTTCGTTCCGTTCGCGGAAATTGCGATAATTTGACATTTTTGCGTTCCGCGGAGAGCGCGAAAATGTCAAAAATTCCGGTTTCCGCAGCTTGGCGATAATTTGTTTCTTGCTCGCGCTGTAAAATGATACATTCTTGCGCGCGCGCGCGATCGCCTTACCTGAATCCCTGCGTTCGCCGACAAGTTTTTTTGATCCGGTCGCGTTCTCCATGAGATGTTGTATTGTTTTTAGCCATTTGCGCTGTCTCGCGACAGTTCGCGCCCGCAGTGACGTCATGCGTCGCGCGATCACGTCTTTCTTCTCGCGATCATGCACCGCGAGAACAACTCAAAACAAGATGGCCGCGCCCGCAAGCAACCACATGGGTAAGTTGGCGACCCGCAACCATGCAGAAAATCTCGCGAACATGCCGGAAAAAAACTTCCGCATCTTCGCGATATTTCTGCTTGTTTGCGATAATTTTAAACATTCTCGCGATAATTTGCGAAGGTTAATTCCGCAAATTCCTCCCACCCCTAAAGCCAATACATCATTTCCGACAAACCGGGAGCCGTACAAGGTGGGAGAGACGAATATCAGCAGAACGTATACTGGTGTCCTCGTTGGAGGTAAGACAGCTTGCAGTATAGGGTATATGATTTATATGACTAGAAGACCTGAACGGTCGGCAGTAATAATTACACTTCGTCTATGCCTTATTTACATTGGGAATTTTTTTCTTGTCATTGTAGATAGCGTATACATATGCTATCTGATATGGATATCCACATTTCATGGGCATCAAAATATATTTATATAAGTGCAATATAGAGATCATAAGGTGAGATTGATAAGCTTCACATATTCATTATAATTATACTTTATAGATGAATCACAACTTTCTAAAATTAGGTTTTATTTTGATACTATTGTTATACAGAATACGGACTAAGGGGGATATCCTTGCAGTATTTTCCGTGACGGAAGTAGAACCAGCGTGGAGGTAGGATAGTTTTTGAGACTTGCGGCATATTCTTGTGGTTTAAGCTTTGGGTGCATTTGAAATTGATACAGTGACTGAAAGCTGCTCATTTTGCCATCTGGGTATAAATAAACAATATTCCAGGAAGACAGGTACGCACCACATTCTTTTAACATATTGCTTGATTGTAGGTCATGAGTCCATACTTTACGGAAGATTGCATTGATCTACCAAGAAGGTGTAGTCACCTATTTACAGGTATGATTTCTCTGCACCACGTCTCCCTTCACCCCATCTGAAACACTTTTGATATTGTATGAAACCTGTACGGTTATATACAGTTTTTAATTGTGGTGTAATATGTTCTATAATTGTGATAAAGGATTAGTTTGATTTGAATTTCACAGTGCACCAATGTTTGGGTTTCCACAAAGACAAACACGTGTTCTACTGCAGCTTCCCAGAGTGTTCTAAAGAACAACTAGAGCGCTAACAGTCTTACTTATGACAAAATTATGGCACACCTGAAGCCATCTTGATTGGAATAAACTGGTAACTCTTAAAACATTTAATTTAAAAAGGAACAAAATGAGGGGCTTCATTTTGTCATAGAAATTATGGTTAGTGCTGAAGATAGAAAAATTAGGACATGTTTCAAGTGTGATCTCAAATATCTTCCTTTTATATTTCAACAGGAGCAGCCTGTCCGTTGATGCCTTTATGTTCTACTGCAGCTTCCCAGAGTGTTCTAAAGAACAACTAGAGCACTAACAGTCTTACTTATGACAAATGTATGGCACATCTGAAGCCATCTTGATTGGAATAAACTGGTAACTCTTAAAACATTTAATTTAAAAAGGAACAAAATGAGGGGGTTCATTTTGTCATAGAAATTATGGTTAGTGCTGTAGAAAGATAAATTAGGACATGTTTTAAGTGAGATCTCCAATATCTTCCTGTTATATTTCAGCAGGAGCAGCCTGTCAGTTAATGCCTTTGTGTTCTACTGCAGCTTCCCAGAGTCTTCTAAAGAACAACTAGAGAACTAACAGTCTTACTTATGACAAAATTATGGCACACCTGAAGCCATCTTGATTGGAATAAACTGGTAACACTTCAAACATTTAATTTAAAAAGGAACACAATGAGGGGGTCATTTTGCCATAGGAACTATGGTTAGTGCTCTAGAAAGAAAAATTAGGACATGTTTCAAGTGTGATCTCAAATGTCTTCCTGTTATATTTCAACAGGAGCAGCCTGTCAGTTGATGCGTTTGTGTCCTACTGCAGCTTCCCAGAGTGTTCTAAAGAACAACTAGAGCACTAACAGTCTTACTTATGACAAAATTATGGCACACCTGAAGCTATCTTGATTGGAATAAACTGGTAACTCTTAAAACATTTAATTTAAAAAGGAACAAAATGAGGGGCTTCATTTTGTCATAGAAATTATGGTTAGTGCTGAAGAAAGAAAAATTAGGACATGTTTCAAGTGTGATCTCAAATATCTTCCTGTTATATTTCAACAGGAGCAGCCTGTCAGTTGATGCCTTTGTGTTCTACTGCAGCTTCCCAGAGTGTTCTAAAGAACAACTAGAGAACTAACAGTCTTACTTATGACAAATGTATGGCACATCTGAAGCCATCTTGATTGCAATAAACTGGTAACTCTTAAAACATTTAATTTAAAAAGGAACACAATGAGGGGGTTCATTTTGTCATAGAAATTATGGTTAGTGCTGTAGAAAGATAAATTAGGACATGTTTTAAGTGAGATCTCAAATATCTTACTGTTATATTTCAGCAGGAGCAGCCTGTCAGTTAATGCCTTTGTGTTCTACTGCAGCTTCCCAGAGTGTTCTAAAGAACAACTAGAGAATTAACAGTCTTACTTATGACAAAATTATGGCACACCTGAAGCCATCTTGATTGGAATAAACTGGTAACACTTCAAACATTTAATTTAAAAAGGAACACAATGAGGGGGTCATTTTGCCATAGGAACTATGGTTAGTGCTGTAGAAAGAAAAATTAGGACATGTTTCAAGTGTGATCTCAAATGTCTTCCTGTTATATTTCAACAGGAGCAGCCTGTCAGTTGATGCCTTTGTGTCCTACTGCAGCTTCCCAGAGTGTTCTAAAGAACAACTAGAGCGCTAACAGTCTTACTTATGACAAAATTATGGCACACCTGAAGCCATCTTGATTGGAATAAACTGGTAACTCTTAAAACATTTAATTTAAAAAGGAACACAATGAGGGGCTTCATTTTGTCATAGAAATTATGGTTAGTGCTGAAGAAAGAAAAATTAGGACATGTTTCAAGTGTGATCTCAAATATCTCCCTGTTATATTTCAACAGGAGCAGCCTGTCAGTTGATGCCTTTGTGTTCTACTGCAGCTTCCCAGAGTGTTCTAAAGAACAACTAGAGAACTAACAGTCTTACTTATGACAAAATTATGGCACCGCTGAAGCCATCTTGATTGGAATAAACTGGTAACACTTAAAACATTTAATTCAAAAAGGAACAAAATGACGGGGTACATTTTGCCATAGAAATTATGATTAGTGCTGCAGAAAGAACATTTAGGGCATGTTTTAAGTGAGATCTCAAACCCTCTTGTATTTCATTAGAAACTTCTGACATGCAGACTGAAACAATCACTTTCAATACCAGCAGTAGACTTGCAGTTATCTCCCTGGTGAGCAGTAGCTTTACTACAGTGATCTAATGAACACTAGAGTGCTAACATTCTGAATTTATGGCAAATGTGTGACACATCTGAATGCCTTCTTGATGGAATCAAAGTAAAAAACTGAAAGTATTTCCTACTGAGGAGACTGCAGTAAATGAGGAAATTAGGAAACTTCATAACAAATAAGTCTCCCAAGATGGCACCAGAGAGAAAGGAGCCCAAATGTAGCACAAATATCACCCAGATGTAGCCCACATATAGCCCAATGACAGAAGTGTGCAAAACACTTTTTATTTTTAGTTTTTCTGCAGTTTTACATAGTGCAGACTGGTCAGGTATTGGAGCATTACATCTTACTTGGACCCCTTATTGCGTATTTTGCACGAAATACATGAGATTGATCTTGCGAAACATTGAACTTTACAATTCTGTTAACCTGAAGTTGCTCTGAACTGGGCTTTGTAACACCCGTTTTTACCTACTGGTTTTAATTAATTCTCACTGTATTGTATTAGGAAAGAGGATTTACTGTTTTTATGTACACTTTTATGATCTATGTTTCTAAATCAGATCGAATAAAGTTTAATGAATTCTATGGCAGGACGGAGGCGAGGATTATGCATATCTTTCCTCACTTTATTTGCATAGCAGTTCAAAGAAAACGTAACACAACAATCATTAAACAAAAGACTACACAACCCATGCACCATTAGAGGGGTAGTCTCCAAGGCAACTATAGTCCAATCATATCACAGTCCATCGTTTATAATATTGTGACGTCCCTTCCGCTTCCTCTTTCTTCACTGCTCACCAGTTAAGTGCATTCCTTACATTCTTGGCTTAATCTGACGTTGTTGCTGTTTTTATGGCGGTTTCTTGTGCACGTTATTAGCATTATTGCCTTGGTATTGTTTCATATTCCCTGCGCAGCAGGCTCTTTCCCAAGAGCTTTCTCCCCCTCGCAGTTTCTCCCGCTGTGCGCTCTGCACACGGAGATATCCTGTAAGGTGCGTCTGGTCTGAGCGAGGCAGTTCTGTCGAGCGCTCCCTCTGGTCTTTACGTGCGTTTGGGAATCCGGTCACTCCTTTAGTGTCAGCTTGATTTCCAACCAAAGTTCGCCTAATTTTAAAACCGCTACGCAGTGATTTCCCCACACGGCCACGTTAGTAATTGGTATTGCGCCTCAGTCTATTCTTATAGAGCATCGGGGAAAGCCCAGCTGTTGGAGCACTGGCGAGGGGGCTGCCTTAAGGATTTTAAGGTCATTTGTTCTGTGCTCACACCCTCTGCTATCATGTCTTCTCCAAAAGACCATTTTTACTCCTCCTACCAGGAAGTGGAGGAGGAATGGCACCCCAACTTTTCCCTCCAGCAGTGGACCAAGCCCTCTCTCTGGCTATTTCTAGGGCGCTGGCTCCTCTTAGGGATCAGGTTGATAAGCTGGCAAAAAGCATCCTTGGGGTGTTCAGTGACCCATATCTGGTGGTGGCGAGTCCCAGTAGCTCCCAGATGGGGAATAAAAGGGCCGTTAAGCATAACGCTGGGCACTTGGAAGGATTTGATAAACTTACTGAGACCTTCCTCAAGAGTGCGCAAATGCTAAAACATGCACCCTGCAGGGAGGAGGAGGAGTCCGGAGAAAATTGTGACGCTGTCTCCACTATTGTAGACCCCGACGGCGGGTTTCCTTTGGAGGGAGAGGGTGTATCAGAGGACGATTTCTCCTCCAAAGAGGATAAGGACTCGGGGCGTCCCTGGCATCCAGAGTCCCACTCCTCTCAGTGCCCGGGTTGGCGATGGGGTCCACTCGGACATATTCGAGCCTACCCAAATTTACCATCCTAGGTCGGCAGAGTGGACCCCTGACACCAAAGTGGCAGAGTATGTGGTGGGGAAAGTCCATCAACCCCTTGAAAGGGAGGTCAGGAATAGGATGAGGAGAGAATGCTCCAGGCCCTCACTGAAGGGGAAGGTGGCACACACGTCTGAAATTGATGAGAAACTATGTACCTTTTCCTCTAAGTATCCCAAGAAAGGAATTGATAGGTCTTGGACGTGGTAGGGCCCTTGACCCAAATTATTCAATTAGCGGAGCTTTCAAAAGAGTCAGGATCCCCTTTGTCCATGGATATTGTGGCTGGTTAGGCGCACTACCCTAAACCCTAAAACACTACCCCCTCCACTACCCAAACACCACTGCACTACCCTAAACACTAAAACACTACCCCCAGCACGACTCCCTACACTACCCAAACACCACTGCACTACCCTAAACCCTAAATCTACCCCCAGCACAACCCCCTACACTACACAAACACCACTGCACTACCCTAAACCCTAAAACGCTACCCCCAGCATGACCCCTTCACTACACAAACACCACTGCACTGCCTTAAACCCTAAAACACTACCCCAGGACGACCCCCTATACTACACAAACAGCACTGCACTACCCTAAACACTAAATCTACCCCCATCATGACACCCCACACTACACAAACACCACTGCACTACCCTAAACTCTAAAACACTACCCCCAGCATGTCCACCTTCACTACCTAAACACAACTGCATTACCCTAAACCCTAAAACACTACCCCCAGCACAACCCCCTTCACTACCCAAACACCACTGCATGACCCTAATCTCTAAAACAAGACACCCTACACTACAGAAACACCACTGCACTACCCTAAACCCTAAAACACTAGAACCCAGCACTACCCCCTATAGTACACAAACACCACTGCACTACCCTAAACCCTAAAACACTATCCCCTACACTACACAAACACCACTGCACCACCCTAAACCCTAAAACACTACCACCAGCACTACCCCCTACGCTACCCAAACACCACTGCACTACCCTAAACCCTAAAACACTACCCCCAGCACGACTCCCTCCACTACCCAAACACCACTGCACTATCCTAAACCCTAACTCTACCCACAGCATGACTCCCTACACTACCCAAACACCACTGCACTACCCTAAACCATAAAACACTACCCAGCATGACCCGCTACACTACACAAACACCACTGCACTACCCTAAACCCTAAAACACTTTCACCAGTATGACCCCCACACTACTCAAACATCACTGCACTACCCTAAACCCTAAAACACTACCCCAGCACAACCCCCTACACTACCCAAACACCACTGCACTACCCTAAACCCTAGAAAAAAAACACCCCATGCCCAATCCCCCTTACCTCTCACTCCTCGTGGTTCCTCTCTCCTCGTGGTTCCTGCTTCATGTCATCTCTGAGGGGCGGTGCACGTCGTTGTCAGGAAACGGAACAGCCTGTATTCCTTACAACAACGTGGATCGTCTACATGTTTTTTAGAATGCATGGTCATTTACCATACATACTTTTACAACAAAATTTGTTGTAAAGCCATGTGTGGTAAATTACCATGCGTTCTAAAAAAATGTGTAGTAATGAATTCGCGATGTACAACGCATGCTTGGTAATGCATGTGTTTTAAAGGTATCGCAAAGTAAAAAAGTCATTGTAACGTCTGTTTACCGATCGAAGCTGGCCCCTGTTCTTCAGTGAGACGTTTATTTGATTAATTAGGAGGAAGGAATGGGGTTTGCTTACCAAAAAGTGCATTCCCAGCTGTTGTATTGTGAAAGTGTCCGAGTGGCCTGGTTTCACTTCCGGTGAGAAAGTGGAAGAGTCTGTTTGGATCTAAAGGAGTTCTGTTGTTGGACGGGGCCGGCGCGACACGTCATCAGATAACATAGCTAATGGAAAGCGTCCTCCCTGAAGTGTGGAGCAGTGCCATGAGAGGTCAACGAGTGTGCGTCCCACCACAGTACGACCGTACCGCGTGACCCATGTGCCGCCTCCAGGGTACGGGAGGCAGAAGCGGCATCGCAGGTCCTCTTGAAGACTGTTGTAGCACTAATTCTACATTTTGGTACTAGGGCATTTTAACTTTGTTGTTCCTGCCAGATACAAAGAGAAGATCCTGTGTTATTCAGTGCTCTTGTTTCCTTTTTTGTGGGTTGCGGTGCTTGTCACTTCGCTGCCCCGCCGGTGAACACAACTGGGCACCCCGCCTCGTGTGCCATCTGCAGGGCCTCTGCCCTCGGATTACTGGTTTTGGTTTCTGGAGTGACAACATAAACAGTAGCTCCCAAAGGACTAGCCTGAACACTTAGGTTAATATCCCCTGCACCACCATTCCACGGAAATTCTTTCCTAGCTCTCCCATGTTGACCAGGATGTCATAATAACCCAGCTCCGCGCGCGACACCGTATGACATCATTGGAGCCATAAGAGGACCTCGTCAGCGTGCTGACATCAGTTCCACCCATTTTTTCTGTGCCACCGAGTCAAACAGGCTGACCGAGACATTTTCACATGTATACATAGTATAATGAATATATATATATTCACTGAAAAAACCATAGGTTTCAGGCACGTTATAGTTAGAAATTAGCATTTAAAAACCTTAGAAGTTCACTGAAAAAACCATAGGGTTCAGGGGCGTTATAGTTAGTTGGACATTTCACTCGTACAAAACCATAGAAATTTCCCTGTTATAGTTAGTTCAGCTAACTATAACTCGCGCGCCCGCAATGCACTGCTGATGACGTCACATATTACATCACTCATGACATGGTCCGTGACATCACTCATGACATCACTGATGACATCTCAAATGACATCACTGATGACATCATCCAGTGAATGTGTGTTTTTCTGAAAATTAAATATGTTTTATATATGTATATCTCAAGGTCGATGGAAGAATAAATGGGTATATAACTGTCTAAATGGATGGTTTTTTTGTAAAATTGATTGTATAACTGACTAAGTGTATCTTAGTGAATACATGGGTTAGTGAGTAATGTTTAAATATGTAAATATCTGCATCAGTCTCTCACTTTGTGTATAAGTGGCTGCATGGGTTGGTGAGTAGCTACATGAGTGTCTATATGGGTTATTAGTTGGTTTTTTGAATATCAGTATGAGTGTCTGAGTGTCTGTATGGTTCGGTGGGGGGTATTACTTAGTGCATAGATGCATGAATGAGTGATCCATTGTTTGTATGTGTTGAAGACAGCATGTGTGCAGGACTGTATAGGTGGATGAGTGTGTGTATGGGTGTGTTAGTGAGTGAATGACTGTCTCAATAGTGTCATTATGAGTAACTACATATGTTTTAAACTAGTATATGAGTATTGGTGTATATAAGTGAGTATATGTGAGAGTGAGAGATTGGAAGAGTTCCTGTACAAATAAGTAGGTGTTTCTATAAGTGATTGTTTAAGAGAGTAAATATGTGTAAGTTTCTGGAGAAGTAAGTGTGGTAGTATGTGTATAACTGTATATGCAAGTAAATGGATGTTTGATACTTAGTTTGCATGTGTGACCATGTGTGTGAGTAACTCTATGGAATCGTGGTGGTGTGTAACAGGATGTATAGGTGTATGAGTACATATGATGAGTGAGTACATGTATAGGGACTGTTGGTGAATGAGTGGATGTGTGTGTAGATCTTGGAATTACTGAATAGGTGTGTTGTAATTGGTATTGGTATGTCCATTGTTTTGAAAATGTTAGTTTGTATTTTTGAGTGTGTGTATCAAAGGTTATATTAGGGTGAGAGGAGGTCTGCCACTCTATCACAAGGATGATGTCATCAGTGATGTCACTTGAGATGTCATCAGTGATGTCATGAGTGATGTCACTGACCATGTCATGAGTGATGTAATATGTGACATCATCAGCAGTGCATTGCGGGCGTGCAAGTTATAGTTAGCTGAACTAACTATAACAGGGGAATTTCTATGGTTTTGTACGAGTGAAATGTCCAACTAACTATAACGCCCCTGAAACCTATGGTTTTTTCACTGAATATATGTATATATATAGTTATAGTTAGGACCGTGTTTCCATTGGAAATCTGAAAATTCAATTTTGAATAACTTTGGTGCCGGTTGATGAATCCTTGCGAAATTTTCAAAACTAATGGGGCGCTCCGCTCAGCATCTACCCTGAAAGTCTCGGGGTGATTCGTCAAGCGGGGGCAGAGAAAAAAGGGGGGTCCCAAAACGCGTTTTCTCCATGCATTTTCCCATAGGACCTTTAGCCGAAGGTACAGCCCGAACGGCTGAACAGAATTACTTGAAATTTGGCAGAGAGGTAGTCCTCAGGTCAGGCATGTGCCTTTTGCATATATGGAGTCAATCTGTACAGTAGTTCCTGACAAAATTGCAGTTAAACGTACATAAATATCTATATGCGCGCACCGTGCGCGCACCCTTATGAGCGCGAGCGTAATTCTGATTGGTGGTTACATGTCAGTCAACGTTCGAATCGGTCGAAATCAGGAAGTGTCGGCCGCCATTTTGTTTGTTTTGGGTGTGACACTGAAAAAGAGAGGTGGCGAACGTGAAAAGGGGGCAGGGTAGAGAGTTTCTGACCCCCTAGCACTTGTCAGGGGGTCCCTGAAGGACCCGGAAGGGTGAAAAAAACTTTTTTTTTTTTTTTTTAAATCGCGGGGTATAATAATACATACATAACTTAGCATTTAAAAAAACGTACAAATTCACTTAAAAAAACATAGGTTTCACACACGTTATAGTTAGGAATTAGCATTTAAAAAACCTTGCAAATTCACTTAAAAAACCATAGGTTTCACACATGTTATAGTTAGGTGGACATTTCCACCTAACTATAACTCGCGCACCCGCAATCCACTGCTCATGACGTTACATCACTCATGACATGGTCAGTGGCATCACTCATGACATCACTGATGACATCATCCTTGTGATAGAGTGGCGGTCGCGCGAGTTATAGTTATTTGAACTAACTATAACGGGGGAATTTCATTGTTTTTTTACGAGTGAAATGTCCACCTAACTATAACATGTGTGAAACCAATGGTTTTTTAAGTGAATTTGCAAGGTTTTTTAAATGCTAATTCCTAACTATAACGTGTGTGAAACCTATGGTTTTTTAAGTGAATATATATTTATATATATATATATATTCACTGAAAAAACCATAGGTTTCACACACGTTATAGTTAGGAATTAGCATTTAAAAAACCATAGAAATTCAGTGAAAAAACCATAGGTTTCACACATGTTATAGTTAGCTGGACATTTTACTCGTAAAAAACCAATGAAATTGCCCCGTTATAGTTAGTTCAGCTAACTATAACTCGCGCGCCCGCAATGCACTGCTGATGACGTCACATATTACATCACTCATGACATGGTCAGTGACATCACTCATGACATCACTGATGACATCTCAAATGACATCACTGATGACATCACTGATGACATCATCCAGTGAATGTGTGTTTTTCTGAAAATTAAATATGTTTTATATATGTATATCTCAAGGTCGATGGAAGAATAAATGGGTATATAAGTGTCTAAATGGATGATTTGTTTTTGAAAAATTGATTGTGTAACTGACTGATTAAGTGTATCATAGTGAATACATGGCTTAGTGAGTAATGTTTAAATATGTAAATATCTGTATCAGTCTCTCAGTTTGTGTATAAGTGGCTGCATGGGTTGGTGAGTAGCTACATGGGTGTCTATATAGGTTATTAGTTGTTTTTTTGAGTATCAGTCTGAGTGTCTGTATGGTTCGGTGGGGGGTATTACGTAGTGCATAGGTGCATGAATGAGTGACTCACTGTTTGTATGTGTTGAAGACAGCATGTGTGCAGGACTGTATGGGTGGATGAGTGTGTGTATGGGTGTGTTAGTGAGTGAATGACTGTCTCAATAGTGTCTTCAGGAGTAACTACATATGTTTTAAACTAGTATATGTGACTATTGGTGTATATATGTGAGTATATGTGAGAGGGAGAGATTGAAAGAGTTCCGGTATGAATAAGTATGTGTTTCTATAAGTGATTGTTTAAAAGACTAAGTATGTGTAAGTTTCCGTAGAAGTAAGTGTGGTGGTGTGTGTATAACTGTATATGCAGGTGAATGTATGTTTGATTCTTTATTAGCATGAGTGACTATGTGTGTGAGTAACTCTATGGATGAGTGGCATTGTGTAACAGGATGTATAGGTGTATGAGTACATATGATGAGTGAGTACATGTATGAGTGACTGTATAGGACTGTTGGTGAATGAGTGGATGTGTATGTGGATCTTAGAATTACTGAAGAGGTTGTTGTAACTGGTATTGGTATGTCCATTGTTTTGAAAATTTTAGTCTCTATTTTTGAATGTGTGTATCAAAGCTTATATTAAGGTGAGAGGAGGTCTGCCACTGTATCACAAGGATGATGTCATCAGTGATGTCATCAGTGATGTCATTTGAGATGTCATCAGTGATGTCATGAGTGATGTCACTGACCATGTCATGAGTGATGTAATATGTGACGTCATCAGCAGTGCATTGCGGGCGCGCGAGTTATAGTTAGCTGAACTAACTATAACGGGGCAATTTCATTGGTTTTTTACGTGTAAAATGTCCAGCTAACTATAACATGTGTGAAACCTATGGTTTTTTCACTGAATTTCTATGGTTTTTTAAATGCTAATTCCTAACTATAACGTGTGTGAAACCTATGGTTTTTTCAGTGAATTTCTAAGGTTTTTTAAATGCTAATTCCTAACTATAACGTGTGTGAAACCCATGGTTTTTTCAGTGAATTTGCAAGGTTTTTTAAATGCTAATTCCTAACTATAACGTGTGTGAAACCCATGGTTTTTTCAGTGAATTTGCAAGGTTTTTTAAATGCTAATTTTTTTTTTATTCTTCATTTTTTTCAAACATATTTTTAATTTAATTTTCTTTCCTTTTATAAAGACTATGCTTAAATGTTTAAAATCCTTAAATATTTTTTTTTTAATATATTTTTTATAATAAACATGTAAAATTTATTTCCAGATTTTTTTTTTTTTTTTTTTTTTAGTACGCGTACCGTAAGCTCACGGTAAGCGTACGGTTTACGCAACGTCCGTAATCTATCTACGCTGCTTGCGTATAGTTACGCAATTTGCGTAGCCGCGCGTACTGCGCGTGGGACGCGTGCGCGCTTACGCCACACGCGCACGTTACGCGGAAGTGCCGGGAGTGACTGTTATGCGCATGCGCGCAAGCGAGTGTCTTTTTTACGCGCACGCGTACTTTTGCCGTAAGCGTACCGTAAGCGTACCGTAAGCGTACGGTAGGTCATGTGATCATGAAACACAACTTTTGATTGGTTGAAACTACTTTCAGTTCTAGAACTCTCCTACACCACACCCATTCCCCTCATTTCTGCTTGTGATCCCTTGGGAGAAGGAGCTGGTTTGTCTTTGGGATACGATGGCAGAACAGCAGAGCTCTTCTGAGAGTGAGGCTAGCACTAGCAGCACTGTCTTGAGGCAGAGATCGAGGAAACAAAAGCCCTCTTATGTATGGGATTATTTTACTTTTCCTGAAGGCCAGCAAAAGGTAAATGCACCCTTAGTGACTTGTAAGCTGTGTAAGCGTGTACTTTCTAGAGGTAATCCTAACAGGAAGTATTCCTTTGGGAATCACACCATGAAGAGACACCTCCAGGATGTACACAGAAGGACACATGGTCATCTTTTTGGAGGTAACTCTTCAGAAAGACAAGCCAGTACATCCACAGCAGCTCAGCCTGAACCATCATCTGCAGGGCTGACTCCTTCTTCTGCAGGTCAGGTGAGCCCTTCATCTGTGGGGGGAGAATCTCCTTTTGCTGGCCCTCTGGAAATCAACCCTCGATTTCGGAAGGTTGATATTCGATGCACATTTTCTCAAGATCTAATTTGCTATAGGGAGACCAGTGTTTCCCTAGTGAACAACAAAATAGATCAACACATTTGTCGCTTTGAATAATTTTCCCATGCTTCCTTTCCTCTGTCCCTGCATGAACACAACGGTTCTTTTAAGAGCCAACCTTATCTTTCATCTTTTTTTTTACATATGTTTTTTAAAACCTTTTTTTTTTTTTTTACCGTACGCGTACGGTGCGCGTACCTTTTTTTTATTTTTTTTAAAAAACACTAAAAATCAATTATCACATTACAAGGTCCTTGAGAGACTACAATTATTATTATTGACTTACCATACTCACTGAAAAAATATTTATTCATTTGTTTTTTTTAAAAATAGTTTTAAAAATGTTTGTAGTTTTCGAAAATTTTCTATATCTATCTGGAAAAAAAGAAAAAAGTATTAATATTTTTAAAACATTTTATAATACAGTATACATATTTACATTTTTTTCCCAAAAATATTTTTGCCTTATTTTTGCTGTTTTCAGAATATATTGCATTTCACTATAAATTGTGAAAGCAATTGCATTCATCATTTTACAGCGGGCAAAAAAAAATAACAATCTCAAAGATTGTATTAAAAAAGCCCAGAATCTCTTCTCACTTAAACTTATCATTACAGAAATGCATATTATTCTAAAAAAATATCATCTAAAAACAATACTTATTTCTTTAAAATACCGTCTGATATGTTTGTTTCAGAAGTATAATCACAATATTATATCTCAAATAACTCCAAAATACATCTGATTTCATTTCCTTTAGGCCAAATAGTATTTTTTTTTTTTTTTTTGGAATAAATTTCCAAGGGAAATCCATTAAAATTCTAAAGTTTAATCTGTCCAGATCTCACCGATTCTCTGTAACATTTTGGTTCACGAAAATTTTTTGAATAATTTATTTAGTCCACAATAGAATTGCTTACTTTTCCACATGGCCAAATAGTAATTTTTTAAATCATTTTTGAAAAAATTTCCAATGGCAGTCCAATAGCATTCCAAAATTTAAAATGTGCAGAAGTTACCGATTATCTCTAAATTATTGGTTTTTCAAAATTGCATTAAAAATTAAAAAAGTCCACATTACAATTGGTTATCTTTCCTTTAGGCCAAATGATAATTTTAAAAATATTTTTTCTACAAAATTGCAATGGTAATCCAGTAAAATGGTAAAATTATTTTGTCCAGATCTTGCCAAGTCTCTCTAAAATTTAGGTTTCAGGAAGATTAGATAGGAATTTGCTAAATCAAAAGGCAAACGTTGTTTGAAAATCAATTGGGAATCATTACACAGTGTCCAGCCTTTTTCACATTTTAGATAAACTGTGTAATGTCCAGAAGTAACAGTAGGTCCATCATGGAAAATTATTGCAACAGTTACAAAAGTTTTTCCTGAAATTGATAATTGCTGTCCTGTAAACTTCTTTATTAAAGTATCCAATTTTGAACCATCAGCTCTACATCGTTGCATCATTAAAATTACATACTGTCCGTATTCCCTTAAAATTAATGTTGAAAACATGTCAGAATTACACTCACCACATTTCATGCTATGATTAGCATCTTTAACTAATTTTGCAAAAGTGACTGTTTTACTCTCTGGCAATGTCAAATAAATAAACCTTTCATTATCAACAATAGAGCCACATATATTATAACAATTATCACAACTATGTTCCCATTTATAAGAGAGACCAAAAAAAATGTCAATGGGAACTCCTTCTTCTTCCACTACCTGAAGAAAATACATCAAAAATTCGTGTGCATCTTGCTGTTCATTTTGAGAAAACTGTGTTCGTCCTGAACATACATCTAAAAGTTTTCTAATATCAGTAGCACTTTCTATTTGAGTTTTATCTTTACTCAGCTTTTGAAAAAGGAGACTCAGCTCTGAACAGAATCTTTTTCCCTGATTTACTATTATCTGCTCTTGCAAACTTTCCAGATAAAATGCAACATTCAGCACTACATTAGCGTAGCATTTGACACCAGAGCTATTTTCAAAATGACATCCTACAACCTGTTCTTCATTGTCCTTTTTCTTTTTGCTTGCAATTACATCACTCCTCTTTTTTTTCCTCTTCTCTATATCTTCATTACAGATATTCTCATTTCTCCTTTTACGAGAAACTACACGTTTCTCCAACACAGGATACTGACCTAAATGAGGAGCATAGCTTCTTCTTAATCTATTATACTCCTTTACACAGTTTGTATCAGCACTAACTTTTGAGTCATCAAAGTCTATCATGAATAAACCTGATAATGTTTTGACTCGTGACAAAGCTACATATGCCATACCTTCTTTGAACACAGTTGAACCAATGTTCACAAATGCACAATCTACAGTCAATCCTTGAGACTTGTGGATAGTTACAGCATATGCTAGAGAAAACGGAAACTGCTTCCTACGTACATATAAGTCTTTCACAAGCATAAAACGAACTGTACAACGACAAATATCTTTAACTTCATCTATCTGATCAAATTTTATCTGTAAACATTCAATTCCTTCTTTTTTCTGATAATTAATAAAACCCACAACTCTTCCCATCGCTCCATTCACTAAGCCTTTCTCAACATCCAAATTTCTCCTTAAAAATACTCTACAGTTCATGCAAACATATAGATTTTTTTCTAATCCTGCTGTTTTGGAGATGTTCTTCTCTAGTGAGTCCAATTTATTTTTCAGTTTGCCTGTTACTGTGACAGTAATTCTTCCATCCTCAATTTTGTCCACTGCTTCCAATTTCCTGATCTCTTCCTTTTCCAATTTCAAAAGCTCCTCATTAAATATTGAGCATTCACGTAGAGTTGGCATTAAGCAGATGACACTTTTGTTTTCTGCAATATTCTTGTATATTTTCTCTGCAACTATTTCTTCCTTTGGAAATAAATTATGTAGCAGCCGACTCTGTAATGCTTTTTTCCCAACTTCTGTGAGTAGTCCAATTCTGATATCTTTCAGAATACTTCCATATTCTTCATCGTTTGCTTGCCTCATATTAGTTGTAAGTTCCTTGTACTCAAAGAAGGACCAAATATTTGTATTTCCAATGCTTCCCAATGACTTCTTCGTGTCTTCATGTGTCACAGTATTAAACACTGGTTGTCCTTTAACTGGAGTAAGTTGCAAAAGATCCCCAAAAACTATGACGTGTTTTCCACCAAATAACACGTCATAGTCTGTCTTCAAAATTTGCTGCATTCTTAAATGCACAAAGGCAAGCATTAAGTTTGATACCATGCTCACCTCATCAATAATGAGAACTTGCATCTTCTTCAATACTCTTGAAACTTCCAAGGATGCTTCTCCAGTTAGCTTGTTGAATTGTATTTTGTTCTCATGCTCCACTGGTAACATTAGCAAACGATGTAAGGTGATTCCTTTTATGTTATATGCTGCTAACCCAGTTGGAGCAGTAACCACACAAGACAAAGTAGAATCCGTTTTTTGCTTTAGGTAGCTTCTGATGACTTTAATTAGGAAACTTTTTCCAGTGCCAGCTTGTCCGCTTACATACATCCTGATTGGATGAAATGATGTGCATGAGCACTCTTTTTTTTCATGTAGAAATCCGTGATCAATTTTGTTTTTGATCTCTTCATAAATGTGTTGCTGCTCTTGATTCAGTTGTCTTTCCAAATTTTGTAAGTCTATAAATTCTTCTTGAGCTTGATTCATAGCCGTTTCCACTTCATTCATGGCTATTGATGCTTCATTTTCAACGATTGGTTGTCCTAGGGGATCTTGACTGAGTGTTCCAGAACTTTGGCTGTCCTGAGAACTGTCTCTAGCTATTTCTGCTGCAATTGTAGTTTCCTGTTCAATTTCTTCATTTAACATTTGCAGATAAGTTGAGAATGTACTGCATTGTATGCTGTCTTTGCAAGCATTAAAAGAATCTTCATAGCTCTGGAATTCTCCCAGTAGTTCATCCTCTGTACGCCATGGTTTAAACAACTGTAAAAGAGCCAAGTAGTAAAATTCTTTCTTGTCGGTAGTGTCGCAACTCAGCTTCCGGTGATTTATCAAACTTCCTTTGGTTTGCTTCACCAAACATCCTTCTTCACCAACAACTTTATATTTTCCACTGTTGATGTCTTCTGCAGCTTTCCGTGAATAAATGTAGTTCTGCAACACTTCATAGAGACACATGTTCTCCAGATGATGACTTCTCTTGGGATAATATGTGTCCAACATGTTTGTTTTCAATATATCTGTACTTTCTGGGTCATTCTCAGCCAAATATTCAATTTCTCCAACAGATTTCAGTACCCGATTTCTCATTGCTGCAAGGCCTAAACTTGCCCAAATTATTCTTCTTGACTTCGAGTAGAGACTTGCAGAAGATAACCTATCTGAACATTCGTAGGATCCAATTTCTCGATGCGATAACATCTTCAGACTGAAACTGTACAGCTTCTTACTGACAGTCTTCTCGTGAGAAATCTCTTCCCACATTTCCTTCAATTCTGTTTTTTCTGATTTCGTAATGTAAGACGTTACATATCGTGCAACAGCAATGGAATTGTCAGCTACATACTGAATATCCATGTTAGCGTTCCACATGGATAAAATGACTGGGTTGTAGTCATTTATATTTGTTGATTCTTCTTTTCTTTTAAGGTTGTAGGTATTCTTAGGTGATTTTCTTGTGATAGTATGTCTCACAGCTGACATAAAACTGTTAACTCTTCCATTTGAAAGAACAGGTCTAGGAAATCCAAATCGACATTTAGTGTAGTATTTTTCTTTGCTCTTGTATTTCCGTCGACAGTATTTTCCACACCGATGACTTTGGAAACGTAGAACTTGCTCCTTTAACTTGTTCTCTTCTGTGCTTTTTGGTATACCACATGTTGCATATTCTTCAATGTAAGATAACACTGCTTCATCAGTATCTGTTCCAAACTTTGGGGCATCCTTGATCCACAGCAGCATATGAATATGAGGAGCACCTCTTGCCTGGTACTCTTTTCTCCAAAAGAAATCCATTACTTCTCCAAGGGGTGGATTTTTTTTATTGCAGATGAAGGACATCATAGCCTCAAATCTATGATTGAAATATCTGCAAACATTAACCGGATCCAATGAGCACAGTTCTCCTGCTGTCTTGTATTCGATGTTTTTAATGTTTGAATTTGCCTCTCGTAGAAAATCCAGTAAATCATCCCAAGCGTACTCGGCACAGCTTAGGGTAAGGAACCATGTTGGTGTTCCTAAATTGCGTAACATGCATTTTAGTTCACCATGGCGTCGGTACCAATATTCATTTGTCCCACGCTGACAAGCCATCAGCTTGATCAGTTGTGTTTCCAAATGATCATCTCGGTGCTGCACTTTCTCCATAAAATCCTTAGCAGACACATTTTGTAAATGTACTCCACTTTTTAAAATGTGATTTACTGCATAAGACAGTGCAGACAAGTCGCTTTCAAATAAAAGATGGAACAAATAAGGAATACTTTGTCGAAATCTGGGATCTTCAGCATATAGTCTTGTAGTCCGATACTCTGAAGCTGGAATCTGTTCTGGACGTTCATCGTATCGTCCTCCTTTTCCTTTAGGAAACAGCTGGGGAAAACATCGAGCTTCCAAGCTCTCCTCCCATACACTCACGGGATTTCCTTTTGCTTTCTTCATCTGAAAGAGATCAATATTGTCTCCCATAACTTCTTTCGAATGGAGAGGATGTATGCTAAAATGTTCATAAATTTCTTCTTCCTTTGACTTGTCCACTTTTTCAATTTGTCCAGTTGGTGTTTCTGTGTGTTCTTGAAAATCTTCTTCTTCTTCTTCTTCTTCTATATAAATTGATTCATACCATTTGTTATTTTTTTTCAAATACAAATTTGCTCTTTGTACTTTCCGCACATCTACCAGCTCCTGCCAAATCTTCTTATTCTTTGTAGGTACACCATTAACCAGAATAATTAATGGTTCAGTTTCCAAAGTATCCGCATCAATAGTTTCCATATTTTTTTTCAAATCCAAGGGCAAATACACCACTCTACCTTTTAAACCTCTCAGTAAATCTGAAGGAGGTAATTTACCAGTTTTGGGCTCCATACGTACTATGGTCTGGAACGGATGAACACATTGAATGAGTATAGACTCATATGTATTTAATTCAGAAAGTTCAGCAGGAATAGCATCCAATTCTAAATTATTATGTACAGCTCTGGTCGGCATTCTATTTTCCTCTAACTTGTTGTAACAGTATTTACAAATACGCTGATCTTCACCCAATTCAAAACAATTTTCAAGAAATATATATGTGGCAAAATCCATCCACTTATAATTATCTTCATTTTCACTCTTTCTGTAGAGATCAACATTCCTAGTTTGTTTTCTATAATGAGTTCTGCGGCAACAAATACAAGTAACATTTGGTCTTTCATTAGAGACTATTGCAAATTTTGTTATGTGATCATTAAATGTGTTACTTACAGAGGGTTCTACATTCTCTTCCACTTCTGCCTCATTTACTGTGTCCTTCTCTGCACTGTTTTGTTCAGGACCAAAGTAACAAAACTGAATTTCATCAACAACCTTCTCTACATCTGATACCGTTCCTCGGAACAGAGCCCTATTCAATTCATTTAACTTTATTGCTGGACTTTTGGCAAAATACAACCGTCTCACAAACTTTCTCATTTCAGTATGATGAACAGCCAGCATCCTAAAATGATGGAAAACACTATTGCACACTTTTCTAGATAGACAAGCAAGAGAATGACCCTGCAAACCAGTATTCTCTCTCACTCTGCATGGATCCAGACTTTGAAGCACCTTAATCTTTTGTTTTACACTTTTTTTACTATATTCTCTTAGAAACTCTCGAAATCTGTCAATAGATTCCTGACGCACAGTGCAAATACTACTACAATTCCAAGTGTACACTGGGGCTTTAGGACGTCTCCCCATTGCCTCATCTGCCATCACTTGTACCTCATCTCTTGGAACCATTATCTCCTTCTCCATTATGCAACCATTTTTTACTTCGTATGAACGACCTCTGGTGTCAACTGCATGCAGCAAACTATTACTTTGAAAATAGCTCTCTTCATTAAAAAAAGGTTCACTACTTGAACTATGCATCCACTTTCCTAAAAACACTTTACAAAAGTTTGTTCTGTTCACTACTCTTTTGCTTTTGCTTTGTGATTTCAGTACATTAACCATTTTATCTAATGTACGCATCCTATTCAAAATTAATATGAATAGTTTCCTTTTTAATTCTAATGCTTTTGCTGCAATGGCTTCAATTTCTTTTTTTCTCTTGTAATATTTTGCCTTTTGCTTATATTTCTTTACATCCTTTATCAAATTGGACATAACTCTTCTCTGAAACATTTTTCTACGTATCTCTTGAAACGCTGTTTTTCTGTTTATGTTAAACTTTTCAATTGCAGAAGGTATATTTGCATTAACTAAATTCTCAATTTTTTGCTGTTCTCTATGTTTTGTTACATTTTTCCGAGGACAGACATTTTGTACATTTTTCTTTGTTTTGAATATTTTGTTAAGAAATTGTTTTTTCTGCTTACCAGAAGATTTTTTCTTTTTCCCAACATGAGCATCTTCTACTAACTTTGGTCCTCCAGTTGTCTTCAAATATAGTTTTTTTTTTAGCGTTTTTTGAACTCGAGATTTTGTAGGCATCTTAAATTTTGTTCACTGTTCTTCAGCAATACCTGAAAAAAACTAAAAAAAAAATCCTTTATTGTATTTAAATATATTACTACATTTGTTTTCACAATAGTCACAAAACAAAATTTCTTTGCCAATTTGAATGCACACAAACTGCTCTTTTTTTTGGGCAAGTGAAAATCTCTTTTACAAACTGTCACATTATGAAACCACTTTTCAGATTTTTTAAAAAGCTCATGTCCACAGTGCTACACTCCAGCAAGGGCAACCAGCCTTAGTGAAGCTCAATGTATTTGCATTACAGACTGAAACCTGAAAACCCCACTCGCTTGTAAATACTTTGCATGACTATACACGGCAAGCACATGGGTGTGTGCTAAGACTCTGCTTCTTCCCCCAAAAATTCGCTCCCCCTTTCCATCTAATGCAACTGTGAAATCACCAGAGCAAGACGCAATAAATCTCTGCCTATAATTCCTCTATGCACACAGAGTCATGTTTTCACATTAGTCCCAAAACGAAATTTCTTTGCCATTTTGAAAGCACACTTACTGCTCTTTTTTTTTTGGGCCGAGTGAAAATCACTTTTACAGACTGACACATTATGAAACCTTTTTTAAAAATTTATTTAATTGCACATGTCCAAGCTGTTTTTTTTTCAGACCACCACCATGTGTATTCTCTGTGTCTGCCTACACTCCAGCAAGGGCAACCAGCCTTAGTGATGCTGAATGTATTTGCATTACAGACTTAAACCTGAAAACCTCACTGGCTTCTAAATACTGTGCATGACTATACATGGCAAGCACATGGGTGTGTGCTAAGCCTCTGCTTCTTCCCCAAAAAATTCGCTCCCCCTTTCCATCTAATGCAACTGTGAAATCACCAGAGCAAGACGCAATAAATCTCTGCCTATAATTCCTCTATGCACACAGAGTCATGTTTTCACATTAGTCCCAAAACGAAATTTCTTTGCCATTTTGAAAGCACACTTACTGCTCTTTTTTTTTCGGGCCGAGTGAAAATCACTTTTACAGACTGACACATTATGAAACCTTTTTTAAAAATTTATTTAATTGCACATGTCCAAGCTGTTTTTTTTTCAGACCACCACCATGTGTATTCTCTGTGTCTGCCTACACTCCAGCAAGGGCAACCAGCCTTAGTGATGCTGAATGTATTTGCATTACAGACTTAAACCTGAAAACCCCACTGGCTTCTAAATACTGTGCATGACTATACACGGCAAGCACATGGGTGTGTGCTAAGCCTCTGCTTCTTCCCCCAAAAATTCGCTCCCCCTTTCCATCTAATGCAACTGTGAAATCACCAGAGCAAGACGCAATAAATCTCTGCCTATAATTCCTCTATGCACACAGAGTCATGTTTTCACATTAGTCCCAAAACGAAATTTCTTTGCCAATTTGAAAGCACACTTACTGCTCTTTTTTTTTCGGGCCAAGTGAAAATCTCTTTTTACAATTTGAAATCACTTTTACAGACTGACACATTATGAAACCACTTTTTTTTCTTTTATTTAAATGCACATGTCCAAGCTGTTTTTTCAGACCACCACCATGTGCATTCTCTGTGACTGCCTACACTCCACCAAGGGCAACCAGCCTCAGTGATGCTGAATGTATTTGCATTACAGACTTAAACCTGAAAACCCCACTGGCTTGTAAATACTGTGCATGACTATACATGGCAAGCACATGGGTGTGTGCTAAGCCTCTGCTTCTTCCCCAAAAAATTCGCTCCCCCTTTCCATCTAATGCAACTGTGAAATCACCAGAGCAAGACGCAATAAATCTCTGCCTATAATTCCTCTATGCACACAGAGTCATGTTTTCACATTAGTCCTAAAACGAAATTTCTTTGCCAATTTGAAAGCACACTTACTGCTCTTTTTTTTTAGGGCCAAGTGAAAATCTCTTTTTACAATTTGAAATCACTTTTACAGACTGACACATTATGAAACCACTATTTTTGATTTATTTAATTGCACATGTACAAACTGTTTTTTTTTCAGACCACCACCATGTGCATTCTCTGTGACTGCCTACACTCCACCAAGGGCAACCAGCCTTAGTGATGCTGAATGTATTTGCATTACAGACTTAAACCTGAAAACCCCACTGGCTTCTAAATACTGTGCATGACTATACATGGCAAGCACATGGGTGTGTGCTAAGCCTCTGCTTCTTCCCCAAAAAATTCGCTCCCCCTTTCCATCTAATGCAACTGTGAAATCACCAGAGCAAGACGCAATAAATCTCTGCCTATAATTCCTCTATGCACACAGAGTCATGTTTTCACATTAGTCCTAAAACGAAATTTCTTTGCCAATTTGAAAGCACACTTACTGTTCTTTTTTTTTAGGGCCAAGTGAAAATCTCTTTTTACAATTTGAAATCACTTTTACAGACTGACACATTATGAAACCACTATTTTTGATTTATTTAATTGCACATGTACAAACTGTTTTTTTTTCAGACCACCACCATGTGCATTCTCTGTGACTGCCTACACTCCACCAAGGGCAACCAGCCTTAGTGATGCTGAATGTATTTGCATTACAGACTTAAACCTGAAAACCCCACTGGCTTCTAAATACTGTGCATGACTATACATGGCAAGCACATGGGTGTGTGCTAAGCCTCTGCTTCTTCCCCAAAAAATTCGCTCCCCCTTTCCATCTAATGCAACTGTGAAATCACCAGAGCAAGACGCAATAAATCTCTGCCTATAATTCTTCTATGCACACAGAGTCATGTTTTCACATTAGTCCCAAAACGAAATTTCTTTGCCAATTTGAAAGCACACTTACTGCTCTTTTTTTTTTCGGGGCAAGTGTAAATCACTTTTACACACTGACACATTATGAAACCACCATGTGTAACTACAACAAAAACAATTCCCATTTCTATTATTCATTTCTTAAGTTACCACATACATACCCTCTCAAACTGTAAACTCACCTTTAAAATTAGTTAGTTGTGAAAGAAATGTGACACTCAAACAGCAGATTATCAGAGCCAGGATCTCTGTTGTGTTCACCTCTCCTCTCAGCAGAACCAGATAATGGCAAACTTTCCCTCTATTTTTCCACACATATACATGTAAGTTTCAAATCTCAGTGCTTCCCCCTTTTTTTCACATGTAATCACACATTTCTATTGGTTGAAAACGAACCCTTTTCCAAAAGTACCCTTCCCCCAACTTGACTTCTGCCTAGTACCCTTCCCCCAACTTGACTTCTGCCTGCTACCATAGCAACAGCTCATGGAACACTGCTGTGTGCAGTTAGGTCAGAAGTTCGACACACAATGTTTCAATTCCACAGAGCAAGAGTGCTTGACTTTTCAAACCTAACAGCAAATCCATAGTACTGTTCTTTGGTTACACATTTTTTTGTACCAATACAAAACATGCTTCTATTAATTTTCACATACAGCCTAGTTTTTATTCTAGAATGGTATGAAACAGCCAATCAGTTCTTTTTGTTTTAAAAAAATATGTATGCCTCCATTTCCAAACTGTCTTTCTTTTCATATTGCCATTCTACTGAAAGACACCTCCTGAGTGCATCCAGTTCTCCTTTGAAGATGTTCACAGTGTGGATTGTAGGGCACAGCTATGTCTTCTGGAGTGAAAAGTATGCAGAGAAAACAGATATGGTGAGAGACCTTGCTTTGCCAAATGTAGACATTAAATGGATTGGTCAGAGAGGGTTAAAGTGGCACCAATTGATGCCATTGGTGAAATCCTTCATTCAAATCCAACACCCTGACCTCATAATAGTGCACTGTGGTGGCAATGACCTAGGCACTTTGACTGGGGTAGGTCTGGAAATGCTTATGAAGGACACCTTTGCACAACTGTTTTCACTTTTCCCTAAAACTGCCTTTGTGTTTTCCAACATATGCCAAAGGCAAAAATGGAACTGGTCCAATCATTTCTGTCCACAGATTGACAAAGCAAGAAAGCACGTCAACAAATCTGTTTCTGCTTTCCTCCGTGACTATGGTATGGGTGCCATTTACCACAACAACTTGCGTTATGACATGCAAGACATTTATAGAGGAGATGGTGTGCACTTCAATGATGAAGGGAACAGAGTCTTCCTCTTGAACCTTAGACTCTGCATCGGTACTTACTTGTAGGTACCACTAAAAAAATGACTTCATAAACACAACAGCTCTTTTTAGAGCTCCCTAATTTCTAAACTCTTAAATCTGCTTTTCATTTATCTATTTTTATTTTTTTACCGTACGCTTACCGTAAGCTTACCGTACGCGTACCCCGTGATTTTTTTTAAAATCAATAAATGTTTTTTTTGTACTTTTCTGTCCTTCTTTGACCCCCTTACAAATGTTAGGGGGTCTGTAACTCTCCTCATTGCCCCCTTTCCTTGTTTTCACTCTTTTTTTTCAGAGTGAAATACACAAAATGGCGGCCGCCGTTTCCTGGTTTTGGCCGATTCGAATGTTTACTAAGATCTAACAGCCAATCAGAATCGCGCTCGCGCACGCCGCCGTACGCTTACCGTAAGCGTACGGTAAGCGTACCGTAAGCGGGCTCAGATATATATATTGATTTAAAGGCTATTTTCTCAGAATCTACTGAACAGATTTACACCAAACCTACAAAAGGCACTTCCTTGACCTAGGGACTACCTCTCTGCCAAATTTTGAGTAATTCTGTTCAGCCGTTCGGGCTGTAGCTCGTTCTAAAGGTCCTATGGAAAAATGCATGGGGAAAACGCGTTTTGGGACCCCCCTTTTATCTCAGCCCCCGCTTGACGGATCCCCCCGAGACTTTCAGGGTAGGAGCGGAGCGTAGCGCCCCACCTATTTTGACAAATTCGCGAGGATTCGTCGACCGGCGCCAAAGTTATTCAAAATAGAATGTTGAGGTTTTCCTATGGAAACGTGGTCCTAACTATAACTACCTACTGGCGACCGCCAGTAGGTAATATATATATATATATATATATATATATATATATATATATATATAAACAAAGTCCTGAACTCCCCAGTAAGACAAAGGGAGCTACAAACAGGTAAGGACCTCTTCACCACGCACAATGCTGACGTCCAAAAGTAAAGACAGCAAACGATTCCAAATTTTTCAATTCTGACGTTTTATTTCATTGTCAGACAAGTGTCCGCCTCAGACGCGTTTCGATCGCCTCCGCGATATATATATATATATATATACTACCTACTGGCGGTCGCCGTGCGGCGACCGCCCTGTCATTGCAAACTGCTTTGCTTCATTTAAGCGAGAGCAGGGAAACCTGCTCTCGCTTCAATGAAGCAAAGCAGATTGCTTTTCCGCACAGGGAGCTCCCCATTTGGAAAAGCAATGCTGGCTCCTGCAGGACGCGGGGAGCCGGCGGGACCATGGGGGCATTGGGGCTCCCCCCACGGTCTCCAACGGATAGGGCCTGCCCCGGGGGATGGGGTCCCCGCGGCTAGAAGTGGCCTGGGAGGGGGGCCACGCGGCCCCCCTCCCCAAAATGAAATAAGTAATAAATTAGTAAAGGCCGGCCCTGGGGGATGGGGTCCAACTAGCCCACCAGGTACCTCCAGTAAACGCCTAAGAGCTGCGTTGCAGAGAGGTGGTCCAGGCCACACCCCTTTTAACACCTCTCTGCAACGCAGCTCTGTGGCACATACTGGAGGTACCTGGTGGGCTAGTTGGACCCCAGGGACCCTCAGCATTTAAGGGGACTTAATCCCCCAACTTAAAAAGCGCCGCGGGGCACGTTTGCACAGTGGTGAAGGGAGGGGACGGGGCCTGAGGTCACATATGTGCAAACACGCCCTGTGGCGCGTTTTAAGTTGGGGAATTAATTCCCCTTCAATCCTGAGGGCCCCTGAGGGCCAACTAGCCCACCAGGTGCCTCCAGTAAGCGCCACAGGCCTGCGTTGCAGAGAGGTGGTCCAGGCCACACCCCTTTTTATACCTCTCTGTAATGTAGCTCTGTGGCACTTACTGGAGGTACCTAGTGGGCTAGATGGACACCAGGGACCCTCAGGATTCAAGGGGACTTAATCCCCCAACATACAACGCACCAGGGAGAGTGTTTGCAGAGTGGTGGAGAAAGGGGGCATGGCCTTTGTCTACCTCTCACCAATCCCACTGCGTGGGGATTACTGGAGGGAAAAGGTAGGCTAGTTGGCCCCTAAAGGCCCCCCAGCAGTGAAGGGGACTTCATTCCCCATTCCAGAGCGTGCCAGGGAGCGCGTTTGTAGAGTGGTGGGCAAAGTGGGCATGGCCTGGTATAAGTACTTACCAATGCTGCTGTGTGGGACTGACTGGAGGTAATAGTTTGGGAAGTTGGCCCCCAAGGATGTCCTTGGGGGGCCAACTACCCCTCTTGTTACCTCCAATAAGTCCCACACAGTGGGATTGCTAAGACGTCTTCAGAGGCCATGGCCCCCTTTCTCTACCACTCTGCAAACGTGCCTCGTGGCAGACTACAGGATGGGGGATGAAGTCCAATTTAGTCCTGAGGGAGTTTGGGGGCTAAGAATCCCTGCTGTTACCTCCTGTATGTCAATGTCAATGTCAAAGATTTTTGTATAGCGCACAAATCACCAAAGGTCGCAGGGCGCTAGCAACCAAGACAGAGAGACCAGGCGGTGGCATGATGTTCAAGTGCCTAAGCTTTTTGAGAAAAAAGCCAGGTTTTCAGCTTCCTACGAAAGAGTAGATGGTCAGTTATGGAAAGTAAATCCAATGGAAGTCTATTCCATAGCATAGGGGCCAGGTATGAAAAAGAGCGACCTCCATTACGGGCAGTCCGGACACGGGGTTGGACAAGAAGAGGTCTAGAGCTAGACTGCAACGAGCGTCCTGGGACATATCTTTGAAGTTTTTTCGCCAGATATAATGGGCCTGTGCCTTGCATTACTTTGTGCGTAAGACGGAGGATTTTAAAACGCCCTCTTTGGCGGATTGATAGCCAATGTAGGGTGTTTAAAATGGGAGCAGAAGGAGTGCGTGGGGGGAGGTCCAGAACCAGTCTCGCGGCCGTGTTCTGAAGAATCTGAAGTTTAGAGAGATGATCCTGGTTGAGTGCAGTAAACAAGGCATTACCATAGTCTAGTCGACTAATGATTAGACCCTGGACCAACGGTTTCCTGGCTTCTATGGGTAGCCACTTAAAGATCTTACGTAGCAGACGCATGATGCTGAAACAGGTCCCCAGCACTTGATTTATGTGGGTCTTCAGGGATAGAGAATTATCAATTGTAATACCCAGGTTGCGGACCGCGAGCTTGGGTGTAGGACAGGTACCCAGCTCTGGAGGCCACCAGTCACAGGTCCAGGGCTGTTCGGCCTTCCCGAATAGGATGACCTCAGTCTTCCCACCGTTTAGCTGAAGCCTGTTTAAGTGCATCCAGTCATTGATCTTAATCAAACAGCTCTTGAAACGAGTTTGAACATCAGACTGGTTGGGATCACAAGTCACTAACAACTGGGTATCATCGGCATATGATAGTGTATCAAAACCATAGGACCTGAAGCAGCAGAGTTACTGAGCGTTGGTTGGACGCCCAGCACCCTTTCTCCACCACTCTGCAAACGTGACTACTAGTTAAAGTAGCATATTTCTGCACCTCTAACTGAGAGGTAGTTTTAATCCCCCTGACCTATTATGTACTAGGGCCTTACAGAGCAGGTCATGCTAATCACAGGGGTACCCCAATGCATAGTGTTCCCTAGTGTATGTAGGTGTTTTCACTGTATTCTAAGTGTCTTTTAGCATAGCACTGGCTCTAGGCCTGGTTAGTCAGAGTCAGTTACCACCAGTACCCGTCTGAAGTTGTGGGCACAGGATGATTTTGCAACAAGGCCTCTTTCTGCTCCTCTGTTGGTTCTTTCTGCACATGTCTTGCTTCTTCCTGAACTTTTCTTAGTCTTTGTGGACTTCTGTTGCTTCTTTCTGCATTTCTTTTAAAAAACCTTAGAAATTCACTGAAAAAAACATAGGTTTCAGGCATGTTATAGTTAGAAATTTGCATTTAAAAAACTTTTGAAACTCACTGAAAAAACCATAGGTTTCAGGCACACTATAGTTAGAAATTAGCATTTAAAAAACCTTTGAAATTCACTGAAAAAACATAGGTTTCAGGGGTGTTATAGTTAGTTGGACATTTCACTCATACAAAACCATAGAAATTCCTGCGTCATAGTTAGTTCACCTAACTATAACTCGCACCCCCGCAATGCACTGCTGATGACATCACATATTACATCACTCATGACATGGTCAGTGACATCACTGATGACATCTCAAATTACATCACTGATGACATCACTGATGACATCATCCATGTGATAATTTCATGCATCTTCTCACACCCTAATGTAACTAATGTAATACACCCACTCTAAATTACAGACTGCCATTCCCAAAATCATAGACACTCCAACACCAATAGCTACATACCCACTCACTGATTCTTAGGTCTACACACACATCCAGTCACTTACCCGTACAGTCACTCATACTTACGGTCACTCAGTACAGGACTATCATATGCACTCATGCACCTATATAGACACTCACACACCACCACTCATCCATAGAGGTACTCACACACCTTGTCAGTCATGCAAATAATTATTCACACTCCCATTTACTCACCTACACAGTTATACACACACCAGCCCACTTACTCATACAAATACAAGCACATTCTTACTCTCTTATACAATCACTGATACAAGCACACCCTCATCCATACAGCCACTCTTACAATCACACACTCTCACTTATAGCCATTTATATACTCTATACATTCACTCACTAACACACCCATACACACACTCGCCCACCCATACAGTTCATCACAGATGCACTCTTGAAACCATGCACCCAGTAAATCACCCACTCACACATCTATGCACAGAGTCACACACACCCCACCCACACAAACACTAAGGCACCCATACAGATACTCAGACAACCAATCAATAACTCATATATACACTCATCTAGCTATTCACAAACCCATGCAGCCGCTTACACATCAACAGACAGACGGATACAGACATTCACACAGTTTAGTAACTAACCTATGCATTCAGTAAGACACGTTTAATCTATACATTTTTAGTTCTAGTGTTTCGCAAACCCCTTGGATCTTTTGCTGGTTATTCTCCGATACAGCAAATTTCTCTCTCCTCTCTGATATCAGGGTAGACAGCAAAGTCTCGGTGGAAGGGTGCATCGAAGAGCTGTAACCTAAACCTTGCTCTCTCAGACCCTCTCCCTGCTCGGGCGATTGACTCCGTGGGGTGTCCAGGCTATGAGTTTGCTTAGGGCCAGGGCAGAGATCAGGGCTGGGGGTAGTTGGAACTTGTGGGCATTGGCCTTGTTCTGGGACATTTGTAATTTGCGCTAAAATTGGCGTAGACGCGATTTCTGCTAATGGAGAAAATCTATTTTCCAGAGAGATGGTATCACTTCTTGCCTCCATTACCCTTGCAACTACTTTTATTTTTGTGGGGTCACCAGCACTGTCTGGAATCTTATGGATACAGCTAGCGCAATTTTCGAGAGTATAGGCAATGGAATCAGTGGAAACTTGAGCGTGTACCTGTGCTTTCACCTTAAAATATGTACGTAAAGGGGTAATCCGAGAACTGGCCAGATTATTTTGTTTCCTTTGTTTGCTTTTGATAACTTTTTTCCCTTCTGTGAGTGGCAATTTTTCTGCTTGCTGCTTTTTCTTTTACGATGTAAGACCAGATTTTAGGTGGAGCTGCAGAGTTAACAGGGTGGGGCTTCAGGTGGAACCTCAGTAGGAGACAGATCCTGCTCCCATAGATCTCTGCTCCTTAATGTATATCTGTTCAGTTTGTTGTTCTGATTTGTGTTTTTTCCTGGTTCCACCCACTCTCCCAGATCTCCCACCTCTCCTGTCCCGCATGGGGTCCGCAGTACTCTTCGGTCGCCCTCACCCCCCTTTCGAGTTTGTCCCTGTGCCCCCTTCCTCCTTCTCCTTACCGGGGTCATTGAGAGGGACCACGCATCACCTAGAGCCGTGCCACTGCCACTGCTATCTCCCCACTCCTCCTCCTGGTCGTAGACTGTTGAAGCGAGGAAGGAGCTCCTGTCTCCCTGGAACCCGATCCTCGCTGCTACTCACCGGCCTCTGGTGATCCGTAGCGCAGCCTCCACCCAGTTTCCACCTTGTGGCGGGCTTACTGCCTCTGCTGCCACCGCGGGTCGCCGTTTGAGGTCCTGCTCCGGGAGAAAGAGGGCTGCGAGGGAGAACAGGAAAACGGGAAAAAACAACAAGACGGGAACAGAAGAGTGACCCTTTATCAAATCATCGCACAGCGCCGGCCTCTGTAACAATGCGGCTACATCCAAAACAGCGTAAGCATACTTTTTCCGTCAAGAGTGGAGATAGTCCGCGATCCCTCTAGCTAGCGGCCGCCATGTTCCCCATTCCTCCCCAAATTAATGAAATAATGGGAAGAGTAGAAGTAGTGGAAGCAGCGGTAGAAGGCCTCTCTAAACAAATAGAGAAAAACACATCGCGATCTCGAGATTAAAGCAGAAGGATAGAGTATTGACAGACAAGCTCGAAAGTTTAGAGAATAACGCCAGAAGGAACAATATCAGGATGTTAAATATCCCAGAAGACCTTGAGGGAGGAGACATAAGGTCCTTTGCTATCAATCTTTTAAACAAGCTTCACCCAGAGATCGAGAAACAGTCCCTGGAAAACGACAGCCAAAGAGTCCATCGAGATCCCTTCACTAAAAAGCCTGGAAGAAAGAAAAAATCCCAGAAAAATTCTAGTAAACTTCAAAACTTACTTAATCAATGAAAAAATTCTAACAGGGGGTCTCAGTAAGGGAGTATACAACAAGGGGGACTGGTGTTTCCGCATCAGGTCGGACATTTCACGTACCACACTGGACAGGCAATGGGAGCTGGGAAGATATATACAAGAACAGAAGAGCCTGGGTGCCACTGCAAAACTACAGTTCCCCGCCTCCCTGAAGGTCCTGTGGAAAAAATAAAATGTATAATTTCAGGGATCCAGACGAAGTTAGGTCCTGGATCAGTCAGATAAGGAACTCATCCATTTAAGAAATTGAGAAATGATTCAACGACTTTGTCCGTCTTGAGAGGGAGAGAGTCCAAAGCGGAGGTACCCCAGTATGCCTCCAGAGTTGAGGAAGGGTTCCCCAGGGTGCGAAAGGGTGGGGGGGGCACAGAAATAAAAATAAAAAACAAAAAGCACAGGGGTGTTTTTTAAACACATGGTGGGGGAGCATATGGGGAAAAAAACAAAAATAATTTCCTCATTCATAAACAAAACTTCCGAAATTTTAACTTACTTACAGGAAGCACACCTAAACAAAATACTTTTCCATGACAGATTTGGGTAGAACACAAAACTTAAAAATCTTATCCTGGAATGTGAATGGGCTCAGATTTCCCTCTAGAAGAAAAAACATTTTAGAATATCTGCGCCTTGTGAATTATGATGTTTTGATCATTCAGGAATCCCACCTATGTAAAGAAGATTGGGTAGAGATAATTAAAAATCAAAAATGGATAGAGCGCTGCATCTATACAACGCAGACTTCCCCCATGAAAGGAGTTGCTATCATCTTTAAAAAAACAACTCAGGCAATCCCTGGGAATGTCACCGTAGACACACATGGTAGGTGGGCAATTGCCAGAGCAAACATCAACAGCTCTTGGTTTACCTTTGTGAGCTATTATGATCCTAACATGGACGACCCGACCCACATACAATCTTTAGTTCTTCATCTAGTTAGACGTAAACAATCCCATTATGATGGGAGGGGATTTTAATGTAGTCCTGGATCCCAATCACGACTCTACGTCTAATAGAGCTGCAGGGGCTACACAATACACACAAAAAGTTTTGAAACAATTAATGTCAGACCTAAGACTCTGGATATATGGGGAGCAAAGAGACACAACTTTGGGACATCAGGGGAAAATGTTACCTTCCACAACAAAAAATGTGGTCTTAGATCTAGGATTGACTTCTTTCTAGTAGATCGTACCACTAGTAAGGTCACAGTCAATGTTACTTATCTTCCAGAACATTTATCCGATCATTCAGCTATTTTACCTAAGAGTCCCTCTCCACGTAGATGGACACTAAATCGCACAATACTTCTTGAACCACTAGTTATTGATAAGTTAAAAAAAGATACAAATGAATTCTTCTTAATTAATATAAATTCCGCAGCTCCTCACATAGTTTGGGACACATATAAAGCCTTTTTGAGAGGCTTATTAACCTCTCTCCCAATAGCTCAAAACAAAAAAATGAGGGAGGAAATTAAAGCATTAGAAGCAACAATACTTTTAAAGCAGGCGGCACTAGAACATGCGCCAAATGACCCAAACAATATACAAAAATTATCCATAGCTAAAAATGAGTTAGCGGGTTATTTAGAAGCAATAACTAAAATAAAGTGGGAAACAAGTAGGTTGTCTCACCATGAGTACAGAGAGGGATGTGGCAAATTCCTCGCGTGGAAAGCCAAAGCGGACCACGTTAGGAATATGGTGAAGAGTCTTAAGTGCCCAATCACTGGTAGAACCACCTCAGAGGACACAGAGATTAAGGAGGCCTTTGCTAGTTTTTTTTCTAAATGTAAATTCGGAAGACCTAATCTCGAGCGAAGAGCATATTGAAGCTTTTCTCTCAGGCTTACAACTCCCCAGATTACCAGACTCTGACAGAGATAATCTGAGTAACCCAATTACACTAGAAGAAGTTAGGCAGATCATTAAAACCCTAAAGAAAAGAAAAGCCACGGGCCCTGATTCCATTCCAAATATATAATATTCTCAAAGAGGAACTAGCACCATTTATGCTACAATTATTTATTTCAGCTTTTACATCTGCTTTGGAGCTCCCCTCGTCTTGGAACGAAGCAACAGTCACCATCATTTTGAAACCAAATAAAGATCCACGGGTTTGTGAATCGTACAGACCTATTTCCCTTCTGAACTGCGACCATAAAATGTATACTCAGATTCTAACTAAAAGGTTGGACAAAGTAGCAGGGTCTATAATACATCCACATCAGAAGGGTTTCATGAAGGGAAGGAATCTACATGAATTAACCCATGACCTTATTGGAGCAATTGACCTGGCGGACTTATGTGAGATCCCACCAGCAATCATGACTATTGATGCTGCAAAAGCTTTCGATAGGGTTAGCTGGCCCTTTCTAATCAAAGTGATCCAACGTTTTAACCTAGGAGAAATTTATGTAGTAGCAGTGAAGGCCCTCTACAAAAATCCATCTGCCAGGGTACTCGTTAATGGTAACTTAACGGAACAAATTAAAATCTCCTGAGGGACCAGACAGGGCTGTCCTCTCTCGTCCGTTTTGTTCAATATGTATATTGAACCGCTAGCATTCAAATTAAGATCTTGCCAGGCCATTTCCCCCTTTAGGTGTAAATGTTGGGAAAAGAAAATAGGTCTATATGCCGATGACCTCATGATCTTGACGGGGAAATTAGAGCATTCACTCCCCGAGATATGAGAGCATCTGGAGAACTTCGGGAAGGTGTCAGGTTACTTAATTAGCCAGCGGAAAACAGAGATAATGACATGGAACACCTCTTACAAGAGTGATCTCTAAAACCATCAAATACGATATGTTGGGGTCCAAATAGTTGAAAATATAGACAAGATAGCTCAGGTGAATTTTGATAAAACATTTATCAGCGTGAAACAACAGCTACAGGTATGGGAGACCCTTCCACTTTCTATCCTGGGTGGGACTAATCTGTTAAAAATGTCAATTTTACCTAAATTCACCTTTTTATTCGACTCTATTCCATTCGAATTCTCCAAAGTTTGGTTTAAAAAAGTACAGGGGCAATTCTCCTCTTTTATCTGGGGCAAGAAAAGCCCAAGAATCTCTCAGAAGTAGCTTAGGAGGAAAAAAGCCCAAGGCGGCATAGCCACCCGGACCTATATATATATTACTGTGCTTTCCACCTAAAAAATTCACGCCAACTATTAAATAACAGCTTGGCCTTCTCCCCTCTTTTTAAGGCTTTAACAGCTACCTATAGGACTCAAACTTACTTCTTTCTCTTGAGGTGTGGCAACCCCAAATTCTTTAAAAAGGTCAGGTTCAAGATCCTCCTAGCCGCAATCAGAGTTTGGTCTCGGGTGAGGGCATTGCTGCGCATGCCTTACTATGATGTTGAAGCACCTATATGGGATTCTCCAGGTACCCCGGCATGCCTACTGAATGCACTTACACTTTCCCTACGTAAATCCGGGATACTTAAGTGGGGGCAGTTAATTGTGGACAATGATCTGATCCCATGGCAGTGCCTCTCCGAACTATAAAAAAACTTGGTTTCAAAATTCAAATACTATCAGATCTCATGCTGAATAAAATCGATAGGGGAGGAGACAGTAGGGAACCGTGATCTAGTGAATGGGATCTGTACAAAATCTACTTAGCAGAAAGAGATGGCTGAATGGTACTGGCTGATGATTGAGACCAGGGAAGAAAGGATGAATCCATTCTCAGAGAGCTGGAAGAAGGACCTGCCATGTGAAGATCTCAAAACTCTAGTTCAAGTATCCATATCTATTCTGTGGTCATATGTGAAAGCTGTACCTTTAAAGAGAAACCATCTTTTCACTGTTCATAAGGCATACTGGACGCCTCAGAAACTGTCAAAGATGGGGAATGGAGTGGCAAAGAAGTGCCCGAAGTGTGATGAGAATAACGTGAACGAGGTCCACATGTTCTGGCAGTGTCCCTCAATTCAGCTCTTCTGGTATCACATGAGTAAGATCATCTCCGATATTATGGGCAGAGAGGTTGGGTTGACTGGAGCCTCAGTTATCTTTGGGGTGATCCCAAGTGGGAGGGAAAATGTAATATTTTCTAGAAATCAGAAGGTGCTCTTTTTTGTTTTGATACTTTTAGCGCAAAGGGAGATATGTGTAAAATGGATACTCCCTCCCCCCCCACAACAAAAACTGAATGGATTCGTTCAGTACAGTGAATTTCACAACTTGATCAAGTAAATAAACGGGTCAAAAAAACAAAATTTTGGGATCTGTGGGACATTTGGTTTCATAACATACATTTCTAATCTTTCTTAAATAACATAATGTGCATAATTGCCTTCACAATTCCTTTTAGAGGGGCATAATACTATGATTTTTACTGGTCCAATGATTACGAACTTGCTCTGCAGGCCGTTATGATGGGAGCCCAGCAAAGCTGATCTATACTGGTCTGCAGAAGAACTGGGGCAATGGTCAACCAAGGCAGGTTACTCTGACTTTTGACCCCGGGGGTAAAATGTACCCATCCTTCAGTATGGAGTGTCCAGGTGTCGGTTTGACTGGCCCCATCTTCTCGAATTCAGAGCACCCTTTGATAAATGAGGACACAAAAAAAAGAAAGATAGAAAAAAAAGATACGTTTAATCACTCACTTACACAGTCAGTAATGCACCTACTAAATCATCCATTGAGACACTTATACACCCAATCATTCTTCAATACGCCTTTCCCTATATCTATTAGACATATTTAAACTTTACAGAAACACACAGTCACTGGATGATGTCATCAGTGATGTCATCAGTGATGTCACTGACCATGTCATGAGTGCTGTAATATGTGACATCATCAGCAGTGCATTGCGGGTGCGTGAGTTGTAGTTAGCTGAACTAACTATAACGTGGGAATTTCTATGGTTTTGTACGAGTGAAATGTCCAACTAACTACAACGCCCCTGAAACCTATGTTTTTTCAGTGTATATATATATATATATACATACATATATATATATATATATATATATATATATATATATATATATATATATATATATATATATATATATATATATATATATATATATAACAATAAGGATCAGAATTATCCCGTGGCCAGGCATTTTGAAAAGGTACATAATAGCAACCCCAAATGCCTTAAGTATTTTGCCATCGAATCAGTACCGTTGAAGAAATGAGGTGGCAATAGAGAGGCCATACTCCACCGTTTGGAAACTCAATATATTTTGGAGTTTGATTCCAAATGGCCGGGTGGTCTGAATGCCACGGAAGATCTTCATACCTTTCTTTAAATTTTATGTATATATAGGCAACCACTGTTTTAACTGGTAGCATTACTCTCCCCTCCTTTTGAGCTTAGTAATACAAGTATAGTTTATTGGGACTTTTTACTGCTATTTTTAATGATTGGTTTTAAGGACATTTCAGGGTAGGCATTATATTTATATACCCAGTTCTTTTTATTAATCATTTTAAATATGTCACTAGTCTCACATATATACTCTATATCTGTCGTCCTGTTTTACTCTGATGAATTTGACTTGAACTTGCTTGTTTAGCTGTATTGAATTTTTCTCCCTTTATATATTATTATAATTGGATTATTTGTATATTTTATTCTTAGTTTTCATTAACGGATTGCCCCCCTTTTTTGTACCAGTAGCACCAGACACTTTATGTTCATCAAAGTATTGTTGCATTATGCACTTTAATTGACTTTGTATTTTGAACATGGAGTCGGACTACTGTTCTAAAATGATTGCCTTTTTTGCACCAAGTAGCACCAGTCACTTTATGTTCATCTAGTACTGTTGCATTTTTGCACATTAATGGGTTACTTATTCGAACTTAAAGTTGGACTACTGTGGGAGTCTTTGGAATTTATTTATATGATGGTTTTTTCATTATAACACGGTGAGCACTTTATATACAAAAAACAATATGACAAAGGACATTAGGTCAAACGACATCAAGGAGAGAGATGTATATGAAATATATTTAATTGATATAATCATAGGCATTTGGGCCTTGTATTTCAAATTACAATGTGACATATTTCAGGCATTTGTTTATTTTCGATTTTCGATGAACGCATTGTATTTACACTGTATTTCCTGATGTCAAAACATTTCTTCTATGTCTATTGAAATTACGTATGCACTTGCACTTTAAAAACGGACTTGCACATATACGTGGTCAGGTGATCAAGGCCGCTGGGACGGCCGAAACGCGTCCTGACATCGATGGGGAAAATGAATAAATAAAATTGTTTGGCACTTCAAGTGGTCTGCGCCCGTGATTCCCTACCAGGGAGTTTCAATTGCGAGTTGTCCAGAATATATATATATATATATATATATATATATATATATATATATATATAACCTCTGGTTTCTCTCGAGTATTTCTTTGCCACTCCTTAGCGAGAGCTGCGTCGCCACGAGGGACCTCTCGAGAGCAGGTCCTGATACATCAATCCAAAAAAGACGACGCCGTGTGCGGTTCAATATTTTATTTAAACTGCCGTTATCAAACGCGTTTGATCTGCAAAGCAGCCTTGTTCACTGATAGCAAGATTCAAAACGCGCGGCCATTTTAAAGTGCATACGTGCTTGAAACTAATCACATGTTGAACTACAATCGTGACAAACGTGAAGACAGACTCGTAGTTTTTTCAATTGATGCACACCAAAAGTCCAATCAGTTTCAGAATGCAACCTTCACATCATGTACGGCGTTTATCATAATTAGATTCATGTCAAATAATTCAACAATTTTACAAAATATAGTTGCACACTCAACTTTTGTGCCATTATATTATGTTTGACATATAAACATTATTTGTCAATTGCGCTCATGTGAGCTTTACTAAAAAACGCTGAAACAATTATGCCCAAGTGGGCTTTCAATCTGTTACAATTCCATTCTTCAATTTACTGGTAGGTGCTATACATGGCAATCTTGCGAAATTTTCTGAGTCTGTCCCAAAAAATCTATACAATACTCTTCCTGATTAAAATTAATTACTGCACTATTCATTTTTCGGCGGTTCTTCCCTTACATGATCGATTTACAAATGTGTGTGTAAGTCTTCCTCAATATTTAATCCTCCTGGTTGTTTGGAGTCTAACTCGATTATATAGCGAGACTCCAATCGTCTGAGTTTTCTTTCTCGGTTTCCCCCTCTTAAATTTTGTTCAACAGCATCTATCACATAAAAAGTCAGGCCTTAATATATATATATATATATATATATATTATCTACTGGTGGTCGCCAGTAGATAGTTATAGTTAGGAAATCTCAAAATTCTATTTTGAATAACTTTGGCGCCGATGACGAATCCTCGCGAAATTTTCAAAACTAATGGGGCGCTCCGCTCTGCTCCTACCCTGAAAGTCTCGGGGTGATTCGTCAAGCGGGGGCCGAGAAAAAGGGGGGTCCCAAAACGCGTTTTCCCCATGGATTTTTCCATAGGGACTTTAGTCACAGCTACAGCCCGAACGGCTGAACAGAATTACATGAAATTTGGCAGAGAGGTAGCCATAAGGTCCATGAAGTGCCTTTTGCATGTTTGGTTTAAATCTGCTCAGTATTTCTAGAGAAAATAGCATTTAAATCAATATATATATCTGTACGCGCGCAGCGTGCGCGCTGGGTGCGCGCACCTTACCGTGCGCGAGCGCAATTCTGATTGGTTGTTAGATCTTAGTAAACATTCGAATCGGTCGAAACCAGGAAGTGTCGGCCGCCATTTTGTCTCTCGCACTCTGAGGGGGTGAAAAACAAATGTGGAGAACATGAAAAGGGGGCATGGTGGACAGTTCCTGACCCCCTAGCCGTGGTCAGGGGGTCCCAGAAGGACCCCCAAGGGCCCAAAAAAATGTTATTTATTTTTCGAAAAATCGCCGAGTGCGCGCACCCTGCGCGCACCACCCAAACGGAAAAAATTCTGCGAAGTTCGCGCAGCGTGCGCGCACTCCGTGATTTTTCGGAAAAAAAAAAATGTATTTGGCCCTTGGGGGCGAAGCGCTCCGTGCCCACCGCACGCGCGCGGTGCGCGAAGCGATCCGTGCACGCATGGCACGAAGTGCGTAAAGTGTGCGCGAGGTGCGCGAAGCGCACCGTGCGCGCACGGCACGAACTGCGTATAGTGGGCGCGCACGAACTGCGTATAGTGGGCGCGCGGTGCGCGAAGGGCACCGCGTGCCCACCGCGCGCGCACGGTGCGCGAAGCGCACCGTGCGCGCGCCGTGAAAAAGTTTTGTTTAAAAAAATATATTAAAAAATACATAACTTAGCATTTAAAAGACCGTACAAATTCACTGAAAAAACCATAGGTTTCACACACGTTATAGTTAGGAATTAGCATTTAAAAAACCTTGCAAATTCAATTAAAAAACCATAGGTTTCACACATGTTATAGTTAGCTGGGCATTTCCCTCGTAAAAAACCAATGAAATTCCCCCGTTATAGTTAGTGCAGGCAACTATAACTCACGCGACCGCAATCCGCTGCAAAAAGTGAAAAAGTTTTGTTTAAAAAAATATATTAAAAAATACATAACTTAGCATTTAAAAGACCGTACAAATTCACTGAAAAAACCATAGGTTTCACACACGTTATAGTTAGGAATTAGCATTTAAAAAACCTTGCAAATTCACTTAAAAAACCATAGGTTTCACACATGTTATAGTTAGCTGGGCATTTCCCTCGTAAAAAACCACTGAAATTCCCCCGTTATAGTTAGTGCAGGCAACTATAACTCACGCGACCGCAATCCGCTGCTGATGACGTCAGATATTACATCACTGATGACATATGTGTCTTTCTGAAAAAAAAAAAAAATGTAATATATGTATAGCTAAAGATAAATGGAAGAAGACATGGGTAAATAAGTGTCTAAATACAGTGATGTAATATCTGACGTCATCAGCAGCGGATTGTGGTCGCGTGAGTTATAGTTGCCTGCACTAACTATAACGGGGGAATTTCATTGGTTTTTTACGAGGGAAATGCCCAGCTAACTATAACATGTGTGAAACCTATGGTTTTTTAAGTGAATATATATATATATATATGTATACACACACATATATATGCTGCTTGTTGCCATTTCAATACACCGTATGTCTGCCAATTCTATGCCGGTGCCAGGAACCATAAATTACGCCAAAGGGACTCCGACTCCAATAGGGAACGAAAAGCGGCACACCAAATCCACCACGAGTGGTTTTTATTCAGAGCAAAAAAAAAAACAAAGAAGAACGCGTTGTTCTTTGTTTTTTTTTTGCTCCGAATAAAAACTACTCGTGGGGGATTAGGTGTGCCGCGTTTGCTTCCCTATAGGAGTCGGATTCCCTTTGGCACATATATATATCAACCTTCTTGGTCCAGTAGAAGGCTGGGAGCCGAAACATGTAGACCGTCCATAACGTTTGATTGCACATGTTGTGTTAATTAAACACTTTAAACAATACCTGCTCCTCATGGTGCTGTGAATTCTTCCACGTGTGGAGGAGCGAAGATTGTGGGACATACATATATATATATATTACCTACTGGCGGTCGCCAGTAGGTAGTTATAGTTAGGACCACGTTTCCATAGGAAAACCTCAACATTCTATTTTGAATAACTTTGGCGCCGGTCGACGAATCCTCGCGAATTTCTCAAAATAGGTGGGGCGCTACGCTACGCTCCTACCCTGAAAGTCTCGGGGGGATTCGTCAAGCGGGGGCTGAGATAAAAGGGGGGTCCCAAAACGCGTTTTTCCCATGCATTTTTCCATAGGACCTTTAGAACGAGCTACAGCCCGAACGGCTGAACAGAATTACTAGAAATTTGGCAGAGAGGTAGTCCCTAGGTCAAGGAAGTGCCTTTTGTAGGTTTGGTGTAAATCTGTTCAGTAGATTCTGAGAAAATAGCCTTTAAATCAATATATATATCTGAGCCCGCTTACGGTACGCTTACCGTACGCTTACCGTACGCTTACCGTAAGCTTACGGTGGCGTGCGCGAGCGCGATTCTGATTGGCTCTTAGATCTTAGTAAACATTCGAATCGGCCGAAACCAGGAAGCGGCGTCCGCCATTTTGTCTCTCGCACTGAGTGTTGTTTATCAAACATGATGGCCAAAAACATGTTACGGGGCTGTTTTGACAACTCCCTCCCACATAGTCATGTTGAGGGAGTCCCCAAACATCCCCCAAGAGCAAAAACGGTTTTATTTTTTTTTCGGCAATTTCGCGGGGTACGCTTACCGTACGCTTACCGTACGCTTACCGTAAGCTTACCGTACGCTTACGGTAAAAAATAAAAATAAAAAAAACACTATCCACACTTACCCCACCCCCTGTGCTTTTGGTGGCCGCAGGCCACCAAATGTGCAGGGCTTATTAATAGAGAAAAAAAACGTAATTTTGGCAACATGAAATTATAAAATCGAAATAAAAAAAACACTATCCACATTGACCTCACCCCCTGTGCTTTTGGTGGCCGAAGGCCACCAAATGTACAGGGCTTATTAAAGTTGATAAAAACCGTGCACGGAACGAACTGCGTTAAGTGGGCGCGCACGCCACAAATGGCGTAAAGTAACTTAGCATTTAAAAAACCGTACAAATTCACTGAAAAAACCATAGGTTTCACACACGTTATAGTTAGGAAATAGCATTTAAAAAACCTTGCTAATTCACTGAAAAAACCATAGGTTTCACACATGTTATAGTTAGCTGGACATTTTACTGATAAAAAACCAATGAAATTCCCCCGTTATAGTTACTGTAGGCAACTATAACTCACGCGACCGTAATCCTCTGCTGATGACATATGTGTCTTTATGAAAAAAAAATATTTGTAATATATGTATAGCTAAAATTTAATGGAAGAAGATATGGGCAAATAAGTGTCTAAATACAGTATTAGCATCAGCAGAGGATTACGGTCGCGTGAGTTATAGTTGCCTACAGTAACTATAACGGGGGAATTTCATTGGTTTTTTATCAGTAAAATGTCCAGCTAACTATAACATGTGTGAAACCTATGGTTTTTTCAGTGAATATATATATAGATATATATTTATATATATATATATATATTCACTGAAAAAACCATAGGTTTTACAGACGTTACAGTTAGGAATTAGCATTTAAAAAAACTTTGATATTCACAAAAAAAAAACATAGGTTAGTTGGACATTTGACATTCACTGGATGATGTCATCAGTGATGTCATTTGAGATGTCATCAGTGATGTCACTGACCATGTCATTAGTGATGTAATATGTGACATCATCAGCAGTGCATTGCGGGCGGGTGAGTTATAGTTAGCTCAACTAACTATAACAGGGAATTTCTATGGTTTTGTACGAGTCAAACTTCCAACTAACTATAACGTCCTGGAAACCTATGGCTTTTTAGTGAATTTCAAAGGTTTTTTAAATGCTAATTCCTAATTATGACGTCTGTAAAACCTATGGTTTTTGCAGTAAATTTCGAAGGTTTTTTAAATGTTAATTTCATATTTTAATGTTTATAAAACCTATATTTTTTCAATTTTTTTTGTAATATTTTGGAACTCTTTTGTACTTCTTTTTTTTAACTCTAAAAATTAAGTAATGTTTTATATCTTCCCCCAAAAATATGTATATCTTTTTTTTGTGGGGAGAAAAGTGCACTCCCATACCAGTAGTGTACCAAGCTCCATCACCACATGAATCCTATCCGCTATATTGCTAAACTCGTAAAGGATGCGCATTTCGTATCCGATGGATTTGTGGCACCGCTTCCTGCGTAACATCATATACGTATGAGTTTGCTCCAGCTGCTACATAGGTATCCGACGGGTACGCAGTACCAAGCCATGCGTTACGTCATGTACGTATGGGGTCGCACCTGCTGCGCGTTGCGTATGTGATGAGTGCACGCTGCCATGCTCTGTGTTACGTCATAGACATATGGTGTCTCGCCGGGTATGCCATTCCCTCTGTTTTTTTTTAGGTCTCAAAACTATATCGAACTAACTTTAAACTGTATATGAGAGCAAGCGATAATCTAAAACATTTTCAACATTTATATATTTCTAACTGTAATAAACTTATATTATGATAAATATATTTTCTCAAAATCTTGTCTGGTGCGGCCTCCTTGCGCCCTCAATGCGCGATTGCCATGTGACCTTAAAAAAAAGCATTTGATAAGTTCATAACATTTCCCATTGTAACAGTTGGAGGACCCCACCCATTTTAGTCATTCTCTCTACAGTATTTGATGAGACACACCCCTTCTGCTTAGAGAGCTTTTTTGAAAAGTTTTTTTTCGATGTACACATATCTTCTACTACACACAACATGCAACGATCATCTTGATCAATATTCATGGTCTGTACAGTAGCCTTCCACATGTGATGGCCATGCATCTCAAACGTTACATCAAAAATCAAATGTGTGTTACACAATGCCCCTGGTGTGTGTGTGTGCACATTATTGTGCTGCCTCTCGGCCTGGGTATTGCTGGCCCAAAGGGGTATCACCAGCCACGGGCAGAGTGCACATCCTAGATCACATGTGACAAACAGTAAACAGTAATGTGTACATTTGTATTGCTGTATTCTCTGTTGTCAGGCTTTAACAGTATAGTAGTGTGTCATATGTGAGACTTTCAGATTCACGTTTGGCATGCATTGCTTGACTACAACGAACGTTATCACTATTTATGACGTAGCCTCACTGCTGATCCTCCCCCCATCCGAGCACATTCACATGTTTGCGATACGCGATAGCAACACTTTCATCAATACCGCACACCAGTGCCATGAGTGTCTGCGCATATCCACAACCTTAACAACGACATGTGATGTTGGTCATTCAATGTTTTCGAACAGCATCTCATTCGCGATAGTTGCCGCCCTCCCGGTACATGCTACATTAATGTAAATTGAGCATTCTGTGACATAAAAACTGCAATGGAAACACACATAAGTACACTTCATGACCAGGCAGGAACTGAACAACGCCCAGATCCCCGGAACTATTATTCACACCCCTATGCTCGCGTGGCATACGCAAGCCCAGCGCAATTTGCGTACGTATAAATAGGATAACGACGATGCCACATGTCCTTCTACACGGCCTCAGGTGTTATGGCCGCAACCACCTCGCATATCACAATGCGCAATAAAAAAAGGGATCCATAAGGCATACTACCATCGTCGCAATCAACACTGCACCTGAATTGTGAACACTGCTGCCCGTCGTGTTTGGACACACAACAATGACAGCAGGTGAGCAGTGGGGCCTGGGTGCACAGGTGCTGCAATTTAGCGCGATGCTGCGGGAGGTGTGGGGTGCATCAGCCTGGGTGTGCAGTTACAAACAAGCAATATTGCCCTGCTTAATAATGTGTACTCTGACCTCATTCAGTCACACGTCTGTCTCATTTTAAGGACCTGCTGGACCGTACTGTAGGCCTGAGCCAGCGGGCAGCGCTGCCCTACAGACACATGTTGAGCGCAGTGCTGCGGGAGGGGTGGGGTGCATCAGCCTGTGTGCAAAGGTGCGAACAACCAATGTTACCCACTCCAAACGAGGCTCCTCGCAATTTTATTCAAGATGAAAGCTAGATGACTAGCGTTCATCTTGAATAAAATTCCGAGGAGCCACATTTGGAGTGCTGTGCTTACTGTGTTGCTATCACGTACAGGAGCTACTTTTCCCAAAAAAAAAAAAAAAAATATATATATATATATATATATAGGTCACTTGTTGACCGAACCGCGTAATGGCATATTGGATCGGTGAATAAATTATTTACAAGGCAAGAGGAGTTTGTGCTCTATGATATTGTCACAAAGGGGACGGCAGGCCGGATTCAAGAATTTTATATATATATATATATATATATAGACATATATATACATCTTGAGAAAAATAGCCCAAAACTGTGTGCCAACGAGTTCGAAATTACACTGAACATTTATTGTAATTATTAGTTGAGCACAAGGTAACACAATTTGTCACACAAAAGTATCCACTGTACCTCTTTTGTTCATGTTGGTTTCTGTTTCAAGGAAAAGCAAAAAGTGAATGGAATTGTGGTGCAAGGAAGCGGTGACACTGCGCTGAGCTGGGGAAATGAAACAAAGCAGCAGACCTCCATTCTAGTCACAGTTGCACTCGGTAATGTTTCAATTTCTGGAAAAAGACTGTAACGATTGATAGAAATTGCAGTAACAATGGACACAACAACTTGAAGGAAGAACCGCAATGCTGCTCAGCTCTTGGGTGCGTTTATTTTGACAAAGAAAACATACATCTGTTAAGGCCATCCAGTTATCAGCTGTGTTTCAATCTCAGCAAAATCACAGGTCAAAGTTTCATTCATTCAGTACAGGAAACAAATTACTATACTTTCTCAAACTAAGCATATTCTTGGATTCGAAATGGTTCTCCAAAACCTAAAAACCTCAAAATTGCATTTTACTATGTGATTTTTTATTCACTCACAATTGGGCAGAACTTTTTTATGCTGCATTTAATTCTCTGCTGAATGCATAAAGATGGTCTAATTTCTAAAAAGGGGAAAATCTTTTGTTTTGCAACACATGAAAAATAGCCGAATTCATTTGCTCTCACTGAATCGATTCACATTTGCATTTCAGCAGAAAGAACAATTACTTGATTTAGTGACCTTCCCAGCTGCAACTTGATGAATCTATTTTAAAATTTTAACCTGGGAGACAGCGTTTTATCATCTTAGGATGTCGCATCCCTACATTATGCAACCTTAACAAGTGACTTGTCAAAATGATGAAATGCCGTCTCCACACAACAGCTATCAGAAATGGCTAGTAATCTTCGAAAAGGATCCTAGCTGTTTGTTCATGCAATGCCACTCTAGAATGAAGGCAAACACAAGTTAGGGGTCAGGTAAAACTTCACTCAGAGTCTAGCAGCCATGAACAACTCCCATGTCCATTTTATATATCTTCACATATTGTGTGCCTATTTTAATTTAAGAGAGAAACAACACTTAAATGTAAAAGAGCACCACATTTGCAAAAATATCAAACTAAAATAATTTTAAATCAAAAGAAAGGTAGATAAACTAGAAATTCTTCTTAGTTTCTCGCGGTATATTTTTTCCACTGTTTTTCTATCTGACTGTACTTCAGTACAGGCACATTAATGCTATACATCCTACTAGAAAAAACTGTTTATCCATTAATTATGATCTTAATTTGTTTTTTCAAAAAATCTACACCAAAAATACAACTGTATTCATGAAATATAACAGTAAAATCATACGTAAAGAGAAAGTGGATGCCATATCTTCTCGTCTGCAAAGAATGCGTTTCCAGTGCATAGTAACCAAAGTATCCTTGTATAACGGATGCTTTTTGAGTTTCCATCAACAATACATTTAGGGGTATATTCACATGAATGTGTGATAACTACCACAAGAGTAGCTTAACGCAACTCTCAACATCGCAGCCTATCGTGGGAAAATAACCCTGTGTCAACGTGGAATTCACAACAATGTGGCCCCATGTGATAGTTTGCCGAAACCGATGCCAATGCCCGCGATACAACCACCTCGACGGAGACAAAAACACAAACCTCAATGCGAAAAAACCTGCGATGGGCCAAAACGCGATAGGAAAACAGTGACAACCAGCGTGAGAGCTGCAATACTCACGCGTAATGTGGGAAAAAGCACAAGAACAGTATACGGAAAATGCCACAGAATAAAATACATCAACAGCGGAGTACCACGGATGCACCCAGACCGACTGCAGAGGACAACATGTAGACCACAACATCCAAGCACCGTGGAAGAACAGAACCAACAGGGACACTGCATGAAAGAGACCAGTGACAGACAAATCAGACCCGCAGGAGTGACTCACCCACCGTGCAGCAGCATACGCACATAAGCAGAAGTGCACCTCAACATTGACAACATCCCGGTACAAACAGCAACCCCTCCACAACTGAACACAGGACACAACTGGTTCTGCAAATGTGCACAACCTGGCAAATCACATCTGAAACCGCAGGTAAATGTAACATGACAATGTACAAGTACAACCTGTAACATGCAAATATGTTTTAAACACACATGCAGTGCAATTGGACATCTTCTATTGTCCCATGATTGCCATGGACGGCCACAATGTGATGTGCTCATGAGAAGTAAGTGTCAATGATGATGTTCCTTTTTGCCATTCCTGCCGCAGCTGCAGTGGGATGTGGGGCACCTGCCCCATCGTCACCATCATCGTCCGGTACCTCTGGAACTGGAATCCATGGGGCATTGGTGCACACAACATGCAATGATCATCTTGCACACGATGTCCGGGCTGTACAGGAGCTTTCCACCTGTGCCGTCCAGGCACCTGAAACTTGACTTCAACATGCCAAATGTGCGTTCAACGTATGTGGGCTGCATTGTACAGCCTCTGGGCGGGTGTGTTCGGGTCTCGGAGGGGTGTCATCATCCAAGGGCAAAGTGCATATCCTTGATCACCTTTGACAGTGCAGGGAGAAAAGAGTCAATACTTGGTTCGGCAGGATGTGATGGCAGGCCCACTAATAGAGTGATGCCTGTGCTGGCTGTGTGTGGGGTGAATGTAAGCCAGCCCTCAGGGAGGAGCTGGTGCTGGCAACAACTCCAACAGTCACCAAGCACTCAGAAATGCAAGGGGGAATAACTCGAGTCGCACAGGGCTAGTGGCCCCGGATGCACAGCGGCCGACACGGGCCCACCGCCACGGGACGCTGACCTGCGGAAGACTGTGGTAGGGTCATGAGGGCAGAGCAGGGCCTCACATGTGTCATGGGTGCCTTCCGCGGAGTGTCACGGGGAGAATGGGAGGCCTACCCCCAGGGCATGATGCAGAGGGCACATGCCAACTGTGTCCGGCAACATGGCGGATATGAATGACACAAACACAGGCCAGACACCAAGTCTGTACCTGTCCGTTGCTGATGACAACCCCCAGGCCACAGGCTCAGACACCAACGATGTACCGCCGGAGGATGACAGTCACTCATGGCGCACAGGGTTAGTGGCATCACATGTCGCAGGCCTGCGATATGGGATTATGCCTCACTGATCGAAGGGAGTCTTGTGCTGTGGCCGCTGCCACGGACTTGGGGTCACTACCATTCAGGACTCAGGACACTGTTCCACATTCGGGACCAACTGGGCCGAAGAGGATACAGGTGTAGCATGTAAACTAGTAAGGAGTGATGTGGACCAGCATCGGGGGGCCACCGATGGTCTGCAGAGGCAGCAAGGTCGCGGGACTGAGACTGGGGCTTGGTGGTTGCACCAGCACGTGTTGGGCCCTCTTTGACCCACAACGGTGTCGGCAGGTGAGCAGTGCGGCACTGGGGCGGGCAGGCCTGGTCTGTGCATCAGCGTCCTGGGGTGCAGCAGGCACACAGGGTCGCAGGCCCCATTGCTCACGATGTCGGCCTTGTGGCAGGCCACGCGGCGCCACACTGTCAGTAACGTTGGCCTTCCCGGGAGTGGACCACGCCCTACGCAACGGGGTTTGGCATCACACCCCTGCGCAGCCCTGGCGTACTCAGTGCCAACCCAGTATGCTCACGCACACAAGGGGGAACGCAGCGTGTGACACTTCCACTATCTGCCCACGGCCTGGGGTGACATGGTTGCATCCACTGCTCACTACTCTCCAGTCATCAGCAGTTGTGGTTTGCATGGACATATTAGTTGTTTGCATTCCCATGTCTGTCCTGCACATACACGCCTCACTTCTCGTTGTGTACATTCCCACTCATGGGTCACTTGCATCCTTGCACATGGCTGCATTCCACATCTTCACACGTTCAGCTGTTGTGTGGCTGTGGTGCCATGAAATGTCTGTATTGGGTGCAGGGTTAGCCCAGGATGACCATGGAGTGGTGTAGTCGTGTCTCTGGTAGATGGTCATGTAGTTTGACATGTTGTATATGGTTTGGTCATGTGTGCATTCCCACAGTTGTGCATTGTGTGTTGGTGGCTTTGGGGTGTGTGATGTGTTGATTTGGTACTTACCAACGAGCAGTCCCGTTCCATATGTGCCATCCTGGAAGCGCTGGTTGATGATGGACTTTAGGAAGATGAAGGAATCATGCACACTGCTTGGGTAGTTGGCGACGACATTGGTGAAGAGTCCCCGGTGGTCTACTATTGCCTGCAAATTGATGGAATGCTGAGGCTTTCTGTTGCAGTAGTGGGGTGCAGTATCCACAGGGGGCACAAGTGGGACATGTGTGCAATCGATTGCACCCAACACGGTCGGGAATCCGGCTATGGCGTAGAAGCCTTGCTTTGTCTCCAGCTGTTCCTGCGCAGTGTTGGGGAAGTGAAGGTACTGGGGTATGAAGCTGGGGAAGGCATCCAGGACAGGTGTGATGAACTTTGATAGGGCTGGCTGTGAGACCCCTTCGACTCTGGCAGTTGTTGGTTGGAAGGTACCAGAGGCCAACAGGTGCAACACAGCCAGCAGCTTTGTCTGTGGAGGGATGTTGGTTCTCTTCTGTGTTGGGACCGTCAGCCTGTGGGCGATGGGGGTCATGATGCGGATGATGGTTGCCCTTTTGAGCCTGTTCCTCAGGCGTTAGGTCTGTAAGAGTGGTGCGTTTTCAGTAGGTCCGCTGTCTTACTCTGTGCTGCCTCTGTGGTGGTCCGGGGGGTGGGTCCAGATCCTGGGGGGGGTGGCGATCCTGGGGGTAATGGCGGTAGGTGTTGTGGCCCTGTTGGGGCTCCGAGCTGCGTGATCAGTAGCTCCATAGCATCGTTTGTTCTTTGGGTGTGGCTGTGTGCGGGGCTCCGTTGCCTACTGCAGGTACTCGTCCGTCTTTACACCTGCTTGAGACAGGTGTTAAATACCTGCGGCTAACGCGTCTTATCGCCTGTTTTTGGTTCGCTTCGCCGATCTGTCAGTTCGCTGTGAAAGTGGTGTTGTGGTTTTTTCATGTGTTTTTGCATGGGAACGCCTACTCTGCATCTCATTAGGGTTAGTTGGTGGTGTCCGCATGGTGATAAATTTTGGGGCAGTTATTGCAGGAATACTGGCGATGTCTGCTGTTTGCACCAGCTTGTGAATGGGGTGTTAGATCTATCTCCACTTTTGATGCGTTAAGGTGGAGATAAATCGTAAATAAGTCCTTGTGAATATGCCCCTTGAAGTGCAATTAGCTTTAAGGTGTCTTCAATAATATGCCTCTAGAAGCAAGATGGATTACTGCTCAGACTCCATTGTGAGCTGTACCAATTGAGTGTCCCTCAACAGTGAGAAGTAACAACTATAAGACCAGAGATAGGAGCTGCAGCAATGCTACACACAGCAGACACAAGCCACTACACATCACAAATCATCAAACATTTCCCTCCTTAATACTACACAAAATAGGTGACAGATTGAATAAAACGGGGCACACATTGTCTTCCTGGACCCATATTGCACTCTGATGATGCCAATTTACTCTGCCAACCTAAATTCAGAGGACCGTAGCGCTTTTTCTGGTGAAGATGCCCGCATTTTCTGTCCAGCATCTCTGCTCCATTAATATCCTTTTCCAATTTAGACAGGCTTTAAAAACATGGCTTTAAACCTGTTAAAATTGGCCATATCAGCTTAGTCACTCACATGTGGTTCTCCAGCACCAGGATGCCTTTTGGAAATCAGTTACGCTCTATTACGTTTAAAAATAAAATGCACCAAGACAGGCCCCACATCTCACAGCACAAGTGCTCTGGGAGAGCTGTAAGACACACAAGGACCTATTTATGGGAATTTGACGTACGACAGTGCAGCTATTCAACTTGCTGCGCTTTTCTATGTGAAATTGAAAGGGCAGGAATGCGCTGTATTTATCCAATATTGTGCATTGTTGTGTCCTCATGCACAGGCACTGTTTCAGCAGCCCAGTGGCAATGCAGGCACCCTTGCACTATGGTGCAAGGGTGCCTGTGTTGTCAGCAGGATTCTTTTTGTGCAGGAAAGGATATCTTCCTGCACAAAATCAATCCTTGGAGGCTTTTACCTCTTTCTAAATGTTCTACACAATACAACACACATGGAAACAGGAAAAAATATGAAGGAACAAAGTTATTTCTCCTTGTTGTTCCTCCCCTGGGGAGGCGTAAGGTTTAGTGCCTCCCTAGGTTAACATGGTTTTGCAAATCTGGGGAAGCGTCAAAATCCATGGGTGTTTCGTGGGAGCACCCGCCACAACACCTCCCTAGCACAGAGTTAGACAAAGCATTCATTTGTGCTGCCTTGCCTAACTCAATATATATGAGGCCATTCAAAGCCAGGAAAACTGACTTTGTGTGACCACATGAATAGGATTTTGTACTTTGCACCGCTGGAGAGTCACAAAAAATAATGCTACGGTGGCACAAATGGCTAATAAACATATCCCACAATGTCAAGAATAAAAGACACATCTCCCTCCTTAGAGCTATGTAACTCTTAGGTGGCATTTACAGGATCGTAGGACTTTTGCTACATCATAAAAAAAATACACAGCAAGCATGCCATGCATTTAGGAAGACTAACAAGAGAACATTTAAACTAGAACTTAAATCTCTCAGCTGAGGAGTTGAAACTTAAACACCAAAAGGACACCCCTTAAACAATAGGGTGAAACAAAGGCCTGTAAAACTCAGGACGTCTCCAGCCTACAAGACAAGGGTCCTGCAGTAGGAATCATCCCTATCAGTACACACTCAGTACTAAGGATTGGCATTAAGGTTGCAGGGGTGGTTGCACAGAACACACACGGAACCTCACCAAAGATTGTTTGCATACAGGAATCGGAATGAGCATGTCATGATCACATTAAACTGCTAATTTTCTTAAGTAGTAATTAATGTATGTGAAAATGTGTCATACCTGAATGAATTACTAAACATTTTCACAAAATGTTTTAATGTTGCCTCACAGTTTTCACATTAAACACTCTTGCCTGGACAGCCTTCCTTCAGTAGACTTTCTTCACATTTGACAGAGAGGCAAGCCTTATCTTTTCCTTGAACAGCAAAGGGCCGTTATTATATAGTCTTTTGCCAGGATAAGGCATCTTCGATTACATATTCCAGAATTCAGCTTTACAGAAGACAATCATTTCTTAATTTAACCTTTTTAAAGACAGAAATCATCTTTAATTTGTCCAAATTAAAATACTTAATTAAAAATATCTCAACATGCCATTAAGGTATTTACAATTTAATCTTCTCATAGTGTCTAATTGCGATATGGCTATTGTTCTTTTTGCCAAAAATAGCCAAGAGATTTTCTGTATCTCATATCAAAACATTAGAGTTGGATGCATTTGGAGAAATCATGATTCCTAGAATCTCCATTAACTTATGTAAGTCACATGGAACTTGGAATTCCTAGGGTCTTTCGGCTGGAAATGTGACATTCAAATATGCCAGACCTTTACAGGGTAAAATTAGCAGCTTTAGTTTTGATAAGCAGCTACAAGTGTCGCCTAAAGGGATATAATCTTCATCCTCAGTCATATAATCTTTAGTGAAGCCAAGGTGGCATGGAAAAGAAGGAAGAAAATACAAAGATTTTATTTCATCAATCAATCAATCAATCAATCAATCAGCGAGTTTGTATAGCGCGCTACTCACCCGCAAGGGTCTCAAGGCGCTGGGGAGGGGGGGGTCGCTACTGCTCGAACAGCCAGGTCTTGAGCTGTTTCCTGAAGGAGAGATGGTTCTGTGTCAGCCGTAGGTGGGTGTGTGGAACGTGAGGCGGCTGTTGAGGTACTTCGGGCCCATGTCGTGGAGGGCCTTGTGTGCGTGGGTGAGGAGTCTGAACGTGATCCTCTTGTTGACGGGGAGCCAGTGCAGGTCTCTCAGATGTGCGGAGATGTGGCTGTGGCGGGGGACGTCCAGGATGAGACGTGCTGACGTGTTCTGTATGCGTTGGAATCTTTTCTGAAGTTTGGCAGTAGTTCCGGCGTAGAGGGTGTTCCCGTAGTCCAGGCGGCTGGTGACGAGGGCCTGGGTGACTGTCTTCCTGGTTTCGGTGGGGATCCATCGGAAGATCTTACGGAGCATGCGCAGGGTGTTGAAGCAAGTTGATGAGACGGCGTTGACTTGCTTGGTCATCATGAGGGAGGAGTCCAGGATGACGCCCAGGTTGCGTACGTGGTCCGTAGGCTTGGGTGCGGTGCCCAGTGCCGGGGGCCACCAGGAGTCATCCCAGGGGAGGGGGATGGTCCCAGGATGAGGACTTCCGTCTGAGTTCAGTTTCAGACGACTGAGCTTCATCCATTCCGCGACGTCTTTCATGCCCTCCTGGAGGCTGGATCTGGCGGAGGCGGGGTCGTTGGTGAGGGAGAGGATCAGCTGGGTGTCGTCGGCGTAGGAGATGATGTTGAGCTTGTGCTGACGTGCGATGGCTGCGAGAGGGCTCATGTAGATGTTGAAGAGGGCAGGGCTGAGTGAAGATCCTTGTGGGACGCCGCAGATGACTTCGGTGGCCTCAGAACGGAACGGTGGGTTCTTCCGGTGAGGAACAAGATGATCCATTCTAGGGCCGCTCCTTGGATGCCGGAGTTGCTGAGTCGCTGTATCAGTGTGCGGTGGGATACTGTTTCGAAGGCTGCCGAGAGGTCCAGGAGGATGAGGGCTGCTGTTTCCCCGTTGTCGAGCATAAAGCTGATGTCATCGGTGGCAGTGATGAGGGCGGTCTCGGTGCTGTGGTTTGCTCGGAAGCCGGACTGTGAGGGGTCGAGGTAGCCGTTCGTCTCGAGGAAGGCGGAGAGTTGTTTGTTGACAGTCTTCTCGATGACTTTGGCCGGAAAGGGGAGGAGCCAGATGGGACGAAAGTTCTTGAGGTCCGTGGGGTCCGCGTTCGGTTTCTTCAGGAGGGCGCTGATCTCGACGTGTTTCCAGCTCTCTGGGAAGGTGGCGGAAGCGAAGGAGCTGTTGATGACGTCCTGCAGATGGGGTGCGATGATGGAGGCGGCTTTGTTGAAGATGTGGTGTGGGCAGGGCTCGGTAGGGGATCCGGAGTGGATGGTGTTCATCATGTGGTCGGTGTCTTCGGTGCTGATGGGGGTCCAGGTGTCGATGGTGGTCCAGGTGTTGATGGTGGTAGTGGGGGGCGTTGCTTCAGTGGTTGGGTGTGTGGTCTGGGCGCCGAAGCTGTTGTGTATGTCTGCGATCTTCTGGTGGAAAAAAGTGGCGAGTGAGTCGCAGAGGTTTTGCGAGGGTGTGATGTCGTTGTTGCTGGCGCTGGGGTTGGAGAGCTCTTTAATGATGCTGAAGAGTTCCTTGCTGTTGTGGGAGTTGTTGTCCAGCCGTTCTTTGAATGATGTTCTTTTGGTGGTGCGGATCAGCTGGTGGTGTTTGCGGGTGGCGTCCTTGAGGGCTGTCATTTTGTCTGCTGTCGGGTTGTGGCGCCAGGTTTTCTCGAGGGTGCGGCAGGTTTTCTTGGAGTTCTTGAGGTCGTCGGTGAACTACCGGGTTCTCCTGCTACCGGGTCTGCTGGGAGGTTTCCTCAGTGGTGCGAGGTCATCGGCGCTTCTGGTGAGCCACTGTGCGAGGTTGCGTGCTGCTTCGTTGGGGTCCGTTGTGTTGGTGGGTGGGTTCTGGCTGAGGGCGGTGGTGAGCTGGTCGGAGGTGATCTTGCTCCAGCTTCTGCGGGTGGCCTGTTGCAGGCTCTACCAACTTGAAATTATGGTCTAAAGTTCAATAATAGTTCACCCTGAAGTTTTAGTAATACATTGGAGTTACTCCTTTGGTGATTTAGGTTTTCGTAATCTACATAATAATGACTGCATTTGGGAAACTACTGCTGCCAATACATCTTGAGTAAATCTTTTATTGCACCAGATAATTAGCTAAGTCTGTGTAAGAATTGGATCTTATACCATTGTGAAGACATTTCAATTCCAAAAAGCTATTAGAGAAGATAGTTCTTTTTTATTTATTTTCAATTGTTAATACTGACTTCTTCGAATCTCTGCATCTCATTGATTGCCCATGTTTAAGATCTCTTTACCTTTTGCCTCCTTCTATATTTCCATATGCTGATGCATTTTATCCTACAAGTAAAATGTTTGCTGTTAACTGCTGGGTTAGCTTGAAGTATTCAAGCACACAAAGGGGGGCCTAAAGCATGACAAGGAGGATTAAAGTCATGTTTCTTTGGATTGCTGGCAAAATCCTCTTTCTTTATCTGACATCGAGATTGGGAAAACTTTTATTTGGTACAAAAAAATTATTTTAGACATAAATGACCTCAGTCTGCTAATTTATGCTAATAATTATATTTGGCGAATAACCTATATCTCTTGTTATGCTGTTTAGTGTTACAAGTGATACTGACAACTATCTATAGAAATATGAAAATGCACAACAATGTGAGAAATGGGATACATTTAAGGAAATTAGGAGCTAATGGAATAAAATATATATATTGAATTTAAAGATATTTATTGGATCTAAAAATTGTTTTACTCAGTGCATAATTTTTAATCCTCTTTTTGAAAAAATCAAACTATGTCTCTCACTCGGACATTGATCAAGACTGTTAGTGACAAGTTTGGCATTTGTTTTGTGATAATATATGCAAAAAAATCTTCGGAGCTGATGTATTTATATCCAAGTATGTAGATGAGGTTATCTTTATGTAGATTTTGCTGTTTACTCATAGACTTTAAACAAACGAATCCAGACTTATTCACAAAGGTATTTTTGATTGTGGGAAGTATGTTATGTTGTGTTGCGTTATGTTACGCTATGTTGTTATGTTGTCAGGTCCTGTTGTGGGCAACAGTTGCTGTAAATGGATTGATTTTTTATCAAAGAATTAAGTGAGATTGTTGCAGTGGTCCTTTGAGTGAGCGATCGAAATTGGAGACGACCATTGCTGAAGTAAAATGTTTTAGAACATGCTGCTGTCTGAATTATCCTGACTCATTCTCCATTTGCGCTTCAGTTGTTTTCAGGGGCGTTTTATCAGTCTGAGTTCCTCCATATACCAACTGACCTGGGGTCTGGATCTTGTTGTATTGTAGTTTTTGATGGGGACCAGGGAGTTGGTGCAGAAGGGGATCCAATTGTTGAAATTCTTGATGGCTTTGGGGAGGCTTTTGCTGTGGTCAGGTTGGTGGGTGTTGAGAGCAGTGTTCCAGTCCTTGCCAGTGATGCTGTTCCATTTTCTGAGGGCTGTTCTGGTGGTGATGGTGCAGGTGCGTTGGGCCAGGTAGGCAATGTTTTACTTGACAAGGGATTGGTCCAGGGAACTGGTGTGGGCCCTTTGACTTGGATGTTGCCTCGATTGGTGAAAATAGGGTCCAGGAGATGTCTATCAACATGTGTAGGTCCCTCTACTAGTTGATGGGGCCCAAGCTTCCAAGGTCTTCAATGAGGGCTCTTGAGTTGGGCCCAGTTTGGTCTTCCAGCTGGAATTTCAGGTCTCCGAGTAGAATGTAATTGCTAGCATCAAGGGTGAATCAAGGGTGAACAGTGTGACAAAGTCCATGATGGTGTCTGTGAAGTTGGTGCGTTAACCCGGTTGCCTTTAAATGAGAGTGCCACTTAGGGTGAAGTTGGCTTTGATGTGGAGCTAGCATGATAGGTGTTCAATGTGGAAGGATGGAAAGTCAGTGGAAGTGATGCAGCTACTGGTGTTCTTGTTGAAATTGGTGATTCCACTTACAGGCTTATGAAGTCTGCATTGCCTGGCAATCCTGTAGTCTGGGGGCTGACTGTGGCATGGTCAAGTGATTATGTGTGGTTCAACCAGGTTTCCGTGAGAAAAAGTAGGCCTGGGACATTGTCCTGCAGCAGATCCCAGATCTCTGTGGCATGTTTGTTGATTGAGCGGATGTTGAGAAACATGCATGCGAGTGAGGAGCATTGCATAGGTAGTTGCAGGACTGTGTGAGTGTCAGACAGTGGGGTATTGGGTGCTGTAGGTGATTTGAGTGTTGGGTGCGGGTAAGTGCATTAAAACTTGGAGGAGGTACAGGAGAATGCTCTGCCAGTTTTGTGGTGCCTCAAGGCAGCAGCATGTGGAGCAGCATCTGGGATTGAGGGCTTGGAGGGTTGCAGCATGATAGGGATGGGAGAGGGGACCAGGGTTCCTGGCACTGGGCGCAGTACAGGAGTGGACGGGTGCGGACAGGTTTGACTTTGGCTTGCGATTGCGTGAGTATTTATTTATGCTCTCAGAAATGTGACCTAAAAATCTACAACCAGAAATCTACATTTTAGCAGGACATGTGGGATTGACAAAGAGGAAAACAATTGTTTTTCTCAAAACGTACACCTACAGTTACTACACTAGTATTAATGACAAAACATGCTTAAATCATCTCTAGCCAAGACTTGGAGTAAGTTGCAAGGTCAGTCACTGGCATTGCAAAACACTCTTTCAGAAATCAACAGAAGCTGGAAATAGCACTAACCACATATATGGAAAAACGGAAAAAATATTTTCCATTGTCTAAACATATTTTCATTAAAATATATTTTTGGTTTATTAAAAATACAGTAATAATTTTAGTGTTAAGTTATATGAAACACCCATTTCGGGAGGCTACAAAAACACTTGCCACACACCTGCTACTGCAAGAAAAGTAAAGAGCGAGCAGTCAGGACTCTAACCGCCCAACAGTAGTCAAAGCCCAGTACGACATCAATCAATTACTCAGTGCCTGCTCACATAAGAAAACATTACACAGATATAAAAATGTTTCTCCAAGTTGAGAATATCTTTGTTGCTTTGGCCATCATTTTGAGGAAAATACAATTGAGAAAGAGAGAGTGGATTTAGAGGAGAGAATCAAAATCTGCATGTCCAGTAAAGAAACCATTGCTAAATAATTCTTCTCACCTGGTGTGATATTTGAAAATGTTTCAGACTAAGATCAAGACCTCAGTTCACCTACAGCCTGCCCCCAGGCCATACCAGCACATGTCGAAATAATGGCTACACTCCACTACCTGACCACTGGATCTTTCCAGAGGATCAGTAGAGACGCAATATCAATCTCAAGCAATCTTGGCATGATGCTTGTGACAGTTGCAATGAGAAAATGGGGTCTACCTGCTCAAACCGATGCTTGTGACAGTTGTAATGAGAAAATGGGCTCTACCTGCTCAAACCTCGCTATAAATATGTTTTACTAATTGAGTCTCACTCGCTATAAGCTTTGCTAGAATGAATTTAAGTGCTAACCACCAGGGCCTTCATTTTTAAATAGGAGTAGGAGACGGATCTTATTTAACAACTATACTTTATATGTGAACATGTGCACAGGCATGTATGCAGAATTGAGAGCTGAGTGGGCGGGTCCACTGTCTAACTCCATCCAGTATCTGCACACAAGTGGCTTGTCACCTATGGGATTTTCTATAAATAACTCAACTTGTTTGCCATAGTGTGATTCTGTTATGCAGTACTGTGGGTCTTTAGTAATTCTCTATGTATCAGTAGGGCTTTACTTTATTCCAACACTATGTGTAGCCAGCACCAAATTGTTAACTTCAGTTTTTCTCAAAATAAAGAAATGATTAATATCCACTTTCTTATACTTAACGAGAACCCATATTATTTGTTTACATTTGCACTCCTTTATATACAATGGGTGTTGCAGTATTTTCCTGAGTCATACCTTAATGAGGCTTTCAACTACACTCCTGAGCTAAGTTAAGTGTTCTGGTGTCTTGCCAACATGTAGATAAAAGCCTTCATCAGAAAAAAGTCCCATTTGAGGTAGACTCATTGTCCTCAGGCAGAAGAGGAGTGTTAGGATGACCTCTTCAAGGGTAATTATTTCAGACTTGCTGACAATCCTGGTATGCTCTTCTGATAGGGATAATAGGTTCACAGGTACACATGCAGAATTTAGGCTACACCCACTACAGGAGGGACATTAGAAGTTTTGGAGTGAAAGAACCAGTTTGCTATGTCAGCTATGGTGTAGTTCCCAGTTCTGGAAGAGCTGTTACTGACCTAAGCTTTGTTTAACCATTTAGGTCCCTTAGCTTACCCTCAATGGAGAGAGAACAGTCTAAAGCAAGCTCCAAAAACATCCAATGCACTTGAAGGCCTGGCAACCCAGAGGGAACCTGGGTAACATTTAGAGATCAGGATGCCTTGAATCAACACCTCTGATAGCTGGAGGAAGCCACCCGGAGCACAATGTAATGCACCACGCATAACACACCACCAAAGGTGCCCAAGATAACTGTATTTCCTCTCTCTGCCCATAGGAGAGCTACGTAATGTGTTCCCAGCGTCCCAGGACAAGTAAAACTTAACCATATCAACCTGCTTCATCAGAAACTCCAGGGCCAGAGCCTCAGGGGTGACCAGTCAGCAGAAGGGTATGTTTGGTGCCACCCACTCATCCTTTATTTTTACTTCTCTGGAGACCCAAGGTCCTGAGGAATAGTGCGAAACTAGTGTGCCATGCTTCCCTTTTGAACTCTCACTGTAGGAAAGGCTAGTGACTCAGAGGAAAATAAAGAGAAACAGAATTGATGCCCTCCCCATGCCCCACATGTCCATGTCTTTGTGGAAAGGAGAACTGGACAATTAGCCTCACCTGGTCTGTGCTGCAGCTGGTGGGTGGGTATTTTACATGAGAGCTGGTACTCCTACCAGCAAGGAAACAGTCTAGCAGGTGTGGAGCAGGCAGCCTGACTATGTGGGCTTGGACTACCACATGGTCCTTCAACTGAGGTATGCAGATGCTAGAAACCTGGGGAAGAGGCAACCTCATAAAGAAATATTGCACACTCCAATGGTGCTTTATTTTAAAAAAAAAAGAAAGTAAAAAGTAAAGATTTACCAGTCCTTTGGCGGCCAATTTAAGGACTGACCCAAAAGCCATTGGGACCATTCAAAAATTTGTATACGTGGTGAAAGTGGTGTTCCAGAAGGAGTAGGGGCACTACTAACACCGGTCCCAGGGTGCTTGTTTCCGGGTCAGGGAAGACCTGGCTTAGCAGTTCGGGCTGGACTGTTCCCATGAGGAACAGGGTCAAGACTGATTTGCATATAGCTGGGTCTGAACTGAGGTGGTGAAGTGAGCTAAAGAACGATGATGGATTCAACCCAGATCTGTGACTGGGGGTGAGTGTCTGAACGTTTCAGCGCTCCGTCCATCATCTCCTTGTGTTTGCTTTGTTCACCCTAAGTTGGCAGGGTATGCCCAGAAATGGGTCCCTTGCTCACTTTGCCACTGGATTCAAGCTAGCCTGGCTGATGAGGGGTGTTACCCCAAAACCGGTCCCAGGATGCTTGTTTTTGGTTCAGGGAAGACCTGGCTTGAAAGTTCGGGTTGAACTGTTCTCATGAGGCACAGAGTCAAGACTGATTTGCATATATACGGGTTTGAACTGAGGTGCCGAAGTGAGCTTAAGAACGATGATGGATTCAACCCAGATCTCTGACTGGGGGTGAATGTCTGAAAGTTCAGCACTCCGTCCATCATCTCCTTGTGTTTGCTTTCTTTTCACTACTAACAAACATTTTTGGCTGTGCTGGTGGGAAGCCAGGAGTGTGGCAGGTCCCTCGAAGTGGTTCCCTACAAATTTTATGGTCATATCCCAAGTGTCCCAGGTCTTAAGAAGTGTGCCTCTGGGAGAATGTCCACCCGTTGTCAATCGCTCTTGTCGCTGGGATTTTAGATGATATGCTCTGTGGTGCATGGACCTTTGATATTAGATCCTGTGGCTGATTTGCAGTCATATTGAACAAAGATAAAAGATTCTGCAGCTGCATTGATTTGCAATTTTTATAGCTTTATTGATACATATCAATTTCTGCCAGTAAATCAGAGTATAGATTGGTTTTGGCCCAAAAAACACATAGTACCATTGTAAAAGGTATTGATGATTGATTTTCATTGTTTTTTGAAGCATATTCGTTTTTTGATTGTTAGAGTGGCATGAAGACAAGTACGGTAGACCTGGCTTTTATTAATACACTCCTTCATGTTGTATTAGAAGTATTGTGTTTTGTGTTGCCTGTTAATAAGGTTCATGGATGAATGGATGCAAACTATTAGCCATCCCTCCAACACAGAGGGTAAAGGGCACACTTAAGGAGTTGCCTGGCTTCTGGGACCGTTCTTTAGCGTGAAGCCCTGTTAGAAATTGCAGTTTAATATAAGGGGTGGGTGTGCAACCTCACCATGAAATAAACTCAAAAACCCGTCTTGGTCCAGTCACGCTCATTTGTAAAGCTTACCTCAACCCTTGGTGGCTGTGGCTTTGAGCAGTCAGGCTTTATAAAAGGAACACGTGCAAATCATTTAGAAGTACCAAAACCATTCAATAAGAAACAAATGTTACACAAAAGAAATCCAAAAACATTTCACAAAAAATAAGACCTATTTTCATGAATTTTCAACAAAATTCGCCAGAGGGTTTTGGAGATATAATTTTATTTAATACATTGTAATCACTGCTTTTCATTATAAATATAAATAAGGACTGGCAACTACCACAATTTGGAAGCTTTTGAAAACATTTTGAAGAGTTGTGTTCAGGTGCACCAGCCCGCTTTGAGTGATCAACACCATTTGGGAGCAAATCAAGGGGGCCAGCAAAGCTCAGCAGGACAGTTACCTTGCAGTCAAAGCAGTCTCCAGTTTGGTTCCAGACTTTCCAGGCCAACTCCTATTGACTTCAATAGATTGGTCATGATGCAAGGGACACATGATGCTGAAGGTGCTGAGGATGCTGATTCAGTTGTTTGGGATCGTCCTGGGGCCATCCCTCAGTCCACAAATGTGGAGTGAATTTGGTTACAGAGATCGATCTCCCTCAAAGTTCAGCCAAAAACTAGTCACCACTGGTCTACTGGTTTCCGGTAACAGCAAAACCAGCTGTTGTCATCTGGGGTGACAAAACTGCACTTTGCTGACCCAGTACAAGCAGAGTTGGGTGCAACTTTTGAGGGTCGGGATTCGTTCTCCAGGGCTGCGCTTCGGTGGGTAGTGCCAAAAAAAACAGACAAAAGGTTGTGGCTGCCAACGCTGCCAGGGTGGCTTCTTCAACTTTCATGGTGCTGCTGCTTGAACAGGAAGTCAGATAACTGATTCTTGGGATACTCCTCTTCTGTCTCTGGGGCTCAGTAATTAATGCCCTTTTCATGATCCAGGCACCCCAGGAACAGTCATTACTTTTCTAGCACCTCAGCTGCAGATGCAATCCAGTCTTTATTGTAGCCTGTCTTTGCCAGGTTCAGAGAACAGCAGGACAGTCCTTCAACTTGCCCTCATGGGATCCAATGATCCCTCTTGCCTAACAATTACTTCTTGCAATGTGGGGCTTATAGCTATCCCAGAGTGCAACATTCTGCCCACTTCCAAGATGGCAGGATCCATCTCTTGGTGTGTGTAGCTAGGCAGTTCCGCCTAGAGGTGTGGCTACCTGGGGGTTACACACCCACATAAAAATCATTTTGGCAACTGTTTTGCTCCCACTTACTCCGCCGCCCACCTGTCTACAAGAACAAAAGAGGAGCTCCTCTTGTGTATGTCCACCATTTGCCCTTCATAGGTGGCTTCCCCTTTGGAGCTCATCTTTTGGGCTCACACCCCATTTGGCTTCATGCCAGGACAAAGTAGCAACTCTTACATTGGCAGGCCTCTCTTGTTACCTGTCCTAGGAGCTGTTCACACTTTTCTCAGGAGGGCAAAAGGCTGTCATGTGGCCAGCATCTGCGAATGTCCACTGGAAAACTTGGGCAACAGAATGGCAACTTTCTAAAAGTAACATTAAATTTTACTTGGGCACCGAGTCAGGATTAATGTAACAATTCTTTTGAAATCTTAAGAATGTTGATGCTAACTTAGCAATGCTATTTGACTTCATTGCAGAGTGTCCTGATAAAGTCAACTTTGATTCCTAAGTGAAAATCAGTAAATGTCTGAAATGTTCAGTGTAAGTTCTTATTAGTATAAAGATAATTTGTGTTCAGAAACAATTTTATTTTAATGACTTTTAGAATTAACTTACATGTAGCTACTTTCCTGAATTAGTGGAAGTAGATCATACTAAAGTTGAAATTGTCTGCGTAACATTTACTGACAACATTGCAAAAATAATTATCTACGATATGTATGAATTCTTTCGTTATGCCTAATCCTAAATGGGAGTTTGCTCTATCAAAAGATTACATTTTGGATTTAAACATGTTAAGATGTTTTTCTCTTTAGACTGCATTATTTCATAGTTCTGTGCTATGGACTTGATACGTTCACAATGTTGCTATATTTGTTCTTGGTTCATGCAACATTCTTTATGATAACAAGTACAACTCCTTTCCCCTTGTGTGTGAATGGTGAAAAGCTGACTTTTCTCCCATATCCATAAAGTGTAACAAGATGAACAAGCTCTTTGTCTGTTAAACAGTGAAAGTGGAAGGACATTTGCTTCTCCTGCCTTATGTGGGAAATTATATTGGAGTAACAATATGCACCTGGAAAAACACGAAGAATGATATCATGACAATCAGATCTTTTTGGACTGACCATTAGTGTCATGAAGGCAAGGAAGAACTATCTAAACGCAATGCACAAGAGGAGGAAAAAATGCTTTTTGCATCTCTGCCAAATAATTCATTATTTATTTTGTGTCTTTTGAGGAGAGCTTACATGTAAACTCAGACTGCCCCTTGACACTTTTCATTGACTCCTACCTGCCTGCCATGCCCCATGCCCCTTTGCTTTTTGCTGTTGCTGATGAACTTGCCTGTCAGACGATTTCGAGCAATTTGGTGAGATACCAGACGTCAACTTTCCTGAATTATGCTCCATTCCCCTTTGCCCCTTACCCATAGACTTTGCCCCTAATGGACATAATTTGATGCCCTGGTCCATGCCTAAAGAACCTTTGAGAACCAACTTCTTGCTTTGTTGGTGATAGAAATTGTATTGCTGATAAAAATCCATCCTCTCTGGGATTCCTTTATTTAGGGATAGATTACTTTAGCTAGATGTGTGATTTTATATTGCAAACTGGCAGATTTACAACTGAGTTTCTTAAACTGTTACTTGTTTGCATTGATTTTGGATCTCTAATACAAGAAACAAATTCTCTAAATTTTTCTGTGTCTAATGCTACTTTACAGAAACTGTGCCAACGTCTAAATAAATAGTAGTAGAGATAGATTACTTTCAGAACATCAGCTTATTTTGCTCTTGTACTGAGTAGCTACGGCAGAGCTCTTTCTTTGCGTGATTCTGGTAAAACTAAACTTCTTTAGGAGGTTCGGTCTACCAATTGGCATACTGTATTTCTATAGCATGCTCTAGAGAGTGATTTACTTAAACCTGATTACCAATTTGTTAGTTGATTAAAAATGAATGGTCCTCATTGGATAGCTGACAGGTGGACATCCTGTTTCTCACCCCACACTGTGATATAGAATGGTCCATTGGAGGGCCATCGCCTCCGAGATGAAGTGTTAAACTTGAGTATAATCCTACTCCATGGGCTGAGTAGGAATGTTGAGGGTAAAGTCATGAAAGTAAATGCTTCATGCACTAACAAAACTTGGTAGCAGAGCAGTGATTTTGTCTAGTGATGTTAAGGGCTTGTGGTGTCCAAAATAGATTCCCTGTCCAATCCAAAAGCCCAAATACCATGGTTTGGCAGAAGGATTGGTGGAGTAGCTGAAGGATTTTGACGACTTGTAGCAGAAAAAGGAGTGTGAACATTTAAACGATTGCACATTGTGATTGCTTTGGCTTAAGATTTTGGTGTTTAAAATACCTATGTGTTGATTAAGTGATGAAGTGGCTAAAGTCCATAAATGATTGTCACACATAATTCAAACAAAGTTTAAGTTGTTTATGGGTCCATTTGTGCCCTAAGATCCTGGGATGATAATATAAACCTACGTGGTGGTATTGGTGTAGAAGACACTCATTAAGTTGTCTCTGTGTTGTGGTGTTTGTCATGAGACATCTTTGACAACATCTTATGGAAAGGGACTGCATTTTGTATGTTAGTAGTATAAAATTGGTGTAGTTGATCTCAGGTGCACAGGTAATAACGTGTAAAAAGAGAAATTCTCTTGGGTATGTATAACCACCTAGACCACAAATGTACCAAGTTCAATCAAAACATGCAAACAAATTCAACTGACGGTCTGAAATGCCCAAATCAATAGCCGCATATACCTCAAAGACAAAGAAACAAAGTCAAAGTAAAAATTGATATTGTAGTTTATTAATAATGATATATCCAAATAGTCCTACATTCGAGTTCATACATACATTCAGCATAAAATACAAAAACATATAATGTAAAAAAAAAAATTATATTGTTAGAGAGCAAGGATATGATGTGAAATCAGTATATTCATCACAGAATGGTGTAATTCCAGTATAAATCAGTATATATGTATCACAGGTCTATTATTTATACAATAGATCCGATAATTTGAACAAACAGGGACATCAAGGCACTTCATTAATATTACACACTAAACAGATAACATCCATATATCTGTCCTTTCAAGTGGATTACACCCGTTGTGGGGGTACGTATCATTGTTATTCTTCATGCAACACAAACATTGTGGTAAAGATTGACATAAGGCTTCATTAGTTATCCCTGTCGATTAGCACCTGTAAGGTAAACCAATTGGTACAGGGTGAATTAGTTTGTATGTTTGGAATGGGTATGAATTTGAAGACCAGGAGTCTCCTCACCAGTGGCCGCATGCACCCATAGACAAAGATTTGATAGGGCTTTATGCCCGATAGGTGTTTGTCATTAGCGGGATTTCCGTTTTATCCACTTAACGCCTGGAATATAAGTCTGTTAATATTCTACTGTTTATTTAAGATGATGTATGTAAGAAAGTATTGAGATAATTCAAAGTAGTATGATTACGATTGTGATTGTGGTCTTCAAAGTGTTTCTTAAAAACGAAAAATCATTTCTATGGTCTAAAATAAGTTTTTCTTTTATTGCCTCATTAGGTTTTTAAACTGTTTAGAAAAATTGGAGAGTTTTTATTGTTGTCCTGGTGAAGGTGGGATCTATATAAGAATTTACCACCGAAACGCGTCGACGCCTGTGCAGTTCAGAATTGGTTTAAAATCCAGATACTGTCTCATATTTGGATCTATTGTAGAAATAATAGACCTGTGATACATATATACCGATTTATACTGGAATTACACCATTCTGTGATGAATATACTGATTTCACATCATATCCTTGCTCTCTAACAATATACATTTTTTTTATTACATTATATGTTTTTGTATTTTATGCTGAATGTTTGTATGAACTCGAATGTAGGGCTGTAGATATGTGGATATATCGTTATTAATAAACTACAACATCAATTTTTACTTTGACTTTGTTTCTTTGTCTTTGAGGTATATGCGGCTATTGATTTGGGCATTTCAGACCGTCAGTTGAATTTGTTTGCATGTTTTGATTGAACTTGGTACATTTGTGGTCTAGGTGGTTATACATACCCAAGAGAATTTCTCTTTTTACACATTTGTGGTACCCTGTCTCTTGGGCAGTGGGGTCCCTCCCATATTTTTTATATATAGCACAGGTAATAACTGCATCAAGTAAGGGTGAAATCCCACTGGTCGAGATTTCATTTGAAGTAAATGAGAAGTGAATATATTGAAATATGATTATTTTGTATTACCTTTTGAGTAAAAGACATTCTTCCTTTAGTGGAGCAGCCATTTTTATGTTGAAGCACTTGCATATTGTCTTGTGTATTTGCTTAAAAAGTGAGCTGAAAAAAATTGTAAACTAGGGTGAGGTGCTGCAAGGAGCGAGTTAGATGTCACAGAGTATCGCTTTGTGAGTGGTTGGTTGGTGTAAAGTCTCACTGGGACTGGTTGTCCACGTCAAAGAAAGTCACACTGCAGTGTTCACGTTTGAGTTTGATGCATTTTAGATTTTGAATTTATTATAGATGTGTTGTGAGCTCCTTCTTTTGATTATTATATTTGTAATATTTATACCATATACGGGATAAAAAAATTGTACTTGATTTATCTATGAATAATAAAAAATATAAATAATTTGTGCTACGTGGCCTATATTGTTTGACTTCATGAAAATCAATTGTTTGCCAAAGGGATTACTATTGTATTGCTGGACAAGCATTGTTAGATGCAGGAAAAATTGCTGCAGCCAATAGAAATGGAGGAAAAGTACGTTGCACGCACAGGAACCAATGAGAAGCCAGGAAAGAGCGGAGGTGAGTTGTAAGTTCCTTTTACGTTTATATAAAAAACAATAGATTTCTGAAGCACTGCCCTGCGCATGAATTGAATGTGGTGACCCAGATCCTTTGTTGTGGTTGTGTCCTTTGTTGAGTTTTGAGGAGAGCCTCTCTGGGGGTATTTCGTGCTCTCTTCTTAGCTTTTTCAATGATTTTGACAGGGTAGTTCTTTTCTTTTAGTTTGTCTGTTAGTACTTGTGCTTCATTTTTGTAATCTTGGAGTTAGGAACAATTCCTACAAATTTGTAGGAATTGTCCCACTGGTAGGTGCTCCCTAAGGGCCCGTGGATGTGCGCTGTCGAATCTCAACAGGCTATTTCTGTCGGTCGGTTTGGTAAACAGAGAGCTACTTAGTGTGCCGTCCCTTGCAGTTATATTGACGTCTAGAAATGGAATTGTTTCTCTATCTTTGTTCATGGTAACCTCAAGAAAGGACAAAACCACAACTAATGATCTGTGTCACCACATTCAATTCATCCTCAAATGACTTGAAGAAAATAATTAACAAAAAATGGCCCATACTTCCGTCAAATAAGTTGACATATGAGAAACCTATGTTCTCCTTTACAAGAAATCAAGTCTGAGAGATACCCTTGTCTATACAGATACATACAGACCGAAAGGTGACAATCAGTTGACACTGTGGAACACTCCGCCGGTAACTGAACACTATCCATGTGGGTCATGTGTAGCTTGTGAATTCACTGAACACACCAAGACTCTTGAATTAGGCTTACGTACTCCGTGGGAACAAAGGTCACACACGAATTGTAATTCAGAAGCAGTGATCTACCTCATTAAGTGCCCCTGTGAATTGTCTTATGTGGGCATGACCAGTAGCAAAGTTAAGATACGGATAAGTGAGCATAGAAGCACGATCAGGCGGGTGGTCATAACCACTAGACTAACATCACATTACGTGGAGAAGCAGCACAAAGACACGGATATACGATGGACAATAATTGAGAAAGTTAATGGTAACGGGAACCTGCAGAAGAGACTCCTAGACAGGGAACAACGCTGGGTATACCGATTGAAAACCCACGACAATGGACTAAATCACAGTACACCATGGAGCCAACTCAACGAATGAACACAGTGCAAACCCGCCTCTTGATAGTCATAGAGTCAGTCACCCAATACTATGCCTTGGCCATGACTGTATATATGATTAAAAAACGCCATCTGATATCTATGACTGAGTCAAGACAAGTCAATCGCATCACAACCAACATACACACTATAGGACAGTGAGCCTTCACATTATACCTCGCTTGAGGCCACTTTCTTTTATGTGTGAAATGATTATTACAACTCCCTAGGATAGGTTGGTGTAACGTTTCATTGAATTGTGAAAGTAACAATACCAATAGTAGTAGACCTTATTTCAATACATCAACAGGGGCTATCAAGTTCTTCACCTTTACTAATGTGCCCCTATGAAATAAGTATCATCTCTAGGTCCCCTCACAAAAAATTGACCTTTTTTTGCTCCACTAAATGAGCACCTTCATTATGTTTTTTCAAAACACGCATACTTAATAATAAATTCTTTTAAACACGCATACTACTTTTATGAGTTCATACTTGGGACTATTCTCACGCCCACTGGCACCTACAGTGATCAAATACCACACCACGAGCCTACCGCTCTTGAACTACCGATTCCTTTACATTTTTTTATAAAAACTACAACCCCCAACAAAACCACACCTTCCTCCGGTGGCCGGGGGCGGGACTCATACGTCTCGGTGTTTACCGCGCAAACACGAAATTTAAGCTCAAGACCGGTGACTTAGGCTGCTCGAGACGAGGACCGGAACCTAAATAGGTTTGAGTGCTGGGTGACTGCTCAAATTGAAGTAAGTGTTTATACACGGCGCTGGCGCTCAGCGCCCCTCTCGTTTCTCTAAAATACGGGGCCTTTTAATGAATAATGGTCACGTAATTAGTGACTCTCGGCGCTTCTTTCTTTCTTTCTTTCTTTCTTTAATGCGGGGCTTTTTTACAACCATTGGTCACCATAGCAGAAGATCTGTGCGCATTTCACCTACTAAGTAGATACACCATTTTCCTTTCACACCACCCCGAGGACCACTCTCATTGTCATTCTGGTCCTGTGTGAAACGGTCAACTTCCCCGAATTGGGTAAAGTATGATAATAAAAGACAGTGTGCGTGAGATGTTTGTGTGCCTGTGTGTTAATACCCACAGTTTTTTTCCTTTCTTAGTTGATACAATTTAGAAGATTTTACGCTATATGGTGCAATTGATATTGATTTCACATGGTGCACGCTGTTTTTAAGAAATCAGACTTTCACGCTGATAACGCTAGGATGCGATTACATTTGCCACTTTCACATAATACCTGTCACATACATACCAATATGTTACAGTGATATGATTCTGAGTGGCACATTGAGGGGGAAAATCCTCTATACCGAAGCATGCACATTATTTCAGGCATGCTCACCTTTCCGGATTCCACTACACCCCACTGGGGCAGTATGCACGGCAGCAATTCTGCCTGTGATGTTTTACATGGTGTTTGTCCCGGTTTTTCTTTTCAGCTGGAGTCTGGCAGATGACACACACTTTCGTTTAACATTCCTCGAGGAGCAGCTACACTGCCCCCACTTTACTGACAGGATAGGGACTTCCCATCCTGTAAATCTCACTCACATAGGGGGGTCAGTCTTGCCCTGAAGAAAGTCCAGGACCTTTACGGCTACTACGGACTGAAACATGTCGGCACTAGGGTCTTAGGACCATAACACTCCAACAAAGACCCATTTTTAGATATCTTAATTACCCAGACAGACCCAAGAATAAAGGGAAACCGGGGATCTGCCTAAGGTATTTTATCTGTAAACCCCCTCGTCTCTTGTGTATCAAAAGAGCTCCCAACACTGTGGTTGAGCCCACCCTGACTTTTAGGGGTCGGGGTGACCCGATGATGAAGCACGACACCACTAGGGTGTGTGAGGGTAATTAAAATACAAATAGTTTTTTTCCCCACGTTCATGGTTGGGTTACGTACAACCTTTCACTAGAGAGTCCCCGTCTTTTTTCCCCTCATTTTCTTTGGTCCCCATCTTCTGGTACAGCTAGTTTACTAGCACCACCGACCACTGTGTGGTCTATTGGAGTATTTTTTTGTGATTAGTAACATCAATCTTTCCAATCTCACCTTCAATCCCCATATAATTATGGCGATAATTGAGAGAGTAATCCCCAAAAATATATGGAAAAAATATAAACCCAAGGAGACAATAAATATTATGCAATTCAGCAAACTGAGGAGTGGGAGGTAGGCCTGAAGGAGGAAATATATGGCCGATTTGCTACATTATAAAGTTCCTGGCATAGCCAGTCAGAGTGCCTGCAATGCTCTTATTTTCAATTAGATTAAGCAACTGATTGCTATACTGTTAGCGATGAATAAGAAGAAAGACATCAGGTAAGAGGAGGCAGCAAAGCAGGGGGAGGCTGGATAGACCCCTATATGCACTGAGAGAAAGCAGTACCATAAATATCTAGCAATAACAGTGTAAGGCAAGTCCTCTGGGTATAACAGGGTGCAGCACCACAGTTGTCACACTTATTTGGAACACCACAGAAAATGTTTGGGAATTTTACAAATGTCAGAAACTTACCATAGATGCAGGAGCACTATGAAAAAAATTTCTGATTGAATTTTGTGAATTACTGCCCTTAATTTGGAGGTGATTCTGAACTGTGATTTAATTACCACTGCAGCTTGATATTACGTGAGTGAGTTAGTGTGCTAATTTTAATCAGGGATTTCTGTACAGGAAAGCGGTTATTATTTTAGCTTTACATCAATATTTACCTTGGTAGTAAATGAGCTCGTGCATAACTGATCATATTAGCTTCACTCCTCATGTTGCTTGTGTGATTATTGTGTAATCTTGCTCTCTCTGACACTTTTATCAATTTCGAATTCTCAAAAGGTTCATAAGTGTGCAATATTTTTGTCTTACTCTCACTTTGACCAAACAAAGTACCAGATTCGAAACTGGGGGGCAGATCTATATTGGAGATGCGCCACTTTTACGCCACCGTTGCATCCCTTTTGTGACGCAGCGGCGGTGTAAACCCTGCGCCACGTTGCACCATATTTACATCGTGACGCATCTATGGAGATGCATCACGATGTAAAGCCCTGCGCCACGTAAAAACCTGCGTCAGGTTTCACGTGGGCGTGTCGACAGAGGGGGGGGGGCATTTCGTCGCAGGAACGCCCCTGAAAAGTGACTCAGTCAAATCTATAAGATTTGACTGAGTCACTTTCCCAACGCTGATGCGCCAAAACCCTGCGCCTGCTTGAAGCAGGCGTAAGGCTTGACGCACCATGTTAGGGATAGGGTAGGTTGGAACAGTGCTGGAGTTGCGTCGCGCTTGCGACGCAACTGAAGCACTGCGCCAACCATACGCCATCGGATGCGTCACGCATCTGTTTATTCCTGCGCCATGATGCGCCGCATTGTAAATGCGGCGCATCATGTGTGGCGCAAGGGTAAACTTGCGTGACGCATCTTTCCTGGCGCATCCTTGCTGATTTGCAGGGATGCGCCAGGAAACATAAATCTGCCCCTGGGTGGTTACCATGCAGAGCAGAAAAAAATCAAGATTTTGCGTTACCAGACATTATATTGCTCCAAACTACAGAAATATAAAGCGGTCTGCTAAAGCTGATTTTTGTTTATTTATGTTTTTTAAAAGAAAGGTTTACAAATCCCTCAAAGTCCTTTTTGAAGAAATGGCTATGCATTTGAAACTTAGACAAAGAGACACCAAGAACTAACTTATTCCTAGCAGGCCAAACTCCATGGTGTACATTCAATATTATTTCATGGAACACAGTGCGGCAACCTAACTTGATGCTCTGCATTTGGTGAAAGAAATAGAGCAAGGCAGGGCCATATCTACTATGAGACGGTGCTGCTGCTCCCTCCCCAAGCACTGGTGAACAATTTATCTAACGTTCCAGTTCAAACTACTTTGCTTAGGCTCATCTTACAACTTTTTCCCACTTTGTTGTACAGTGAAGCACAGATATGAATTTGGAAATATTGGAAGAAAATACAACTTTTCTCCTACTTCCTGCCTGCCTCGGTAGGTGTGTTTTTTGTGGTGCAAAGCCTTCTGCATATGTTAGTGCATAGGCCTGCACATTAAAAGCCATGAGTGGTAACGAGGGTTCTACCAGTGACTAGCCTCAAGATGCAAAGTATGGTTACTGAGCCGTACTTTTAGGGACATTTTAAATGTAAAACATGTTTTGAGCTGGAAAGTAAATCCTGAATCAACACTTTGTGTCGGATTATGTCACTTTTGGTGATTTTGCACCGGAGTAAAGTATTGATAAGGGTGGCTCAGTGTGTCAGTTAAAAAAAAAAACACACATTCATAATTTCTCTTGTTTTTAGCCATTGTTATTCTTATGCTAATGAATGGTCGAAGAACATAGAAAAAGGCACCTACTTTCTTTATTCTGTATCTCAGGGAGGTTTTCTTTGCTGATCATTCACTGATATTCCCCATGAGCGTGATCTTAAATGCTTGTTTCTATTCTAACCGAATCAGAATGCAAAAACCACATTTTTCCGCGATTTGTAGGATCTGTTTTTGTAATGATCTGCCCAGCAGTACACTAGACACCAGTACAATGATGTGAAGATGGATATCCCGGAGGGCGGGAGGAGCAGATGGACGGGCAGAGCAGCATATTTCATTCATGCCACAGATGGACTGTCTGAGCGAGACAAATGTTTGTTTCAGGGGTAAAGCAGCCAGTGGAGAAGGCCGTCTGGTAAAGACAGCGACAGAGTTCTGTTGTGTGGGCACTTGGAGGATAGGAAATGACTTTAAATTAGCACAGAGTAAATGAGGAAGCTTCAGTCTATGCAGCTGGAAAAGAGACTGAGCATGGAGGCTGCATCTAAAAATATCCTTTCAAACTAAATTGGAATACATGGGATGTAACAAACATAATGATTTTCATACTACCAAGAGAAGTGTGTATTACTAATTAAATACACTATGCAGTGCTTAATTTGGAAAAGAATAAGTGCTGGGGCCAAAGATTTTCTCAGAGGCTATCAAATGTCCAGGTTGCCGAACGCACAGAGAGCAAAGACCAGATTCCACTTCACGATTTTCTTTCATCACCAGACACTCCTTTCTTGCATCTTTATCACACTCTTTGATGTTTTTGTTCTTCCATGCTTTCTTTCTTTGTCACTGTTTTTCCATCATTCTCTTCCTTCTTCTCTTCCCCTTTGGTGTTTTCCTCTAACTCGCTCTGGGTCAAAGTCTGATGAGAAAGTATAAAAAGCAGCTTCCCAAAAAATTAGTGTCGTGGACCCCTCCTGAAACCACTGGCTCAAATGAATCAATAACACTATGTATTTTATTAGTACTGAAAGTGTTTTTTTTTTAATGAAGATAGATGTTAAAAACATGGATGCAGCCTCAGGCACCCATTGTTTTTTTTTTGCAGATTTTATAGCGCGAACTCGACCCGAAGGTATTGAAGCGCTTTACATGAGCACCGGTTACGTTACACATTCAAGCACGGGGAGATTAAGTGATTTGCCCAGAATCACAGGATATGGACGCGACCCCGAGGCTCGAACCCTGGTTTCCAGCACCAAAGTTGGCAGTCTAGCCGACTGACCACATCCTCTCTACCACAACCATGCTAAGGTCAATGAGACACAAGTGCTAATGTATCACCCTTCTGCACCATATTGTTCCAGGTAGTGGGGCATATGTACAAGGAAATGGCACAGCATGGCGTTCCTGGAAATTTTGCAGTACTGCTCAGTGTCATTCAAAAAAAGCAGGGATGCACCGTATTTACAAGAATACGGCAGCCTAGCTGCCTAGCGCTAACAAAGACACCCTTGCGCGAAATGCAAGGGATACCTGCATTGCAGTGATGATTGTTTCTGTGCATTCTGTCGCACACATACATGTAGCAAATCGACATTATTTAATGATTGTTTTCCTGCACAAAAACAATAATTAATGTCATTTTGCTATATGTGCTGCAGAATGCAGCACCCATAGAAAATGCAAAAACGAGGAGAAACAAAAGTATTTCTCCTTGTTGCATCAATCTAACGCCTGCTTTTGCATGGCATTAGTTTTTGGCGCTGCCTTAGATTTACACCTCGTCATAAATACGGGGCAGTGTCAAAAAGCAATGGGTGTTGCAGTGGAACGCACACAGCAACACCCATTGCACGCCCCTTTCACGCAGATACCTGAGTGAAAGGGTACCATATTAACAAACCCCTTTGTAAATATGGTGCAGGGCATTGCCCCACCGGAACGTCGAAAAAAATAACGTTCCAGTTGCACAATGCTCTTGTACTTATGCTCTGTGTCTGTCTTTTACAAGTTTGAAACAAAAAAAAATCTTCCAGAAGTTATATTTACCCTTGCAGTTAAGGATCTGTCCGTTGAATAACGCCACTATAGGTTGCAAAACCCCAGCAGACATTATCAAAAAGGAACATTCCAGATTGCCTATCGTAAGTGAACGTTAGCGATGCAGGACTGTATGAAAATAAATGAACTGTTATTTTCATGGCATGGGGCTTTAATGGGTCTAAAGAAACATCGACTTTCAGGGGGTCTCTGCATTCCTGCACTCCGGCACGCAAATTTACAATAGGGCTTTGGGGGGGGGCACCTGACCATCGGGAGGCTGGCACCTCCCGGGGGGTTTTGGGCTGGGGGGGGGGGCAGCCGGAGCCCAGTTGGGCTTGTTGGGCTGCCCTGGGCAATGTTGGGCTGGTTTGGGCTGGTGGTTGGGCTGCCTTTGGGCTGGCGGGCATATATCCGGCCATGTTGTGTCACCAACCACCATTTTGGTGGTTGTGACACGACAGCCGGCCTTAGGGACATAGCGGAGCAAATTTGTTCCACCCTCCCTCCCTAAGAAAGGGGGTTTTTCGGTCTGGAGTTGCCGGAGGGTGCGGTGGGGATATCTACTAATTTCAAAGGACGTAATTGACGCCTCTCTGGGGGATAATACAAATAAAGTTGACAAAGGTCTGAAATCCCGCCTCCAGCTTCAAAAAAGAAAATGGATGGGATCTGAAACACAATTTTTACATTAACTTCTGGCTTAAAAAACGTAGTTATATTAAACTAAACGTGCAATGTACTGGGTTAAGAGAGACTGTAATCATCAGGTATTAAATAATATCCAATGCAAAAGTTGATGAACAAAGCAATCAGTTATATTCTCTGTCAAAAACGGACACATACACTGGTCAAATTGCGATACCAATGAATAGATATTTGGAAGCAGCCTGATCCAGCATGTCTGCACGCTAATTAGTCTGGTTAACTTGGCAGCAAAGTACACACTTTACTAGCACAGTGCCTTCCAAGACCAACAGGAAAATACTGTGCCAATTGCCAATCACTCTGCTCAGCTAACAAGGGAAATACAAAAAAAGCTAATTATCCACCCTTCATATTTAGCCCCTGGTCTGTTTCAGTGTATCACGTAGTTACTCGGAAATCCGACAGAAAATGTCATTTTGTTCTGAAGTAGAATTGCCGAAAGTTCATCTAAGTAGATTTTCTTTGCAAAATTTTAAAAACTCTAAATAACAGTCTGATGTGTGTGGGTTATTAGTTCACAGTCAGTAACTCTTGACACCTCACCATAAAGAAAACAGGAAAAATATCCTGACTGGCTTAGGCAGGTTCTTAGTATTGAATATGTTTAAAGTGGACAGTGCAAATATAACATAATGTAAGGTTAGATAATGTGTTAGAAATGGGGTCTCCAGTTGACCGAGTTATGCACATGTCCAGGTAGGGACCATCACTCTAATCTAGATACACACTGTGGTGGTAATGCGCATTTCCATGCATCGGTTTCTGCAGGCACTGTGGCGGTTCCCATGCAATGAGCCATCAGCACATGCATTGGTGCCTCTGATGCAAGTATCTGGGACCACCTCCAGTGAACCAGGTAGAAGAGCAGGGGTAGAGACCTTGATTTCCCTGGGTCTCAACAACAGGACCAAAGCCAGCAAGTCCTGGGAGAACACTTTAGGGTACAAGGCAGGGTCCAGCTCTTCCTCAGCAGGGTCTGAGAGCGGCAGGCAGCACAGCAGAAAAGGAAGCCTTCCAGGTCAGCAGTCCAGCAGAGTGTCAGTCCTTTATGCAGCGCAGAAGTTTTTCTGACAGAGTCCAGTTGTAAGTCCAGAAGTGCCTGCTTTGGTGGGGTCATGACCCAGTACTTATACCCAGTTGTGCCTGTGAAGTGGGGGTGACTTCAAACAAGGGTCTGTGAAGTGCACAAAGGTCCTTTCTTCCCAGCCCTGGCTTCAGACTATCAGTAGGGGGTAATCAGCCCATTGTGTGGGCACAGTGCACTGTCTATTCAGGTGTATGTGTCAGCCGCTCCCTCCTCTCTTGGCCAAGAGGAGATATCCAAATGCAGATGAGTAGTTAGACACATCTGCCCTTCCTGTGTTTGTGGCTGTCTAGAGGAAATGCACAAGGTTTAGCTGTCACCCACCCCAAACATGTATTGGAGACAGGCTGCAGGCACACAGAGCTGTATGAGCAGAAAAATATCCACTTTTTAATAGTGGCATTTCTAAAACAGCAACGTTAAATCCAACTTCACAAGTAAAGAGGATTTATCATTGCAATAATTACAAAGATATAAAACATGACACAGCTACTCCTTTCTAATCAGGAATTACAGTGTAAAGGTATACTAAGGAGTCCCAATGTCACCCTATGAGAGGAGTAGACCTCACATTAGTGAAAAACAAATGTATGTGCTTTTCACTATCAGGACATAAAAAACTGAAATGTGTATGTCCTACCGTTTACTTACACAGCACCATGCCCTATGGGCTACCTAGGGAATACCCTAGGGGTGACGTATGTGCAATAAAAGGGGAGTTTCAGGCTTGGCAAAGGGTTTTAAATGCCAAGACATAATGGCAGAAATCAGCACATACAGACACTCCAGTGGGCGGCCTGATACAGGTTTGAAAGTCTATTTGTGTGGGTGGTACAATCAGTGCTGCAGGCCCATTAGTAGCATTTGATTTACCTCTTTACAGGGGACGTACAAGTAAATGAAAAGTGCCAATTGGGGGTACACCAATATCACCATGTTTTAAGGGAGAAGCCCATGCAGTATAGCAAGTATTAGCAGTGGTAAAGTGCTCAGAGTCCTAAGGCCAACAAAAACGAGGTCAGAAAAAGAGGAGGAGGAAGGCAAAAAGTTCAGGGTGATCCGTCCGAGAGGGATATTTTCCAACATATGGTTATAGACCTAGTAGAGGTGAAATGTCTGACAAGTTACACACCAACCTCTAGCAAATGCTTAGCTGAATGATCTGTCATTCACACAAAGACTATGAGCCTCATTCAGAGGTTGACAGTTATTGGACATCTGTCATAAATTGGCCAGTGTCCCTCCCACTCACCTCTCTTTTTCGACGCTTCATTTAGAGTTGCGGAAACTACTGTTCTCTCAGTAGTGGAATACCACTGTGTTGGTCATCTGGGAAATTGTGACAACTGGCTAAACTCAGTTTAAAATGTCTCCATCAGGTCTGCCCTATTTTGGATGGTCCCTCCAATACCATGAGGGCTATCTGGAAAAACCATGAATATTAGTGTCATGGACATTGTTGTTTTCGTTTTACAAAAACTCCCACTCGGGGAGTTTGTTTTGAAAAAAAAGAAAAAACAGTAAGTGCCAACCACCATGACATAGCAAGCCAGCATTAAGCAGTGTCATGAAAAATATTCCACACTTTATGGAAATGGAACCCAAAATAGGGAGGGATGTGGCTTAGACAGAGGCTCCTTCCCTGCCCCAGACACTTGTCAGCCCTCCCACAGATCTCTAAAGATACACATAAATTTGGTGTACTTGTTCATTTCTGATTAAGATGCCCCTGTATGCTGCCCATCCTCATACTGTTCTAAACAGCTCACAGCATGATTGGCCCCACATGTGCTGTTCATTAGTTTCTCATATGGCCTTTGTGACAAAATGATCTACGAGGTAGTTTTTACATTTACTTCAAACCCTTCTGTGCCCAACCCCTGACCCAATTGTACTACTACAACAGATATCCAAAACCCCAGTCTTTCTCTTACATTTCATGAGTACTACACCTTTGTGAAGAGTTGTGCATCTGTTTTGAACAGGATTGTGCCATCTCCAGGGCATACATTAACTCAGTAACACTATGCATTAGCGCATGAGCTACAGACAGCACGGTTCAGAAATGTGGAGTGGTGGTAACTTCTCTGCATTTCCTTACTCCTGTGTCATGAGCCCAGCACTATTTCTAGGATTTACTATGACCCTAATTTATGGGGCTTTAGCACTGGCAGCGCAGGAGAGCTCAGCAAGTCAGCTTGCGGCACTGCGCAGCGCAAAAGTAAAAGGGCAGGAATGCACTGTATTTATCCAATACAGTGCATTCCTGTCCTTTCTCCCTGCGCTGGTGCCATTCTGGCAGCCGAGCCCCAACACAGTCATCCTTGCACCATATTTCAAGGGTGCCTATATTGCCAGCAGGATTGTTTTTGTGTATGAAGGGGCACCTACCTGTACAAGAACAATCCTGAGAGGCGTTTTCCTCTTTCTATCTTTGTTGTAGAATGCAGCACACTTAGAAAGTGGAAAAAAACAGGAGAAATAGAGATATTTCTCCTTGTTTTGCCTCACCTCAGGAGGCATAAAATGTTGATGCATTCCCAGGTTCACAAGTCCTTGTAAATCTGGCAATGCATCAAAAACCATGGGAGTTGCATGGGAACACCCACCACAACGCCCATGGAACATCTCCCTTGTGCAGAGTAAGGCAACACAGCGATTTGCACTGCATTGCCTTACTCAAGATTCATGAGGCCACTCAAAGCCAGGCAAGGTGGTTTTCAGTGGCTTCAAAAATCTAACTCAGAGCCTGGTATCACGCATGTACCACTTTGAGTGGAACATATGTTACGCAAGGCTCTCATAAATATGCCCCTTTGTGAGGACATGCACATGATACAGATGAAAGGCTTTTGCTCAAAATATGTGTATGCCTCTGATGTGCATCTGTGCAGTGTTATTGATTTGGGCCACTGCATGTTCATCCACCTACTGCCTTAAGTTATGGTCTTTTCTTTCTCCATAATAATGATTAAAATGTTTGCTAAGGCGGAAGTATATGTAACAGTGGTGCAATCTTTGAAAACTCCTACATCTGATTCACTGAGAAGATAGAACCAGCAGCCAAATCTTTGCATGCTTATTCAAATTAAATGTTAGGAGCACTGTGTTTCTATGCCTTGAGGACATTCACAGCAGTGCAAGCTGATTGAAAATTGTGCCTGCAAAGGATAAATCCTCTGAGACCAGAAATTGACTGACATGGTGTCTAAGCGCTAGGCAGTGTAGATGAAGAAATTCTCAGAGGCAGGGTGCAACTACAGACATCCTTAAATATTATTTATGGGAAGAATTGTGATATTTCTCCACATGTGCTTCTAAAGTTGAAAGTATAGCCTTGCATGTGAAGGTAACAATGCGAAACTAAATGGTCACTTCAGTATTCTCCATTGTAAGGAGATTGGGATAATGCAATTAGTTTTTTTCTAAAGCATTGTCCATACTGATGTATGGGAGGTAACAGACGTGGGTTGATTGGTTTGCTTGCTTTGACATCTCATATATTAAAGTTAAATGTCACCATTCCAGGAAAAACACTTTCTAAATTGCGCAGCTACCTTAACAAGCAAACAACACGGACATTGTCTGCAGTTGTCGCTATCACAGCTGGATGATACCATCTCTTATACTTGGCTTATGAATTACTGAGTATGCCGTCGTTCTTTTAGGAGACTTGCTTGCACCTCCTGTGAACTAGAACCAATGGCATGGATACTGACTTTGAATAAACCAACAAAAAGGCAAACTGCAAATACGACTCTCCTAATTTGAATTGGCTATTAAAAGGAGCTTGAATTAATAATAACTTGATTTTTACAGTAGCTCTTATGACGCGTTTGTTTTAAAGCACTGTGACTCGCAAGGACCACTATTACCATCTGTATGGAACTCCATTTATCAGTCTTGGGGGAACACAAGGTACAGTTGGCCCTGTCGGCCTTCTGACTCCCTACATTTGACAGCAACTAGCACAACGCCATACTTCTAACTGGTAAACACTATGGCCCAGATTTACTTAGAGCTTGTGTTGTCCTTGTGCCACGCAAGGTGACGCAAGACAACGCAAGGCCTTACATCAGATTTACTTAGCCACGCAAAGCCACCTTGTGCAGCTCTGCATGGCTTAGTAAATCTAGAAAAATGCAAGGCAGCACAAGCCGCCGCCTTGTGTTACGCTGCATTGATATACTCTCAAAATAGTACTGTTAGAAATGGAATTTCTGATTGGCTAGGGCAAGCGCCTAAGCCAGCAGAGACCACCACTCTAGCCAGGGCAAGGAAGTTACACGCTGAAGATAACCCCTGTTCACCCCCTTGGTAGTTTGACAGAGCAGTCAGGCTTATCCCAGAGGCAATGTGTAAAGCGTTTGCGCAACGCATTCTCACAGCAGTGACACACTAGGCACACCACAAAAGGTTATATCACAAATAGCCTTTGTATTACTCATAAAACACAGAACACAATCACATATTTACACTGTGCCACCTGGCACTACGTATGACTTTACAGGGATTATATACACCACAAGGCCAGTCAGGCCACTCTCACAACATCACAACTTAGTTAGTGAAGACAACCAGTAACTACTTGTAATATGGCACTTAGCATAGTACATTATGCATACACATAATTAGCAACAGTGTACCACAGTAACTCTTAGCAAGGGTCACACATTATGGTAGAATCACATCTGGTAAAAGAACACTCCATATGTATTCACATCAGGACAAAAAGCTGCCAGGTAAGACACCTGAGTCACAAACAGGCCACCTGCCTACCTACTACCGGAAATGCAGCATTCTCCCAAATCCACTAAGCGGGGAGCCTCTGTCGAGGTCTCACCCTGTTCTGGCCAAACAAGAATGCCCCCGATATGCGTTACTAGTAGGGGAGGCCCCGGCCCTGCCCATATCGGCCGGGAACCTCCCTGTATACAATGGACTGTCCCCCACAAGTGTACAGCCCCGGGGCTTACCGCAGCTAGGCTCAGCCCTACACACCACTCCCCGGGGGCAGAGCTGGTTATCTTGCGGCCGTCTGCTGCAGTCAACAACAAATGGCTCGGTGCTCTTGGTGGGAGGCAGCCAATGGCGGTTCTCTGGTACGGCCCTCCAGGACCGGGTTGACACAGGGTACTGTCTCTGTCCTCCTTTCCTCTGTTTTGCTGTCAGGCACAGGGCCGCCCACAACCACGCTCGTCCATGCATCCCTGCACCGCTGCCTAGCTTCCGGCCTCCAGCTACACCAAGCTGATGACGTGGTGTCTTCGTGAGCTTCTGGGGACGTGGCTAGGTAACGGCGGGAATTCTGGTTGCCCAGCAATGCTGCCAGCTCCCTACCGCGCTGTTGTGAGTGTGCCTGGACTCTCCGCTACCGGTTTTTCCGTAACAATGCAGCACTCTCCTTCTGGGCAGCCTGGGGTCATGGAACAGATGCAGGCAACACGACACGGGAGGGAGAGAGCTTCTTCTGGGGGAGCTACCCCCTCCTGCTGCTCCAGCACCACTGGGGAAAATGAAGCCCAACATATGCAGCACTGGCACAAGTCAGCTCCCAGAACCGGCATTCTCCAAACCCTGCACAGTGCTCCTTGCGCACCCCGCACCAAAGGGTGTGAAAGCACAGTGCTCCCCACGACCTGTACCAAAACCACACGGGCAAGCCACAAATCATGGAAGACCACAGGGGCACCCCAGCAAAGTGTCCCAAGGGAGGCCAGCACACGGATTCCCTTAGGCAGAGTGGCAGTTCCCCCCCTAGCCATAGAAAGGCAGCAGGTCAGCAGTTCCTGCAGCCCAGCTCAATGGGGGTTCCTCCTGGTCCCACACAGTCTTCTGTTCCAAGCAAGCACACAGCACAAAATGGGGTCACAGCCCCAGTACTTACACCACTCATGTCTTTGTTCTCCCCTTAGAAACCAAAGAAAGGGTTTGGCTCGAAAGCAGCAAGGTCAAGCCTACTGAACTGAAATAACAAGAAGAAGCATCAGTGCTGCAAAACTTTCAAAAACTGTTTTTAGTGCATTGAACAAAACAAATGCTATCACAACCACTTTTTCCGTTGGATTTAATCAACAATAATTTGGAAAAGATCACATAAAATATATATCAAAAAAACAGTTTGCCTATAAATTAGCATGTTTTTGAATTTGCTAGAACAAATACAACAACCCACCTATTCCTTTTTACTTATACAAACACTACTCGCCAAACCTGCCAACTCACATACTTTTGTGCGCACTCACTCAACAAACATCACAATTAATCATATCTCCAAACGTACTCCACACTTCACCATAAAGCTTCCATACATCTTCACTGTCAGTCATACTCCCTCCCAAACCTACTCCCACAGATAAATTCTCTGAGGAGACTTTGTACACAAAAAAATCAATCAATAAAGTTTGGTACAACAAAGCGGCTAAGGCTATCAAAAACCACATATAAGGTACTCAGTTGTCACAATTAACCAAATTTCATATGATTAGCCTAAAAAAATGCCGTGGTCTACATGTTTCGAATCCCAGCAAATTAAGGGATTCTCCTCAGGACCAGAATAGCTTTTGTCACAATCAGAACACAATCGTTCTCTTTTTTCATCTTGCAACTGTGCGAAAACAATATTTCACTGGTGGAAAGTTGATAATCATACTACATGTCTGATTCAGTGTGTCCCGTTTTCGGAAAGGCAAACTTTGCCATTACACTTGGCTGCTGTTGGGCTCTAGAGTATTAATTCCGTCTCTTCACAAGGAACGCAGTCCTGTTTGTCCCGCAGGAGACAGATCAAATAAAGCCCATTTGATCTTAAAAACATTGGACGTTTCCTGGCTGAAACAGGTCTGTTGGCATGTATGGTTGTACTACCACTGGCTCTTCCTCTGCCCACAATGGTCTATTATATTGCCACAGCCTCTCTTGCCAATCCTGTATTGTTGGTTTGTTGCCCCTGCCCCCCTTTCCACTGCCCTCCATAGTCTGTTGTGTGGCCACTGCCCTTACTGCCTGCCCAGTGTGGTCAAAATGTTGCCTCTGCACTCCTCTACCTGCCTTCAATTTTCAGAGTCCGTGCCCCTGGCCTCTGCCTCTCAACAGTATCCCAATGAACATCTAGATTTCTACCATTCTATATTTATTACAAAAGTGTGGAACGCCTGACGTCATCTTGATGTAATCAAAACTGTAATACCTAGAGCATTTCCTTTAGAAATTACATATATGAGAAGGTCTTATTTGCATCAAAATTATGGTTAGTGCTCTAAAAAACTAAAATGAGGACATATTTTCTGAGTTTTCAAATAGCGACAAAGAACTTTTAAATTATTTGTAATCTTTATGTTTTTTTATCCAGTTGACCACTTGATTAAATGTTGCACTTAGGGGAGAGGATGTGGTGTTACTTCCAGAGCTGCAGACTTTGCAACTAGGGAACCAGGTTGGAGTTTCTGCTTCAGCTCAACATTCTGTTATTCTGGTCAAATCACTTAATCTCCCCATGTCTACAACCAAAATGAATTTGATCTTGTGTGATGTAACCAATGTTCATGTAAAGCACTCCAATACCTGACAAGTCTGCACTATATAAAACTGCAAATACACAAAAAATAAGTGTTTTGCACACTTCTGTCATTGGGCTATGTGTGGGCTACATATGGGTGATATTTGTGCTGCATTTGGGCTCTTTTGTCTCTGGTGGCCATCTTGGGAGATTTATTTGTTATGAAGTTTCCTAATTTCCTCATTTACTGCAATCTCCTCAGTAGGAAATGCTTTCAGTTTTTTACTTTGATTCCATCAAGAAGGTATTCAGATATGTCACACATTTGCCATGAATTCTGAATGTTAGCACTCTAGTTGCTCATTAGATCACTGTAGTAAAGCTATTGCTCACCACGGAAGTCTGCTGTTGGTATTAAAAGTGCATGTTTCAGTCTGCATATCAGAATTTTTTTATGAAATAGAAGAGGATTTGAGAAGTCACTCAAAATGTGCCCTAATTTTTCTTTCTTCAGCACTAATCATAATTTCTATGGCAAAATTAACCCCCTCATTGTGTTCCTTTTTAAATTAAATGTTTTAAGTGTTATCAGTATATTCCAATCAAGATGGCTTCAGGTGTGCCATACTTTTGTCATAAGTAAGACAGTAAGCACTCTAGTTATTCTTAAAAAAACTCTGAGACATTCTGTCATTGGGCTATACTTGGGCTACACCTGGGTGATATTTGGGCTATATTTGGGCTCTTTTGTCTCTGGTGGCCAACTTGGGAGATTTATTTGTTATGAAGTTTCCTAATTTCCTCATTTACTGCAGTCTCCTCAGTAGGAAATACTTTCAGTTTTTTATTTTGATTCCATCAAGAAGGCATTCAGATGTGTCACACATTTGCCATAAATTCTGAATGTTAGCACTCTAGTTGCTCATTAGATCACTGTAGCAAAGCTACTGCTCACCAGGGAAGTCTGCTGCTGGTATTCAAAGTGCATGTTTCAGTCTGCATGTCAGAATTTTTTAATGAAATAGAAGAGGATTTGAGAAGTCACTCAAAATGTGCCCTAATTTTTCTTTCTGCAGCACTAATCAGACTTTCTATGGCAAAATGAACCCCCTCATTTTGTTCCTTTTTAAATAAATGTTTTAAGAGTTACCACTTTATTCCAATCAAGATGGCTTCAGGTGTGCAATACGTTTGTCATAAGTAGGACTGTTAGCGCTCTAGTTGTTCTTTAGAACACTCTGGGAAGCTGCAGTAGAACACAAAGGAATCAACTGACAGTCTCTGCCCTTGTTGGATGTACATGTTTCACTGAGAATGTCAGACTTCATTCTCACATGACTGAGAAAGATAATGTGAATTTTCAGAAAATATGCTCTCAGTTTAGCTTATAGATCACCTTCCAAACCTCTGTGGGAAAAGCATGAGAAAATAGTTTTCTCTCAAACATGATTCATGATATCACAGCAGAAGGCTTTTTCACATGGTAAAATCACCTTAGAACACACCACAATCCCTAAAATGAGTATGGTACCATCAACAAATGATTTATAATGTAACTAAAGCCTTAAAACCTTCTATTAACTGCAATGCTTTTTAATGAGGTGCTATTGTGTATATTGGTCCCAAGATGGCTGCCAACACTTCTTGGATGAAGTACTGACAGCCAATCAGATCTCACAATGAGATGTGTGGTTAGGCTCCGCCCAGATATATCTATCTTTTTAACTCTAATTTTCTCAGGAACTACTGAACGGATTTACACCATTTAAGCAAAAGGCTCGAGTCTGAACTGAGGACTAACTCTTTGCCAAATTTGGTGTAATTCTGTTCAGCAGTTCGGGCTGTAGCTGCGTCAACAGGTCCTACGGGAAAATACATGGGGAAAACGTGTTTTGGGACTCCCCTTTTTTCTCGGCCCCCGCTTGACGAATCACAGTGAAATTTTCAGGATAGGAGCGGACCGGAGCTGGCCAAAAGTTTCGAAAATTTCGCGAAGATTCGTCAATCGGCGCCAATGTTATTCCAAATAGAATGTTGCGGATTTCCTATGGAAAATAGGTCCTAACTATAACTACCTACTGGCGACTGCCAGTAGGTAATATATACAAATATATATAACCTACTGGCAGTCGCCAGTAGGTAGTTATAGTTAGGACCAAGTTTCCATAGGAAAAGCTTTTTTTGGTTTGCTTATAACTTTAGCGTCGTTTGATGGATGTTCATGAAATTTTCCAAACAATTTCTTTGTTCATATCATCTCCTATGTTGAACGTTTGAAGGTGATTCGTCAAGGGGGGCCGAGAAAAAAGGGGGGTCCCAAAACGTGTTTTCTCCATGCAATTTCCATAGGAAACTTTAGACAAGGCTACAGGACGAACAGGTGAAAGGAATTACCCAAAATTTGGCAGGGAGAAGGGTCTTGGTCTAGAAAGCACGCTTTTGTTTATTTGGTGTAAATCGGTTCAGTAGTTTTGGAGAAATATGGAAATTTACAGATATCGATATTTGGGAATTCTGCCATCTGATTGGCTGCAGCGTTACGAGCACGAGCTTGCTGCTTATTGGCTGTGAGCTGTTGCAACTAGGAAGTGTTGGCAGCCATTTTGTGATTCCGTTGAAACGAGTAAGGAGAAAAAAGGGTGAAAAGAGTAGGAAACAGGAGACATAGGAGCACTGTAACCTCTGTGGGGGAGTGCGAAGCGAAGTACTCACTCCTACCGGTCTGAATGTGCGGTGTTGTTCAGAGTGACATGGTGCTGAGATGAGATGCTGCTACACTCGGGTATGAAACTGAGAGCCTAAACCGTGAGCTCATTGCTGTAAAGTAATGTGCTCTGGTCTTTTGTTAGTTTGTGTTTATACAATAGAGGAAGTGGGAAGCGAACTACTCACCCCTACCGGTCTCAAGACTCATGGATGAAACCATGAGCTCATTGCTGTAAAGTCATGTGCTCTGTGTAGTATTCCTTTTTTTGTTTTTTTTTGTTTATTGAATACCCATTTGAGAAAAAGATTACAATGTTAGTAATTTAGACAAGGAGAGAAATAAAAGAGAAAGAGACATAGGATACATATAAATGTAACAATATAGTAATATCGAAAAAGTAGACTGCTAAGAACTATAGTTGGGGGAGCTCAACTTTTAAGACATTTCAGAAACTACCAGAAATATTCCTGTTGCCGACCGAGCTGTACTAGGTTGTACTAATATGTAGCACAGGTAAGCATGGTTTATCGCTAACTTTTTTCCCCTTCTTCTCCTTCTTTCCCCTTCCCTTCCCTTCTTTCCTTCAATTTCCCCTTAAAAAAAAAAGGGGGGGGGGGAGCGGGGAGAAGAATATTCGCAGGGATCTAATGAACAATGCATGCCTTATGGAAAGAATAACTTGGTGGATCCCCGAAGCCACTCTTTGCAGATTGAGTAATATCTTTTAGAGCACCTCTTCTAATGGAGATCTAGATTTAACCTTTCATTCCCATACCAGTCTGAGATGTAAGCCCAGATTGCCTGACCTCTCTGCTTGGCTTGCAGGCCTCTACATCTATACAGTGCATGTTCTTGTTTGTATAGTCCAAGCAGTCTGGTTAACCACATCGAGAAGGTAGGGGTATCAGCATCCTTCCATCGTTTTGCTAGCATTATCCTGTAGATAGCCGTACCCATAAATATACAATATTGTTGTTTCTTACTTAATCCTGACGCACTATCGGGCCCCAACAGGAATAAAGAGGGGGTTAGCTCTAATCTTATAGAAAAAATATTTTGCCAAAAGTTTTGTAGATCCAATTTAAGATATGCGAGTTTTGTACAATCATAAAACATATGTATCAGGTCAGCAAGACCTTGACCACATCTAGGACAGTTGTGGTCCTTACGCTTCCCCCAAGCGTAAAGTTTGGAGGGCGTACAGTACAGATTGAATACTGTTTTATACAATTGGGCTTTAAGGTTTGTACTAAGGAAAACTTGTTGAGACATAATTAAGCTCTTATAGATGTCAATATCACTATTAGCTAATTTTGTTGACCAATCTGATTCGGTTTTTTCCAGGTCGTCTGGAATTTTTCCCAATAAGAGGCCATAAATATTTCTTGTTCTATTCACTCGGAATCTCAGAGTCTTTAGAATAGAGATCATACTCCATTTATTGCCTGGGTTGAGAGCGGCAAGGGAACTTTTAATTTGAAGATATTTAAAATAATAGCTGTTCGGGATGAAATATGTTTGCTGCAAAACCTTACATGCCAGGACATTGCTGTCTGGGCCCCCATCGGGGGTGCAAAGATCTCCTATTGTGTACAGACCAAATTCCTCCCATCGATTTCCAGAATTATCCTGTGAGAGGACTGGCAGCTTTTCTGTATGCAATAATGGGGTATACCAATTAACTGCAGGAATATCCATCATTTTTGAGATTTTCTTCCAAATCTTCCAGGCATCTGTAATTATCTTAAAGCAAATTTTATCGTAATATTTTTGCTCTGTATGTCGCAAAAATAAGCCGGATACTGCAGTGCCCGCTGCAAGTTCATAGCATGGTGGGACTGTATCTATATCGGAGTGTCTATTTGCCCTACTAATAAAAATTAATGACGTCATCTGCTGAAGAAATGCGGTGTAGTGATATAGTCTTATATTGGGAATTTTAAGACCTCCCCTTTCGTAGGGCAAAGATAAGAATTTTAGGGAGGGCCTTACCTTACCATATTGCCAGATGAAATTAGACATCATGGATTCGATACGTCTCAAGAGTTTAATTTCAACAGCAAAAGGGATAGATCTAAATAGATACTGAAGCTTTGGCAAAGTATTCATTTTGAGGTAATTGCCTCTTCCGATGATTGTGAGGTGGAGATTGTTAACTCTCTTTAAATCGGCTGCTATTTGGCTGATTAAGGGGTTATAGTTTAGTCCAATTAGTTCTTTGACGTTAGCACTGATATAAACCCCAAGGTATTATGTGGAGGTAACCCGTCTGGGATCGTTACAGATTACATTATCTGTACAGACCAAAACTGTTTTAGCCGAATTCAGTGTGTAGCCAGAGATCAGCCCATACTCTCCTGTTAGATGACTAATCTCGGCCAAAGATTTGGCTGGTCTAGTTGTTAAAATTGCCACATCATCGGCATAGGCCAAGACCTTCGTTTCCCACCCTCCTACCACCACTGGGCTAATTTCTATACTCTGTAGTAGTTTGGTAAGACGGGGGTCAATATACAAAGCAAACAGAATAGGAGAGCATGGGCAGCCTTGTCTAGTTCCTCTTGAAATTGAGATTCTCCCTGATTGTATTCCCATGATCTGTATACGGGATGCTGGGGTCCTATACATTGCTTTAATAGCTTTGATTATACCAGGACCAAACCCCTTATGTTGGAGAATCTCCCACAGGAAGAGCCATAACACCTTGTCAAAAGCTTTCTCTGCGTCGAGCAGGATCATAGCCATCTGCCCCCCTGTAGCCGCCATAATATCAAAGAGAGAAATTACCCTTCTAATATGGTCAGTTGTATCCTTTCCGGGTATGAAACCGTGCTGCCAGGGGGAAACCAGATGTGCTATGACCCTGCCTAACCGATTAGCTATGATTTTCGAGTAGATTTTACTATCAGAATTGATCAGGGTTATGGGTCTATATGAAGACAAGACATCGTTAGGGATCCCCTTCTTGGGGAAGACTACTATGTCCGTTTCTTTCCAGGGCTCTGGAGGGGTTCCCTGATACTGGATTCCCAAAAAGAGATCCAGTAACAGTGGGTTGATAACCTGACTGAGTAATTTATAAAGCTCTAACGGGAGCCGATCGGGTCCTGTTGCTTTGCCGGGGGGCAGGTCAAAGAGTGCCTGCTCCACTTCTTCTAACGTGATCTCTTCTTCAAGCAGAATTCTACTCTCCGGATCCAACTTGCGAACGGGGTTTATGTTTGTGAGATAATGCCTGATTTCCTGGGTTTTCTCTTTTTCGCTAAGATCGCTCGGACCCTGATCATATAGATTTTGATAACATTTCTGAAATTCACTGACTATACTGGTAGTATCGGTATGTATCTGCCCACTTGATCTAATCTCCTTAATAGAACTTAGTGAGGCTTTCTGAAGAGTTAGTAGGGCCAGTTTCTTTCCCACTGCTTCACCATTCTCATATAGACTGTGACCCTGGGTATGATACAATTCGGCAGTGTACTGAGCAAACCAGCAGTTGATTTCGGTTTTAAGAATAAGGATTTGCTGTTGAATCTCGGCTACCCCAAGTCCAAGCTTTATTAACCGAATAAATTTATGTTCAGCTTCAACAAGTTTACCTAGCAATTCATCATGCTTAATTTGCTGGATCTTCCTGGCGCCGGCTACAAAGCTAATTGTTTCGCCCCTCAAGGCAGCCTTGAAAGTGTCCCAGACTATGTTTCAATTGGCACTGTATCAGTTTATCTCAAAGAAAACAGCTGTCCAGCCTTTTATATGGTCTATTTATTCTTGGTTTGCCAGAAGCTACTTATCGAATGACCATCTACTTTTTTTTTAATAAAAGCCATCAAGTTCAATTGCTACTACGAGAGGACTATGGTCTGACAGTAACTTGGGAAGCTTTGTTATTTCAGATCTTGAGCTTAACTCGTTAGAGCAAAGAAAATAATCAAGCCGGATAAGCTTTTGATGGGGGCATGAAAAATAGGTGTAACCAGGATCTAACGGGAACTTAGTTCTCCATAGATCAGTCAGAGCATGAGTGTTTATCAAAGAATACAGAGCCCTTTACACTTTGGGTTTCCTACCCAGATAGCCTGTCGGTTTATTGGGATCGACCCTAAAATCGAGCGAGATGTTTAAATCCCCACAAAGAAGTATAAGGGTAGGCCAGGATGAAAGTTCCATCTCAATTTCGTCAAAAATGTAAGGGTCGTATAAATTGGGACCGTAAATTGAGCAGATAGTTAGCCCTATGCTTAGCTCCAAAATAACCCATCTTCCCTTAGGGTCGGATAGTTTCCTTCGAACTTGGTCTATAATATTTTTTTGGAATAAAATGGCAACCCCCCTAATGGTTGCGGTCTGTGATGAACATACCACTGTTTGGTACCCTATAATATCAAGGAGTGATCTATTTGCCCACGGTATATGCGTTTCTTGCATAGAGACCAAATCATATGAGTTTAATCTAACAAAATTAGCTACTCGGACACTTTTCCCGTTGTCGTTCAAGCCCACCACATTCAGTGAACAAATTTTTAACTTCCCCATCTTATAACAGTTCTATGCCATTTTTCCATGTCCTTGTTAGTTCGCTTAATCTCTATTTGTTTTCTTTTTAAACTTATTTCCTCCTTGTTTTTAACTCTGGGTATGATTTTTCCCCCCTTTCACTCCCCCACCCCCCCAGAACCCTCCACCCAAAACACCCCTATGCCCACCCACCCTCCACCTGACCCCCCGCCCTTCTCGAGAGGGACTCAGACTGAGTATGTGTTAGATGGTTTAGCGCACAGTTGAAGAGCTCCTTGGTTTCCATATAAAAAAAAAAAGAAAAAGGGGGAATGTGAACAAATTATCGTTAGCCTTATGTATAATGCAGTATCGGTATTGGCATCGGTAGGGCGCCTCCTAAAGAGTATTTTTTTTTTTGATTACCCTTATTTATTTATTTTTGTTATTATTATTTTTTTTCCTTTAAACCCCCCACACGGTGTGTATATTTTCTTTTCTTTTTTTTTTAAAACCAGAGGGCGCTTGTTACCATATTACTGCTCCCAATATCCATATACCATATTTTCCCCCTTTTTCCCTCTCTCCCCTCATTCCCCCCTCCTCTATCTTTCTGCCTATCCACCCATCCACGTATCCACTTATCACCCACTTTCCCCTCATCAAAAAAAAAAAAAAAGTTATATTCTATGATTGACCAATCGAATACTGGGATCAACCCAGACTGTCCAAGTATTCCTGAGCCTTGATCTCAGAGGTGAAAATGCGTGTTTGGCCCCCCAGAATCACTTTAAGATGGGCAGGAATATTTAGGTACGCCTGAGCATCCTTAGCCTGAAAAGGTGTAATAAGTTGGCGTAGACGCCAGCGCCTTTCCACAGTAGTGTGGCAAAAGTCTGGCCGAACAAAGTATGTGATTCCTGCACGTGATCTTTTAGACTCTAGTCGAGCTTTCTCGAAGATGGCCTGGCGGAGCAGAAAGTTGCCAAAAAATACCAAAATAGCTCTTGGGAAAGAGCCTGCCCGGGTAGACTTCTTCGGAACAAAAGGGAAGCGATGGGCACGCTGTATTTCTGTAGCCCAGTTCCAGTGCCTGATGAATTGACGCACATCGGCCCCTTCTGAACCTTCCGGTATTCCTAGAACGCGAAGGTTATTCCTCCGCTGGAAATTCTCATGCTCCTCCAATTTCCACTGCATATCCGTCATTCTTGCTTCATGGGATTCTGCTAAGGCGTGAGTGGTGATTACATCGGCCTCTACTGTGTTGACTCTTGATTCCAGCTCATTTATACGCGAACCAAATGTGCTGCACGTTTTGGTGAGCTTCCGCACTACACCTTGGACCTTACGTATCGCATTTTGCATCTTGCGCCCATCTTGACGGGTCTCATCTCGATGTAGGGTGATGGCCTGAAGTATTGTCTCGAGGGTGGGTGGTGTTTTGGCGATTGAGTCGTGGCTGCTACCATCATCTGGGTTATGACCGATGAACTGGTTGTCTTGTAGTCCCAGACAAGATCTCTTTCCCGATTCCGGCTGCTTATTCTTTTAACTGTAAACTCAGCCCTAGCACGTGATTCGTCGTTAAGCTCATCGTCATCTCCATCACTTGGGGTAGAAGCTATGGAGAGGTCGGAATCAAGTTCAGTGCCATATTCGGACCCTTCCCGACCATCTGACAGCGAAAAGAACTCACTAGGGGCTTTCTCTAGCTCATTTTCGATTTCCATCCCCTCAATACGATGTTCTACTCCCTTGTGAGTAATTGTAAGCAGAGAGGGTATGCCCAGTGGTATACTACCATTCCCCCTTTGGTCGTTGGGGTTTCCTAGACTACCCGACCCTGCACCCGGGGTAGGACCCCCATGACAAGTGTTAGTGTTCTTTTCACCTCACGGTGTCAACAAAGCTGGGAGTAGGGGTGTCTTCGGAAAGTCCCGGTGGCCCTCAGGAGCTGAATCCGATTCAGGAGGGGGGCTAGTAGAATGAACAGCGTGCCCCACCTCTGTGTCTTCAATTTTGTCAATTCCACAGGCCTTTGGGGGCCCCCCGGACTTGATCTGAGAGGTGACTGAGTGCACAGATAGCCCGACTGCTTGCTCACCTGCAGAGACTGCTGTTTCATCTGTTTTGTCCAAGCGACGCTGTTTACGGCCAATCCCATTCATCAGGTCGACAAGAGAGACGTCTGCTTGCCGGGTCTTAGCGGCTGCCCCGCCTTTCATCTTCTTCTCCGGCAGTCGGGCGGCGCTATGGAAAAAGAAGGCGTCTTATCTCGGCGTACCGGGTCTTTACTGACACCGTCAGCCGAAGCCTTTGCACCTGTACGATGCATCTTCAGTTTCGGAGCAGTCTTGGGAGCCATAAATGCTTCCGTCTGGACAGGAGCAGGCTCCAGGTGAGTCTGTGTTGACCGCGAGGTTTGCACCACGGGGTCCGCCTGCTGAGTATACACAATTGGAGATGGCGGCGTACTGCGGGATCAAATAGTCTGAAAAAGAGCAGAATAAGTCGCCCTGAGTCTTGCCCGAACAGTGGGGCGGACGAGGTTTGAGGCATAAAGCGGGAGGTCATCGCAACTGCACAGCCGGACACTTCTTAGATTCTTAGAGGGGAGGAGGGGGAGAGAGATTTTTCGCCTATCCCAGGAGCTCTTCCTCTAGCTGGAGCTCCTACGGTCAATGCTCTGTGTAGTATTCCAATGTAAGTCATAGTAGAATGTTAGTATGTAATGCTACTAGAATGTAAGTATGTAATGTTAGAATGTAGGGCTGTCATGAGGGGAAACTTGGGGAGTTTGTACACGGTGCTGGAGAAGACGGTTGCCTTGCTGTCTTCTCCTGTTGGTGGCTGTTTAAGCTGCCTTCTTTTCCCTGCAATAAATCTACTTATCGGATGCAATGCTGTCTGCTTCTTCATTACATAAATTTGGCGACGAGCGGGAGAAGGTAGAAAGAAGGCAGCACTCACCAATATTTCGAGCTTCCTTGCGTTCTGCTGAAGACCCGTTTTCTTTGTGATGCTGTTTCTACTCATTCCAGGGTCGTCGGCTCATCAAACTATGTCATCCGACCTCTGGTAGGATTTATATTTTTTGATTTTGGGCTTCCTCTGCCTCTTCACTGCACTCTGGTCGCTGTACTACACGTGTGCAAATAGTGTTAGTATGCGTTTATACTAATTCTGTAGTTATGCAGTAACCAATGCATCATGGCCCTATGGACCGCCACCTCCCAGGCGCAGCTCATACAATGTCCCGGGGTGTACATCCGCGGGACATTTATGTTTGCTATTGCAGGGTGGGAGCATGGCTTCCACCCTGTGATAGCAAATCGTTGTTTGCCTCGTTGAAGCGAGAGGAGGAAAACCTCGTATCGCTTCAATAAAGCAGATCCGGATGGTAAAAATGGCGAAAAAAAATGAAGTAGGGTCTCACCCGTTCATTTAAATGAGCCCCCTGGTGGGTAATGTTCCAGGGCCAATCCTATTATTATATTGGGGGTCTCTGCAGCACTGGGGACCTTAATCTCACATGTAAATTAGGCGCGGGAGGGCACAGAGACGTTTCGCAGCCTAGGGGATCGCCACCTTCCTGGGTATTGTTTACTAATTGTTCAGGGGGCTTCGAGGCCAACTCAAGTACGGGGATCGCCACCCTCCAGGGCTTTACTTAAATATGCTGGGTGGGCCTTGCCAGTCCCTGAAGCCTCAGTGGCCCTAGGCAGTGCCTTATTGGTTCTGTAATCACACGGGCAGTACTCATGGTGTTATAAAGTGATACACTCATAGAACCCTTGCAGTTGTAGAATTACCCAGGCTTCATTTATGTAATAGTCTGTTGGTTTATATTTGGTAGGTGCACCGCAAAATTACAAATGTTTTCCCTCATAACCTCCTATCAACCACCGATTTTCACAATAAACTACAGACAAGTGTTGCCAGAAAAAGAAGACCCATACACTCACTTATTTATTAGTAAAAAAAATAACCTTTATTAAAACAACACAAATAAATGGAAACGCAACTTTATTCGAAGAAACAACAGTATAACATGAAATAAGTGGGTGGGACTCCTCTGGAAGCAGCGTACAAAACCTGCAAGACAAAAAAGAAACATAAGTATGTGTGCCATTTCCAAGAGAAAAAGAAAGGTAGTCAGAACGAGAGGAAAAAAGTGAGAATGGGACAGAGAGCGAGTGGGTGGAAGGGAGAAGGAGAGGGAGAGTCAAAAGTACAGAGCGAGGAGGAGACAGAGCATCGGCCTACTGCACCCAGCCCTCACTGTTCTCCTCCCGTCACCCTTGTGTGTGGGATTCTGGGGTCCACAAGAAAGAGTGCGGTACAGCAAGTCCTTAAAATGAAACAGAGATATGAATGAGGCCAGAGATTACATTATTATCTACGGCAACATCGCTTGCCTGCACCTGTGCACCCAGGCTGCTGCACCCCAGCCCCTTCCCCCGCACTGTGCTCAATTGCAGCTCCTGCGCTTCGAGGCTTCACTGCTCACCTGCCACCACTTGTGTGTCCAACGATGTGCCAGTGAGAGCTCCGACTTCAGGGTGCCTCTCTCAGGGTGGCACAGCAGGTCTCCGGTCGGGGACGGTGTCCTGATACCACGATGGAAGGCGTCAGAATGCCCAGAGCATCATCATGGGCTGAGTACCTGCTCCGCCGATTTTGATGCAACTAACTCAGTGTCTGAAAAGGGAGAAATAATATAATGCTGGAAACGTCTTGAGTAAATGAAGGTTTAGTTCAAGCTTAATAGAGAACACCAGTTGAGTGCATCCTTCCTTCTTGAAGTACGATCTACCAACTGATAGTGGTAATCGTGGTTCAAAGAGGAGTTGGAGTGTACGAGAATACACAAGGTTAAATAATAATATGCTATGCCAACGTTCACATACAAAGAAACAGAGCGCGTGCTAGAAGCATAATGTGCACGTGTAATGGAGTGGCGCAAGCCTGTGTGCATGTACACTTAGTAATCAGCTCACGAGAGTGCCCCAAAAGACAATGCCACGTTTCTGTAGGGCAGCGCTGCCTGCTGGCTCAGGCCTAGAGTACAGTCCAGCAGGTCCTTAAAATGAGACAGAGATGTGACTGAATGAGGTCAGAGATCACATCATTACGCACGGCAACATCGCTTGTTTGCACCTGCGCACCCAGGCTGATGCACCCCACCCCTCCCGCAGCACCGCGCTCAATTGCAGCCCCTGTGCACCCAGGCCCCACTGCTCACCTGCTGTCATTGTTGTGTGTCCAAACACGACGGCCAGCAGGGTTCACAATTCAAATGGTGTTTTGATTGCGAGGATGGTGTACACCTCATGGATCCCTTTTTTTTATTGCTCATTGTGATATGTGAGGTGGATGCGGCCATATCACCTGAGGCAGTGTGGAAGAACTGGGACATGTGGTGGCATCGTTATCCTATTTATACATATACAAAGTGGGCTGGGCTTGCGTACGCCAGGCCAGCGTAGGGGTGTGAATAATTATTCCGGGGACCTGGGCGTTGTTCAGTTCCTGCCTGGCCAGAAAGTGTACTTATGTGTGCGTCCCTGTTGCAGTTTTGATGTTGCACAATCCGCAATTTACATTAATGTAGCATGTACCAGGAGGGCGGCAACTATCGCTAATGAGATGCCGTCCGAAAACATTGACTGGCCAACATCACATGTCGTTGTCAAGCTTGTGGATATGCGCAGACACGCATGCCAATGGTGTGCGGGAATATTGAAAGTGTTGCTATCGCGAAGCGCACACATGTGAATGTGCTCGGATGGATGGAGGATCAGCAGTGAGACTACATCATACACAGTGATAACGCTCATTACAGTCAAGCAATGCATGTCAAACGTGAATCTGAAAGTCTCACATATGACACACTACCATACTGGAAAAGCCTGACAACAAAGCATACTGCAACACAAATCTACACATTACTCTTTACTGTTTGTCACATGTGATCTAGGATGTGCACTCTGCCCGTGGCTGATGATACCCCTTCGAGCCACCAATACCCAGGCCGAAAGGCAGCACAATAATGCGCACACGCACACACACACTAGGGGCATCGTGTAACACACATTTGCTTTTTGATGTAATATTTCAGATGCATGGCCATCACACGTGGAAGGCTACTGTACAGACCATGAATATTGATGAAGATGATGGCTGTAAGCAGAAGAGGAGTCTCTCATCAAACGCTGTAGAAAGAATGACTAAAATGGGTGGGGTCCTCCAACTGTTACAATGGGAAATGTTATGAACCAATTAAATTATTTTTTTTAAGGTCACATGGCAATCGCGCACCAAGCGCTCAAGGAGGCCGCACCCGACACGATTTTGAGAAAATATATTTACCATAATATAGGTTTATTACAGTTAGAAACATATAAATGTTTAAATATTTTAGATTATCGCTTGCTCTCATATACACTTTAAACTTATTTAGATATAGTTTTGAGACATAAAAAAAAATGAGGGAATGGCGTACCTGGCATGACACCATACGTCTATGACGTAACACAGGGCCTGGCAGCGTGCACTCGTCGCATACGCAACGCGCAGCGGGCGCGACGCCATACGTATATGATGTAACGCACGGCTTGGTACTGCTTACCCGTCGCATACAAAAGTAGCAGCTGGCGCGACCTCATATGTATATGATGTTACGTGGGACGCGGTGCCACTAATCCGTCGGATACGAAATACGCATCATTTACGAGTTTAGCAATATGGCAGATAGTATTCTCGTGCTGATGGAGCTTGGTACACTACCGGTACGGGGCTCCAGTTTTCAAAAAACAAAAAAAAAGATATACATTTTTTTGGGGAAGATATAAAACATTACATAATTTTTAAAGTTAAAAAAAGGATAATAGAGTTCCAAAATATTACAAAAAAAATAGAAAAAATTTAGGTTTTATCAAAATTAAAATCTGAAATTAACATTTAAAAAACCTTCGAAATTCACTGAAAAAAACATAGGTTTTACAGACGTTATAGTTAGGAATTAGCATTTAAAAAACCTTTGAAATTCACTAAAAAACCATAGGTTTCAGGGACGTTATAGCTAGTTGGACATTTAACTCATATCAAACTATAGAAATTCCCCTGTTATAGTCAGTTGAGCTAACTATAACTCGCGCGTCCGCAATGCACTGCTGATGACATCACATATTACATCACTCATGACGTGGTCAGTGACATCACTGATGACATCTCAAATGACATGACTGATGACATGACTGATGACATCACCCACGTGATCATATGATGCATATACTGATGCCCTAATATAAACTTTGATACACCCACTCTAAAATACAGACTACTATTTTTGAAACCATACACACAACAATGCCAGAGACTACATACCACTGACTATTTCCTATGTCATGAGTGATGTAATATGTGACGTCATCAGCAGTGCATTGCGGGCGCGCGAGTTATAGTTAGCTGAACTAACTATAACGGGGGAATTTCAATGGTTTTGTACAAGTGAAAAGTCCAGCTAACTATAATGCCCCTGAAACCTATGGTTTTTTCAGTGAATTTCTAAGGTTTTTTAAATGCTAATTCCTAACTATAACGTGCCTGAAACCTATGGTTTTTTCAGTGAATTTCAAAGGTTTTTTAAATGCTAATTTCTAACTATGCCTACAGAGATAGGACATGTGAAGAAAGAAGAAAAAACGCACAGAAAGAAAAAAAATAAATGCAGAAAGAAGCAACAGCAGTCCTCAAAGATGAAGAAAAGTGCAGGAAGAACAAACAGAAGAGCAGAAAGAAGCCTTGTTGCAAAATCATCCTGTACCCTCAACTTTTTCAGACGGATACTGGTGGTAACTGAGTCTGACTAACCAGTCCTAGTGCCAGTGCTATGTTAAAAGACACTCGGAATACAGTGAAAACACCTACATACACTAGGGAACACTATGCGTTGGGGTCCCCCTGTGATTAGCATGACCTCCTCCGTAAGCCCCTAGTATATAATAGGGCAGGGGATTTAAACTACCTCTTATAACATGCCACAGGGCATGTTTGCACACGTCACCTCAGGCCCCGTCCCCTCCCTTCACCACTGTGTAAACGCGCCCTGTGGCCGTTCTAAGTTGAGAGATTAAGTCCCCTTGAATCCTAAGGGTCCCGAGGGTCAAACTAGCCCACTGGGTACTTCCAGTAAGTGCCACAGAGCTGCTTTGCATAGAGGTGTAAAAAGGGGCGTGGCCTCAGAACACCTGTATGCAACGCTGGCTCCCTGGCGCATACTGGAGATACCTGTTGGGCTAGTTGGCCCTCAGGGACCATCAGTATTGAAGGGGAATTAATTCCCCAACTTACAACTGGCCAGGGGGCGCGTTTGCAGAGTGCTGCAAGGATGGGGCGTGGCCTCCAGCACGATGCCGGTCTTTTATTTATTTTATTTTTTTAAGAATGAGGGCTGTGTGGCCCCCATTCTTTTTTTAATTTATTGGCCCTGGGGAACCCGTCCCCCAGGGCCTGCACCCTAATTTGTTTTGCTGACAAAAATAAATTTGGTACTCCCGAGGCCTTAATCGGCCCCGGGGACCCCAACCCCCAGGTCATGGCCTTTTTTTTAAAATTCTTTATGAGGGGAGCTGTGTTGCCCCCCTCCTCAGGCCACTTATGGCCCCTGGGACCCCATCCCCCGGGGCCGGCCTTTGTTTTTTATTATTTAAAAAATATATATATTTATAGAAACACCTAGGAAATGCTGGACAAACCGTATGTACCTATCAAAATGACGATTTGCGTGATATTCTTTAAAAGGCGACTATGCATACAATGAATCCACATGGAATGTATTTACACCGCTAGTGAAGCTCTGATGTGTCTGACGCCCTACCATGCCTAATCCCGGTGCCCCGCAGGTGGGTACTCTCCAAGTAGACACCCTTGTCATTTATTTATACAAACATGGGTAGCTATTGACGTGCACATTTAATATACACGCACACCAAGCCATTCAAAGGGGATTCAACAAAAATTCGACCAAACTATGCAAGAAACCCCCCTCACGGTTAACAAAACACACATCCACCGCCGGATGTGTAATACTTTTTATTTTACTCTCTGGAAAGGAGATGAACCTCACTTGAGAGTCACAGCATGCTCCTGGCTGAGCCCAATGCTGTGTTACACCCACCAGTGCCCGCCGAGTGCCACACACCTCTGTGTTGTATTCCACCAGCTAGTGCGTATGCTATGACACTCTCTAGCCCATGTGCACTGTAACACCACCCCGTGAATATGTCATGCCACACTTGCCTTCGCACGGGTTATATTGCCCCATCTAACGTGCCTTCCTCGATGCCTATGTTATAACGCACAGCGCTATGACATGCATATTACAATCTGGGATCCATATCTTTGTCACAGTGCATATGCAACGTTACACTCCCCAGCACATATTTTATATTACAACTTTACAGACTAGTTAGGTTACATAACACTGCCCTGTGCATGTTACACTCCAAGGCGCATATCGCATAGCACGCGCTAGTGCCTGTGCTATCTCGCGCTCTCCAATGAATCTGTCATTGCGCACAATGTATTGTATATGTATGCATAGTATATTTCACGCCCCGGTTCATCTTATATCACACTTTTTGGTGCATAGTTTATACAATATACTATATCTAGTTTTCATTTTCAATCGTGCTCTTAGGACTATGTTCTATATAACACTGCGTCCACCTACCCTTTTCACGGGCATTACATTTTGAGATGGGAGGTGGAGGGTCAAGGGGTGTTTCTGCCAAGCAGCAGCGGTCCGTGGAGGTAGTTCCATGGGGCGGAAAGGCGGGGCGGGGGAGGGGCATGGTGGGGGGTACTAAATACCGGAACATGGATAATTGGAGGTAAGTAAACAATTAAATAAATAAAATGAATTTCGTAGCGCGCCCTGCATCACAAAATGTGGTGCAGCGCACGCTACGAAATTTGTTTTATTTATTTAATTGTTTACTTACCTCCAATTATCTATACTCCGGTGTTTAGTACCCCCCACCCTGCCCCTCCCCCACCCTGCCTTTCCGCCCCACGGAACTCCCTCCACGGACCGCTGCTGCTGCCAAGTGAGCCCGGAGTCACAGTCACAAACGTCCTCTTCTTCCTGAATAAAAGTGAGATTATGCTGCATACTTGTTCATATTTTAAGTAGTTCGCACAGACACACATTTTAAAAACAATAAAGTTCCTAATACCCACCTTCTCTGAACAGTTAGCTTACTGCCCCATCCACTTCCTCCCTATCCTCTGTTGTCTGAATCCATAGACTCCTGCCATGCATGATCTGATGTGCTGCCACTGCCCTCCATTTAGCATGATGTACCAGTCCACTCCTCCTGCCCTCCATTGCCCAATTCTATGGCCCATAATTGACCTCCTGCTTAGCCTCTGTGCTTAGCTTGCTGCCCTTATTCTCCTTCCCCCTGCCCTCCGATGTCTTTGTGCATGCCCCTGCTCCATCCTTTTTGCCCACCATGTTCCATGGACCTGCCACTCCTATCTATTCTGAGTGTTCTGTTGAGCTACCACTCCCCTCCCACCTGCCTAGCATTGTCAGATGACTGTAACCTGTCCCTGCCACCTCCACCTTGCCTGTCCTCCTGCCATGCCCCTATCCCCTTCCTCCTGTCCTCCATGGTCCATTTTACTGCATAACCTTCTGCCCTCCCTGGTCTGTTGTGCTGCAACTGCTCCACCTGCCTGCCCCGCGCAGTCTGTTGTGAGGCCCCTTCCCCTGAACTCTCTTGTCTGTGCCCAGGTCGTGACCCTCCCTTCTATCCTCCATGGTCCTTTATGCATTCCCCTGCACCCTCCTTCTTGCCCATCATAGCCATTGTGCTGCCACTAACCCTCCCGCTTGCCATGCATGGTCTTCTGTGCTGCCATGGCCCCTCCCACCTTCCCTGTGTGGTCAGCTAGTTGCCCCTGACCCCCTCCCACCTTCCCTCCATGGTCTGTTTGTATGCCATCATAGTCTCACTGTTGCTCTCCATGGTGTGTCTTGTTTCTAGTGCCCATCCTGCCTGACCTCCATGATCATTTTGCTGCTCCTGCCCTGCCCCCTTGCCCCCAGCCCTCTGTTTCCATGTGCAGACCCCTATTCCCTCCCTCCTGGCTTGTCTGTTCCATTGTAATGCCCCTGATCCGTCCCTCCTGCCCTTTATGGTCTGTTATGCTGCAGCTTTCTCTCCTGTCTGTCCATTATGGTCAGCTAGCTACCATTGCCTCTTTCCCCTCTGTTCTCTGTTGTCCATGTGCATGGTCCTGTCCCCTCCCTATTGCTTTCTATGGATTGTTGTGCTGCACTCCCATCCCGCATGCCCTGTGTGGTGTATTGTGCTGCTGCAAACCCTGATGCCTGCCCTGTAGGGTCAGTTTGGTGCACCTCTCCATGTCCCTCCTGTCCTCCTTTATCTGAGTCCATGTCCCCACCCCAATTCCTCCTGCCTACCATGATCCAATGTACCATACTGGCGAACATTTTGAACTTGGTAAGAGGGAGATTTTGAAAAAAAACTGGGATATTGATTTTCCCCTTTGAGTTACATTGAAAAAGAGGAGCTTGTAGACAGGAGACAGCTCAAATAAATACCATTTGAGCTTAAAAACATTGGACGTTTCCTGACTGAAATGGGTCTGTTGGCATGTATGGTTGTACTACCACTGCCTCTTCCTTCTGCCCACAATGTTCTAATATATTGCCACAGCCTCTCTTGCCAGTCCTGTATTGTTGGTTTGTTGCCCCTGCCCCCCTTTCCACTGCCCTCCATAGTCTGTTGTGCTGCCACTGCCCTTGTGTGGTCAAATTGTTGCCTCTGCACTCCCCTACCTGCCTTCAATTTTCAGAGTCCGTGCCCCTGGCCTCTGCTTCTCAACAGTATCCCAATGAACAATTAGATTGCTAACATTCTATATTTATTACAAAAGTGTGGAACGCCTGACGTCATCTTGATGTAATCAAAACTGTAATACCTAGAGCATTTCCTTTAGAAATTACATATATGAGAGGGTCTTATTTGCATCAAAATTATGGTTAGTGCTCTAAAAAACTAAAATGAGGACATATTTTCTGAGTTTTCAAATAGCGACAAAGAACTTTTAAATTATTTGCAATATTTATGTTTTTTTATCCAGTTGACCACTTGATTAAATGTTGCACCTAGGGGAGAGGATGTGGTGTTACTTCCAGAGCTGCAGACTTTGCAACTGGGGAACCAGGTTGGAGTTTCTGCTTCAGCTCAACATTCTGTGATTATGGTCAAATCACTTAATCTCCCCATGTCTACAACCAAAATGAATTTGATCTTTTGTGATGTAACTAATGCTCATGTAAAGCACTCCAATACCTGACAAGTCTGCAATATAAAACTGCAAATACACAAAAAATAAGTGTTTTGCACACTTCTGTCATTGGGCTACCTGTGGGCTACATCTGGGTGATATTTGTGCCGCATTTGGGCTCTTTTGTCTCTGGTGGCCATCTTGGGAGATTTTTTTGTTATGAAGTTTCCTAATTTCCTCATTTACTGCAGCCTCCTCAGTAGGAAATGCTTTCAGTTTTTTACTTTGATTCCATCAAGAAGGTATTCAGATATGTCACATAATTGCCATAAATTCTGAATGTTAGCACTCTAGTTGCTCATTAGATCACTTTAGTAAAGCTACTGCTCACCACGGAAGTCTGCTGCTGGTATTAAAAGTGCATGTTTCAGTCTGCATATCAGAATTTTTGAATGAAATAGAAGAGGATTTGAGAAGTCACTCAAAATGTGCCCTAATTTTTCTTTCTGCAGCACTAATCATATTTTCTATGGCAAAATGAACCCCCTCATTTTGTTCCTTTTTAAATTAAATGTTTTAAGTGTTACAACTTTATTCCAATCAAGATGGCTTCAGGTGTGCCATACTTTTGTCATAAGTAAGACTGTTAGCGCTCTAGTTTTTCGTTAGAACACTCTGGGACATTCTGTCATTGGGCTATACTTGGGCTACATCTGGGTGATATTTGGGCTACATTTGGGCTCTTTTGTCTCTGGTGGCCATCTTGGGAGATTTATTTGTTATGAAGTTTCCTAATTTCCTTATTTACTGCAGTCTCCTCAGTAGGAAATACTTTCAGTTTTTTACTTTGGTTCCATCAAGAAGGCATTCAGATGTGTCACACATTTGCCATAAATTCTGAATGTTAGCACTCTAGTTGCTCCTTAGATCACTGTAGTAAAGCTACTGCTCACCAGGGAAGTCTGCTGCTGGTATTCAAAGTGCATGTTTCAGTCTGCATGTCAGAATTTTTTTAATGAAATAGAAGAGGATTTGAGAAGTCAAAATGTGCCCTAATTTTTCTTTCTGCAGCAATAATCATAATTTCTATGGCAAAATGAACCCCCTCATTTTGTTCCTTTGTAAATTAAATGTTTTAAGTGTTACCACTTTATTCCAATCAAGATGGCTTCAGGTGTGCCATACTTTTGTCATAAGTAAGACTGTTAGCGCTCTAGTTTTTCGTTAGAACACTCTGGGACATTCTGTCATTGGGCTATACTTAGGCTACATCTGGGTGATAGTTGTGCTACATTTGGGCTCTTTTGTCTCTGGTGGCCATTTTGGGAGACTTATTTGTTATGACGTTTCCTAATTTCCTCATTTACTACAGTCTCCTCAGTTGGAAATACTTTCAGTTTTTTACTTTGATTCCATCAAGAAGGCATTCAGCTGTGTCACACATTTGCCATAAATTCAGAATGTTAGCACTCTAGTTGCTTATTAGATCACTGTAGTAAAGCTACTGCTTACCAGGGAAGTCTGCTGCTGGTATTGAAAGTGCATGTTTCAGTCTGCATGTCAGAAGTTTTTTAATGAAATAGAAGAGGATTTGAGAAGTCACTCAAAATGTGCCCTAATTTTTCTTTCTGCAGTACTAATCATACTTTCCATGGCAAAATGAACCCCCTCATTGTTTTCCTTTTTAAATTAAATGTTTTAAGAGTTACCACTTTTTTCCAATCAAGATGGCTTCAGGTGTGCAATACGTTTGTCATAAGTATGACTGTTAGCGCTCTAGTTGTTCTTTAGAACACTCTGGGAAGCTGCAGTAGAACAAAGAGGAATCAACTGACAGTCTCTGCCCTTGTTGGATGTACATGTTTTACTGAGAATGTCTGACTTCATTCTCACATGACTGAGAAAGATAATGTAAATTTACAGAAAATATGCTCTCAGTTTAGCTTATAGATCACCTTTCAAACCTCTGTGGGAAAAGCATGAGAAAATAGTTTTCTCTCAAACATGATTCATGATATCACAGCAGAAGGCTTTTTCACATGGTAAAATCACCTTGGAACACACCACAATTCCTAAAATGAGTATGGTACCATCAACAAATGATTTATAATGTAACTAAAGTCTTAAAACCTTCTATTAACTGCAATGCTTTTTAATGAGGTGCTATCATGTATATTGGTCCCAAGATGGCTGCCAACACTTCTTGGATGAAGTACTGACAGCCAATCAGAGCTCACGATGAGATGTGTGGTTAGGCTCCACCCAGATATATCTATCTTTTTAACTCTAATTTTCTCAGGAACTACTGAATGGATTTACACCATTTAAGCAAAAGGCACGAGTCTGAACTGAGGGCTACCTCATTGCCAAATTTGGTGTAATTCCGTTCAGCAGTTCGGGCTGTAGCTGCGTCAACAGGTCCTATGGGAAAATGCATGGGGAAAACGCGTTTTGGGACCCTCCTTTTTTCTCGGCCCCGCGTGACGAATCACCGCGAAATTTTCAGGATAGGAGCGTACCAAAGCTGGCCAAAAGTTTGGAAAATTTTGCAAAGATTCGTCAATCGGCACCAATGTTATTCCAAATAGAATGTTGCGGATTTCCTATGGAAAATAGGTCCTAACTATAACTACCTACTGGCGACTGCCAGTAGGTAATACACATATATATATATATATTAACACCTCCATTTTAACAAATTTCCCTTTGCAAAACTACCTCATTCAGCTTCAGCATTCTCCTGACTACTATTGATCCTTCACTTGAAGAATCCTTAGAGTGTGGGTCACAGCTATATCTATTATGTTAAAGAGGATGCAAAAAAGATAGGTATTGACAGGTACTTAGATTTGCCAAATGTGCAGATTACTTGGTTTTGCCAGAGAGGGTAAAAGTTTCATCAGTTGCTGGCTTTGGTTGAATTCATTGAGGATTCCCAAGCTTCTCACTCCATGATTGTGCACTGTGGTGGCAATGACCTAGGGGCACATTGACTGGAGTACGGCTGAAAATCCTAATGAAAGAAACCTTTGCAGAACTGATGTAGCTTTTCCCTTACACTGTCTTGGTGTTCTCTAATATATATAGTAAATTATCTCAAAAAGAGTAGGGGTCCAAGGGATGTGGTTTAAGGACTCAAACAGTTCACAATCCCCAATTCAACTCATGTATACAAAAAGAGAACTGTGAGTCAAAGAAAGGTTTTGTAACTGTAACATAACCACTCAGCATGTATTGATCAAGATATAACTGCTGTCAACAAGGTACAAAATGTGTCAATAGGTGTGTGTATGCGTGAGAAAGATTCCCATCACCCACAGCAAGTGGCTCGCTTCATCATTTGGGAACCTGGGAGCTTCACCAAAGAACCATTCTCTACCAGATGGACGTAGATACTGGTTCAGTGTGTGTCCCAAATGTATCAGTTGGTATATTCTCTGAATCGAGGGAGCCGGACCGCGAGAGGTACCGACGGAGAGAGCGGTGCCTCCTATACCTGAGCAGTTGCCAGGTGGGGTGAGGCACATACCCAGAATTATTCGGGTATTTTCCCTGTACCGAGAACAAGGTCCAGGTTGTATGTTTTTCGAGTTTTGTATTCATTACACCGTAATTTTGCAGTAGCTTTCTGGTCCTGACGAAAGCTGGGATATAATTTATCCAAGAGCTGAAACATGTAGACCAGTCTTTTCCAACACAGTTATTTGTTTAAACTGTTACAGCACTGTTTTGTTTTATTTTGGTATCAAGGTAGCACTATAATAAATACATATTTGTACCTTGGCAACCAATTTTAACCACCACTTACTTACCACGTGCACTGCATACATCACTCCTTATCATTACCATTGTGGCTCCCTCGATTCAGAGAATATACCAACTGATACATTTGGGACACACACTGAACCAGTATCTACATCCATCTGGTAGAGGATGGTTCTTTGGTGAAGCTCCCAGGTTCCCAAATGATGAAGCGAGCCACTTGCTGTGGGTGATGGGAATCTTTCTCACACATACACACACCTATTGACACATTTTGTACCTTGTTGACAGCAGTTATATCTTGATCAATACATGCTGAGTGGTTATGTTACAGTTACAAAACCTTTCTTTGACTCACCATTCTCTAATATATGCCAAAGACAGTAATGAAAGTGGTCAAATCAATTCTGTCCACAGATTGACAACACATGACCTTCATGGACTGGGAGCAGTGGGAGCATACTTATCCCCCCGTAGATATTTGTTGGTTAGGTTTAGCACCAGCCCTTTATATTTTAATTTGCCTTTCAGACCCCAGAATAAACTTATTGTGGTTCCGGTTACACAATTTTAGCATCACACTCACTCACTTTCACAAAGCCCCGACACCCACATGCACAACTGCGGCACCTCCTAAAAAGATCTCTGAAAAAAGAGCCCTCTTGCAGGGCCTGTGGGGGACTGCAGCACCACCCCCACGAGGAGCATGGCCCGATGATGAAGCATGACACTCGCAAGGGTGTGTGAGGGCACCAAATTCAAAAGGAGGTATTCCCATTCCTATTTCTGACCCTACCATTACATTTCCCTGGAGACACCACTCCTTAACCATATTCGGTTCTAGAGTTCCTTTTCTGTACCTCCTTTCTCGTCCTTTAGGAACAGCTACCTTCCATTGGATTTGCACAGATTGACAAAGCCAGGAAACCTGTTAAATAAAACTGTTTCTGCATTCCTCAGAAACCATCACATGGGCTGTATCTATAACAAAAATCTGCATTTTGACATGCATGGAATTTATAGAAATGATGGAGTGCACTTTATAGATGAAGGCAACAGGGTGTTTATAAGTAACCTGAAACTCTGCATCTGGTCTTATGTGTAGTTTTCATATACACACAACCAACACAACGGCTCTTGTCAGAGGCACCCTAGTACCTGAAATATTGTGAGGCTTTTTTACAAAGGTTTTTTTTCTGGATTTTCACGATGACATCACAATCTTCTGCGGTAACACCGTGAAACAGAAAACAAAGGCAGACATTCAAAGACCACCAACACACCTAAAAATAAAATGTAATAAAAATCCATACTGAATATTACCCTACAAATATTACTGTTTACATGCTTCTTTAAAAACATGTTTAAACTCATGTTTGTGTCCTAAGTTTCTTTAAAATCCATCTTTAAGACCTATTTTCCATTTTCATGATTATTCGGGACGTTGCAATAACATCGTTAACCATGATGATCTCGCCTTTTCCACAAAGTCTAAAACACATATATTCACATATACAATGGTATTTTACACACTAGCGGTTTCTTACAGTATTCTCTAAAGTCATGTTTTTGTAGAGAGTTTCTCTAAAATACAACCCTAAAACCTATTTTATCTTTTTTTGGTCCCTCTGGCGATTGCGATGATGTCAGTCATCATGATTACCCCAGACACGTCGCGAAAACGGAAACAAAAGAAGACAGTCAATGACCATTAACACATCCAAAAAAAATATGTAAAAAAATCCATTCTGAACATTACACCCCACATATTCCTATATACATACTTCTTTCAAAGCATGTTTAAAGTCATATTTTTGCACTGCTCCTTTAAAAACTATCTTTCAGACCTGTTTTCCGTGTTTGCGCGGTTATGAGGGACATCACAACGTCATTGTTAACAGCAACGCCGCGCCTTTTCCATAAAATGAAAATACAAATATGTACACATATTACAGTATTTTACACACTAGAGGTTTATAACTGGATACCTAAAACTCATGTTTTTCTAGTGTATTTCTAGAACAACCACCTCTAAAACCTATATTCTGTTTTCGCTGTGAGGCTGGAGATCGAGATGATGTTGGTAATTGTGAACCCCCGTGGTTACGTCCTGTGGAAAGCAAAAGCAAAAATTCAATAGTCACCACCACATTAAAAAATTATAACCATATCATTAATTCTAACTATCACAGTCGATAACTCACTATATAAATAACTCTATAAAGACATTCATCAAAATCTCAATTTCTCAATAACTATGCATATTAATAATTCAGTGACATATTTTTGTATATTTCCACCAATTTTCGCGATGTCATCGATAGTTACGACGTCCACGCAGTGAGGGGGGTGCACTGGTGGTCGCAGCGCATTGCGAATATCGTGTGCGATTAAAAAAATAGATTTTGGAAACATAACTTGTGTCACTAACACTGCCATTTCTCAACCATGGGGTCAGGGTATCTCCACCCTGACCTCTTATGTGGTCTTTCATGCAAATTTTCAGCCCCGGAAATCCTTCCTGACAGATGAAATGGTGGCCACAACTATCTGTTCTGGTTGTGTCCCGCCAATAGGAGCATTCCCGTAGGCGTGTACGTTCACGAATACATGCAAAACCATCCAAAAATATCTGCAGCTCAAGATATCACTTTCAGTTTTGGCTTAAATTTCGCAAAACCAACTGAACATATTTATACCAAATAGGCAAAAGACACTTCCTTGAACCAACATCCACCTTCCTTCCAAATTTGGTGCACGTCCATTCAGCAGTTCGGGCTGTAGGTGTAGCTAAAGGTTCCTAATGGAATTAACATTACAAACGCAACCTTATTTCGCAGCCCAATATATATCATATAGCTAGATATATATTCACGGAAAAAAACATCATTTGCAGGAACGCTATATTTAGAATCGTATTTCATTCATATAAAACCATAGAAATTCAGCAGTTATAGTTACCTGAGATAACTAGAACTCACACTCGCAATGCACTGCTTCACCTCATATATTATACGATATGATCAGTGATATCACTAATGATATCACTGATGACATCTCAAATGAAGTCACTCTTGACATCACTCATGACATCATCCAGTGAGTGTGTTTTCCATGTGTTTATGAGTGTTAAAGCTCTATACTAACCTACTACAAAAGTTTGATTAGTATACTAGGTGTACTACTAATGAGTGATACTACTTTTAACACATATTATGTGAGTGTCTGTGTGAATCCATGTATGTGTGGATATCTGAGTGGCTGTATTGCTGTGTGAGGGGGTATGTGAGTGTCTGTAGGGATGTATAAGCTGGTATGTGACTATATGTATAGGTGAGAGGCTGGTTGTATGAGTGGGTGTGTGAGTGACTGCATGAGTAGGTGAGAACCTGTGGTAGATACTGTATGGGTTGGTGGGTGTGTGTGTGAGTGGATGTATGGGTGAATGAGTGGCTGTGTGAGTGCCTCTATGGGTGAGTGATTGTATGAGTGGGTTTATGGGTGAGTGAGTGCCTGTTTGAGTGCATGCATGGGTAAGTGAGTAGGTGCATCAAAAGATGTTTTGCTCAGTCAGTGTCTGTGTGAATGGATATATGGCTGAGTGAGTGGTTGTATGGATGTCTGAATGTGTATGTAAGTAGTTGTGTGGGTGAGTGAGTGGCTGTGTGAGTGGCTGTATGGGTGAGTAAATGTCTATGTGAGTGGCTGGATGGGTGAGTTAGTGAATGTGCAAGCAAATATGTGGGTGTATGAGTGGGTGTGTTAGTACTTGTATGGCTGTGTGAATGGCTATGTTGAGAGGCTGGTTGGGTGTGTAACTGCCTGTGTGAGTGACTGTATGTTTGAATAAGTGGGTGTGGGAGTAGCTGTATGAGTGTATGACTATGTGAGTTGTTTTTATCAGTGAGTGAGTTGTTGTGTGAATAGCTGTATGTGTGAGTCAGGGTGTGTGTAAAAGGCTGTATAGGCAAGTAAGTGGTTGAGTGAGTGGCTCTATGGATGAGTGAGTGGGTCTGTGAGTAGTTGCATGGGTGTGAGGATGGGTTTATGAGAAGTTGTGTGTGGTATGAGTGGGTATGTCAATGGTTATGCGGATGATATCATCAGTGATAGCATCAGGGATGTCATTTGAAATGTCATTGGTGATATCATCAGTAATGTCACTAACCATGTTATGAGTGATGTAATATGTGAGGTCACAAGAAGTGTATTGCAGGGGTGTAGGTTATAGTTAGCTCAGGTAGCTATAACTGCTGAATTTCTGTGGTTTTGTACAAGTGAAATATGATCCTAACTATAACGGCCCTGTAACCTTTGGTTTTTCCAGTAAATTTCTAAGGTATTTTATATTCTATTTCCTCCCTATAACAACCCTGTAACCTTTGTTTTTTAAATGAATTTCTATGTTTTTAAAAAAAAATTCTAACTGTTACCTATAATCTTTTAGATTGGGTATGTGAGTGGCTGTGTGGGTCTGCCAGTGGCTGTGTGAGGCCCTGAGTGTTTGAGTGGGTGTTTAAGTTTCTTTGTGGGAATCTCCATAGCAGTGTCAGCGACTGACTCATAATGGAACAGCAGCAGCCCCTTTATCGAAAAAGAGTCCACAGTTTTACATAAAATATCTACCCAAGTGGACTACTTTCTTTTGGTTAATTATGAAGTAGTACCTCCTTGGCTAAATATTCAGTATGTATTCTACACTAAAATTGCATGATGCAGCATGAGGAAATGTCACAAGTGATGTAAAGTGATTGTTCCTCATGCATACCTATCCAGAAACTTGGGATAACATGAATGTTCTTATAAAAAAGATGATCAGAGTATAAAGCGGTAAATCTGCACCACACAAAGGTCCTACTTCCTAACTGTATAGAGTAAGTGTATCTTTAGTGGAGATGTCCTCATATTGCTCAACATTACAACGTGGCTCCAAATTTGATAGGAAAGAGTTGAGCCCTTTTAGTAACTTTCCCATCTTCCTGGGAAAATGCAGGGAGCGCCTTTGCATACTACTAAGGTGTACAGGCCAGGGCCAAAAAGGAGGAGCTTGCAAGTGATTTTCACATTGGCATAATCCTATTAATTTAAAGGGAGAACCAGGGACTCTGCTCTGACCAGAAGGGGGAAAGAAAGATCTCACTTGTCACAGTCACTACAGGTTGCACTCCAATAGATCTATAATGCTTTTACCTCCATGAAGGATTTCAGATCTTTTTTTAATATGGAATACCCAAGAAAACACACCTGCTTTGCTTTTGACAAGCTTAGGAGTTGCAGTTGTTTGTACATTACAAAAGTAAAGCTTCAACTGGGGCACATGTTATGTTTATGTAAGTGGTTCCTGTTGAGGTTTATTTTCTGTGAAATGTGCATCAGGCATATTTGGTCCAAATGTCTACACAATTTGATTACTTACTACTAGTTAGTAAGTGGTATCTCGTTGGGTGAATGTGCAGTGTGTATTCTACACTATAGCTGTGTAATGAACTATGAAGAAATGTCTCCAAAGATGTAAGTGCATTTGGCTATGTGATTGTTCCTCATCCCTCTATCCGCAAAAAACTGTGTTAACATGAATCCCGTTAAAGAGAGGACAACGAGACTGCAAATAGGTAAATCTCCACCAAACAAGAGAACTTCCTCTTAGCTATATGAAGTAACTGCTTCTTTGTTTGGTGGGATGTCATCTTATTCATTTGCATCTGGAACACATCACAAAAATTGCTGGGAAAAGATGTGGGGGGCTTTTAGGAAGTTGCCCATTATCCTGGCATCAAATGGGAAGACCACTGCATGTGAGGTTGTGTACTGTGGTTGTGAGGTGTGTAGAATAATATATTCTGTTTATTAATGTGTTTTATTTTCAAAAATTTGGGAGCCACACACCCTTTGCCATGGAGTCGTGAATCCTGCATGGTTTTGACAGAACTGAAACAGATATATGGACATTTTAAAGGTTTTGTTTTGTGTAAGTGGAAACTAATAAAGAAATAAAAGCAGTATCATTTAAAAGTTAAAACATTTTAAAGGTCGTTTTAATACTTTTTTAGAGTTGCAACACCTTTGCGCACCATACCAGCACGCATTTCTGGATCCATGCTTGGTACATAACTCTGGCGTAATTGTTGCAGTAGTGAAACACTTATATAGACACTTTTAAAGTATTCTTTAAAGTAAGAGGTTTAGTAATACAATATCAAAAGTAGTACAATTAAAGGACAAATACATTTTAAAGTTCATGTTATTATATTTTGCAGATTTGCGATGGCTCCGTGATGTAAGCACGAAGGCGTTGCACAGCTCATGTGACATGGAATCAAATGGATTAGATTGGTTAAACACCTCTGCATACATAATTGATTATGCTCCACCAATTTCCTTTAACTTTTTTGGGAGTGGGTATGAGTTGTTTCCAGCTCTCTTATATTTGTCAATTCTGTTTTTTGGAGTGTTTTTTTTTTTTACAAAGATGGCATCTGCTGCACCACCACCTGGAAAGAATGTGTGCAATTCCTCCCATGAAAATGAGGCATCACCACCGAAAAAAACAAAGCATTGTCTGGGACTACTTCAGCATCCCTACTGAAGCAAAAAGTGAATACCCGAAAGGTTGCTTGGATACTCTCTTGAGGGTCTGAGCAAAAATATTCATGTGGAACCACCAGCATGATGATACATTTGCAGACCATACATTCTACTCGGCTTTCAAGAGCACTGATGGAGAGAGAGAAATGAGACAAGCCACCATCTTCTGTGAGTCACTGCATAAGTGGCTCAGAGGGTCTACTAGTGGGTGCATATGTGTCTGAACGGCTCTATAGCTGAGCGCATGAGTTTCTGTCTGGGTCTGTGAGTGATTGTGTGAGACTATGAGAGGGTCTGTGAGTGAGTGCGTGAGTGTCTGAGTGGGTCTATATATATAAAACAATTAATCAATTTGCATAGTAACTGCTCAATAAAAAACTATCAATTAATAAATTGTTTTGCAATTATTAATTAACTTCCTACCCTTCACCCCTACAAACCTAGCTACCCGCACCTATGAAAATATCTAAAAAAAACGTACATATTTAATTAAACATGAATAATTAATTTGTATATAATTATTACTTAATTACCTTCCCTTCCTAGACCTCTAAAAACCTAGCATACCTCAAATAAAATAAAATTAAATTAAATAAATATTCCATAATTACATATTCAAAATTCAATTGAATAAATAATTAATTGGCAATGTATTAATAATAATTAATAGTTACTTTATTATTACTTAGTTACGTTCCCACCCTATATTCCTACAAACCTATCATTGTGCATCTTAAATATATTTTAAATAAATCAGTATGCCATATTTTAAATAATTAAAAATCAAATAAATGATTAATTGCCAATTAATAATACATTGTTGTTTCATTATTACTAACTGCCCACCCATCACCCTAAACCCCAACAAACCTAACAGCCTGCAACTAAAATGTAGGTAAAATAAATAAGCAGACCATAAATGTTATAATTAAAAATCAATTAAATAATTAATTAACAATTAATAAATAATTATTAACTAATTATTACTTAATTAACTTCCCACTCTCTACCCCTAAAAATGAACAACCTGCAAATAACTTATAACAAAACAAATCAGTGTTGCATAAATTACATATTAATTATCAATCATATAATGAAATAAAATTGTATTAAATAATTCATAATTAATTATTACCTAATGAACTTCCCACCCTATCCCTCTCCTAACCCAACAACCCACTAAGACACTATAAATTACTACTAAAAATTAATTAAAACATTCTAAATCACCTAAAATTACAAGCTATATTTATAAAGCAATTAATAATATTTATATGAATAACTTTAATGCATACAATTAATGTATCGACTTAAACACATTAAAATAATTAAAACACTATTTTTAACCATTATATTAGTAAAAACGAGATTAACAAATCAATATTATTACAACAATATTACTTACCTTAACCCGTTCCGTGCTCATGACGGAACCACTCCGTCATGAGCCACGGGCGCGCTGTGCTTATGACGGAGTGGTTCCGTCATGCTGCGGCTGTTGGCGGCCGCTCCTCCCACGCGGCACTAATTCCCCGCCTGTGCGGGCGATTAGCGCAGTGGGCGGAGTCGTGACGGAACCACTCCGTCATGAGCACAGCTCGCCCGTGACTCATGACGGAGTGGTTCCGTCACGAGCACAGCGGCGCCACACTGCCCCCAAACCCCCCCAGCGCTGCGGCGGAATTCGTGCCGCGGCGAAGGGGTTAAACAATAATATTCGTATCAGCGATATTTGTGCCTTAAGATATTTGTGTGTCACGATATATTATTATTTTATTTCTGATATTGCTCTCTCCCAATATTTTTAAATCAATAGCTTGTCCAAACAGCGGGTGACTCTATGGATCTGGAACATGTTGGCAATGAAGCCCCAGCAGTTAACGTCCGCCAGAGTGAAGTCATGTAGGAGATGGACCTAATTTATTAAGTCCTCTCCAAGGCCCATTTTTAGCACTACATGAAAAGGTATGGCCATTACACCCGGTCCAATGCCTTCACTTTTACTGACTTGAGGGTAGGATATTTTATCTGACATGCGATTCCAGTCACTGGAAGCCAACAGCCATGGAGCTCGGCCATTTCAGAACATGGTCAGTGCCCCTGCACACCTGCTTGCAGTATAAAAGACATGTGACAAGCAGTCGCAGTCCGTGCAGGTAAGTGTGGTGTGGCAGGGTAGGGGTGAGGCAGGGGTGGGGTTAGAAGTTGACATACAAAAGGGTAGTGAATATGAGATAAATAAAACCACTTACCTTGCGCTCGCCGCAATTATTTATTTATTTTATGTTTACTATCCCACCATATGCCGACTTCCAACCCCCTCCCCACACGCCCCCATCACGCTTACCTGCACGGCACTTCGGTGGTAGCAAGCCTGTGGAACATTTCTTACTTTATGCCATTTTGACACTTTGCCCTTTACTTTCACTGACCTGAGGGGAAGCAAAGATTATTATCAGAGGTGTAGTGTCAGTCATGGAACTCTGGGCCAATTTGGAATGCGTTCAGCCTCCTCCACACTCACTTCCTTTTTTTTTTGTTTAAAGTGTACATACTTATTTTATTTTCCTTTATTATCTGAATATCAGGTATAAAAGAGCATGTTGCACTTTGATGCTTGGTGCCGATAAGGTATCAAGATGAAAAAAAGCTCTAGCAAAGGAAATTACAAAGCGAAGCACACACCATATTCTGAGGCAGTACAGAGGAGACAGTGAAAGACCCCTAGAACACAACACAACATTGGGTAGCTGCTAGCTCCTACTGTAAACAAATGATAATTTACATGAAGCAGTAAGATTCTGGGATCAAGCCAATAAATGCATCCTGAGAGCTACATAAGTTTACTACATGGGCAGTTCTGCTTGAGGCTCTCCTGTATTTCTACGCATCACTTGTTAAGTCTTTGATCAAAATCCTCAAGATATAATGTAGAAACACGAAGTTCAAATCACCTTACATTTTTCACTTTTTCTTCCAGAGTTGGTTGATTTGGTCCTGAAATGTATTCAATCTTCTGGCCGTTCTTGTAGAAATGGAATGTCGACATGCACTTAATATCGCAGTGTTGTGCAAAGTCCTAGGCATCATCCACATCCACTTTTAGGAAGACTTCTTCCGGGTAATCATTGCTTAGTTTTTCAAAGAAGGGTGCAATCATTTTGCATGGTCCACACCACGTAGCTGTAAAGTCGACCACCACCAATTTGCCACCTTCACTCTTCAAGGCTTCATTAAATTCATCCAGATTGCAGATGTGGTGCAACATCTTGAATGCAGGCTAACTGACATTGAACAAGACTTCCACACTCACTTCCAGTGTAAAAGAATTTGCCTGGTCACTAAGGCAGAGCATTAGTGGATCATATTAGCTCAAATTACATCGCTTACATTTACAATGGTGGTGACAGTCGTGCAGTTCAATTTTACTATTGATGTTTGAAAGTTTCTGTTAATTACATTAAAGTTGATAAACGTTACAAAATGAGAAACACTGCTCTAATAAGTAAAAAGGTGACAATAATAAAGAAAGTATGTGATCAAGATGTTATCTACTCCTACTGACTATGAACTCCCGATTCAATTAGAAAGACTCAATGGGGCATATCATCAAGCGGCAGCGATAATTATCGCTGGCCGCACTCAGCGTGAAATATGTTATCGCCGGCTATCGCTGGTAATTATTGCCATGGTAGCGCTGTATTAACAATGCATAGCGCAATGGCGATAATTATTCCAGCGATAGCGTGTTTTCCATGAAACATCGCTGGTTTTTCAGCGATGTTCCATGGAAAACTGCATAATTATACCTAAGTCAGCATTTTTGCAGACGTTAGCTTTTGGCGAAAACCGTGGTTTTCACTCAAAAATAACGTCCGCAAAAATGCGTGGGCCTAATTGTAAATATCGCAATGTGCACATCAGCGATAATTTACAAGGAGTACTGCCCAGTGAAGCCCCCTTTGCATTCATTAGAGATGCAAAGCGAGGCGTCGGGAAAACGGGTGCTAACATGCGCTAATGCATGTTAGCATACCCTTGTAGATAGGGAGATGTCATTTTTGCCGTATTTTTGGCTTTTAAAGCCAAAAAAGTGGCGAAATGGGCCTTGATAATATGCCCCTGCATCCATTGTCTTTGACATTGCACATACTAGTGAATCTGTGGCACCTGGAGGCACAGAACTTTCAATTAATGAAGTTAACTCCAAGACTTCGAAGATCAACAAGAATTCTACAACTTTACATACCTCAGTCGATGTGACAGAGGTCACATCACTGGGTAGCAGAAAAGGGTAACCTGAAGGAATGGACAAATGACATACTCACTGAATATATAAAGCCAGGGAACAGTGAGCTGCAGGAATTTTCACCTAATACAGGAGGCAAAGACTTGACTACACTTGAAAGAGTGTCTACGGAAGGACCACTACTCTCATTAGTGACTGCTATGTTATGTTAACTTAATATGTTAACTTAAATTAGATTTATCATGGTAGAACTTAAAAGTTTAAACAAACGTGTTCTCTTTGTACAAGGAATATGCCCCATGGGTAATAGCGTGTATATTAATATGAATAGACATGTTCTGAACCTGGGAAATGTGTTTTGCCAGCCGGAAGAGAGCAATAGTTCCCAGCTTATTTAAAACACGATTAATAAGCAAATTGAATATAACATTATCAGTCTGGACATGATATTCTCAGATAATGACACAGCCATGTGAATGAGTGACAGAGGGCTCAGGCAAATCACTTTCTTTACACATGAAGAAAATAAGGAAGAACATGGTTCAATAGTCTACTTTTTTAGATAAGAGCACACACATGAATGGGCAACCTAAACTTAACATTAAACTGCCGTGTGTGATAAAGAAAGTAACATTAAATACATTAAAGTTTTTTGGATGACTACAAAACTGACTACGAATTATATTTGTATAAACAAAGCAAGAAAAATACATAAAGATAACATTTCTAGTCAGTCAATAAGTCTTTATTCGTCCAATATAGGCCATAAAAGCACATGTAAAACACAATTATAATTTGATACGATGCTTTATACCTGTACATAAAAACGATCCGTGACACAATATAAAAACCTACAATAGTAATGGTACTTGAACATTTTTGATAACCCAGTGAATTTTAACTCTTTGCCAGGTAAGCCAATTATAGACGTTGGAGGAAATTTGGATATTGTAAAAGAGCGGGGTGATATGCAAAATCTCAGGGTATACAATACGGAAACTGCTAAAATGTGAAAGGCCAAATTTGAGGCACAGAGACTGAATCATGTACCCATTTCAAAAACAGAACACAGCTACAGGCAATTGTGATGGGAAGAGCAAAGCTAGGGAAATAATCAAATTAATAGAAACTATACCTAAGAGAGCTTGTAATGTAAAGATGCAGACCGATAGACCCAAAAGGCCAAACATGAACAAAATGATTGGTAGCATTCTCGTAGTAATAAAGAATAATAGCGTCTCTTCTTGGCATCATTAATACCCAGGCCCAGATTCTCAAAGGTTCAGCCTCCAGTTAGCGTTAATTTTTCAATGCAAATCCGACACTAAACCTGTTTTGGGATTTACAAACCAGCGATAATTGCAATTAGCCTTGGTTTGTATGTAAACGTAATACATAGCAGCATGAAATACCCTGCTATCTCACAGGGGAATACCAGGACGGGTTCCCTAAGCAAGCGCCGGGAAACCCACAGCGGGTAGCTGTGCGCTATATAAGCTCAACTACATACATGAAACACTGCTGTGCATTACTTTGCATCAAGGGGGTGTTACATGTGTGGTATATGGGCATTCCCATGCAACCACCCAGGCTTTTTGATGCTAAATCCTATTCACTAAAATTGGCTGAAAAGGTTTAGCACCAAAAATGAAAGCCTTTGAAAACAGGCGTTAAACCGAGAATTTTTTTCATTTTTCTGTGCTTTTCCAACGTTACATGCTTGCTGCACTGTACAGAACACATTCAAAGTAGGAACAGCTTTTAAACTTTTTTAGGCACTTTATTTTGCCCTGGAGGGGTACCTTTCCTGTACAAAACCTATGCTAGACTCAGGTACGCACCCTATTGCTATGGCAATAAGGATTGTGTCTGGTGCATTGCAGCTGAACTAAGCGCCGGGACTACGGAGAAGAGGAGAGTGCCATATCTCTGTGAATATGGCGCTCTCCTGCTCTCTCCCTCTGTCACGCAATACAGCACAGTGGTGCTGGTCTGTGTTGCCTGACACCTTTCAGAAACTGGGCCCCTGGTTATACGTTAAGGGCTATATACCAATCCCTGTGCATTATCACACCTCCCTGGCTTTCTCTTGATAGAATATGGCAGAGGGAATGGGAGGAAGAAAGAGGTCTTAAGTCCTGGCATAAGCATTGCAGGTGCACCTGTACCAGAGTCTGGAGAGATTTCTATAAATAATCCAGGCCAAACATATTAAAGGCTAGCATTCAATAATAGTGCAAATGCATTTAGACAACAGAAACTAAAAGATATTTCTCCTTTATTATTCCTGAAGTTACCTATTAAGTTTTTGTGGCAGACGTGTTTCTGTAGGTGTGACTAAACTGTTCTTCCAGCTTTAAAACACTTGGCGGTCTAGTTACTAAGATTTAATGCCGTGTTTGTGTCACTAAAGTGAAGCAAAACTATGTTCTTTGTTAACCTATTTACTTTCCAGTGTAAAACCTGTTTTACGCTTGAAAATAACTTGAAAGTAACACAAAGCGGCACATAGCACCAAGCGGGTAAACCATGGGGGGTGTATGGGCATTCCCATGCAACCGCCCAAGCTTTCTGACGCTAAGCCCTATTTACTTAAAAGAGTAGTCAAGGTTTAGCAACCGAAAACAGCGCCCATTTCAGGTAGGCGATATGAATGAGAAATGCTTTTGTTTCTCCTTTCTTTTCCAAATTTGCATTTGTGCTGCACTGTGCAACATTCAGGCAATGTGGAAAAAGGTTTGTATAGTATTTTGCACTGGAATGGAATCCTTCCTATACAAATCCTATGCTAGACTTATGGAGACTCCCTTGCACTATGGTGCAAAGGTGTGTCTGCGGCGCATAGCCGCACATTTCTGTACCGGCGTTAGGGAAAGGGAGGAGAATGCCATGTTTCTATCAGAAAGCACCACTTGCCATCCGAGTTTTCAGTAGATTACTTTAATAATCACCAAATTGATCAAGGTCAGACTCAAAAAACAATGTTCTCAACAAAGTTCTTGATTTACGTGTGTTAATGTTGATTAGTATTGCTGTGCATCAACTCAGGAAACTGAGTCTTGCGCTGCATAATAGAGTAATCATTAAGTAACATTGATCTTACATTTTGTTGATGTCCTATTCTTTTGTGTTTTTTTCTGAATTACCTCTCTAAAAAATTTTTTTAGGTTTAGCAGTGGTTCACGGGTGGTCTGGACAAAAGTGCATGTGGCTGAATGTGATGCTCTGAATTTACATGTGGACATAGTATCTTCTTGTAACCAACAAAGGTAAGAGTGTGCCTAAAGCTTAAAGAAACCAGGAATTGGATTGGGCATTTGGTGCAGTTTATATAGTGCTCTACCCAAGACAGAAATAAGCAAATACTGCAGGATTTGGGAACTAAGTTGCAAGGGGTGTAATTGTTTATACTGAAAACAAAAAACTCCAAAGCATTGATGTTGTAGTCGAGGATCTCACTTTGGAAAATGCAGAGTATCTTCAGTGGGCTGGGGATTTGACGTGGACCTGGATAATGTATGGATTCCTTAAGAGAGTACGCCTAAGGAACAAAAGGTGTCAGTTGAGTGAACAATGGAGGATAATTGAACTGTACGAAGAATGGGCTCTGACATGACCATGACTTGGGATGGTCAAAGCATATGCAGTCATTGGTCATGACACAATGAGGACATGTGAACTAACCTGGCCACAACAGGAGTCCATATGAATACACAATAGAGTGCTGTCCTTACAACATTCCCATCGCTAGAGCAATATACCATCCAAGCATAGAATATCTCTTGAGGGAGCAAAGTAGTTAAAAATAACCAAATGGGTTTGAAACTAATCTGAACCTGGTACATGCATAGCCAATACCCATCTTGTGGGTCTGAAAAAAAGCCTTATTAAGCATATATTTATGCCCTTTTAAGGGGCAGACAATTAATGAGGAGAGATATGACAGAGGCTTCAGTAATCTGGATATGACATACAATGCATATAAATCTACTTCATTATAAATGTTCCTGCATTTACGCACTGAAAATATGAGTTTTGCTATGCACTCAAGCAACAGTACTCTCCCAGACTGCCATTAATTTTATAGAAATATTTGCTTGATATGGAAAGGCAAGGCAAACAGTATAGCCAATTTTAGCCATTTTTAAAAGACATTTTGATTATATTTCAGTTCTTTCTGCTGTAAATAAAGTGCTGCTAATGCTTGATTGAAACTAAGAGCTGCATAATACAGTAGATGTCTGCATTGAATGTTTAACCCATTGAGGAGCCCTTGACCTCCTGGCCATGTGCATTGCTCCTACCCATGGCTGCTGTCTAGCTCCATAAAAATGGGAGTCTGCTCGTAGACCTCAAAGCCCCCTGTTCGGAGGACTGCTTGGCCTGCCAGATTACTGGGACAGTTCTGACAAAGCCTAAATTATTAGTACATTTTAATTTGATTGGTTATTGTTATAATTATTTTTCATTGGTTTAATTGGGTTTTGTAGTTAACTTTCCTTGGTTACCTGATATTTGCTTTTCCCTCTCCTCCCACTCCTTCTGTATTTCTCACTCCCGCCAGTGTCCCGCTCCCTGCCCGCCTGCCTCCTTGACAGCACCTCCCAGGACTACTTATGGAGGCCACTGCTTCACCGCACTGCTCGCATGCTGAAGGTGTGCCAAATGCAAGCCAGTGTGTGCCTATCTGTGCCTGAACCATGCCCAGTACCAGGACCCCTGGCCCTTCTACCCCATCAAGCTATACCGCATCAAACTTCAGAGCCCAGGTGCGTGGACGCACCAACAACCACTTCTGCCGCACATCCCCACATACCACCAAATGATCATTCTCTTGCCATCACTGCCACTTCACCTGCAGCACCGAAGCAACCAAATCCACCAGAAACACCTCTAACGCACTCACATCCTCCACGTCAACCGAGACCACCACAACACAACAATGCATTCTACTCAATGCTCGTTCACTCAGCAAACACGCCACGGAGATCTGAGACACGATCTCTTCCCTCACCCCAGACGTCATCTTCCTCACAGAAACCTGGCTAAACCCTGCCTCCGCTCTAGACATTGCCATTCCTGAAGGCTGCAAGATAACACACCTTGGCCAAACCAACACACATGTGGGGGGAATCACCATCATCTACAGGGACACCATCTGATGCACGACATTCCCTGACAACCCGACACCAATAATGGAACACCTCAACTTCCAACTCCACACAGACGGAAAAAGCAGCATCTGATACACTCTTGCCTACAGGACCTTATCCCAGTTTCTGCAACGCCATACCGGAGCTCATCGCCCTGCTAACAATTGACTCCAAGCACTACATCTTCTTAGGGGATCTCAAATTCCACCTCGATGACCCCAGCAATGCCAACACCACCGACCTCCTGGAAAGCACAAGCAACATTGTCCTAAAGCAACTGGTCACCGACCCCACACACATTGCAGAACATACACTCAACCCCATCTTTGTTTCCTGTGACACGCTCTGCTCCCACCACCCAGACTCTACCTGCAGCCCATAACAAGCAGCAAAGATGTTCTTCGAGTGGATCACAGAATGAGCCAATGCTATCACTCCCACCAAGACAGTTAAGGCCACAGAACCAACCAAAAGAGCTAGCTGGTTCACTGAGGAGCAGAAGCCCATCAAATGCACATGCAGACAACTTGAAAGCAATCACCTCAGCATCACCACCTCCTGAAAGAAACCAAAAAGAATGCCATGGCACACCGCATCAAAGCTAGAGCAAACAACAGCAAAGTACTCTTCACCATCGTGAAGGAATTCACCAATCCCGCAGCCACCGAGAACAACATCACTCCCTCACAGGAACTCACAGAAACTGTACAACAACCTCGCTGACTTCTTCCATGAGAAGATCTCAGCCATCTACCAAAACATCCCTCTGCCGCCAACTGCATCAATAAGTTCACATCCATGAACCCAAACACCTTCTCACCCACTGGAACCGGTTCACCATGCAATACAGTATCTTCATCATGAACATCTTGTGCTCAGGAGCACCCACAGACCCATGCCACCACCATTTCTTCAAACTCCTATGCAAGACAATTGGCAATGAGCTCAGGAAGGTCCTCAGTACCTCTATCACCAAGGTCTCCTTCCCTGAGAACTGGAAACACGCTGAAGTGAGGCCCCTCCTGAAAAAACCATCTGCCGACCTAGTCGAATTAAAGAACTACTGGCCCATCTCACTGCTCCCCTACCCAGCAAATTCCTAGAGAAAGTGAACAACCAGCAACTCACTCAACACCTAGAAGACCAACCCCTCCCAATCCAGATTTTTAATTAACAACAGTGCCAAGAAAGCCCTGATTGCAGCCACTGACGGCATCAGAGCCCTCAGAGACAGCAGTGAAACAGCAGACCTCATCCTCCTGCACCGGTCTTCCGCGTTTCACACTGTCATCCACTACGTCCTGATCAACAGACTCCACCACATCAAGATCCAAGGAAATGCCCTCCAATGGGTTGCTTCATACCTCACTGGCAAGACCCAAAGAATACGTCTCCCACCATTCATCTCAGAGCCCAAGAAGATCATCTGTGGAGTCTTCCAAGGATCATCCTTCTGTCTGACCCTCTTCAACGAAAAAAACAAAAGGGGAGTAGAGAGGTACTACTTAACAACAGTAGTGGAGGTGGATACGTCCTCCTTCAGTAACTTATAAACCATAAAGATCCACCCTCAGAACAGGTTTTAAAAAGAATATCTTAAATGTCCTCCCGGGTAGTGTGTGTTTTCTACGATGGTAGAAAAGGAACACACAGTGTTGTTAAAATACCCCTCACACACCAAAAGGGCCCTTGGTGTCATGCTTCATCATAGGGGTCTTCCCGCCCCTCTATGGGACGGGGCGTGCTACAACCTATAACTACGTGGGAGCACCTTTTGGTTTGTGAAAAACGACTATGTGTTTTGTAAGGGAGTGAGTGCAAGGGTCAGGGGTGGATGGGTAGGTGAGGTTAAAAAATACCTGGCTCGTCGGTTTTGAAAAAATCTTTAATATACCTGTGAGATGGTATTAGTAAAAGTAAGGGGGTGGAGGTAGATATGCCTCAATGAGCTGTGCCTCCTAGGTGTGTCAACATGTTTCGAAGCTCCCCATGCTTCTTTATCAGGATTAGAATGATCCCTATCTACACTCACGATTCAATATGTACTGCAAAATTATGCTAATAGTCACAAGAGTTATAGTGCATTTCGATTCCCAATGCACTAGTTGGATACCTGATTAAGTATCATGAATTAGTTCATCTGAAATAAAGAAAGGAGGTACAAGTATTTTAATGCGCGACATATAATATAGCCAGCCATGGTGAACTTAAATATACCTGCAATAAAGAAGTGAAATGAGTGACCATGTATGTCTTTATCATTAATCTTAGTGCAGTTCAATGGTGGCGTGTCCCGCTGAAGTAGTAGGAGGAAAAAGAGACAGACAAAGACACACATACATTAAACATAAAGCACACACACTATGTCAAAGCATCAGGTCTCGCGATCCCTAGGGTTGGGTTAAAAGATGCATTTTTAAAAAAGGGGGGGTGTTGGTTAGTTTCTGAATGGAAGGAGCATAGTGATGGAAAAGAGTAGACCTACTCAAATTGAGAGGTAAAATTGACTGTAACGGGGTGCCTGTCTTCGCAACCTAGAGAGAAACATATATATGCAAAGACATCAGTACCCGTAAAGGGTACTTCGGCGTACCATCGTACTGACCGGTCAGAGGTGATCCCCGGCTATGCCGTACTCACTGTTACTGGGTCACTGCCCCGTTGTGTCTGGCCTCCCCGTGGCTCCGCTGGACAATGGAGCCTTATGGGCGGGGGGTTTAAATACGATCGTTAATTGGATTTCCCGTTGTGGCGGGAATCGCGGATAGCAAACACCTACGCGAGTTAAAGGGTTGAGAGGCTGGAGTGCTAACCCGCAGTATATCCCAATGCGGTTTCCGGTTTGTCAGTCATCCAGATGCAGAGTACGCGTCAATACGCGTGAGGAGTGAAGGGGGGCGCGTAGAGCGCTGTGAGTACGGAGCGGGTGCACACGTGATGACGTGTGCACCGGAAAAAGAGGGCGCTGGATTGATGAAAAATATGAAAATTAAATAAAGCGAAGGTGTGTTATTGTCTTAGTACATCATTATCAGACTGGGTCGCTGGTCTTAATCCATAAAAACGGTAAATCAAATGGAAAAAGGACACGAAAAACGGGGAATGGCCCATCAGTAAACTGAGGGTAATGGGGACAAAATAATGGGGGTGATACAAAAACCCTTTCAGGATAATCGAATAGAAGGGAAGCTCATTAAATCAAGCCACATCAAGATGAAGGACTTATTGGCTAATTATTAGTGTACTACAGCTAGTACCAAGGTAATAGGTGCACGAAGGTAGTCTTGCTGGGCAGCTTAGCCTAGTGGGTAAAGGCATGTGGAATTATTTTTCAACACAATGCGGGTGGTTGAGGGAATCTTAAATGGGCGGTTCATGAGAATTGGTTCCACGGTATATCGTTGTTGAGCCCTTCGACGTGTGTACCCAAGCGGAATACCAATCTTTGTTCTTTCTCAAAGAGGTCAGTTTCACTATTCACTTGCTCAATGCCAGTCCACTTCAGATCATTTGTTCCATGATGTCCCTCTTCAACACCTACATGGACCCATTGGTCACACCATCAGATCACATGTATTCAAAATCATCTCCTATGCTGATGACACTCAGCTCATCCTCTCACTGTACCAGGACCCCTCCACCACAAAAGCTAACTTCCACAGGTGCTTAACATGATTAACAGTGCAGACTGGATGAAGAATAACTGTCTCAAACACAACACAGACAAGACAGAAGTCCTCATCTTTGGGAACAACACCTCACAATGAAACAACACATAGTGGTCTGCAAAGCTTGGCACTCCCCCCCCACCCAACAGACCATGCCCGCAACTTCGGCATCATCCTGTATAGCAAGCTTTCCATGAAGAAACAAGTCCATGCAGTCTCATTCGTCTGCTTCAACACTCTTCGCATGCTCTGCAAGATCTTGAGGTGGCTCTTGACTAACACCAGATAGACCGTCATGCAGACTTTCGTCACCAGCAGACTGGACTACGAAAACACACTTTACATAGGAATCACAGCATGCCTCCTGAAAAGACTCCAGACAATACAGAACTTAGCAGCAAGATTCATACTCGACCTCCCCAGAAGGACCCACATCACACCCCTTCTCAAGAAGCTACATTGGCTCCCAATTCATCAGAGATTCCAGTCCCAGATGTTGACCCATGCCTAAAAGGCGCTGCACAATGGAGGGCCAGCACACATCAACAAAAGCCTGACCTTCCACCAACCAGCCAGACACTGTCAATCAGCCTCCCTCTCCATCGCAGACACCCCATGGATCTGCCAAGCCCCATGGATCCGTGAAGCCAACAGCAGAGGACGCTTCTTCTCACACCTGGAAGCCAAAGCCAGAAACAACCTTCCTCTGCAGCTCAGAACTTCTCCATTGCTCCAGCAATTCAGAAGAGATCTAAAGACCTGAATGTTTAAATGAGCAAACCTCCATGCAGCAACCAATGGCTCCAGTGCCTTGAGACCCTCACAGGTGATTTGCTGCGCTCTATAAATGATTGATTGATTGAGGCATTCTGCTGCCATTTAAAGCCATATCATCAAGCAAGATTGCTGAACATAGATCCCAAGCCTGCACTAAAAATTTGAGTTCGCTAGAGCAACCCCACAGATGTGGTTTAAAGGCCTGGGAGAAAAGTGTCTGCATGTGAAGTAATTTCCACTCCAGTGTTGAACCAATCCAACTAGGATAAATACTTCAAAGTTTCATCCTCATGTTTCTTCACACACTCATTTCTCCAGATCTGAGCACGTACCATTCTGCAAATACAAACACTACCACTCAGGCACAGATGACATGAAGGAGCCCTTTTCTCACATCAGAACCAGTTCAGTAATGGGCAGCAACCATAGAGAAAGATGACAGGCATTTAACCGTCAACATACACAGTGCAAAGATAATAAAAATGGGAGCGAGAAATATGAGTAATAGTTATTCAAAACGTCGGAAATGAACCAGCTATCACAGATCACTGAACAAACAACAATAGGGGGCATATTTATGTTGTATTGCCTTTGTGCCATACAATGGGGTGCAAGAGCACTGCAAATCTTGAGTTTGAATTACGAAGCCACACAAGCCCATCTTGTGTGGCATTGCGTGGATTGGTAAATCTAGAGTAACGCAACACAGACCAAATCACAGTGTTGAGTTACTCTGCCCCAGCGAGGCGGCCCATGGGTGGAGTTTGGGTGTTCCACATATTCACCACAAATTTTAGCTCATTATGCGCACACATAAAAAGAGGAAAATACATCAGGGGATTGTTTTTGTTGATGAAGGTGTCCCTTCCTGCACAAAACCAATCCTGCTTAAAATGCAGGCTCCCTTGCACTATTGTGCAAGGGAGCCGGCATTGGCCCTAGGCAGCACATTGTGCACCAGTGCGGGTAAATGACAAGAATGTGCCATATATTATTAAGTATGGCACATTCCTGCCCTTTCTCTATCACACAGTGCAGCAAAGGGACTTATGCTGTGTGGTTATTTGTTAAATATACCCCCATTTGTCTAGAAAATCCTTAGAGAGGATTGAGTGGAGTTACTGTGTAAGCCACACATATGGTGGAAGAGGAGGAAAGGGCTAATTGCAGCCTATATGCTGCATACATATGATTTCCACTGCCAATGAATTATGCTCTCATTATGAGTCTTCAACAGCATGATCCAGCGGAAGCGTACTTATCACTAATGTTTTTGTCTTATCTACTTAATCTACACTTATTTAATCCTCCAACAATATGGGCCCTTTACAATTAGATGACCAATTCAATCTTATTTACCAAAGAGGCAATGATCCTCTTATAAATTTTGGCGCCACTGATGGGAGGGGTGGAAATTACACTAACTAAACTCACTGATAGCTGTCCAATGAGGACCATTAATTGACAGCCAACTCTCAATTCAGAAATTAAATTTAGATACATCACTCTCAAAACCATACTGTAGATATAAAGAATATCAACTGGAAGTGCCAACCTCCTAAAGAAGTTAGGACGAGTAAGATTTATACTAACCAATCACTGCAGTCGCTACACAGAATAAAAGAAGCAACACCTGATGTTATGTCAGGGCTTGTTGACTCTCTGTACAATGCATCTAAATCATCAATAGGAGTCAACAATACTCAAATAGTAGACTCAGACAAATGTTAAAATATCGATTATTGCAATAAGGATGCAAAGATTGTAATACTCAGCAATTATTTCAGCAGCTCAGTCACAAATATAACAGCTTTAATGACAATACCAATCATTTAAGAAGGTGTTTCAAATGAAGAATAGCCACAGAATTTACAGAGTTCGACTAACATATAGGCAGAAGGATGGCTCGTAGACTAACAGCTAAATTTTTAAGGGAATGGAAAGAATCCATTAAGGCCTACTAAGGGCTAGTGCATTAGCATAAAGATTCAAAGAAAGTTTTGCATAAAGTTCAGTCTATATGCCACTGACTGTAGCATCTGCGAGACAATCCAAAGTTAGCAAAGAGTTAAAAAATTAAATAGCATCCAAACCCATCTAAGTCCGTAATGCAATGTAGCATGCCTCTGAAGAAAGAAGTCTGTGTAGTGTCTGTGTAAAAAGCAAAAGAAATCTGCACGTCTTCGGTGCCCCTCCTTTTGGATTTCTTCTTTTATAAGTTCTTTGGTAAAGTCCTAGTAGCGTAACATCACAACACCATCAGAAGACCATCACATGGTCATTTCATGTCACCTACAAAGATTGAAATATCAAGCTAATTTTTCATGCTTGTCATGAGAAACAAAACTTTGCATTTTCACATAGGATCAACCTTGCAAAAAACAAATGCAAAGTTGCAGTTTACTGTCACAGCTCAAATTCTGTTCCCACAGGGACATTACACTGTGAGCCTTCGAAGAGTAATGAAAATATGTCAAGGAACAGGAGTATACAGAGCAAACAAGTTACATTACACTTGCAAAGAACAATCCATTGTATTAAATTTGGGGAAAGGTAAATACCAGTGAAATAGCATCTTAAAGAAGAAAGGCCTTTAAGTTAGCATTGAATGGTTAAATCAAATGAGCTTTAACTCTACCTTAAATGTAATGAAATTTTTAAAAAATTACATAAAAATGTATACATTTTCACAAGTATTTTAATATGAAATGTTTAATGCTAAAATATCCTACTTACTCAAATGTTTTACATTAATCTCATAAATGCACATTTTCCAAATTTCAAAAAGTTTGAATTTTTTGGGAATGTTTTCATATTCCATAACATCTCTAATAATATTTGCACCCATTTTTCTAAATGATGCATATTAACAATAGGCACCACATCACTAAGCCATTTCATTTTAGCAAAAACCTCCATTTATAAGCATTAGTTTCATTTGTACAACTTTGTTTCTATGTATTATTATTATTCTACGTATGTTTTCTTCATCTAATTTTTAAAAGTATATTTTTAAGATGATTCTACTACACTAGTCTCTGTTTCATGTATCCCTATCTATTGTGTGTAATAAAAAAGTTCAAACTTTGTGTGTAATCTAGCTATACATTTGTTGTGTATTATAATTTTCAAAATCTCACTGTATCAATCATCGGCCTAGGTTTGTCAGTAGAGAGGTTTATACTTGAAACATTTTGCAAAGCCTGAGAGGATAATTTTAACAACTGTGGACTTGCTAACCCTTATTCTCATGGCTGTGGACAGGGACATATTTATTCGAGGGGTTCAGCATCCACATATATTTTACAAGGAGAAGCCCCCAGAGGCTAGAGGGCATTTTCTTCTTTAATACAAGGGCATTTGTAGGGGGGAGGTAACCCCCAAGCTCATGGGGTCCTTCAGAGAGAGTTGGAAAGAACTACTGGTAGCAAATGTAAATTAGGAACAAGTGATATATTTCTGTGATATGCCCATATTTATAAGTTTTGTTGTGCCTAAGCCAGGATCAGAGTTCAAAGTTCCAGACTCTGTGATTAACAAAATAGTCATTAATCTGGCCTTTACATCTAGAAAAAAACATAACCATTGAGCTGCAACGAGTGCAATGAGCCAATCAATTATCAGAGGATAGGTGCAAAAGCTGCTGAAAGCCAATGAAAACTGTGTTGAAAAAGCTGCCCTTCCAAGTTCATAGAGCGTGTTTTCTCTAATACCAACAACAAAGTATTGGGGTGAGAAACACAGCGCGTACAGAAGGTTACATCATGCAAGGAGCAGTAAAGGGAAACAGCTTTTACAACATGGCCATTTTTTTTTACAGAGGTTTATATAGTGCGAACTTGACCCGAATCGGGTATCAGAGTGCTTTACATAGCACCAGTTGCATTACATGAGGACACATTCATTTTGTTAGGCACGGCACATTACCTTTACAATGCGTCCATTGCAACACATATGCCTTTACCATGCTTGTCTTTACTATGCAATATTTTACCACAAATATGCCTTTACCACGTATGCTTTTAAAACAAAAATGTAAGAATTTTGCAGGTAAGTGCACTATGTATATATATATATATATATACATATATATAGAAAAGCGATAGTATCCCTGCACCTCCACAGCAATGGCGAACAGAGACGCGGACCCAGCGAAATTAGGTTAGATGGAGTTTATTGTTCTTTAACCTCGAACCTGACGCGTTTCGGGCTACGAAAGCCCTTGCTCACAAGTCAGTTTGAAGCATGCTCATCATTGTTTTTAAATACTTCACCGTGATTAGAGTGCTGACATCACATGATGTATAAACATAGAAGACACACTGCAAAACGTAACTGTTGTTAATAGTCTGCTTTCTAACATGGACTGCTTAAATGCGTAAATGCTGATTCTGGAGTCAATTCATTAGATAACACAATTGTACAGTACTAATAATGTATATAAATAGTTCTAAAACCTATAAATAATATTAATAAATAGAGTTTTTATAAAATGTCTATATAAAAACACCTTTAGTAACAATTGTATATATCGTGATTTAAAACCAAAAGATTTGTTAAAACAATGCAACAATTTCAATTGGTTAGAACTAAGTTTCAAAAATTGAAAATATCCTCATGACTCCATGTTTTATATAACTGCTTCAATGCTGCATATTTGTTGCCCATTTAGTTTATCTGTCAACAGACCAATCGTAGCAGTGTCATTTATACGGATAAAAAGTGCTAATAAACTGATCCAAAGTGGATCGTCATAAAGTGCTAGTGCAAAAATAGAAATGTGCCAAATACATAATCAATAATATGTGTAAGCAACCCTAAAAAACATCAAGGTAAAAGACAGTTAAAAACCCACATTCAACAAAGTTAAAAACCGGGCTAAAATCTGACTAAAACCAGTAGATGCTTTCAATAATATATACGTAGTGGAAAAAACAAACAATCATGTTTGGCTATCTTGGAAGAACTGTACATTGTCTGAAATAGAAGATGAATATCGACATTACACAAACTTTAATAACTCAATAAGTGAATAAGAGACTGCACAACTCACTGTGTGCCTAAAATCAATTGTCAAGCCACGTGTAGCTATCGTAAGACCCAATGTAAGTTACAGAAAATGATACATTTCATCTGTATTGTTTAATCCATTGGGAGTCTTACTGTCAAATTCTATAATCATTTTGGATTCTAGTTGTCTTAGTCTCTTCTCTCTATTGCCTCCCCGTCGTAATTTGGGTACATTCGCCACTACAAAATATTTTAGACAGTTTAAATCATTGTTGTGCACCAGCTTAAAATGCCTAGCCACTGGGTAAGATGAATCGTTGTTAACTATGGCACGTAGGTGTTGTAGGATTCTGACGTGCACCTGCAGCTTCGTGCTTCCCACATATCTGAGACCACAGGTGCACGTCAGAACATACACTGCAAACTCTGTCTTGCAGTTGAATCTACCCAAAATTTTAGTAGTGTAGGGGCTAAAGGGAGTAGAGTATGAGTCGGTATTCACTCCAAATCTACATGCTCTACACGAAGAACACTTAACAAACCCTTGCTTGGGTTGTAACCAGTGCTTTGCAACCGCAAGTTCTGGAAATGGTTTCGCGATCTGAGTTTTCATGGAAGGGCCCTTCCTATGAGTGATCGTAGGTCGTGAAGATAACATGGGGGCTAGAACCCCATCAGTCAGAACAATTTGCCAGTTTCGTTTGACAATTGACCTGATCTGTCTTTCTTGTCTGTTAAATGTTGTAATCAATCTTGGAGCGTTGTTTACGGTATCAATGGCCACCAGTTGGTCTTTAGGGGATAGAAGTGTTGTTCTCGGTATTGTTTCTACTTTACCAACTGCTTCATTGAGGATTTTATCATTGTATCCTCTCATGCGGAATCTGCTTAGTGCTTCCTGTTTACATATTTCGTAGTCTTCAGGAGTACTACAGATACGTTTAAGGCGTGTAAGCTCCCCTAGGGGTATGCTTGTGATGGTGTGGTGTGGATGTGCGCTGCTGGCGTGTAAAGTGGTGTTCCCTGCTGTTGTTTTCCTATGTAGGGAGGTGGCCAGCTGGTTATTTTTGACATAAATTTTTACATCTAAGAAATCAATTTGCGTCTTGCTCAAATGTGATGTAAACTTAAGATTATAGCTGTTACAATTGATTTTGTCAATAAAATCCTTTGCACTTTTTTCATCCCCTTTCCAAATGATAAAAACATCATCAATATACCGCCACCACTGAATCACATGGGTACGGTATTCATCTTGGAATAAGCATTTGAGGACCTGCTCTTCCCACCAACCTACATGCAAACATGCATAGCTGGGGGAAAAGCAGGCCCCCATAGCTACGCCTCTCTTCTGTATAAACACTTCATTACCAAATAAAAAGAAGTTGTTAAACAAACACCACGAAGCAAGGTCTACCAACATTTTGTTGTGATTATACATTTCTAATGGTCTTTTTCCCAAAAAATGTGCTAGGGCGTTTAGGCCTATTTTGTGTTCAATACTGGTATAGAGCGACTCTATATCCAATGAAATGTTTAATGCTAAAATATCCTACTTACTCAAATGTTTTACATTAATCTCATAAATGCACATTTTCCAAATTTCAAAAAGTTTGAATTTTTTGGGAATGTTTTCATATTCCATAACATCTCTAATAATATTTGCACCCATTTTTCTAAATGATGCATATTAACAATAGGCACCACATCACTAAGCCATTTCATTTTAGCAAAAACCTCCATTTATAAGCATTAGTTTCATTTGTACAACTTTGTTTCTATGTATTATTATTATTCTACGTATGTTTTCTTCATCTAATTTTTAAAAGTATATTTTTAAGATGATTCTACTACACTAGTCTCTGTTTCATGTATCCCTATCTATTGTGTGTAATAAAAAAGTTCAAACTTTGTGTGTAATCTAGCTATACATTTGTTGTGTATTATAATTTTCAAAATCTCACTGTATCAATCATCGGCCTAGGTTTGTCAGTAGAGAGGTTTATACTTGAAACATTTTGCAAAGCCTGAGAGGATAATTTTAACAACTGTGGACTTGCTAACCCTTATTCTCATGGCTGTGGACAGGGACATATTTATTCGAGGGGTTCAGCATCCACATATATTTTACAAGGAGAAGCCCCCAGAGGCTAGAGGGCATTTTCTTCTTTAATACAAGGGCATTTGTAGGGGGGAGGTAACCCCCAAGCTCATGGGGTCCTTCAGAGAGAGTTGGAAAGAACTAATGGTAGCAAATGTAAATTAGGAACAAGTGATATATTTCTGTGATATGCCCATATTTATAAGTTTTGTTGTGCCTAAGCCAGGATCAGAGTTCAAAGTTCCAGACTCTGTGATTAACAAAATAGTCATTAATCTGGCCTTTACATCTAGAAAAAAACATAACCATTGAGCTGCAACGAGTGCAATGAGCCAATCAATTATCAGAGGATAGGTGCAAAAGCTGCTGAAAGCCAATGAAAACTGTGTTGAAAAAGCTGCCCTTCCAAGTTCATAGAGCGTGTTTTCTCTAATACCAACAACAAAGTATTGGGGTGAGAAACACAGCGCGTACAGAAGGTTACATCATGCAAGGAGCAGTAAAGGGAAACAGCTTTTACAACATGGCCATTTTTTTTTACAGAGGTTTATATAGTGCGAACTTGACCCGAATCGGGTATCAGAGTGCTTTACATAGCACCAGTTGCATTACATGAGGACACATTCATTTTGTTAGGCACGGCACATTACCTTTACAATGCGTCCATTGCAACACATATGCCTTTACCATGCTTGTCTTTACTATGCAATATTTTACCACAAATATGCCTTTACCACGTATGCTTTTAAAACAAAAATGTAAGAATTTTGCAGGTAAGTGCACTATGTATATATATATTCACTGAAAAAACCATAGGTTTCACACATGTTATAGTTAGTGGAAATTTTACTGATAAAAAACCAATGAAATTGCCCCGTTATAGTTAGCGCAGGCAACTATAACTCACGCGACCGCAATCCTCTGCTGATGACATATGTGTCTTTATGAAAAAAAAATATTTGTAATATATGTATAGCTAAAAATGTATGGAAGAAGACATGGGCAAATAAGTGTCTAAATACAGTATTAGCATCAGCAGAGGATTGTGGTCGCGTGAGTTATAGTTGCCTGCGCTAACTATAACGGGGCAATTTCATTGGTTTTTTATCAGTAAAATTTCCACTAACTATAACATGTGTGAAACCTATGGTTTTTTCAGTGAATTTGCAAGGTTTTTTAAATGCTAATTCCTAACTATAACGTGTGTGAAACCTATGGTTTTTTCAGTGAATTAGTACGGTTTTTTAAATGCTAAGTTTTTTTCCCTTATAATAAGCCCTGTACATTTGGTGGCCTACGGCCACCAAAAGCACAGGGGGTGGGGTAAGTGTGGATAGTGTTTTTTTCCATTGTAATAAGCCCAGCACATTTGGTGGCCTTCGGCCACCAAAAGCACAGGGGGTGGGGTAAGTGTGGATAGTGTTTTTTTTATTTTTATTTTTTTACCGTACGCTTACCGTAAGCGTACGGTAAGCGTACCCCGCGAAATTGCCGAAAAAAAAATAAAACCGTTTTTGCACTTGGGGGATGTTTGGGGACTCCCTCAACATGACTATGTGGGAGGGAGTTGTCAAAACAGCCCCTTTACATGTTTTTGGGCTTCCGATTTTAAAAATCTCTCTCAGTGCGAGAGACAAAATGGCGGCCGCCGCTTCCTGGTTTCGGCCGATTCGAATGTTTACTAAGATCTAAGAGCCAATCAGAATCGCGCTCGCGCACGCCACCGTACGCTTACCGTAAGCGTACGGTAAGCGTACCGTAAGCTGGCTCAGATATATATATTGATTTAAAGGCTATTTTCTCAGAATCTACTGAACAGATTTACACCAAACCTACAAAAGGCACTTCCTTGACCTAGGGACTACCTCTCTGCCAAATTTTGAGTAATTCTGTTCAGCCATTCGGGCTGTAGCTCGTTCTAAAGGTCCTATGGAAAAATGCATGGGAAAAACGCGTTTTGGGACCCCCCTTTTATCTCAGCCCCCGCTTGACGAATCCCCCCGAGACTTTCAGGGTAGGAGCGGAGCGTAGCGCCCCACCTATTTTGAGAAATTCGCGAGGATTCGTCGACCGGCGCCAAAGTTATTCAAAATAGAATGTTGAGGTTTTCCTATGGAAACGTGGTCCTAACTATAACTACCTACTGGCTATCGCCAGTAGGTAATATATATACATATATATATATATATATATATATATATATATATATATATATATATATATATATATATATCCAAAAGCAAAACAGCTCCTACTGGAACGCTGGGATCCTCGAAGGGTGGCGTATGCTCCGGTGGAGCGATCCGGAAAGGCAATCCAAAGATACAAAAGTCTCGTAAATACGCTCTCAGGAAGGAAAGGCAAACACAGTATTCCCAATAACCAGTTTAATGCACACGACGCGTTTTGGCAAAAGCCTTGTTCACGTGTGAGGTGCTGTCAGAATCACACACTGATAAAGTTTGTCACGTTCCAAAAGAGAAATAAACATAGGACAATTTACACAGTGTAGAATACAAGCACGGCGGCCATTATTGAATGGGTAAAATACCCTACTGTGTATAAGGAAACAAAACCATCCCCTGGCATAAGGTTCAGATATATTCAAAATTGTTCATTTATACAGAGACCGAACCAACTAAATGTGGCCTGGGGAAGGAAAAACCAAATTAAAAGACAATGAATATGCACATGTGTTGAAAGTATTCAATTGCAACTAATAAAGCCCAGGTAGGTATGCAAGGCTGGACGTGGTGTTCACATAGTGTGCCTCAATTAAACATATAACCTCTGTACAATGTTCTGCAAAATAACGAAGTAGGTACATGAATGTACCACTCGAAACCAGATAAGGCAAATGTATGTGGCCGAACATGACAGAAGTGATAACAAATTAAATACAAGGTATGTATAGTTGTCGAATACAGTCCATGACTTATGTGGTAAAGTACGTGGTAATGCAAAAGTAGACACCTAGTGTGTAAAAGTGTGACAGGGCCAGTCCATGTTTACAAGATTCTGACAGCACCTCACACGTGAACAAGGCATTAAACTGGTTATTGGGAATACTGTGTTTGCCTTTCCTTCCTGAGAGCGTATTTACGGGACTTTTGTATCTTTGGATATATATATATATATATATATATATATATATATATATATATTAACTTAAAAAGCCATAGGTTTTACACATGTTATAGTTAGGTGGACATTTCACTCGTAAAAAACCAATGAAATTCCCCCGTTATAGTTAGTTCAGATAACTATAACTCGTGCGCCTGCAATCCAGTGCTCATGACACATATTTCATCACTCATGACATGGTCAGTGGCATCACTCATGACATCACTGATGACATCGGTCGCACGAGTTATAGTTATCTGAACTAACTATAACGGTGGAATTTCATTAGTTTTTTACTAGTGAAATGTCCACCTAACTATAACATGCGTGAAACCTATGGTTTTTTAAGGGAATTTGCAAGGTTTTTAAAATGCTAATTCCTAACTATAACGTGTGTGAAACCTATGGTTTTTTAAGTGAATTTGTACGTTTTTTTAAATGCTAATTTTTATTTATTTATTTATTTTTTGGGTTTTTCACCGTGCGCGCACCCCGCGATTTAAAAAAAAAAAAAAAAAAAATGTTTTTTCACCCTTCGGGGTCCTTTAGGGACCCCTTGACAAAGGCTAGGGGGTCAGGAACTCTCTACTCTGCCCCCTTTTCACGTTTGCCACCTCTCTTTTTCACTCAACATTGACTGATATGTAACCACCAATCAGAATTACGCTCGCGCACGTTAGGGTGCGCGCACGGTGCACGGCTATAGATTTTATGTGCTTTAACTGCAATTTTCTCAGGAACTACTCAACAGATTGACTCCATATATGCAAAAGGCACTTCCCTGACCTGAGGACTACCTGTCTGCCAAATTTCAAGTAATTCTGTTCAGCTGTTCGGGCTGTACCTTCGACTAAAGGTCCTATGGGAAAATGCATGGGGAAAACGCGTTTTGGAACCCCCCTTTTTTCTCAGCCCCCGCTTGACGAATCACCCCGAGACTTTCAAGGTAGGAGCTGAACGGAGCGCCCCATTAGTTTTGAAAATTTCGCGAGGATTCGTCAACCGGCGCCAAAGTTATTCAAAATAGAATTTTCAGATTTCCTATGGAAACACGATCCTAACTATAACTATCTACTGGCGACCGCCAGTAGATAATATATATATTTATATATAAACGTTGTTTGTGCCAATAAACCGCATTTGAAGAGCGAACTCGAGTGGGCTGGAGTCTATCCATGCTGCGAGGCAGGCGTGTGGGAGTGATATATATATATATATATATATATATATATATATATATATATATATATATATATATATATATATATATATATATATATATATCAATGCTCTTGAGGTTTGCCACACATGTAGGAAGCACTCGGACAGCAGGTAAAGTTAACCTCTCAACCTTTAATTATCGGTACAGACGGACTTGACATGCAAGAAAACGAGCAGTCCCAACGCTTTGCCTTACGCATTTCGAGTTAATCTCTTCTTCAGAGGCTGGACGTCGACGGCCGCAACCGCGGACACTCCCCCACACAATTATATTGGCACTATGACACACCCAAAGTAAAGTAAGATGTTTCTAAAATGGTGGCTAAGCGTTGGGACTGCTCGTTTTCTTGCATGTCAAGTCCGTCTGTACCGATAATTAAAGGTTGAGAGGTTAACCTTACCTGCTGTCAGAGTGCTTCCTACATGTGTGGCAAACCTCAAGAGCATTGATCTATAGGCGGCAGCCCAGCCGCTAGGAATGCACCACCCTACGAAGAATGGGGGCCGCTGAGGACTTGTCTTTACTCGTCTTCCTGTGGGACAACAGGCTGTGGATTAGGACGAACTGGCAAGCGAGGAGCTCATGCGGAGCCTTGACAAATGGCAGATAAATAAAGCACTGATTCACGGCGAAGTAAGTGGACTCTCATTCCCATAAGGCAGCAAACATGGAACCCATTTGGGCGGCCCATCGAGGGCGTGTCATAGTGCCAATATAATTGTGGGGGAGTGTCCGCGGTTGCGGCCGTCGACGTCCAGCCTCTGAAGAAGAGATTAACTCAAAACGCGTAAGGCAAAGCGTTGGGACTGCTCGTTTTCTTGCATGTCAAGTCCGTCTGTACCGATAATTAAAGGTTGAGAGGTTAACCTTACCTGCTGTCCGAGTGCTTCCTACATGTGTGGCAAACCTCAAGAGCATTGATATATATATATATATATATATATATATATATATATTCAGTGAAAAAACCATAGGTTTCACACACGTTATAGTTAGCTGGACATTTCACTCGTAAAAAACCAATGAAATTCCCCCGTTATAGTTAGTTAAGCTAACTATAACTCGCGCACCCGCAATCCACTGCTGATGACGTCACATATTACATCACTCATGACATGGTCAGTGACATCACTCATGACATCACTGATGACATCTCAAATGACATCACTGATGACATCATCCTTGTGACAGAGTGGCAGACCTCCTCTCACCCTAATATAACCTTTGAAACACACATTCAAAAATGTCCAGCTAACTATAACATGTGTGAAACCTATGGTTTTTTCACTGAATTTGCAAGGTTTTTTAAATGCTAATTCCTAACTATAACGTGTGTGAAACCCATGGTTTTTTCACTGAATTTGCAAGGTTTTTTAAATGCTAATTCCTAACTATAACGTGTGTGAAACCCATGGTTTTTTCAGTGAATTTGTATGGTTTTTTAAATGCTAATTCTTACCTATAACGTGTGTGAAACCCATGTTTTTTTCAGTGATTTTGTATGCTTTTTAAATACAAATTCTTATATTAAACGTGTTATTTTTTTTTTTTTTGCAAGGTTTTTTACATCTTTTTATTTTTACTTTATATTCTCTTTAAACACTATGCTTAAATTTTAAAAGTTCTGCAATATATTATTTTTTCACATTTTTTTTTTACCAAACAGGTAAGATATATTAGTATAACATAGTGATTCTTTTTTTCCAATTTTTTTTTTTTTTTTTTTACGTGCGCGTACGGTAAGCTTACGGTAAGCGTACGTTTTGCGTAATGTACGTAATATTTCTACTCTTTTTGCGTATGGTTACGCAATTTACGTAGACGTGCGTGCTGCTTGACTTTTCTAACCTAACAGCAAATCCATAGTAATGTTCTTTAGTAACACATTTTTCTGTACCAATACAAAACATGCTTCTATAAATTTACACATACAGCCTAGTTTTTAGTGTAGAATGGTATGAAACAGCCAATGAGTTCTTTTTAATTTAAAAAAATATGTATGCCTCCATTTCCAAACTGTCTTTCATTTCTTTTTCCCAACCCTTTTCCAAAAGTACCCTTCCCCCAACTTGACTTCTGCCTGCTACCATAGCAACAGCTCATGGAACACTGCTGTGTGGAGTCAGGTCAGAAGTTCACCACACAATGTTTCATTTCCAAACAGCAAGAGTGCTTGACTTTTCTAACCTAACAGCAAATCCATAGTAATGTTCTTTGGTAACACATTTTTCTGTACCAATACAAAACATGCTTCTATAAATTTACACATACAGCCTAGTTTTTAGTGTAGAATGGTATGAAACAGCCAATGAGTTCTTTTTAATTTAAATAAATATGTATGCCTCCATTTCCAAACTGTCTTTCATTTCTTTTTCCCATTCTACTGAAATACACCTCCTGAGTGCATCCAGATCTCCTTGAAAGATGTTCACAGTGTGGATTGTAGGGCACAGCTATGTCTTCTGGAGTGAAAAGTATGCAGAGAAAACAGGTATGGTGAGAGACCTTGCTTTGCCAAATGTAGACATTAAATGGATTGGTCAGAGAGGGTTAAAGTGGCACCAATTGATGCCATTGGTGAAATCCTTCATGCAAATCCAACACCCTGACCTCATAATTGTGCACTGTGGTGGCAATGACCTAGGCACTTTGACTGGGGTAGGTCTGGAAATGCTTATGAAGGACACCTTTGTGCAAATGATGTCGCTTTTTCCTCAATCTGCCTTTGTATATTCTAACTAGGCCTGGGCGAAGCACTACGCTACGCTCGCGTAGTTTGCGAAGTTCGCGCTACTTCGCACTACGCGAACTGCACGTAGCACAGTGCGAACACGCGTAGCGTAGTGTTGCGTAGTGCTGCGGTCATTTTTTGCTTGCTCGCGGTCCTCAACGTCAAGTTGGCGACCGCGAGCAAGCAAAATGACATCCTGGCGAGACTTTTTCCTTGTTCGCGATCGCGAGCATGGAAAATAAACCTCCCGGCGAGATTCACAACGCGAGAAGGTCAGGTTTCTCATTGCGACCTGCTCCTCCCACCAGCCCATATGCAAATTAGCATAGCTGGGGGCGAAGCAGGTGCCCATTGCTGTACCGCAGATCTGATGGTACAGCTGGTCATTGAAGAGGAAAAAATTATTCTTCAAACAAGTAGAGATCATGGAGAGCAGCATTTGAGTGTGTGACCAGAGTTTAATTGGTTGATTGCCCAAAAAGTGCTTAACAGCTTGGAGGCCGTCCTCATGTCTAATGCTGGTATACACGGTGGTCAAGGACAGTCATCAGAGAGAATGGGAGGATAATGTGCTACTTTGGAGTCGCTATATCGATGACCTTTTTATTATATGGAAGGGGTCGGAGATAGCAGCGCAAGACTTCATTAAGAGGCTGCAAATCAACAACCTGAACCTTAGCTTCACTAGTTCGATCAGCAAAACCGAGGTAAATTTTCTAGATCTCACGATCTACATCAGTGAGGGTAAACTACAAACCAAATTATTCAGAAAACCTACCTCGACTAACACACTGCTACATGCTAAGAGTTTTCATCCCTACAGCCTTATCAAAAGCATCCCGTACGGGGAGAGTATTAGAACTATCCGAAACTGCAGTGAGAGGCCGGTTATTGAACAAGAGCTTTCGTGTCTGCAAAACCGTTTTAAAGCTAGAGGTTATGCAACAGAGGTGATTGAGCAAGCGATTACGAGAGCCAAAAAGAGGACTAGAGAGGATATACTGTTTAATGAGAGCCGTGGTCAAATCAACCGTAAAAGAGGCAACAATAATGAAATACGGATGATTACCACGTTTAACAAAAGCCACAAACAGATCAGGGGTATTCTCTCTAAACATTGGCATCTAATCTGCAATGACCCTTTATTGGGGAAACTTGTACAGAAAAGACCATTGTTGTCTTTTAGGAAGGCACGCTCTTTCAAACAGAGGCTGGTGTCTAATATGATTACAGGCTTCATAAAATGCAACAAATGTAAGGCCTGCAGCCATGGCAAAAACACTACTTCTTACACATTAAGCCTCTCTAAAAGAATTAAAAAAATAAAGGGGAGCCTTTCCTGTAAGACGGATTATGCTGTCTACGTCCTGCAATGCCCTTGTGGCTTGCAGTACGTGGGCAGCACAATTCATCCTGCCCACAAGAGGATCCTACAGCATCTGAGGGCCATCAAGAATGGGGACAGGTCATATCCCGTGGCTCGCCACTTTGAGTCTCATCATGAGAAGAATGTGAAAGGACTTTCTTACTTTGTCATTGATTGTGTACCGCTAAATGTGAGAGGGGGCAATAGAGAAAGGAAATTGAGGAGACTTGAGTCAACCTACATCTTGGCACTCAATACCCGTACCCCCACAGGTCTCAATATCGAGGAAGACCTAATTACACATCTGTAATAGGACTTGTCTAATAGTCATATGAAATGGCAGCAGCAATCCCCCTCGACAGTGTTTTAAAAATTGTTTTTTGTTACTTTTTGGTTATGTTTTTTATGGTGTGCACACATACAATCTCTCTTGTTATGAAAAATTCTTGTTATAGTTTTTAGTTTATAGCAAGATATGTCCAACGTGTGATTTTGTTAGAAGTATAATCAATGACTGCCCACTTGGGCTTAATTGTTAAGCTTGTTACGTATGCGAATTGTAAATGTACGAACTCTTGAAGAATGACAGGCTGGTGTTGCTAATAACAACCTCAGGGGTATGCGCGGTATACGTGATGTTGACGTTACGATGATTACTGCCATTATTATTGTAATAATTTGGAAAGATTAGGGCACCTGCCGGCGATTATTCCCTTGAGGAGGCACGATATGAAATATGCCACTATATTGTATTAATTGAATAATATTATGTTCTGTATGTTTACCTGGGCACTAGCAAGCCAAGAGTTTTCGTTCCGTTGGACTACGAGTCTGTTTTCTAATGCACTGGAGTTGTAGTCATATCATGTGACGTGTCACGAGCACAAGAAATTATGTAAATAAGGAACTCGAGTTCAGTTGAATTGTTGGTGATCAAGCCTGCTGGGCAGGCGAAACGCGTACAAATCGGCTGATTTAATAAAACTTTATCGAGCCCAGACACGGCGTCGTCATCCTTTGGCTGCTGGCAGAGGACTGGTTGATAGTATGCGGACTTTGCTGGAGTAGTTCGCTTAAGACGACGCACCCTCTGGTCTGGCGTGCGGCGGCAGTTACTCGAGTGAGGAGGAGCAATATATATATATATATATATAAAATCTACTGGCAGTCGCCAGTAGATAGTTATAGTTAGGACCTATTTTCCATAGGAAATCCGCAACATTCTATTTGGAATAACGTTGGCGCCGGTTGATGAATCCTCGCGAAATTTTCCAAACTTTTGGCCAGCTCCACTACGCTCCTACCCTGAAAGTTTTGCGGTGATCCGTCAAGCGGGGGCCAAGAAAAAAGGGGGGTCCTAAAACGCGTTTTCCCCATGCAATTTCCCATAGGATCTGTTGTCGCAGCTACAGCCCGAAACGCTGAACGGAATGACAACAAATTTGGCAAAGAGGTAGTCCTCAGTTCGGATTCGTGCCTTTTGCATAGATGGTGTGAATCCGTTCAGTAGTTCCTGAGAAAATTAGGGTAAAAAAGTTAGTGATATCTATGGCCGCGGAGGATCCATGGACCATACACGCACCGTACGCGCACCCTCCTCGAACCGAGCTCGCACCCTCCCGATCGCGCGCTGAATGCTAATTGGCTGTCGAGTGTCTCTCTACATCCGAAACCAGGAACTGTTGGCGGCCATTTTCTGCCTCTGTAGAAGCGAGGCTGAAGAAGCAAGGGTAATAAGTGTGTAAAACTTATAAAGGGGGCAGAGTGGAAATACTCTGACCCTCTAGAGGTGCTTAGGGGGTCCCAGAAGAACCCCCTGGGGCCCCCCTTTTTAAAAAAAAAAAACAGCGAAATGCGCGCATGGTGCGTGCATCCTATCGCGTTGGATGCACGGATCCTCTCGCGGTGGGTTCGCGGATCCAAGGGAAAAAAAATGAAATTGTTGGGAGATAAAGATTAAGCTTAAGTGTTTTGTTCTTGAGTGGCTCTAAAAAGAGCCGTTGTGTTCATTGAGAGTTTTTGGTACTTATAAGTAAGTACCTATACAGAGTCTAAAGTTGTTGAGGAAGACTCTGTTTCCTTCATCAGTAAAGTGTACTCCATCTCTCCTATACATCTCTTGCCTATGAAAGCGCAGATTGTTATTGTAAATGGACCCCATTCTGTACTCTCAGAGAAAAGCAGAAACAGATTTATTCACATGTTTCCTAGCTTTCTCAATCTGTGGACAAAAATGATCGGACCAGTTCCATTTCTGCCTTTGGCATATGTTAGAGTTCACAACGGCAGTTTTAGGGAATAGTGAAATCAGTTCTGCAAAGGTGTCCTTCATAAGCATTTCCAGACCTACCCCAGTCAAAGTGCCTAAGTCATTGCCACCACAGTGCACTATTATGAGGTCAGGGTGTTGGATTTGCATGAAGGATTTCACCAGTGGCATCAATTGGTGACACTTTAACCCTCTCTGTCCAATCCATTTAATGTCTACATTTGGCAAACCTAGGTCTTTGTGAATGCCTTTGTTTTCTGCATACCTTTGGCTCCAGAAAATGTAGCTGTGTCCCACAATCCACACTGTAAGCGTCTTGTAAGGAGGTCTGGATGCACTCAGATGGTCTCTGTAAATGAAATGGCAGTTTGGAAAGTAAGATGTTTCTAAAATGGTGGCTAAGATGCAATTTTGAAAAAAGACAAGAAATCTTTGATTGTTTATCAACCTTCTACACTGAAAGGTAGGGTGCATATTTCTGTTTTTTAAAAGCATGATTCTTATTGATTAACAAAAACTGATTGTAAGGAACATTATATATGATTAGCTGATATGTTGAGAAGTCAAGCACACTTGCTGTTTTGATTAGCAACATTGTGTGTGCTGAACTAGTGACCTGTGTGCTCAGTACAGTGTTCCTTGACCTGTTTCTATGGTAACGGGCAGAACGCAGATTGGCGGAAGAGTTGAAGTTTATGTCATTTGGAAAGGGTTGAAATGTTTAACCAATAGAAATGTGTGTTTGCTTTTGAATTTATGTGGGAAGGAATGTGATTTGATGTTTACATGTATATGTGTGGAAAATGAGAGGGAAAATTTGCCATTCTTTGGTTCTGCTGACACAGTGCAGAGATTCTGTGAAAATCTGGTGTGTGACTGATATCTGGTGTGTGAATGATATACTTCTTAATCTACAAAACATCTTGAAAGGTGAGTTATGTAATTGTGAGGGGATGTTTGTAGACTATTTTTATTTTAATCAGACTAATTTATTTCTTCTGCTAAAGTGTAGGGAGTACTTTTTTTTCTCTACAATCTTATTGACAGTGTGTGTGCATGTAGAAACCATTTTGTGATAAGATTTGTTTTTTTCATGTGTTTGTAGACAGATGACTGTGCAGTTTTTATATTTTGGTAGAATTAGAAACCAGTCATTGTTTATGAATTTGTGAAATGAGTTATGTTTCTGCAGTCAAATGTAGTACTCCTTGTAGATGAAGAAATGTGTTTTGGTATAGTGCAAGGGACAGTGTTGTTTGTCTAGAATCACACAGAGAGCCTGTGTGCATTTGGGAACCACTGTGAGAGAATCATTTAGTAATATCTTGTATTTGCTGACAGATAACTCTTTTAAAACCTGTCATGTTGTCAAGTTTTAGTAGCATTAGAAGCCAGTCTTTGCTTATGCATTGATTAAATGAGTCAGGCAATGATACAAAAGTGCACTTTTGAAATATGCACATTGTGTGCAGTTCTCTTACCACTTCCATAGTAGTAAATAAGGTTTGGTAAACTCGTAGGAATAGTTGTTGTTGTCTAGAATCACACTGTGAGTCTGTGTGCATTTGGGAACCAATGTGAGAGAAGCATATGGTAACATTGTTTATTTGCTGACAGATAACTATTTTAAATCCTATCATGTTGTCAAGTTTTAGTAGCATAAGAAGCCAGTTATTCGTTAATTAAATGAGTCAGGCATTGACACTAAAGTGCAGTTGTGAAATATGTAGATTGTGTGCAGTTCCCTTACCACTTGCACTGTAGTGAATGAGTTTTGGTAAACTCCTAGGGATAGTGGTGCTTGTGTAGAATCACACTGTGAGTCTGTGTGCATTTGGGAACCACTGTGAGAGAAGCGTTTGATAACATCGTGTATTTGCTGACAGATATCTGTTTTATATCCTGTCATGTTGTCAAGTTTTAGTAGCATTAGAAGCCAGTCTTTGCTTATGCGTTGATTAAAAGAGTCAGGCATTGACACTAAAGTGCAGTCGTGAAATGTGTAGATTGTGTGCAGTTCCCTTACCTCTTCCACTGCAGTGAATGAGTTTTGGTAAACTCCTAGGGATAGTGGTGCTTGTCTTGAATCACACTGTGAGTCTGTGTACATTTGGGAACCACTGTGAGAGAAGCGTTTGGTAACATCGTGTATTTGCTGACAGATAACTGTTTTAAAACCTGTCATGTCGCCAAGTTTTAGTAGCATTAGAAGCCAGTCTTTGCTTATGCGTTGATTAAAAGAGTCAGGCATTGACACTAAAGTGCAGTCGTGAAATGTGTAGATTGTGTGCAGTTCCCTTACCTCTTCCACTGCAGTGAATGAGTTTTGGTAAACTCCTAGGGATGGTGGTTGTTGTCTAGAATCACACTGTGAGTCTATGTGCATTTGGGAACCAATGTGAGAGAAGCATATGGTAACATTGTTTATTTGCTGACAGATAACTATTTTAAATCCTATCATGTTGTCAAGTTTTAGTAGCATAAGAAGCCAGTTATTCGTTAATTAAATGAGTCAGGCATTGACACTAAAGTGCAGTTGTGAAATATGTAGATTGTGTGCAGTTCCCTTACCACTTGCACTGTAGTGAATGAGTTTTGGTAAACTCCTAGGGATAGTGGTGCTTGTGTAGAATCACACTGTGAGTCTGTGTGCATTTGGGAACCACTGTGAGAGAAGCGTTTGATAACATCGTGTATTTGCTGACAGATATCTGTTTTATATCCTGTCATGTTGTCAAGTTTTAGTAGCATTAGAAGCCAGTCTTTGCTTATGCGTTGATTAAAAGAGTCAGGCATTGACACTAAAGTGCAGTCGTGAAATGTGTAGATTGTGTGCAGTTCCCTTACCTCTTCCACTGCAGTGAATGAGTTTTGGTAAACTCCTAGGGATAGTGGTGCTTGTCTTGAATCACACTGTGAGTCTGTGTACATTTGGGAACCACTGTGAGAGAAGCGTTTGGTAACATCGTGTATTTGCTGACAGATAACTGTTTTAAAACCTGTCATGTCGCCAAGTTTTAGTAGCATTAGAAGCCAGTCTTTGCTTATGCGTTGATTAAAAGAGTCAGGCATTGACACTAAAGTGCAGTCGTGAAATGTGTAGATTGTGTGCAGTTCCCTTACCTCTTCCACTGCAGTGAATGAGTTTTGGTAAACTCCTAGGGATGGTGGTTGTTGTCTAGAATCACACTGTGAGTCTATGTGCATTTGGGAACCAATGTGAGAGAAGCATATGGTAACAGTGTTTATTTGCTGACAGATAACTATTTTAAATCCTGTCATGTTGTCAAGTTTTAGTAGCATTAGAAGCCAGTCATTGCTTATGCGTTGATTAAATGAGTCAGGCATTGACACTAAAGTGCAGTCGTGAAATATGTAGATTGTGTGCAGTTCCCTTACCTCTTCCACTGTAGTGAATGAGTTTTGGTAAACTCCTTGGGATAGTGGTGCTTGTCTAGAATCACACTGTGAGTCTGTGTGCATTTGGGAACCACTGTGAGAGAAGCGTTTGGTAACATTGTGTATTTGCTGACAGATAACTGTTATAAAACCTGTCATGTTGTCAAGGTTTAGTAGCATTAGAAGCCAGCGTTTGCTTATGCATTGATAAAATGAGTCATGCTTTGACACTAAAGTGCAGTACCATGTAGTATTGTCTTCACTGCACCAGAACTGAAAATTAAAATTTTTTACCCAGGCACTGTCCTAGAAGTAGTCTGATGATTTAGTCAGTTTCTAAGTACTTATGTTGTGAACCATTCATTACCAAATAGACTACTTCAAATGTCTATGCAGTATGCATGTAGTTCTCTAACCACCTACACAGTTGTTTTCACACCTTCAATTCCCTAGTCAGTATCCATACACTTCTAGGAAACACCCTGTCAGTCCCTTAGTAGTCTTCTAGTGACCCATTCAGCACCATGTAGTAATCCATTCACTGTGCCAAACCCAAACACTTATAAATTCACTAAGACACTCTCTTTACAGTACTCTAATGATTCAGTCACTGTCTAAGTATTCATGCACTGAGCCAGGCCTTAGCACAGGGACTGCTTAAAACTCCTATGCACTATGCATGCAGTCTTCTAACCATCTACAGACTTGTCTTTTACACTTTCAATTCCCTAGTCAGTATCCATATAGTCCAGCAAACATCCTGTAACTCCCTTTGCAATCTTCTAGTGACCCATTCAGTACCAAGTACTAATCCATTCCCTGTGCGAAAAGCCTACCACTTATAAATTCATCCAGGCAGTCTCCTTGCTGTAGTCTAATCATTCAGTCAGTACCCAAGTACTCATGCAGTGAGCTGGGCCTTAGCACATGGACTGCTTTAAATGCCTATCAAGTATGCATTCAGTTCTCTAATCATCTACACAGTTGTCTTTTGCATCTTCAATTCCCCAGTTAGTATTCATCTACTTCTAGCAAACACCCTGTTACTCACCCAGTGTGTCTCCTTTTAGTACTGTAATCATTCAGTCACTTAGCATGTAGTCTTTTAGTGAGGTAGGCTTTAGGTCAAGAACTGCTTCAAAGTAGTATGCACTATGTATGTAGTGTTTTAATCATCGTCACACTTGTGGTTCAGGGCTATAGTTTCTTAGTCTGTTTTTATATAAAATGTGTTTGTACACTAATGGAATACTGTAAATTTGAAAGTTGTTGATATACATTTATTGTTGATTCTTTTTTGCAGATACTGTTTTTCAACGTTCAAAGCGAGAAATTATGACAGAAAATTATTTGAAGAAACATCAACCACAAGTATTGAATGAACAAGATAATGTGGCCAAAAGGAAAAAAAATTCTGGTAAGATCACGATGCAATTTATTAAAAATGTTTGTAGGAGCAAACAGAATGTAGAGAATGCTGCAACTTCAGAAATTTTTTTAAGTAAGAAAAAAAATCAAAATAAGTGGAAAAGTAAAAAAGCAAATGTTCAGTCAAAGGAGATAAAGTGTGGTAAAAGAAGACAAAATCAGAATAAGGAATTACGCCAAAAAATATTTTACAAGAGAGTAGTGCATAATTTGCTGAAAGATGTGAAGAAATATAAAAAGAGAGCTTTATTTTATAAAAAGAAGAAGCATATTGAAAGCATTGTGGAAAAGGCTTTTGAAGTAAAAAGGAAACTGTTTATTTTACTGTTAAACAGAATTCGATCACTAGATAAACCAATATATGTAATGAAGGCCAAAAGTAGAAGGAAAAGAGTTATTAATAAAAAAGAAATTGTGATTTTTTTTGGGAGAATGGAAACACAGTTCTAGTCCAGAGCCTTTTTTTAATGAAGAGAGTTATTCACTAAGTGAAAAATTATTGTATGCAGGTGACACCAGTGGTAGAGGTTATGAGGTTAGTGATGGTTGTCCAATGGAGAAAGAGAAAATGGTTGAAAGAAATGCAGAAGAAGTGATAGCTGATGAAGTTTTAGGAGACGTGCTAAAAACCCTGTGTACACTTGAGATTGCAGTAGTGTTTGTAGTGTACGACAGGAATCTATTAAAAAATGATGTCGTTTTTTATGAGTCTATACTAAAAAAAGTGTAAAACAAAAGATTAAGCTGTTGCAATGACTAGACCCTTGCAGAGTGAGAAAACATACTGGTTTGCAAGGTCATTCTCTGGCTTGTCTTTCTAGGAAAGTTTGTGAAAGTGTTTTTCACCATTTCAGAATGCTGGCAGTACATCATACTCAAATGCGGAAGTTAGTGAGAAGGTTGTATTATGCAAAAAGTCCAGCACTAAAGTTAAGTGAGTTGAACAGTGCTCTTTTACGTGGGTCAGTTTCAGATGTGAGGCAGGTCTGTGAGGATATTGAGTTTTGTTACTTTGGGCCTCAGCAAGAGAGTGAAGAAACTGACACATTAGTAGAACAAAATGTTGAAGACAATGTAGAACCTGTAATTACAGAAAAATTTGAGTATGAAATCACAAAGTTTAAGGTAATTTCAGGTGAAAGACCAAATGTTTCTTGTATTTGTTGTCGGCGAAGTCACTATAAAAATCAGATTAGGGGTGTCAATCTGTATTTAAAAAGTGAAATAGAAGATAATGATAAGTGGATGGAATTTGCAACTTATTTGTTGGTAGAGGATTGTTTTGATTTGGGATGTGAGCAGCGTATTTGCAAATATTGTTATAATAAATTAGATAAGAATAAAATGCCTGCTAGAGCTGTTCATAATAACCTAGAGTTGGTTGCTATTCCTCCAGAGCTGATAGATTTAAATACGTATGAGTCTATTCTGATACAATGTGTTCACCCGTTTCAGGCTATTGTTCGTATGGAGCCCAAAACAAGTAAATTACCTCCATCAGAGTTGCAGAGAGGATTGAAAGGAAGAGTTGTGTATTTACCATTAGATTTAAGGAAAAATGTTGAAACTATTGGTGTAGATCATGCAGAAAATAAATGAGCCACTAGTCATTCTAGTTAATGGTGTTCCTACTAAGAATAAGAAAATCTGGCAAGAGTTAGTGGATGTTAGAAAAGTGCAAAAGGCATCATTGTATCTGTTAAAAAATAATGAGTACTATAGAAATGTGTTTGTTGGAGAAGAAGAAATAGATTTAGCAGAAGATAGTGAAACATTAAGTGGACAAATTGAAAAAGTGGACATGTCCAGATGTGAAGAGATCTATGAACATTACAGTGTACATCCACTTCATTCCAAAGAGGTGATGGGGAATACAATTGAGTTGTTTCAAATGAAAAAAGCAACAGGAAGTCCCATGAGTGTATGGGAAGAGAGCTTGGAAGCTCGTTGCTTCCCGCAGTTGTTTCCAACAGGAAAAGGTGGACGATATGATGAATGTCCTGTGCAGATTCCTGCATCTGAAAATCGGACAACAAGATTATATGCAGAAGATCCAAGATTTTGACAATAAATCCCTTATATGTTTCATCTCCTGTTTGAAAGTGACTTGTCTGGACTTTCATATGCAGTAAATCACATTTTAAAAACTGGAATGCATCTTCAAAATGTAACTGCAAAAGATTTTATGGGTAAAGTGCATCAGAGAGATGATCATTTAGAATCTCAGTTGATTAATCTGATGGCATGTCAGCGTGGGACTAATGAATATTGGTACCGTCAACATGGAGAACTGAAATGCATGCTACGGAACCTGGGAACTCCTACATGGTTTGTTACACTAAGCTGTGCTGAGTATGCTTGGGATGATTTACTTGAATTTCTTCGAGAGGAAAATTCCAATATAAAAAATATTGAATACAAGACACCTGGAGAATTGTGCTCTTTGGATCCTGTCAATGTATGCAGATATTTCAATCATAGATTTGAAGCAATGATGTCTTTCATCTGCAATAAAAAGAATCCTCCGCTTGGAGAAGTTGTGGGTTTCTTTTGGAGAAAGGAGTATCAAGCAAGAGGTGCTCCTCACATACATATGTTGTTATGGGTCAAGGACGCCCCCAAATTTGGAACAGATTCAGATGAAACTGTTTTGTCTTTCATTGGAGATTATGCTACATGTGCTCTTCCAAATAGCAGCGAAGAGAAAAACTTAAAACAACAAGTCTTACGATTTCAAAGCCATTGGTGTGGAAAATACTGTCGACGAAAGTACAAGTCAAAGGATAAGTTCTATACCAAATGTCTTTTTGGATTTCCACGTCCTGTATTAGCCAAAGGAAGAGTGAACAGTTTTATGTCAGCTGTACGACATACCATCACAAGAAAGTCTCTGAAAAACACCTACAACTTAAGAAGAAGCAAAGAATCAAAATACATAAATGACTACAATCCAGTTATTTTATCCATGTGGAACGCTAACATGGATATTCAGTATGTTGCCGACAATTCCATTGCTGTTGCTCGATATGTCTTACATTACTAAATCAGAAAAGACTGAATTGAAAGAAATGTGGGAAGAGATTTCTCACGAGAAGACTCTAAGTAAGAAATTATATAGTTTCAGTTTGAAGATGTTATCGCATCGTGAAATTGGAGCATATGAATGTTCAGATCGGTTATCATCTGCAAGTCTATATTCCAAAAGTAGAAGAATCATTTGGGTGAGTCTAGGTCTTGCAGGAATGCGAAATCGGGTACTGAAATCTGTTCAAAAAATTGAATATTTAGCAGAAAATGGCCCTGAAAGTACAGATATTTTGAAAACCAATATGTTGGACACATACTATCCAAAGAGAAGTCATCATCTTGAGAACATGTGTCTCTATGAAGTGCTGCAAAACTACACTTTTAAAAGGAATATTACAGAGAACATCAACGATTGATTGGTTCTGAAGGATGTCTGGTGAAACAAAGGAAAGGAAATTTAATTAATCACAGAAAACTGAGTTGCGACACTGCTGACAAAAGGGAATTTTACTATTTAGCCCTTTTGCAAATGTTCAAACCATGGCGTTCTGAACTGGAATTACTTGGAGATTTTCCCAGCTATGAAGATTCATTTAATGCTTGTAAAGATAGCATACAAAGCAGTGCTTTCGCAAATTATGTGAAAATGTTGAATGATGAAATTGATCAAGAAGCTACAATTGCAGCTGAGATTGCTAGAGACAGTTCTCAAGACAGTCAAAGTTCTGCTGCACTGAGTCAAGATCCACTAGGACAACCAATTGTTGAAAATGAAGCAGCGATTGCAATGAATGAGGTGGAAACAGCAATGTATCAAGCACAAGAAGATGCAATACAGTTAGGAAACTTGGAAGAGCAAGTAAATGTTGAACAGAAACAAATATATCAGCAAGTGAAAGAGCAGATTGACCATGGATTACTTCATGAAAAGAGAGTGTGCTCATGTACATCATTTCAACCTATCCGAATGTATGTGAGTGGTCAAGCTGGAACAGGAAAGAGTTTCTTAATTAAAGTAATTACAAGTTATCTGCAAAAAACAACTGAGTCGCATTTGTCTTGTGTTGTCGCTGCTCCAACTGGGTTGGCAGCACATAACATTAAAGGAATTACTTTACATCGTTTACTAATGCTGCCAGTAGAGCATGAGAGCAAATTGGAATACCACAAGCTATCTGGAGAAGCTTGTTGTGAAGTTTCAAGAGTGCTGAAGAAAATGAAACTTCTCATTATTGATGAGGTGAGCATGGTTTCAAACTTGATGCTTGCCTTTGTGCATTTAAGAATGCAGCAAATTCTTAAAACAGAGTATGACATGTTTTTTGGAGGAAAACACGTCATAGTTTTTGGAGATCTACTCCAACCGACACCGGTAAAAGGACAACTGGTATTTAAAACACTTGCCCATGAAGATACCAGAAAGTCTCTTGGCAGTGTTGGTAATGTGAACATTTGGAGTAATTTTGAATACAAAGAACTGACAACAAATATGCGACAGGCAAATGATGCTGGATATGGAAGTATTCTTCAAGATATAAGAATTGGAATTCTTTCAAAAAAAGGGAAAGAAGCTTTGGAGAGTCGATTACTTTGCAATGTCTTTCCAAATGAAAATGCAGATGCAGCAAAAGTGTACGTGGAAATTGCTAAAAATAAGTCAGTGATTTGCTAAATGCAGACACTGCGTGGGTGTTCAATATTCAACGAAGAATTATTAAAATTGGAAAATGAAGAAATTGTAAAAATGGAAGCCATCGATAAAATACTACATGAAGGAATCACTATTATTTTGACGGGTAAGTTGAGATCAAAACTAGATTGTTTAGAAAAAAAAATATCTAAAACTGCTGGTTTGGAAAAGACACTGTGGTGCCGATCACGATCCGTTAAAAACCGGGTACGAACCGTCGGACGGAGCATATTCTCCATCCGACGCGTACCCGGTCGTCAAAATCTACCAACATGGAATTACGATTCGCACGGAAACACCATTTCAGTACGAATCGTACAAAACCCCGACCGACCAAAATAAACATACAAATGCGATCCGGGAAAGCGCCGACCTGACGTCGGGACGCACGCAGCCTGCCATTCACGAACCAGGAATTAGGATTCGCACCGACGTCATCCCCCACGGTGAATATTTTCCGGCAGCCAAAAACTGCTGAGAAATCAGGACGACGCGAACAAGGAGTACCAGTATGCGACGGACAGACAGGACGACGCGAACAAGGAGTACCCGTACGCGACGGACAGACATGGACCCGAACCTACGTGTCATCCCGGCCCTCATAGCAGTCGACCTCCTCTACAGGTTACGACGCAGACGCCGCAGAAGGTCAGAACAACTAAGGGAGGGGGGAAAGTGGGGGGGGGGTGGCAGGACCAGGGCAGGCCACAAAACCCCCACCAAAGTCACACAGCACACATGCCCTGGACATACCTGACTCCCAGGCCCTGGTCACTACGAGGGGGTGGGGGCGTGTCCAGCTAAGCCAGCGACCGCCACAACGGAAGTTCTTGACGATGCAAACCGGCAACACAACCAGACAGGTACGTCCCGTACCCACGCCTTAAGAGCGTGGGTACGAGTCGTACCACGCCCACACCTACGTCACCCCAACAATGGCAGGACGGCTCGTACCCACGTGGCAAAGGCCTGGGTACGGCCCGCACAAGCATCACATAGCGTGGGGACGGATATGTACGGACCGTACCCCCACCCCGTATGCATGGAGCGTACCCCCACCCCAACAGTGTAAGTATGCCCCGTACCCTCACCTGCGTATGCAAGGAGCATACCCCCCATGCCAACAGTGTAAGTACGACACGTACCCCCACCCGCGTATGCAAGGAGCATACCCCCAACCCCAACAGTGTAAGTACGACCCGTACCCTCACCTCGAATGCATGGAGCGTACCCCCACCCCAACAGTGTAAGTACGACCCGTACCCTCACCTGCGTATGCAAGGAGCGTACCCCCCATGCCAACTGTGTAAGTACGACACGTACCCCCAGCCTCGTATGCAAGGAGCGTACCCCCAACCCCAACAGTGTAAGTACGACCCGTACCCCCACCCGCGTATGTATGGAGCGTACCCCCACCCCAACAGTGTAAGTACGACCCGTACCCTCACCTCGAATGCATGGAGCGTACCCCCACCCCAACAGTGTAAGTACGACCCGTGCCCTCACCTCGAATGCATGGAGCGTACCCCCACCCCAACAGTGTAAGTACGACCCGTACCCCCACCCGCGTATGCAAGGAGCGTACCCCCATGCCAACAGTGTAAGTACGACACGTACCCCCACCCGCATATGCAAGGAGCGTACCCCCCACCCCAACAGTGTAAGTACGACCCGTACCCCCACCCGCGTACGTATGGAGCGTACCCCCACCCCAACAGTGTAAGTACAACCCGTACCCTCACCTCGAATGCATGGAGCGTACCCCCACCCCAACAGTGTAAGTACGACCCGTACCCTCACCTCGAATGCATGGAGCGTACCCCCATGCAAACATTGTACGTACGACACGTACCCTCACCCGTGGACGTATGGAGCGTACCCCCCACCCCAACAGTGTAAGGACGACACGTACCCCCACCTCGAATGCATGGAGCGTACCCACATCCGTGTATGTCATGAGCGTACATATTGTGAAATAGGAGGGGTGTGTGCAGAGTCCTCCCAGCAGTGCCCAGAGACAGGAGGGGTGGGTGCCTATCACTCCCAGCAGTGCCCTGAGACAGGAGGGGTGGGGGCCTATCACTCCCAGCAGTGCCCTGAGACAGGAGGGGTGGGTGCAGAGTCCTCCCAGCAGTGCCCTGAGACAGGAGGGGTGTGTGCAGAGTCCTCCCAGCAGTGCCCTGAGACAGGAGGGGTGGGTGCCTAACACTCCCAGCAGTGCCCAGAGATAGGAGGGGTGGGTGCCTATCACTCCCAGCAGTGCCCTGAGACAGGAGGGGTGTGTGCAGGGTCCTCCCAGCAGTGCCCTGAGACAGGAGGGGTGGGTGCCTAACACTCCCAGCAGTGCCCAGAGACAGGAGGGGTGGGTGCCTATCACTCCCAGCAGTGCCCTGAGACCGGAGGGGTGTGTGTAGAGTCCTCCCAGCAGTGCCCTGAGACAGGAGGGGTGGGTGCCTAACACTCCCAGCAGTGCCCAGAGACAGGAGGGGTGGGTGCCTATCACTCCCAGCAGTGCCCTGAGACAGGAGGGGTGTGTGCAGAGTCCTCCCAGCAGTGCCCTGAGACAGGAGGGGTGGGTGCCTAACACTCCCAGCAGTGCCCTGAGACAGGAGGGGTGTATGCAGAGTCCTCCCAGCAGTGCCCTGAGACAGGAGGGGTGGGTGCCTAACACTCCCAGCAGTGCCCAGAGACAGGAGGGGTGGGTGCCTATCACTCCCAGCAGTGCCCTGAGACAGGAGGGGTGTGTGCAGAGTCCTCCCAGCAGTGCCCTGAGACAGGAGGGGTGGGTGCCTAACACTCCCAGCAGTGCCCTGAGACAGGAGGGGTGTGTGCAGAGTCCACCCATTAGTGCCCTGAGACAGGAGGGGTGGGTGCCTATCACTCCCAGCAGTGCCCTGAGACAGGAGGGGTGTGTGCAGAGTCCTCCCAGCAGTGCCCTGAGACAGGAGGGGTGTGTGCAGAGTCCTCCCAGCAGTGCCCTGAGACAGGAGGGGTGTGTGCAGAGTCCTCCCAGCAGTGCCCTGAGACAGGAGGGGTGGGGGCCTATCACTCCCAGCAGTGCCCTGAGACAGGAGGGGTGGGTGCAGAGTCCTCCTAGCAGTGCCCTGAGACAGGAGGGGTGTGTGCCTATCACTCCCAGCAGTGCCCTGAGACAGGAGGGGTGTGTGCAGAGTCCTCCCAGCAGTGCCCTGAGACAGGAGGGGTGTGTGCAGAGTCCTCCCAGCAGTGCCCTGAGACAGGAGGGGTGGGTGCCTAACACTCCCAGCAGTGCCCAGAGACAGGAGGGGTGGGTGCCTATCACTCCCAGCAGTGCCCTGAGACAGGAGGGGTGTGTGCAGAGTCCTCCCAGCAGTGCCCTGAGACAGGAGGGGTGGGTGCCTAACACTCCCAGCAGTGCCCTGAGACAGGAGGGGTGTGTGCAGATTCCTCCCAGCAGTGCCCTGAGACAGGAGGGGTGTGTGCAGAGTCCTCCCAGCAGTGCCCTGAGACAGGAGGGGTGGGTGCCTAACACTCCCAGCAGTGCCCAGAGACAGGAGGGGTGGGTGCCTATCACTCCCAGCAGAGCCCTGAGACAGGAGGGGTGTGTGCAGAGTCCTCCCAGCAGTGCCCTGAGACAGGAGGGGTGGGTGCCTAACACTCCCAGCAGTGCCCTGAGACAGGAGGGGTGTGTGCAGAGTCCTCCCAGCAGTGCCCTGAGACAGGAGGGGTGGGGGCCTATCACTCCCAGCAGTGCCCATGGAACGCAAAGGGTGGAGTAGCCACAGATACCATGCCCACAAATGTCAGTCAGGTGCACAAAGACCCTGCAGTACATGTACCACATGTGTGCGAGGCTGGGAGTATACACATGCATAGGGCCTAAAAGAAAACATGTACACATGAAGTCATGTCAATAGTCCACATACACAAGTACAATGACTACCAAGGATGCCACGAATGATGCAGGTGGAGAATGGCTCAGCATGCATGTGCAAAGTTGAAGGAGTCCGTCACACACCCAGCTAATGTACACACAGCTCGACGCTAAATATTGGGAACACCCTGCAGGGAAGAAGTCAGGGTACACAGAGGAAGGAAAACACCTTGGGACAATTGCAACATGCAGCAACTGCTTACATGAATTGAGAAAGCTAGCTAACACCGTGTGATGGCACACAGATCCCATGGTCCCCCCTATGAGCAGAACACTACTACATTTCCCACACACCCAACACATGAACACCACCCACAACCATGTAGCAGTCCCACCGACAGCAATGCCAGCAAAGCAGGAGTGTTCCAAGGGCAAAAAATAAATAGCTTTATTCAGCATGATCCAAAAACTGGTATGTAGTAAGTTCAATATTTACAAAGCCCATAGGGCAGTCCAGGAGTCACAGCTGGATGGGGGACACAGTGGGATGCGTGTCCCCTAGCTTGCCTGCACAGTTACAAGCCGTTGTCTTCCACAGGGGTGAGGGCATCAAGTGGGGGGGAAGGAACAGGCACCGCAGGGACAGGAGGGCGAAGGGTAGGCGACGTGGGTGCAGGGATGGAGGACTCCACCACAGGGGGTCGGACAGGGCCAAAGGTGGATTCTAGGAGCGCGCTGCACACCTCGGCAAGGTCCTCCAGGGACTCCCCTGCACCCGAAGGAACCACAGGCCCCAAGGAGGGGGGGGTCAGAGGGATGGGTCGCAGTGCCACTGGGGGAGGGTGTGGACAAGGGGGGGGACTCAAGCACCCTGACCGTGGACTTCCTTGACCGCTTGCGGGGTGGTGTCACTGTGGGGCTCAGGGACAGAGCGGCCATGAAGGAGTCTTTGAGGGAGATGTGGCCAGGAGAGCTGAGGGGAGGGGATTTGGAGGGAGTGGATTGGGTGGAATGCGGACTCCCACTCTGGCTGCGTGTCACACGTTTGCCCCCCGACCCAGTGGGTGTGCCTACTTCACCCTGTGTGTGCGTGTCAGGAGGTGTGCGGCGGACCTTCCCTGCTGGTGTGGTGCCTGTGTCTGTTGTGGTGGGTGCATGCTTACGTCTGTGTGTATGTGGGACAGGCATGGGAGTGGGAAGTGTGGAAGGCGCAGGGGTAGGGGGTGGGACGTAGCGCTGCAGGAGACCCACTGCTGCAGTCAGTGTGGAGTCTATGGACCTCAGCAAGTTGCGTTGGTCAGCCTGCGATGAATGAATGCCCTCCAAGTATGCCTCCATGTTGTTGAGGACCTGGCTGTGGGCATGGAGGACATTAAGGATCGCAGTCTGACCAATCTGCAACTGCCGCTGGATGTCCACAGACTCAGCATTGGCGGCAGCAGTGGAGACAGGGGCAGGGGGTGCGGTGCCTGGCAGGAAGGAGACATGTGGTGACCGGGCACGTTGGGAAGGGACACGAGCAAATGGGAGGCGGCTGATGCCAATGGAGGGGGCGGTGCGAGATGTAGGGCTGCTGTCAGATGGTGGTGCAGCCACCGCCCACTCGGAGAGATCATCCTCGGACCCGTCAGCTTCATAGTCTGTTGTGCCAGTCGACAGGTCCCCGGGTTCACTCTCCTCCGCCTCTGTCCCACTCGAAGTGCCAGGGACGATGCCACCGCTGGCACTGGTGCTCGGTCCCTCCGCGCCGTCTGTGTCCATGTCTCCCTCCGTGTCCCCCGACGATGCTGTGGGCAGGGTGAAGAGACAGAAATTAATCATACACCTGTATACATATGTCACATGAGTCAAATCTACTTAGGTCACAGTGCATAGCCTGAAACAAAGGAAGAGTTACAACTACAAAACAAGGTACATATGTAGGCCCTGCAAGACACAGTTGTGTGACCCACCATGCCATGGAAAAACTATGGAGAGCATGACACAATAGCAAATGAGATGACATGGAATTTTGACTGAGGAGCAAGGCCCTGGGGACAATCCAGCACTGCATCTGCACCACACAGCGTGGCAGGCAATAGGGATGAGCAGGGACCACATCCAGGAACTAGAGGCACATGCAGCATAGGTAATACTGATAACATGCTCACCCTGACTGGCACAATGCACCTTGAGTGTATGTCCAGATAAACATCACACACTGGCCAGTCCTGGCAAGGAGATGACAGGTCTTGACATGTAGGCCATGCCCGCACCACCCACCCCCTACATGAGACAAATCTGTGGAGACACAGGAAGCACTTACATCTCTTAGTCAGGGTGAAATACACATGGGATGCAAAACTTCAATATTGCACACAAACTACCCAAGGTGCGCCTGTCCAAATAATCATGTACAAATGGGCATCATCAGATGATTGCAACAAGACACAAAGGCAATGGCCACCGTGAGTATGTAATTGGAAAATCAGGTCAGGCTGGACAGTGGACACTTGTAATACATCTCACATCAATATACATGGTGCCAGGGGACAATGGCACAGAGCACAACCTATGCTGTAGACACAGAGATTGTCGACATTCTCGGATTACACACATGATACCTAGGAAAAGATGCACCTGGGGACAGTAGTGGCCACACAACTCCATGCTCCTGAATGGGAAGGACTGCAACACACGCTAACATCCCTGCACTATGCGTAACGCACAATCATGCACATCATGTCACAGGCCACCACATGGGACATGCCTGCTGGAAGGCCTCGCACTTGAGAGATTAACTCCCATGTCTGGAATCAGCATTAGTGCCAACTGACATGGAACCCACAAGTCCAGAACTGGACAGGGCACAGGCAAGGTCACTAAACCTGTTACACACCACCCCCACACATGATGCTGCAGGCATTGTACACTTGGAGAAGGTGTCAGGCTACATAACCTTGTGATGGAGTGACTACACAGAGACCAGGGAACACATTGCAAGGTGGGGAAGGGAGGCAGGAGAGCCCTGCAACACTGTGGGTAACAGGATCGGCACAGCACCATAAACCCTGGAAGTGTATCCATGGAACAGTGCACTTACAAATGCTGGTGAAACACAACAAACACACACATGTACCTACCCCCTTCCGGCTGCTGCATCTCCTGTAGGCACCTGTCCAAGTCAGGAAAGACCACCGCCAGCACACGTTTCTGGATGTGGGAGAGACGGCGGCGCCCGTGGTTCTTATGGCTCTCAGGTGAGTCCCCCAGCAGAACCCGTGCGATCCTCCGCGTCCAGCACCGGATATCCTGCCAGCGTTTCCTCACCTGGGACAGGTGCCGCTTCCGACCATCCGCACTCCTCACGGCGCTGACGGCGTCCAGCCATATGTTCTCCTTGGCAGAGGCGTCTACCTGTGAGGATGGACAAGTGACACTACATCAATACACCTGGCACATGTCACAGGGACACAGATTAGAACACATTTGCTGTTTACAACAAGGCATAGTATGCATCCAACGCATTGCACCTTTGTCATAGGGACATGATCCTCTGGGGGAAGGCCAAAAGCAGTACGTGCCATTGAAAGGACACAGGTGGAATGAGGGCAACTACACAATCAATGATCCAGGCTCACACTGTGCATCACACCCACCCCTGCTGTCTCAGGGCACTTCTGGGAGGACTCTGCACACACCCCTCCTGTCTCAGGGCACTGCTGGGAGTGATAGGCCCCCACCCCTCCTGTCTCAGGGCACTGCTGGGAGTGATAGGCCCCCACCCCTCCTGTCTCAGGGCACTGATGGGAGTGATAGGCCCCCACCCCTCCTGTCTCAGGGCACTGCTGGGAGGACTCTGCACCCACCCCTCCAGTCTCAGGGCACTGCTGGGAGACATCAGGCATTCCCCCCCCTGGAACCCCCCCTACAGTACATAGCATGTGTGTCACACCTGGACACAATGGCAGAAGTCACAGTCACAAAAAAGGGACACAGTCTGTGCCAGTGGACACTGCACTCACCTGATAACCTGGTCGCCCATACAGCATGGGGTACCGTGGGAGGATCACATCCACCAAAGCCATGTTCTCCTCCAGGGTGAATGGCTGTGACCTCTCCACAGCCCTTGACATGGTTCCAGGGAATCAGTAGCAGCAGCTGGGTCGTGGAATACAGAGATGTGCAGGCAAGTGCTCCCTCATGGGACCTGGCTGCCTTATATCTGCCTTGCTGGTCCATCTCATGCACAGGAGTACAGAGTGATTGGTCACTCACATTTGCATCCTATGTTTCCTCCAATCCCTTCAAACCTAGCAGTCTGTGGGTTCTCAATCTGTTTTTTTCTCCTGCATGATGTCAGCCCCACAAACACATTGCAACAAAGTAGATTCATTCCAACTGACTTCTGCCGTGCAGCTTCCTGAACAAATTCAAAATTTGAACTTGGTCTCCATGACAACCAGCATGCATGTAGGCCTTAATACTTGTCCCTCATGTGTCCCCTATGTGATTTGGAGCTTCACACACAGGTACGGTGCGTTCCGGGGCCCTAGGGCACCCCAAATGCATAGCAACGGCCCGTACACGCGTGCCTATGTTCACTATTACTATGGGTGTCCTCGCGTATGCGTACTCGTAGTGGTACGGGCCGTACACGCGCCTGTACGCTCCCTATCACTACGTGTATGCATACGCGAGAACACCCATAGTGATATGGAGCGTACAGGCGTGTGTACGGTCCGTACCACTACGTGTACGCATACGCGAGAACACCCATAGTGATATGGAGCGTACATGCGTGTGTACGGTCCGTACCACTACGAGTACGCATACGCAAGAACACCCATAGTGGTAGGGCCGTACACGCGCCTCTACGCTCCATGTCACTATGGGTGTTCTCGCGTATGCGTACACATAGTGATAGGGAGCGTACAGGCGCGTGTACGGCCCGTACCACTACGTGTACGCATACGCGAGGACACCCAGAGTGATAGGGAGCATACAGGCGCGTGTACGGCCCGTACCACTACGAGTACGCATACGCGAGGACACCCATACTGATAGGGAGCGTACAGGCGCGTGTACGGCCCTACCACTATGGGTGTTCTTGCGTATGCGTACTCGTAGTGGTACGGACCGTAAACATGCCTGTACGCTCACCATCACGATGGGTACACATACGGCAGCACTCCCATAGTGATATTGGAACGTACACAGGCCCTCTTAGCAGCAGTACGGCGGTTTTCACACATCACAGTGGTGACAGGCAGCACACAGGAAGGAATAGGGCGGACATACTTATCCATGGATGGACATCAAGCCATTGTCTGTGCATTAATACATGTGTGGGGCACAGGTGTGACAGGCTGTGATGTGGAACATTACTCCTGAGTCGAGAAGGCACCAGATGTATGATGAGATGTGTACAGATGTAATGTTTGACGGTGCAATGTGTGCCAGGCATGCCCTTGACTCCTTTGACATGTGTGCATGTCGTACTGCACACTTGGCATGAGCGTCACTGGCATGGCACGGACACCAACACACGGAAGTGTCCCCTGATGCCCGGTACAGGGGTTACCACACCTGACTTGTCACTACCCACGGTGCACGATGTGACTATGTCATGTATGTGTGGGGGCTTCCCATTAGGTTGATGTTGGAGCACCCTCAAAAGCTGCAGCTGTTGCAGCAACCAACATGTGTATGTATGTAGATTGACATTGGACACTGTTCCGCACACCATGCCACATGTGGTATTGGATGTGAGGTGCGTATGTATGCATGGCACACGGAGTAGCGTGACAAGGACATGTCTGCATCCTCTCAATGAATGTGTGGTGAGTCATGACATGTGCACCTTCATGGCAAGGTGTGTGGGCTGTCCTAGTGTAATGTCATGTGACCTGTGGCTCTAGTGTTCCGCTACCAGTCTCTGCAATCGGCATCCTACTTCTGCTGATGTGTGGGTGTATGTCACTCCTGTGTTGCGTCTGGCTGTTCACTTGCACTGGGACACAGCTAATCCCATGGCATGGCATGTGGAGGTTCTCAATCTCCGTGTGTAGCTGGGTCTTGGTAGGAGTGTCAGCTGCCAGCCATATGTGTCCAGGGCATGTGGCACATACCTGACTCCGTATGTAGCATATGTGTATAGACAGATTAACATGTGCTCAGTACAAATTATTTGTTGTTGTGGGGCACTCACTCTTCCTTGTCACTTCCAAATTCCCGAGCAATTCCGGACTTGGCTGCCATGCGGGAGAATGATCGTATCCGGTGCTACCGCTTCCCCCAACGGTTGATTCTGGAGTTGACGGCGAGACTGGCACCACACCTGCAACCGCTGCACAGGTATCCTACGGCACTGACACCCAAGCTGAAGACAATGGCAGCCCTACATTTTCTAGCCACGGGTACCTTTCAAAATACCATAGCTCATGTTGGTGGCATGTCCCAGAGCATGTTCTGCCGTGTGCTGCATGATTTCTTAGAGGCCATGTTGATTCACCTGGATGACTTCATCAAGTTCCCAACCCCTGAACAGTTGACTGGGGTCAAGCGTGGATTCTATGCCCTGGGAGGGATGCCCCATGTCATTGGGTCCATAGATGGGACACATGTTGCTTTGATACCACCACACGCACAGGAGGTAGCGTACCGCAATCGGAAGCACTACCACTCCATCAATGCTCTTGTGGTGTGTCTGTCCAACATGGTGATTTCACATGTCTGTGCTCGTTTTCCAGGATCAGCACACGATGCCTACATCATGAGGCGTAGCAGGGTGCCTGAAATGATGATGCAGCTGCGCAACGAACGAGCATGTGTTGTTGGTGGGTACAGTCTGTCTGTCCTGTATTTTGCATAGCCTACCAGCACGACCGCTTTACCAGTTCTAACGATGTCCATGTGCTTCCCATGTAGGGGACGCTGGCTATCCCAACATGCCATGGCTGCTCACACCTCTCCGCAACCCCATCACGCCGGCCCAGCTCCGCTACAACACCGCCCATGGCCGGACAAGGCGATTGATAGAGAGGACGTTTGGCCTGCTGAAGAGCCGATTTAGGTGCCTCCACAAGACCGGCGGCGCGCTCCCATATGCCCCTGCGAAGGTCTGCAAAATCTTCATGGTCTGCTGCATGCTGCACAACATGGCAGTTGAGAAAGCTGTGCCACTCATCCTGGATCAAGATGACGAGGACCATCCACCCGTGGAGGACGAAGGGCTTGGCAATGGGGCTAGTGATGTGGAGGATGTGGAGCCGCAAGAGGACATCCGGACTCGGCTCATACGCGACTTCTTTGCTTAGTGGTGAGTACCAGTGTCTGAGTGTGCACACATTGCTCCACGTGTGGCATGTGTTGTGATGTGTGTCTCCACCTGCATGTATGGCACGTGAGTCAGAGGTGTGTGTGGGTGTGTCACTGGAGTGATGGTGGCAGTGATGGTTGTATTTCCCCAGTCATAATTGTGAACTGGCATGTTGTCATCCATACATGTGTCGAGTACATGCACATGCAAGTGGCTGTGCTTTTTGTGGCTGACTTCTTGTCTGTCTCTCATCCCCAGGTACTTGCGCATGCCGTCTGCTGGTTGCATTGTTGTGGCACTGCTATTCCTCATGGACACGTCATCGTGTGCTGACTCAGCGTTACACGCACGGACAAGTTTGGAAGTCTCCTTAGGGTAAGGGATGCATCAGGGGTGTATTGGGTGTGGCAGTTGTTCACGATGTATGCACACTGCCCCTGTCGATGTTTGGTTCCTCTGCAGCCATGTAGCATCACCATGGGACACGACATGCAGCTGTGTACACCTGAATAGATGGTCTGACTGGTTAACAGTCATCAGTGATGGGATAGTGGATTGTGATGATGGCATCAATGTGTGTAACACTGCCCTCGGACACATACGGTTTGCATTGGCTTGACATGGTGTGGGACTTCTACATCAGCGGATCAATGGTGTATGGCAGTCTCTCCGTGAGCAGCTGTGGGTGTTTAGCTGTTGGCCGACAATTGTGTGCCAGTTCCATGGCTATCACGCATTTGTGCTGCAGAAGGGGGGTGCCAGTGTTGGACCCACATGTTACTCCACATGAAGTGTTCATGTGTACTTCAAGTTGCCTCTGCAATCCCGAAAACATGACTAATAAAGGTGTCCCTATGCCTCCAAGGTGCCTCTTCTCAGTCAATGCTGGTGTGTTGCCACGGTGCATCCAGCATGTCTGGCATGGTTTTCCCTGATAGTGGCTATGTGTCTATGTGTCGAGTAGCAAGATGCAAGCTGTGTGTGTGGGCTGAGACTGTGTATTGTGCATCATGTCCATGACTGTGTGGGTAATGTGACATGTGCCATCCCCATGCATCCAACGTTGGCCAGGCCCCCATTCTCTGCATCCACCGGACTCAAGCTTGCAGGACATTGTTCTGCCACCTGTCTACACATACCTGGGTGCCCCCCAGGACACTGGACTGGATCCCTGACCTCTGCGCATGACTGTTGCTGTACTCAATGTGTCTGTCAGCACGGTTGTGCGGCCACCCCCTCAGCTGGTTGGGCCCATCACGGGTGTGTATGGTGCTCCATGTCTGTCTTGCCTAATGCACTGTGACCCGTGTGTCCTGTGCCAGACTCAGGCCCCAGGGTGTGGATGGTTGAAGTCAAAAGATAACTAAGGCATGTTTAGACTTTACAAGACACATGTAAGGTAATAATGCAACCAGCAGGCATCTTCTCTTCATGGTGTGAATTTTTATTTTTGTGGGGGGGTGGGGGGGGGGGGGTATGACGTGAGGGGCTTTCCGGGAGTTTGGAATCCAAAGTTCAGTAGGGGAGTTGGTGTCCTTGCCATTGGAAATCCTCAGAGTCCATGCCACAGTCTTTGTCAACATTGGTCAGACAGTGACCAGCAAGGCCATGTGGCAGAGAATGTCTCTTGATGCTGTGATGCTGTTGCTCCAGTGGGCCAGGTGCCAGGCCAGGTGTCCTGGGAGATGGTGATGTAGCGCCGACCCTCACGGTCCTTTCCGTGGACGACCCGGCCTCCTGCGGGGACCCTCAGAAGCAGGCTGTGACGATGTTTGGGATGCTCCATCGGATGTTTCCTCCTCCTCCTGATCCCTCCCTGTGGGTGGTGATGTTCTACGCGGCACAGGGAGGGTTGCCCATGTTGTCGGCCGTCCGACGGAGTGTATTGTGAATCCCCTGGAACACCGTCACGAGCTCAGCCTGTCTCTCCTCCATCCTCCGTTGGTGTTGCAGTAGACAGGCAGGTTGCTGGGCCTGCTGGGTCTTTATCTCATCGAGGGTCCCCTTGATCTCACTGAGGGTGGACACAACCTGGGCCATGCCCGTGGTGTCCTGCCGGTATGTGTCCAGGATGTTACGGACATGGGAATATACCGGTTCCCCAGCCAACTGGTCAGGCTGGCGCCTCCGCCGTCCTCCACTCCCACCACCCCTGCCCACTTGCACCTGGCCTGCCCTTGTGGGCACATCGGGTCTCCGGGACCCCTGAGGGGTGGCATTGGCGTTGTCGCCTGCCTCCTCCTGGGTGCCCGGGACATCGTGTCCCTCCTGGCCAGCCTGGCTGCTTTGTGGTGGTGGGGCAGGGATCCTGGGTGTCTCCTGGGATGTGGCAGGAGTGGGGGTGGTGGTTGGCCCCGTTGTACCTGACGCAGGTGCTGCAGGTGGTTGGACACCAGAGGGGCCAGGTTGGTCGGGGTCGTCCACAGAGTGGTGAGAGTCGTCGCTGCCGGTGGGATCGGGCTCCCGCAGATCCGGGTCCTGTGAGTCTTCCCCCCCCAGTGTTGGGGGGTGAACCACGAGGTTGACCTGTGTGTGAGAGAGACAATGTTAATTTTGGTCCATGCAACATCCATGTTTCATCAGTTTCAAAGTTGGCACATTTCCTCTTGGAATTAGGATCTGTCTTGCATTCCACTCACAGTGCACTTGTGCATGGGTGTGTCCCTTGGGCACCACTTTGGCCCCTTTAACTATGTGTGGCACAGTCTTACTTGCTGCGTCAAGTGTGACTGCAGTCAGCAGTGGAGTGGGCAGGTGTGGCGAGCCATGCATTGGCGCCTTCCGTGTAGCACTGTACATGTGCACATGGAGTGGATCCACACACTTATATAATGCAGGTAGCTGTTGTTGTGCTCGTGAACAGGTTGTGACATGGCCCTGTGTTTTGCCATGGAGAAGAGGGGGGGTTCTGGCACTGGTCACCCTTGGCTACATGCACGCAGTCTACCTGCTGACGAGCAGACATTCCCACACACCACACGGCTGATTTGCTCTCCCTGTGTCTCCCTCCCTCTCTGTCCCCCTCTCCCTCCCTCCGTGTGTCAGCCTCCCCCCTCTGTCCGTGTCCCTGTCTCCCTCCCTCTCTGTCCCCCTCTCCCTCCCTCCGTGTGTCAGCCTCCTCCCTCTGTCCGTCTCCCTGTGTCTCCCTCCCTCTCTGTCCCCCTCTCCCTCCCTCCGTGTGACAGCCTCCTCCCTCTGTCCGTCTCCCTGTGTCTCCCTCCCTCTCTGTCCCCCTCTCCCTCCCTCCGTGTGTCAGCCTCCTCCCTCTGTCCGTGTCCCTGTGTCTCCCTCCCTCTCTGTCCCCCTCTCCCTCCCTCCGTGTGTCAGCCTCCTCCCTCTGTCCGTCTCCCTGTGTCTCCCTCCCTCTCTCTCCCCCTCTCCCTTCCTCCGTGTGTCAGCCTCCTCCCTCTGTCCGTCTCCCTGTGTCTCCCTCCCTCTCTGTCCCCCTCTCCCTCCCTCTCTCTCCCCCTCTCCCTCGCTCTGTGTGTCACCCTCTGTCACCTCAGCCCAGCTTCCTGGGCACACACTGTTAGCAGATCTTTGAATGGCCCTTGGCTTGTTGATGTGAGTTTGTTTCTGATCTCCAGGCACGAATTGGGTGTAGTGTGTGTCTCGGCGCTGCTGCTGTGGTGGTGTGTGCTACCACTCTTTCAAAATGTTGGCTGTTCATTAGCTGCTGTCATGTGCAAAACAGTGCCTTCACCCCCATGTGTTGATGGAAGGCGTCCGCCATTTGCTGGCGAGTCTTTCCTGTGTGGGGACACACTGTTTGTCTGGCTGTGACCTAGGCCATATGGGCAGAGGGCATTGTTGTCTGCTTCTGAGTTGCACTATGTGAATTTTGGGGCCCACCCTCCCGCCATCCGGGTTACCGTGTCATGTGTTGGTGTCTTCTGTGGCCTGTGACTTAACATTGTCCAGCTGGGTGCATGGGGCATGGTGGCGGCAGTGGCATGTGCGTGTTCATGGAGTGTGGTTGAGTCATGCGATAGCTTGGGGTGGTTGCGTGCCTGTTTGTGATTTTGGTTGTGGATGACGTTCCCCCCATGTGAGGTGCGTTGTTTGTGTACTCACCCGGGTCTCGGAGTCCTCCTAATCCTTCGACTGCCTCCACCGGCAGTATGGCCATCACCCTCTCCTCCCAGGGATGGTAGTGTACGGGTCTGCGGGACGGCCCTCCTCCAGTGACGTTGGCCTGGTTGTGTTCATCCAGCATCTTGGCTCGGACCCTCCTCCGCAGATCGTACCACCTGGCTTGGCATTCCTGCTTGTTCCTTCTGGTATCCGCAACAGCATTCACAGCATTCACAGCATCGACGATGGTCTGCCACATGGCTGTTTTTGCTGCCATGCTGGTCTGTCTGACCAATGTTCCAAAGAGCTGTGGCTCGACTCTGAGGATTTCATCGACAAGGACCTCCAACTCTTGGTTACTGAACTTTGGATTCTTGTTAGTGGGCATGGTGAGGGGTGTGGGTGTGGATGGTGGGGGGTGTGTGTGGATGGTTGTCGGTGTGTGGGTGTGGTTGTGCAGGTGTGTGTGTGTGTGAATGTGATGAGGGGGTGTTTGTGAAGGTGGCTGTGTGAAGGTGTGCAAGTGTAAGGTGTGGTGAAGCTTGTAGTATGGTGCTGTAGGTTGTCTGTGGTGTCTGGCAGCAGTGAGTCTGTTGCAAAGGCTCATGGTTTGTGTGTGTGGGCCCTTTTTATTGGTCCATTGGTGGGTGTGGCTGTGTTTGAAGTTTGGGTGGGTGTGTTATAAGGAGTGGTGGTGTTTTGGGCCTCTGTTTGTTTTTGGCAGTTGCAGGTCAGTGAATGTGTTTTTTTAGTGGTTGTTGGACATGTTTTGTGGCTTTGTGCCATTCGAATGGTGTATTCTTGTGTTGTTTTGGTTTGTCCTGGTTGTGTACGTGCGTTTTTAGCGTGTGTACGGTGTGTACATGGGCCATTTGGTTGTACGGTGCTGTCCTTGTGTGTGGCTTGGTACGACTCGTACATGCGGTTGTGATGTTGGGGCCTGGGGTGCGCTCCGTACTTAGGAGGTTGTGGTGGGGGTGCGACTCTGACGTACACGGGTGTACATACAGGGGGTACGACACGTACAGGGGTGTACATACACGGGGGTACTTCACGTACAGGGGTGGGGGTAGGACTCGAACGTACAGGGGTGTACATACATGGGGGTACGACACGTACAGGGGTGGGGGTACGACTCGAACGTACAGGGGTGTACATACACGGGGGTGGGACACGTACACGGGTGGGGGTATGACTCGAACGTACAGGGGTGTACATACACGGGAGTACGACACGTACAGGGGTGGGGGTAGGACTCGAACGTACAGGGGTGTACATACACGGGGGTGGGACACATACACGGGTGGGGGTACGACTCGAACGTACAGGGGTGTACATACACGGGGGTACGACATGTACAGGGGTGGGGGCATGACTCGAACGTACAGGGGTGTACATACACGGGGGTAGGACACGTACAGGGGTGGGGGTACGACTCAAACGTACAGGGGTGTACATACACGGGGTACGACATGAACAGGGGTGGGGGTACGACTCGAACGTACAGGGGTGTACATACACGGGGGTACGACATGTACAGGGGTGGGGGTACGACTCGAACGTACAGGGGTGTACATGCACGGGGGTAGGACACGTACAGGGGTGGGGGTAGGACTCGAACGTACAGGGGTGTACATACACGGGGGTGGGACACGTACACGGGTGGGGGTACGACTCGAACGTACAGGGGTGTACATACACGGGGGTACGACACGTACAGGGGTGGGGGTACGACTCGAACGTACAGGGGTGTACATACACGGGGGTACGACACGTACAGGGGTGGGGGTACGACTCAAACGTACAGGGGTGTACATACACGGGGGTACAACACGTACAGGGGTGGGGGTAGGACTCGAACGTACAGGGGTGTACATACACGGGGGTGGGACACGTACACGGGTGGGGGTACGACTCAAACGTACAGGGGTGTACATACACCGGGGTAGGACACGTACAGGGGTGTACATACACGGCGGTACGACACGTACAGGGGTGGGGGTATGACTCGAACGTACAGGGGTGTACATACACGGGGGTACGACACGTACAGGGGTGGGGGTACGACTCGAACATACAGGGGTGTACATACACGGGGGTACGACACGTACAGGCGTGGGGGTACGACTCGAACGTACAGGGGTGTACATACACAGGGGTAGGACACGTACAGGGGTGGGGGTAGGACTCGAATGTACAGGGGTGTACATGCACGGGGTGGGACACGTACAGGGGTGTACATACACGGGTGGGGGTGTACATACACGGGGGGTACATCTCGGACGTACGGGGGCTGGGGGGAGTGTTGGGCGCGTATGCGGGCACATGTCTCCATGGTTGCTATGGGAGCTAGGTGCGGACGGTGTTTTTTCCATACGGTTGTGACATCGGACGCACGGGATGGATCGTGATTACTCGGTCAGACTTGACTTTTCACATTTGTAAGGTAAATCGTCCGAGGACATGTCGGACACATTTTCCGACCCGAGGAAGTGTGGGGAATAATTCCCAAGGCGGTTCGTATGGACTTTTTACCATGCGAATCGTAATTGGCAGTTTGTACGGCACTTGTACGATTCGTACGGTAAAAAGACCGGATACGAGTCGTACGGGGATCGTAATCGGCACCTGTATGTGTGTGTAAACTGTCGGGTAATTGTAAGGCGTAATTTGGATGTAGAGAAAGGTTTAGTTAATGGTGCAATAGGTAAAGTGGTGGATTTTGTGAATTATCAGAAAAAAGAAGGAATTGAATTTTTAAAAATTAAATTTGATCAGATTGATGAAGTTAAAGAAATTGGTCGTTGTTCAGTTCGTTTTTTGCTTGTTAAAGATTTATATGTCCGTAGGAAACAATTTCCATTTTCTCTGGCATATGCAGTGACTATTCATAAATCTCAAGGATTAAGTGTAGACAGCGCATTGGTGAACATTGGATCTACTGTATTTAAAGAGGGTATGGCATATGTTGCTTTATCGGGAGTCAGAACATTATCTGGTTTGTTTTTGATTGATTTTGATGAAACAAAGGTTACTGCAGATGCAACTGTGTAAAAGAGTATAATAGGTTAAGAAGGGTGTATGCCCCAAATTTAGGTCAATATCCTGTATTTGAAAAGCGTGTGGTTGGTCGAAAAAGAAGGTTAGAGAATGTCTGTACTGAAGGTGTCAAGAAGGGAAAAGAACAAGATAATGTTTTGATTGCAGGTAAAAAGAAATTGGACACTGTTGAAGAATTGTTGGTTATCAGTTTGAAAATAGTTCTGGTGTCAACTGCTATGCTAATGTAGTGGTCAATGTTGTTTTTTACTTGGAAGGTTTGCGAGCACAAATTATGCAGAATCGGGAAAAAAGATTTTGTTCTCTGTTGCATTCTGTTTATGAAAAATTGACAACAGATAGAAGTAAAATACAATCTGTTTCAGATGTTCGTAATCTTTTGGATGTGTGTTCTGGTTCTACACAATTTACACAAAATATCCAACAAGAAGCTCAGGAATTTTTAATGTATATGCTTACAATTTTTGAAAATGAAGGTGTAGAAATAGAAAATATTTTTGGCCTTTCTTACAAATGGGAACATTATTGTGAAAATTGCATGTATACATGTAGCACCAATGTAGACACTGAGCGATTTCTGTATTTAACATTACCAGACTGTAAATCAGTGTCTTTCAATAAATTAGTGAAAGGTGTCATTCAAAACATGGAGTGTAGCCAATGTAAATCAGAAATGTTATCCACATTATTCTTAACAAAATATGGAAAATACATAATTTTAATGATGCAACGTTGTACAGCTGACGGAAGAAAATTGGATACTTTAATAAAACAATTTGTAGCAGCTCAACTTTCGATATCAGGAAGGACTTTTGTAGCAATTGCAATAATTTTCCATGATGGTCCTTCCACCACATCTGGACATTACACTGCCTATCTAAAATGTGACAAAGGCTGGACACTTTGCAATGATGCCCAGTTGGTTTTCAAACAACGTTTGCCTAGGGAATTACAAAATTCCTACCTAATATTTTTAAACCCAAAGTTTTAGGAAGATAATTCACTCTCTGAGGAATTTATTATTATAATTTAATAGGACTACCATTGGACAATTTACATAAAGAAGAAGTGCAAAAATACCATTTGACCTCAAGGAAAGGTATATTTTTGAGTGATGGACTTTTTGGTGGTCATTTATTCTGTGATTATTTTAATGCGGCAACATTTACAGTTTTTATAAGTTAAAGTTATAAAATGTTGTAATCTGTAAGCATTTCATATATGTATGATTTGTATTTTCTGGTATTTTACTGAGAATAGTATGTTGTTTTTTTTAACAATCTTTCTGATTTTTTCTTTTTTGCCCGCTGTTAAGTGATGAGTACCATTGAAATCACTATTTCGAGTGAAATTCAATATATTCTGAGAACAGCAAAAAAGACAAACAAATTACTTTGTGGAAATTATGTTGTGTTGTAAAAAATGTATTATTATATGTTATAATTTTTTTTTCTTTTCTTTCACAGATCCAAATTTTAAAATAAGAAATTTTTAAGAATGTATATTTGAATGAAAACAGCAAAAAATGAATACCATTTTTTATTCCTATTACTGTGAAGGTAAGTTTAACTAAGTCTCAATATGCAGAATGAAGAGGCCTGCAAGAAGCTACAAAGTTGAAACACGTTTCTAAGAACACTCAGATATCATGTGACCTGCAAAAAAAGAGATTTGAGGGGTTCATAATATTTCACCTTTTTAGCTGTTGAAGGACCGCAATCATTTCAATCATTCTTCTTTGAATATCTTTGCAGACAAAACTCTGTGCTTACCTTCTATCATTCGCAAGGAAACTTAAAAACGGAAATATGTCACTTTTTGTAACATAGTTATTGTGCAAGATACTCTTTTATATTTACAAAGAGAAGAAAAGGCACTCTGTGCAACCTCATCATTTAGACCAATTTGTGTTGAAAGGGTGTTCTATAAGTGTTGTTTTACATGATTGCACTTAATACTCATAGAACAAGACACATGTCTAGATTTTTCAGAAATCATAAATCTCGATATGTGTGTGAATGGTGCACCATTCTACAATTGGTGTAGGAAAGCACAACACAGAGAATTGTTTTAATTTCTCCACATGTTTATATCTTCAATGCATGCTGAAATGTTCAGCATACATTGAAGGAGAAAAATGCATTTTCTGATTGTCCTTGTGCAGGAAGGTGTGTCTTCCTGTAGAAAAACAAACAGCACATGACACCGGTATCCTTGCACTATGGTGCAAGGGTGCCTGTGTCACCACATGGCTGCAGTTTAAGCAGCCGTGCAGAGAGAAGCATAGATTTGCAACATATTTATTTACATATGTTGCATCCCTGTGCTTCGGAAGTACTACAGCACACTGCAGTTAAAGAGGTTACTGTGTGATGCTGCAGCACTTCCTTATAGTTCTGCACTTATACATTCAGCATACGCTACTAATGCATTCATTCAGTCAATTACGTACTACACATACATTCATCTAAACTTTCACACACTAACAAAGAAATTTTGCTCTTTTTTTAAACCAGGAAAGTTAGTTCTTACAAGAACTTTCTTTTTTTCTTCTGTCTTCTTGTATATTTTTTTTTGGTTTTTCTAACAATTTTGTGATTTTTTTGGTTTTTCTGAAAAAAAACCCCAAAAAACAAAACAGGAGAAACCAAAGAATGAACTTCAGGGAACAATAAATTTTTTTTTTTAAAAACTAGCAAATATGACTTTCTTGGCGGCGGCAGATCAGATCGATCGACTGCTCGCCATAGCACAAAGTCTTATTGCACTTAGTGCAGAGCACTTTAAAAAATTTAAATTGAGTACGGATGTCCAAGGTTTGGTCTGATGGATGCACTCTTGATGTGCTCGGCTGCGATGAGGTGGATGGCGCAGGAGCAGGAGTGTTTCTCATCCGTCGGCACTCTTCTTTTGCAAGATTGTTTGGATGAAGGGTCCTCATGTGCTTCATCATACTTGCCGTGCCGCAAGAGTATTTCTTGTTAGGATCCCGTCTCGATAGGACTCTTTTGCAAATCTTGCATGTGACCAAGGTGGCATTGGTTTTATTCTGCCCCTCGGGAAAAGTAAAAAATTTCCACACCACTGAAGAGAAACGTTCCTTGCGTGGTAACTCCGGCAAAAATTCATCCTCAGAAGTATGAGGTGATGCAGGTGATGCCTGCTGCCCTGAAGCCATTTTTGGTTGAAAAAAGTTAGAGCTAAGTGTAAACTTAGTCTAAAAAATCTTCTTCTCTCCAAAGAGGTGGTTCTCCAAAGAAGCTCAAAGAAGAATGATTGAAATGGGTGGGGTCTTTAAGTAGTTAGAACAGGAAGTGTAATGAACCAATCAAATCTCTTTTTTTGCAGGTCACATGGGATCCGCGCACCCTGGGCGTACGCAGCATGCACCCAGCGCGCATCCGCGAAATTGAATTAAAAAGAAATATAGGATTAGATGTCAAAATATATTACTTTTAAGACTAGTTTAGAGTTTGTCTTCAATTAATATTGACATGAAATACATAAATATGTTTTTTTAAATGTTAAATACTTCGCGGGATCCGCGCACCCACCGTGTCATAGACGCAGATGACGCATCGTGGAAGCGCGTAAACGTCGCATTACGTACATCGAACGTGTCGCGTATAGGCTGGGAATTGTGTACCGGTTGCATTGAAATCGCGCACTAACCACGTACCCGACGCATACCATGCGCGGATGCTATCGCGTAGGGATCGAGAACAGTGCGCTTAGGGTGCGCGGATCCAAAAACATGGGAAAAAATATATAAAATAAAGTTTTGCACATATAGTTAAAAAAATATTTTGAAAAATATAAAAAAATATGTTTGAAATATGTTTGAAAAACCCATTAAATTCAAATAATATTTTTTAATTTTTAAAAGAATTAATTGAAAAAATACATTTAAAAATGGTGATAAAAAAGTATTTTTAAAAAAATGTAATTAATGAAATGACACACTTAATTTGAAAAATATAGAAATCCAATCAAAATCATTAAACATGATATCTTCAGAGATAAGTTATAGATAGGAATTAGCATTTAAAAAACCTTTGAAATTCACTGAAAAAACCATAGGTTTCATGCACATTATAGTTAGGAATTGGCATTTAAAAAACCTTAGAAATTCACTGAAAAAACCATAGGTTTCAGGGGTGTTATAGTTAGCTGGACATATCACTCTTACAAAACCCTAGAAATTCCCCTGTTATAGTTAGTTCAGCTAACTATAACTCGTGCCCCCGCAATGCACTGCTGATGACGTCACATATTACATCACTCATGACATGGTCAGTGACATCACTGATGACATCACTGATGACATCTCAAATGACATCACTGATGACATCACTGATGACATCACTGATGACGTCATCCATGTGATAAATTAGTGCATCTTCTTACACTCTAATATAACCTTTGATACACCGACTCAAAATTTCAGACGGCCATTTTGACAACCATAGATACTCCAATACCAATAACTACTCACCCACTCATTGACTTTTAGGTCTACATACATGTCCACTCACTCACCTCTACAGTCACTCATACTTACAGTCACTCTGTGCATTTATACACCTATATAGACACTCACACACAGCCAATCATCCATTGAGGTACTGACACATCTAGTCAGTCATGCAAATAATTAATCACAGTCCAATTTACTCACCTATACAGTTAAACACACTCAAGTTCACTTACTCATAAAAATACTAACAAATTCTGTGTCTTCCTGCAGAAAAAACAAACAGCACATGACACAGATATCCTTGCACTATCGCGCATACAGCCACTCCCAAAATCACACACTCTCACATATAGATAGTTATATACTCTTACACATATATACACTGCGTTTCACATATGTAGTTAGTGACACATGTATAACTGAGATATACATTCAATCACTAACACACCCATACATACACTCACCCAACCATACAGTCCATCACAGATGCACTTTTAAAACCATTCACCCAGTGAATCACCCACTCACACATCAAGTCACAGAGTCACACACACCCTACCCACACAAACACTCAGGCACCCATACAGATACTCAGACAACCAATGAATAACCTATATAGACACTCATATAGCTATTCACAAAACCATGCAGCCACTTATACACCAACACACAGACACATACAGAAATTCACACAGTTTAGTCACTAGTCTGCAGTAAGATGACTCACTTATAGAGTCAGTTACGCACCTAGAAAATCATCCATTCACACACTTGTACACCCACTTATTCTTCAACAGGCCTTTCCCTATATATATTAAACATATTAAAACTGTTCAGAAACACATACTCAATGGATGATGTCATCAGTGATGTCATCAGTGATGTCATTTGAGATGTCATCAGTGATGTCATCAGTGATGTCACTGACCATGTCATGAGTGATGTAATATGTGACATCATCAGCAGTGCATTGCGGGGGCGTGAGTTATAGTTAGCTGAACTAACTATAAACAGGGGAATTTCTAGGGTTTTGTACGAGGGAAATGTCCAGCTAACTATAACACCCCTGAAACCTATGGTTTTTTCAGTGAATTTCTAAGGTTTTTTAAATGCCAATTCCTAACTATAACGTGCCTGAAACCTATGTTTTTTTCAGTGAATATATATATATATATATATATATATATATATATATATATATATATATATATATATCCAACCATTCAAAGTTGCCCTTGGTGAAGATGCCCACACGGTAGCGTTGCCTCATACAGTGAAGTAAACAGCGCATTTCCGCTCTCCATATTAACAAAATCATTCTGCTTGGCTTAACGCGTTTCAGAAATCCATCCTTGTTTACAAGCAATCACACATAGGACACAGTAGCTTAAGTATGGAACACCTGCTCTTTATTAAAGGAAGTCCCACCCACATGAGCAGGATCTCCCGCGCCCCTGGGTGTATGTACAATTGCATTATGGTATCAGTAGTCCAATACTTAAGTTAGACCACAGTGGGCGCCACTGTTGCCCATGAATTCACCTTAATAAAATCCCTTGTGGATCCATGTCAGTACGAAAAGCAGAGAGCGCTGCAATAGAGATAACATCCACTGGCAAGCGTTGCTGTCCTATGAGTGGCGCCAGGTCCTCCCGACACCACAGTTCCGCTCCTTCGCGGCAGTGCAATCCTCGCGGCTTGGGCACAGCCGCCAAAACATCCAACCATTCAAAGTTGCCCTTGGTGAAGATGCCCACACGGCAGGTGTTGCCTCATACAGTGAAGTAAACAGCGCATTTCCACTCTCCATATTAACAAAATCATTCTGCTTGGCTTAACGCGTTTCAGAAATCCATCCTTGTTTACAAGCAATCACACATAGGACACAGTAGCTTAAGTATGGAACACCTGCTCTTTATTAAAGAAAGTCCCGCCCCCATGAGCAGGATCTCCCGCGCCCCTGGGCGTATGCACAATTGCATTATGGTATCAGCAGTCCAATACTTAAGTTAGACCACAGTGGGCGCCAATGTTGCCCATGAATTCACCTTAATAAAATCCCTCGTGGGTCCATGTCAGTACAAAAAGCGGAGAGCGCTGCAATAGAGATAACATCCACTGGCGAGGGTTGCCGTCTTATGAGTGGCGCCAGGTCCTCCCGATGCCACAGGTCCGCTCCTTCGCGGCAGTGCAATCCTCACGGCTTGGGCACAACCCCCAAAACATCCAACCATTCAAAGTTGCCCTTGGTGAAGATGCCCACACGGCAGCGTTGCCTCATACAGTGAAGTAAACAGCGCATTTCCACTCTCCATATTAACAAAATCATTCTGCTTGGCTTAACGCGTTTCAGAAATCGATCCTTGTTTACAAGCAATCACACATCGGACACAGTAGCTTAAGTATGGAACACCTGCTCTTTATTAAAGAAAGTCCCGCCCCCATGAGCAGGATCTCCCGCGCCCCTGGGCGTATGCACAATTGCATTATGGTATCAGCAGTCCAATACTTAAGTTAGACCACAGTGGGCGCCAATGTTGCCCATGAATTCACCTTAATAAAATCCCTCGTGGGTCCATGTCAGTACAAAAAGCGGAGAGCGCTGCAATAGAGATAACATCCACTGGCGAGGGTTGCCGTCTTATGAGTGGCGCCAGGTCCTCCCGATGCCACAGGTCCGCTCCTTCGCGGCAGTGCAATCCTCACGGCTTGGGCACAACCCCCAAAACATCCAACCATTCAAAGTTGCCCTTGGTGAAGATGCCCACACGGCAGCGTTGCCTCATACAGTGAAGTAAACAGCGCATTTCCACTCTCCATATTAACAAAATCATTCTGCTTGGCTTAACGCGTTTCAGAAATCCATCCTTGTTTACAAGCAATCACACATCGGACACAGTAGCTTAAGTATGGAACACCTGCTCTTTATTAAAGGAAGTCCCACCCCCATGAGCAGGATCTCCCGCGCCCCTGGGCGTATGCACAATTGCATTATGGTATCAACAGTCCAATACTTAAGTTAGACTACAGTGGGCGGCAATGTTGCCCATGAATTCACCTTAATAAAATCCCTCGTGGGTCCATGTCAGTACAAAAAGCGGAGAGCGCTGCAATAGAGATAACATCCACTGGCGAGGGTTGCCGTCCTATGAGTGGCGCCAGGTCCTCCCGACACCACAGGTCCGCTCCTTCGCGGCAGTGCAATCCTCACGGCTTGGGCACAACGCCCAAAACATCCACCCATTCAAAGTTGCCCTTGGTGAAGATGCCCACACGACAGCGTTGCCTTATACAGTGAAGTAAACAGCTGGATATATATATATATATATATATATATATATATATATATATATATATATATATATATATATATATATATATATATTAAACAAACAATCCACCTCCCACTGTGACACCATGGGAAGAAGCATGGACACGTAATGGTTCAGGATACGGCATTGCTTTATCAGTTGATGTCGCCCTCAATCCTGAGCACAAGGAGAGAAGCGTTTCGGCCTCAGGAGGCCTTTGTCAATCTGTCAATATATATTCACTGGAAAAAACAAAGGTTACAGGAATATTATAGTTAGGAGATAGAATTTTAAAAAAAACTTTGAAATTCACAGGAAAAAACAAAGGTTACAGGGATATTATAGTTAGGAGATATAATTTTAAAATAAACTTTAAAATTCACAGAAAAAATCAAAGGTTACAGGGACATTATAGCTAGGCTCAGATTTAACTCATATAAAACCATAGACATTTGACAGTTATAGTTACCTGAGCTAACTATAACTTATGCCCTCACAATGCACTGCTTATGACTGCACATATTACATCACTCAAAACATGGCCAGTGACATCACTGATGCATCTCAATCTACATGACTAATGACATCACTGATATCATCCAGTGAGTGTAAGTGTTTTCTAAGAATTAATGAGTGTTAAACATATGTACTAAGCTACTATAAAAGTTTCACTAGTATACAAAGTGTACTACTAATGAGTGATACTACTTTTATCATATAATATGTGAGTGGTTGGGTGTATCCATGTGTGATTGGGTGTCTGAATGGCTATATGGGTGTGTGTGTGGCTGTAAGAGTGTATAAGTGGATGTGTGAGTACATGTGTGGGTGAGTGAGTGGTAGTGTAAGTGGCTGTATTGGCGATTGAGTGGGTGTGTGAGTCACTATATGGGTGAGTGAGTGGGTGTGTGAGTGACTGGCTGAGTAAGTAGGTGTCTGATTGATTGTATGAGTGAATGACTGGGTGTGTAAGTGTGCTGTATGGGTGAGTAAGTGTCTTTTTGAGTGGGACTTTGGTTACGTGAGTTGGTGTGTGAGTGGCTATATTGGAGGATATGTGTGTATGAATGGCTGTATGGGTGAGTGAACAAGTATGTGAATACTTGTATGGATGTGTGAATAGGTATGTTGAATGGGTATGTAATTGGTGTCAGGGGTGAATGAGTGAATGTGAAATTGGTTTTATGGGTGTATAGGTGAATTAGGTGAATAAGTGTGTGTTTAGTAACTGTATGAGTGAGGGTGTGGCTGTATGACTGGCTGTATGGATGAGTGACTGGTTGTATGAGTAGCCATATGGGTGAGAAAGTGTTTGGGTGAGTGGCTGTATGAGTGAGTGAGTGGGTGTGTGAGTGTCTTTATGGATGAGTAAGTGGATGTATGAGTACTTGTATGGGTCTATGAATGGATATGTGAATGGTTGTGTAGGTGCATGAGAGGGTGCACACAAGGTTGCATGGGGTGTGAGGGGTTCTGTGGATGATGGCATCAATGATCTCATTTGAGATGTCATCAAGGATGTCACTGGCCATGTCACCAGTGATGTAATATGTGCGGTCATAAGCAGTGCATTGTAGGGGCGTAAGTTATAGTTGCACTGATTTTGTATGAGTGAAATCGGAGACTAACTGTAATGTCCTTGTAGCCTTTTGTTATTTCAGTGAATTTCTAAGGTTTTTTTAAAATTCTGTTTCCTAACTATAACGTCCCTGTAACCTTTGGGTTTTTAAGTGAATCTTTAAGTTTTTTCAAGTTCTATTTCCTAGCTATAACGTCCCTGTAACCTTTGTTTTTTTAAGTGAATTTTTACAGTTTTTTAAAACTACTAGGTGAATTTGCAGAGTGGTGGAGAAAGGGGGTGGGGCCTCAGACCAGTTTTCGGCAATCCCGCTGTGTGGGACTTACTGGAGGTAACAAGAAGGTGTCTTGTCTCCCAAGGACCATGATCATTCAAGGGGATTTTATCCCCAACCAGTAGTGAGCCAGGAGTTGCATTTTCAGAGTGGTGGGGAAAAGGGGTGGGGCCTCCCAGAGGTCTCAGCAATCCCACTGTGCGGGACTTACTAGAAATAACAAGAGGGGGTGTTAGCACCCAAGGACCCTCAGGAGCCAAGGGGACTTCATCTCCCAACATGTTGTGCACCAGGAGGCCCCTTTGAAGAGTGGTTAAGAAAGGGCTCCGGCTTCTACCCCGAGGCTGGCCTTTTAAAAATTGTTTTTATTTATCAGGGGAGGGAGCTGCGTGGCTCCCCTTCCCTCAGCCGATTCAGCCCTAGGGACCCCATCCCCCAGGGCCCACTCAATTGGTTATAGGGGAGGGGGCCACGTGGCCCCACTACCTGGGCCAATTTCAGGCATGGCGAACCCATCCCCTGGGCCCTGCAATTTTCAAATGGAGGAGGGGGTCATGCAGCCCCACCTATGGGCTGATCTCCACCATGGAGACCCCATCCCATGGGGCTCAGCCATGTCTGCTGAGTGCCCCTGGGGCACCCAGTCTTCACTAGGGCCACGGGAGATCCTGAATTCCCCTCTGGTCCCTGCTGGCTACCTATCTCCTGTGAGAGCTGGCATTGCTTCCAGACAAAGGGAGCTGCTAAACATGCAGCTCACTCTGTCTGAAAGCAGTTCTGCTCCACTTCCAGCAAGCAAGAGCATTTTGTCTGCTGTTGTTTGCTGGAAGCAAAGCGTTTACTGTGACTTGGTGGTAGCGTTAATGCTCTCACCAAGCCACAACAAACAGCTATGCCCTGGGGGTGGGCACCCTGGGACATAGCAGAAGCCGGCCCTAGGGAGTGGTGGTCCACAGGGCTATCTTTGGCTCCAGGAGGGGCACCCCTTCTGTGATGTTTATAGGGCTGACCCTGGGAAGGTGGCAGAACTGGCCTGTGAGGGGGCCGTGTAGTTACCTTCCTTTAAAAATAAATGGCTCTGTGGAAGTGGTAGTCCCTGGGTCTGGGAGGTCCGTGAGGCTCCCTAATGCAAAAATAAACAGTACCAGGGAGGGGGTGGTACCTAGGGCACGGGGGTCCACAAGGCCCCCCATTTACTTTTTGAATGCAGCCCTGGGGAGGTGGTGGTCCCTGAGGCCCGGGAAGGGTCCAAGTGGCCCCCGTTTAACAAAGCATAAGCCTCAGAGAGGTGGTATCCCCAGGGCATTTATAAGCGCTAGGAGAGGGGGCCCATACACCCCCTCCTTTTTTTCTGCATACCCCAGGACCTAACCTACCCAGGCGGCCTAATAATAATGAAGCGCTAGCGCCAGTACTTCCTTTTTTTAAACATTTTCAGTGGGAGTCACAGATCCACCTCAGCTCCTGACGAAAATTAAACAAAAATAATGCTTGTATGCCCCTGCATGGTCCTCTGGGACCCCCCAAGAGGCCAAGGGGGTCAGGGTGTTCCTAAACTGTCTCTTCTATTTTTTAAAGCTTTTTGTGGGACTTGGCTCAAGCTGAGTTCCAACATGGCTTCCACCACTTCCTGGTTTAAAGTGTTGGCATCCAAACAGATCTCAGCACGAGATCGGGAGTGGTTGAGGATCCTCGGTGTCCTTATATATACCGTTAAAAAACATTTTGAAAACTCCACAACTACTGAATGGATTTGCACCAAGCATCAAAAAGGCTCTTACCTGGACCAATATCTATCTTTCTGATAAATTTGCTGTAATTCCTTTTAGCAGTTCGGGTTGTAGCCATGTCTAGTTCCTATGGAAATTAACATGAGGAAAACGTGTTTTGGGACCCCCATTTTCTCGGCCCTTGCTTGATGGATCACCCCGAAACTTTCAAGATAGCAGCTGAAGTGAGTGACAAACTAGTTTTAAAAATTTCGTAAGAATTCATTAAACGCCACTAAAGTTATAGGCGAAAAAAATGCTTTTCCTTTGGAAAGTAGGTCCTAACTATAACTTCTACTGACGACCACCAGTAGGTAATACATGTGTATATATAAAGGGTTTATACTTAGCTGAAAAACTACTTGTGTTTCCATTGAAAAGTCATGCATGGGAAAGACATATGTGTGGTAAACATTTTTGAGGTAAAGACATGCATGGTAAAGGCATATGCATTGTAAAGGGCATGCGTGGTAATGGTATGCATGGTTCTGTCATACAACCAGCAGTAAAGCATTGCTTTTGTGCCTACTACCACCCTCTTGCCTAAAATGAAGTAGAGGCCGATAAAAGATCCATAGTCTGAAAGCACATCTGTTTCTAACCCCCTTGCAGGGTTCAATTGCCAAGTACAGTCTGCAAAGTCTGCAGCATGCAAGCCGCATGCAAATAAAACATTTTGTAAGCAGTCGGAGACAAGCACCAACAGAACTGTAAATACTCCCCCCATAAGCAAGAATAAAACATGTATATACCTTGTGAGATTCCAATCCTGCTGCATCTGCAGCATGTTAAGTCACTGACTCTCAGATTCTACTTTCCTGTTCCATTTCAGTGAGTGAGAATTGCCTTGTAGCACATGCATGGCAAGGCTTACTGTAGCCTTCGGGCTCTACCGGCCATTAAAAGCCCACTCCAGTGTAAAAAGCTCGAGCCTAAGGGGAGCACATTCAATAAGGGAGCAGGCCTTTAATGGCCAGTAGAAATCACTACGGAGGGCTCTAAGGCTATTTAACCATTCAGAATCTAAGGGCAGAATGTTCTAATTTGTAAAACACAGGATTGAAATCCTCTCATGCTCAGTCAGGTCATTTGTTCACAGCATCAGCTTTGAACAAAAACAATTGGAATGTTGATGCTCCAGGCTTTTACCAGCCATTAAAGCCCAGCAGCACTCCATTGTTTTCTATGGCTCTCCCAACATTCCAATGTTCTAATATAACCTTATAGCCCGCCGTAGCAGGCTATACTGGCTTACTGGCTATTAAAGGCCCGCTCGAGCGTTAAGGGCCGAAACCGAAGGCAAGGGCCTTTAACAAGGGAGCAGGACTTTAATTGCTGGTATAGCCCAGCTACGAAGGGCTATAAGGCTATTAGAACATTCTTCCACCAGAGGGCAGAATGTTCTAACAAATAAAACAAAGGCTTCAGGGAGCGCTAGGGGAAAATCTCCTCAGGTTCCCTGAAGCCTTTGTTCACAGCCACAGTTGTGAACAAAGAAACATTGGAATGTTGGAGCTCCGGGCTTATACCAGCCATTATAAGTGGGAGCTACTCTATTATTTTCAACGGAGCTCCCAACATTCTAATGTTCTAATGCATGTTAGTGAACCCATCTCCTCTCTAAGAACACTTGAGCAGGGCTTTACTCTGACTATTGAATTTTATCAGTGACCAGTTAGCCATTTATATCAAATATATGAAACTACTACGAGCATTTGCATGCTCGGGACTAGAAGAAAGACAGGTATGTAGTATGTGGAGGAGAGGATAATTCCCACTCTCATCAGATGTCGTGAGTGCACCCTAACAATCTTCCAAAACAAGCGCTTTGCCTGCCTTGTTTAGGTTTTTTAGCAGGACAAAAAGCACAGCAGTCAAAAGAGCAGAACAACTTTCCTGGAGTTTTTGATAGTAAGTACAGAGTCAAATGTAAAGTTCACAGCTGATTGCTCTGCATGAAAAGAGGAAGTTGACATTAAATTATATTTTTTAAAGATGCAACAAGAAGCACTTTTTTGGCTGACTCAAACTAATAATACTTTGTCAAATAGCAGCATGTCAATAAAGAGGAAAATACCCCAGGATGCTGAAAAAAATGTGAATGACACTTTCTTTGAGCAATGACCAACAGGGTCTGACTTAAATGAACCAACTGTTAAAGCCCTCTCTCTTCATGACAAAAGAGCTGGTAGACAGTTAAAGCAGTCTGTACACCAGATCTAACAGCAATGGAAAAGTCAATTGGTCTCCCTTTCCCGATTCCTGTGAAATTGCTTTGGCACTGGCAACTCTAATCGAAGTGACTAGCCAAATACTTTTCTTTCTTTTCTTTAGCATTTTATATAGCGCATGACTTACCCGGGGGCATCTCGGCGCTTACCTAGTGAACAAGAGGAAGAAACCGGCAACATTTGATGAATATATTAAAACAGAAAGGTTTTTAGTTGTTTCCTAAAAGCAATGTACGAAGTGCATTTTTGCAGGGCTGTGGGGAGCTGATTCCAGTACCGAGGGGCAAGGTATGAGAAGGCTCTACCGCCAGTGCGGCTTAGACGTATTCGGGGGACCTTTAGAAGAGCTAACGAGTTTGATCTGAGGTTACGGCTCGAGACCTGCTTTGTAAATTTCTTTTGTAGATAATGAGGACCTTTACCGTTTAAGGCATTAAACGTGAGGCAACATATCTTAAAAAAGGATCACTTCTTCACTGGTAACCAGTGGAGCTCTCTCAGCAAGGGGGCTTTAAAATCATCATTGCCGCGGTGTTTTGAATCACCTGCAGTTTAACAAGCAACTTCTCACCTACTTCAGCCAGCAGCGCATTCCCATAGTCAAGGCGACTCATCACCATAGCCTGGACCAAGGTTCTATGGTGTTTAATAGGCAGATAAGGAAGTATCTTGCGTAAGAGATGTAGGCTGTAATAACAGAACTAATAGTGGTTGCAATATGATCCTTCATAGTTAGTGTCTGGTCCAATTTTAATCCAAGATTTTTCACGGATTTAGTAGGAATGGGAGCCGTTGCCAGCTGACAAGGCCACCAGTCATCAGTCCAGATGGTTGAGGCTTTACCCATAAGCATAACCTCGGTTTTGCTAGGATTCAGCTGGAGACAGTTCTCCGTCATCCAATTAGAGATGGCGAGCATACCTGCCGAGAATCTGGTTTTCTCATCTTCTATGTTGGAACCGATTGGGAACATCAGCTGAGTGTCGTCAGCATAGGAGATTATTTCGAAACCAAACGGTTCAACAATTTTTGCCAGAGGGACCATGTAAACATTAAATAATGTGGGACTTAGACAAGAGCCCTGAGGTACGTTCTTGTCCAGTCCAGACAAAATTTCTGAGAAAGGTAAGGTCTTAACATTTTCATTTTGCATCTACCTGACAAAAAAATATATATATATATTTTCCATGCTTCCCAGATGAACACTATGGGCCTAATTACAATGTGAGTCAGAAAGCCTCCGACTGCTGGTCGGAGGCTTTCCGCCCGGCATTGTAGGTTTAAAGTCCAGCTGACGTATTATGATGACAACGGTCAGAAAGGCCTCATTATTTCTTAAGGACAGCGTTTCCGTTGTCAGGATTATGATGTCAGTTTCTGACAACCTATTCATGTCAGCCATTCTGACATGGATTGGCTGTCGGAAACCGACATTGGGGGCCCCTAGCAGGGCCCCTTTCCCCTTGGCACTCGGCATTTGGCCCTGAAACACCATAAGGTGCCTGCCACATGGTGCAGGGATGTTTGGAAACATCAATTTTTCCATGGAAGCTTATGCTGCAGGCGTTTTCCACTCGCCGCTCAAGCTTCCATAGAACAAAACATGGAGGCTTCCGTCTGCACTGTGTGTGGTTACATCCAAATGATGTGGTTAGTCGGTCGGTTTCCATTCTGCCTGACATCATAATAGGGGGCTTAGTTGCATATAGATGCAACAAAACAGCCATCCTTGAAGTCTATTGTTTCAAGATGGTCACCACATTGCACGTGGACCCAATGTGTCAGCCATCTTGAAAATATAGAAAATATAGCCTTAAGGTGGCCATCACTTGAGTGTACACACAATGTGGTCGTCTTCTACAAAGTATAAAAATAATTCAAGATAGACAAACAGTACCAGGAGGACTACCTGCCATTGTTGGATTGCCAAGGCCTGCTCAGTTTGGAAGCCTTTTCAAAGCCGATAGCTGGCAAGAAACTGGGGCAAACGAGAGAAAACATACTGAGCAGCAGCAGTGTTAGGTGTTAGAGAAAGGAGGAGTGGAGAATACAGAGGTAATGAGCATATATGCCAACATTTCGGAACAGGAAAGTGGGAGATTTGGGAAAAATAATCAGGGGAATGTGTTTTTCTCAATGCCTTCTATTGAAGCAAATGTAATTTCAGGCAGGACACAGCTAAAATTAGGCCATTTGGGGTATAGAAATCTGATTTCTCCCGCCTGAATCGGGTCTGTTGGCGTGTATGGTAGTGAGGCAGAATGTGCAATATTTGCAAAGATTTTGCACTCACACCTGTGCAACTGTACAGCGTTAAAAGTGCATCTGATCCGAACATAAACTCAGCCTGGTAGGTAATGCTCTCATATTGTCGATAATGATCGATGTTGCGTTCGGAAGTCTTCTGTACATTTACAAAAGGCCGGAAGCGTAACGCAGGTCCCGGCAGCCTCTGTGGTGGGGGGGGCGACATTTCTCAGTCGGCCGGGGCCCCATTCAGTCCAAGTACCGTGATTATCCATCCATCTATGAGATATGGAAGACTCCAGGTCCCCTTTTTTCGAGACTCTGCGACATGAGCAAGGATTTATTTAAAATTCGATGGCTCAATATTCTGTTTCAATAAGTTTTTCTGTTGCGTGGTGTACAACAAGAATGTGTTTGTGGCCTGCCGCCCACATCTTTTCAAAACTCTACATTGCCTGACTTGCCCTCAGCTTTCCTGGAGGGAAACACTGGCCCTCAGAGCCACCTGGGACAAGAGCAGGTTCATGATCTTTCATATGAGCTGCTCTCTCGCTTGTTCACCCGTCCATTTGAGTTTCTGTTTTTTCTAAAATAGATTCCCTGTGTGTTTATCTGCGCAAACATAACTTCGTTTGAAAAAACATAAATCTGCAGTTGCGTTCCTCTGCTGTAAACCTTTGTGAACATAAAGTAATTTTTGTTTCAAATAACAAACGCGAAGATTGCATTATGACTTCATACAGTTATAATAAAACACAACAAACATTCTTCTAAGGACTCCATCTAAATCAGAAACGGTTCCAGAAAATCAGTTGATTGTCTTGAAAGCCAGATATTGACAGTAATGCAAAGCAAAAAAACAAATGGCTGATGATGATACGAAATATCTCTAGATAGGCCGTTGTAATGACTCGGGAAAGACCTGTACTTTTCTACTCTTCTTCAGAGACGTTTTAAGGCATGGGCAAAGTGGGCTCTGGCCCAGGGACTCAGCCTTTCAGAGTTCCCCCTGAGAGAGGCTTGCCCTGGTGACCTTGTATAATTCTAAAAAAGAAATGTATCAATAGCTTTTTCCTTTAATTAATTTTTAATGTGGGAATGTGTGAGAGTCTATTACAGACATTTTACAAGCAAATGTTGTGTTTATGTTTCATGTAACATCTGATAAAAAAAGTTTCTTTTAGATCAAAACAGTACCTCAAATATGAGAGATAGGAGGGAAGGTCTAAGAGATTATTTGCAGTAATATTGAAAAACACACATCAATATCCCTGAATATTAGATATAAACACATTTAGAAATTGGACCACTGTGCTTGTTCATTTGCAGTGAACTAGCCAAAGAGGGCATAAAGAGTTGAAACTGGATCATAAATTCAATGTTGTTCCGAACAAGGGCTCCCAAAATATGTTTGGCCCAGGGCCCCCGAAATCCTTAAGACGTCCCTGCTCTTCTTGTAAACGTAAACTGATCTTTTGGCCTTTGTAGTGGCGAAGGATGTGGGGGACATAAAGAGGGTGAGGGCAGTCTGTTGCATTAGTTATAGTATTTGGGATTGATTGAGTAAGAGTGCGTTCTCCGCAACAGGTGATGCAGCGACACCGTGCCAGGCATTCACTCTTCAGAAGCAGTGTGGGTAGGACCTAGATGGCAGACCCTGGGCTCCCAGACATCCAGATCTTGAACTGTGTGGGCATGACCTCCCTGAAAGAATGCGCTGCCGGGCTGTGTCACTGTACAGTGTGCGGAGACTGTGACAGTTCAGCTGTTTCTTCAAGCAGGGACATCTTAAGGATTTTGGGGGCCCTGGGCCAAACGTATTTTGGGGGCCACTGTTCAGAACAGCTTCAAGTTTATAATCCAATTTCAACTCTTTCTTTTCCTATTGACCAGGTTGCTAACAGTGCACAGGCACACTCGTCCAAATTGTAATATTCAGGGATGGAGACCGGTGTTTTCAAAATTGTAACATAGCAGCAGCTCACTAATATTACTGTAAATAATCTCTGTTACACCCTTCCATTTCTCGCATGTGAGGTCGAGTTTTGATCTTAAGGAAACTTTTTGTATGGATTTTGCATGAAACAGAAACACATTTCTCTGCAAAATGTCTGTAAGCGACTCTCACACATCACCCACATTAAAATTAATTAAAGCAAAACGGAATCTTAGACAACAATCGGTTTAAGAATTATTCAAATAGAATAGCTCTACTAGGGGCCCCCTGAAAGACTGGGGCCCTGGGCCAGAGCCAACTTTGCCCATGCCTTAAATGTCTGTCTTAAAGCTGCACACCCAGGGGTATAAAGCAGACTCCTGTAACCCATGCAGTGCGAGGCCAAATATATACCACTACATCACATGCGTTTACAACGCATGCAATTACAACGCGATCATTACAACGACCGCGTTGTTACATCGCAGTACCTTTACAACGCAAGTTGTTACAAAGACTTGCGCTGGATGTTGAAATAATATAATTTACCATTCCAACTCCAGTGTGTGCAACAGTAGGCAAGGTGTTGGAATAGTAAATTACTGTATTCCTTAGCTTAGAGCGCCCCATACGGCAAGTCGTTACAACAACTTGCATTGTAATGGTACTGCGATGTCACAACGCGGTCGTTTTAACGACCCCGTTGTAATCGCATGCGTTATTATGCATGCGATGTAATGGCTGTTTCCCGCAAGGCTCCCACCGATTAGGGGTCCATTATTTATCTTCAGACTATGAAAATCTGCGACATATGGAAGTTTCAGAGGCTCTTTAACACTTTCTGCAGTGGAGGGACATCCACAGTGACTTGCTTTATGTCACTGTACACAATCAGTTTCCCTTTGACATCTTGACAAACAGAGATGCCACTGTCGTAACAACATCTGGGCCTGCAGCAGAGGGAAACAGTGGTGGGACAACGTCACAAAGTCAAGGGCCGAAGTGCAATGTATTTGATGGCCACTGAGAATATCGCTAAATCAGACTTTGGAAGCAAAACAAACTTTGAGAAGTTTTTGGTGAATGAAAACAGCTGTGCACGACGTGTAATGTGGTGTAAAAAAGTTGCCACTGTTGCAACAGCCACTGTACAAATATTGGAGCACAGGGAGAGTGTCGCCAACGTATTCCGTTTGAAATATCATTTTACCAGAATGTTATGGAAAGAATCTTGTGATTTAAAACATATAGTCAACCGGAAATTCCCAAGTAAGAGTATCGTTGTTCGTGTTGTTTCTAATCTAAACTAAAAATATCCGTTGCTAAAAAAATTGGTGTATGTTATATGACTTGTTTCAATATTTGTGTTATAATCGTTATACTTTTTAAAATTATTTTTGTACTAAAATGTTTAAAAATTGTATTGAAGTTAGTGGTTATTTACAAAAATGTAATTGTATTTTTGGTATTTTTTTAACAAATTGCAAACAAATAGAATTAATATGACTTTTATTTGCATTACTGAGATGTTATTATTTTATTTTTAATGTAGTTATTTTTAATATTGAGGTGTACAGTTTAGAGGGGGAAGGGGTTGAGAGTTTACTAGAGATATTTCTTTTAGTGTAATATTAATTGATTTTATCTCTTAAAAAAGTTATAATTTAATTTAGCTCAGTTTGATATATTTTGAGTGTTATTTATCGCAAAGTTTAATTGTATTACAAAGAAAAAGTATCTGGACAATGATCTGTTTCCCTCCGGGTCAGCTTGATCCCCACATACTTTTATTTGTCCTTGTGATGATTGTTCTTCCCAAACCTTAGGACGCCTGGTTTTATTCTGTAAATTTTATGAATTCTTGAGCAAAAGGTATCTATTACCACTTTTAAAAGAAAGGGGGATGATGCAATTTCAACCTGCCTTTTTACATTTACAGCTCTTACCTGAGCAGGTGGTGATGTTGGTAGTGACCGGGTACTTAAAAGGTGCCTTACATTGAAATAAAATAATTTGTTCCTAAGATATAACAATGTGAATGATGGGCTGGTTCGTTATAATTTTAATTGTATTTAAATGTACATAGATTGTGTAACTTAAAATAAATCTACTTGATTGCGTATAACAAGTTTTTAAAGATTTTATGTGGCTTTTATGTTTTTATCTTTTATGATTATGATGCATAGTCGAATAAAGATTGAATTGATGGTGATGATGATGATGAAGAAAAAGTATCTTACAAAAATGTTTCAACTCAAATATTTTATAGTTATACATTTTTCGTCTATGTAATTTTGAGTTATTTGATATGGTGTATTTTATTACATTTCAAAATTACTGAATATAAACACATTTTCAATTAAACTGTAAACATTTTAAAGCTTTTAATATTTATTACTGTTAATATGTATATACAATTGAAAACAGGACATTAATTTAAAGTATATATTAAAATATTTAACCTTAAATGACTAAAAATAAATGTAGTGTATATGGAAGTTAAACATTAAAGCATTATTATTTGCTACTTTTAGTACATATCGGATGGTCTACAGAAAAGGTACTCATTTTAATGTCTAAACTTGCCTACTGCAGATTACATTTTAGTGGGAATAATATTCATAGTCCCTTTAATGTTCAACACCTTGCCAAAATTAGCACAGGTAGGAATGGAAATAGTGCATCTAACCCTTTAATGTCCAACACTTTCCGCAAAGTAGCATAGATTGCAGTAGGAATAGTAAATCCAACCTCTCTAAAGTGCAATATCAGACACAATATTGGTTAGACTGGAGTGGGATAGTTATTATAGTCCCTTTAATATGCAACATGTTTCCCAATGTAGCTTAGATTGAAGTGTGAATAGAGGATGTCACATCTTTAATGTCCAACATCTTTCAGTATGTAGCTGAGATTAGAGAGTGAATAGTAAATCTAAAACCTTTAATGTCCAATATCTTCCCCAATGTTGTTTAGTTTGGAGTTGGAATAGCAACTGTAACTCATATAATATCCAGCATATTTTCCAATGTAGCATAGATTGGTTTTGGATTACTGGGAATAGTAAATCTAAACCCTTTATTGTCCAATATTTTCCCCACATTATTTTAAATTGGAATAGGAATAATAAATAATATGTATTAAATATGTTTCCCTTTTAAATTATTGGGTGGTGTGAAGTGCTTGCCTGATTTTACAAACAATCAATATGCTTTGATTTTTTAAAACAGATTTAATAAAAAAGTATTTATTACAAATTTTATACATAGCTTTATATTGATCATCATGTACAAATATATATTTGTATAAGCTTACTCTTATTGCATTTTTATGATAAAAGTCAGTATACAGTTATAGATTTTTTAACCTGTTTTGAAATTTACCTTTCACATAACATTTTATATATACATGTAACATTGCCATATGTTGGGATTTTCACATAGGTTTGAATATTAATTAATTAATAAAATACATTTAAATGTTGTATGACCTTTGAATAACATTTTTGTAAACATATGAATGTAAAAATAAACTAATTGGTACTGATATTCCTGATATAATTTTTCATGGCAGATTTTAATATTCTTGAAAATTTTCATTTCATGCATATTCTATATAGTGTGTAACATTTTAAAATATGTATTTAAAACAAATGCATAACAGTATTCATATTTATTATTTACTCTTTGAATGGTATGGAAAATATTTGTTTCTTAATTTTTATTTAGCAGCCATTTTTGGTCATTCCCAGGTCTTATTGGTTGGGGTTCTCTGCTGTTGTGCTAAGGATCAGGTAAAAGTAATTTATGGGGTATTTTGAGGGGAGGGGTATGTGGGTGGGGTAGAAAAGTTAGATTAGTATATTGTTTGTACTGTGTTTTTTCATAGTGTAGCAGGGTAAGCCTCAGTGAAATAGGAGTAGTATAGTGTGGTTTGTTGGTTAATTGCATTATGGTATTTTGTTTTGTTATTAATATTATTGTGTTTGCTATGTATTAGTGGCATTGGTATGTGGGGATGGGTATATTGGTTTTTTACAGGTTCCTTGTTGGTGTGAATTAATTTTGTTATTTTTGGATGTGTTTTGTTTTTTAAACAAAAAAAGGATAATAAAAAGTTGGAGCTATACAATTGTTGTTGCGACCTGTCAAGACTCTCACAAAGAGGGTTGTGCTTTTGACTGAAGACCCTTCCGAATGGTGGCAGGAGCTCTTGAGTGAGAAATTGACAGAGACAAAAACTAGTTTTGTACTTTGCTGACAGGGACTTTCAAATAAATTGAACTATGAGACTCTAATGTACAAATTGGCTGTTAGAAATGGGGTCTTTAGTTTGCACCCTGTCCAAGTAGGGACCACTACCCTAGTAAGATGCCCACTTTAAAGTAACCCGTGCTCACCCTCTGGTAATGTGGTACAAAGTAGTCAGTCTTAATTAAATAGGCAATGTGTAAAACATCTGTACTACACTAAAAACAGTACAATAGTGAAAACACCACACAAAATTAATCCACACAAGGATAGAAAAATAAAGCTTAATTTAATGACCAAACCAAGACCACAACGTCAAAAGTCCAATAAGTAGGACCAGAGTTATGGATTTTTAAAGAATATCTTGGAATTATAGTGCTTAGAGTCATAAAGCATTAACTGGGCTCTCTAGTCGCACTGGACCAGGTCAAATCTGAAAAGTGAAGGTGATCGCAATGGAGCACGGGTCGGACACAGAAGCCATACGGGCCCGTGGAAACAGTACCTTCATGGAGGACAAGCACCGACGTCAAGGAGCAGCTGCACGGACTGGAGCAATGGCGGCTTCAATCTACAGGGAGAGGGGGCAGGCGCAAGCCCAAATAAAATTTTAAAGAATCAAATTAAACACTTACACAGTCATCTGCGCCTGATCTCTTTTTTCTCCAACTGCAGCCCTGCCACCAGGAAACTCCCTTGACCAATCCTGGTAATGCTCTCATGCAGCATGAGCGCAGCGCACTGATTGGAGACAGTAGCTTCACTCAGCGCTCCACAGCGCTCTGGAGGCCTTCAATTGCTCTAACCCAGCTGTCTTAAGACACCTGGATTAGAGAAGTTTAAAGTGTGCATGTGTGGCTGGCTGTCAAAGACGGCTGCCTAAAAAGAAATGCACACTTTATACTGTGCACATACTTCCCACCCCCCTCCCTGTTGCTGTTACTCAGCAGGCTCCACCCCATCCTGACATTCTGTTCTGGACGGGTGATGAAAAATAAAATGGTAATGAATTACCAACTTTTTTATCTCTGGGCATTTGGTTGTAATTTAAGTAGGGCAATGCTCCTCCGCACCAACAGAGGAGCTGCCCCTGAAGTGGATGAGGTGAGGCATCATTGTCGATTGGAATGAATGTAGGTGATGCGTCGGTTTAGAGTCACGCAGTTGGGTCCCACATTGTCGTCGAGCTCCAGGCGATAAAGGTAATGTGTCATCTTCGAGCCGTGCAGTGGGATCCTACGTTATCGTCAAGTTGCGCTGTCAACGCTGTGGAGTCCTCGAAGTGGCGATGCGTAAGTGTCAAAGTTGAATGCTGGTTCCAACCGGCACGAAGTAGGTAATGCATTGATTTTTAAAGCGACAGCCCAAAAAGACACTTCCATGGGTCCAGCACAGGATTGGCCTCACTTGGCAGGGCCATACTGTCACTTGGCAGAGTCCAGAGGCTGTAGCAGGTTTGAATAGAGTTTTTGATGTCCCTGCTATTTCAGGACAGGAGGCAAGCCAGCAAGCCTCTGGAGTCAGTTGGTTACGGGGATGTAGAGGTGCAGGTCCAGTCTTTTCATCACCAGGCAAGGGGCAGCAGAGCAGGCACAGCAGATCAGGAGTCCAGCAAATCTAGCAGAGTGTCAGTCTTTTTAGCAGCACAGCAGTCCTTCTTCCTGGCAGAGTGTTCTCAGGTCCAGAGTGTATTGAGTTGATTGTGCCAGAAGTCCTGTACTTATACCCACATGCACCTTTGAAGTGGGAGAGACTTCAAAGAGAGGCCTTTGAAATATACAAGGTCTCTGCCCTTCCTGCCCTAACTTCAGACTCACTACAGAGGGGTTTGTAGCTCCTTGTGTAGGCACAGGCACAGCTCTATTCAGATGCAAGTGATGGGCCGTTAGGATGTGAATATCAAACACCAGCTCCCTTTGTCTGTGACTGTCTAGAGGGAATGCACAAAGACCAGCTGTCACCCACCCCAGACATGTATTCAGAGACAGGCAGAGGCACAGAATGGTTAGAGTAAGGAAATGGCAACTTTCTAAAAGTGGCATTTTCAGACTTACAACTTAAAATCCAACTTTACCAGAAGTTGTGGTTTTAAATTGTGAGTCCAGAGACACAAAACCCAAAACAGCCATGTTTTCCCAGTTGGATATTACAGTTATAAAATATAATAAATTAATCCCAATGTTAACTTTTGGGAGAGATAGGCTGTGCAGTAGGGGCAGTGGTGAAAAACAAAGTTTTTTACTACCTGGACATGTAAAGCTTAAAGTACATGTCCAACATTTTAAAAACTCTGCACCCTTTCCTTGGGGCTGTCCAGAGCCTACCGTAGTAGTGACATATGTATTAAAAAGGATGTTTAGGGCCTGGCAAGAGGGTTAGCTTGCCAAGTCGACATGGTAGTTCAAAACTGCACACACAGGCTCTGAAATGGCAGGCCTGAGACATCTTTAAATGGCTAATTAAGTGGGTGGCACAATTGTTGCTGCAAGCCCACTAGTAGAATTTAAGTAAATTAAATATGTCAATTATAGATAAGCCAATGATCCCATGTTTTAGGCAGAGAGCACATGCGCTTTAGCACCAGTTAGAAGTGATAAAGTGCCCAGAGTCCTAGAGCCAACAAAAACAAATTCAGCAAAAAGGGGAGGAGGAAGGGAAAAAAATGGAGGTCACCCTGCAGAAAGGGACAGGTGCAGAACTCACACTCATCAAAACATGCATCAAGAAATCCTGATGGAAAAGTTCTCTCTGTAGAGTACACTGTAGTTGGCTAAAAACAATAATAGTAAAAGTATAGGCAAGATTTTAGCTCTGAAAATCAAAGAGCAAGTGGCTATGAGTAGCATTTTTGAGACTGGAAATGCACAACGTATAGTCAACCATGATAAGGAGCAAATAATGTCAACGTGTAGTGAATTATACATACAAGGTGAACAACCACAGACAACCTGCTATATAAAAATCATTTTGAGACGCCAAACTTTCCAAAATATCTGAAGTACAAGGCAAGGCTTTAGAAATATCAATGACAAAAGAGGAGTTGGAAAAGGCTGTTATGACGCTTCTCGTGGGGAAAGGCAAAGAGCCAAATATAATTCAATTATTTAATTCAATTGGCTTTATATGCCTCCTTCTTAGCAAGAAACCAATATTGCTTATCTTAAAAAAGAGGAAAACCTGCTCAGCTGCAGCTCGTACCAACCTATATCACGTATTAATTGTGATTCTAAAATCTATGCAAAGATTCTGGCTGATCATTTTCCCCCCTGGATTTAACACTGAGTTAATCCTAATTGCTAGAGCGGTCAACTTTGAAGCTGGGAAACCAGGTTTGAGTCTTGGCAGGGACGTTTAACATCCTGTTATTCTGGGCAAATCAGTAAATCTCCCCATGCCTAACAAAATAAATGTGTCAGTCTGTAACGCAACTGGTGCTCATGTAGAGCACTCTGATACTTTTGGGTCGAGTTTGCGCTATATAAAACGAAATGTGGCTTCTTCAGACGGATATAACCCATCACACCAATGTGGACATCTCACTACTCAAAATTGCCTCTGCTCAACAGGTAGATGGTAGCATGATACTGCTCGACTCCATGAAGGTGTTTGACCAATTTTCATGGTCATTCTTTGGCAAGTTTCAGACCACCTTGGATTTTGCCCTTTCATTTTAAACAAGACAAAAGCCCGTCACAAGTGTCTGAAAGCTAGAATAATTATTTTTGGTGCCAAATCAGAAAGCTTCACATTAAAAAAAGGTACTCATCAAGGGTGCCCCTTTTCTCCTTCGCTCTGTATCTTGAACCTTACTTGAGTCACTTAGAACATTGGCTGGCTATTCTTCCTCTTTTTTTTATAGTCCTTATCAGAATCAAATGTAATGTTCATTGCACTCTAACTTTCCAAGATGGGCAATCCCATCTCCTGCAGTCTCATCACAGTTAGAGTTCCATCGACCATGGGGCGAGGGGACCTCCTAATTCCTGAGTATGTCAAGCCCATGGTGGGAGTCAAGACCAAATAGTCGCTAATCATTGGACCATCCCCTCAGATTTCAACCATTCCATCACTGGCAACTATAACCTTTTCTTCTCTTTGAGACATTCACCGTCTAATAAGCTGAATCTCCTGATAGTATTAATTCAGTCCTTGACTTCCGGTAGATTTGGGTCTAACCTTTTCTTACAGATTTAATGTCTAACACACAGGATTAAATAAAACAGCAGCTTGCTACTGTTCTGCCCATTCCTATGTGGAGGCCCCAAATAAAATGTTGGTAGATTACCTCAAGATCCTTCCCAGAACTTCAGAGATGATTGTACTATCTTCATTCCAAGAATATTGCAAAGCTGGACATTCAGTAAACATATGAAGATCATCTGCTCTTTACAATCCATATTTTGAGCTGCTTGGCACCAGTAAATCCTTCCATTTATCCATATTTTGGGGAGTATACTATCCCCTCTAGAAGATAAAAAGTTAGTTCCTTTTCAGTGCTGCTGAGGCAACAATGTAGTGTAACAAGGTAAAGGATGCCTGCCATAACTTTGAGATATCCTCCTCCACTGGGAGTCCACACCATCCTTTGTGCACACCTACTCTCTACTTGTCATCAACATCAAAGAAGTATCCAAACAATTTGGCTACCTCATTCTTTATTACCAGTTGCAAATGTACAACAACCTTCACAAAATCACCACCCTCGCCATTCTCCTATCTGTTGGACATATACCACGAAGTCAACTGTAAATACTAAGACCTAGAAATGTTCACTTAGGTCTTAGTAGACAAATGAATCCAGGACTCAAACCCATCTTCTCCAAACAGGTCGCCATATTTATTTTTGTTGGCACTCCTAAATGGTAAATTCAGTGTGTCTTTCATACACACCGAGGTCCCAGGCAAATTCCATATTTGGGCATACACATTATGATATGGAGTCCCAAGCTTAAGACAGATTTTGTCTCAAAGCCTTGTGGCATCCTATATCACCTTAAGCCAGATTTTTTTCAGAAACTTGGGGGACCCAATTTTGTGAAGAACCCTCTGCCCACACACACATTTGACAGTATTGATCATTGCCTGAAACAAATTATCCCTATCTGAGGAGTCCAGGGCACCAAGCAACATACGAAAGGCATTAATTTGGAAGGCCTATTTGTACAGATGTATGTCTAGGAATTGTAGGCCTCCTTTATACAATTTACCTCTCAACTTTCTCCAAGTAATCCTCTGCCCTTTTGAGGACCAAATAAAGCTAGTTATATTCTCCTGGAACCTCTCAATGGCTGCCTGGTTAAAGGTTAGTGGGATATTATTGAATAAGATGGTTAATTTTGAAAGAATGGACATCTTAACTACGTGAACACAAAGAGATGATGGACGGAGCGCTGAAACATTTCATACACTCACCTTCAGTCACAGATCTGGGTTGAATCCCTCATCGTTAAATTAGCTCACTTCGCCACCCCAGTTCAGACACAGCTATATGCAAATCAGTCTTGACCCTGTCCCTCATGGGAAAAGTCCAGCCCGAACTGCCAAGCCAGGTCTTCTCTGGACTGGAAACAAGCATCCTGAGATCGGTTTCGGGGTAACAGCCCTCATCAGCCAGGCTAGCTTGAATCCAGTGGCAAAGTGAGCAAAAGACCCACGTCTGGGCATACCCTGCCAACTCTGGGCATACTCCAGACAGCAACATGCTCATAAGCAAGTGTAGAAGCAGTACGAGACCAGACAGGAGACGCTGCCTGCATGGATTCCAGCACAATATAGGTCCACAGGAGAAAACACAGTAACAAGTAAGGAGTAATTTCGCTATGCTCCCATCTTATCAGTTTGGACCAGTTACTCAAGTTACCCGTACTGTTGCTCACCCCTATTCGTTGACCTGACACTTTCACCCAGGAGGATCGTGGAGGAGCAGGCAGCTGTGGCAGTGTCTCACCATACCGACATGTTCCCACTCAAATGAGCCTATCCGTTCTTCTTGGTTTTTGCTTAAAAGGAGATATTCTTCCTGTTGTATTAATGGTGAGTCCTGTAAACTTCCTGCATACATGGACAGTATACTAATTGTTATGTCTCATCTGCCTACCCTACTTTTAGCAATTGCAGAGGCAGCAGCTAACGAATTGAAGAAATCTCTGGGTATGTTTTCAATTCAAACAAGACACAAGTTCCTTGTAATAATAAGCAGAACTGTCTGAGCGACGCTCCTGCTATAGCATGTCGACTACCTAGCTGAAAGTCAAAGTATCAATCAACACTTTCTGATTCAACTATGATATGCTAGGTAGCATAGATAAATGTAATAGACTTCCCTTAAGCATTCAGGGCCATTGAAATGTCATCAAACTAATGATCGTTCTGAAATTCTTGTTTTTGTTTGAGCACTACCCATTTTGGTACTTAATCTGTTCTTTCGAAAAATAGAAACACCTTGATTGTGCTTCATTCAAAGAGCTTGCCGTGCAGTGACACAGCTACAACTCCCCATCCTCAAGGGGTGGTTCGCTGTTCCATAACAATTTTTTTTTTATTTGGCTTCTTTTTTATTAAGATTTTATCAAGCTATGTGTATTTGCTTTTTAAAGTTTTTTTTAGAGTTTTATGTAGCGCGAACTAGATCCGAAGATATTGCGTATCAGAGCGCTTTACATAGCACCAGTTTCATTACATGAGGACACATGCATTTTTGTTAGGCACAGGATCTTAAGTGATTTGCCCAGAATCTCAGGATGTTGAGCGTCGCTGCCGAGACCCGAACCTAGTTCTCCAGCTTCGACGTCGACCGCTCTACCCGTAAGGCTATATCCTCTCCCATTTGTGACACCTCAAGGCCTCTTCATACTTTTTATCTTCGATCTATTCTATTTCTAAAAGACCAGATTCAAAACGTTATCCATCTATGTTCATATTTGGGAACTAATGTCCAAGAAATTTAAAATACGTACATTTTAAATGCAGGGGTGGCCCGCCCCCGCATAGGGATGCACACACGGGGGCGCAATATGTGTTCTTTATTGAGGTCCTGAAGAATTGCCACATGATCACTGGCTGATATACATTGACAAGAAACATGGTAACGCTTTCTAGAACTAATCTTCCACAAAACTTATAAGGACCATTATATCCTTAACTAAGTGCCACATCTCTTAACCCCTTCCATGCGGGGCGGATTCCCCCGCGGTGCTGACCGTTACCTGCGCGGGCGTGGTCATGACGGAACGGTTCCGTCATGAGCACAGCTCAACCGACGCTCATGACGGAACCGTTCCGTCATGAGCGTCGAAGGGGTTAATTAGGTGAGCGAGCTCATTCATTAAATAGTTTGACCCTGAGCATCTCTTAACTTATTTTAAACCCACTTTCCTTCACCACTCTACACACACCACTCGAGCCCACACACCCTCACTTCATCAAACTGCTAATAGGAAAGATCCCTGGCAGCACCGGCCCGATGAGGAGTTAGCCCAATAATGAAGCATGACGCCCACCCTGGTGTGTGAGGGCCCTTGCTCCTAAGGGAGCACACCCATGTAACAATAAATACAACTCCTCTTCTCTTGTTACATTTCCTTAAGGAACTGCTCACTCTACTCACCCCCCCCCCCGCATGCATTCACCACAGTTCCTGCACGGCATGGACTTTTCAGTCTATCGCATGCAGGAACTATTTTTGGCGTTCCCACTGCAGTGCCCATTTTCTGGGGCACCCAGAGGAAAACTGCTAATCTGGTGGGCGGTCTGACCGCGGCTTTGGCCGTACAGCAGAGGGGTGGACCAGGTGGTGCACCACCAAAGTCTTAATCGGGCCCTTAGTGTTGATTTTGGGAGGTTTTTCCAAACACCATGTTTGAAATTATAATAACAGCCTTCTATGGCTGTTGTGCTGGTAGACTTTTAATATTGTACTTATCATTGCATGTTCCAAATCTATGATAATTTTTTAGGGTAATAGCTGTTAGCTTTGCCTTTAATTTGGGTAATTAGTTCACAGTATATGGTACTTTGCGTGTTAGGAAGCAGTGCCTATACTAAGTATATGTTTGTGTTATAATATCCATTATATAAGGTGTAATTATGTGTCAGTAGTGGAGAGTACAATTTAAAAGTGCTATCCATTATCGTTATTTGGCTTTGGGTTAGTCTAAGAAGGTTATTTTTCTTTTGCATAGATTATTATTCTCCTGGCATTATCATTGTCATCATACACGAGGAAAGGTTTGTCACTATGTATAGTGGTTGGTTTATCTGGCATATATTTGTCTTGGAACCTTTTTGGAGCAGCAGGGGTTTCTGCTGTAGCCCTTTTGAGGCATGCTATTACTCTCTTTAAATGTGGGATCACTGTCAATAGCCCTGTAGTGTAGTCAGGGACTTTTGGTTGCACATTTTTAAAATGGTTCCTGTAGGTTTTTGGAAACTAGTGCTTGCAAAACATTTCTCACTTCTCTTTCTGTCACAATTCTGGAGTGATTCTTCTCTATAATATTAATTACAACATAATTTCTAGTAGCAGCCCTCCAATAATCAGAATACTTTACGTTTCCAATGTATATTTTCTGTGCTTGTGCTCTCTTGAATGTAAGTATATCCTGTATGTGACAATAACTGTTTCCTTTTTGGTAGGGGATGTGCGTCGCTCTTTCTTCCAATATGTCTATGAATATTACAGTTATATTACATTTTTGCGTTTTATATATGTTTGCTGTCTTTTTTCATGTGTATACTTCTTTCTTCAGGATTACTTTAATTGTATTGAGATGCGAGTTGGTGGTAACTTTTTTCAAATTGGAAACAGAACATTTGTTTTAATTACATGTTTAAAAAAGGTATTGTTTACCTTTAGGGCTACATTTCTGTTAGTTTTATATTTAATGTTAACAGGCTTTTAGTTACATAGGGCCTCATTATAAGTCTGGTGGTCTGAGGACCGCCAGACTTACTGAAAATTTTTGTGAGGGTCCCTTGAGGCTTGCATTTCTCACCGAAATACATAGGTAAAGCCTTATGCTCAATGGGGGCCCCTGAAGGTTGAAGGCCCCTGAAGATTGGGACTCTCCCTGTGCCGCCAAAGCAGCAGGGGCCTGTGTTACACGCGGAGGTAAATGTAATAGAAGTTGAATGGTTCCTTATTGGCAAAGTGAGATCTCGTCCAATCAATAGAAAGGAATCAGATATAAATGTAATTCACCTAAATCAAAAGACAATAGTTGGGAAGGTTTGGGGAAAATTAACAGTGTTTTGAATCGCACAAAATGGTACATCACTCACCAGCCGAGATACCCCGATATCGCTGTACCTTGTCAGTGAGAACTTAATGCCGCAATTGTCACACAAATAATACAGTAATATCCCCTAATGGTCTGTTTTAACATAAGCAGTACAGTACCGAAGTGAGAACAATAGGTCCTGCTTTTATAATATGTATTTATTCATTGAATGTATGGAAGCGTCCGCAGCCAGTTGGAACAGACGCATCAAAGCGTTAATGAAAGGTATACATTTGTTTTAACATTAGCGATATTAAGAAAGATGTTAATATTCTGTAATGATTTTAGCACATTTATATTTTGCAGTACAAAGTGACTTGCCATTGCTCGGCTCATTATACATCTATCATCTGCCAGTCCGAGAATAAATATACTGAAAAGGTCCCAGGCCAAGACACCGGTTTCGCTTTCTCACAATATGGTTCACAGGTTTAAATTTTATTATGCAGTTCTTTGCATGGCATCTTTGTGATATAAATTACACACGGATTTGTACTCAGCTGCAAACTATAAATCCAGTGTCCTGAGACCACTATAGAGCCGAGGCATTGTTTCTGCCTGCATACATCAGGCGAGGGATTACAGTGTGCAATTTGTTCTGGCAGGCTGGCGACTATAATGGGATATGGCTGATAGTGTTCAAAGGCTTTGATTAGGAGCTGTCTATGGTGCTGTTCTTTCAACTTGAATCTCCAAAGCAAAAGACTTAATTTTCAACAAATCATTTTCTCTTACAGTTCCAAATATTCAGATACTTTGAAAACTTGCTGGCATAGATGTATCAAAGAAACAGCTTGTTTGCCGAAAGCCCAGTAAAGAAAAATGCAGTTTTTTTCTTTTTTTCTGATGTGTCACTAATCTTTTTCAGCAACTCGTTAGTAATGAATTGTAAAGCAGCGACCGTGAGAAACAATGGCTTACCATATGAGCAGAAATGATAACTTTACTAGAACTACACCTCATCTCTAACACAACATTTCTGCTTCGACAGAAAGGATAAGGGGGGATTTCTTGTCTTTGTTTCGACCCCCTCCACTACCTGCTGGCTGAGAGGAAATGTTGTAGTCAGGCAAGCTTGGGATCATGTGCAGCCTTTCCCTCTGGCATTGGCTTTCTGTCAGTTGCATTGTTTGCCGTCATTATGGGCTGAAAGTTGCAGTTATGCTTCACCTGAGCAAATTATGGCATTAAGATGGCTTCCTGTCCGTCATCTCAGCATGGCGAAGGTATTAGAGTACATTAGGGCCTGCAGATCGAAATAGGGTGCACAGTTATGCTGTTACAGCTATCATTAATCTTCCCCATACATCCTTTTCCCAGGGAGCAAAATCGGAACATACAGCTGTTCAAAATAACTATGGAAGAATATTATCTCATTGATTTTTTTGCAGCGAGCCTCTGTTTTCAGGAAGGCTTTTGCTGTGTACATTTATGATTGTGATGTTACAGTTAATTCATGGTCAAATGAGAGTGCAAATGTGAGGTGGGGTGCAAACAGAGAACTCCACGCCAATTAATAAAAAAAAATCAGCTAGGCACGTTATAAGTAAAATACGTTTAATAAATGTGCTACTGTTGTGCGCTAGTTTCAAATTACTCGAGAATTTAATAACAGTAATTAACTTTTTAGCAAGAAAAATCTAGTTCTGTGACACGACGTTAATAAGACATCATTTTTATGAGACCACAGAAACGACAAACAACAATAATTGTGATGGATAGTGAAATGGCTAGTCCGGGGGATGAATACATTTGGTACTGCACGATAGTGGTGTAACACAAAATGATGGGCTCCCTGCAGTATGTGGTGAGGGACCCAAGAGTCTCCCATATCTAACATATTCAGTGGCCTTGGGCTGAGTGAGGGCCCTCAGGGTTGGGGGTCCCCTGTACTGCAGGGGCCTGCTTTATGCCTCTACTTCACTATGGTGAGAAGGTATACACCTTTTGCCCAATAATGCCATTTACAGATATTTTCAATAAAGAAAAAGATCGTGCTGGTGAAAATTCTCCAGAGAAAAGTCAGTTTTCAGATATGGTTTTTCTGAAAAATAAGTTGGAACTTCCTAGATTTTCACCTGCAACCCTTATGTTTTACATTTTGTGTAGCCCCTTTCTTTTTTACAGAAGCAACTTTACACAGATCATTAATATCATGTGACGATAAGTACATGCATCCCAAAATATTTCTTCATCAAACTTGTCAAAATAGAGTGCTAAACAATGAACATTTGTTGGAGATTGTCCAGAAAGGCAATCATAAAAAGCATATCACTAATTTACCAACAGTGACTCTGTAGTTATCAGTCAATTTCTTAGTCAAAGCAAAAGGTGTTTCTTGAATTTCTTATAACATTGGCCCTGGTCGATAAATCTGCCCTAAACTTTCCTAAAATGAAAGCGAGCATGCAATTTTTATCTTGGTAGGAATCATGCATATTGGTTAATAGGAGAGGGGAGAGTCATATGAAAGTCACAAGTAAAATTCTGCAGACAAGTTTTGTATATCTACAATGTAATCATACTAAACTTGTTATGAAGGCATGGGTTCACCCTGAGGGAGTTTCTTGTTTTGAATAAACATTATAAAGAGTTTTTCAAAAATAAAAATGTCAAACTATTTGCATTTATTTTGGCAACTTGGTTTTTTATGCCGACTGCAGACCTGAAGGTTGCTCCTATCTATGTGTCTGTTAGGCTGACAACTGCGAGTGAGGTACAGTGGTTGCCAATTTGCTTGGCCGAGTTTGGCAGTGGTTTCTTGTTTTTCTATATCATGTGGCAAATGAAGAAAGACATGAAATATTGTGAGAAGAGTGCATTGTCCTGTTTTGTCTGGACACTCGCAGACCACAAATTTAAGAAATCTCACATACAAAATGTCTTACTCGAAACAACACATTATATCATTTATATATTGCACCCCCTACTAGGTTATGTAGTCATTATTTATTGCCTCTCTAGTAACAGCACATACCAAAGAGTTATAATCAGTGGAGAAAAACACTGTCCTCAAAGTGAAGTACATGAGCAGAAACAAAGGGCCAAATTGAACCAAAATGCAGTAAATTGCACCTGTGACATGTCACATATCTAAAAAAACATAAATTTAGCTGCAGTATTTTGAAATGACTCCTACAGAAATATGCCTGTAAGCTCCAGAAATGCTAAGTTCACCACCCTGGCTGAAGTTATTAAATGCCAAGGGTGGACATTTCTTTTAATTATAGCATTAGTAATTCATATGGGGGAACATGGCGGGTGACTGAGGAGTCTGGTCAGGAGTGTCTGAGCTCTCTAGGCGGCATGAAGTACGAAAGCATATAAAAGTGGGTTTTTTTCTTATCTCCACTGATATGGACATAAAATATGGACAGTAGTACCTTCGGTGTTATAGAAAAGGGCCAATTTTCGATGCAATGGTGCCCTGAATACTGCGAGGGACTGCGGAATACCTGCAGCCCAGCGAGCACTGTGTGGGCAGAAGCAGCTTTGGTCCTCCACAGTAGATGGAAAGCTGTGGCTCGAGTCTCCTTCTGGGGCAAGGTGAGAAACAGTCTTGGCAGCACGGCAGCAGGATTCTTCACACTGCGCATGGGTAACAAGACTTAGGAGAAAGAGCCGGGGCCAGGCAGCATGCGCATGACTTTGGTAAGTGACCAAGGTCGGAGAAATAAACAACGACTCTGACATAACAACATTGTCTGGAGGAGAGAAAAGAGGCAAACATATGCACCTTTAAAGGTGCAAGACCAGATCTATAGTCAAAGAAGGGGGATAAGCTTCTGTCTAAGAAACAGGAGCCTAGCGATTAATGATACCCACACAGAAAAATCCTATTTTAGTGCTTATAATCAACAATAAGAAGGGGAAACTAGGTGCATTAACCCAAAGTTTGGAGTACTCCCCCATACCACCACGAGGCAGACCTGTAGGCACCAAAGTAAAAATGACCCCTTCATTACGCCCCTTTTGTAAAGTTAAAGCTCCCCTAGTCTACTTACAGAAGAACAGAAGGAAAGAAAAGAAGGTCCAAATATGACTGGGGATAAATCATGAGCAATAACAGATACCAAGCCTTGGCCATAGAAGAGATAAATACCACAGACTCATCCCTGGACCAGCAAGCCCAAGCAGTGTTACAAGATGAATTGCAGAAAAGAGGGGCAAAGTCCCCAAGGCCAAAGAGAACATACAGACATGTAGAAATTGATTGAGTCCCTAATCTCAGAAATGAGGTTGAATTTTGCTAGCTCAGAAGGAAACCAAGAGAAAATACAGGGACATGCGAAGCCCTTGAGGTTAAAATGAATACCCTGATTGAACGAGTAGCAATAGTGGAAGCTTCTCTAGTAAATCAGGCTGGGCCATAGTAGAGGTGAGCCAGGAGGAGATACAAACTCAGAAAACTTATGAGAAGGATCTTAGGGAAAAAAACGAAACCCTTGAAAACCAGGCAAGGAGGAACAATCTGAGGATCTTGAATGTTCCAGAGGGGAGAACATTATGGGGCATATTCTCAAGGACATTTCGCCGAGTTATCGGCACTTTATTCAGCCAAAGTAGTGATAAATATACCGCCCCATTCACAAGCTGGTGCTAACAGCGGACACCACCAGTTTTCCTGCGATAGCAGCCACAAAAAACATCACCACAGATTACACCGGCAAGTAACGCTAATGAGATGCATAGTAGGCATTCCCGTGCAAAAAGCCACGACAACACCACTTCGCAACATTCTCAATGACCAGCCAGATCAGCGATAAGATCACAAAACATGCGCTAAGGCGTGTTAGCAGCTTGGATTTAACACCTGCTCTTACCTGGTGTTAAGTGGGACGACAACCTGCACCATCAAAGGGAGCCCAGGCCACAGCCACACCTGAAGAACAACAGACGCCATGGAGCTACTGATCATGCAGATCGGACACCCAAGAGGGCCACAACACCCACCACCACAATACCCAGGACCCCCCCGTCCCACCCCGGGCAACCCCCCCCCCGGGGACAATGATATCTTACAGCTACTTCACAAAATCATGAACAAAACAATTCGCCTGATGTCGCACAATTACAACAATTAACACTCATGTGTGGACAGAAAATGGAGAATCATTCATTCATCTTTGAAGTTTCAATCAAAATATTGCAATCAACTTTAACCCAAAACAACTTCTGGGAAGAGCCATGGCGGGTCTTCCCTGGACAATCTGTAAGTCACAGCCTAAATGACAAAATTCAAGATAAGAAGGTTTGTCATGCACCCATCAAAGGCCAGAGACAGAGAGAAAGAGAGAGGAAGAGTGAGAGAGAGAGGGAGAGAGAGGGAGAGAGGTAGAGAGAGGGAGAGAGAGGTAGATAGAGGGAGAGAGAGGGAGAGAGAGAGAGGAAGAGAGGAAGAGAGAGAGGGAGAGAGAGAGAGAGAGGAAGAGAGCGAGGGAGAGAGAGAGAGAGAGAGAGAGAGAGAGAGGAAGAGATAGAGGGAGAGGAAAAGAGAAAGGGAGAAGAAGAGAGAGAGGGAGAGAGAGAGGGGGAGAGGGAAAGAGAGGAAGAGAGAGAGGGAGAGAGAGAGAGGGAAAGAGAGGGAGAGATGTTGTACAAGGAGCGCAAGGCCGCTCGGCCTCTTGGCTCATACATGCCAACTGTTGTGTGTGCATCGCCATTGGTGCACCATAAGCCTAATGCCTTGCTTCAATGCAGCACAAAAGCAACATCACACTTCCCGAATGCAAGCAGTAGTCAGACTTACATTAGGGATGAAAGCTCCTTTGTCTCAATACATAAGGTGGAAGGACATCTACACCTCCGACCTTGGTCTGGCATGCGGCTCGCACCCCTGAGAGAGATACCATTGCAGATGATGACGACTCCCACACCGCGCCCCCTGTTGGCCCACGACCAGGAGTGTAACCGTGATACCCGAGACTGGGATGCCTTGATATTTGGCATATGTGCTGGCAGTTGGGCATTGGAGATTGCACAAGTCCTCGTGTGCAGTGACCACATCGAGGCGCTCCCCTATTAGGCTGTTTTGCGGATTGGTGAAACAGCATGCACAGAGCACATCTATCCGGACCAGTTAATGGATTGGCTCTTCCACGTGTTCATTGAAGTCGACAACGACGTACTCTTGGAAGTCATTGCCCATGAAGCTGCACTCGCATTCATGGACGAGTAACTACGTTTCTGCAGCCACAACTGATTGTAACCCAGAGCACAGGTCCCAACACCTTGTTGCATCTCGGAGGAATGGTCACATATCCCACCACAACAGTGGACATGTCTGCATTCAGCTGGACCCAGAATGCACGTGCATGCACCTATGCGTGTTGACACACACCCGTGCAAGGTGCGGCAGTCCCATGGGCGGAGCTGCACAGCGTTGTTTGTCAACGTTCCTAAATCTGCCATACTGCTGGAGGGAGAGTACACACATGGCAATGTAGTACTACATGTGACCTTGTTGGACCCATTCACCTGCTCACTGTCAGCAGAGCAGACAGTCAGCGCAGTCCGGTGGTACAGCACTTTGCAGATCCCATGGGCTGTGAGACATGTCCCCAGACACGGGGCAATGGGCATAGGACAAACATCACATGACTCGTCCAGCAAGGCAAGGTGGGCTGAGACTGTTGCCATCCGTAATGATTTGTGTTCATTTTTGCCTCCCCATTTCTTGCACCTCTACATGTTCCTATGCTGTCAGTTAGTGTCTGAAGCATTGGTCTGCATGCTGTGGCCCTTGTCTTGCCCGTACTGACAGGCACATGCTAATAAAGTCTTGGCAACTTCACTAGTGTTCAACTGTGATGAGTGTTGATTAAAATGACAAATCGTGTGCCTCAATGAGCATTGTCCGTACACAGGGAGGTACTGACTGGTGCATTTCACTTGGGGGTGAGTCCCTATTGACAGCTCAACCTCTGTGAGCCAGACATTGTGGTTGGGATAGTTGCTGGTAGACCTGTACTCTTACGTTTCTTCAGCAATGTGAGTATGGTGTCCAACTTCTTGCCATGTGGATCAATGTGATCCATCAAAACAGGCTGTGTACACACAGTTGAGTGTGATTAGGTATGCGAAGAGATGTTATGTTGTCACATGTGATGGGGGACACTACTTTGGGCCTGCTCCCGAATTTTACATTTTTGCACACAGCTCTATTTAATACATGGACATGGGGCTACGTTGGGGGCTTGCGAGATTGTTGGTCATGATCAATGAGGCTACAGCTAGTTCACACCTTCACAGTAATCTAACTGGCCATGTGGGTCAGGCTCCAACATGCGCATTGATGTCATTTCATAGGGTGTACCATTTTGTGCAATCAATGTCCATACATTCATCCATACTTTTATACTTGATTGAACATAGACATGACACATCTGTGTGAATTAGAATGTTTTATTCACATTCTGTGGTGTGTCAGAGCTGGAGCAGTATATGGGCATGCAAACCACACATTACATGGTTGCCCATTGGAGGGCCAACCAGAGTCCTTTGGGGAATGATAAGTTAATCGGAAGAGAAAGAATTCAGTCCGCAGTCTGATTGCTGTGTCATTGGTAACCAGAGCAGATAATGGCAGTCCATGTCGGGGTCCAGGTGAATGTCGCAAAGTGTTTTTCGGGGGACAGTGAAAGGTGTTGTTCCAGGGCATGATACAGAGGGCTGAAGCAAGCAGGAACAGGCCAGTTGGCGGGGATGAATGCTACAGCCTCCTTTCACACACAGAGTCATTACCATCCACATCACAGTCATCTGATATGTCTTCTTTGTCAGGTGTGTCAGGTGTGTGTGTGGTGTTATGGCTGCCTCATAGGGTGCCACTGGGACATCAGAGGGTGGAGGTGGTATGGCTGCCTCACTGAGTGCCACTGGCACATCAGGGGGCAGAGGTGTGTGTGTCGAAGTTCCTGCAGCAGTCACCTGGGACAGGCTCTGTGGCAGCAATGGCAAGATGAGGTTCTGCAGGACATGGAAGATCCCAGCTACATCTCGCTGGTGTACATCCGTGGCAGCCATCCTTCCAGCCTGCATCTGCTCCATGTTCTCCATTGTCCTCCACATGTGTCCCAACACCCGGCCGACATCGCTGGTCAGCCAAGGAGTGTTGTAGAGCAAGGTATGGACTGTGGGTGTCCGTTAGGGACTGTAAGTGGCCCCTGATGGGACTCATACACCCACGTATGGCATCAAGTTTGGCTGCCATAAGGTCGAACCCCACCCACACCTGTTCAGCCAGCCCCTCTGGCAGTCTAACACACGGTGTTGGAAAGCCATGTGTTTTTCCACTGCGTGCTGGGAGCCAGCCGTGGTAGTGGGTAGTTCCTGCTGTGAGGCTGTGCAGGGGGTGGGTTCACCGCGATGCAGCTGGGCTGCCCTGCTTCTGGAGGTGGGGTGTGGAGGCTGTCCACGAGCCATTGGAGGGTGTCAGGCAGATGGCCAGGGGGTCCTCATCATCATCACTGAAGAGATGTCTGGTGTGCTCTGCAGGAGGTGTTGATTGTCCATCTGCAATGTAAATGGGAGGTGCAGGTTAACAGTGTGTTCCATGTATGTTGACACATTGTACATTTTTACATTCAGACTGCATGACAATGTACATTGTGACTGTTTTGGAGGAGCTGGCTGTTTGATGGGAGACAGTGGACATTTCGACTACATGACGGATGTGAGGTTGTACTGGTACATTATCATCTCACAGTGGCAGATGTGATTGGACAGTTTCTACGCACAAGCGGCACCAGTTGCGTCCTCTGTTCTGTAGTGAAAATGTTGCACTTTGTACCACATTGTCATCAATGTTGATGTGCTGTGATTGCTACGTGTGTGTGCTGCATTGTGGGAGAGTCCCCCCTGCAGCTATGATTTAGCGGCCCCTTATCCCTTTGAGGAGGTGTGCCTTTGACTTCTGTGCTTTTACGGTGCAGAGATGTTGACGACTTGGGTCATTTGTGCTCTTGGACGGTTTGTGTTCTCTTGTGCATTGTTTGCATATGTGTTGTTGACGTAAGGGGTTCTATGTGCACGTGGATGTGTCAGAGTGTGACCTGCTCCTTTGAAGATGTGATCCACACTGGGCCACCTCAGTGTAGTGTCATGCACCATGTCATGTACTTTGACTGCAGCCATACTATTGGTCATGCAGTGTCACTTGCATTGACAGCGTGGCTCACAGAGCCTATGCTTTGCTGGATTCAGCACATGTGCATGTTTAGGTTGTAAGATTGGTGATAGGGAGGGGGGCCCTTTGTGCACATACTGGACAGGGCCCTACTTGGTTTTTCTATGTGTGCTGCAGTGTGCCAAGGGTATCAGGGACATGTTCCACAGTCATTGTGGGTGTACAGTGTGCTACACATAATTGTGATTGTGTGCCATTGTGGCCATCACCCGCATCTCCCCAGTCCCTGGTCATTACTCCTCCTGTTGCTGTTGGGGTGGGTCATATCGAGCTGTGTCCGGACCCCCAACCCCTGCCATCGCCTCCACACTGATGACTGTGGCCACCATTTCCTCCAGCTCATCAAGCTTCTCCTGTGGCGCAGGACTCCCACCTCCAGTCGCCGTTGCTGCCTTCCGGGTGGCAGCGAGTTCTGCTTGGTTTGGCTATTCACATCATGCCAGCTCCTCTTGACCTCCTCCATTGACCTCCTCGATACTCTGACTGCATTCACGTTGTTCACGATGGACTGCCATATTTCCGTTTGTGTTGCCAATGGCACAGTGGAGGTGATGAACAGTCGTTGGTAGTGTTCTATCGCCTCTGTGACGATGATCCGATTTTCCTGCAGACTGAACCCCCTCTTCCTCTTCCTCTTCTCCTTGCCCTTCCCCGAGCACGGTGTTCCTGGCTGGTCCTCAGTGGGGCTTGTGGGTTTCGAGTTGTCCTCTGCACTCGCTCCGGGTGCATCCATGGTTCTATGCAGTTTTTTTTGGTTTTGGTGTGTTTTTTGTTGCTTTTATAGTGCATTTTCCCACATGACGCGTGGGAATTGCAGGCCTGTCGCTGGTTATCACTGATTTTTGTATCGCGATTGGCCACATTGCAACTTTTTTCTCTTTTGCGTTTCACGTTTTTTCAACGTCACATTGGTTTTCACGCGATCGTCTGACTCGTTATCGTGAGACTATCGCATGGTGCCGCCGGGTTGAGAACACTACGTTAACACGGTGTTATTTTCCCGCGATAAACTGCGATACGCAAAGTTGCGTTAAGCTAATTTTACGATAAATAACATACGTTCTTGAGAATATCCCCCTAAGAGTTTTGTGATTGACCTCCTGAAAGACTTTTTTCCCTGGGTACAGCCAGCGGTCCTGGGAAAGGATTACAGAGCGTACATCGGGACCCCATATAGGAAAGGAAAGTTGAGAAAAAAACAAAGAAAAAACTTAATAAACTTTAAAACATACATCCTGAAAGAATAATTCCTAAATAAAGCACTTAAAGTTGGCACTTATACTAAGGGTTAATGAGTTTTTAGAATTAGATCAGATATCTCCAAGGCTACGCAGGGTTGATAATGGAAACCAGGAGAACATATGCAAGAGCTAAGGTCCCTGGGGGCGACAGTCCAAATGCGCTTTCCAGGCTTTCTAAAAATAATGTGGAGAAATCAAATTCACCATATAAGGAACCCTAAGGAGGTGGAGACTTTTATAGACCGGACCAAAATGCAATAAAAGGAATAAAGTTAATGCCTAGACAGCTGGGACCTCGGAAGTGGCGAACTGATTTTCCCTAAGAAGAAAGGGAGGGTTCTCCTGGGGAGGGAGGGGGGTTGAGGTAACTCACAGGAAATTATTATGATATATTCACACTGGGTGTGGGAGCATATGGGAAAAAATTCTTATCCAACTTGTGGAAATCTGACTGAGCCAAGGTTTAAAGAGATACACGGGACCATCAGGGTCAATATAAATAGGCTTGATTTCAGTTAATATTTTAACATGGAATGTGAATCGTCTCAGAGTTAGAAGTAGAAGACAAAAGATCCTGGAATATTTGAAATCGTAAAATAGAGAAATTATAATCCTGCCAGAAACACATCTGCTGGGGAGATAATGAAGAAGCAAAGATGGGTGGATACATTTGCCTGGACCGACCAGGCATGCTGCGTTAAAGGGATGGCTATTTTGTTCAAGAAGTCAGCTAAAGCAATGGTAGAGGGAGTAAATACTGACTCTAAGTGGAGATGGGTCTCTGCAAAAGTTAGGATGTTCGGCTAAATATATGTCCTGACAGAGTATTATGATCCAAATGTAGATGATCCCACCCCTTGCAGGCTCTGTATGGTCATCTCTTAGATTTCTCTGCCCCTATAATCCTGGGTGGAGATTATGACCTGATAATAGACCCATAGGAAGACAGGCTACCTGTAAGTAAAGCATTTAATTTACCCAAAATGAGGGAATGGTTGAAATGTTACACAGAAAAACTGGGACTGGTAGATGTCTGGAAAGCGAAAGGCATTAAAAAGCATAAATTCACTTTTAGAAATAAAAAATATGGACATGCTTCTAGGATAGATTTTTTCTTAATAGACAAGGGCTTATGTAGAAATGTCAGAAAGTTGGAACATTTGCCGGCACACCTGTCTGACCATTCTGCAGTCCTAATGGAAGTATTATTAGAGAAGGCCCACCCCACCCCAAGATGTACACTGGATCGAACTTTGCTCTTACACCAGCTGGTCAGGGAGAAATTTGAAGCAATAGAATATTTTTCACTAAATAAAACTGAGACCCCCTAGCCAGGTTATTTAGGGTGCATATAAAGCTGTTATTAGGAGGAGAATTATTATATTAGCAGCTTTTAAGCATAAAAATACCAGGACAAAACGTCATTAACCTAGGCTCTGTAGCAGAGCAAGCCCAAAACTCTCAAGATATTGGCAAATTAGAAAAGGAAATAAAAGAGAAAAAAGAAGTCCTGTCAATTGTTTTAAAGATTATAGGGGCATATTATCAACGGCTAGCGATAATTATCGCTGGCCGTGCTTAGCGATACATTTCTTATCGCAGGCTATCTCTGGAATTTCTCGCCCTGGTAGTGCGTTATTAACAACGCTTTTCTCCAGGGTGATAAAAATTCCAGAGATAGCGAGGTTATCGCCGTTTTGCAGGGAACATCGGTGGTTTTCCAGCGATGTTCCCTGTAAAACGGCGATATCCTTGCTGATACGACCCCGTGGTCGTATCAGCATAATCCACCCCCTATGTCAAACACAGGTAAAACAGGATTTTAGCAGATGTTAGATTTTGGCGAAAACTGACGTTTTCGCCAAAATCTAACGTCCGCTACAATCCTGTGGGCTTCCTTGTAAATATCGCAATGTGAACATCAGCGATATTTGCACGGTAGTCCATCCAGGGTATTCCCAGTGGCACCCACTTTGTATCTCATCAGAGATGCAAAGGGAGGCGCTGGGAAAAAGGGTGCTAACATGCGATTATGAATGTTTGCACCCTCTTGTAAATAGGGCGATAATTTTATCTCCGCTTTTTTGGCTTTTTAAGACAAAAATAGCAGAGATAAAGCCATTGTAAATATGCTCCCTTGTTAGAAACAAATGGGAGGCATGCAAGTTTTCACATTATGGGTATGGGGAGGGATGTGGTAAAATGCTAGCCTGGAAACTCAAAATAGAACAAAACAGAAATAAGATCTCGGGCATTCAAGTAGAGGACCAGATGACTCTCAGCATAGAAGACACAGAGATCGAGAAAGCCTTTACTAAGTTCTTTCAGGAGCTTTATTTAGAAGATACGGCGGCCTAAGAAGATCAAATGGACTGCTACCTTGAGAAGATAGTAGTTCCAACCTTGTTACAAGAGCATAGGGATGAACTTAACTTGGAGATAGCAACTGAAGAGGTGACTAGTGTGATAGCGAAGATACAATAAGGGAAATCAGCTCGCTTAGACGCGTTACCTAATGAAATGTATAGCTCCTTAAAACAAGAACTGGTTCCTTCCCTGACAGAGGTATTAAATGCTGCCTAAAAGGACTAGACTTACCAAAGTCATGTGAAGAAGCAACAAAATGTATAATATTGAAACCAGGAAAGGACCCAAAATGTTGTGAGTTGTATAAACCTATATCGCTTCTAAATAGCAATTACAAAATATACACTCAAATATTGGCTAGAAGACTGGGAAAGGTTGCTGATCAGTTGATACATCAATACCAGAAAGGCTTTGTCCAGGGAAGACAAATTCAGGAACTGACACATGAGCTGGTTGGTTCAATAGATGTGGCTACCCAGGAGAAGATTTCCCTGTTGGTGCTTAGCTTTAATGCAGCAAATGCCTTTGATACGGTTAGCTGGCCCTTTCTATATAAAGTTATTGAATTGTACAATCTGGGGGGGAGTATTTTCAGCTGCAGTAAAGTCTCTGTATAGAAATCCAACAGCTAGGGTTCTGGTCAATGGTAATCTCACAGAGTAGCTAGTAATTAAAAGAGTCACCCGGCAGGGATGCCCACTTTCCCCATTGCTTTTTAATCTGTATATCGAACCATTAGCCAATGTTCTTAGATCCAACCACACCATTACCCCATTTAAATATCAGGACTGGGAGAAGAAAGTTGCCCTTTATGCAGATGACCTAATGGTTTTTACAAATAACTTGTTTGTTTCACTTCCGATAATATCAGAGGTCTTGGATCAGTTTGGGAAAGTATCAGGTTACCAAATCAACCAACAAAAAATTGAAATTATGTAGTGGAACTCCCAAAGCAATAATCTCTTTGTAAAGGAAAGGATAAGATATCTCTGCATTCTTGTAGTAAAGGACATTGATGAAATAGCTCACCTGAACTTTAACAAACTGGTGTTGGATACTAGGAAGTTACTAAAAGTGTGGGGGAGTCTTCCTTTATCATTCATTGGAAGAACCAATATTCTAAAGATGTCAATACTCCCAAATTTCACATATATTTTTAATACCATACCATTGGAATGCAAGATAGAAGGTTTGAAAAACTGCAAGGAGAATTGAGCAGATAAAAAAAGAGCATGGAGGGTTTGCTAGCCTGAACTTCTATTAATATTTGTAGAGAATTCAAAATTAAGAATATAAGATCAACACCCATAGAACATCAGGCCTACCCATCATACTTGCAAGCAAAGACACAGCTGGAAGGTAGTTTCTTCTTATGTAAATTTGGGCATCCAAAGTTCTTTTAAAAGGTGAAATGGAAAGTGCCATTTTCAGCCTCCAAGCTCTGGTACCAAATCAGATGAACTCTAAAAAAAACATATTACAGTGACTATAGCTCACTTTGTGCTTCCCCAGGAACTCCAGAATGCCTGAAAGACAAACTCTCAATTCCCCTGAAAGAGGAGGGTATAACAAAATGGGGTCAGCTGATAGAGGAGAACACTCTATTAGGATGGAATCAATTGTCAACAATGACAAATGTCACTCCATCTAAATTCAAATACTACCAACTAGCAAGCTGGTCCAAGTCCCTGGGGAAAGATGGGTCAAGATACACCGACCTTGAGGGGAAAATACAATGAAGTGTGATAAAAAAGAACAAAGTATGAAGATGGTACTGGACATTTCCATTAGCAGGAGATGAGGATTTTACTTTACCTATAGAGATCTGGGGAAAGGATCTGGCGGCGCTGGATACACAAAAATTATGGCAAGTATCAATGTCTACATATTGGTATACTATCAAATCTGCACCTCTCGGAAAAAAACATGTATTCACAGTGCACAGAGCTTATTGGACGCCAAAGAAACTGAAAGCTGAATAACCAGGAGGTGAAATGCTGTCCCAAATGCAGAGAAGAGAAGACAAATTATATCTATATGTTTCAGCAGTGCTCCCAGCTTCAGAAATTTGGGAATAATGTGGGTAAGATGCTTATGGAGGTGATGGGGCAACATATAGAGGTAAGCACAGAATCAGTTATGTTTGGGGTTAAAACTCACTAGGCAGGAAAATTTAAATTAAGCACTACACAAAAAACTTGCTTTTTGTACTAATTGTACTGGATAGATGAGAAATATGTATTAAATGGATACTTCATAGTCCACCAATGCAACAAGAGTGGTTAGCATCGGTCCAAAGGTTTAACAAATTGGATTGAAGTGGGATACAAAGCAAGAGCACAGGATTTTGTGATACTTGGGAAGGGAACCATAATTCAGGGGATTATATAATAAGAAGCAATAATGACATCCAATGATTATGCACCATAACAATAACCCACAAGTAAGGGTCCTGCGCTGGTGACCCCAAAATGTTGCTCTTTCCTTGGAGCAAATGGGATAGGAAGATAGGGGGCCAGTCTGAATGAAGGATAAAGATGCCATGAGAGAAACAAAGATGTGGGTCAAAAACGGTACATGCCTGGAAGCTTTCTCTCAAAACTGTGTTGGGGGGAGGTGAAGCACTCCAGTTTTTGGATAAGTATATGAGCATAGGCATGATAGTAAGATATTTAGCCAAACCAAAATACTTGCATGCTAGCCAAAAATAAGTGCAGTACAGCTACAAAAAGCTGTACAGCTTCACAAATCACTGTGTGGATGGCTACTCGATATACTGAAAATGTTTCTCAAATTAGACAGGAACCCAAACGATGCCAAATGAATAGGTGCAAAAACAAGAAGAGGAGTAAATGCATTGCTGCTCTTGGCAGACATTACAATGCATGAGGTACCTCTACTTATTGGAAACATGGGGCTGAATGATAAAGAGACTCCTACCAGCCAAATCACAAAGGTTATCTCGCTTGACACGAAGGGCCACTCTCTGTAAATATGTTAGATCCAACAGTTGCATTTAGATATAATTATCACAAGGGCTCTTTTGCCCAAAATATAAACACAGGTACGTGCTAACAGCAAAGGGAACTACTGTTTTTTCAATTGTTTGTTATTTACGCTTCTTCAAGCTATAGTTGCTTTATTACATGTATGACTGCATGGATCAAATATCACGCAACTTCAAGGACAGAAGATTGAGGCTATCTAATTTCAAACAGGCCAGACAGAATACTGTATTCAACCCTAATCCTCACCCACAGGATTGGCCATCAATACAAGAATCAGCTTAGGGTAACTCTTAAATAATTGTTTTGAATATGTTACTTGATTACTTTCCAAACCTGCTCAATTAAGTTTATACCTACCTACCAAAGGTAATGTACACTGCCACAAACTCACAACCTTGTTTTAGATCACTTGTTTACACTACAGAAGCAGACAACCACAAATACATAGAGGCTAAACGCAGCTGGGTGTTTGGTTATATGTTATGAATGGTAAACTAAACCAGTGGCCACATTTAAAAACACTATGGGAATGTTCACACTTTAAAGTCATTTTTGGAGAAAGAAATATCACAGTGCAGTTTAATTTTAAGCATGAAGACAAATGGCTGTTATAAATAATAATGATTACTGGGGTGGAGATATATGGAGTGTTTTGGGCCACCTAGCTCTTCTCTCTCACAGTCTTCTTTGCTGATGATGACCCTGCCATGACTAGCAACAGCAGTTTCACTCTCACTGTAAAACTACATTGTCACATCTGTGATGGGTGGCAGCTACAGTCTGGTGCTCTCTGCTCAAATGCTGGCTGATGACAGTGTGTGGAGTCAGATGATGGAAAGAATCAGTCTAGGCCCAACCAGTATCACAAATCAACAATGAAGAATCCATCGAACTATAAAGCCTTCAGCTATGCATATTGGTGTGGCCTCTAACTACTAGCAACGAACAAGTCCTTGGCAATTCTGTACTTAATGGCAGGGTTATTTGGGTGTCACTGGTCTCTCAATGATAAGCAGATCCTAGTCCATCTTACTGTGCGCAGTACCATGTTCGACCGCATAATTGTCTTTGTGTGTGAGCAACCAAGAGCGGTACTGAAATTATGCCTAAATGCCATGTGGGAGAAGGCGGGGGTGAGGGATAGACATAGATTAATCCAAGAGGGATGAGAGACTGAAATGGAGACTCGAGCGAGGACTAATATAATCCCAGCCCACTCACCAAAAACTAATTAAAACCTAATTAAAACAGTATGGGGCAGTGTACATGAGGCTCTTAATTTCTAAAAAAAAAACAATAAATAAAGTGAACCAGACATAAGATTTTCATTGAGTCCGCTGCCAAAGTTAATGAATAGTATAGTTATGTGGAGCACAGCGGTTTTGTTAAGTTAAATAAAGCATCCTGCTGAACCTTAACAGGTATGCATTAAAAATCTATGTGTATAAAGTGTTTCTAAAAGCAAAATTATCTTGAAGAACCTTTAAGTGGTGGCAGAGGATTCCATTGTTTGGCTAAAAAGAAAGGTTGGCCATCAGATCTAAATTTTTAAAAACATGTATCGGTAGCCAGAACATTTGCCGCCAAGCAAAAGGTTGAAAATGAAGGGCTTACTTTATATTGAATATAAGTAGGCCCTTGGTAAAAAGCACAATTGAAAATACAGATGGTTTTAAATATATATATTTTTTTACCCGGAGTCAATGGAATTAGCTAACACAGGAGCCATCTGAGTACATGTATTTCATCCTAGCAATGAACAAACTTCAAGTTATTATAAAAACTGCAGTTTATGTATGTCTCTTTTAGGCAAACTTTAAAGCAAGGCATTACAAGTGTCTAACAGAGAGAGGATGACAGCCTGATAGAGTACCTTTCTACAATCCTTAGGGAGAAAATGGTAGGCTTTTTTAGTAATTTGAGATAACACAAACACTTTAAAATTATCTGTTGGTCTGAGCATGCCTTGATGAAAAATTATCATACCTTCTTAACAGAATTAACTTTAATATGTGAAAAACCTACTTTAGAACCACCAGGTTGTATCATGAATGATGAACAATAAAAATAATACTTCAGTCTCTTCTGTATGAAGTTGATACATTATTTTCATCCATTTGACTACTTCTATAGACCAGGTTTTAAATTTCGATTTTGAATCACTCAGTGTATCATTGAGTTTTATGACCAGCTGAGGTTTTGTTGGCATAGGTCATAAACAAATAGTATCACACCAAATGAGTCAATGGCACATAATAAGTATTAAATATGATTTAGGGGTGATCTCTACTGTACTCCTTAATTACGTGGCTTGAAAACCAATCAAAAATTTGATGTTTTAACCATTTGACACATTTTAATACATGATCTAATCCAGTTCAGTGGTAAGCAATGAAATTCACACTCATATAATCTAATTTTTAGGATGTTATGAGAGATGGTGTAAAATATGGCATAGTGATTCAAAGTGATCAGCGCAGGTCTGCCGCCCTCGTCTAGCATCCAACAGATATTATCAACCACTGAAATGATTGAAGTTTCTGTTCTCTGCATAGCTCTAACACCTGATTGTGCTGTGTCCAAAATTAATTTATTTATCAATAAAGTAGTGATTTGGCTGCTACTACGTTTTTCTAAAATTGATATTGCAGCTGCCAAATGCTAGATGGAACAATATTTACTCACACTGAATTTATAGCTGAGGCTGTGTCCAATAAAGCAGTTAAGACACGAGTCAGGATATAACTAAATAGTCTATTGATAGTTTTAAAATTCTTGGAGGCCAAACTTCCAGAGGAGAACTTAATTTTTTCACTTGCAAAAAAATTATTGTTAGATGTGGGGTCAGTAGTTAGAATGAAATTAGATTCTGTATAAGGACATTTTTTTAATATCACTTTTTGGTTTAGCTACCGCAGGATTATACCAAAGGGTAGAAGGTCCAGAGCAGCAATTAGAGGAAAGAGTTTTAACTGGCGCAATCAAATCTGATTTATTTGTAATCCAGAGTTCATATTCCACATGCATCTGTTCTACATTTGTGGATTAGGACACATTAGAGGTCTGTTATTTCAGAAATAATATTTTTGCTTGTATGTGTCTCCCAGAAACCACATCTGTAAGACACCTGGTTATTCCTCTCTTGGCAAAAGTTATTTATGTATATGTTACATTTTTTTAAGAAATTGTATTGATTTTTCATTAAACAGGCATAGGGGTTAGGTATACTGCGAGATGAAATCAGATAGCAGGAGCACCGATTTGGATGGTCAACTTTACAATACATTTCACATTCAGTATTAATAGTATTATCAAACCAATATCTGAACCATGCAAATGTCGTTATCAATGCATTACGTGCTAAAGCCTTACAGTAGAAACTAACATGACGTACCATAGCCTTTGCCCAACATATCTCCTCCAATCCCCCCCCCCCCTCCTCGTTGCCCTGGAGGAAGAAATATTCATAAGTGTACATTTGTGGCCTAACCTATTGTTGTGTAATCCATGATTGTAAAAAATAACAGTCATATCTTGAGGCAGACTTTCACCGTGGTTCCACAATGTGTGGACTATACTGTAAATTATTGTGAGTTCGGGGTATTAACCCTGGTATCCAAGTCAAAAACTTTTAGGACTTCCAGCATGATGTCCCATTCCATGGCAATCGGGTTTTTCCGTAGGCCTCTAGCTGCTTCCCTCTGTATTGCAGCGCTTTCAGCACTGCCCCATCCAATCATTTTGCTATGCCAACTGTATTCTGTGGGTGGTTTCATTGATTTCCATCGCATTGTGATGGCTCTTTTTGCTAGTATTAGAGCGCGGTCCATAAATCTATTTTGCACCTTGTGTTTAGTCGATCGCTTGTGTAATCCCAGGATACATTCCTCCATGTTGTTTCCTACGTCCCTTTGTGTGACTGACAAAATATGATGCCTGACAGAATCCCAGAACCCTCTCATGCGGGGGCATGCCCATATTATGTGCACCAAATCGGCTTCCTCCAAATGGCATTTTGGACAGTGATGTTGTGTGAGTGGGAACATCCATTTTAGTCGTTTTGGTGTGAGGTAGTCTCTGTGAAGTATCATGGTGTGTATAAATTTAAACTTAGTGTTTCTGGACACTTTTTTAGGATATTCTACTATTCCAGCCCAGTCTTTATGCGTCAGTTCCCGCCCTGTATCCTCTACCCAGACAGTTTGTAGTGTAGTGAGCTCTATCACGGCGTGTGCCCGAATTCCCACATAGAGCCATTTGATAAGTTGTCTTCCTCTGCCCATGTAACATAAGGCCTTTTTAACTCATGTGTTGGGGGTTCCTGTCTTTGGGGGCCCAGTGGGTTTTAATGTATTGCAGTAAAGCAGCATGCAGTAAGTACAGGTGATCAGGTGCTCCTATTTCTCGCACAAAGTTTTTGTGGTCCATGAGTATCCCATCATTGAATAAATCACTCACAGTACTTATTCCCACCTCAAGCCAAGCTTCTATTCTGTGCTCCGTTATCCTGCCACTAGATAATGGGGTCCCCACTAGTGGAATGTTTCCGGCGTATGGAGGATGCCGAGACGTATAATGCAATACCACTTTCCAGCACTGTAGCGCTGTGTGTAGTAATGGCGGCATATTTAGGGGGGCCTTGCTACGTGGTAATAATAGCATGTGTAGAGTACCCTGTTCTATATCTCTTGCCGTAAATCCTATTTTGTGTAGGTTACGGCCAGCTGTCCAATAAGATAGCCATTGCAACTGACAGCCGTAAAAATATGCTTTGAGGTCAGATACACCCAGGCCAGCTCAGGCAGTTCCCAGTTATAGTTTCTTGAGGCTTACTCTTAGCCTACCAGTTCCCCATAGAAGATCTGAGAGTATTTTATTTAAGAGTTTGAAGGTGGTAGGTGGTACCAGTATTGGCAGATTAGTGAAGTAGTACAAAAGACGTGGGAGGACCACCATTTTTTCTATGGCTGTGCGGCCCATAACTGAAAAGGGCAGTGCAGTTCAAAAGGTGACACTCGAGCATATGGATCTAATCGCTTGGTTAAGGTTACCGTCCAGCATATGTGTGTGTGACCACTATATATGTATACCCAGATATTTGAAAGTGTGTGGCACTACTGTCAGTGAGGAGAACCCGAATGTGATTTCCTCTGGGTGTGCATCTTCTTGGAAGAAGTAAGCGTGTGACTTTGTTGCGTTAATGGCTAGGCCCGATATCTTTTCAAATCATTGGAACATATCTGGGATGGGGTCCCGGGTACCCTGAAGGTCTTGCAGATATATAATGATATCATCCGCATAGGCAGAGAACAAGTGCGTTGTGGCACCCAACTGCACTCCAAGTTGAGACGCTTCCATGTGTAATCTAAGTGCTAGGGGTTCTAGCGCTAGGATGAATAATAGTGGTGATAGTGGGCACCCCTGTTGCGTACCTCTGAATATCAGATACTCTTTTGCAATATGTCCCCCCGTGCGGGCTCTGGCAGTGGGTGCTTCGTACAGTAGATGTAGCCATTTGAGGTACTCTATGGTAAAACCAGACTTCACTAGTGCTTTAAACATGTAGTCCCATGATAGCATATCAAACGCTTGTCGCAAGTCCAGTGCGATACAACCGGCATGTTGATAATGTTCTGGAGCAGTCATCATTATGTGGTGTAATCGCCTAATGTTTAAGGATGTGCTGTGGGAAACCATTTTGGCCCGTGTGTATACGTTTACGGGAGGAGCCTATTTGCCAATATTTCGCTTAGTATTTTATATTCCATTGCTAGTAGAGACAGTGGGCGGTACCCTGACATATCTGTTGAATCCCTTCCAGGTTTTGGGAGTGAAACCACCAGTGCCTGTGCTGTGAATAGGGGTAAGCTGCCCAATTTTAACTATTTAATATATAGAGTTTCCAGTTGGGGGACCAGGTTTTTCCACGTAAACGTAATAAAATTCGACCGGGAGTCCATCAAACCCAGGGGTTTTGTTGCGTGGGAGCCCTTTTATTGCTACTTCAATTTCAGCCTTGGTGATGGGGCCTATCATTGCCTTCTGGGCTTCTGCAGTCGGCTGTGGGCAGGCAGGGCAGTTATAAAAGCGTCAATGTTGGCACTCTCTGTTGTATCTGGTTTGCTGTATAATACGGAGTAGTACAGGCTAAAGGCTTCATTTATGTTGTGTTGAGTATTGCCAGTATTACCCATAGGAGTAATAATTTCACTTATTATGGTAGTAGGGGGGTCGTCTCTCAGTAATCTGGCCAGCAGCATTCCTGATTTGTCCGCCTCCGTATGTCGTATTTGGATGTACTTGCTGTAGTCTATAACTCTAAGGGACTCTAGCAGTTCTGCATGCTGAATATGTGCTTCTTGCAAGGGGGCCTGTTTGTCAGAGTCACGTGCAGCTTCTTGTTCCAAAGTATTCATCTTATTTTCTGTGTCTACGAGGTTTTTGTGTACCTCTTGTCAAGCGCCTACTATAGCACTAATCACCTTGCCTCAGATAACCGCCTTATATGCGTCCCATTCCACTAAGATGGTGGATGCAGTGTTGCTATTCTCTATAAAGTATTGTGTTATCATATCAGCTAGAGTAGTGCAGAATACTGAGTCTTCCAATGTGTTGGGCCATAATTTCCAGGTGGGTACTTGAGTGGGGATCGTCCCCAATTAAAAGTTATTTCCAACGGATTATGGTCAAAGAATGTCTTATCTGTATATGTCAAACCAAGAAGGGGGAAAGGGGGGGCTTAACAATAATATACTAGCTTAATATTATCGTAGGTCCAGCATACATGCCCAACAATCAATGAAAACAAAAAGGTATGCAGTTCCTAATATTAACGCAGTGTGTGTTAAAGTCACTCAGATCCCAGGGTGATGTTGTGAAAGCAATCAGATGGATAGGAGTAAAAATTACTCCTTCTGGAAAAGAAGACCCTCACACACCCAACAAGCGGGTGTCTTGCTTCATCACCGGGTCTTTGCTCCTTATCGGGCCGGCGGTGCAATGCCCGATCAGGCACCCCAAGGGGGCCTTCCTGTCGGAGATCTTTATTTCCAAACGCCGGTGAGCGAGGTGTGTGGCGGGGAAAATTAGTTATGATAAATTGTGTAGGTGCAAGTGAAGTGAAAGGTAAGTGTACTAAAACAGGGGTAGGTGATCCACTTCAAACAATTTTAATAAAGTATGGTCACCACCCTGATTAAAATCAAACAATCCGCACATCTCTCACCATTAGGTATGTGAGTAATATGTGCTAAAGGAATAAAAAGGTCGACATGTTTCTTGCCTTGTATTATATTAAATGGCAATTCTTCAGGACCAATAAACAAGCATATACGGCTACCTGCACCTTTTTGGTGGTGGCCACAACCTCTAAGAGGTGTCAGTGGTGGCCACACGTACAGCACCCTAAAAACGTGTGGTACCGTGAATAACAAGAACACACAACCCTCTTAGGCTGTGGAGAAAATGAGGCCGGGGTAGGAAGGCACTAAATTTTAGTGTCGATTTCGTTGTGAAAATGTTACCGTATACCTACGGCCCCGCCAGACTCGAGCGGCTGGCGGGGCCGTAGGTATACGGTAACATTTTCACAACGAAATCAACACTAAAATTGTCCGATAAGGAGCAAAGACCCGGTGATGAAGCAAGACACCCGCTTGTTGGGTGTGTGAGGGTCTTCTTTTCCAGAAGGAGTAATTTTTACTCCTATCCATCTGATTGCTTTCACAACATCACCCTGGGATCTGAGTGACTTTAACACACACTGTGTTAATATTAGGAACTGCATACCTTTCTGTTTTCATTATCTGTATATGTTACATAATGCTAAAAAATGGTCTGTCCTTGGGAGAGGCAGGTTATTGAGCAATTTAATGTTATGATGTGTTGAAATAACTCATGTCTCCCAAATACCCAGAGTGGCGAGTTGGAAAACACACTACTTGTGTAATCCACCAAGTGGTGCAGCCATCAGCTTTCTCATCAGTGTTGTTTCCATCTCGACAATAAAATACCCTAACAAAAGTATTCTGGCTGCAGAAAGCAGCAGGGGTGCAAGAAATTCCAGGCAGCTGGGAGCAAACTTACTACCAAACATTAGAGAATGATGTAAAATAACATCAATATAGGTGATAGAAGGAGAATAAGTTAATTTAGAACCTAAAAGGTCTGAAGACTGAAAGCTATCGAAAAGTACCTGGTTAACATTTACTGAGTGTTAACATCGTTGCTAGATCTCCTCCCTTTTATTCAAATGATTCACTCTTGCTACCCTATATCTTAGCACAATAGCTGCAGCCAAGTCCATGTTTGATGCCTTGTGCATACGTGTCTCCAGTAATAATAGAACATCAAATCTGTGTTTGAGATCATCTCTAAGAGTCCTATTCTATGTATAGAGAGAGTCCAGATATTAAGTGGTGCCTACCTGAGAGCAGTAATGAATAAGCACTTGATCATTCCCCATAGAGGGAGGGATATGCTACATGATTTTACCTGTTACCTTTTTTTGTTCCACTACCCTTCAGTTTTTGTCTCTTTGTCTCACTCATGATGGTTCTTTATTAGCCCAGCTTTCTTATTGTGTCACTGCTTTCTGTCTTTTCCTCCTTGTTTATTTATCCCTTTTGTGTCTTACTCTTTCTAAAGCCTAGTCATGGAAAATTGGTCCCGCTCCCCAAATGTTAGTGCCAGCGACCATCTCCTGCAACCAATGGCACCAAGTAAGTACTGCAGGTGTTGCTGTGAGAACATTTGAATTTTCAACTTGAATTTTCAAGGTACCATGTCAGCTTTATCATTTCTGTCAGCTTAACATCCCACACATCCTCACAATTGGACGTTAATGCACTCCTTTGAATTTCTACCCAAGCTACAAATAGCACATGCAGTAAATCTAAAGTTGACCAAAACCACACATGGAGGCCGAATTGATTCAAGCATTGCCTGATGTTGTTTTTGTACTGAAAATAGATTGTAATGGGAAACGCTTAAATCATTAATAGGCTATAAAATCATGGCATCAGGTTGTTCCCATTCCATTGTTTAGGAAATCTGGACTTAAAAATAATCTGTTGAATAAAAGTGCACTGTTGCTGTGAAAGATTTTTTCCTAGCTGTTTTTTGTACACACCAAGGTCATCTGACTTGGAAAGCACCTGTACTGGTTATTATAGTGCTTCCATAGGTCTTGTTTAAACCGTAAGTCTGCCTCTGCAGATCCACACCTGACAGTAGCCCCAGCTAGATCACATTATCTAATTAGCCATTTGCATCACTAATGTTGGCCCAATGTAGTATTATAAGCTCCTTATGGTATATTTGTAAGATAGTTCTTAAAAATAGACGAGGGGATGTGGATATAAATAAAAACTCAACGTTTTATTTCTTCAGAGCATTCTGTTAGCAAACACCAATTTTTGGGGGATTGTGTGAGGTACACCTGGACCAAAGGCTTATGGTGTCATCGATGTCATTGGTGAGTGTCAAAAGAAGTAATTGTTTCATGACCCCATATGGCATCTGAGTCTGACATGTATTCCAGTAATTAACACGTTCTGGGCGGTCCCATACACATGCACTCAGGTGACCTTCAAATATCTCCTTTATATATGGATGGGAGAATGATGCTCCTCTTTCTACTCGTTTATTTCAACACATGAAATAATTTTGAAAATCATAAATACAATTGTCTTACGTACATACATACATAGAGTCGCTTTGGGTCATCCCTCTTCATAGTTAACTCACATTTTGCATTAATAATCTCACTTTGACTAATTCCCATAGAACTCTATTAAATGAGCTTTCAGGCCTGGCCTCTAGAAAGCTTTAGCGTCCTCTCCAGTACTAACAGTTATACATGCATTGAGGGGCTTTGAGTCAGCCCTCTTCAACCATTGATCTGTTCAACTGTAATTCACGTTTTGCTTCCAACACAGCAAACAGCATTGGACTATGGGTCTGCAAACTTCAGCCATTGGCTCTCATGCACAAGGAGTGATGTCACTTCGCTTGATCACATGTGCACATTATCCTTAAAAGAAGTGCACTTCAGTGACAAAGATGGTGGGCCAGTACCTTAATCCTCAACATTCATCCATACTGTTCAGGTACACATTCGAAAGGAAACACTCTTAGGCTATGCCGATAGTGCTACCGTCCTAAAAACAAGTGAGCTTCAATGTCAATGCTTGCTGGGCAACACTTTACTTTCCAACGCGTTTCTCTCGCCACTCCTTATTCTTTTTTTGTTGTTTTATTCTTTCCTGTTTGTTTAAATTAAATCTTCACCTTATCAGTGTAAGGCGGAGGAGCATCGCCCCACTGCATTTTGAGCAGTGGCAAAGGAAAAATATAATGATACTTACACAATGTTATTATCATTTTATTTTTCCGTTGTCTTTCAGGTTTGCAGGGCGGTGGGCTTGGCTGTCATCACAGCCAGCAAGGGGAGGAGTGGTGGGCACTTAAGTGCGCATGACGGTTTTGCCGGCCCTCTTGGGCTGGCCAGTTATGCGCACTTTGCATGTTCCCAACCAGGTTGCAATACACAGCCTGGTGAGGAACATGCACAGGCTTCCACTGCTTGCCAGAGAGCCAAACCTCGGCACTCACACCAATCACAATGCTGCATTGGAGCATTGTGATTGGCTTAAGGGAGCTTGTTTGTGCTTCCTGCTTCAAGCTGAAACAGAAGAGGATGACGCAAGGTGGCGGTCCGGCAGCAAGGTAAGTGATTTTCTTTTTTATTTTTCTATCGCACCTCTCCCCGTCCCACCCGTGCTACTTGGTGGCAGCTGCCACTGCACGTTACTTTAATTTATAGCCAATGGTAAGAATTATATCTTCCAGTGATGCGCATTGAAAATAAGGGGTTTCTATGCTTTTTCAAAGTGCACATGACTGATAAAAATCACATTATTATTTTAATAAAATTATATGCAGTGATGATATTTTTGAATTCATAGTTTTTACTATAAGTATATGGCCATCATGTTTAAGTGCTGTCTTGTTTCCTTTCATTTTTCTCCTTTTTATTTGTGAAGCATGTGCTCTCAATAAAAAATATATAAACATAGCACCAGCTTGCCAATGCCTATCTGTTGGCTTTGCCAGTGCTTGTTACACTAGGAGACAAAAAAAGAGCTTTTTTAAGGTTCAAAATGATATTACAGAAAAAAATACGAAAACATTGCACCGCTGATATTCCCCAAGCAGAAGAAAAAGGTTAAGTAATAATGCTGAAATTCTGATAAGCTAACAAACCACAGTATGAAAAATCAAGCTACATAATACATTATAATAAAGCAAAGGGAAATGTGTTTGCTAATGCTGCCACAACGTTCGGGAAAGTTATGCAAAAATAAATGCTCTGTCGAATGAAGATCATCTGTAAAGACTTATGTTCACGAAATAAAGGATAGATGGTAGAATTATACACCAAAAACAATAAAAAGCATATTTCAGTTCAGCATACTTTAATTTTACTGAATTAAGGATTCAAGATTATTTCACTTGCAAGAAAATATTGTAATAAGAAACTGTTATTGTGATAATCAGAAAATGGCTGTTGTCTCATGTTCTATACTAATCTATCCCTGCTGGGCTTACTGAGGCAAGAATTATCCTTGTCTTCAACCACAATGAACATCTTGCACTTCCACACCCCAACAGAGCTGCGTATTTATAATTTAGAAATATCTAACCTCATTTGCATACATCTGGCTTTTTGCTGACTTTCATCTTCTTGGTGGAGGGATTGGTAATCAAATAACAATCGTTCTCTTCGTGTAATGAAATGTGGCGCTAAAGTAATCTCGTTAGACTATAGCAACATTAATAATAAATATAGAAAATGTGATAGTACTTTTATTTTGTGATTCTTTATTTTGTTTTCATTTCTGAAAGACTCATCTAGTGCTTTTTTACAGCAAGAGAACTACATAACAGACTTCCTGAACAAAATCAAACAAAAGAATACGTGGAACACACACACACAAATACACATAATTCATTAGGTGTGTGAGTCATGATTTGCACGGAATGTGCGCAAGTTATGGTTGCAGAGCTAACTCTAACAGGGGAACTTCAAGGTTTGTTGATTTAGTGAATTTCAGAGGTATTTTTAAACATATATTGAGGTCTTATTACCAAAACAAACTATAACTTCATATTAACTTTGTTATTTTTAGATGGGCCGTTAAAAGAGTTTTACTATTAGTTGTTTGAATATATGTGGAGTTGTGTGGTAGGTGTGGTGATAAATGATCATATTTATTTAGCATGTAGCAGCCTACCATTGCAAAATTGTATGCAAAATCATTAAACAGCACCAAAGTTATCACAAGATGGGACCGTTTTTGGTCTTCCTTCCTGAATGTTGCCCCTTTGATGGCTCTGTACATAACCTATTCTAGTCACAGAAGACTAAGCAGGTCTAATTTAATATGACTTTGTCAAATGATGCCAGTTCCCTTTTTAAATGTGCCTCCCTAATGTATCGACACAATTTTCAAAAAATCAAGACTATGATTCCCTGAACCTGCATTCTACCAAATTTCATTGAATTTCATTAAAACATGCTAGGTTTTAAGCAAACCAGAAAAGACCTTCTCAACTCTCAAGACAGCTTGATAATTTGAACCTTGAAAGCCTGCCCAACTCATTTTTCAAATATTGATGTCTCAAAAAATTCTCAATGGATTTATAGCAAACCAAGCAAGACAATGAGAGAAGTTTCTAGTTTTGTGCCACGTTTGGTGTCATTTTATTCAGCTTATTGATAGTCTCTCTATACCATAACTTGTTGAACAGCCATGCAAACCATAACTCACAGACTGTATGCAAAGCTTATGACCTCATAAAATGTATACCAATAAGTACCACTATATCAAAGATCTACATCAATAAATGCCAACACATAAACAAAACAACAGATAGTACTATATTTACAGTTATGTCCTTGACAGTGTTAATGGTAATGTGATGCATAATCTCTCATAATGATCGTTTTTGTGATTTATGAATGCATTTGTCACATCAAGGGTAATGTCATGAGCACTGCCTACGAAGTGCAAGCTATGGTTTGCATAGCTGTTATATGAGTTATGTTCTTGGGTACTAATCATCACCAGAGAATTTCAGTGTTTTTTGTATTTTAATTTGCAACCAAAACTGCATTTTAACTGTGATTTTATGGGAAAGTTATAATTTTCTTAAAACACACATTAAGGTTGGGTAAACAGTCCTAACCATGACTTCACTTTAACTGTGAAACTGTGATTGTATTTTATTTTTCTACACCCTAATTCTAACCTGCACAAATAGTCAAATTCAACAAGGCATCTTGGGTGGCTAACCCCTACTGCTCATGGTCTGCAGTATTGATTGCCCACAAGACAAGGCCTATTGCAGAGGTACACCTAGCATCTGTTATTCTTCACCTGTTACACACTTACATATTTGAGTTCTCGTATCTAAAATGTAATAAATGCAATGATGGGTTTTGAAATAGTTAAATTTTTTAGAACGAAAGGTGACTCTAAAAAGAACCCTTTCTGAAGTTTTTTCCCTCGCTGTTTTTGTTATTTAAATTTGAAGCTTATTTGGGTTATATAAGCTTTTTTTGTGGAAAGCAACAATTTTAAATTTGAACAAAACCCAGGAGAAAAAATAAAGGAGAAAACAAAATTCAATAGAGGAGTGTTAGTGTGTACCCACAGCATTCCCTTTCCAAATAGAGGGTTTCTGCTTCAAGGATCACAAAAAATGCCACCCTAGCCATATCTGGATTCAATTCCAATTCCTCCTCCTGCTGTATGGCAGCCAGAACAGAACCACGTCCCTAGCTACTAGTAGCCTTTCATTTTTCTGCCTTCCTCTCCCATCATAGATGGTGTCATGATTTGGGTCCAGATGGCAAGAGAATGGGGGCTTCTTTACAAGAGGCCTAAGCCACAGGAGCATCACTTTTTTTGACGCTTCAGTAGCACAGGCCTCTCAGTCATATGTATGAGGTGACGCAAGCCACCTTGCACCTTGTTACCTTACATTGCGTCAAGAAGGTGTTACATTGGCATTGTGGTAGGTGTTCTCATGCAACACCCATGGATTTTGATGCTCCCCTGTAAAGCTGGGGCAGAGTCAAAAACGTACACCTCCCCAGAGCAGGTTTACGTGGAGAAATGTTTTCATTTCTACTCATTTTTTCCTCTTTTTATGCATGTTGCATTCTGCAGCACATATAGAGTGAGGAAAACGCCTCTCTGGATTGTTTTTGTTCAGGGAGGTGCAAGGGTGACTGCATTGGCACTAGTCACCATATTGTGTGCTAATGTTGGCTGAAAGGACAGGAATGCACTGTATCTCATAAATATGGTGCATTCCTACCCTTTGAAATTGCCGTAGAGCAGCACAGCTTAAATACTTGCAGTGCTGCCCTATGGCAATTTTTTGTAAATGAGACCCAGCATTATTATCCTAAAGGGATTGCCAGTATTTCCAGCACAGCTCTTCTTCTTCTTCTTCTTCTTCTTCTTCTTCTTCTTCTTCTTCTTCTTCCTCCTTCTCCTCCCAGATGCCTGCTTTCAGGTCCGCACCCCCTCTTTTCCTTTTGTTGGTGCCATGTGTGTTGTCTACTTTCTCTTATTGTTCAAAGACAAGGCCTTTCCCTTTGCAAATTTCTTTATGGTTTAAAAGATTGTACAATCAAAGGAAATCTTTCCTTTCATGCAATTTACTGAGCTCGCAAATCTATAAATTAAAGCTACGAGCCTATGGAATGGCGTTTTTAGGCTAGGCTACCTGTTTGCTTCTACTGGGCCTCCATCCTGTGAGCTACTCAGTCTTTGTGCTACGCAAACAAAAGATGGACGGAATTCTGAATAAATCATACATTCAAGAGATCTGGGTTAAATCCATTGTTCTTTTGCTCACCATGCCACCAGAGTTTAGACCCAGCCATATGTAAATCAGCCTGTGCCTCATGGGAACATTCCAGACCAAACTGCCAAGCCAGGTCCTCCCTGGACCGGAAACAAGCATCCTGGGACCGGTTTCTGGGTATTACTCTTCATCAGCCAGGCTAGCTTAAATCCAGTGGCACAGTGAGCATGGGACCCAAGTCTGGGCATACCCATCCCACTAAGGGTGAAAAGTGCTACACAAACAAATGATGGATGGAATGCTGAATAATTCATACATTCACCCCCAGTCAAGAGATCCGGGTTAAAAACATTGTTCTTTTGCTCACCATGCCACCACAGTTTAGACCCAGCCAGTTTTTGTGGGCACTTCTTTGACCATAATTGCCAAAATTACATAATTATTGGGATGTAGCTATGAAGCAATGTATGAAATTAACATTGTCCCTTACATGACAACTTAGGGCCCTATTATGATGAGGCACGGAAAGCCCATGACCGGAGGTCAGAGGCTTTCCTAGCCTCCCTGAGGTTTAAATTTCGACTGCTTCATTACAATCTATGCAGTCAGAATTGATACCGTCCTGTCATTCTGGCTGGATTTTGATGGGCTCAAGGAGCCCGTCGGCAAGGCGGAGAGTGGCACGTAACCCCCATGGACAGTGTTCCCACCGTTGGGGTTACGATGCTTGGTTTCCGACAGGCTTTCCATGCTTGGCTTTCCGACATGGAAAGCCTGTCGGAAAGCAAGTTAGGGGGCCCCAGCAGGGCCCTTCACCATGCAGCTTCCGGTTGGGTGCCACTGGGCACCTATTGTGATCCCCTGTTAATCCCTGCACCTTATGGCCTGAATCTTGAGGTGCATGCCACGCACAGCAGTGATGAACAGAACCTACCATTTCTCCATGAGAGCTTGCACTGAGGCTGTAACGAGCACAGCACAAGCTCCCATAGAGAAATGGGAGTATGCAACCACACCAGGTGGTCGGTCGGACACCAGGCTGTGACCAAGGAAACTCCAACGACCTCCTAATTGAGCCATAAGTATCACACACATCTTTGTCAGCAATGGTATTCTGATGTAATGCAAAATGTTGGAGTAAGGACAGGAATTTGATACTGAAGGACGTTGGAAGAGGAGCAATTTGTTGTATGTGCTCTCAACTGTGCCAGGGCCTTTTTTGGACAATAAAGCATAATAAATGTACACTGTCCAAGTGTCCATTACTACAATTTGGCGATTATTGGACCTGGCTCAGGACCTTTGCATTCTCATTGTGCTAGGGAGAAAGCACACACCTCAGGAGGTCTATGTGTTTTCAAGACAACTGAGGGAATCTGAAGAAAAAAAGATGATGAGACTACGGCAACAGAGTGGTTCCATAACCTTTACAACTTGGCAGTGTGCTTTTTACAAGATTTTCAAGTGCGATTACAGATGCGGTAACATTAACGGTCAAACTACAATCCTATTTGTTTTGCAGGACGATTCTATTTCACGCGTTGCGTATGCTCCTTCCTTTACCTGCGCCCATACTCCTCTGACAGTTTACGTTGATGCACGTATGAATGCAATGTATTTGGCCATATTGGAAGTATCAGTACAACATTAGGCTTTCTGCTGGTGCATGTACTCTCACTTCAAATCAAGCACGCGCACAACGTATGCGACAATTTTGGGGGTATTATTGTGCTTTTTGTAAAACTCTAGTTGTGCGTTTCTTTACCGCTATATGGTTTCACTGTGCTATTCCAAGTGCGTATGCATGGTCCCAACAGCAATGCATTGGATCGATTTGTGAGGACAAGACATTGAAGTCTATAAGGTAAAGCTGAACATTTAAATAAATGTTTTATCTACAACACGTATAAAAAGGGAAAAAGGTGATACGTAGGAAGTGGTTATGGCATCAGCTAATGGTGCCATCATCTGGTGAGAACTCTCTAAAATGGCAGAAATGGAGAAAATATTTTATAAATTCGATTTCAACATTAGATGAAGATGATAATATTACCCCAGAAAAAAAGAAAAATAATTCTTTGGAACCTGTAGGATTACGGATTTAAAATTGTATTGGGAGAAAACCAAGACCAGCTGACCAGGGTGATGTTTTTACTCATGCAATGGTAGATTTGGATATGTATTATGTACCTACTGTTTGTGTTAGAAACGACAGACATACATTTTCCCATAGCAAACAATCTAAACAGGAAACTATTGAAGAGTTTTTTTCTGCATGGAAGAACTTGGCTTTGACTTGTCACTTTGGAGTGTTGCATGATGAACTCCTTAGACATCAAATTGTAATCATGAAGCTAATAATTCCATACAAGATAACTTGTGGGCCTAAGGAGAGTCCCCCGTGCAGGAGGTTATTGATATAGTACAACAAGCAGAATTATCAGGAGGATGCGCAAAAGCAGTTTTGGCAGATCACAAGAAAGAGCCTGGAGGTGATGCTAAACAGGATAGTAAAGATGTGGTCAACAAAGTGCATTCAGTAAAAGAAAGTTATAACCTCCTTGAGAGAAGAAGCCAAGTCTAGAAAAACATGACTTCAAGAAGAACCAATCAAAGTATTTTACTTACTTGAAGTGCTACAGATGTGGGTTTTCTAGGGCATTTTGGCAATTACAAGAAATGTCCAGCCTGTAACCAAAGATGCTCAGGGTGCGGGATCATAGGGAATTGTCAAAAAGTATGTAGGAAGAAAAGGACTACAAAAGTATCTGTGAAGGTACTAGAAGGAGTTTCGAGTTCTAATTCACAAGAAACAGATTGCAACTGTACAAATATGAGTGCTTTAAGTGTTGATACAGATTCTGAGGAACTGGGAGTATGCAATGGCAGGAAAAAACCTATATGCGAAATAGAAGATTGACCATTACTGTCACTGCTGACTTAGGGTAACCGTACACTCTAGTCAATGTAAAAATATGGAATGAGAAATGTATGCCTGTTTTAGGTGCAATTTGGAGCCTCCTGATATCTCTCCCAAGAGTTTCACAGGAGAACCTATTGTTCTCAAAGGGTACAAGAAATTGGTGTTTGCATGTAAAAATTGTGTAAGCTGTATGTTTCAAGGCAAGTCCATCGATTTAGGATGGTGGGATGATGGTGATTTAGAGCTTATCCTTGATTCTAACAGCTCTGATCTGGTATTGGTGGTCCAAAATGAAATTGAAGAGGGAAAGATAATAATAGTAGAATTCGCTGGGGTATTTTATGGCAGCATAGGGCAACTCAAGGGGTTCCAGCGTAAAATGTTTTACAGTATGATGCTGTACCCTGTGTGCACAAGGCTCGAAACAGGTAGAGATAATAGAATCAGTTAAGTCCTTAGATTGGGTTACTCCATTGATTGTGGCATGATGAGCCAATGGAAAACTTAGATTATGTGTGGATCTTAGAGATATTAACAAAAATATACTAGTGGACCAATTTCCCCTGCCAAGGATTAACAAAATGTTATCAGCAGCAAAGGATATTAAGTGGTTAACAACCATAGATTTGACCTCTGCCTACCACCAGGTGCTTTTGCATCCTGAAAGTTGCCGGTTAACATCATTCATTAAGCCATTTGGGTGCTCTCAGTTTATTAGATTACCATTTGGGTTGGCATCGGCAGCTCCAATGTTACAACGACTGATGTTCAGAGTGTTTAAAGATGAAAAAAGATATTGTTGTTCCAGGATGATATCCTAGTAATAGGGAAAACGAGTCAGGAACATGACTATACGCTAAGGTTGGTTTTGAAGATATTACAAGAGAAGGGTTTAACCAAAGAGCATGCTAAGCAAGATTGCAAAAACATTGTGCTGTATCTAGGGCACAAAATAAGTCTTAAGGGAGTGGAACCGAAAACGTCTTTGGTTGATGTTATAAAGGGTGCTACTACACCATCGAACAAAGATGAGGTAAGGGCATTCTTATGAATGGTGGAATTTTATTCCAAGTTCATGATGTACTTTTCAAGTAAAACGCTTCCTATCAGGCAGTTTTCGAAAAGTAGGTGTGAATTCGTATGGTCAAAGGATTGTCAAAATGCATTTCAGGAAATTAAAGATGAGATTTGTTGTGCACCAGCCTTGCACGGATCTGACTCAAAGTTAAAATTGTTAGTTACTACCGACACAAGCTGTAAAGAATTAGGTGCTGTGCTTACACAATTTGATGGAGGGAGAAATTAAAACATTACTGCATTTGCTTTGTGCTTCCTGGCCCCTATGGAAGAGAAATATTATGTGAACAAAAGAGAGGCACCTGTGTGGGGGGGCATCTGGTGCATTTTAGTGCTTATATATGTAGTCAAAAGTTACACTTCACAGTGACCACAAACCTCTGACCAATATTTCTAACTACTAAAGGTTTGTTCAGTGCGTCTCCATGCTTAGTCCGGTTGTCAAGTAGGTTGTTGGATTATAATTACAATGCATGCTATGCACCAGGGGTTAAAAATAGGAGTGCAGATTTTTTAAAGAGGATGGCTCTACCAATTAAAGTTATAAAAGATGAAGATTTGGGAAAGTGTTGTTTGGCTGAAATAGTGAATGGTGTGGGTGGATTAAAGGAAGAAGAATGGAAGAAAGCAATATATGCCGAAGAATATTTGCAGAAAATTAAAGGGTGGATTCAGGAATGATGGCCAAGTTAAAAAGATGCGAAAGACGAATTATGGATATATTGGGAGTTAAAACAGGAACTCCCATTGGAAAACCATAGGTTACTGAATTGTTGAAAAATAACTCCCCCAGAGAGTCTGAGAGAGAAGGTGCTAAATTTGTGTCATGAAGGAAATTTCGAAATAACCAGAATAAAAAATAGGATCAACTACATATACTGGTGGCCACGTCTAGATGTGGTTATAGAAAGAAAAGTTAGGGAGTGTGTATTGTGTAGTGTTGGAAAGTTGGTTATTAGTAGTGGTAAATATGCATCTCCCACTGGCAATAAGGCCACCAACACAGTCTAAGGTGCTGTACAGGTGTCAATAAAGTATTCCCATCCTCAACCCTTGGTAGCTTAATTTAGGAGAAAGGTATGTAAAGCTTTTAAAAACACAAATTCTGTAGAAATTGCACAATACAAAATAAAAATTCCACATCAGATGATAGAAATAGGAAAGATTGTTATCTTTTATAACGACACCAAAACGAGAACAATCCATTGTAGGGAACTGGAGATATGAATTTTTAAAGATTTTGGGGCATATCAACAAGCCCCGGCGTTAAAATTATCGCCGCTTTAGCGTCCATTTTCGGGCGAAAAGCGGCGATATTTTTAACGCCCTATCAGCATGGACACGCTAACGCGTGAATCCATGCCTTAACGCCCATATCCTTTGGGCCTTGCCTCGCATCGCTAATGAGATGCGAGGTAGGCGTTCCCATCTGGAATCCAGGAAAATAATCGCTAACACGGCCATTAACAATGAAATCGCTAAGCCGTCTAGCGACATAAAAAGTAGCACTAACCGGGTATATCGCCGGTTTCTTACACCTGCTATTTTTCCTACTTAGGCATATATATCATGGGAGGTGGATTGTTAAACTAAGTCCACATCTCCATATCTACAATCTTTCCCCTAACGCGTTTTTTTATCGCTGGAATTCCTGCGATATTGCCGCTTTCCGCCGCTATTGCTGGGATTTCTATCGCCTCGGTGATGCACGTTGGTAATAGTGCGCTAACGGGGCGATAGAATTCAGCGATAGACGGCGTTAGGAATACGCACGTTAAAGGCGGCTAGCGATAATTATCGCTGCCGCTTGATGATATGCCCCTAAATTCTTTCTAGCACTCAGAACTTTACAGCGCCAATCTGGGAGGTCTGGTCCCATTTGACCGGGGCAAAGTCAAACTTTATAGGGTAGGTCATGCCAACTGTACGTGCACCCTAATACAAAGTGTACCCTGATGCATGTGTGTGTTTTCACTGTGTTTTCAACATAGCACTGGCCCTGCGCATGGTTAGACAGAGACTAGAGACAGTCAGAGTCATTTACTACAAGTCAGCAAAAAATGCGGATGCACAGGACACACAGAATGACTTTGCATTATGCAGTAATTCTGAAAAGTCATTTATGCTGAAACCTCCCCTATGTTCTTTAAAAAGTCCAGAGATTCAGTGGGAAAGGATTGGCCTGGATAGCTTAAGTCCAATTTAAGAGCGGGAGGTATTGCAGTACATAATTTTATTAATTGATCATTTTGCGAAATGGCCAGATATAGAGGTAGTATCTAAGGTAAATGCTCAAGTGGCGGTAAGATTCCTTTTTTTACATTGAGTGGATTTCCAGCCTTACCATTAATACAATATAAAAAGAAGAACATCTTACAGAGTGACACAAAACAACTCTTGTCCAATATAACCATTAATTCAGAAATATATACGACAAATAAAAGTTGACAGTGCGTTGAAAAAACAGTAATGATCATAACATCTAAAATATAGGGCAAATATCGCCAAAATTGAAAAGAGCTGCAGCCGAAATTGAGTACCTTAATAGCAGCAAATTAATTTACAACATCCTTAGATCCAGCACTAAAATGCAGTTGATATATTAAAAAAAAATACAAGTACAGTACTGACAGCGGAATCCCAAATATAGTGCAGATATCGCCAATATCAATAAAAACAAGCAATAAAATTGATTATATCCATAGCAGCAGATTGTTTTACATCATCTTTACATCCGGCACTGAAGTACCATTAGTATAAGAACTTAACTCTCATTACAGCCTGACCATTTTTCTTAAAATAAATTATTAGAGAACCCTGACAAAGTCGCTATAAATCTACGAAGGGACCCTATGCGTTTTGCATATGCTTCTTCCCAGAGATGAGTCTTAGCCATCTTTTCTTGCCAATGCTGAATCGAGGGTATCTTATTGGACTTCCAATTCTGAAGGGTTAGGTATCTGGCAACAGCAATAAAGCAAAAATATGTCTGGTGCTTTGCCAAGTGCTGAACCTCTAAAGAACACCCAAAAAAAAGTAATTTAAGAGAGGATATAATATGAACAGCCAGTGCTAATGATTGATTGATCCTTTGGAATACGTCCAACCAAAATTGGTATAGTTTACAACAGTTATAAAAGATGTGGTTCCAAGACCCTATTTCTAGATCCTCGTATCTAAAATAATACTTAAAGGAAGTCAGGAACAACTTATACAGTCTTTTCAGTGTGTAAGAAGTTAGCCATCTTGACAAGAAGGCCATTCTTTTATAGTTAGCAGCTCGTAGTGCTCTATGGACTGTTTTGCATACACCCGGTTTCCCTTCATAGTTTAGCTAAAAAAATGTATCAATCACTTTCTGTTCCCCTAGTTGTGCTAAGCAAGAATACCAATTGCTGACGCCGCTTGAGCCCTGAACACATAATTGGTTTAAAATCCAAGAGGCTAAGTTATTTGTCATTACATAATTTGTTTGTAAAAAGCTAGATATTTGATGAAAGCTAAATGAAAGAGCTGTGAACCTGGCTCCCAGCTGTTGAGAAAGCATCTCATGGGAAATCAAATTTGAGATGTTAAAAAAATCCCCAAAATATTCAAAACCTGCCTCTTTCCATAATTGAAGAGCCCTCCATGAAAGCTGTAGACCCAAAACCAGACATTCACCAATTTTAGAATATAAATGATAACTAGGAATATTATATGCTTTAAAAAACTGTTTGGACATGACAGGCTAATTCCAATATTGTTTTGCATCTCGATTTTTTAGGCATTTTCGGGAAACAAAGAAACACAGGTAATTGAATTGCACTTTCGGTCAGCATGGTATTTAACATAAAATTGTGTAACGTCTATATTATCATTGTTACTCTAACCAAAAGGTTCAATAGTGCTGCCTGATAATACAGCTCAAAATTAGGGACAGTGAGCCCTCCCTGAGTTGGATCTAATTGTAAAATTGCTAATGATGTTCTAGGCTGTTTCTTTGCCCAAATAAAACTCCAAATTATTTTATGAACCTCCCTAAAATATACTTTAGGAATTTTAATAGGGAGGTGAATAAACAAAAGTAAAAATAATGGTAGCATAGACATTTTAACCAAAGAACCACGGCCGATTAAAGTTCAAGGAAGAAATTACCATCTATCTAATAAACTCTTCACTTTTGTGAGGGTCTTTCCATAATTTAATGTAAATAATTGATCATACTGGTTGGTCACAAATAGGCCTAAATATCCAATAGGTTTCCAAGCTACCTGTGGGGGAAGTAAAGGAAACAATGCGGAAGGAGTATTAAACTACAGTACCTCAGTCTTAGCTTGATTCAATCTATATCCCCTAATTTGTGTAAAAGCAAGTATTTCATCAAATACCTTGAGAATATTGGTTGGCTATGCTGATAGATAAAGAATAATGTTGTCTGTCTGCAAACAATTTGTTCTTTGGCATGGCCACTAAAGGGGTCACAATCTGGGGATTGTTGCGGATTTTTATTGCCAAAGGTTTGATAAAAAGCGAAAATAAAAGAGGGGACAATAGGCATCCCTGTCTAGTCCCACACCGGAACTTAACTACACCTGCCTCTTCCCTGTTAATCAAAATCTTTGCCTCTAAGCCCTTATAAAGCCCTTTTAGCATTTTGACCAGTTTTTCCGGAAAACCGAACCTCAGCAATATGAAAAACAAAGGCCTGCCAGTCAACAAGGTCAAATGCCTATTCTGCATCAAGCATTAGGATCGCTGCCTTGACCTTTTTGGCTGACAGGTAGTCAACTGCTTGGGTCAAAAGATGTGTATTAGAGGCCATACATCTATGGGGTATGAAACCTGTCTGATCCCGATGAACCACCTGTTGTGCAAGAGGGGCCGGCCTTACTGCCCAGATTTTCATGAATATTTTATAGTCTATGTTTAATAAGCTCATGGGGCGATATGAACTAGTAACAGTAGGATCCTTATCTTTCTTAAGGAAATACACCACCACCGCTTCTTTAAAGCTTTTGGATACAGGTTCCCCATTTTTTATCAAGTTATAAAGTTTGGTAAGGAAGGGAAGAAGTAAGGGCTCAAAAGTCTTAAAAACTTCAACAGGGAAGCCATTGTTGCCTGGAGCTTTTGCGTTAGCTATAGATTTCAATATACTGCTAACTTGGGTTTCTGAAACAGGTTTATCAACGGCAGCACTCATACTTTTTAAGATAGACGGCAATTCTATAGATTCAAGATATTGTGTAAGTGACGCTAAAGTGATTTCCTGCGACTCCTCTTAGATATTTCTGAAATGTTGTAAAAATACCCCAGCTATTCCATCCTTTGAATCTACAACTGTGCCCTTGAGTGGATCTCTAATCTGGGTGAATATATTTTGGCGATTCTGGATTTCTGCAGCCTAGGCCAGATGTCATTCTATTTGTGGCTTTCCTCATATAGTTTTGCTTATAAGCCATGCTCCCCTTGATAGCCTGTAAGTTGAAAAATTATCTTAACTTATCTTTAGCTTCCGCCAAACCTTCAAGGGAAGCCGCTTTTTGAGGCTTGGACCTAGACATCTTTAAATTCTCTGTGGCCTTTTCCACTGCCAGCTGTAGTGCCAATATCTCTTGGGAACACAGCTGCTTTAATAGCCTGACACATCGAGAATAGCGAGGCTGTGTACTCATTAACTTTAAAAAAATGCTTAATAAAGGACTGCATTACCGTGATCCATTCTGCATCTTCCAGAAGGGATTTATCAAAATACCACCGCTTGCTGATTCTAGACCGTGTTGGATTAATCTGGATACAAATGGAGAAAGCGGAGAGATCGGAAAAAGAGGTGGCAAAAATATCTGACTCTCCTCTGGAAAGCAGATTATCAATCAAAAAGAAATCTATAAGGGAGGCGGTCTTTTGCCTGGAAGAAAAGCTAGTATAGCGTGCTTTCCCTGGATGACTTTGATGCCAGTGATCCAGCAAGGCAAAATCTTGTTTCCTCCTATTTATCATTTTAGTTGTTTTAGGTTTTAGTGGCTTCTTGTCTAGATTTGAAGTGTCTAAATGGAGATCTTGAATAAAATTAAAATCCTACCTCGAAATTATAGAACCTACAGAACCCACCAATATGTCATAGATCTGAGCCAAAGCCGACGCATCATAAAAAATAGGGCCCTAGTAATTCAAAAGATAGAACACTACACCTCTACAATTAATTTTGAGATTAATCCCTCGACCTTGAACATGACAACTGATTTTTAGTACTTCACAGTTACAATTGTTCGCGAATACAATCGCCACTCCACGAACAGACACATTAGCAGAAGGAAAAAAGGCTTGATTATACCCCTTAGGTAAAAGCAATTTAGGTGATTTTGACTTAAAATGAGTTTCCTGCAAATAGTATACAACACCTGTGGGGAAAAGGAAAGCAGCTAAGTCAACATAGTATTTGCTTTTTCTGCATTCAGCAACCCATTCGCATTGCACAAAATTATTTTGATGCTACCCATTTGTTTTCCGAATTACTTTTCATCACAAGAGAAACATATAAACTAAGATAATGAAAACAAAAATGAATATATCACATATCTAAAAACCACAACAGACTTTGATCCACTCATGTTTTGCTGCAACCCTAACTCCAATTCAAAGTGAGGTGAAAAGTTCAATAAGAGAGGTGGTTGAGATTGTAATGGACAAAAAAGGAAAGGAGGTAAGATCAAAGGAGGATTTTTGGTCTTTCTCTGAGGAAGAGAATGGAAGGATAGAAAAAAGACTGGCTAAGAGGGCAAGGAAAACAAAGCACATGGATAAAAAGGGAAAGATGGATTTAACTCCATTAAGAGGAGTGGTGCCCTTGGCGGTAGACAAAGGAGAGGTGTCCTTTGCGGCACACAGGATTTCTCTGATGAGAAGTATAATATGGAGGAAAGAAATGATGAAAGAGGTGAGAAAACATACGACGAGTTTGTATTAGATGTGGATAACCTAAATTAAGATTCAAAAGTGGATCTAACCTCTACCTCTAAGCCAGTAATAAAAGATCCTCTTGTGGAGGAAATGTTTAGCCCTTATGAGTTGCAGCACCTTAGAAGTGCGGATTGGTGGCCGCTGGCCCATGTGGCAAAATGTATTAGGCAGTGGATACGTAAGCTTTTAGAGAGAGCGATATTGGGTGTATTGAGAGCGGAGTGCTCAAGACCTCAAACAGATAACAAGGTCTGCTATACACCGAATTTGGACCCTGATTTAATTTCATATTTATTGAAGTTAGGAAAAGACCCACGAAAAGGTCTAGAACGGTCACTGAAATAACTCTGGGCGTAGAGGGCGTAGTGGGCGTAGTGGAGCTATGCAGAGCATCACGGAGTGGGGGAAAATCTACGCACACTCCACGCAGCCCCACTACGCGCCGCCCGCCTCCCTCCCGCCCTCTTTTAAATGCCCTTACAATCTTTAAAAGCTTTTTTAAAGTAATTAAAATGACTTACCTGAGCTGCGACGTGCCGGGGCTCCCTCTTCCTGCTTTATGGCCGACTTCTTCCTCACAAATGCACATGCGCTGGCGCACATGCCCGTTTTTCAGGAGAAATGCGCATGTGCAGGCGCCCGCTTGGTTCTCCACCGTGCACAGTTTATGAAGGGATAAACCACCAGCTTCCTCTTCTCCTCCTCAACCAGTGGTTGGCGCTGCTAAAAAGAGATAATGGGAGCAGCTGGCAGAGGCTCCATCTGTTTATCTCGCCAGCCAGCTACTCAGATTTGTAAGACCTTCTAGCGTTGTTTAGGGAGGATGGGAAGAACCGGTGAAGCAGTTTTAGTATGAAGCTGTTGCATGACAATAGGGTGCAGCTAATATTAGCGAGTAAGAGAGGGTGGGGAGAGATATATATATATATATATATACCTGCAATGGATATAGTCAATGCTTGTAATAATAAAAAAACACCGACAATGCCGGTTGATGAAAGTCACGGTCACTCTACAACAAGTAGCTGCTCCTTTCTCGCTTCCTTACTTCGTCTTTTAGCCCCATTTTCTTTCTTGTTCCTTACTCCCTTCTTTTTTCTCTTGTTCCTTCTCCTGTCTCTGCACAACAGTCCTGTAAAAGCTCCCTACTCTCTCCTTTTACTCGCCTCCTTTTAGGTTTACCTCCTTTGTCCCAGAAAGTAGTCACTGGCACACTCGAGGGAAGCTGGGAACTCCAGAAACTGCTGTTGCTGCTGGATCGCCCTCCGGCGATGAAACAAAGGCAGAGGTGAGGGGAAGCCCGGGCCCCAGCAGAAGCTTGAGCTGCGATGCTCCATAAAGCGCCGTCTAGATCCCAATTTTCACTTGCTGCAACCGTCTCAAACGTCACTACAAACGGAGCCGCTGCATCACCATGAGGGATCAAAGGGGGGGGCCGGGAGAGTCAATTCCGCAATTGTCAGCCATGGAAAATGTGGGCCGCAACTGGTGGTAAAATTCCTTGATAAAACCTTTCTAAAGGAAGGGTTACCCAAAGTAATCCTAACAGATAACGTACCCCAATTCTCTTTTGAAGCATTCAAAACCTATTTAAATTGAAACGGTGATGAAAATAACACAACTTCTGTTTACCGTCCTGCTGGTAATGGTGCAGAGGAGTGCTTTAATAGAGTGTTGAAATATACTATACAATTGGCTAAAGAGGCGGACCTGTGTTGAATCAAAGAAATCTGAGGGCATATTATCAAGCCAGGCGATAAAATTATCGCCGCTTTAGCGGCATAAAACTGCCGCTAAAACGGCGATAATGGGCTTGATAATATACTCTATGGAATTCCAATTGAAGCCCATGTTAGATGTGAAGGACGTCTAACATGGGCTTCAATTGGAATTCTCAAGGGCATATTATCAAGCCCATTAACCCTTTGTACAAAATACCCTATTTATTGTTCATACACAAGATTTCCTTTAGGAACCTCACATGGGCCTGCAATGCAGAATGTGCCCACCCGTCCCCTTATATGAGCTTTTGATTTATTTTTTGCAATGGTAGCACTGCCACCTGTGTTAATGATGAGTTTGTGAGGTTGTAAGCTGGGTGTTGCCACAATCAATCCAAATTGGGAGTATGAGGCGTGAGCACCAATTCTAAAATTGATTTCTGTGTGAAATTAAATGAAAATGAAATGAAATGAGGTATTTATAAAGCACACGGATACTCACAAGGAGTGTCCCAGTGCTAATCTAAAAAACTGAAGCGGAAAACGAGTGTCCCTCCCCACTACCGAGGTTATTGTTGGAACATCCACGTTTTAGGTTGTTTCCTAAAAGACAGCAGGTCCTGAGCCAGTCTCAGATATAGGGGTAGTTCATTCCACAGATGAGCAGCAAGTACCTGAAAATACCTCCCTCCTATCCGAGATCTCGTAATTTTGGGAATCACCATGAGGGATTGATTAGAGGATCTTAGGACCCGTTGAGGTTGGTAACGTTGGATCCTATTCCTCAAATAGACTGCATCCGTATCATGAAAGACATGATCAGAGAGCCCAAGGGCCTTAAACTGCGCCCTCTTTCTCACCGGGGAGCCAGTGCAGCGCCCTTAGGTGAGGTGACATACGTGTTCTGGAATTTGCCATAAGAATAGGTCTGGCTGCCGCGTTCTGTACAACTTGCAGCCGATTCAGCAAATACTCTTGCAGCCCCAGATACAGGATGTTCATATAATCCAACCTGGATGTGATTAAGGCCTGCACTACGATTTTACGAGATTCCATCGGAAGGAGGGGAAGAAAATTTTTAACCATCCTTATCAAGCCGAAGCAGAAACCAGCGACCGCTTGGATTTGGGCCTTCATCACTAGGCTCGATTCAAGCTTGACTCCCAGGTTTTTGACCATATTGACTGGGGCCGAGGGAGGGAACATGTCGCCGGGCCACCATGAGTTCCAATCCACACAAGGGGCACATCCGAAAGAAATAATTTCGGATTTTTCTGGATTGCACTTAAGCTGGTTAAGTCGAAGCCAGGAAAAAACCTCTGTCAAACACTTATTTATTACCCCTCCATGAAAACTGTCACCTTTGTCACAAGTGAACAGGAGTTGAGTATCGTCTGCGTAAGATATCATTTTAGCTCCATGTATTTCTGCCTTCCTTTCAAGGGGGGCCATATAAATATTAAAGAGAGTGGGGCTCAGAATAGAGCCCTGCGGGACTCCCACTTGCATTGGAGGGATGGCAGCTGTAAAAGGTGGAGACCAAATTTCCTGCTGTCGCTCCGTAAGGAAGGAAGAAAACCAATTGTACACCGTGCCCCCAATACCACACTCTGCTAGCCTGCGCAAAAGCCGGTCATGGAGCACGGTGTCAAAGGAACAGTTTCATATCATTAGTAGAGAAGCTAATACCAGGCTGTCTCAGTTTTCTTGATGATGTTTTCCTTGAGAGTGAATTTGGTGTCTGCTGCAAATTTGAATAACTTGGCATTTGTGAAACTTGGCATTCTAACACATGCAGTACCAAGTCTAATTTTATGGGGCTGAACTTCATGTAGGTGCTGGCAATCCAGGTCTGGTCTGAGAAGCAGGTAGTGTTTGAGACACAATGTTTCTGCTCTAGTTGAAAAGAAGAGAGAAGAAAAGTGCCATATCTTGTAAGATAGTGCAAGGGTGATTACGTTTGTAGTGCAGTGAAACTATGTGCATTAGGACCCTTGCTGTTCATGACCGACTCAAAAAGGAATTACGCAACTTGCGGGGAGGTTTTAAGGTATGGTTATTAGTGGTTAAGATGTAATGAGAGAATTCTACTACAGAGCTCAGTGTGTGACTTATTCATTTGCATGCTCCTGTGCTGTGGAGGATGCTACAGCGTTCTATCAAGTATAGGTTTTGTACTGGAAGGGAAGTCTTCCAGTACGAAAACTATGCTGTAATACTTTTACACTGTGTGTGTAATGCAGAATAAAACAAATGCAAAGTACCCCCCACCTCACGGGTGGAAGAGCAAGCATGAAAACAATGTCACACAGAGAACCAGTGATTTAGTACATACAGTAAAGGCACATCAGAACGATACATGCAGAATCCCCTTAGCATTGCTAGAGAGTAGCCATCTCCCCTGAAGTCAATCCACATCCAGAGACCACCTGAGGGCTCACATCCCCACCTCAGCCCCCACCAAGCTGACCAAAGTGTTTCTGGTGTGTTAAGTCTATGCCAGGGGCAGCAGGGCAATGCCTAAGATCAACATGCAGGGATGCAGCTCATTTTGCACTTAACTCTGTATCCAGCTGCGTCCTCAGCAAGGTCAAAAAATGAGCACAAATGACTCGGCCAGTGATCCACCCGCGGCACCAGACACCTGCCCCAGTGGATGGCCACTCTGCAATTGGCCAGCAGCAAAAGGATAGCCATGAGTTCTGCACCTGAGGAGGGGGAGTCCTTCACTTAGCCAAGCAGGGCCACCAGTGGTTTCCTCTCAGAAGCATTGTTTCCATAGTATCAAACACCTCAGACCAGAAACAAGCCACCCCGGCACATTCCCATGCCAGGTGCAGAAAGGTAGCATGCCTCTTTGACTAGGTCCATCTTGAGCAGCTGAACTGACGTGTGATACACTCTATTCAAATATTTAAAATGTATGAGGTTAAGTCTGTAATTTGGCCAAACGGCTTTTGATTGAACATATAAACCACTGTTCCTCGCCAATTGAAACACCCTGGTCAGTAGACCAGTTATCGTGCTCAGCGGGAGTGCATTCTCTTGCAACATAGAATAAAGCCGGGTAATGAGCTTGCGCGGGGACAGTTAGTGACTATCATTTCCAGAGCTGAAAATGTTGGGGGCCTCAGGGAGGATTACGTGAAGTATGCATTGCAGGCCACATTGGAGATAATAGAGCAAGTCAAATAAAGAAGAATCAGGCTGTTCTAGAACATGATGCAGGTAAAAAACTACCCCCCCAGGGTACACATCCCCATAAGACAAAAGTCACACACATCTCAGGCGGCTGTGAGTACTGGCGTTCATGGACTCAGCGATCAGGGGGTGACAACCCAGGGGCACCACAATTGCATAAATTTGTGTTTATCATGCCCTATGGCGAAGCCTATGCCACGTATAAAACGTGCATGTCACGGTATCGATCCAAGTCTGCTGATGCCAAGGAGGAAGATGCAGGGCAGCCAGCAGGGGACAAGGAGCCACAAGGTCATGTGCTGGCACTGTATGGGGTTGAACTGTGTGGGGTGCAACTAAAAGTGGGCAAAGAGCGCTTGAGCACAATAGAAGTAAAGATCCAAGTCTAGGGCATAAAGCCCCCCCTTTTCAAAGGGAAGGAGTCAGCACATCCCATGCCACTCGAGGCTGACCACCTGCCCACACCAGCGCTTACAGATACAAATTAAGCTGCCTGAAAAAGTGAACCGTCAGGGGGAGTGGAAGGTTAACAAACAGGTCTAAGAACTTGGGGAGGATCACCATCTTGGCTATGGCTATCCTTCCCATTAGCGATAGCAGCAACTTTTTCCACACCATCACCTTGTTGTCCAGCCAAGTCATCAATTTTCCATAGTTTTCCCATCACAGCTCATTCAGATTCCAACTGAGCCAGGCCCTCAGGTAACAAACAGGCTCCACCACCCATGTGAGGGAGTATCCCAAATCAGCAGATTGTGTTGCATCCATAAGCCGGAGTATAATGTACTTGATCCACTTGATGGTGATGCCAGTATGGCCGCCAAAATGAACCAGTTTGTGCAACAGAAGGTATGGGGGTCTTGAACATAAATTGAACATAAAGCATGATATCATCTGCATACATGGAGACGAGAATCATCCTGGGGTAAATGCTTGGCCCCAACGGAAATGATGCTGCCACAGACAGGCAGCAAGGGGCTCAATTGCAATGGCAAAGAGAAGTGGTGACAGGGGGCAACCCTGCAATGTCCCTCTGGAGATCTCAAAAGGGGGAGTAATCGCACCGTTAACACGGAGATGCGCCATTGGTCTGGTATATTTGATTGAGGTGTAGGAAGGTGCCACCAGTCCCGATTTGAATCAGGAGATAGAAATGTTTAGGCCACTCAAGCGAGTCAAAGCCCTTAGTGGAGTAAAGCAATACAGCTGTGGACCTGGGGCGGGGGTCAACTGTGTGCAGGAGAGTGAAGAAGATGCGCAAGTTGTGAGCCATGGAGCAACCAGGCACAAATTCCGACTGGTCTGGGCATACAATATTAGGCAACAGGGGGAGGAGTCAGGAGTCGATCAGTTTACCCAATATTTGGTTGTCCACATTAAACCTGGATAGTGGTCTATAGGAGTCTCGGTGCAGGGGGGCTTTATCAGGTTTAGGAATTGACAATAAGTGCCTCTCTAATGGAGGGCGGGAACACACCAAGCAAATGTGACTCCTCGTACATGGAGATAAGGAGCCACCAGTGGGGATTTTTCTTTATAATATAAAATGCCGCACTGAGGCCATCAAGGCCTGGTGCCTTTTCCTGAGACAAAACATTGATCACCTGTACAATTTTTTCCACCTTAAATAGTCCGCTGAGGAACCAGCAGTGCCCATCTTCTAACTAAAGCAGCTGGACAGTGTCCAAGTAGGAGGTCAGATCCGAGGTGGCCTGGGACAATGTAGAAGAGAACAATGTAGTGTAAAATGTTGTCATTGCATGCTATATGGTTTTCACGCCCACATGTGTAGTCTGCTCATCATCCACGAGTTCCACAATAAGGTCACTTGCCCAGGGTTTGTGCAGCAGTCCAGTCAGCATTTGCCTCAGTATCTCTGAGCCACTGCCTTCTTCCCAAGGTAATGCTTCTCACAGACTACTGCCTCGTGATAGACTGAATGCTTGCTCTAAAGCAATGCAAGTACTGTTACACTATTAGTCTCAAGAAATTGAAGCTCTACAGCCTCTGTGCAAGATCCCCCCTCAGCGTCTTATGTACTCAAGCTTGCTTTGCTATGCATGTGCCCTGAATCACTACATTAAATGCCTCCCAGAGTGTGAAAGGGGAGTCAATTGAGCCTGTATTCTGCTCAAAATACTCTGTGGTTGCCACCCTAATTTCAACCCTGAGACTAGATTTCTGAAGGCATTGGGGAGAAGCCTCCAGGTGTACACTAGATGCTGGGTGCGATACCTCCAACAAAACAGGGGCATGGTCAGTCCGTTTCCTGGGCAGATGAACTGCATCAGTGGTCCATATTATCACATCTTTGGCCACAAGCCAGTAGTCTATCCTGAACCAAGTGTTATGGGAGGAGGTTATGCAGGTGCCCTCTGCACTAGATGCATGCAGTGAGCGCCAAATGTCTGTGATGTCATTGTCAGCAATGAGTATGTGTAATGCTGTGGCCCCGGGGTGTGGGTGGAGGGAGTCACCGGATCAGTCCTCGCATGCATCCAGAACCACGCTAAAGTCTCCCCCTCACAGCACCACTCCCAGACCCCTGGTTTCCACTAGTCGCCAGACTTCTGCGAAGCATTTTACTGAGGTCTGAATCAGTGGGTGTTCCTGCATTGCACCAGGTAGTATAACGATCTGCCCTGCGTGTCGTACAGTGCAAGCCACATATGCAACGGCAGCCCCCTGCGAATACGCAAGGCAATTCCTCACATGTAGCTGGAGCAGGTGGAGATGTGTGATTCAACAATCCTGCCAGACCAGAGGCAGGCCCTTGATGATGCAGTTAAATGTAGTTTTCGAAAAAGGAAGATACCTATACAATTCCAATTCAGATGTGTCAGCACTTGACGGGTCTTATGCTGGTCATTAAGTCCACAGACATTTGTGGTAAGGCACTTAACTGGAGCCATCAGGGATCACAGGGGGAGGAGAACATGCAGAGAGGTTAGACCCTGTATAGCAATGGAAGAGTGGGAGGGAATAAGCAACACAGACACGGAACGAGGGAACAAGCAACAGCAACAAAAGGGAAGCAAGAAAGAAAAAATAGTACTTCAATCACAGAGCGAGCAGCAGAAGGACACTGATCGAAATGAAACAATCAGTACTTGGTCCATGCTCCATGGAAGGCAAAAACTAAAGAAGAGGAAGTGACTTTGACATGCGTTAGCCAATTAGGAGACAGCAAATGAGAGCAATAATGAAGCCAAAGAACAGTTAGCAATGGGTGGGCTCCAAACTCATTTTGGTAGACAAAGGGCCCGATATATCAAACTATTTTGCGACCGATAAAGGTGAGATTCGCAAAAATCGTCTGTTTGCGAATGCAAAATTGCCTTATCCAATGTATGAAAGCTTTCGCATTCGCAAAATTGGTAATCACAAAAAATGCAAATCCTAATTTAGCGAATTCTAATTTGTGAATTCCAAATTGCAAATTTGCAATTTGGGAATTGCAGACCAATGTATGAAGCATTCGCAAATTGCGAAAGAACCAAAATTTGCAATTTTGCACGTGCAAATTACCACCAACTCAAGTCAGGTAGTAACCAGGTGCAAACTATTTAAATATGCCCAGAGGGCCTCAGAATGTTTCACAATGGCAGCGCTGTATGCAATAGCGAGGAGGATGTGGATTCAAGCAGCAGCCCAGAGAAGGAGGAGGAGACAGGAACGCATTTAGAGAGAGCGCATAACCCTGTTTCAGGACAAAGAGGAAGAAATTCATGACAAATATGGACTAGACTCAGCAACAACACTACACCTGATATCTGACCTACATCCAATACTGGAGCGAGCATCAAACCCGCAGGACCCAAGCCATTCCCACACATGTGCAGGTCCTATGTTCACTGCACCTACTAGCATCAGGGAGCTACCAGGGGGTGATAGCTGCAGCAGGAGGGGTGTCTCAAAGTTGCATTTCATGTTTCCTAAAAGCTTTCTTGGATGCAATGGTACAGAGGATACACCATTACAGCAGATTTTCCACTACACAACAAGTATTACAGCAGACCAAATTTGATTATTACCAAATAGCCCAATTCCCACATGTAATTGGGGGCATTGATGGGACACATGTAGCCATCTGTCCTCCCTCACCTACTGAGTATGTGTTTAGGAACAGGAAATTCTTCCATTCACTCAACATCCAGGTCATATGTAATGCCTCACACATAATAACTGACATAGTGGCCAAATATCCTGGTAGTATGCACGATTTTTTCATATTCAGACACAGTGGAAAATACGCACATCTCACTGGGGTGAATATGGCGAAGGATACCTGCTAGATAAATGCATGTAACTCACGCTGACAGACTGCTTGAATCTGTAGAAATAGGACAGTGATTATTCAATTGCCTTTCATCCTGTAGGTAACAGTGCATATGCTGTGCGCTCCTTCATACTCACACCATACCTTAACCAGGAAACACAATGCTGCACACAAGTCGACGCGCAATGTCGTTGAGCGGACATTCGGCATACTGAAGAGTAGGTTCTGCTGCCTACACAAAAGTGGAGGTGCCCTGCAGTATAGGCCAGAGATCTGTTGCAAAATTGTGGCCACTTGTGTCATGCTGCACAACCTAGAAAAACCCAACCGCATACCATTGGACCTCACTGATTCGGAGACTGATGAAGAGGATGAACCACGTCCATTTCACAGAGCAGCAGGTGGTGTAGGTGCAGCAGATGGCAGACTGAGACGTGATGAAATAACACACAACTATTTCTAGGTGACTAATGATGAGACAATGCACCTCATGTCTTTTGTTCAACTGTGTTTTTATTCACCTTCACGTCAGGTAAAATGTGTGCACACAGCTGTGTGTAAATTTTGTACATCAACATGGCATTTATACTGACCAAGCACAACATTCAGCACTGATCATCATATACAATGGGTTACCTCACCCATTGGCATGACTCAGTCATACCAGTGACTACTTTTTACAGCCATGCACAGCACTAAAGCGGCCATTGTGTACACTGGCCTCCCTTGATGAGGCCTCGGATGCCACACCATGCCTTGCATTCTGCTGTCTGGGCTCAGTCACCGGTGTAGTAATGCTGCTGAGGCTGGAGGCCTCCTCACTATCCCCTGCACCCAGTATACTTGTCCCACCAATAATAGCTGTCTGTAGTTGTTCAACGGCAGTGGTGACCTGCACCAATCCCCTGGCAGCATCATTACTGCAGTGGACCACTTCCACCTGCATGGACACAGTGTGTCTGGACAGGACAGCTGTGGCATTGATCAGATGGTTAACTGCCTTTGTGAAACGATCCAAATGGCTAAATAGGTGGTACTTTTCACAGTGTTTGGAGGCATGCTCCCTTTGCATGGTGGTACAGAGATCTTTAATAGCTGCTGTCATGTCTCTGAGACTTTCTGCATTTGCCCTAAGACCCTCTGCCACTGTGTTCTTCATCTACCTGATGCTGTCCTTAATGTCAGCCATGCTATGATTCAGACACACCAGTTGCCTTTACATTGACCACATGCTTTTCAATTGCAGCCACTGCACCTTCACCTTAGTGCCCTCCAGCCCAGCAATGACATAGGATCTCTCCCCTTCGTCAGCAGCACTGTGTGCTCTTGCTCTGCATCTCCTGCAATTGGTGTTGCTACGCTGCAAGTGGGACTGACCACCTTCAGGCTGTGCCTGCTCATCTGGCCTTTACTGTGGCTCTTCTTGGATGTCTTCCCCTTCTACCTCCAACTCCTGTAGTTGAGCAACAGTGTACCTGTGTGGTCTTGGTGCAGGTGTTGTTGGTGTTGTGGTGTCTGTCTATTCTTCCCCAGCCTGTTTCTGGATCTCCTCTAGCTCATCTATTGGTGTGTCTTCACCTTGTGTTGCAGGTTCATATGTGAATATTATAAAACGACTTATTGTGAGTCCTGCTTTATGTTATTTTAAAATGAAATGTACTTGAGTTGGTATACCAATTTAGTGTGTTTTAATTGGTTATTTACTGGTGGGTCTCAACTGCGGATATGTTGCTTTGAATCATTGTTTTCCCTTCTTATGTGTCTGACTGCATCTCTCATGATGCATTACTGGGCGGTAACCGAAATGTGGACTGGAATGGGAATTTAACTTTTTCATGATGTTATTTCTAAGTTGGGTTTTTAGTGAGTCATGGGGCAGGTGTATTTTAGCATGCATCCTACCTTGGCTGGTGTTGGCTGTAGCTGAGCTGTCGATGTCTGCGACATCACTTATGGATTCAGGCTGTAGGGTTGACTCCACCAAGTCCTCAAGGGGGGTAGATGCGGGCTGTGTTGGTGGTCCTCCACCGGTCTTCTTGGCATCCGCAAGCCTGCTTGTCACCTTCTCCTTTGCCCTTGAGCACAAGTTGTACCAGCGCTTACGTAGGTCTTCTATGGAGCGCTGTGTGACCCCAATAGCTTTGACTTTGGCTTGGATGTCCAGCCAGATCTTCCTCTTCTCTAGCTCGGGGATGTATAGGGAATTTTTCCCAAACAGTTGCTCATGTCTCTTCACCATTTCCTCAATTAGGACCTCCAATTCTTTTTCACTGAACTTTTGCTTTCTCTTGCGTCCTGCACCCTCCTTTTCCTTTTCCTGTGAAGCCTTGCTATGTATTTGTGCCTGTCTCTGTACTCTGTATGTTCTCCTGAGTGATGTGCTCCTGCTCTCAGCTTTCTACACAGCCTCAGGCACTCAGAAACAGCATGTGGAAACTCACTTCCTGGTTATGAGGTCATCAAGCTGCATCGGAATAACAGATTTGCAATTTTGCGATTTTTTATTTTGCGATTTCGCTATTACAGTATCGCTATTTGGGAATCTGTTATTGCGAATTCGAATATTACTGAATCACAGGCAAGCTGTCTTAGGCAAAATATAAAAATGAATGAGTTGTGAAAGCATGCCATAGTTGTAAGTACAATAAAACAATGCTGGCTTCACACTTTTGATCAGGAAGACAAACATCTAAAGATCAAAAATATGGAGCAGAGAGGCTGGATTTAGGTGAGTTTAGATTTTTTAAACATAACGTGTATTTTTAAAGTGCACGTTTACCCATGATCACTGAATAACAGATGTTTATTGCTACCCAACTCAATAGTACTCATTTTATCGACCTCAGAAGGATGAAAGGCTGAGTGGACCCACCAGGATTTGAACCTGTGACCATGAGGTTGAACACAGGCCCCTACAGCAATCTCATTAGTCCACTAAGCCACCAGAACCAAAATAACATCCAAGGCATGGTTCATTGACTCTCGCTATGTGCTAAGTGGAGACAATACATCTTTTTTTTTCAAACTGCCAAATATAATCTTAAAATATTCTTTAAAGAAAAACATCTGTAATTTTGACTATTGATTATATGCCACTTCCACTGTGATGAAGGCACATCAGAAAAAGCTATGGGAGTCCCAGAATGGGATCTCAGTTCTGCAAAGGCTGAATGCAACTCGTGACTAAATCTGTGTAGACTGTAATTGACTTTCAACAATCATGTCAGTTCTTTTATGATTCAAATTCACACCCAGCATTAATTGGAAAGGAGAGAAAGATTCAAATAATAAAAACACAGAGACTAAAATAACTAAGTAGTAACATGTTATAGTGAAATTTTTCAGCAAGCCGTTTTTAAAGAAGCATTAAGATCTTTTTCAGAAACTTGGCACCTAGCAAATCTTGACAGTGGTTCAATCAACAATCTCCACCTAACTCAATCAAATACCTTTTCAGCATTTACGATTACCTAATTTTGTCCCAGGTACCACTAATAATATTTGTGTATTAGTCATAAAATTGACTTGAGTTGAGATCATATATATAATCTTAGTTTTGAATCATACACTCTTAGTGCATCTTTCAGTCTAGATGTCAGCAACTTACCAACATGTTAGCACCAAAATCAAAGAGAGACTGATTAGTTGTTATTGCACAACATCAACAACTTTAAGTGTACATAATTACTCCACCTCCTTAGAATGTCTTACTATTATGGGGGTGAGTAAAGGGAATTATCATTAGGAGCAGTGTATGTTAGAAAAAAAACACAGAGGAGAAAAAGAATGAACTGAATAAACAGGGCTCCATGTTGTAAGAACAAAAAGGTAGGTATCTTGATTGCCTCTTAAGTTAGACCCCAGCTACACATTCACCAACTCTCCAATACAAGTTCTGGTAATACCCACAAGGATAGATACGTGGTCAGAGCTGCTAAAGGATTTCATGCAGTCTTTGATCAGTTACAGAGCCTGATTTAATAATTGATGGCTGGCAACTAAAGAGTTGATTTACGGGCACTGTTGCCAGCACCCCAGTTCCAGCTTGATTGCCATATTAAGAGGGGCATAACCTTTGAATAGACAATCTAACCCTCAAACTGCTCCTTTCTCCAAAGCGGTCATTGGTTTGGGGGCAAACAGGGATGGCAAGTCCACCATTCCATGCTGGTCTGGAGGACAAATAAACATGTTTTTTCTGAGAACAAACACCTTTAGTGGTGTGATGTTCATAGAACCTCCCTTTAGGAATCTTTACGCTTTGGGAATGTAAAATACAGTTTGTTTGGCAGCCGAGCAGTGGTCTAGGAGACCCTTTTGAACAAACTTGTTAAAAAGTATTTTTTTAAGCACTACTCCATACCCAAAATGGGAAAACATTTATGCCAGCAGATCACCATCCTAATGATGACATCCAATAATTGTAAGTCACAATTTGCGATCTTCCTTGTGAATAGTAATCACATAGGTCCAATTGTGGACTGCTTTGAATGGTGATATGGTGAGCCGATCTAATTGTACCAAGTTGGTTCGCAAAATCAGAATTAATTTGGAAAAAATCAGTGAACATTTTTCAAACACTTTTTGCACATTGATTCCTAGTACATCTGGCCCTACCTGTTCAACTTATTCATTCCTCAGTCCACTTAAAGTTGCTTAACACAACAGTACTTCTAGAACATAATAGTGTGCTTTTAGCACACACAATGCAGTGTTGCAAAACCCCATATTTCATAGGGCCCAGGGAAATATTTACCATTTTTCATGGAGGGTCAATCATGACTGCTTCCCCAAGCATCAAATTTGTCCATTGCTTATTTAGTAACCTCTTCATGCAAGCTAAAACAAACAGGAACATTGAAATCGCAATGAGGATTCATTGTTAGCTGAAAATTGTGGGGGACGCTTAGAATATCTCTGAGCCTAGTCCTTGATCATTGCTTAATGAGAAGTCTGTTTATGAAGGTTAAACAAAAATGAGAACATTCTAAGTACACTCAATGCCAATTATTATCTGACCACAGCAGGAGCAGCTTCGAAAACATGTGAGGAGAGCCACTGTATTAGTTATTTGCAGTCTATGAATGAAAGCTGAACATTCTAATTCTAATCAGTGCAAAAGGGCTCTGCCTTGACCCTAGCTTCACCAGACTCTCTGATTTCTACAGCCTGAATATGCTTTATAAGGAGCTGAAAATCAGCGTGATCCCAATAGCCACACATTTCCATAACTAAAAACTGTGATGATGCACAATGTCTTTGATATGTGAAAGCAGACATTGTAATCCATGTGCATATCTTACGTCAACAGCAATGCTTGGTCACACAATTCCTGAAAAGCATGACAGAATCCTCATGCACTATCCATCAGTGGGAGTTGACTGGACCAGCCTGGTTAGAATTCAGTGGTTCATTGCCAAATATCAACCAGCAAGGTCAGTCATAGTGTCAGAAGCACCCATCTGCAGCCCACTATCCAGCCATCTGTAGATGTTTAGTATTGCATCACTCATATCTTGTGCTGGATGACTTCTTCCCACAGTTGAGAGAGACTCCAAGGCCTATGGTTCTGTTGAAACAATACATAGCACGCCACATCATCCCAACTTCTTCTGTAATTAGAATAATAAGAAGACGTTTCTTCTTAAAGGATTGTAGATTATATATGCTGTTTATATAGATAAAAGTGCCAAGCATAAATGCATATTTTTCATGTCTTTATTCATTGTAATGTGATCATTAATTCAGATTCAATATATTCATAATTTGTCTATATAAATGGAATCCACTTTTCCGATTATTGTTTTTAAAATATGAACAATGTTTCATAGCAGCTGACAGCTTTACTTCTCATTCGTTGATTTTAAAGAATAGCCAAGGTTTCACCTAATGTAAGTCAGTAAAAGGGTTCCAGGGTCTTTCTGCTAATTGTTTATTCTGAAAATGTTAAACAATGATCAGATGACATGTATAAACAAAGAACAGAATGTACTGAGATAATGAGGAACTTTGTCCCAGATTCTTGAGACAAAGGTCATACAAAAATGTAATCACCTCCATCCTCAGAAGACTACTAGGAGGCTCATCTAACCTTCACTCAGTTGACTTATCTGCACGATTGCTGGCTTTGACAATAATAGGAGATGCTGTTACTTTGCTGAACATTGGTTGTATTGTTTAGAGGAAGTTTGCAGGTGTGAACGATCATTGAAACTTGAATTAGTCCCATGTTTGGTGCTACATTTAGCTTAGTTCGCCAAAGAGATGTGGGAGGGTTTGGAGATCTTAATATAAAGAAAACTATATTTCCAACATGTTGCGATATTTCTTGTTGTTCACCCTTTTAATAAGCAGAGTTGCCACTATTTTGTTGATTTACATAATAGTTGAAATTCATATTGTATGCACTCGGATAGGATTTTGATTTTAAAATAAATCTTTAAAATATATCCATGGATTTATAGTGTTCTTGAGTACACCATTCCATGATGAAAGAGGGCTTGGAGTCCATTGAATATTCCTGTGATATTCACAGGATTGATTGGTACTGAAAAAGCATCCTTCTCAATTGGTCCTCAGATGGTTGCTGGGTGGTTACAGTCACCTGAGTAAGGGCTCTGTTCTTGTATCAGGCCCTTCCCTTGGAGGCCCCAGTGGTGTGCTTTAATCTATACAGGGGGAGCTAAATCGCTTTGGCTGGGCAGGGGGGAAGCCTGCATGAGGCAAGACCTGGTTTACCAACAGCCCAAGAGGGGGCATTGGGGGGTCCCTAACCTTTTGCTTTATTACCAAGTAGCGCAGCTCCACTTCCTGGTGGAATAGACAAGTGAGGAGACCGAGAGGCATTGATGCTTAATGAATAGGGCCATTGCGGGTTACCATCTCTGGAGGGTTCACTTTTGAAGTGATAGCACAGATCCTGGGGCCAGGATTCCTCCCCTGTCACTTAGGCTATCCTCTGAGTGTAGGACCGCATGGCTAGCCAAAAAGCTTTGATGGCATTTGCATCACCACTGTATCCTATTTTGAATGACACAGAGTTCACCACAGGTATACATTGTGCTGCCTTAGTGGCCTGACAGGCAGCTGGATGCCAATTGGTAGGGCATATGTTTGATGCAGTGGGCCCTCTTTCCTTTGAGCAGTTCAAAGCAGATTTGGGGCTATCTGAAAAGGAGCGGATGCTCTATCTGCAGGCGCACCACTGGGTCATTCACCCAGACAAATTGAAAAGGACAATCAGTGCCTTATCTCCATATAATATGCCCTGCTGTCGCTGCCCCGACTGGCGGCTAAAACCCCGGGGCAAAGGAGGTGGGAACATGAGTTGGGGTGGACTCTGTCAGCTATGCAATTGGAAGGGATCTATTACAGAGCATGGCACCCCACACAAAACACTGTTGTTATGGAAAAAGCCCAGAAGATTGCTACATATTGGTACCTTGCACCAGAGAAATATCACAGAGGGAATCCCACCTGCAGTGCAGACTGCTGGAGAGGCTGTGGATCACCCAGAACCCTGCTTCATCTGCTTTGGGATTTGTCCTAAGTTCATGCGATACTGCCACACCATCCTAACTGACATAGACAGAGATTTTGATAAGCAGATACCCCGCTTTTCAGCTTATGCTATATTAGTCCTCCCTAATGCACTGATATTCCCACTTATATCTGCAAAGGAAGCCATATTAGTTTAGCCCTGGGGCCAGCACTCCAGGATAATCTTTGTTATGTTATGTTAAAAAATATTTATACAGCGCGCGTTCACCAACGGTTTCTTGGCACTAAGCAGAATCGTTCAGTTGCTAAGCATGGAAACAAAGGGAGAAAGAAAAAGAAAGTTCAGTTATAGGCCTGGACAAACAACCAAGTTTTAAGAGAGGTCCTAAACTGAACATAGGAAGAAGACAGGCACAATTCAGGGGGAAAAGAATTTCAAAGCTGTGGCGCCAGAATCGAGAATCGAAGACCCCCGTGTTTTTTACGCTTATACAGACCAGGGGTTAACAGATTCATGTTTGAAGATCGTAAGACTCGAGAGGGGGCATAGAGTTGTAGTTTAGCCACAAAGAAAGCAGGGCCGCGGTCCGAGAGAGCCTTAAAAACAGTGCAGCCAAGTTTGAAGAGACTGCGTTGACAGACAGGAAGCCAGTTTAGGTTTTTCAATAGCGGTTTCACGTGATAAGATTTAGGTTGACCATATACAAGCCTTGCGGCTTGGTTCTGCACCAGTTGGAGTCGGCGTAGTTGGTAAACTGGGATACCAGTGTACAGAGAGTTGGCGTAATCAATACGCGATATCGCCAGCGCAAGAACAGCTTGAATCCGGGCCTCGAAGGTCAGATATCTGCTTATTTTGCGGATTCTTCAAAGATGAAAAAAACAAGCAGATACCACAGAATTGATCTGTGCCTACATCGTAAGATCGTTGCTAATAACGATCCCCAAGCTTTTGACTGACTTGACAGGGGGTGGGGGGCGTCCCAAAGAATGGGGCCAAAAGTTAGAGTTCCAGGGATTCCCTGGGCCACCCGTAAGGACCAGCTCAGTTTTGACAGGATTTAACTTGAGATGGTTGGCACTCATCCAATTGCTGATAAATGTCATAGTGGACTGGAAGCATTCTATAGACGAGGGGGAGGAGTCAATATTAAATACTAGCTGGAGATCGTCAGCATAGTTAAATATAACAAGCTCCCGCTTCTGTAGTGACAAAATCAAAGGGAGAAAATATAGATTAAAAAGAAGAGGAGAGAGAGCGGAGCCCTGGGGAACCCCACACGTCAATCTCCTTTTAGGGGCCAAGAAGCTGGCAAGACGGACCGCTTGAAAGCGGTCACAGAGAAATGAGTAGATCCAGTCCAAAGGAGGACCCCGAATCCCGGCACTCTTGACCCGGTCGACCAAAAGATAGTGGTCGACCATATCGAACGCAGCCGAAAGATCTTAAAGCACCAGGGCTTGCGTGGTGCTTTGGTCGGCCCCCCTTCGTAGTTCATCGAGGACTGCCAGAATAACAGATTCAGTGGAGTACTTCGGTCTGAACCCAGCTTGATGAGGGTCCAGGTAATGTGACTTCTCAACAAAAGTGCTGAGACAGTCAGCCACATGAGCTTCCAAATTTTTTCCCAAAAAGGGCAGCAATGAGATGGGGTGAAAATTGCTGGGAATGGAAGGATCAGAGCCAGTTTTTTTTTTTAATAGGTACCACTTCGGCATGCTTAAAAAGGTTGGGAACAATGCCCAGAGTAAGGGGGTTGTTAAGAAGAGGCATGGGGGGCATGGGGGGTTCAGGGCAAGAGAAAAAGACTTCCCGAAGAATGGAGCGAGGACAACTGTCAGAGGGGATCCTGACCTGGCCTTCTTAAGTAGGGAGAAAAAAAATTCTTGGGTAATAAGAGGGAAGCGGTCCAGGCGGTGAGGATTAATCTTTGAACCACAAAAGTCCACAGATGCGGGGGGCTGGGGAATACATGTTTTAATGTTGATAATTTTCTCAATAAAATAGTTAATGAGTGAGTCACATAAAGATTGCGAGGGAGTGGGTTTTACAGAGACACGATCGGGTTTGACAAGTTCATCCACTATTGAAAAAATATCTTTGGCCTTGTTGGTGGATGCCAAGATCTTAGAGGAGAAATATTCAGATTTAGTTCTGATAATGGCATTTTTATAATCTTTAAGTGCAGTAATGAAGATGAGCTTTTTATGGGGGCAATAGTCCTGTCTCCACTTCCGTTCAGTTTGTCGCAGGGCATGTTTGATCAAAGTATATTTAAAATTGAACAAAACGAGGTTTGTAAAGAATAACAGCAGGAAATTAGCAGCGAATAGGGGGTTTACAGGACAACAAGTAAATGATGCGTATCAGTAGTAAGCAGCGTTATTAACCAACCGTCTTCCCTTTGGAGTACAGAGGAACTCCCAACACACACAACAAGGCTACATAGACTGTGGCATCTCCTGGGAAGAAATGATTGTCCCTTGCACTGACAGATCAGCCAGACTCTTATAGGGAGCAGTGGAACCCATATGTCACATTACTCTCTACTGAATTTAATGAATTCACCTGCCCCTGATACCTTCGACTACTGTGTTTATTAGAACCTGGCACAACAGCGAGGGGGGTTTGAGACTGTCCAAACCATGCTCAATTTATAAATAGGAAAATGTAAATTTGAAAAATGGCAGAGTAGCAACCATTTAGGGATTAGAAGCTTATAAAGCAAGTACACGTGTTGCATTAGAATCAATGGGCAAAATTGTTTATTAAACACTAATGGGCAGTTCAAGAAAACATGGAAAATATCAAAGTACTTTCAGGAAAGTCCCTCAATGAGATACGGGCCAATCAAACGGTAAGGGGACACAGTCACAACAATTGACGTACTGCAACTTTTGGTGCAAAATTAGGTCTAATGGGGAAAATCTAAAAAGATTTCCGGGAAGGGGTCTGTCTGCTCTGTTCAACATTGAAGTCCTTGTAAACCTAGTAATAAGCAGGAGCTGTGCAAGAGCCCTACTCCTGCATGTCTATTGGGTGGCCACACAGCAAGCGCTTCAGGGCGAGGTCTGCTGCTGGCAAAAGGCCTTAGTCTCTGAGGGGAAAAACAAAAATCCTGCAGACAAGCCTGAAGTTGGTTGTATTAAAGGTTAAGTGAAGGTATGTCACTGCTTTCAAAGAGGAAAATGTATGCACAGCAGGGTACACAATGTTTAAAAGAGGTACAGCTTTGTTGCATAGGTTGCAATCACACAGGAATAGGAGCAACTCCCTTTAATGTGCGTGAAAGGCACCAGCACCCCCTTGATAGGTATGCAAGGTTATTAAGTCCGTGGAGGTAAGCATTGTTGTCAAAAATATGAGAGATGCACTCTCATTTCTTTATGCATCTCCATCTTTGGCAAACGTGCAAACCAGGGAGTCAGTGATGTGCCTGTGATCGCCCTAGATCAATATACCTGAGTCCTCCCATGCAGCCTTATTTTCTTGTGCAAGTCATGCTTGCCCAAGACTTTGTGAATTAGCCCGATTGAGTTTAAGTGACCTTTTACAGGCTACAAAGCATTGCTCATGGAGATGAAAAAGCATGTCACTGTCCATAAATCATCCTGTGCCTTGAAAGCATTAGAAACATTGAACTTCTGCTTTCAGTGTATGAGGTCCTTCATTGCTTTACAGCTCAGTGTTTCATCAGAAATTAAACATCTGAAAAAAACAGAAGTTTGTTACTACGCTGTATTCTGCACCAGGGTACTGCGTTCCGTAATTGATTTTGCAAGTGACAAAATGTTATATTATATCACAGGGATCATAGCAGTTGCAGCTTCTAAGCTGGTAAAACGGTGGGGCACAAAGTCATGCACTTTGCTTCCCAACAGAACATGAACAGCTGTTGCTTGCGTCACGTCCTTTTTTTTCTTGAAATGTGTCCTTGCATCTACAGTAGATAGGATTCCACACTAAAATATAGGTAAATGCCAAGTTTGCCATTTTCATAATTTCGCAGAATTTTTTAAAACTTGGGCAAAAGGAAATTCTGTGAATTTCACACAACTGCAATAGGTGGGTGGGACAGGATACTTTCGTAAAGTCTGTGTCTTGATGGAGTGTCCAATGTACAGAGCTACTGGAATTATGCAACTTTGTGTCTGCAGCGATTGTCACATAATAATGGATTAGCCACATTTGCCACATAATTTATCATCTGCTGCATAATCTGCAGATTTTAACAAGAAAGAAAATTGCTAGTAGCTCATACAATTCAGTGGAAGTCTGAAAAGGTTCACTGGTTGCTAATTGCTATATGTGGGTGTTAAAATGAGGGGTAATGAATGCTCAGATAGTGTTCAGAGTAAAAATGTCAAAATAATTAAAGCAATGCTATCACATGTGCCGCACTAAACCGCAAAATGTGGCTTTTCTTTCCACATACTTTACGCAACCTTGCTCGGAATTTGGCCCTCCCCTGCTGCATAATTCCACTGCCCTGTCTATGTATTTATATGTATTTGTATGCAGCACCCCCCTTTCTTCTGCCTCCTTAGCGGCCTAGAGTGTGAGCAAAGCTGCTATGAAACATATGTCATCCACACAGAAATGACTAAGGCCTAAGCACACGACGCAGTGGATAAAGCAGGTAATTCAGACTCTCGGTTTTTATCATCATCCCCATATCAGACCGAAGATCCATTGTGCTGCCCAGACGGCCATTAATCTTAATTCTTCCTCCATCTACCTTAAAATGTGTCTCCCAGTCATGCTTTTTTTCCTCGGCTTTTTTAGGCAATCTTCAACATCCCCAGCTAAAGACAAATTTATCAGACTTGTTCGGCAATGTCAACTGTCTGGGAATATTTCAATCTTTGACAAAGCCTCCTCTGGGCGCCACCGCGCCGCTTCCTCGGACTGCGCGGTGCTCCTGGTGGAAAGGCCACAAGTGTTTCATTAATTACCCGCGTAGCCATTGCGCCAGCATAAATCCGCAGTCATGACAGCCAAGCACAATTGTTGCAGAGAAAGATGACTTGTCTCTGCGCACACACACTGCGTCCCATCCCCATCCATCACCTTCCAATGAGCTCAGCTCATCATCCGCCCCCTGCCCCCGCCCACACACGGCCACAAACAGAGCTGCTCGTTTCTCAGGCCTTTCTGTCGCTAATTCAAGGAAGCTTTTTAAAATGCTTCCAGCAAAGGTGCCCCCCTGATCTTTTCAAACATCGACTGAAACGGTTAAATTTATGTACTAGGGTGAGCTCATCGTTTAATTCGTGTCAGCTATTTTTGCATGCGTCACGCTGACTTTTCCATTTCAGGGACCGCTCTGTAGTGTCCAAGCATGGACACGTTCTAGTGCTCCGACCTGCTGTAATACACTGTACACCCACCCACCACAGACGTCACTGTGTCAGGTGACGCTGTCAATAAAAGGGGCCGAGCGCACGTGCTCGAGGCCATTCCCACTATCCCCAACTATGTGTGCAGTGTCCTTCTTCACCTAGCATGTGGGCCTAGGGCCCATCATTACACTGGCGACGAGGCGGGTACGTTACCCCGCGTGTGCAGCCCCCGATCGGCGCACCTTTGATGGTTGAGGGGGAAGGAGGACTGCCCGGTGAGCACACCCCCGGGTGACGGCGCCACGCGCCGTGAAGCCAGCCAGGCGAGCGGAGCCCGCAGCAGGCCCTGCGGTGGCCGGGTGCCCACCCCGCACCGCCACGAAGACTGGTAGGCGACGCTGTGCCCCAGGGAGGAAGCGTGGCAGTCGGGTGCCCACCCCGACCTGCCGCTGTGCCTAGAAGCGCCCAGAAGGAAGTGCCGACCGTGCGGAGCCCACCCGCACCGGCCGCGACGCCGCAAGTCTGCAGGCGGAGGCCGGGTGCCCACCCCGACCCGACCGCTGTGCCCGGAGGTGTCCCCGACGGCAAGGCACGCCGAGCGGAGCCCACCCGCATCGGCGGCGACCCCCGCAAGAGGTGTGGCCCACGCGGTGCCCACCCGCGTTGAAGGGAAGCCCCGCCGGGCCGAAGGTGAGCCTGCGGCGAAAGGGACGAGCTATCCACTCCCCCGTCCCGTGAGGAGCCACTGACTTTGCCGGAAAGGAGCGGGCAGGCTCCGGCAGCAGCGCCAACCCTCCCCCGCTCAGCGTGTAGTCAGGGAAGCTGATAGCGGGGGAGCGAGGAGGAGAACAGCGCCGGCACAGCCCAAGACCGAGTACGCCTGCGGGCGGAATGAACTGAACGAAAGCGGAGCCCACCCGCAGCGGCAGCCTGAAGACAGGGCCGCTCAGTGCCAGCACCGAGGCCCGGGAAGTAAGGAGGCCTGTGGAAGCGGGGGCGGGAGAAACTGGGTGCATCGCGGAGCCCACCCGCAGCGGTATGCGTCTGCAGGCGGCCAGCGCGGTCAAGGAGGAGCGCCGTACAAATTAAACCAGCGGGTGCCTACCCCGCATAGGGACGGACATGCTGGCAAACCCTCCCCCTCCCTGCCGCGCGAAGACTGCAGGAAGCTGCCGCGGGCAGGGAGGGCAATCTCCAAAGTAAAGAATGGCTGCCGCCGGCCATCCAGAAGAATGCCCCCACCTCGTAGGACCCCCAGCAGCGCCGCTCGGGAGTGAACTACAGAGCCCACACCCTCCGGCATCAAACAAAGCACATGTAGTGCACACCAAGCCCCAGCCGCCATCCACGCGAGGTATGAACTGCCCCAGCTTGCGAGTGATGCATCACTGCCCTCTGAGCAGCCCACTGTCAATGCCTGTGCCCCCTCCTGCCTTCAAACGAATACAAAAAGAAATGTAAAGGACTTACCTGCTGCCACGTGTCCTGGACTCCGCTGCTCTGCCCCAGCTCCAGCCCCATCTGGACTCCACTGGTCTGCCTGGCTCCAGCTTCCCTCCAGCTCTCCTACTCACGAGTGAAGCCGGGAGCAGTGGAAAGGAAAACAAGGGATAGAGTTCTGGCAGTACAGAAGGTTGCTGCTGAAGCCAAGGAAAAGCAACACTGCCACCCAGTGGCCACTGGTGGTACTGCAGCACTAAGAAACCAACAAGCCTACAGCAATCCAAAGAAGTCCAGCAGCCACAGGAGACCGACGGCTCGCAGCGCAAGGGAGAAGAGGCAGCAAGGCAAGTACCGCAAGGTCGGACGGAGGCGCGAAGGTGAGCGCACGGGAACGCGACGGAGGCGCACAGGAATGTGCCAGAAGCGCAGGAACGCGACGGAAGCACAGAACTGCAAGGGTGAAGAGACAGTGTGCCACAGGGATGCAGCGCTATCCCACAGCAATAAGGAGGAAGTAAGAAGAAATGGTGTCGAGCCACATCCACCCCAGCGAGGACTGCGCTGTCGCCGCATCAAGGGGAGCGAACCCTCGAGAGAGAACAAACGGACTCAGTGCAGTTGTACCCCGGACGCGGACAGTACACTGCAGCGCCTACACAGGAGAGGAACCCACTGAAGAGGATGGGCGCAGCAAGTATCCGACACTGGCGGCCATGGATGCAGAGCAACACCCAGTGGCGCCAAGAAGCCACCACATCAAGTGATCCTGATACTAGGAGCAACGCTACACTGAAGAGGTACCACGACGGTACGAAGAGTAGCACGCACCAGCGCCTGACAAGGCAGCGGACACAGGTAGTCACACGACGTGACACACCTCGTGAAGCCGACCAGCCAAAAACGGTCGCACCACAAAGGCCCAGCCGACCTGCCAAACGGTCGCACCACAAAGGTCAAGCCGACCAGCAGAAAATGGTCGCACCTCAAAGGCCCAGCCGACCTGCCAAACGGTCGCACCACAAAGGTCAAGCCGACCAGCCAAAATGGTCGCACCACAAAGGTCAAGCCGACCAGCCAAATGGTCGCACCACAAAGGCCAAGCCGACCTGCCAAACGGTCGCAACGCAAAGGTCAAGCCGACCAGCCAAATGGTCGCACCACAAAGGCCAAGCCGACCTGCCAAACGGTCGCCCCACAAAGGTCAAGCCGACCAGCCAAAGGGTCGCACCACAAAGGCCAAGCCGACCTGCCAAACGGTCGCCCCACAAAGGTCAAGCCGACCAGCCGAACGGTCGCACCACAAAGGCCCAGCCGACCTGCCACATGGTCGCACCAAAGAAGCCGACTCGCCAGGAGTCGCACAAAGAGGTCTGACGCAAGACCGAAGATATCCTGCCAGTGATCGGCAGCGCGGACCGTCAAGTGGTCCAAAGAAGCTCAAGATGAACCAAAGCAACTGGTGAAAGGGAGAAGACCGAAGCGGACCATGAGCATGGCCCCACGAACTTCAACCGAAGTAACTGGTGACAAGGTGAAGATGAAGAGAAGGTCACGACCCTAACTCGGAATGCTGAGGAAGATGAAGAGAGTGTTCTCGGACGAGGACAAGACCAGGGGGAACACGTGCAGAGTGCGCGCGCTGCATGGAGAAGCCTGGCCAGATAAGAAGAGAACAGGAACGGTCCAGAGTAGGTCGTGAAGCGAAGAGATGAAGAGACCAGAGTGGCACGTCCGCCACTACGAAGAAAGAAGAAATCGCAGTGGCACGTTTGCCACGACAAGAAAAGAAGAAGTCAGAGTGACATGACATCCGCACGGAGAAAGAAATAGAGGAAAGAGAGAAGAGTGTGGCAAGTCTACTCGCACCTCAAAGACAAGGAAGGTGACAAGCGTCAGAACACGGTGCGCAAGTCCTGAAGAACACCCGTGGCACGGAGAAAGACCATCTGTTTGATGATGCTTTCAGCGCACCTGGGATCTGCAGAGGTGAGCAGGCCGGACCATTCGAAACACCCACCTTTGGGGTCACACGGACACTGGACAACGCCAGCCGTGGTGACCCAGGGGCAGAGGCCTCAGGGATGCCAGTGAGAGAGCGTCCCCGCGACGAGAGATGGTCATCAGCCGCCCTCCAGCAAAGGTCCCAGGAGGATGAAGACATTGTGTGCGAAGACAGGAGCCAACAGCTACCCTCCAGGCACGACTGCAGAACCCGAGGTGAGACTTGTCGTCTCCTCTGCACCCACACGGATCGGCGTGCGAGTAACACGACACAGTACACCCAGCTCAGGACGAGCCAGAGGGCCTCAGGGATATCCCGTGGCAGGGGAACACCTGCGAGAGAGGCATCCTGGTGAGAGGGGTGTCTTGCAACCAATCCGTTTTGCAAAACAGAACACACGCCACCGATAAAGAAAAGGACTGGACGAAAAGACGAACGGCAACATCTAGCGGTAAAAACCACAAGAACTCAACTGCGTTTGTCGCCAAGAAAGTAAAAGCGAAGGAAAGACTGTGAGAACAACTTCAAGGCAGAGCCGTCAAACAGACTAGATCCATCGAGCACCCATGACTGGTGCCACAGTGAACTGGTGATCGTCTGCGACAGGAAGAGCATCGTCCGCGACAGGAAGAACATCTTCTGCGACTCCAAGCAGCTGAAGCGTGAGCGATTCTGCAGAAGTTTGGTCACTGTATTACAACTGTGTATATCTTTCTTTCTCCCCCAGGTTGAACTTTGACGTTGGGTTTTGTTATTAAAAAATTGGGAGGGATGTAGTGTCCAAGCATGGACACGTTCTAGTGCTCCGACCTGCTGTAATACACTGTACACCCACCCACCACAGACGTCACTGTGTCAGGTGACGCTGTCAATAAAAGGGGCCGAGCGCACGTGCTCGAGGCCATTCCCACTATCCCCAACTATGTGTGCAGTGTCCTTCTTCACCTAGCATGTGGGCCTAGGGCCCATCATTACACGCTCTATATAATTTTTTATTTGTAATTGCATTTAAACTAAGTTGTGACAGAAAAAGAAAACTTAGACGAATTGTCGTGTTAGTGGCCGCTCCCACGGTTGCCATTTAGTTCAGAGCAGAGTTAGGAGGAAAGCTGAGAAATGGGTACACGTGAAAGTAGCTTCGTCTGGGGAGAATGTGTCATGTTGTCATTTAAACCAACATCTTTACTAATCGGATATTTGAAAGTTTCAAATTCAACCCGCTTCGAATCAGTTTAGGTTTCTAGTCGCGCTAGCATTTATGATTCAACATTGCATTTCAGAACTGAGAGACCGGGATAAAACGTCATAGCAGGGAAGTGATGGATACATTTAGTCAATACCAGTTAAAATTACACTAAATAGAGGGTAGATTTGAGATTGAGCTCATTTTAGTCTCTTGACTCTAAATTTAACAATTAACTTCAAAATTTAAACTCTCATCTCCATAGATTAAATGTTGCCATTTCTAAACTAATATCAATTAGCACACCCGAACAACATATCGCCAAATATGAAAGCAACAAGGTTTCAAGTACACCACAAGTTAAATTGGCGGTGTGGTGGTGTAAAACAGCAGTGCATTGTTGTCTGTTGTCAGTATTTTTAATATGAAGCTCCACAATACCATTAAATGGTGTTTTCTATGATCGAAGGCCTTTTTAAAGATTTTTGCAAAAGTATTATTTGTTAATAAGACAAATGATGTCAGAGCTACTCCGTTCATCTAAATAGAAAAAAAGTTACATACACTCTCTTTGCCAGGTTTTGTTGCAGTACTAATTACCAACACATAAATGATATTATATGACACTTTAAACGTAGACTTTTATGCTTATTAGTCCACGTTTTCTGACTTGACATGTAATGCTCGGATTATTTACCGGTAATCTTCATTACTCAGATTCTTCCTTATTCGTCCCATTCCGAACCAGGTGTTGTGAGTGTGACCACACACTCCCAATGTCACTCTCTGCAAAGCTGCTTCTTCCCTTTCTATTAAAGGAAAAACGGTTACAGAACAGATAGCCCCTCCTCTTCCTCCTCTTCCCCCTGAACTTCCTGTTTACTACCAAGCTCCAAAACACGGGCTGATGAAACAGGGAGGGACTTAAGGAATGGGATGAGTAAGGAAGAATCGTATTGAAGATTACCAGTAAGTAATCTGAGCATTACCTCCTCTTCTTTCATTCCTCACACCATTCTTAAATACCTGGAGTAATGCTAAAGCAAAGACCTTTTTCAACAGCCCCCCAAGGAACCACAAGGGACACAGAAACTGCAAAAAGGATATTCTTTATTCCTAATACAACAGAGCAGGGAAAAAATCAGTCCCCAAGAAAGCATCTCTAGGACAAAACAGTAGCACCCGAGGAAAAAGATTTAAACAACAAAGAACACCTATGAGGAAGAACTTGCGGCCTTCATGATCTCTGAACTAAATATAACTCACCACATGCAATCTGTAATGGGAAATGAAGGTTGATGGCGAAGGCCTCCAGATGTTTGTAAGGGGAAGACCAGACCACTCCACCCATGAGGCAGCCATGCCTCTAGTACAATGAGCTTTAGTCGTTCCCGCGATCTCTCTTCCTAGGGGTTAGTTAAGCTGAAAAAAATCACTGTCTTCACCCAGCGGCCAAGGTTGAGGAACACGGCTTCTCGCCTTTCCTCAAAGGACCAAAATTGAGAAAAAGATTATCAGACTGCCAAAACTCCTATAATCTCGAGAGATAAATCTTCCGATCATGGACCTCATTCAATAAAGTCAAAGAAGGGTCAGAAGCTTCCTGCTGTAACACCAGAAGAACAATCTCCTGTGCATGGCGAAAAGAGGAAATTACCTTTGGGAGTAAATTAGGATCAAACAATTACCTTTGTCATAAATAATTCACAAGTATTGATGGCATCAAACCATGATATTCAGCTTTCCCAAATGCCTGGCTGTGGTAATGGCCACCAAAAAATCTTAAGAGAAACAGATGCCAAAGGTTCATATGGAGAGGTCTTTAGATGAGAAAGGACCAGAGGTAGACCCTACAGAGGAAAAGATTTACAGAACCTAGGGCCAGATGTATGACAAGAATTAGCATGCGCAAACGGGTTTGCGACCCGTTTGCACATGCTAAATCTGATAGGGCCATGTACTAACACTATTTTGCGACTCGCAAGTAATTTGCAACTCGCAAAATAGTGTTTTGCGACTCCCTATTAGGAAGAGGTGTTCCCTTCCTAATAGCGAGTCACAAGCCATGTACCAATGTTTTGCATCAGCAATTGCGGTCGCAAAACACTCGCAAATTACTACCCTCTTCAAGAGGGTTGGTAATGCACTCGCAAATGGGAAGGGGTGCCCAGGGGACCCCTGCCCCTTTGTGACTGGTTCTGAAATATATTTTAAGGGCAGGCAGTGGTCCAAAGGACAACTCCCTGCCCTTAAAAAATGAAGCAAAAATGTTTCATTTTTTAAAAAAACGCATTAAAAATAAACTGCTTTATTGACAAGCAGTCCCAGCCATGGAGGTCTGCTGTGCCCAGCAGGCCACAATCCCTTGGAGGGCCAGCCATTCCCAATGGGGTCGCAAATTGTGAGTGGCTCAATAATATTCATGAGCCTCGCATTTTGCGACCCCATTGGGAATCACAATCAATGTCTCTGGCACTGTTCTACATTCCAAATTGTGACTCGCAATTTGGGACGCGCAATTGAGCGCAAATTATGAGTCGCAATTTGGAATGGTCATACATCTGGGCCCCAGGCTTTAGAAGCTGAAATCCTTTAAAGAGCTTCGGGGCCAAGGCTTCAATGGAAGATAGATTGTTCCAGGGAACATGAAAAGTCTAAATGGAGAACCACTGAAGTTTAAGTGTAGCAAGCAAGAGGCCCTTATCAAACCCCTTCTGAAGGAATTGAAAAAAAATCAGCAGAGGGAGCAGAATCAGGAGACAATGACCTTTCCCGATCCAAAGTAACCCCAATGATTTTAATAAGGCTTAATTGTGGAAACTCGCATAGAAGACAGAAGAGAATGGGACACCGTCAAAGAAAGACCCTTATTCATTAAACCCTTCCTGTCAACCTCCAGACCGAGAGTCTTAATTTGGCCAAAGTCTGCAGAGGAAGAATAGGGACAGACAAGGCAGACAGATTCAGAGGAAGGACCCACTCCCGTTCCAGAGCCAGAAGCCTGAAAAGAGGGAACCAGTGTCTCCGAGACCACAAAGGAAGGACTAAGATCACCTCCACTCCTTCCCTGAGCAGATGAGCTAGAAAACACAGAACTAAGGAAATTAGAGGGAATGCGTAGAGACCAATGGGTCAAGGACTCATCAGGGCGCCGATGCCCAAGTCACCCTAAGAAATGAATCTGGTGAAAAAGAGAGGAAGCTTGGCATTTAGAGGAGTAGCAAAAAGATACACTACTGGACCCCCCCCCCACTGACTGAAAATCTGGCAGAATACTTGTAGAGCTAGAAGAAACTCCTGAAGGATGGGAATTCTCTACTCAACTGATCTGCATGACAATTCATCATGCCCTGAATGTGGGTGGCTTTCAACCTAAGGAGGTTGGTCTCTGCCCAGAACACAATGCAGTGAGCAAGGTTGTTGTGGGAAGAGGAGCCAGTGCCAAACTGGTGATTTATGTATGACATCGCCACCCGGTTGTCTACTTGGACCACCATAAAATGACCCTCAGAGCACTCGAGAAAGGAAGCAGGGCGTTCCAGACTCCCCTCAGTTCTTTTCAGTTGGACGATCTCGCAATCTACGCCACAGTCCAAAGACCCTGAGCTGTGATATTCCCCAACACTGCCCCCAGCCCAAATTGCTGGTACTGGTAGTCAGAATTACTCGGTCTGGAAATCGAGGGGTGAGCCCCTCTCCAGAGAAAGAGGATGTAACCACCAAGTGAGATGTAGAAACCAGAATCTGAGCATCTTAGTTGGCCCTGGCCAGGAACCAATGAAATAGAATATGACAGACCACCTAATCTAGGTGAAGAAGGGCCCAAGGTATGACCTCCAAAGTAGCTGCCTAAAAAGGCAAAAATGTGATAGTTAAGGCTGAAAGGGTCATACAGAAAAACCTGCTTACTATCTTTCACTGAATTTGCAACTGAACTCTTGCAGAAGCCTTCTGGACTCTCAACAGGCTCTGAATGAATCGTTTGAGAAAGTCAGCCTTTTTGCACTGATCAACCCTATTTTTTGAATGATGCTGGTGATTACTGCCTCTGATTGTGCCCTGGGCTCTGCTAACCAGGACCTGTGCTCTGTTTAAAAGGTATATGGTAATTAGGTGTAATGACAATTGATCAATTTTGACCAAAAAGCTCCATAAGTTGTCTGACCCTTAGTTGAGAGTCACGTCGATGACATCGACCCATGACCCAGCCTGAAATTCAGGTTTGCCTTGCTCAAGCTCCGGAGCTCTTCAGCATCAATGAAACTTCCAGGAATAGACCAAACCATCCCAGTGATGCAAGTTGGCGTCGTCGAACCCAAATCCGGCCTACTGAGGAGAACTGCTCGACGTCGAGAGAAAAGGCTCCAAAACAATGACAAAGTCAGAAGATAAAAACTTCACCGGGCCCTACCGCTCATTGCATCTGACCCGGGACTTCATCGCAGTTGCCCTGAAACTTTGACTTTGTCCCAGTTTAGCGTGACCAGATGTCTCAAGTTGGCTCTTTTGCCTTTTAAGCATTAGAAAGTGATAATTCTTTAAAAATTCATATTTCCTAGAAACATGTATAAACCCTGGATGCTAGCTGAATGTCTTTCCTCCTGGTTTGCGATTGAGAGGGCTAATGGCGTTTTGACACCATAGCCTCCTCCAGGTGCATTACCAAGGTCCATTATCACTCAGAACCTTAATTTCAGGGACAGAGACGTGTTTCTACAGGAAGCAAGATCCAGATCAGAAATTTGCTGTGGGTGCGTTAAGGTCCTCATTTTTCCTGAATACACCCGGGAGGTGCAGCAGAGGCGCCGTTCCTACTCCGAGGTCAAACAAAAACTCAGGGCGATGGGCCTCCTGTTTCCTGCCAAGTGATCTACCCCAACAAATCCTACTTTTGTGGGACTCTAGATTCAGCACGGTCGAGGATTTCAGTGGATCAATCCCTTAGAAGTAATGCGGAGGCCTTGTTTAATGGTGCGAGAGCTAGCGGACCGCTTAGAAACACGCCAGTGCCCAAACCATGCAGACACAATATCCGCTCCTGCAAAGGAAATTGTCTGACCAATCGACGCAAGTCACCGTGTGGTCCTCCCCCAGCACAGGATCTTTCTTCCTCAATGTCAAGCCACCCCTCAAGCCTCTGGCGAGAGAACACACAAGGCGTCTACAGAGACTCTCTTGATTACTAGTACCTTGCAAGGTCTTGATCTCTTTCTTTAACCCCTGCATTGTGATGATAAAATAATTGGCAACTGAAGTAACCCAGCCACACTCTCTATTGCATGTATCCTTTCCCACTTGATGGCAAGTAGATATCCGTTCTTGGGGAAGGGATCTCCATGAACACGAATGTCATTCTTTCATTCTCACCATTCTTTAGTTTTCTTGATAGGGCAACAGATGCTTCTAAGGAAGAAATATGGGGTGGGGCAGGAGTTGGGGAGTGAGGTTTTCTAATTGAGTTACTGTTATTGATTCAACTGTTTTTAATGCCGTCTTAAGGTTTGCTTCCTCATTTGTGTTATATTCGGAGACACACACCGAAACACATGCACTTCCCACATCACACAATGCATAAAGATTTATGGCATTTATCCATACACAGACCAGTTGCCTCCCCTGTCCATATGGCAACGGGATCACCTCTCCTCATCTGTGTCTAGTGGTGCTTGTGTTTTCTTTTCCCCCTGATGGCATCCTTCCATTTACTGGTTTGGAATGTTAACGGCCTCCTGGACCAGGCGAAGCATACTGCGGTCCTCACCTATGCTCACCGCCTTCACCGGGCGCTCCTTCTGCTCCAGGTGACTCATCTCTTGGGGAATCACTACCCCTTCCTGACAACCAGAGGATATGATAGGGTATTCCACACAGGATTCTCCCAGGGCTCTAGGCGAGTGGCGGTTCTGTTGCAGCATTCTTTTCCCCTTACTGTCACCCAGGAGTCCTGTGACCCAAATGGCCATTTTCTCGCTATTACGGGGACGCTTGAAGGCCAAACGGTCAATAGAGTGAGCGTTTACGCCCCTCCTGCAGCTCATGCTGTACTCTTTCAGGACCTTACCAAGTCCCTCCTAGATCTACTGCAGGGATTGACTGTAATAGGGGGAGACTTTAATGCAGTCCCTATCCCTGAATCCGATGCTACTCAAAATCCCTCTGGTTCAAGGCATGCCGGTGCCCGTAGACTCCCTGATTGGGCCACAGCCCTCGGACTCTGCGATGCATGGAGGACATGGCACCCATGAGGCCGTCAATACATGCATACCCCGCTGCAAATCATTGTCTCTACCGTATAGACCTTATTTTCTTACCGATCCCTGACTGTCGTAGCATTAGCCTCGTTCAGATGGTAACCTGTGGTATATCCGAACATGCCCCAGCCCTTCTTTATTTGGGCTTCCTCAGAGAGGGTGCATGATCTATGTGGTGTCTTAATGTCTGGTATCTATGGGGTAAGGATTTTGTCCAGGGCCTTAAAGATGAATTGCAATCCTACTTTCATGACAATGAAGGGTCAGTTGCCACAGTGGGTACTCTCTGGGCTGCTAGCAAAGCTACGCTGTGCGGCTTTGCAAAAGGGAAAATCTGTGTTCAGTACTGTGCATGTTCGTTGCGCATTGCCCAGTTGGAGGTGGATGCCCTCTGTTTAGAAACTCAGATTGCGCCAGAACCTGATGTTGGTGTATCCCGGCACTTGGCCCTGATCTATAAGGATATTCGCCTCATCTACCTAGAAGCGGCCAAGCATCTGTGGCATGCCACATTGGCTAGGATTTATGGGTGAGGGGACAAGAATGGGAAATTGCTTTATTGGCTAGCATCCATCCATCCCTCCATTATGTAAAAAGAATCATACTGGAAATCACTGATGAGCACGGTGCCTCCCTTAAGTCCCTCTCAAGGATCACGCCGGCCTTTGCAAGCTATTACCACCACCTCTCCTTGGACCCCTTGGTGATCAATTCATTTCAGACATTCCCCTTCCCTGTCTTCCACAGGCCGAAATTGAGGCCCTGGATGAGCCTTCTCACAGGAGGATGCCCTGTCTAGGGTTAAACGTAGGAAAACTCCCGGCCCTGATGTGTTCCCTGCTAAGTACTACTGGGCATTCCAGAGTATTTTGAACCCATACCTCCTTAGTGTAGTCCACAAGGAGTACTTCTCTTAGATTTGGGTGAACGCCTACCATTTTTGTTCATCCAATATCGTATACTGCCCATCTGCCTTCCCACTATGGAGCCGATTATGATGTCGGTCGGAAAGGCTTCAAATGGGATTCGGATTCAGAGAATCCGATTCAGAACCTATGTTTCTGACCGAATCGCATACATTTCCAACCGACCAATAGTGGTGCAAGGAAACTATTTGGGCTGTCCGATTTGATTCCAATCAGCATTCGGACAGGCCAAATAATCCGGAGCAAATCGTACAGCTATATAGATACTGTATCCGACCAAGCGATTACGATGTCTGATTTTAACAGTCGTTCCAAATCGGTCTGCCCCACATGAAACAGCTGTTTTAATCTGATTTTGGGGGCCCATAGCATGCCCCTCTTCACCCGTAGGCCTCTGGTCGGGGGTCGTGGGGGTACCATTGAAGTCAATTTGAGTCCGACCGAATGATGTTCGGAAGCATCGTAATTGGTTGGTTGGAGTCGCAGGCACCGATTCAGTTGGAAAGGATTCCAAAACCGATTCGGTCAGAAGAGTTTTCCAAACGACATAGTAATCGGCCCCTTAGAGTCATTTAGTTTGTTCTACAGTTTGTGAAGTTTAGCTTTACCAACTCGCCCTTCTTTGGGAGGATCGTCACCTAGGCTGGCGTACTTACAGATGAACACCTGGCTTCACAAATTAGGAGTACATGTACACAGGCCACTTGGGGCATTGTGCAGTAAACCGCACTGCAAGAGTGAAACATATGCAGACTTTACATTTCTGATAGCATGCTTGTCACAGTCCGCTTGTTACTCATGGCCCTAGCCTTGGATTTCTCTGTGCGGTGTTCAGGGGGGACGCCTAAGGAAAGTCTGCTCCAAAAATGGAACAAAGAGGTCACCTTAAAATCAGGTCTCTAAAAGTCAGGACGAGGTAGAGTCTACAGGTGTGCGATGATGGAGTAGAGGTGACGGTTGCAGTGCTGTTCAAATTCAAGTATTGACAGAGTTGACTTCTATTTTGCAGTTAACTAGGGTCACTTCAGTGCTGCAGAAAATTCAGGTAATGCAGTTGGCTGTATGATAGCCAAATCTACTTGAAGCTTCACTGTCAGGGCTAAGCACCCTAATTTAGTCTACAGACTCACTGGGAAATCGCCTTAGCGGTGCATTAGTGGGGCAGGACAGTGTCCCACTTAAGTGTGTTGAAGCCACGAAGCTGGTATTTATTTGCTTATTGATTTATTTATTTACTGTTAGCTAGCACAAACTGAACCTGAGGCCATTGGAGATCTTTACATGACCATCAGATTAGTTGTGCATGATCAGATTCTTTTTTTTCTATTTTGAGGCACAGGATATTTAGTGATGTGCCCTGAATTACAGGATGTTTAGCCAACTCCAGACTTGAACCTGGTTCACCAGTTCCAAAGTCTGCAGTTGTAATTATAAGCCACATCTCTTTGTTTCATCAGTTCACGATGGTGTGATGTGGACCTCTGTCAGAATAGGTGTGGATGGACCTAATCACTGCAAGAAAGATCTATATTATTTATTACCTGTTACAAATGGGTTCTGCTCATTCAATAGGCCGGGATTTTTTGCTTTTTGTGTATCACAAGGTTTTGGAGTTTTTCCTGTGGGTGAGACTCACTTACATGTGTCTCACTCACAGTAATTACAGGGCACTCGGTATGCGCTTGTTTACTGTTAGTGTCCACCTTTTAATATAAGGCTGCTGTGAAACAGCAAGGGTAAGGGGCCCTTGAATAGTTACACGTGAACACGTATGCACACACATATGCACATGTTTAAGGGCTGTGTGTGAGAGACTACTGTCGTGCGCAGGCCGGGAAAGGCGCAAATGTAGCCTGGCAGAGAAGGGACTCTGCAGGATTAGATATTGACTTATGTTAGGGCTTATAATGTTAGCGTACACTGATAGGGAAAGTCAGTGTAATTTACTGTCTTGTCTTTAGTGACACTTTATTAGACACATAGGGTTAAAACTGCCTTTAAGTGCTGTTTTGCTTCCCTTTGTCAGGTTAATTACATTTCTCTCCAGCAGCAGGGAACAAAGGCCTCCTCACACAAAGTGAGCAATTAACAGTGCTTCACCCAACTCCTAGTGGAGAAAAGGGGTGGGGTGGATGGATCTGCATTAATCAGCTATCACACTGTACCGGGGTGGGCCTGCCCAAGCCCACTGAACAAAGAGCCAGCACAGAAGGGGGCTACCCATTGACAATTTAGTGAGAAATGCCCTGGCAGTGACAACAACGTGTGGCGGAGCTGAGGCCCCTAGAGGCAATGTGACTAGTAACTCACGGATGATGCTATTTTGAACTGTCACAGCTTGCAGTGCAGGAGGGTTGGTACAAGAGTGAAGAGGTGACTTGGAACCCTAGGATTAGCCAGGGGTGCAAGCTTCTAGAACCTTTCGCTCCCCTTTAAAAACTCTTGCACAAGGGGGAGATTATCTCTTGCCTGGTGATTTCTCTGTGCTTCCCTGCTGGACCCTGAGGCCACCATGGGCGACTGGATGGAGGAACCCCCTGATGGCCCAGAAAAAACTAAGGACTCTGCCCAGTTGACCCCAGGACCTCAGTGATGCTGGCCCCCTTATACTACCTTAGGACCAGTTGGGGAAATGCCTAGATTTCTGCACCCAGAGACATAAAGCAGGAGGAAGGCTGGTGCAGAGAGGCAGGAGAACCAGCTCTCTGAGCACTACACCACTTTGGAGGTGAGGAGGTCTGCTGCCACTGCCTCTGGTGGCTAAAGCTTGCTGCCAGGAGTAAAACGAGCCCAGGATCATAAAAATTACCCCAATGGGCTTGAGTTATGGCATTTTAACAAATCGTGACCTTTGATCTCTTTTTGTCACTGGTTTCACCAAATGAGCCTTTGGTGGACTAGGGCTTGGGGATCAACATAAGGAATGTTTAATTATTTGCACCCAGGGAGGAGACATGAATGGGGCCCCCTCCAAGGACTTTTTCTTGCTCCTGGGGGCCCCCATCTCTCTGAGTGAGGACCCTTACAATTTTTCAGAGGAGGGGGGGTGTGTTGGGCACCCTCCTCAGACTCTTTTGGCCTGGGGACCCCATCACCTGAGCTGTATCTGTTGCAGAGAGGGCAGGGACCCCGAGCAGCTGATGACAGAGTGACATAGTGTGCCCCCAGTGGTGATGTGCCTGCCCTGCTCCCCATGCCCATGTCCGGGGTGAGCAGGCAGCCACCACAGGAAGGATCATCTGACAGCAGAAGCTGTCAGAGGCCAAAATTTCAGGCTCCCGCTGCAGCACAGAGGAGTACTGCCAATGTGGAGGGGGGGGGGCATCCAGGGGTGGACTTCCTGAGCTTTCCCTAATAAAAGACACACATGAGATGGGGCGCTAGATGGCGCACGACCAAGATGGCCGTAAACCTGTGAGGCTCCGACTGCTTGGCGGCATAATCCTTCAGTAATCCTTTTAACTCCTAATTGTTCCTGCCTACAGGGCCTGCCACTTGATCCTTAATCACTCTCTGGCTCGGGTGCGAGACTCAGGACTCATTGCCATCTACCAGAGTCTCCAGAGCCAGACTTTGTTGTCATCAGGGTGAGCAAGGCGGAGGGGTGGCAAAAAACACAAGATCAGGCATGAGGGCAAGGGAACAGAATATGGGAAACAAGAAATAAATTGTTCAATACTGAATGAAACCATAAACTCGGATATTCTTCCCTCTTGTAATGCATTGACTATTGTAAATTTGTCATCTAAATGTTTGTCCCCTCAGGAGGAGTCTGTTCTTAGCAAGGGCCTCAATTTCTGCCCCACGAATAAATGCGACTTTGTAAATGTACACACGGACTTATTTAAATTCACTCGCAAATTGAAAATAAAAAAATTCTTTGAAGACAGACCCATTGTTCAATGTGTTCCCTCTGTGAATAGTAATGTCTCTTGTGAATTTTCCATTTCTGACATACACAACACACATTTGTTGGCATCACTGTATGATGAGGAAGATGTTGGCAATGTCATGCAGGTAGCAAACATTTTAGGTGTTGTACAGGTCTACTCCATAGACAGTGGACTACGTCCTAATTCCAAGTTTATACCACCTCAAATACATAATTTAGCCATTGATAGCTTTCATAAACAAGTCACTAATGACCTTTATGAACTAGAAGACTCACACTATAAAAAAAGAGGCTGTATGCATCCCGATAATCTGAATTCCGAAGAGCAAAAACTTTTACAGAACCTTAGAGAAGATAAGGATTTGATCATTAGAGAAGCGGATAAGGGTGGCAACATAGTTCTCATGAATACCATCGACTATTTGAAAGAAATAGATAGACAGCTGAGTGACACCTCATGCTATGAGAAGTTGGTTACTAATCCCATTTCACAAATAGAGAATGACATCAACTCTAAACTTTGGGACTGGCATGAATCCTGTCTGATATCAGACCAGGAATACAAGTTTTTACAGTCTCATCACTCTAGACTGCCGTGCATATATGTTCTACCCAAAATACATAAGGGTGGTTCTTTTCCCCCGGGTAGACCAATTATCTCTGGGAATGGGGGACCGACAGAGCACATTGCCCAGTATGTTGACCACTTCCTGCAACCAATTGTAAAGAATTTACCTTCTTATCTTAGAGACAGCTCTGATCTGTTGTGCAAACTCGAAGATTTTCAATGGGACATGAACAATTTACTTTTTGTGTCTATGGATGTAGAAAGTCTTTATACCTGCATTCGAATGCGCGAAGGAATGAGAGGTCTCAAACACTTTTTATACAAACGTGGTGCTCAACATCTTGAGCATACCAACATGCTACTTGACATGACAGAGGTCATTCTGACAAAAAATGCCTTTATGCATAATGATGACTGGTTCCTTCAAGTACAAGGGACAGCCATGGGCTCCAGATTTGCTCCCTCATACGCCAACCTCTTCATGGGGCTGTATGAGTTGGAGCATGTCTGGGGCCCTGGTGCACAGAATTGGAACAACAACATTATCTTCTATGGACGATACATAGACGATATTATCATGATCTGGAATGGCACTGTTGAGAGTCTAAATACATATTATGACTATTTGAACATTAACACTTTTAATGTCAAATTGACCATTCAATATTCTAGCACCCATATGGAGTTTCTTGACTTAAGACTCTTCATAAATGGAACTAGAATAGAAAGTGACATGTACAGAAAAAAAACCTCGTGCAACAGCTATTTGCATGCCACTAGCGCCCATCCTCAATCTACCATTAGAGCCATACCTTATGGTGAAATGGTACGAGCTAGAAGAAATTGTAGCATGGAGAAGGACTTCATTAAGAATATACACCATATTAAATCAAATTTCTCTAAGAGAGGATACAACCAAACTTATTTGGATAATGCAGAGAGAAGAGCTCTTTCTCTAAATAGAAAGGAAGCACTGACTCCCACAAAATCCAGTAAGCGACCTGTTACCAAACATAATTCTGATGTGTTATTCATTAAAGAATATAATGTATTCAGCAACCACATTTACAACATTTTAAGAAAAAACTGGCACTTATTAGATAAAGAAGATCACATGCGCAATATCATCTCAAAAAAACCCAAGGTGGTTTATTCCAAGAGCAAAACCCTCAAGGACATACTTAGTCCAAGTTATGTCACAAACAATAAAACGTCCATCAAAACATGGTTGCCTGAAAAACCTTCAGGGTTCTACACATGCAATGATTGCTGTGTGTGCAAACTGGGGCTAAACAAGCTTAAGAAGTTTAAGAGTAACAAATCAAGGGAGTTCACTATAAACTGTTTTATCAACTGCAATACTATCTTTACAGTCTATATGATCACATGCTCCTGCAATAAGATATATATTGGCAGCAGTATTCGCAGTCTGAAACTGAGAATTCAGGAGCATGTGCGAGCAATCAGAAATTGTGATTCAAAATACCCCATGGCCCAGCACATACATCAGGAACACCCGGGATAAAGAAATATCTCGTTTTGTGGGATTGACCATGTCAAAATGCCCAGGAGAGGAGGGAATAGAGAATTATTGCTTAGACAGCGGGAGGCGAGCTGGATATGCCGCTTGAGAACAAATAAGTTTGGCTTAAACTTTAATGATGAATTACATTACTTTCTATAGGCAAGCTGTATGGTGTGTACTCATGGTTAAAAATTTCAATAGCCTTGATAAGAGATATTCAGTTGGTATCTTCCAATTGCTGTTATAGTTTCGAACTAAAACATCTATATAAATATGCATATTACTGAATTTATTAAATCCATCTGTACTCTTTACATGCCTTAGCGCCTGATCTTGAATTCGTCCACTGCGCTACTATTTCACCTACATGCAATTTCATCCTTTTTGTATTGGTGCTGACATAGTATTCATTCATTTTCCTTTAGTTGCTTGAGATCCTATCTGCACTACATTTCAAGATTTGGGATACATACTTAAATGATTTGCTGAACATATATTTTTGTGATGAATCCAGTGCTGCCCTTAACGATATTTTCGTTAGCTGTCGGGTATTGTTAGGTTGAAGTATACTGCGGTAAGATGGCCGCTGCTATCGCAAGATTCACCCACCAGGAAATATTCATATATCAGACAAATTGTTGTAAGAACCTACAAAGCCTATTCATGACAGCGCATATATGCCCTTTAAAGCTACATAAGTCTGAAACTCTGAAATAAACAACATCTGTCATCAAGACTTATTTAAATATATCATACGAACAAAATTGTTCCGTTCTTGATAATTCGTTTGAGTGTACTTGACATCTGATAAATACTGTTCTTTCTATTTGTACATTTTGTGAGATACAAAGTATGTCCGTAATTTTTGTATTCGGAGTGTTCCTTGTTGACCTTGTTCACATTTAGCATCGCATTGAGGGAATAGGATTACTGTTTTAAGATGGCTGCCATGCTAGTGCCGATACATCATCGCCATATATAGTAAAAGAATAAATTGCACCTTAACACAACATTTCGTTATTAGGAGACCGATCGGATATTAAAATAACGCTCTGGTTAATGAACCTATTTATGAACTTAGATTGGGCCCAATTTGTGTAAATTCCCGGGCTCACAATTGAAATCACTCGCTATGTATTATAGTGACATTCGGCTTTACCTTTTAAAAATGGCCGCCACGTAAACCATGAACCATTAGAGATTTGGCCCGTCGTTGATGTCCAAACACACACAGGTGTATGGGATTTTAGAGCGGATGATTTAAAAGCGCTCACCTCTGGCAATTCTGTTCCTCCACTGAAAAGATCGAGAGCAGTAGATACGGGCTATCATACCCTACTAGGTAAGCGCTTACAAGACGATAATAGGTCATTTCTTTAATGCTTCGATATACCTCTCCTTATTAGGAGCAAACAAACTATCGAGCGTCTCTTTTTTTAAAAAACCTTTTTTTAAATATGTTGTAAAGACCTTTATGTATTTAGGCGCATTAGATTTGTGTGTAACTTAAGCAATTCCTGCGCAAACTTGGCCGGTTTAATAGAATTAACTTAACCGCTTTTAATTTCAGACAATATATAATTTCCTTTTCACTGAGCGCCATGTACGATTTCGTTAGATACAGCTCATGCGTCAATGATTGGCCATACTCTTTACTCATAGAAATCAGGAATTACGTACTATCTTGGAGGGAGCGAGTTATTTTCTCGTTCCTTGTTAGCGTATTCGATTAAGGACGGCGGTCGCAAATAAGACCATTATGTAAATAAATAGTGCTTAGGACATTCACTGCTTCAGATTTTGCTTGCTGTTTGTTAAAAACTCAGGAAACCGAAATTAGCAAATATTAATCTCGTACCTTTTATTAATCTATTTATAGATACTTACTTGTTGGATTGTCCTTGAATTGGTATGTATGACCGCATTGGTAAATCGTTTATATTTTTATTATTGGAATCGTGAAACTTATCGTTACAGAGGGTCTCTTGTGAATTTTATATATAATTCCTTTCTGTGAAAGAAAGTTCTCTTTGTATTGGGTGAAAGCTGTTCACTTAAATAGGATGTTAGCAACTGCTGCTTCATTGGTAGCATGAGGTTACAGTTGCTACGTTATTAACTTTATTGGAACAATCACAAAGGTGTGATGTATTAGGTTTTACTCTCATTTGATTGACAATTTCTCCTATAATAAGATCTTTGGATTACTTTCAATGATCTGCTAATTGTGTTAATGTTAATTCAGATTGTTGTTAGTTATTCACATTTTCATTTAAGTTGACTCTGGTGGTTCACCATAACCTGCTTGATTTTAACAAACCCACAACAACAAAAAATACAGGATTTATATAATCTAATGTTGTTTTAATGTATAACCTTTGATGTCTGATTTGCCTTAAACACTGACTCCCATAGACTAATGATCATCCTTGAAATTCCCTTTTGCCAGCGTGAAAAAACTGCTTCACTGGGTCTATTTTGCAAACAACTCACAGTCTGCACCAGTCTATTGATAAAAGAAAGGTATGAAACTATATATTCACAAGATGGACAATAAATGTCTTGACATGGAAAGTGATTAACATCTCCGATTATGCTTGTTATAAACATGTTGAATTGAGCACTTGTACTTGAAAGATACTCATTTCCAATTTGGGTTTGTTATCTCATAAGACATGATACATGACGTAGATAGATTTGTGGCTCTTCCTTCAAGTTGACTCTGGTGGTTCACCATAACCTGCTTGATTTTAACAAACCCATGACTACAAAAAATACAGGATTTATATAATCTAATGCTGTTTTAATGTATAACCTTTGATGTCTGATTCGCTTTAAACACTGACTCCCATAGACTAATGATCATCCTTGAAATTCCTTTTCGCCAGCGTGAAAAAACTGCTTTACTGGGTCTATTTTGCAAACAACTCACAGTCTGCACCAGTCTATTGTTAAAAGAAAGGTATGAAACTATATATTCACAAGATGGATGATAAATGTCTTGACATGGAAAGTGATTAACATCTCCGATTATGCTTGTTATAAACATGTTGATTTGAGCACTTATACTTGAAAGATACTCATTTCCAATTTGGGTTTGTTATCTCATAAGACATGATACATGACGTAGATAGATTTGTGGCTCTGCTTTTTTATTGTGTAATTGTATTATTGGGTTTGGCACTCTAGGTGTGTGTATTTTGATAATTGTACCTTTGCACATATTGCTCTACTTTTCATGGTGATAACTGTATGTTATATATGTTTTTCTATTAGCCCTGAAGAAGTCTCCTTGTAAGAGACGAAACGCGTCGGCTAAGATCCTTCATGTCAATTGCGAATATGACTCTTCATTTCCATGTGACTGCACAATAATAAAAAAAGAGAATCTTCTCAAGAAAATGACTGACGTCTTGAACATTTCTTTGACTATTTATTGACTATTCTTGAAACGGTGCAGAACCCTCTTGAATGAAATTTTGTAACAGGGCCTTTGTCCTGACAAGGAACGTAGAGGGCAGTGTTGCTTGGTTCTTTGCACTGTAAGAGCTCTATTTAAAGAAAACACTCTTCAATTGTTAAAGTGCGGTATCTATAGCCTCTACCCTCATTCTGTGTGCATCAAGGGTGAGCAAGTGGTTGAGCCTGGAGCCTAATGCATCTGCTGCCGCTGCTGCTCCGAGGCTCCCACGTGGTGTTGGGCCCAATCGCTTCACGTGAGTCGGCTGAGCGGTCCGGCTGGGGCTCATCCTGCTGCCTGTTCTGCACGCCTGGAGGCTCTGTTATCGGACGCACGTGGAGGCTGACCCCTGGCAGTTACTGACTACTGTGGTGAGTGCGGTGTGGCACCCGAGGCCGTCATAACTACTCAAACACTGAGGGCACCACGGACTGCCTTTCCCACTGTGACATTGCTGGCGTTCTGCTGCCCTGCCTCATACTTCCCTCCATACGCCTGCCGCCTCTAGTGCCTTACCTGTGCCCGAGCTGAGTTGTGCAGCAGCGGGAGCGCTTCTTGAAACAAGTGGTGTGCAGCGGCTCTGCTTCTTGGGCACAGCTTTGCACCGGACCTTTCCCCTTTCTGCTGGGGGCTCTGGGAGTGCACCGTCACCTCGCCCTGACTGCCTAAGGGCGCGTTCCCATGCATCGGCTCCTCAGTGCATGGCCCACGTCATCATCTGGGACCCCAATTCTCCTGCTGCATGGTGCAACATGCAGAGCCATGTACAGGGTGTACAGATGCCCAGGGGACAACCCCCACCAAAGCTGCTGAGGCCCTCCCACGCTGTGAGGTGCTGTGACCTGAATCCCATTGTAACTCCTGGACACACCTGGTCCATATCCTAAGCTGCTGTGTGCCCACCAGGCATTTTCCCAAGGTCCAGCACTTACTGGGGGCCATTGTACTGGTTGTTACTGGCCACTGGGCGCTACATCTACTTCGGCGGCGGTTTGCTCTTGGACGTCTACTCTGGCGCATCACTGGCACGCTGTTGGGGTGCCTCATACGTTTGGCTTCCTTCAACATCAGCGGCGCTCTCCTGATTTATCTATTAGCGCCATAACAGGCACGCCACTTCCTCATCCCTTTTAACAAGGAGCATTGGATCAGAGTGCCCAATCCCTGTTCCATGGACAGACAGCTTGGCCTAGAAATAAGCCTTTGTTCGCACATCCAGGGCTCCTTACCCGCTCGCTGCTTGCTTTTATCCCCTCTCACTGTGGGACATTATCTGATGCTCTGGTCAGCTGGCCATTTGGAGGCTCACTAACCCTCTGTCTGCTTCCACCCCCTGGCTACTCTCTGCTCCTAATCAGAGGCATATCGATCATCAGCATTACTAGTGGCGAAGACGCCTCTTTCTGATATCATGCCCCCTCCATCCCCCGTGGATGCACCTGCTGCTACTGACAATTACTTTCTCCTCTTCCTGCATCCCCTGTGACCACCGTTGGAGCGATCTCCGCTACTGCTAGTGTTGCTTCTCACACTGCCTTCTCCTCCAGCTGCAATGGGAAAACCAGATGGCCACCAGCCAAGAAGGCGGTAACATGCTCAAACTCGGAGGAATCCGTCCACCCTAGTGGAGAGCTGCCACAGATGCAATCTTCAACCCCTGGAGATGAGGTCAAAACCTTGCTTCTTGCTATGCAGCATAGCCTTACAGATCTGACTGGGAAAATGGATACCATGAACAGCCGGTTAAACTTTTTAATCCAGAAGGTGGATAAACATGATGAGCAGATCAAGGAGGCAGAACGTCGCATATCAGACAATGAGGATGCCACCTCACAGCTGCAGCTCCAGGTGTTCCAGATGGATAAGCTGCCCAAAGTAATCGCTGCAAAAAACTATGACCTTGAAGCTTGTAGCTGCCAAAATAACATCTGTATAATAGGTATTCCTGAAAGCACTGACACGGGCCGCATGGAGGATTTCGTCTAGCGTCTCCTGAAGGTTGCTTGTGTCGAGGGGGCCTTCTCCTCACAGCTCATTGTGGAACGGCCACATCGCTCATTGGGTTACCGCCCCCCGCCGGGTGGTGTTCCCTGGCCCATTGTAGCTTGGCTCCTCAATTACGAGATCGTGACTCTGCGCTGAAGGTAACTCCCGCGAGAACAAACCGCTGGAGAATGATGGCATGGAATTCACCATCTTCCCAGATTTCACCGTCGCGGTACAAGAAGTTTGACACAAATTCCTGGTGGTCGAACAAAAGCTTTGGAAAGCACAGATCGAATATGCACTGCTGTATCGGCATGCCTGCGTGTCTCTTAGCAAGGCAAACACTCCATCTTCACCAACCCGCATCAGGTGGAGGACTTCCTCAAATCTATCAAAGAAGATCCCCGCGGGGAGCCTCCAATGCCCGTGCATCCAGATCTCCTTCTCCTACTACAGACCGACCCCTCAGATAGACAGTGCAACCTTGAGTTTCTCTTTCGTTCCTCACAAGCTCTGCACCGTCTGTGAGTTTCGTGGACTCAACTACAGATGTGAACATGTTGCCTGAGTCTGGCATGAGGAACATGCCACTCTCCTTTAGGGGAACTTGAAGGTATTCAGCTCATTGCGGTCAGTTAAGTGTTGCATCCATCATAAGGGCTCTACATGCTGGAATGGTGGGCTCAATACGTGGTATTGGTTTTTAGTACTGAACTATGCCAAGCACTCTCCCTTCTCACTCCCTTTATCCCGGTTCCACTGGGCAACTGCTTTGCAGTTTTGGGAGAAGGGTGGATTTCGTGCCTCACAAGCGACCCCCCCTTTATGGGTGATCCCCCCTTTTAACTGTATTTTTGTTGGACTTACTAGGCCTGGACTGTAATGTCATGGTTTGCCTGGGCTCTGGGTAGGCAGTATACTACCAGCACGATTGGGGTGCTGTTGTGTGTGGGGGTGGGATAGGGATTGTTGTTTTTTAATGTTCACTGTGTGATTCACCAGCAGATAGTCATGCCAGCACACTTTGGGATAGCAATGCATTGTTCTCTCTTCCACGACATCTCTCGCCATTTACTTCTCCCCAGGTAATGTCCTCATCTCCTGAAATGCTTCGCATAAATTTGCTCACGTGGAATGTTAGAGGCCTTTGGGACCCCTGTAAATGTAGACAAATCCTTACTTACCTCAGTAGGCATCAAATACATGTCGCCATGCTCCAGGAGACACACGTTGATCCACGCCACCCTTCCCGCTTCGGGAGCAAGTGGGCTTCTGATCTAGAGTTTTCTTCTTATTCTACATACTCACGGGGCACCTTAATTTTAGTTAAAAAGAACACACCCTTTATTCTGGGTGGCACTTTCAGTGACTCTTCTGGTAGGAGTTATATGCTCTTGGGCACATTGGGTTCACAGTTGGTCACACCTGTCTGCTGTTATGGGCCCAACACCAATGATCCAGACTAGTTCAGTGCTCTATGGGGGCAAATCCTTAAAGTGGGTTCTACCCATGTCATCTGGGGTGGGAACTTCAATACTGCCCTGTGCCCTTCAGTTGATCGGTCACTTGCATGCCTGTTTCCTGATCATGGGCTTATTGATGCATGGTGCCATGTACACCCTGATGGGAGAGAAGGTACTTATTACACAACAGGTCACGCTTTCTGGTCACAACTCGACTACTGAATTGTTTCCGGTGGGGTCGCTCCTTGGATTCTTTCGGTATAACACATGGCCAGAACCCATTCCAATTATGCCCCAATGTGCATGACAATTGCTTCCCCTAACTAGATTGCCACTCCACAAGGCTGGCGGCTTGTGCCCGAGGTGCTTTTGGATACCGTCTTCAAGTCGGAGCTTGGGGAGGAGATTGCAGATTTCTTTGGGAGGAATAAGGGCTCGGTTGCACACATGAGCTCGATCTGGGAGGCTTTTATCGTAACGGTGCGGGGTTTCTGTATTTCAAGAAGCTTTGGGGTCCTTAGGGACATCGGTCGCAGCCTACACCAACTTGAAGGGGAATTGAAACAACTGTAAAAAGAAATGTGGCAGGATGCATTGGGAGCTCAGAGGGTTACACTTAGGGACAAACTCACTGAATACACCACCATGGCTGAGCGGGAAGCCCGCTTCCACAGCAAATACTTCCTTGCTCGTAGGTACGGGGAGGGGGAGAGGCCCGGCAGGGCACAAGCGACGGAAATTCGCTTGCCCGCTTTTCCAATTACATTCTGGACATAATAGACAACACAGGGGTGCACCACAGAGATAGTATTGCAATCTTACACACGTTCACTGAACTCTACACAGACCTCTACAGCACTCGTAGGACTCAACCCCCCGATTTTTCTCATTTTCTTGAAGATATAGCACTGGGATGGTTAGGAGACAACCAAAGGGAATTCTTAGTGGCACCGTTTGAAGATGACGAGCTCAAAGCAGCCATCATGCAGATTAAATCCGGGAAAGCCCGGGCTTCGACGGACTTCCATCGACTTTTATAAGTCGTACATTGATCAATTACTTCCGGTGCTGAAAGAAGTGTCCATGGAAGCTCAGGAGTCACAGACCCATTCTGGCTCAATGAGAGAAGCGCTTATTACCTCCCTCATGAAACCTGGCAAACCGGCAGATTATTGCGATTCTTATTGTCCCCTCTCCCTCATCAATACAGATGCGAACATTCTTGCAAAATTATTAGCAAACCGCCTCAGTCTATTGATGGAAAAATTAGTATTGCCAGATCAGGCGGGTTTTATCCCAGGTAGGGCGACCTCTCACAATCTCCGTACTCTCTTCTCCATTTTGCAGAATGTCAATCAACAACTGGCACTAGTGGCGGTTTTCCTTAGATGCCACAAAGGCCTTTGACTCTGTGGAATGGGACTACCTTTTTACCATTCTTCAATGCACAGGGCTCCCCATAGGTTTTTATTAGCATGGATACGCCTCCTCTATACTTCTCCCACAGCAAAGGTCTTGATTAATGGCCATACCTCCCCTTCCTTCCCTCTCACCAGGTGTACCCGGCAGGGCTGCCCACTACCCCACTCCTATTTGCCCTTGGCAGCCAAAATCAGGCAGCACCATCAAGAAAAGACTCTCCACTGTTTCCTTTGCCCGATCCTCATCTCCCTTTATGTGGATGATTTTACCTTGTATGTGAAGGAGCCTCTGCAGAACCTCAACCCGCTCCTCCGAGAGTTCGTTAGATTCGGTGGTCTCTCTGGCATCCACATCAATGGGGCCAAATCTCAACTTTTCCCACTCACTGCTTCAGTGACGTCATTCCCCAATGACTTTCCCATTGTTTGGTGCTCTACTGAAGTGAAGTATTTGGGCATACATGTCACCATTGATCACGAAGAATTGATGAGGTTTAATTATGGGCGTACACTGGAATATATCACTAGAAGTATTACAAGTTGGAATGCTCTCCCCCTCACCATGGCGGGATGCATCTCCTTCATTAAAATGGTCGTCCTCCCCAAGCTCTTATATTTGTTTTTAAATATTCCTTATTACCCGGGCAGGCACTTCTTCTCTATGCTTTGTTCGGAGTTAATTAGACTGGCTTGGGGCGGTAAACAGCCCCGTTTACACAGGTTAGGCGTGCCACTTACAAGCTCCCACGCTATACTCCCCACTATTCCTGCTTACATATCATCTGAGGATGCCTGTCCAGCAAGAGGGTGCCTTTAAAAAGACTAAAACTAAACATAACATTCATTGTTGGGGTGATCTCTATCTGAATGGCACGTTTTGCACTCTGCAACTGTTATTTTGGTATACACCGCCTTCCCCCATGGATATTTTCCTTTATGTCCGCCGCGGCAAGGTCTTAGGGAGTAAACTCCTTCATACACTCTGGAACCCCTAGCTGTCGGCACACTGCATCACATACTGCGAACTGACAGTGCTTCCCACCTCGTCTCTACACTTTACCATAGCTTGTACACTGATATAGTCTACGTCCCCCGCGCTTTCCGAGATAAATGGGCCGCTGATCTCGGGCATGAAATTACTGAACAACAGTGGGTGTATTGTTGTAAGCAAACTGAACAAGTCTCCTCTAGCAGTCGGCTATGCATCACTCACTACAAGTTTTTACATCAACTCTACTATCCCCCTGTTAACTACATAAATACGGTCTGCGAGACACGGATCAGTGTGATAGGTACAAGGCGGAAATTGCTGATTTTCTGCACCTTGCGTGGGAGTGTTGACATTGTGGTGGCGATAGGGGCTTGTACATATACCCCTAAGTGTTACATGAAAATAGACAGAGCGCATATACTATGACAATTCAAAATTCACAAGCTCAGAGGCACATTGTCACTGTACAAAAGAAAGAAAATAACGGTCTACATCAACTGCAGGTCAAGACAGTCAATGTGCAAGTCAAATCTAGGATCAGTTTCAGGAGTTCCTTTTTAACCCAATGGTATTGGGGGTCCAGCAATAGCATGCTGCGAGTCACCACTTACACTTAAGAATGGGTTACATCTGCTGCAAGGCTACCAGTGTGCAGATGACACGTTAAGTAAGACATAAATCATCCTCATTCATCAATCACATGTACATGTGATTTGCACGTGATATTTGTAATTTACCCTGAGCTCTTTACCCTTACTGTCTACCTGCAGCTGACCTTATACCAAAAGGAGGGCGCTGGAGGTTTCCATTGAGCATACAGTGAGTGAGACTCAACTTTGGAGTTGCACCACAGCAGAGTTCAAAAGCCCAAAAGACAGGTGTCCCCAAATTGAAAACAAATCAAGGTTTTTTGAGGCAGAACCCACTTCACTGCGGTTGATCTATATGTTCAGTACGTTGAAAGGAAGTGCAATTGAGAACAGTGTCTTACATCACTTTGCTGACTACAAGCAAATGGGGGCTAAATAATGATGCTATACCACTAAGTGTCAGCAGAACATTATGACTGCAATTCTGTATATTAATCTGATGAGCTGTTGTTTTCTGTGAGATGTAGTTTTAGCTTGCTTTCTTTTAATCAATTGCCCAAGTGGCAGATTTGTAATGACTTTGTGAAAGGCCTAGGTGAGGAGCTGTGCACTATTACATTTGCGAGGATGTGGCAAATTGTAAACCAACTTGAAAATGAGAAAGTCAACTGGCTGTAGTACTCTGATTGCTGGTGGCACAGTCTAATTAAGTCCTTCAGTCACTCACAAGACACAGGAGGTAGCATATACCAATAACAAACTAAGGAGTTACCATATTTTGTATGCAAGTAGAACATCATGCTTAGGGTGAGTAACTTAATTGTTTTTTTTTTATATTGATGAAATTGCAGCAGCAAGTTTACATAAATACATTACAAAATGACAAATTCATTAAATTATACAAAAATAGGAATAAACAGAAAATAGTTTAAAAATTCATTCTGGGCACTAACCCAATGCCGCTTGTGCCTAAAACTCAGCAGCTATTATTTAAACAGAGAGACCCAGGTCGATAGAAACCCCCAGATCCCCCTCCCTTTAATTCTAGCCCTCCTGCCTTTTGTTCATAAAGTGCATTTTCTAAATTGTAGACATGCAGAAAGTGTCCCTTCCATTGCTGAAAGGTTGGGGGTAAAGGATCAAGCCAGGCCGAGGCCACGCAGAGCCTAGTAACCGACATAGCTGTAAAACGTAGCTCTGCCCGACCCCTCTATTTGATTCATCCACCCCAACAACATAAGTTGAGGTGATGAAAAGATATTCACTTTAAGGACTTCACCTAAACATCCTACAATTTTCAAGCCAAGTAATTTTAGACTGGGACATGTGGAGAACATGTGTACCAGATCCGCATTTGAGGCACGGCATCTAGGACAGTGAATCCCCGCAGCCTGCTCCATTTAGTTATTTTTGCTGGTGTTATGTACAAATCAATTTTTGTTTATAATGTTGTGATTGCAGGTTTGATGAGCACAAAATTGACACGTCCAGCTCGAGTGATTTCAGGAAGCTAGACTCCAACAAATCGAGCCTCCCCAGCCAATTTACATTGTGCTTATCCAGACTATCTGGGACCCCCTCCAACAGACAGCTATATAATTGCGAGATTGAGGGAGCCATTACCTTTTGTTAGCATTTCCATCAAGGAAATCTGTGCAAAGCCAGCTGCACCCCCAGCCGTTCTCAAAAGAAAATCCCTCAGCTATAAATATTTTAAAAAGTCCCTTGACCCATTATTAAATCTGCCACTGACCACCTCAAATGACGTAATATTATTTCCCACAAGTAGATCCCAAAACCTGCCAAAGCCCTGTTGTTCCCATCTAGCTAAGCAGTTGTCTTGCAATATTCCAGGGAGTTGATTGTTTCCTAGCAGAGGAGTATACCTGCTATATCTGCCCACCCCCAGTTTTCTCGGGACACCTGCCCAGTTTCGGAAAGCAGTGATCAGAGTCTTAACTCAAGTTCTTTTAAAGTAATTTGACTCAAAAAACATCAGCAGGCAGCCCTCCGCGGCTGTCCCAATCAGCAGCTCTTAAATTGAGGACAAATTTCCCGACATCTCTCCTTCAGTTGCCTTACTATTTTATAAAGGGCCATAATATTGCATTGCTGCGGCTAGGTAGTATAGTTTAAAATTGGGAAACCCCCTCTGCCTCCAGGTAGGCACAAGAATGCACAGGCCCTCCTGGTCTTGCTATATGCCCAAATGAATCGAGCCACCATTCTTTCAATTATTGTAAACCAGTCATTATTAACCTAAAGAGGAACAGTGCGAAATGCATACAATAACTTTGGCTGAAACATCATTTTAACAAGATTGCATCTCCCCATTATTGAAAGTTTCATATTATTCCAGCGACTTAAATCCTTCTTAGTTTTTTCAATAATAGGGATTAAATGTAAGTTGACTATATGTTCCACTTTCGCAGTAATACTAACTCCCAAATATGTAGCTTCTTCAACAATCCTACCATCGGAGGGGAACGTGTGTCTATTTATCAATACCGGGGTTTTGGCTCTGTTAAACAAAAACCCTGACTAGTTCCCAAATTCTTCTGCTATCCTTTCCACAGAGCGGACAACCCTGTCTGGGTCACTGGTGATTATTGCCACGTCATAGGCATAGGCCAGAATTTTGGTATCCCAGCCCTGCAGACTGATGGCCAAGATGTCCAGAGAGGCTTCCAACCTCCTGAAAGGGGATCGATGTATAATGCACATAGCAGATTGGAGGTGGGGCAGTTCTGCCTCATTCCTCTCTCGATCGGATAAGGCTCCGACTCACCTCCAATAATTTGTAAATGAGCAATAGGATTGAGATACATAGCCCAGATTACGGTAATAAAGGCCCCCCAGGCCATTAGCCTCCATAACCAGTCCAAGGCAATCAAATGGCATCCTGTCTAAAGTCTTCTCGTCGTCGAGCAGGGTGACCCCCAAGGGTTTTGAAAGGACCTCAGTGGTGTCAAACAGGGATATTACACGCCGCACATGATCCACGGTCCCTCTCCCTGGGATTAAAAAATGTTCCTGGGCCAACACTAGTCGCTGTATTACTCTACTTAGCTGACTGGCAAACATTTTAGAATAAAGCTTAACATCACTATTTAGTAATACAATTTGCCTATAGGAGCCCAGAGCTGTATGACCCTTAACTTTAAAAAAAATATATCATGACATTTGCAGTACCCAAGGACCCTGGGGGAAGTGCCCCATCTCTAACTTACTTAAATAGCCCCAACACCCTTTGATGAATTTCTACATAAAAAAACCTTGTAGAACTCTAATGGAATAGAATCTGTTCCTACAGCCTTTCCAGATGGGAGAGCCTGGAGTGAAGCCTGAAACTCTTCAGATGGAATATCTGCCCCTGATAGAGATCTCTACTTCTGAGTAATTTTACAGCAGACCCCTGAATCCACATATGCCTCTAAGATCCGAGGATACCTTGTGGGCGATGCTTTAAAAAGGTCAGAGTAAAATTCTCTAAGTGCCTCTCTAACCTCAGTTGGGACTATTACCATTCTGCCTTGGATGTTCCTTATCTGGCTGATATGCCCTTGGTCTTGCTGTTGCCTTGTCTAACTGCACTTGCTAAGGCTGTTGCCTTGTCCTAACTGCGAGGAGAAGCTCCACACGTTCGCTATATTCATAGCTTTCTTGATTTTTTTGCCAGGAATTTCCCAGCGATTTTCTCAGCAGTAGATTCATTCAGGTGTGCCTTGGTTATAGCTATCAAGTTCAGCACTGGGGTAAAATCTCTCCCCAACACCACAGCACTGATCAATTCTGGCTCCAGGACACGAGTTTTTGATATAATTCTTTAATGTGTCTCTGGCCCCGCTTTTGTTTAGCTATGTTAATCCTCAGATTTTCCCCTGTCACCCCGGCCTTGAAGACATCCCAGACCATTCCAGGAAAGGAGAGACCCTTGTTAATATTAAAATACACCAGATCCAACCCTTCATATGATTTACTTATTCTGGGTCTGATAGAGGAGCCCTCTCAAAAGTCAATTTTCTAGCAACACTTCTTAGTCCATCAAGAGATAAGTCAAAAACAATTGGGTTGTGATCAGTCATTACTATAGGGTAGAGTTCAACCTGAGCTCCCTTAACCAAAGCCAGTGAAGCCAAAAAATAATCCAGCCTGGCAAACTTGCCATAGGGGAGCGGAATAATGAGTGTATCCAGGCTTGGGCGCTTTCAGGCTAGGCCAAACATCTATTAAGCCAAAGTGCCTCAAATAGTTCTTGAAAGATCTAGATACTTGCCGTTTGCACCCAACACAGCATGCTTTGCTATCCCCAAGACCCCCTCTTGACCCCTTTAGATTAAGGCCCCCACACACTATATATGGAGCTGGCCAAGAAGGTAGTTCAATTGCTAAAAATGTAATCAGGCCAGGGTCATCTAAGACTGGGGCATAAATTGAGCATAGTGTAAAGGAGCTGCTGCCAGCCTTACACTCCATTATTACCCATCTGCCAAGCTTGTCTGATGCCTTTTGACCAGGTGTGACAGTGTTTCCTTTAACTAGGATGACAACACCCTTAGTCCTGATCTCCTGTGTTGTGCGGCTTACTACCTTCAAGCCCAGAGAGTTCAGTATAGCACTATCAGTCCAGGCAATGAGGGTCTCCAGCAGGCAGTATAAATCTGCTCTTAGAAATTTGAGGTCTTCTTGAACCCGTCTTATTTAAATTTATCATTTAGCCCGCAGATTTTAATAGTAGCAATACAGAGGTTAGCCATCCCCCACAGATATTACTCTAACCAGCCGCATTGCCCACCAAGGATTAATGGGCCCCAGGCATAGGCCCCACCCAACTAGACCTAATCCCATAAAGTCCTGCTTTTCACAGCTCGAAGAAATTTTCTTCTGGCTGTGTTTACGCTCTCACAGCCACCTTTCCATTTGTAACACAGAATAAACAATTAATCTTAAAAAACCTTGCTGCAATTAAAATGCCAAATCAGCCGACACCCTTCCCTTCCCTCACCCACCCCCCACAAATAACCCCGACCCATCAATGGGGAGCTTGTGATTACTGCATGTACTGTGTGTGCTGTGTCTTGATTGGCTAAGTGATCCTAACTGACCCGCGAAGTGCAAAAAAACCTCTGCCGAGGTACGCAAGCGGCGGAGTGGGTTTGAAAAATGCCGTTCACGATAATTTTCAGTGCTTGTTGTTTGTCCGTGCTGTAAAATTATCGCGAACAGCACCATGCACAGCGCCAGCGGGAGTAAGCGGGCACTGCTTCCTTTCTACCGCTTGAGTAGATTTTCTACCCGAGCAGCAGCTTTCTCAACGCGAACAGAAGGTTTCTCAACACCAGCGGTCGCGAGCATACACGACCACTCGCATTGAGAAATCTGACCACCCGCGTTGAGAAATCTCGCCTGGAGGTTGATTTCCCTTGCTCGTGCTTGCCAACTTCACATTGATGAGCGCGAATGAGGAAAAATCTTGCCGGAAGGTTGATTTTCCTCGCTCGCGCTCACCAATGTGATGTTGATGAGCACGAGCGACGAAAGAAACTCCACTACGGAGCGGAGTTTTTCAGAACTCCGTGAGCTCCACGTAACGCGGAGTGCTGAAAACTGGAGCAGAGTTCACCGCCCAGACTTATTCCTAACTTCACATGGCATCTGACTTTATGGTGTTTTGGGAATGTGTGAACCCTCCTGGCCATGTATGCTTTATTGAGGCCAATGTCCCTGGATCATTGTGGTGTCGCTGCGTCTATCTGTAGGATCAATCTGGGATTTCCTGTTTGTGCATTTATCTGCCCTTTGCATGCCAGTTCACCTGTGATCTGTCAATCAGTGACCTCGGGCCTGGGTCTCAGGGTCTGCCTAATTACATGTATCTGAGTCAGGCCGACGTGGAGTTCACAATGTGCAAATTTGTCAATAAAGATTGAATTTTCATTTTTATACATGAATATATTGTTAGTCATTTTGACATCAACTTGTTCAATATTAACAAGGCCTTAGGTTACAAATGAGGGAATTATTTTAAAATACATGTTACAATATTAGCAAATAAATGTAGTGTGCATTTTATGTACACTACTTTCTAACTGTTTTGTATGGCTGATTGCTAGTATATATAAAACCTTCCCGTAAATAAACTTGATATTATAAATAAAATAAAAAAACAAGACATGCAGTTTGATCTTGGGAAAACATCACCAGCCTACACAACCATACCTTCATGAAAAGATGGACTTGTGCATAGACTGAAAAGCAATTAATATTACTCAGCCTTGTGGAAAGGCTAGATAAACTATGGTAGGGCTGTGCTTATTCAGATCTCTTTTCTCAACACCCAGATTCGGGAATGCATGAGAAATTATGTCTCATAGGCTGTTTGTATAGTCAGATTCCCAACTCAACAAATAATGCAGATTAATCATATTGGTATTGTTCACACTTCATTTATGATAAACAGTTAGCCCAAACCTTATAAAGTAATGGATAACCATGCAAACTTCCACTACTTTCCATATGGGAATTCAGGAAGGTCAGTGGATGTTGGCCAGCCTGATCAACAAAGGAAGTACCTTAACTATTGTTGACTCATCTCTGGTGTTATTGCTGGTCATCAGTTCTTTGAGGTAAGATAAGAAATTAGCAGGAACAGTACACATTTGTCTCCCCTGCTATTCCTTTAGCCATATGCTGCCAAACCTTTGCATTAAGGTTGCTGGTGTGACATCAAAGAGCTTTTTTTGTTGAAGAGTAGTGTAGGGTCAGCAGAGTGTTGCCTAGCGCACCTCAATGCTTGTTGACCAACAAGGCCTAACGTATGGCGTAAGTGAATATAGTATTCGTTTTTGCTTGCACGGTCTTGAGTTGGCTGTGATCCAACACATGCATTAGTTAAGTAACATCTCCAAGGGCAAGTCAGCATTTCTTTGCCTTCACAATGAGTCTCACTAGTTTTTCATGCTCTGTGTCACATTGGGACGGACGCTCATGCAACATTCTGTTCTGAAAACTGTCTATATGTAACAGTACTGAGATCTCCAGAAAACCAGCATCTGCCTCATCAGTGGGAAATTATTAATGACAAAGGGCACACTAAATTATTCATAAAGTAAAATGTGGTATTTCAAAGCAAAGTCAATCTTTGATAACCAATGTGCACCACCAGTCCATACCGATGTTTTAAATTCCTTTTGAAAATAAGCCTGGACAATGCGGTTGCCCACACAAAACTTTTTCTAAGTAGAGACATTTATAATTGTTTACGCATTCCAAATTAGGCCACTTCAAAAACTTTAGCAGAATTAGTGCAGCAGGATCACAGGGATTAGGAGTCTACTGAAAATATCCAAGACGGATAGAGAACAAAGATAGATTGCATAAGTACCAAATAAGTTCATAATTTCAAATATGAATGAGGAGAGATGAGAGAAATTTAGCAAGTTAGGAATGTCCAGAGATTTAAGGACCTAACGGTAGGCAGAACTTCCATAGTTTTTTGGGTCCCACTGTAAAAATTGTTTCTTGTCAAAGCTCCGATTCGCTCATAAGGACAAGCATCAATTACACATTGACAGTGCACACATCTTTTTGCTCCAACCTTGCTCTCTCAAGCATAGCCGGTATATTTGCCAAAATACTGAGAAGAATTAAAGCTGAATTAAGGACTGTGCGTTGGAAAATTATTTCCCTCAGAAAAAACCCTTCAAGAATAAATAGTGTTAGGGCCCAATTTATTTTTGGATGGACAGAGAATCCTCCATTGGTTGGTGGAGGACTTACTGTCTGCCAGGCTGAGATTACTTTACCCACCAAGTTTAGAAATGACCATCAAGATGGCAGCCATTTCACAAGTAACACAAGTAATGGCAGGAACAGCCATTATGGCAGCTCCTGGCAATGTATTTTATAGTTTGGCCATTCAAATTTATTTGTTTTTTTTTTTCTTAAAGAAGAATCCTGAAGCTAGATTTTTGTTTTTAAAATAAAAAAGAGAATGCTCCTTTCACCAGGGGAGTTATCTGCCACAATGAGGAGAGCATTTTGCAGTTTTCACTGCCCCTTTCTGCCAGAGTTTCCTGGCCACTGCCAGTGAAAACTAATCTCTAATTCCACCCCTCTAAATTTGGTAGGTGAAATTCCAGGTCAACCTCCGATGGCACTCACTCTGTTAGGCTGTTGGAAGACTTTGATCAGGGCAGAGACTGATTAGCTGCTGCCATAATTAAACCTCAAGTGAACTCAAAAGCAAACGATCTTGCAAAGTTGGAATGCCAGTGGCTGGTGCTCATCCGCATGCTGTCAATATCAGGCGGTTTAACGCATCATCCAATAAACCATCTTAATTTTAAATCAAGTCTGGGTCCCTGTACTTCGCCCTGTTTATACTGCTTTAGTGTTATCATCTGTAAATCTTGGGTTATATTGTAATGAAGATAAATATGTTTAAGCAGATAAAATGCACGCTACAAATGCACAATTATGTTCTTCCACCTTCTGTTTATATAGAAGGTGCATGAGACTTCTTATACTTTAGGGTGTTCATTTTGGTAATGTATCACTAATATCCATTTACAATATATGCAGTAAAACATATAGCAATTGGATGCACACAGCATTGCTTTGCTGGTATCAAGGTGTTCAAAAATCGAGCATGAAGACATGCCACACTCACCATTTTACATAAATGAGTGCATTCCTGAGCTTTCAGGTATTGTATCTCTACAAATACGACCGGATGGATTCGTGACCCTCGAAGAGGATATTTGCATTCTAGTAAGAGTATATGGGATGAAGCTGTGCCAAATATTGCCAGAAAATGGCAAGTATGGTGTGAAAACCTGGAGAGGTGGGGTGGTTGGACAGGTTTTGGGCAAAAACTATGGAAGTGTTTATGGAAGCTGACCCAAAAGGTTTGTCATCTGTACTAGCTTTAATCTAACCCTTTGTCTTCATTTCTGTGGACCTCTCAAGTTTTCTAAGGAGGAAAGGGGCTTTAAGTGTCCTCTTAATAGACGAAACAATAGGTGGGCTAGTGCTATTTTTATTTGATGAAGCACCCTGTTACCATGTGATCATGTGTTGTCATTAAATGATCCACTGCCTTTGAATGACATTTTTTATTTCCCAGGAAGGCCTAAGTCATGAGCATATAGGACTGATGATACCCAGACTTCTTCTCACTGTGAAGGGTTGGACATAAGCCTAAGTCTATGGATGCACCTAAAATGCATAGGAAGAGGAATGTTGTGCCCCAAAAGCCCAGTGCTCCTGGTGTGCTCTTCTTCACCCAAGATTCATTTGGAAAATTCCAGGAAAGGTAGAAAACTATTCACCAGACAGATTCAGAATTTCTTAAAGTACTATGTGACTATGGGATCGAAGTACTCCTGTAGCACAGAGCAAGAGGAGTGGAAGAAATAATGAGGGTTACCATCTAAAAAATGACGGTATGTCTGCCTGCATGGGGTATTTGTATAGCGTGGACCTAGCAGAAATGAAGTATGTTATTGTACAGGATCAAAAACAAAGATTCAGCAAGTGATTGGTGGGTAACCTCGGTTCTGAGACTGGAAGTGGCCTATTGCTGCATTGTCATGTAGCGTTCTTTAAAGAGGTGTGTCTTCAGTGTTTCCCAATGTTAGAGCAGGGTTGGGGATGGATGGATAGAAAGATTTTTATATATCTTTAATCAGGTATATGGATTCCACAAAGACTTAACACAGAGATCTACAAACCACGTTCTGATGTCATTCTCCTGAATGAGGAAAACATGGTTCATGTACCCAACACTGGTCATTTTCCAATTTAATTTCATCATTTGTTATAAGATGCCTTTCCTCGTGTCCAGCCTGCCATTCATTCACCCATGTTTTGCTTGTGACCAAAGCTTATAGGACATCAGCACTGCAAAATATCGTGCAAGATATTGATATTCTTGGTTATCCCAGGTTTCCCTATACATAGGGTTTTTGAAATATAAAAAACATAGAGTTTATGTTCCATGACTTACTGGCCTAGCTAATTCCGCTTGTGAAATTTAAATGGCCAAAACAAAGGCATGAAAGAGCAAAAAAAAAAACTGAAAGGATGGGGAATGCCATGATTGCAGTTTAACATCCATCAAACTGCACCAGACAATACACCTAGTTTAATGCCCAATTGTATCTTTGGCCCTGTTGTCTGTTGCCATTTTTCACACAGCCATTTCACAATAAATATGTTTATTTATGATTCGGAACTCCAATGAGATACACATAAAAAAGAGAAAGGAATTAACAATCTATTATGTCATGGTATTCTTGATAACATAACAATTATAATTTCACTAAACAAGTAGGGTTCGAAGCAAACGTGACTCCATGTAATCACACAGCCCAATATATATAGTGCGTATGCGCATATATAAACAAATAAAATAAATATTTTCCCACCCTGTAATAGATTTGTACAATACTCCATAAGACTTTGTCCCTTTGAATTTCCAAACATCCTCCTTTATACAGTTCAAATAGCTTTAACCCCTTGCATGGGTTGGACAGCCTCTGGCCTTCCGATGTCACAGTGGGCGTGTGCATCGGACGGCCGTGAGCCATCCTATCTGCGCACGCGTGGAATTTACCCGCACCGCGGGAAAATTACGGCCGCGCCCACAGGGTTAAAAACAATTTACAATAAAAGAATGACATGCTACGCAGCTAGGTCCCTTTTCCTATCAGATCTTACACATGGTGTGGGGCATGGAGAAATAGCACTTGGTTTTACATCCTGCCCTAGATTTCAGATATTAATGTACAAAAATGGTCAACCACTCAAAATCGTATTTGGCCTACCGAATCTTAAGCTTCTATCTAAAAAATATTTAATTTTTCTTGAAAAAACTGAAAGTTTTAGCACATACTAATTCAGAGGGGGGGCAAATAAACAATTCCGAGCCTCCTCTGCGGTAATATTATTATACTTTAAAAATACAGTTCCTTTTCTATTTTTTATTATATAACCATAAAATCAGTTACAGTACATCGGTTCATTATTACATGGAGAGTAAGGCAGTGCCTTAAATTTATAGAGGATACAAACATAAAGGCTCTTATAAATAATAAGAACAGGCTTAAAAGGGAGCTTAGCATAAGTATTATAAACATTATAAATACAGTACAGATCATACACTGGGTAAGAACAATTAAAGAGGTAGGGCTAAATGATATCGGATCCTGAGTATATATGTTCCCTTGGTAGATCATAGTTTATGGCACATCCCAGATTCCTTCCCTTCTTCTCCTGACAGGGCATCCCAAATTCTTTCTCCATCTTGCAATGGGTGCCGAAATTGACTGCCCCAGTTTTCTGGTCTCTCTTTGCTCCTGCACGCGTAAAGGGCAGTCTCTTGGTTATAAACCCCCAGGAGATGTGCTAACCACATTTGAAAGGTGGGGGATCCACATCCTACCATCTTGCTGCTATCAGTATCCTAAAGACCGCTGTACAAATAAATACAAAATATTTCTCTGTGGTATCCAGACTGATGCGGCTATCATAGCCCATAAGCATCAGGGAAGGGGATAGGTTAACCCTCTATCCTAGCAGCCCCTCCCAGAAGCTTACCACCTCATTCTTTAAAGAAAGCAGCCTAACACAGTCATAGAACATATGCACTTTCATTGCAGTCCCTTCCCGGCATCTGGGCAGCTATTGTCAACTCTCTTGCCCCAGCTAAAGAGTTTAGCAGGATTTACAGAGTCATATAATGTTCTGCCTTAAGATTTGTTGAGCAAAAGATTTTACCCGCTAATAGCAGAGCCATGTATACATCCACGTCAGGATCATTTAGTTTCCCAGCCCACTTAGTTTTAGTTTTCTCCAGATCGTCCCGGATACTTCTTAGCAATATGCTATAGATATTCTTAATCCTGTTACCTCTCCCTGCAATTAGCTCCAGTAGTGGTATTCTTCCCACCGGGGATACTACTGGTCGTCAACTAGCAAGGGATTCTCAAATTTGTACATATTTAAAATATTGTCTGGTCGATATCCCATACTCCTGTTGTGGGGCACCGAAGGGGCGTAGCTGGCCTGACTCATACATATTTCCTATCGATGATCAGCCGAGTTGTTTCCAGTGCCTTAAAAATACAGTTCCTAATAAGTAACATCATAGGGGTTGTAATGTGGGACAAACAAATAATACATGATTCAAATCTTGCACCCAATTTCCACATAAATCACATAATCTTTCCCCCTATGTAATCCCTCCCTGGCCCTGGTTATCATTCGTAAAGGGAGCAGATTCATCCTTAGCAGCAAAATCATTCTATGCACTCCATGGGGGAGGTTCCATAAAACATATGGTTGGGGTTTTTTATACATACAACTCTCCACTATTATGTTGTTTCTAGTGTGCCCTGAACAGAAAGAAATATCTCTCTTCCAACTGACTTCCTAATAGTTTTTTTAATTGAAGCTTTCACTGCAGATTTTGGTTGAGAACATGTACCATTCCCATTGATTTCAAATAAGATCAAAGCTTTCTCATAATTTCTAAAAATGACACTTTCCCCTTTCATACTGTCAAAGATTTCATGTCTTAGTGCATCCCAAAGAGAAGTGCATCGTTTTCCAATAAGGCGTTTCGCCACCTTAAGCATGCTGCCATAGCAAACACAAAAGTCGAGAGAAGCCCAAACTCAAGCCGAAGTGTCGGTATGCTCGCTGGACAATTCAGATTACAGATTTGGCACCAGATTTGCCCTTACACCTTTAAAAAAAAATCCCATTGCTGAGCATTAACAGACTCAAAAGCATAACTCAACGATGGTGGGATTTTGATTTTATAAACGGATAGAACATGTGCAAAATGTCTTTGCCCACAGCATTTATTCATCCTGCCAAGTGCAGAGGCATGGGAAATAACTTTACTTCTACACTGGTCAATGCGGTCATTGCTGGAGCACTTACTCGAAAAGATTCTACCCAGTATTGCGTCAGAACCTCAAGTTTATTTTTACCTAAAAACCAATTCATATTTTTCTCGATCCTACATCCCCGAGACATAAAAGCTATGATTTTAGTTTTTAAAACGTTTATTTTTAGAAAGTTATCATCAGAATAGGGACCAAGCTTATTAAGTCGCCTTTGCAAACCATTTGAGTTAAATCCAGTACGATGGCATCGTCTGCATGATGCAGACAACACAATTCCATAGGGCCCAGTTTTGGTGGATCACCTCTACAGAGCCCAACTGGGCTCAGAAGATCATTGATGTACAAGGAAAAAAGGAGAAGGGCTAAAAGGCACTCGTGCTTCGACCCATTGTGGGTTACCACTTTATTTGACAGACCCTCATTACCACCCAGCAACACCTGTGTCCATGTAGAGGAAGGCAATGCAATGATCAGTTTTAACAGATGCCTCGGGATCCCCATAGCGGCCAGTTTCCTCCTCAGGGTTCCCCCAGTCGACCTGATCAAAAGCTGTGGATAAATCTGAAGGCAACATATAAAGCAATTCCCCCTACCTATAGGATATTTTTCAATCAGGGTTAGTAAGACAGAGATGTTATCCATAGTGCCACTATGAGCATGAAAATCTGCTTGTTCTACGTGGACTAGAGCATTACCAAAAGCACAATCCTCGCTAACCTAACATAGCCATTTCACAAACACAAGTGGATACAAATCTGCTGTTTCCAAATTATATTATCAATATTGTCTCCTTGTGGCTTACATATTTGCATAGATGGAGAAGGATGCACAAACAGGTCCGTACGCATCAGCCACACAGGGAACATGGCTAATATCTAGAACATAGCCTCGCATAGCCCAAAGGGAAGTAACACTCTATCCAAACACTCAACATTTACTCAATGGAAAGACTACTGCTGTTCCCCTTTCGCATTGAGGCTGGCTGATGTGAACTATATTAAAGTAGGACACATAGAAAATCCCTAGCAAAATTGAGGTCACAAAATGTCTCTATGGCTTAACAGACTAAGGTATTCTAAATGTGTTCAATGCTGATATCAACTCTAACAGAGTGACACAAACGTTTTACATGGGAATAAGCAAGATTTACTGGTATAGATAAGTAATGATCCTTAATCCTGTTGCAGATCCAGATATACCTGAATTTTGACTGGAGATTTCATTCAAAGCTGAGTGAAAACTTTGGGTTATTAGACAATATGCTCTGAAACAGGTGCTGTGAAAGAGATTGTTTGACAAATGTAACCAAAAAAACATATATTTTACCATAACCCTCTAAAACCTTCATGAAGAGGATCTGATCATATGCAGCGCTTGCTTGCTATGTGGAGTATGAGATTAGATTTAAAACTATTATCCAGGTGAATTTACCTCTCAGTCAAGTTATGGTTCCCACTCCGACCTTTAATAGCAAGAACTTTTTTGCACTCGCTCTAAGATTTGACAGCCGGTCAACATTTTGTTATGCCAGTGGTTGCTTTTCACCTGCATGGTGGTAAAAACATTGGGGGAATACTCTGTTTTAGCATCTGTTGCAACCATGGTGAAATTGCTGTTGCAAACTATGGATTTTGGAATTGTAAACCTAATTTGTGGAACATGTCCACAACCCACATTTCAAATGTCCCTGATGTCCTGTTCAGGTGCGGATCCTCCGCTAAGGCGGGGACCGTTTCCCCACTGGTCTTTGAGCAGAAAAAATAAAATTATAATAACTACGGTATTATCATTTTATTTTTCGCAGGTTCAGGACTGGGTTAGGGCATGGTGGGGCTGGAGGCACAGGGGGAGGAGTGGTTTGCACACTCCAAGTGCCCATGACTGCTTGTCCAAACAGCTATGCACACTCTGCATGTTCCCCACCAGGCTGCATTACATAGCCTGGTGGAGAACATGCCCAGGCCCCCAGTCTCCATCTGAGAGCCGATCCATGGTACTCAGACCAATCACAACGCTGCATTGCAGTGTTGTGATTAGCTTGGGCGGAACAGGCAAGTGGTATTTTTATTTTATTTTGTACCCTGCAACCCTCTTCCCTCCACCCTCACTCTTTGCCAGCCACTACTGGTCCTGTTAGTTGTCTCCCTCTCGTTTATGGGGCAATTTCAATGCTTTCCATGCAGTACAAGAAATTACCCTGTATCGAGATGACTAGCGAAAAATATTGATGCCTATTTTGTGTCAAATGCCATTTCCACTAGTGTCCCAACTGTCAAAGGTGTTCTCAGTGTTGAGCCAGTGGAAGCTCTGTCATTAGAGGGCTGTTTTAATATTTTCTCAGAAGAAGGCAGAGGTATAAAGAAGAGGGCAGGTAGCAATCCTGCCATTCTTTACATTAGTTTTATTTCATTGTCATATTACTGCCAGATCAACAGTAGGCCTGGGCCAAAATTCCGTTCCGTTCGCGGAAGTTGCGATATTTTGGCATTCTCACGTTCCGCGGAAAGCGCGAAAATGTCAAAATTTCCGCATTCCGCAGCTTAGCGATAATTTTTTTCTTGCTCGCGCTGTAAAACAATACATTCTCGCGCGCGCGCGATCGCCTTACCTGAATCCCTGCGTTCTCCGACAAGTTTTCTTGACCCGGTCGCGTTCTCCACGAGATGTTGGATTTTGGTAGCCATTTTACGCTGTCTCGCGAGAGTTCGCGGCCGCATTCAAGTCATTTTTCACGCGATCACGTCATTTGTCGCGCGATCAGGTATTTCTTCTCGCGATCATGCACCGCGCGAGTATGAGAAGATTGAGATCTCGAACATGTCATTCTACATCGCGAGCCAGAGAATGAGGACGCGGGCACATGAAATCGAACGCGAACAGGAGAAAGAGACCGCGAACACGTCATATCCAACGCGACAGGGACAAAGAAGAGAACGCGATCATATCGTTTTCGACACGCCGGCGGAAGTAATGTGAAGCTGGAGAACTCAACAATGTAAAATTTACAATTTGGAGAGGAATATCGGCTCTAGCAGCATGAAACCATCTGCAAATACTGATTTTGGATGAAAAGAACTCCTTACATTCACATTTGGCTTTCCTTTTTTGTGCAAGGACTCCAGGAGTCATTTTTTTTTTACAAAGTGGAGAGAGGGAGGAAGTGACACAGATTCTCCAACTTCCTGTTCCTGTCCAGCAGGCTCCTCCCAGTGCTTTGTCCATCTCCTGCTCATTCTGCCTTTGGATTTGGAGCTGGAAAGATCTCTCTTTTTGTCTGCTGCATCATTGCAATTGGATTTCAGGATTTTTGGAATAGGATATTTTACAAGTAAGTGGTTGTTGTGTTTGATTGTGGGCATTGCAGTTGTTGTGTAACTACAATTTATTTTTGATAATTAATTATCATCATTCCTTTTTTTTTTTTTTAATTTATTTTAATTTTGTGGGTTGTAGTAGTAGGCCCGAGCTAGCCATGGGCATGGCCTCATGGGTGTGTGTGTGCATGATGAAGCAACTGTTCCTTTTGTTTTTTGAATATATTTCATTTTCAATCACATTTAGGGCATGGATGGCATTGGATTGAGTTGGGGAAGTGTGTATTTTGGGGTGGCCTTGCTGATGTTGTTGGGGCTCTCCATGTGGCTGGTGGCCATTTTGAGGCCTAGGCCTGCAAGCTTGCCTGGCCTTGTCTGCCAGCAGGCCTGCTTTCATCCACTGCTACCAGAGCAGGTAGCCACAGCTTTAGTAATCTACTGTTTTCTGTGTGTTCTGTTGATTTTAGACATCATTTTGGGCATGGATGGCATTGGATTGAGTTGGGGAAGTGTGTATTTTGGGGTGGCCTTGCTGATGTTGTTGGGGCTCGCCATGTGGCTGGTGGCCATTTTGAGGCCTAGGCCTGCAAGCTTGCCTGGCCTTGTCTGCCAGCAGGCCTGCTTTCATCCACTGCTACCAGAGCAGGTAGCCACAGCTTTAGTAATCTACTGTTTTCTGTGTGTTCTGTTGATTTTAGACATCATTTTGGGCATGGATGCCATTGGATTGAGTTGGGGAAGTGTGTATTTTGGGGTGGCCTTGCTGATGTTGTTGGGGCTCTCCATGTGGCTGGTGGCCATTTTGAGGCCTAGGCCTGCAAGCTTGCCTGCCCTTGTCTGCCAGCAGGCCTGCTTTCATCCACTGCTACCAGAGCAGGTAGCCACAGCTTTAGTAATCTACTGTTTTCTGTGTGTTCTGTTGATTTTAGACATCATTTTGGGCATGGATGGCATTGGATTGAGTTGGGGAAGTGTGTATTTTGGGGTGGCCTTGCTGATGTTGTTGGGGCTCGCCATGTGGCTGGTGGCCATTTTGAGGCCTAGGCCTGCAAGCTTGCCTGGCCTTGTCTGCCAGCAGGCCTGCTTTCATCCACTGCTACCAGAGCAGGTAGCCACAGCTTTAGTAATCTACTGTTTTCTGTGTGTTCTGTTGATTTTAGACATCATTTTGGGCATGGATGGCATTGGATTGAGTTGGGGAAGTGTGTATTTTGGGGTGGCCTTGCTGATGTTGTTGGGGCTCTCCATGTGGCTGGTGGCCATTTTGAGGCCTAGGCCTGCAAGCTTGCCTGGCCTTGTCTGCCAGCAGGCCTGCTTTCATCCACTGCTACCAGAGCAGGTAGCCACAGCTTTAGTAATCTACTGTTTTCTGTGTGTTCTGTTGATTTTAGACATCATTTTGGGCATGGATGGCATTGGATTGAGTTGGGGAAGTGTGTATTTTGGGGTGGCCTTGCTGATGTTGTTGGGGCTCGCCATGTGGCTGGTGGCCATTTTGAGGCCTAGGCCTGCAAGCTTGCCTGGCCTTGTCTGCCAGCAGGCCTGCTTTCATCCACTGCTACCAGAGCAGGTAGCCACAGCTTTAGTAATCTACTGTTTTCTGTGTGTTCTGTTGATTTTAGACATCATTTTGGGCATGGATGCCATTGGATTGAGTTGGGGAAGTGTGTATTTTGGGGTGGCCTTGCTGATGTTGTTGGGGCTCTCCATGTGGCTGGTGGCCATTTTGAGGCCTAGGCCTGCAAGCTTGCCTGCCCTTGTCTGCCAGCAGGCCTGCTTTCATCCACTGCTACCAGAGCAGGTAGCCACAGCTTTAGTAATCTACTGTTTTCTGTGTGTTCTGTTGATTTTAGACATCATTTTGGGCATGGATGGCATTGGATTGAGTTGGGGAAGTGTGTATTTTGGGGTGGCCTTGCTGATGTTGTTGGGGCTCGCCATGTGGCTGGTGGCCATTTTGAGGCCTAGGCCTGCAAGCTTGCCTGGCCTTGTCTGCCAGCAGGCCTGCTTTCATCCACTGCTACCAGAGCAGGTAGCCACAGCTTTAGTAATCTACTGTTTTCTGTGTGTTCTGTTGATTTTAGACATCATTTTGGGCATGGATGGCATTGGATTGAGTTGGGGAAGTGTGTATTTTGGGGTGGCCTTGCTGATGTTGTTGGGGCGCGCCATGTGGCTGGTGGCCATTTTGAGGCCTAGGCCTGCAAGCTTGCCTGGCCTTGTCTGCCAGCAGGCCTGCTTTCATCCACTGCTACCAGAGCAGGTAGCCACAGCTTTAGTAATCTACTGTTTTCTGTGTGTTCTGTTGATTTTAGACATCATTTTGGGCATGGATGGCATTGGATTGAGTTGGGGAAGTGTGTATTTTGGGGTGGCCTTGCTGTTGTTGTTGGGGCTCTCCATGTGGCTGGTGGCCATTTTGAGGCCTAGGCCTGCAAGCTTGCCTGGCCTTGTCTGCCAGCAGGCCTGCTTTCATCCACTGCTACCAGAGCAGGTAGCCACAGCTTTATTGATCAAGTGTTTTCTATGTGATCTGTTGAATTTTTAGACATCACCTTCCTGAGAGTGTAGTGTGGCTGTACACAGTACTAGTAGTATAACATAGCTCTAGTTAAAAAAAATTCATAAATGGCTAGACTATCTTTTGTTTGCACTAGTACAGTACTAAGTAACTGAACCACAAAAACAAATGCAACATTTCACTGATGTTCTTCTCCTGTCTTCTTTGCTTTTAGGTGCACAAAAGACAGAGTAGGAGGTGTAATCGGCATCACCTGGCTACCCGTTGTACTGCCAGCCAGACAGAAGTCCTGCTGCGCATCACGCCCACGTGTGACCAGAACTTGTTGTGCATCTGCCTCCTGCCTGACGTCGGAATAAGATGGCCCCAAAGAAAGGTACCAGGTCCAGTACCAAGAAAGTTGCTGGTGAGAAGAAGGAACAGAAAAAGGAAGTGCCATTAACCACGACTGGTGGTGTGCCGGCCAAGGTTTTTTTTGGCACCAAAGCGTTGTCCGGGAACCAAGCTGGGAGCAGCACAGCGGTCCAGCAACCCCACCAACCTAGGCCCAAGGGCTTTACTGTCGCAGAGGTAGCCAGTCTACTAACGGGCAGCGATGTTGAAGAAATGTCATTACCGCAAAGTAGTACACAATCAAGTTCAACGCAGGCGCAAACTCAGCAGATCAGTGTGCAGCCGCCGCAACAAGAACAGCAGCAGCAGCCGGCGCAACCAGAACAGCAGCAGCAGCCGGCGCAACCAGAACAGCAGCAGCAGCCGGCGCAACCAGAACAGCAGCAGCAGCCGGCGCAACCAGAACAGCAGCAGCAGCCGGCGCAACCAGAACAGCAGCATCAGCCGGCGCAACCAGAACAGCAGCAGCAGCCGGCGCAACCAGAACAGCAGCAGCCGCCGCAACCAGACCAGCAGCAGCAGCCGCCGCAACCAGACCAGCAGCAGCAGCCGCCGCAACCAGACCAGCAGCAGCAGCCGCCGCAACCAGAACAGCAGCAGCAGCCGCCGCAACCAGAACAGCAGCAGCCGCCACAACAGCCCACCATAGTAGTTGTTGCTCCTGACGTAGGGGCATTTCAGGAAATCGAGCTTCCTGCAGACAAAGCGGAGCGAAGTCAAACCACTGTTTCAGAACATCTATTGTCTTCCAGACCACCAGCAAGGAAAAGGAGGCTTAGTCCATCATCTTCTTCTTCAAGCCCCGCTTCTGATGATCGTGATGACACTTGGGTCCCACCAGCTCGGTCTGAGAGTGAAGTACGCCACAAGACATTGCTTCTGAAAAGGAAGGTCCCAGAAAAACTTAGAGTTATGGAGGTAGATGTAGAAGAGGGGGGTGATGATGTTGATGAAGACGAGCCAGTCATCACGCACATTACTCCCGCCCCAAAGGGATTGGAGACCGACATTCTAACCCTATCCAGAAAGGCTGCTACTGAGTGGGATGCAGCACGGATCTCACCAACACAGGTTACACCACCACTACCTCCAGCTGCCATATTTTCCAAGGCCCGGCAGGGACCTACATCCAGCTCAACCACCTCAGTAGGAAGTGGTAGTAAAAGTCACAGTGTAGGTGGACAGGGTCACATATTTTCAAGGACCCCCTCAAGTTCATCTGGTGTTGAAAGTGGCACATCCAGCAGTGCCAGAAAGTTCTCCTCCCCAGTTTGGGACTTCTTTTCTGTTAGCGCCAAGGAGGAGAACATTGCTATATGCGCAATTTGTCGGCAAGGTGTTCGGCGTGGTAAGCTTGGTACAAACTATGGTACCGGAGGACAAGCAAGTCATCTCAGAATACACCACACTATTGTGTGGGAGGATCACCTACTTAAGTTAAAAGAAAGTAGGAAAACTAAACCCTTTGAAGTTGGTCAGGAATCAGGGAGCGATATTATTGTGGTGGCAGGTGAAGAACAGGGAGGCATTTCTAGCCCTGTCTCCAGTAGTGCAGTCACTGCAGTGGTAACGCCCACATCCTCCTCAGTAACATCAGAGTGGCACCGCAGTAAGAGCCATACTCAGAGTGTGGGTGAGACACCAAGGCGACCGGCGGCGAGTACCTCAATGAGACAATCTGTGTCGTTGAGCCTTAGTGGGTTAATGGCACCACTAAGGAAAGTAAGCCAGCCTACCATTGACAGCATGTTTAGGTTGGAGGGGCAGTTCCAACGCAACCACCCAACGGCACGATTGTACAATGCGAAGCTGGCTAAAATGTTAGCGCTGGACCTTCTTCCTTTTTCATTTGTGGAAGGGGTGGGTTTCCTTGAATTTGTGTCTGCCATCTGCCCGAAATGGAAAGTTCCAAGCCGGTCCTATTTCGCAAGAATTGCTGTTCCGGCACTACATCATGATGTGCTGGAATTGGTTGGACAAGCTTTGCAGAAGAGTGCTGTGCACAATATCCACCTGACAACAGACATGTGGACCAGTTGCCAAGCCACAGATTACATGTGTATCACTGCACACTGGATCTCTTTTGTGGGGGTTAAAGATCAACTATCTGCACGAGGTGTTGTTGACACAGCTGCGATTTTTGAAGGTACTCGGAAACATGCAACTGTAGCCATGTTCGCCATGGAGAAATCTCATACGGCTGAAAACATTTTAGAAGAGTTTCGCACCAAGGTTTTGGAATGGCTGCAGCCCAGAGGGCTTGGTATTGGTTTTGTTGCCACAGACAATGGCAGTAATGTACTTAAGGCCATGGAACTTGGTTCCTATTTCAGGGTTCCGTGTTTGGCACACTGCATAAACATTATAGTGCAAGACTTTCTGAAAAAAGAACCCATAGTAAGCAATTTACTGTCCATCTGCCGAAGAATATGCACTCATTTCAGCCATTCTTTTAAAGCTCGGAAGCAGCTGAGGATCCTCCAACGTGAGCGTAGGGTGCCAGTCAAGGCACTCATCCAGGAGGTGGCAACACGTTGGAACTCAACGTATTACATGCTTGATCGTCTGTACGAACAGCACAGGTCACTCAATGATTATGTCTGGTACAGAAGCAGTGATGCTAGTGTTAAAGGCATGACCCTTCAGAGGGAGCAATGGACCCTAATTCAATGCCTGACTGAGATGCTGTCTCCTTTTGAGGTCTTCACACGTGAAGTCAGCAAGGAGGACTGTACAATGGGCCAAGCGATCCCATTGTTGCAAATGCTAGAGCATGAGCTGAATAATGTGTCTGAATCCTACAAAGGTGTAGAGGACAGAAGGCAAGCCCATGACTTGGTGGAGAGCTTATCCAGGCGCTTATCAGAAAATGTAAGGATACAAAATAAAATTTTGTCACAAGACCATTACATTTGTGCCACAATTCTGGATCCACGTGCAAAATTAGGACTATTCCTTTCTTTTTCCGACACTGATGTTGCCCGCTACAAAAGTTGTATAGCTGAAGCAGCCATCAAGTTTGAAAACGAAGGGCTGCTAATTAAAAGCCCGCCACATCAACCCACAACAAGTACTGATACTGAAGCAGGCCATGCAGAATCAAGTGCAACTTCGTCGGCTGAGGGCAGTGCGGTTGGCTCACAATCGCAACACTCACCATCACCATCGACTACAAAAACAATAACTGGATCATTCAGCCGAGTACAATCATTATCAGATTGGTATGTAAAGATGGGCCGTAAGCACAGTGCTGATGCACAGAAAAAACAGCACAAAAGCTTACCAGCAGCAACCCTGAACATTGAGCGGATGGTCCAGGCCTATCTGGACGACCCAACAGAGGTGTACGTTGATCAAAACCCAGTGCAGTATTGGTATAGGAAAAGGTCTGAATGGCCACAGCTCAGCAGGCTGGCAATAAGCTATCTGGCTTGCCCTGTCGCAAGTGTCTCTTCCGAACGTGTTTTCAGTGCTGCTGGTTCCATTGTAACCTTGAGAAGGACCAGTCTATCTCCCAAAAACGTGGAGAGGTTAACAATGATCAAAATGAATCAGCACTTCATACCACCGAATTACACAATGCATGAATCAACAGAGGAAGATGAGGACAGCGGCTCAGGTGACGGAAGTATTGTGTCAGATGATTACCTACTACTGGACGATCCCCCAGAGTTTGAGGACGAGCTATACTTCCCTGACAATTAGGCTCGCACTTACTGTCTTCCTCCCTTTTTTCCCCCTTTGTTTGTGTCTGTTGTTCCGGTTATAAACTTGTGAATCGCAACCAATGCATTATCACCGTCTTCTAATCTTCTAATTTAAGATACAAGTTTCAGGTGTCTGCCATTTGACACTACAGTCCTCAGAATCCAGCTCCTCCGCTCGATCATACTGCATCTCCTGGTCAATTCCATTTCCCTCATGAATGATGATTGGATGATGGTAACAACAAATTCAAACTTTCCTCGTCCTTCCAAAACAAGTGGACCATGAATCTGATGACTTCTATAGCTATCCTCCTTCAGAGCCGAGAGAGACTGGCCATTAACTGAAAATAAGATGCAACAGGTAATGATTGATGCCATGCATTGTCCGCAGAAAAGCAGACTGAGTGATGTAGATTTTGTTGTGTGTGTTGCGCATGAATGAATTGATGTAATTGTGCACTGCCACTAATCAACTTTCTACAGAACACACTAGTAATTACTAATTTTCCTCTTCTGGCAAACAAGAAATGTGTACTTCTCTCCTGCATCTTGGTGATACATTGCTTTTAATTCAATACAGGAAGGGCACTCACTCAATCTGCGCAATGCAAATGACTGTGACTTAACAGCACCGTCCATCATGATGATGGCGAAAGAGACGGCCTGCAGCGTTAACGAGATGAGATGCAACAGGTAATGATTGATGCCATGCATTGGCCGCAGAATAGCAGACTGAATGATGTAGATTTTGTGGTGTGTTTCGCATGAATTGATGTAATTGTGCACTGCCACTAATCAACTTTCTACAGAACACACTAGTAATTACTAATTTTCCTCTTCTGGCAAACAAGAAATGTGTACTTCTCCTGCATCTTGGTGATACATTGCTTTTAATTCAATACAGGAAGGGGACTCACTCAATCTGCTGCGCAATGCAAATGACTGTGACTTAAACAGCACCGTCCGTCATGATGATGGCGAAAGAGACGGCCCGTTAACTTAAGATGAGAAGTAACAGGTAATAAATGATGATAATTAATGGCATGCATTGGACACCTGACTCTGAGCTATTGATCTTTGTGTTTGCGTTGTTTGTTGTGCACAAAGTGAATGATGTCAAAGTGTACTAGTGTTAATCTATCTTTCTGTACACAATAAAGAATGACTCAAGTCAGTAATATTTATATTTCTACTCTTGTTGTGTTCTAAAAATTACACTTGTACTGCAGGCCGATCTTCAGTCAGTAGAAGTATCAGAGCTGATGATGAAGTCAGGAGGATGTTTCATGAGTGGCATAAAACGGAAAAGCCTAAAGGTAAACACGTGAACCACAACCACAGCACACCCAAATGTCTGTGTAGAAGTTGAATAGAGTGTAGCGGTGGGATGACTGCAGTGCATTGATTTTACTAACTTTAACTGTAAAATGCTATGTCTGGAATGGATAATGTGCTTTGCGTTTGTCCAACTCTTTGAGAGAAAAAAAAAAAGGACTCTAAAGTGTTAACGTAGGATGTGCTAATGGTAAGCACTGTGGGCCTGATCTCTCCTGTTACTGTTGAAGGTCTATGCTGGAAACAGACTACAGTAGAGATGATGCATATGCATACATGCCACCTCGGAAAGTGTTCTTGTTGCACTACACCATCACTTGTGCATTTGTTTTCACTTTCTTTCTGAATATCCCCTTTGGTTTTCAATCTAAAATTACAGGCCGGGCCTTGTCCAAAACTTTGTAAAACATTACAATGCATATTAATTACCTTACCAATCAATCACCTTTTTATTCCAGCCGGGCAGTGGCGAGTGGTGAGGCGACACACCCAAGATTGATGGACGAGAGGAGCAAGAGGAATGCCGAGATGCAAAAAACCAGTCCACATTTTTGACCAGGATAACACAGTAACAGTATCCACTTTTCACTTCTTTTAAATAATTTGATTAATATCTTGTATACATTCTTTACAACAGTGTGTTCTTGGAGTTGTTATTATCAATCATCATTACGTTTGCTCTGTGTTTACGATTCTTCACTACCAATATTTAAAATTTCTATTTGCTATCTGTTAAAGTTTTAAGGCCGGAACAGAACAAGAAATAGAAGTGTATGTAATCCGGGTCTCATCATGCATGCATTTCCTTTTTTATACCTTAACATATGGAATGGATATGGTATGGTAGTCTTCAATGATTGTCGTTTGTTTGTCTATGTATGCATACTGTTTTTCTATGTCAAACCTTTCCCAAAATCCCCCTTCCCATCCAATCAACGGACCCTAACCCTCTTCCCCCGGGCTGTGTGACTTATTGTCGAGGTGTAACTAAATTAAATGTACACCAATACTTAATCACACACTTGCTGGGGCGGATGTGGTGAAAGCAACACTACTTCAATTTCAATGCAGAGCGATGATCTTCTTCTGCTTGCCCACCCATGAGTAGGATATTTCACAGATTATTTTATTTAACAAAGGAACATATACCTCAGCATGAATTGCCGGCATTGATTTGATTTGTTTGTTGTCATTCCTCATATACAGCACTAACTGTTAGACTGTAGGCATAGCCAAGTCGACAAAACTATAGTTTGTAACTCTGTCTAGTAGGCTATCCTCATAATATCCAGCATTCATTTTTTTTGTCAAATATTTGAGCATATAATTGTTGCTCGGTAAATTCTGTGATGTACTTCATTCAACTACTCCTCTAACAGTCTCTCAAAGGCGATTGACTATCTCCTTTTCTTTTTTTGGAAATGCTGCTACCCTGCCAGTGTATACTACTACTATACTACCACCACCACCCCAATCATGGCATGTATGAAAAAGGAAACCATCTTCACCATGCAGCCAGTGCTGTGCCACAGTTGGACATAAACATCAAGCACCGGTAAGAGAGAAGTTTGGGGGAGGCAGAATCAATAATGGACATGTTGTCAATGATGTCAGTTTCAAACACCACTCCAAAGAATGCATAGTAGGACCAGTCAATGAGTGAGGTGTGTCGCATCTATCTGTTTGTGTCTTATACAGTCAGCAAATTATTGAAATCAAACACACGCTATGGGCGGCCATGCACCAGCAAAGAAACAGTGTGATGTAAAACAGTTACCCCACCTACAAAACATTAACAACATTGCATGTAACATAGAAAAATATATTTAATTGACCCTAACAAATAAACTAAACCCACAAAAGCTGACCCACCCCCCTCCCTAACCCCAACGACTGTCCATAGAAATAGAGAACGCCCAAACGAGTGAGGAAACAAACAGGAATTAAAAAAGGGGCAGTGACAGGGACTAACTGGTGGGGCGGGACTGGAGGAGGACACGAATCTGGTCCTCTAAATGGGCGACGCGGCGTCTAAGGCCGCGGCAGTTGCAACCACAGTGGGGGGGGGCACCGGAGATGGCACGGTGGCGGCGGGCAGCCGCCAGACGGTGGCGCCGTACCGCTGGAGGGCGGTGGCTGGGGCCCGGGGCACTGGAGGAGGCTTCAATTGCTGCTGCACTCTCCTCCTCCTCCTCGGCTAGGACCACCAGCCGCCGGTATTCCTGCTGGATTGCCTCCAGCTTCCGGCGCCGTGCCTTGGCGGCCAACTCCTTCCGGTTGATTTTCGGAGTAGCTGTGTATCAAAAAGAAAAAAACAAGACAATTGTAAAATATAGTCTTAATAAAACAGTAGGACAAGGTAATTATTTATACACATAGTGGCATGGTAGAGTAGCACTATAAAATAAAGCACAGTAGTACATAACATTTTAAATGTCGCCCGTCCTTCTTCCTTCCACCTGTCTTACACTTTTTAGTTGAACAGTGCACCAGGTGCTCTTCTCCATAAAACTTTCAAAGCGGAGTTGAAATCAGATAGATGAGGCCATTGGTTACTCAATACTCTGGCTCCTAGTCCTATACCAATTAAAGGGAATTCTAGTCTTCTAGTTCACTCTTCAAACGTCCCCAAGAACTCATACTTACTTACGACATCGGATAGCGGGCGGACTTTGTCCGCCCGCCATCCGACTGCTAAAAAGGGTGGGGGTCCCGTGGGGACAATTAATTAGGATGATGCGCCCGGCACAGTGACGCTGAAAGCAATGCTAAAATGTTGTGCTGCTTTTCCAAGCACAACATGACGGGCCTCGCACGGAGCCTGTCACGTTTTGCTTTGAAAGTCGGGGGGTACCATAGCATCGGTAGGTACCCTCCATGGGGGCCCCCAAGCATACTCTGCAATGTGTGCATGCCTTTCCGTGGCGGACGGTAATGCCGCCACGCAAAGGCATTCCAAAATGCAGATTATATGGCTGCCGGTGTGGTGAGAGAGACACCACCGCCATATTGAACCCTTTTCCGCCTAGACATGTCTGAATATTTTCTACAGGGATGGCGGGAGGTTTGCCCCTGCTGTGACGGCAGTGAATTCCAGCCAGCCCGGCGGGGGCAATACGCCCACCATCCTAATGGGGCCCTAATTCACAACTTTACAGTATACATATACATACAGTACACCTTTGCAGTGAGTGTGCTGTCAAGTTCAACAATAGTTAAAGATTATGAATCTAACTTACCACCGCCTGCCACTGGTGCTGCCACTCCCCCTCCGTTGCTATCTGCAACTGCCGCATCCTCGCCCTCTGCGTCGCCTTCGCTGGCCCCAGCAATGGTGGTCGGTAGTGCGCCTAGAAAACATTACACATTTATTAGGCAACATATACACCTCCCCCCTATTGATCAGTAGCAAGGTTGAAAAATGAGTTAATACTAACATAAATCACTAGTACAAATCAGGTAGTAGTAGAGTAGACACTAAGTTATATGATCATTGTAGCATTTGCTTGATTAGCCCTAGCCATGCACATGTGACGTTACCTTTACCTTGCAGCTTCTTAAGACACCTTTGAGCCCACATGACCTGCCTCACACTGCTACTGTCTAGTCTACGCGCTGCGTACAGGCGGTCAACAAACATTAACAAGCCACTTTTTTAGGAAGAACTGGTGTACTACTGTTACTGTTAGTCCATATTGCTTATCCATAGATGCTACACTTTTTGGCACGGATGAGAAATGCTTGCAAGTTGCAATATACTAACGCACACCATTTCCTTTTTTCGCATTACAGACGCAAGATTCGCTTCTACGAACCAGAGCTTCTGAACGATGCACCAACTACCAGTACTAGGTTCTTCTGAGGTGAGGGGTCCCTTCACTCACATCTTCATTTATAAATGTATATAAACTAAATTGCTATGGGATGGTGGTGCTGCCTTCCACCACTTCAGTTATCATGATTTAATTCCCAACTGTATTAGTGTAACAATGTATTTTGTTTTAATGTTATTGATTTGCCGGTTGGTGCTGCTAAGATAACAGTGTACAGACCTTCTCAAATTGAAATAAAAATTTTAAACTTACATAGACTTTGTGGTATTTGGTGTGGAGTGGACTAACTTACACGATTGAGCAAATTAAAGTAAGGGTGTGCATGTGAATTGCTTCCACGACAGAGGTTGGGTGTGTTAATGTTCTGGGTTGTCTACTTGTTGGTTGTCTTGGGGGGAGGGTTCCGAGACCTAATAGGTATGACAAGACAGTACTATAGTCAAGCAGTGGAATTGTGGTGGGTGCGGAATTTCTGATTGAGGTGTGCAAGGAAGGTCCAACCTACCATCACCAACATCCTATTTTCTGGTGCAAATGTATGTGCAAGATCCCTACAACAGTTGTATGTCCTATAGGGTATCATATCAAAATATTAAGAAATCTGGTAGGGCTGTTGCTGTGAATTTTCAAAGCCTAAACATCAACAAGAGTAAAAAGTAGTACAAGACAACGACCCAACGGATTGTACGAGCTACTGGTGAATATGAGTTTTATATTACAACCTTTCACAAAGAGTGGCACTGGGCAAGACTAGCTACTACAGTACAGACAGACAGACTGATAGTATGTAGTAGTACTCAGTCATCATAGCGGAGGCAGGGATAAGCTTTTTGAAACCGTACAGATCGAAGGATAATTGGTGGTAAAAAATAGCATTTGGAAACACACTATAGTTCGGGAGAAATGGGGCAGTAAAAGTTATGGAATAAGAAATATTATTAAAAACAAGAAGACTTACTGGGGCCAGCAGAGGAGCCCTCAGCGGTGTCCTCCTCGTGGTGTTCCTGTCCCGCCGACTGCCCAGTCCCTGCCCGTCTGCCCCTGGGTGCTGATGAACAGGAAAGATATAAGAAAGACAAACATTGATGGATGGTGTCAACTTAAGCAAATACAATTTTTTTCAACAACGGTCAAAAAACACTAATGTAAACAATTGCAATAACTACATTGACCGATCTCATCTGGTCAACATGTAATATCGGGGGATTCGCAGTTCGACTACTTAAGTTACTATTTATCAACAGTAATCCATTCTTCCATTCTGATTCCAGAAAACTAAGTTACAAGTAAGCCTAAGTATTAGTACAACCTACCACCCAACCTAGCCCACCTATTCCAGGCATGCCAATTGTACATTAAGTATGCATTTCGACTGTATTCCTCAACAATGTGTATGATCCAATCATGGAGGACACATTAACATGACTACATTTTTTGTATATACACAATTTTGGTTTGATTGATGCTCATCTGCTACTGCTAAGTAACTGCAAAGCCTACCTCCACTCATTGAACAAACTAGAAAGGTTCTAAAGACTGGCGTACTAGCAGCACGTCACGTAACTGAGTGAGGGGGCATCACGCATACCACTAACCAATTAGAAGCTCATACAAAGTACCTAAACCTATGTATCAATCCGCCCCTATCTATTAGTGACAGGACAAAGTAAGGAGTGGACATGAGTCACTGTAGCATTACGTAACTTAATTTCTCTAAAATAAACTCGTAAAGAATCACGCTAAGCAAGCGCAAACGCAAAGCTGCAAACAAGTAAGATTAGTAGTAGCGCAGAAGAGCACCTGTGTCATAATCACAGAAGACTTTTAAACATTATTAACCTGGAATGTATTGCAAGCAGCAACATTCTATCTGGTTGGAAGGAAAAAAAGATATTCGCAATATATAACATAGAGCAGAAGAACAGACACAAAGTTGTAATAATTAAATAGGTACTCACCAAGCCCCGGGACCTCCACTCCTAGCAGGTCCAGCAGGTCCTGCTCACGGTCCAGGATGTCGGACCACCGGTGCGTCAGCTGTGCCTGGGTGCGCCGGACCCCAGAGATGCGAGACACTGCCCGGCGCACCTTCCCCCACCGCTGCCGACGCTCCCGGAGGCCGTACCCGGACCCAGGCCTGCCACCTGCTGCCAGGGTTGAGGGGAGGTGGCGCTGCACAAAGAAAATTAGTGCAGCCAACTCCGCCTCCCCAAATAAGGCCCGTGCATGCACCCCTTGTGGGCGCCGCCTTCCGCAAGGAAGGCGGTCGCGGCTCTGGCTGCGCCGGCGAACAGCCCTGCCCTTGGACATGGTTCTGGGGACGGGGCGGGAAAGAAAAGGTAAAATAAATAAAGGAGTAAAGGAAATAAATAGCAGGCAATACAAAGAGAAAAAGTAGCTAAAAAACAAAAAAAAAGGTACACAAAAACCAAAAATATAGAGGCAGGAAAATAGTTAGAGAAATAATAAGTAATAAAGATCCGAAAAAAGTGGCTATAAACAAAGGATTGAAAAGATTTAGGGAGGATTGAAAATCAGGCCCCAGAACCATGCAATAGAGTGGAAAACAAGATGGCCGCGCCCGTTGCGACCACGTGGGCAAGTTCGCGCGATATTTTCTCCCTGAGCAAGCAAAAAGCAACGCGATCAAGTAAAAGCGATCGCGAACAGGAAATATCGACCGCGAACATGCATTGCGCGACCCGGAACAGGAAGTAAACAACGCCAGAGGGCGGGACAAGTGAAAACAAGATGGCCGCGCCCATGAGCGACCGCATGGGTAAGTTGGCGACCCGCGAACACGCAAAAAATACCGCGAACAGGCGGCAAAAAACTTCCGCATCTTCGCGATATTTCCGGCGTGTTTGCGGAGATTTTCTGCAATCTCGCGATAATTTGCGGAGGTTAATTCCGCAAATTCCGCCCACCCCTAATCAACAGCACCTGCGTCACATCAGTTCATACCGTAGTACCATTCAGATAAAGGTAGACTAAAACTATGATATCCTCATGTGCACCTCGTCATAAAAGTGCATCAGGCTAGCATTGCTGTCTAGAAAACAATCTGCATTAGCTGAGCTATGGATAGCTGGCCACCAAGATACTACAAATATATATCGCAAACAAACAATTACTATAGTGGACATCAAACTAATCTCTTCTATCCACATTCAAACAACCTCGCACAACAATGAAAATCCCACAACAGTAAGAAATTGTCACCCAGATTAAGAAAGCTCCTCAATGTCATGTATTGGTTGAAGGTGCTACTCACATGCTAATACAATCACACATCATCTCTTCAAAAGGACTACAATTCAGTTCCTTTCAAGTCAAACAAAAAGGGTCAAATGTCAAGGTCTATCCAGAGTTGTAAATCTTCAGCAATGTTTCTCCTGTCAGGCGGCAAAAAATTCCAAATTTGAGGTGAAAGAAAAGTAAGTACTTAGGAAATATATTAATATTACTTAACCTATATATAATTTCATGTTTGGTCAGACCATTATCCCTTTGAGTGTGGGTGTATGCCAATGGTCGACACCTGCACTATAGTCTGTCTGTAGTCAATTGGCCGGCTGAAAGAGCTTCCCTAGCAGACTGAGTGTTTTTTTTTCTTCTGTAATGACAATCGACGCACAGGGTTTGCAGATAGCACTGTAGTAAAAGAGAAAGTAAAATGAGATTTAGGTAATTTTACTTTCTCTGAATCATAGCTCGGGCATCTCTCAGCCCCCCCCCAGCACTGATTTTCTGGGGGAAGTATTGTTAGAGAGCGGAGAGTCTCCCCTTTCCAATGGTGCCTCTGCCCAGTGGATCCCTGCTTCAGCATCAAAACAAGAGAGCAATCCCCAAACATGGATCTACTGAGTAGGCACCAGGGATAGGGGAAGCAGTCCTTTAGGGAAGGGCTTGTGCTTCCAAGGAGGAAATTGTAAATGTCATTTTTTCTTCCCCCCGGGCGGGGGGGGCAGATGGGAGTAGTTACACCCAATCTAAAATAATATAAAGGTAACAGTCTTTCTGGACATCAGGGAATGTTCCTATTTCAAACAAATATATAGGTGTGGGCTGCCCACTATGGACATGGCCATGCAACCACACCCAACAAGAAGACAGTCAGTCTTCCTGCACTCCCTGGGTGGCAGATGGGATAATGACCTCTAATTTGCTCCCCATGGGCAGAAAGCCCAATGGACACTAGGGTCAATAAAATAAATATATACAGGGGTAGGGGCTGCCTACTACGGATATGGACATGAGCCCACCCTGAAAAAAATGTGGTGACAGTCTTTCTGTTCCGCCTGGAGTGCAGGTGGGGCTGATTAAACCAAATGTACCCCTCCCCCAGGGACAGACAGCCCAGTAGAAGTCAGGCAATATATATTTTTTTGAAGATGGCAATGCCCCCATCCCAATAGGATGACATACAGTTTTTGTGCTCCCCCGGGAGGGGGACAGAAAGCCCACTAGACACGTGGGTCAATAAAAAAGTTAATATATGTGTAGGGGTTACTACTCCTATCTGCCCCCCTGGTGGGCAGAAAGCCCACTAGATGCCAGGGCCTATAATAAAAAATAGAGGTGGGGTTTGCCTGCCATGGGCATGGCAATGCCCCTCTAATAAAACAATAGGGCAATTGTCTCTCTGCCCCTTCTGTAGGGCAGATGGGGTCTTTGCCCCAATCTGCCTACCCTGGGGGGGAAGAAACCCATTTGACACCAGGGAATGCCCTTGTTTAAAAACAAATTTGGGGTGGAGGCTGCCCACAATGGGAATGGCCAGGCTCCCACCCCAATAAGAGGGCTGACAGTCTTTCTGCTCCCGACGGCGGTAATATGAGGTAATTACCCAGCTAGAAGGTGATTTATTAGTAGGTGCAGGTAAGTATCTTCAGCTAGTACTAACACCACAATCACAAATAAGGTCCAGTCACATTCTCAATAAATTAATTCTTGCTCAACCCTTGGTTGCTTGGCTTTGTGCAGACAGGCTTAACTTAGGAGATAGGTGTGTATAGAATTTAAAATTACCAATATAGTAAATAAGTAAGACAGGAACACAAAATAAAAATCCAACACCAATTTATAAAAATAGGAAATAGTGTTATAATTAAAATGACACCAAAACAACAAAAATCCAATGTAGGGAAACAGAGATATGGCCACTCATGATGTAACACGTTTACACTTACTTCCAGAAGTGTTTCTTGATTCAGGAAAGTGGTCCATAGCACCAAACACGGGTTCAGAAGCTCTGGTTTGCCTCTTGGGGTCTGGGACAACAACTTCCACGATGCACCTGGTCAATTCAAGTAAAATCAAGGTGAAGCGCTGGTTTCTCGCACAACCCCCAAGCCCCCTCAGTCCAACGCTGGGAGAGTTTCCCTGGTCTGTCAGGCGAGGAAGAAAGTAAAGAATCCAGACTGTACAATTGTAGGGCCTACTCTGCCTTACATACTCCTGCGAAGGTCACTTCCTCTTGGAAGCTAACAAATCTTCACAATAACAGGGCCCATTTTAAACTGAAACTTCATCACAGTTGTTTAATTTTCTTCCTCCCTTTTTAGTTCGGGTAGTGCCGTACTCACCACCTCTATCCCTAGCAAAGTTAGGGATAGAGGAGGTGGGCACCTCACAGACTTTACCCAGCACTTCAGCAACCCGACCATTAACAGCAGGGTCAGGGGGCCTAACTTACTTTTGCTTATGGTGTCTGCATTTTGCTGCCATCCATAACCACACCCTAAGATCACTAACAGAATGGCAGAGCTGCTTTAAGGGCAACTTTGGCTTCCTGGAACCTCTTCTGCTGTTCAGAGTGAGGGGGCTATGATGTCCTGTGGCAGAGACTCTTCTTCCACTCTCCCTTCTGTCACTGCAGGGGCACCACCCTCCTGTTTGAAAGCTGTCTGACTTCTCAGGACTTCTTTGTGATCAGGTGAAGCCTCACCAGTGCCAAATTTGAGCTTCTCCCTTACGAGGACCGAAGACCCATGGCTCACTGACTCTCTCTTTAAGAGTGACTTACCTTTCCTCTTCTCTTTCACTTTCTTGTACAAGCGTTTTTAGCGGTCACAAATGGAGATTCAACCCTTTTGCGAACTCTAAAATGGCGTGTGCTATCTACCAACCCTATTTTGCGAATCGGTAACCTAGTACTGATTTGCAAAATAGGGTTTGCTAGTCACTCTTAGGAAGGGGAGTGTCAAGGGCGTCCCTTCCTAATAGCGGGTTGCAAGGGCATGTATGATTGTTTTGAGACCAGAATGTGGTTGCAAAACAATCACAGTTTACCACCTGCTGCAAGTAGGTGGTATGCCAGGTGCAAAAGAAATAAAGGGGGTACAGGGACCACTGCCTACTCTTAAAAAATGAAACAGAAATTTTTCATTTTTCTTTTTAAAACGCATCCCATTTTCCCGTATGGAAAACCGGCTGCATTTAAAAACAAGTTGCCTTATTTAAAAGAAAACGCAGACATGGTGGTCACCATCTCTGTGTTATTGCCCATCACAATGGGTCACAAACTGTGACCTGCCTAATGAATATTGACGAGGCAAGCCATTCGCAACGTCATTGGGAATCACTAATGTGTTTGAGACACATTAGTACATTTCATTTTGTGACTCACAAATTGCGAGTCGCTAAAAATCACAATTTGCGTGTCACAGAATGAAATGGTTATACATATGTCCCCTAGTCTCCTACCTGTAGGCACTGGGTCCCGAGGATATTTGGGTTGGAGGGGCACCCTGTGTGTCCAGCCGGTCTGGGATAAGACCATCCTCTGGGAGGTCATTGCCTAGGGCACAATCTAAAGGGAGGTCAGCACTGATTACCATCTAAGGGTATCCTCCCTTTCCAGTCTCACTATAGCTTCAGGTTTGGTCTTGACCTTACCTGGGGCTACCCTTCCTCTTCTTGTTTCTCAAGGCACATGCTGGTCTGGGGAAACCAACCTGCCACACACCATGGTGGTGACAGGCACCTGTGTCTCCCAGGCCAGTGATAGGGATCCCATTCACCTGAATGGGGTGGAAGTGTCTTCTCCTACTCTCAGGAATCATTAGTTTACCATCTGGGCATGTCTTACAGCACAGTCCTAAGAGGGCCTCCTCATCTGAGGAATCTTCTCCTAAGGCTACACTGGACAGCCCAGTGCTAACCAGCTTCTTGATACGAAAGGGGATGGTGGACGGAGCGTTTGAGCAAATCAAACACTCACCCCCAGTCAACTGATCTGGGTTTAATCCATCATCATTCTTTAACTCACTCCACCACCCGAGTTCAGACATGGCCATATGCAAATCAGTCTGACCCTGTGCCTCATGGGAATAGTCCAGCCCGAACTGCCAAGCCATGTCTTCCCTGAACCGGAAACAAGCGTCCTGGCACCGGATTCATAACCCTCATTAGCTTCGACGTTCCCAAACGGGGTTTCCCCCTGGCCAAGGCACGGATACTGCCCTCCTCGCTGTCATCGAGGAGGCAAGGTGCATTTTGGACTCGGGGGGATCAGTGGCAGTGATCCTCCTGGACCTTAGTGCAGCCTTTGACACGGTGAACCACCGTGTCTTGCTCCACCGGCTGGCCAGGGCAGGACTTGGGGGCACCGCGCTGGCCTGGATAGAGTCGTTCCTCTCGGATCGCTCGTTCCAGGTCTGGGATGGCAACTTCCGCTCTGACTCTCTTCCTCTGACAAGTGGGGTTCCCCAGGGTTCCTCACTTAGTCCCACTCTCTTTAATGCATATATGGCCCCTTTGGAGGATGTAGTCATCCCCTTCGGCATCAAGACTGTGAGCTATGCGGACAACACGCAATTGGTCGTCTCGCTCTCTCATCTTGAGCAATGCCCAGATAACCTTCTGCACTGCCTCCAGAAAATTCATCTCTGGATGTGCGAGTCCTCACTCAAACTTAATGGGTCCAAAACGGAAGTTATGCTGATGGGGAAGAAGTGGTCAGCAATTCCACCATCTGTTTGGCCCGATATTATGGGTGAGGTTCCGGCCCCAAAAAAAGAAATCAAGAGTCTTGGGGTCTGGCTCGAACCGGACCTCTCCATGAAGACCCAGGCGACTAAAACAGCGGGAACCTGCTTTGGACTTATGAGGTCAGTCCGCAAGATCCTTCCTCTGCTTCCCCCTCAATCCAGGAAACTCCTGGTTCAAGGACTGGTCCTGGCACGATTGGACTTCAGCAATGCTGTCTATTTAGGAGCCCCTGAAGCCACTCTGGGCAAGCTTCAACGAACTCAAAACGCGGTGGCCCGGATGCTGATGGGTCTCCCCTCCAGAACCTCTGCCAGACCTGCGCTCAAGGCTCTGCATTGGCTACCAGTCCGAGAAAGGATCGAGTTCAAGGCAATGTGCATCGCTCACAAGCTTCTCAACGGACAAGGTCCATTGATCCTGGGAGACATGATAACCCCTTACAAAGCACCGAGATCTTTGCGCTCGGACAATGAGGGACTGGTGACTGTCCCCAGGTTTAGGAGGGTGCGTGCTTGAGGCTGTCGTTTCTCCGTCAAGGCGTCCACTCGCTGGAACTCGCTCCCCCGCAGTCTGCGGCTGGAACCCTGCCACCTGCGTTTCCGCAAACAACTTAAAACTTTGCTTTTCCCAAAGTAAGTCTTCTCTCCCCTCTTGACTAACTTTAGCTCTCACAGCGCGGGGATGCCTACGGGTCACCAGGCGCTTTACAAATCCTTAAATAAATAAAATAAATAAATAAATCAGCCAGGCTATCTTGAATCCGGTGGCAAAGTGAGCAAGGGACCCACGTCTGGGCATACCCTGCCAACTTAGGGCTTGCTCAAACGCTCCGTCCATCATCCCCTTTGGAATCGCTTTGTTCGCCCTAAGTTGGCAGGTTATGCGCAGACGTGGGTCCCACTTTGCCACTGGATTCAAGATAGCCTGTCTGATGAGGGTTATGAACCCGAATCCTGTCCCAGGCTTCTTGTTTCCGGTCCAGGGAAGACATGGCTTGGCAGTTTGGGCTGGACTGTTCCCATGAGGCACAGGGTCAGACTGATTTGCATATGGCCATGTCTGAACTGGGTGGTGGAGTGAGCTAAAGAATGATGATGGATTAAACCCAGATCAGTTGACTGGGGGTGAGTGTTTGATTTGCTCAAACGCTCCGTCCATCATCCCCTTTGGTATCGCTTTGTTCATCCTAAGTTGGCAGGGTATGCCCAGACGTGGGTCCCTTGCTCACTTTGCCACTGGATTCAAGATAGCCTGGCTGATGAGGGTTATGAACCCGAAACCCGTCCCAGGATGCTTGTTTCCAGTCCAGGGAAGACATGGCTTGGCAGTTCGGGCTGGACTGTTCCCATGAGGAACAGGGTCAGACTGATTTGCATATGGCCATGTCTGAACTGGGGTGGTGCAGTGAGCTAAAGAATGATGATGGATTAAACCCAGATCAGTTGACTGGGGGTGAGTGCTTGATTTGCTCAAACGCTCCGTCCACCATCCCCTTTGGTATCGCTTTGTTTGCCCTAAGTTGGCAGGTAATGCCCAGACGTGGGTCCCTTGCTCACTTTGCCACTGGATTCAAGATAGCCTGGCTGATGAGGGTTATGAACCCGAAACTGGTCCCAGGATGCTTGTTTCCAGTCCATGGAAGACATGGCTTGGCAGTTCGGGCTGGACTGTTCCCATGAGGCACAGGGTCAGACTGATTTGCATATGGCCATGTCTGAAATGCGGTGATGGAGTGAGCTAAAGAATGATGATGGATTAAACCCAGATCAGTTGACTGGGGTTGAGTGATTTGCTCAAACGCTCCCTCCACCATCCCCTTTGGTATTGCTTTTTTCGCCCTAAGTTGGCAGGATATGCCCAGATGTGAGTCCCTTGCTCAACTTCCCACTGGATTCAAGATAGCCTGGCTGATGAGGGTTATGAACCCAAAACCAGTCCCAGGATGCTTGTTTCCGGTCCAGGGAAGACATGGCTTGGCAGTTCGGGCTGGACTGTTCCCATGAGGCACAGGGTCAGACTGATTTGCATATGGCCATGTCTGAACGGGGGTGGTGGAGTCAGCTAAAGAATGATGATGGATTAAACCCTGACCAGTTGACTGGGGTTGAGTGTTTGATTTGCTCAAACGCTCCGTCCATCATCCCCATTGGTATCGCTTTGTTCGCCCTAAGTTGGCCGGGTATGCCCAGACGTGGGTCCCTTGCTCACTTTGCCACTGGATTCAAGATAGCCTGGCTGATGAGGGTTATGAACCCGAAACCGGTCCCAGGATGCTTGTTTCCGGTCCAGGGAAGACATGGCTTGGCAGTTCAGGCTGGACTTTTCCCATGAGGCACAGGGTCAAACTGATTTGCATATGGCCATGTCTGAACTGGGGTGGTGGAGTGAGCTAAAGAATGATGATGGATTAAACCCAGATCAGTTGACTGGGGGTGAGTGTTTGATTTGCTCAAAGGTTCCGTCCATCATCCCCTTTGGTATCACAACCAGCTTCTTGAAGCAGACTTGGTCACCTCTGATGTGACCAGACTGCTGACAGTCAGAGCACAACCTGTTGTCCAAGTATCTTTTTAGCTCTAGGCCCCCCTGCCTCTGCTTATCAGAGCTGGGGTGTGATTTGCTCTCCTTTTTTGGGTTCTGGGATACTGAGGGTGTCTCTGTGGTGGGCTTACCGCCTCCCTCCTTGTGTTTTTGTGGGCCTAACCCCCTCCTTGGAGTCTCCCCCTGGGACTTTTTGGGTGCTCTTGACACACCCACCTATCAGCCTTCTCCCTCAGTTCTCTGGGACCAGACAACTTAGAATCAACTAGATAGTGGTGTAACTTGTCTAAGGTAAAATTACTCAAACTGTGCTCTTTCATAAACAGATTATAGAGCCTCACATAGATACTTACCTGGTTACCCTGCGTCCAGCCCACTACTGCCTTTACTGAGATGTCTACAAAGTCCACCCAGCATTGGGTGCTGACTTCCTAGGTGTCCCTGAACTTCATCCCGTACTGCTCTGGTTTGATACCAAATTTCCTGATCAGACACTGCTTCATGGGGGAAGTAAGATTCTGCTGCTTCCCCCTCTAGAGTCATGAGTCTATCTCTCCCAACTACTGGGATCACCTCCTGCAGGAGTGAACCCCATTATTTGAAGTGCACCTTTCTCATCTTGAGGGCCCTTTCAAATGTTGTCAGCCATTTATCAATATCATTCCTCTTCTGGTATTTGGGCGCTATCCACTTGAGAAGTCTAGGAGCAAACCCACCACCCCAGGACATCCCTTGTTCGCTACTACCATTCTTTATTGCTTTCGCCACTGCCATTTCTCCTTAGCTAGGTTCATCTTTCCATCTCTACATCTCTACAGTTATGTATGCCAGTGGAGCCTTCAGCTCTTGCCTTCATTCCCTGAAGCTGACTCTGCCCAAGCCTTAAGGGACCTAATCATCTCTGCTTTCCTAATTCTTTTGGCAACAGGTAACCCCTTGTCCCTACACTATACCCAAAGCTCAGTCTCTGTGAGGTTAGTCAGTTTAGCCAGATCAAGCACCATGGTATCCCTAGTTATAGATAACAACAAAAAACGTTGACACCAATTGAACCCAAGAACAAGTTAGAAAAATCAAAAATGAAGTAATTAAAAAGTAAGTCCAAACTAAAAAAATTAAGTAATCAATTTTAGCTTGAGATCAATTTGATGATTTTTAAAGATCTTCACTTAACTGCTGTGGATCACTGACTAAATATCGATTCTCTAAATATCGACCTACAAAAATATCGGAACAAAAATATCGATGTCAAGAATATCGACATCCTATCTACAACATGGTAAGTACAAAAATATCGATAATTAAATATCGATGTCAAAAATATCGTTAGTAAAAAATATCGTTTTTTTTTAGTTTAAAAATATATGTAAAATAAACCAAATAATACTTATAAATGAAATAAACATAATTAAATATATGTTATAATATTTAAAATTAATAATTAATATATATAATTTAATAAAAACATTAATTACACATATACATTTAGGCCGATTCCGATCCTCGAAAAATATTCCCTGTACGAATCGTATCTGGATTTTTTTCTGACCGAATCGTACAAGTCCCGTATAAACTGGCAAGTACGATTCGTATGGGAAAAAGTCCATACGAATCACATTGGGAAAATTCCCCCACACGTCCTCGGGTCGGGAAAAGTCTCCGACACGTCCCCGGACATTTTTACGTACAAATGGGAAAACTGAAGTCCGAATGCGCAAGTAAGATCCGTCCCATCCGTCCGATTGTATAACTGTATGGAAAAAAGACCGTCCGGAGCGAACTCCCATAGCAACCATGGAGATGTCCAAACAGGTGCCTGGTACGCGCGGAACACCTCCCCAGCCCCCCGTGTATACGCGCCGTACCCCCCAGCCCCCCGTATGTATGGAGCGTACCCCCCAGCACCCCGTATGTACGGAGCGTACCCCCCAGCTACGCGCTGGGGGTCCGCACCGTACATACGGGGGTGTGGTTACGCTCCGTACATATGGGGGGCTGGGGGGTACGCTCCGTACATACGGGGGGCTGGGGGTACGCTCCATACATACGGGGGGCTGGGGGGTATGGCGCGTCCATCCGCGGGGGGCTGGGGGGTACGCTCCGCAAAGAATGCAGAGCCATTAAAAGATCTTTTTGAATCTGGTCTGGCCTTGGCAATAATCTCCTGTCTCAGTAGATAATTCCCTATGTACACCAGCATAGCCCTGGGTAAGCTCTCTTGGCCCGTGGGCCCTTTCTTCCTTTGTGTAAGAGGGAATCTATGAGCCCGCTGGACTTCCGACTCCCACTGCCAGTGAGCCTCAGGAAAAGCCCCTTTTAGCAGATTGATTACGAACCCTCTCGGATCCTGCCCTTTCACCCCTTCAGCCAGACCCAAAAGTCTAACATTATTCCGTCGTTGGCGGTTCTCAAAGTCCTCCATCTTCCACTGCATATCTTCTACCACCTTCTCTTGAGTAGATTTAAAGGAGCGCCAACAAGCCATGTCGTCTTCTAACTTCCCAGTCCTTTCTTCCACCTGTGCTACTCTGTCCGCCACCTCTTCATACAGTTTGTTCATTTTTTTGAGGGAGGACTGTATTTTTTTATTATCTTGTCTGGCCCTCCGGCTCACCGCCCTTGCCTCCCCTTGCATCTGTTTCAGGGTACTAAATATCAGAACTAATGGTGTCTGCTGGGGTGTTTCTCCAGCTGTATCCTGAGTATCTTCCTGGTACATGCTTGAGGTGGCCGAGTAGTCCCACATGAGTTTCTTGCTCGTACTTGTCGGGGAGTTCTGTCGTCCTGGCTTAAGTAGCTTTTTCTGAGTACTTTTCCCGTCTGACGAGGAGGACTCGGTGTCTGAACCCCCGAATAGGCTAACTTCTATGAAAGCGGCTGAGTCGGAATCCTCATTCAATGAGAAAAAACGATCCCCCTCCGGGGAGGCTGCCCCCCTATTATCTGAGCTTTTAGGGCGAGCATCTAAAAGATATTGATTTTGTAGGGTTCTCTCCTCCCCCCCTCATAAGATGTTATCGGATGGGGATTAACCATCCCTGCTTCCACCAGCAGCAAAGCGTCCAACATATCTGTGTTTCCACTGTTTTCTATGTTCTCTATAATCTTCAGCTTCTCTGCCTCCCCCTCACGTAATTCTGCTGTAGCCCTGGGCCTCACCTGCCCCCTTTGGATACTTTCTCCGCCCTGCTTGGCTTCCTCCACGCTTGGCTGTGCGGGCGTCTTCTCCGTCAGGCTCACTAGCAGGGCTGTAGGTTGCTTGGCAACCACGTTGTCAGCGTTGTCGGCGTCATCGCGGGTTTGGGGAGCGTCCGCTTCCCAGGTTTGCTCCGGCTTCTCCAAGGATGTGCCTGCTGCAGAGCCGCTGGAGAACAATTCAGCCAAGGTAGATTGGCGAAGTACTGGGTCTTTTGCGCTGGGAACTCTTGTCCCGACGCCCTTTGTCTCACTCGAAGTCCGTAATTCATTTTGGCGGGGCGTTCCATCTTCTGCGGTAGCGGGGGTTAAGCTGCTTTGCGCCTCCGTTCTCCTCTCTGCTGTCTTTTTTCCTCGAGGTGGTGGAGGGATCAATTTCTTGCTGCCAGGGGGGGGTTTTAGAGTACCTCCCAAGGGCATAGCCCTATTGTTCCCTTTTACCCCACGATTTGAGTCTTTTGAAGTACCGCCAGATTCCTCCTGTCGCTGCGGGCGTCCGGGCATCTTGTGCAGTAGCGTTAATCCAGCGATAAGGTGATAGAGGGGTCTCAAGTTTTGACTTATTGAACGCAAGCCTACGAGGCTAAACCAGTGCTCAGGCAGTGGGTGGAACCACCTTTGAACCTCCTTGCCGTAAGTGGCCCAGCTTTCCAGTTTCGGGGGGGGCCACTTCATCCCAGTTTAGAGCATCATTCACAATCCATTCAGGAGAGGGGTTTGTGGCGACTGCTCTCTACAGCCCGTCCACGGCCATCTTGCCTCCCTAATAATTTTTATGATCAAAATGCCACCAAAACAACAAGAATCTAACGTAGGGAATCAGAGACATGAATAAAAAAAAAATTAAAAGAAAAACTAGTGCTTAGAAGCAAATTGCACTCAAAGGATTAAAACGATGGCACTGGAATGGAACAAAGTCAAGAGTTCAGGTCACACACTTTGTAACACTTTTACACTTACTTCCAGAAGTGTTTCTTGATGCAGCAGAGTGGTCCACAGCACCATCCAAGGGTTCAGAAACCCTGATTTGCCTCTTCGGGGCTAGGAATACAACTTCCACAATGCACCTGGTCAATCCATGTTTTCATTGTTGATGTTGCAGGTAGCCCTTCCAGCACTTTTCTACCCGTTGCTGCTCAGGGAGTCCACTCCTTATCTTTTAAGACAGGCAAATTACTTTTGTTATACAGCCTTCTGCATACAGAAGGTGCAGTCCTTTTCAGTGCAGTCCTCTCTTGTGCAGTTTAAGGGTGCAGAAGGGCAGTCCTTCTTTATTCTCCCGATGTTTATTTTGGGTCTTTGAGGGTTCACAACACCAATACAAGGTTCCAGATCACAGAGTTGTTTCTTGGGCTATCTTTCCCTAACATTACCCGTCCAGCCCTTAAATTAATTCAGTTACTGGGGCTCCCACCTGGCTGGGGATGCAGGAAAGGGGGGGGGGGATGTTCCTGCCCTAAAATTTCACTCTACTAGGACCAGTTTGGCTACCCAGCCCCTTCCTGGCCTGTGCTTGGCAGCAGCAGTTTGCCTCCAACCAGAGGTCTCCTTTTTCTCAATGCAGGCCACTGCACACCTCATTAGAGCAGTTTGGCTCAGCCTGTCAGAGGCTGATCAATCAGGAGAGCTGCTAGAAGGCTGGATTTTGGTAGAACAGAAAAGCAAGCTCTATAAGTTTATTTCTGTATAGTTATAATAAATCTAGCATTAGCAAGTTGTTTGATTTATTCTAACTATTATTTCAACACCGTGAAGTAGCTTTTTTGCTCACTCCTGTCAATAATTATACTTTCTTAAAGTTTAATAAAGGCTTCCAATGTTAGCCTATGGAGCGAATGCACTACAATGGGATAAACGAAAGTGGCAGTTTTTCCCTAGCCAGGGTTTATAAAATATATTTTATAATGTCCCTGCTTATAGTTACAAGGTACCCTACTTAAGGAGCACCTAGTGCGGACCTTTGGGCTGACTAATATGTGAAAATAAGGTAGTTTAAGACTTTGGAAGTACCTTTATTTCCAAAGTCAAATTTGCATATAATTTAAATTTAAAAGCAGCCTTAAAAGCAGGGCTGGCTTTTAAAATGAGAGCAGGAAACACATCAGTGCACACGTAGTGCATTAAATCTGCTGGGACTTCAAACCTACATGTGGTACCATTTACACATATATTAGGGATTTACAGGCAAGTTGTCAGTGCCAATTGTAATTATACCTAATTACCATGTACCTTTTACACAGAGCACAGGCCCTGGGTCTGTTTAACAGAGACCAGGGCACAATTAGAGTCAGAACACCAGTATCTAGTAGTCAAAATAGGGGTGAAAAGTGGGGGGCACTGCAGAAAGCCCTGGTTTCTCACATTCCCCCAATCAGCCCTCCTGTGTCCTGTGGGGGGAGAAATCCCACTAAGCACCAGGGTCAATGAAAAAATTATTTAAGGGTGGAGGCTGACCACTGTGGGCCAAAACAAACAAAAGGGGGAATGCAGTCTACTCTGGCATCAAGCCATAGCCCCTCCCCAGAATGGGCAGGTTTGTCCTTCTGCCACCCTGGGGACAGGTAGGAGTTCAGTCTCAATTGGGGAGCTTGTCCCAAATATGCCTCACAGTGAGTAAAAAGTCCACCTGAAACCCTGGCAACAGGGATTTTACCTTTGGGGCAAAATAAAGTGCTGAAGGTGTTGCACCCATGCATTGTCAACATCCCCAGTCCCAAAAAGGAACAAACCAGTTATTTTGCTCCCCAGCACAGACAGGAGGTATTTGCATCAATTTGCCCCTTGGAGCCCTTGTGAGGGGACTTCCATTGATAGTGGTTTGATCCATTCCTGTTACAACCACTAGACTCAGGTGCACAAGTGATGCAGGATTTCTATTAGCACAAGTGGGGTAATGCTGGGTGATAGGAAGTTTGTGGATTCCTGCAGATTCTGGTAATTTTGATCACAGAAATGCGTGGAAAATGCATTTTCAGGCAAAGTTTGAGGTGTGAAGGTTATTGTGGGTAAGAAAACCTTGTGGGATCCATGCAAGGCACACCAACCTGGAATCCCCTGGTTTTCTAGTTTTCAAAAATGTCTGTGGTTTGTAGGTTTGCATGGATGGCTCTACAGCACCACCGCAAATACTGCAGATAACCCAATTTCTTTCATATTAATGTAGCAATTTAGGGTCGATTGTTTCACGGTTTTTGGCTCACCTACAGGTACCATTCGTATCAGAGGACATGTGGAAACTCTGGGTGGTGGGAAATTCGTGGCTCCCCACAGATTTCAGAAGTTTCCATCACGCAAATGTGAGGAAAACGTGTGTTTTTTACTAAAGTTTGAAGTTTGAAAAATCATCTGCGTAAAATTACCTAATGAGAGTCACACAAGTTATGCACCCCTAAACTCCTCTAACTACTAGTCTGCATGTTTCCATGGTTTCCCTTGATCCCGGCTGAGCTGTGGCCCAAAATCCACAGCTACCTCTTTGTAAGAAAGGGGTAGTTTTGAGTGAAAAAATGTTGTGTTGCCATTTTACGTTTTTTGCCATTTGTTGCCATAGGCACTGGGCCTACCCACACAGCTGAGGTACAATTTTTATTGGAAGACAAGGGAGCATGCTGTGTGGGAGGAAGTTTGTGGCTTCCCAGAGATTCCATCTACAACTTTTCATGGCAGAAATGTGAGGAAAATGTGTTTTTAGTCAAAGTTTGAGGATTATCAGGGATTCTGAGTAAAAGAACATAACGAGAACCACACGAGTCACCTCACCCTGGGTTCCCCCAGGTGTCTAGTTTTAAAAAATTCTAAAGTTTGCCAGGTTTCCATAAGTACTGATTGAGCTATGGCCCAAAGTCCACAGCTACCAACTCTCCAAAAAAAGTGTCACTTTTTCAGTGGAAAAAATTTGATGCATTCATGCAGTGTTTTGGGTTATTTCCTACAGCTAGCACTATGCCTACCCACACTAGTGTAGTGCCATTTTTATCAGGAGACTTTGGGGAATGCTGGGTGGTAGGAAGTTTGTGGCTCTCCACAGATTCCAGAACTTTCCATCCCAGAAATTTGTAGAAACTTGTTTTAGTCAAAGTTTGCAGTTTGCATGGGATTCTGCGGAACAAATGGGTCATAGCTATGCAAGCCAACCCGCCCTGGATTCCCCCAGGTGTCTATTTTTTAAACTATTCAAGTTGGCTAGGTTTCTCTAAGTGCCGCCGAGCTAGGACACAAAATCCACAGCTACTCATTTTTATAAAAAAAGGTTCAGTTTTGAGTGGAAAGTATATCCATGTTGCATTTTTTAGGCCACTTTCCTGCCACAGACACTAGGCCTACCCACACAAGTTTGGTAACATTTTTATAAAGAGACCTGAGAGCAATGCTGAGTGGAAGGAAGTTTGTGGCTCCCCGCAGAGTCCAGAACTTTCCATCCTAGAAATGTGAGGAAAATGTGTTTGTTAGCCCAATTTCAGGGGTTGAAAGGGATTCTGGGTAAAAAAAAAAAATGGTGAAAGCCACACAAGTCACACCAGCCTCGATTTCCTCAAGTGTCTACTCTTCCAAAATTTTCAACTTTTCTTGGTTTCCCTAGGTGTCGGCTGAGCTATGACCCAAATCCACAGCTACCCACTTTGCAAACAAAGAGTCAGTCCTGAGTGGAAAAATGTGATGTATTCATGTTGTGTTTTGGGTCAATTCCTACAGCAGGGACTAGGCCACCCACACAAGAGAGATATAATTTTCATTGGAGACTTGGGGGAATGCTAGGTAGAAGGATTCTTAAACTACCTGCAGATTCCACAACTTTCCATCACAGAAATGTGAGGAAAATGCGAATTTTTAATAAACATCTGAGATTTGCAAGAGACACAAGCACACAAGCCACCCCACCTAAGATTCCCCCAGGTGTCTAATTTTCACAAATGTACAAGTTTGCTAGGTTTACATTGGTGCCGGCTGAGCTATGGCCCAAAATCCACAGCTCACCACTTTATATAAAAAAGGCCTGTTTTGAGTGGAAAGATTAAAGTTACGCAATGTTTCACTTTGGGGCATGTCCTGCAGCAGACACTAGACCTATCCACGCAAGTGAGGTACAATTTTTATCAGGGGATTGCAGGGTGGAAGGAAGTGTGTGGCTCCCTGCAGATTCCAGAGCTTTCCACCACAGAAATCTGAGGAACGTTTGTTTTCTGGTCACAGTTTGAGCGTTGAAATGGATTCTGGGTAAAAAACCTGATGGCAGCCATGCAAGTTATCCTACTCTGGATTTCCCCAGATGTCTAGTTTAAAAATAAAACAGGTGTGCCAGGTTTCCCTAGGTGCTGACTGATCTTGGGTTTAAAATCCACAGCTACCCACCTTCCCAAAAAGTGTCAGTTTTGAGTGGAAAAATGTGATATAACTATGTAGCATTTTAGGCCCTTTTCTTGCTGTGGGCACTAGTCCTTTGTACAGAAGTGAGCTACCATTTTTATCAGGAGACTTGGGAAAATGCTATGTGGAAGGAAGTTACAGATTCCATTTTTTTAGACAAGATTTAAAGTTTGTGAGGAATTCTGGGTACAAAACCAAGTGAGAGCTATGCAAGTCACACCACCCAAAACTCCCCTAGGATTCTAGTTTTTAAAAATGTGTAAGTTAGCCAGGTTTCCCTAGGTGGCTGCTAAGCTAGGGCCTAAAATCAACAGCTACCAACTTTGCAAAAAAAAGAGTCTATTTTGAGTGGAAAAATGTGATGGCTCCATGTTGCGTTTTGTGCCATTTCCTGCTGCGAGCGAAGGGCCTACTACACAGGTGAGGTACGATTTTTATCGGGAGACTTGGGGGAATGTTGGGGGGAAGGAGGATTGTGGGTTTCCACAGATTCCACAATTTTCCATCACAGGAATGCGAGGAAAATGCGTTTTGGTCAAAGTTGAGGATTGCAGGGGTTTCTTGTACAGAAACCTGGTGAGAGCCACAAAAGTCACCCCACCCTTGATCCGGCAGATGTCTGGTTTAAAACAAAATGTCAGGTTTGCTATGTTTCCCTAGGTGCCTACTGAAGTAGGGCCCAAAATCTACAGCTACCCACTTTGCAAAAAAAGGTTAGTTTTGAGTGGAAAAATGCGTTGTATCCATGTTGCGTTTTGGCCAGTTTCCTGCCACGGACAATAGGTCTACCCACACTAGTGAGGTACCATTTTGTTTGGGAGACTTGGGGGAATGGGAGCTGGAAGGAAGTTTGTGGCTACCTGCAGATTCCAGAACTATCCTCACTGAAATTTGAGGAAAATTTGTTTTTTAGTTAAAGTTTGAGGTTTGCAAGGAATTGTGGGTAAAATGAAATCTGGGGGGATCCATACAAATTACCACATCCTAGATTTCTCCCGGTGTCTAGTTTAAAAAAAATTCCAAGTTTGCTAGGATTGAATCAATCAATCAATCAATCAATCAATCAATCAATCAGACTTTTATAGAGCGCACTACTCACCCATGAGGGTCTCAAGGCGCTGAGGGGGGGTGCAGCTACTGCTCGAACAGCCAGGTTTGAGGAGTCTCCTGAAGGTCATCAGGTCCTGGGTCTGTCACAGTTGTATGGGGAGGGTGTTCCATGTCTTGGCGGCGAGGTAAGAGAAGGATCTTCCGCTGGTGGAGGTCCTATGGATACGTGGGACGGTGGCGAGGGCGTGGTCGGCGGAGCGAAGCTGGCGGTTCAGGGTGTAGCAGGAGAGACGTTTGTTGAGGTATGCTGGTCCAGTTTTGTGGCGCACTTTGTGAACGTGTGTGAGGTGCTTGAAGGTGATCCCCTTGTTGACTGGGAGCCAGTGCAGGTCTTTCAGGTGGGTGGTGATGTGGGTGTGGCAGGGAATGTCGAGAATGAGGCATGCGGAGGCGTTCTGTATGTGTTGGAGCCTTTTCTGTAGTTTGCCCGTGGTTCCTGCATAGAGGGCGTTGCCGTAGTCCAGTCTGCTGCTAACGAGGGCCTGGGTGACTGTCCTTCTGGTTCTGGTGGGGATCCATCTGTAGATCTTGCGGAGCATGCGGAGGGTGTTGAAGCAGGAGGTGGAGACGGCGTTGACTTGCTGGGTCATTGAGAGCGATGAATCCAGGATGATCCCCAGGTTGCGTGCGTGGTTGGTGGATGTGGGTGCAGCTCCCAGGGTGACTGGCCACCAAGAGTCGTCTCAGGCGGAGGGTGTGGAGCCGAGGATGAGGACCTCTGTTTTGTCTGAGTTGAGTTTCAGGCGGCTGTTCTGCATCCAGTTGGTGACGGCCTTCAATCCTTCGTGGAGGTTGGTTTTGGTGGTGGCGGGGTTCTTAGTGAGTGAGAGAATCAGCTGAGTGTCGTCGGTGTAAGAGACGATGTTGAGGCAGTGCGAGCAGACGATGTTGGCGAGCGGTGCCATGTAGACATTGAAAAGGGTAGGGCTGAGGGACGATCCTTGGGGCAAGCCGCAGATGATCTTGGTGACTTCAGAACGGAATGGCGGGAGGCGGACCCTCTGGGCTCTGTCGGTGAAGAAGGAGGTGGTCCAGTCCAGGGTTTTGTTGCGTATTCCTGCATCGTGTAGGTGTGTGTGTAGGGTGTGGTGGCAGACAGTGTCGAAGCCGGACGAGGATTTCCTAGGTGCAGATTGAGTCATGGTCCAAAATCCACAGCTACACACTTTGCATTAAAGTGTCAGTTAAGAGTGAAATAAATTGATGTATTGATGTTTCATTTAGGGCCATATCCTTGCCACGAGCACTAGGCCTACCCACACAAAGTGAGGCAATATTTTTATCGAGAGACTTGGTGTAATGCTGGGTGGAGGGAAGTATGTGACTCCCCCAGATTCCAGAACTTTCCATCACAGAAATGTGAGTAAAATGTGTTTTTTAGTCAGTCAGTCAGTCAGTAAAAACTTTATTTGATCTAATTAAAGCTAGATCATAGAAGTATACAAATTTAAGAGCAAAACAATTCATAGCATCCATTAATACATTAGGTAAAAATGCACAGTTAACTAAAGGAACGGTAACAATAAGTTAATCTACATTGTTAAAAACTCTGATTCTGGGTATCATGATTGACTAACAAATTAGCAATAAACCCCTCAAAGAGAGGATAGTTTGAGACTGGCAGAAATCTAACTTACAGAAGGCATCTTTTACACAGGCAAGCCCACAAAAAAGATGTTAACAGAAACAGACATGGGAGTCAGAACGTTTCTTCAGAAATAATAAGGCAATTCAGCATTGGCTAAAACCATTCCGTCTTAGGAGAGGTAGAATATATCTCTACTCTGGTCCTTGTAATATTTAAAGAAAAAAATAGATGAGGGTCAGATTGTATTGACAAATTATCACAGGGACACTGGTCCAGGTCACTAAAGAGTATTTTTAGATTGGAAACCCAACATCAAGGGTATCAAATTAGTGCGGATTTTTAATAGAATAAATCTATGCTGTAAGTTGTTTACGCCCTCCAAATATGAAAATTCACATTCATTTATAGGGGGGGGGGGTTTGCTGGTAAAGTTTTGCTACTGTTCTTACCCAGTATATCTCCTTCCTTGCATAGTAAGCCTTTGCCAAAAAAAGCTTTAAGTTTCTTTTAAGGGAACTAGGAGGAAGAGCTTGGACATGTGTACAATTCTGAGACACCTAAAGAATGTAGCTTGGTTTTTACATACTCTAACCAACCAATTTTGTGAACATTGTCTAGTGACAAACAATTTCGCAATATAGCCTGGTTTTCATCCACATAGTGCCACAACATAATCAGTGCAAGTCTTACTATATCAGTTATGTAGGGTAATCCCAGTTACAAATGACACACATAGTTAGAGAACGAAGTGGGAAGAGGGGCGACCCTTTTTAAAAAGCCATCCTCTATCTTCTGCAAGGGGTCGACTAATGCCATACCCCACAGCCCTGCTCCATATGTGGCCACCAAAATTGTTTTATCATTTTAAATTTTCTTCATCGTCCAAGTGGGTTTAGATACCAGCTTTTCACAAAAACTAGCAATTGCAACTAAAGTTCTTTCCGTTGATAAAACCCTACACTTTACCATATGCCCCCAGGTCTGCTTGTTGATAAATACAACTCCAAAATAGAAGAAGGTCTCCACTATGTCTAATCTTCTTGTCCCTATATAGAAAGATGGTGACCTATTCTTAGGAAGGGAACCTGACACCATGACAAAGGATTTACTCTCATTAACCTTTAGGTCCAATGATGAAATGTAACCCACATATGTGTTTATTAGGCGCTGAAGAGCGACTCCCGTCCTGGCTATTAGGACTGCATCGTCTGCGTATGCTAGGATCGGTAGAGACGCCGGAGGAATGGTTGGATTGTCTGTCGTAGATCCTGTTAATGCTGCTTCCAACCCATTTGTGTATAGCAAGAAGAAGAAAAGAGCTAGTACACAGCCTTGCCTAACTCCTCTCATCATTTTAAAGGATCTCGTATACTCCCCCTTCCCTCCATATCGAACACTTGCAGTCCCCTGAGAGTACATTTCACGATTAACAATATTCAGGTGGGGGTCTATACCTGTCTCCAGCATTATACTCCATAGTTTCACATGGCTGACGGAAGTCAAAGGCTGCTGATAAATCCATAAAAGCCATATAAGTATGACCTCCTTTGGCTACTGTGTACTTTGCTCTAATCATGCTGAGATTTAGGCATTGATCAATCGTGCTTCAGCCCTTCTGAAACCCATACTGAGTTGGCTTTAAAATATTTTTTTCCCTTGCCCAATCTTTCAACCTGTTCAGCAGGAAACAGCCTAACAATTGTCCGGTGCAGTCTAAAAGGGAAATCGGGCAGTATTTCTGTGGTTTAGATTTGTCACCTTTTTTATGTATCAGAACTATAAAGCTAGTTTTCCATGAAAGAGGAGGGCCCTTCTTAACAATTTAATTAAATATGTTGTTTAGCAATGGGGCCCATAGCTCTTGGTGTTCCAAATACAAAAGTCAATAGGGAACCCATCTGGGCCAGGTGCTTTAGAGCGACTACACCTAAGTAGTGCTATTCTCACCTCCTCCAGATTGAAGACCAGACACTCACTTGAGAGTACCATTGAGTCAAAAGGGTAATCTCTTAACCTGCTACTACTCAAGCATCCTCAGCTACATGGCTATCCAGGTTCTTAACTGGGCCGGTCTGAAAATAAGGAGCATTCACAACGTTCCAAAAATCCATACAATTGTTGAAAGATGCCGCCTTAGCTAAATCTTCCCATGCCTTGTGTTTCATGTTAAGTGTTTTTAGTCAAATTTTGGGGTGTGCACGGGGTTCTGGGTAAACAAACCTGGAGAAAGCCACACAAGTCACCTGACCCTCAACTTCCCCCAGTACATAATACCAATTTTTCCCTCTACATATTTCACCATGTGAATTGGTTTCTACTCATTAACAATTATACGGTACAGTTCAGTTGTTGGCCCTGGGTGCCAGTTTGCCCACCGAAATATAAATCCCATTATATCTTATGGGATTTATATTTCGGCGGATGGGATATTCGTCACAATTGTGATGGAGTAACCTGTCCACCAAAAATTAAACAAAGCCCTTAGTTTCTGTGGGAGAACCTTGAGGGATCTACACATTTGACCCTTTGCTGAATTTGGACTTTTATCTACTTTTTCGAAATCTATAGCTTTCCTGGATAACCCATGACATTCACATTGATTTCCACCACAAACTGGAAGTAGGCTGAGGGCATTAAAAATAAAAAAAAGGGGCTACCTCTTAGAAAAATGCCAAAACTGTGATAGAAATATAAGGGCATATTCGCAAGGAGCTATTGCTGAATTAACGGCACTTTATTGCAGCCAAAGTCGTGATACATTTACCTCCTCAATCACAAGCTGGTGTTAACAGCCCACAACACCAGTTTACCCACGATAGCAGCCGCATAAAACATCGCCACAGAGGAATTCCGCAACTATCGCTAATGAGATGCAGAGTGGGCGTTCCCTTGCCAAAAGCCGTGACCACTCCTCACCATTCTCAACGACCAGACAGATTGGCGATAAGAACACAAAACCGGCAATAAGGCACATTAGCAGCAGGAAATCTACACCTGCTCTGACCTGGTGTTAAGTCGGACGGCAGCCAGCACCAAAAAAGGGAGACCAGCTCAGGGCCACATCGGAAGGGCAACAGATGCCATGGAGCCACACATCATGCGGCCAGGACCCCCAAGAGGGCCAAAACACCTACCAACACCACCCCCCAGACCACCCCTGCCTGGCACCCGCCCCTACAAAGACATGCCACATCAGCTACACAAAAACATGTACAAAATATTCTGCATGATGTCGCACAATCACAACAGTTGAAATGCATGTGTCGTCACAGAAATGAGCATCACACGTTCACTTTCGAAGCAACAAATAAAAGTTTATTAAAATGAACACCAAAATTAAATGAAGACACATGGCGGCTCTCCGCGGGACAGTCCGTAGGTCACAGCCTGCTAGACACGAAGCAACAAATAAAAATGTATTAATATGAACACCAAAATTAAATGAAGACACATGGCGGCTCCCCGCGGGACAGTCCGTAGGTCACAGCCTGCTAGACAAAAAACATGATGAGAAGGTGTGTCCTGCGCACATCAAAGGACAGAGAGAGAGCGAAGGAGAGAGAGAGAGAGGAAGAGAGAGAGAGAGAGAGAGAGTAGAAGAAGAGAGGGAGAGAGAGAGAGAGAGAGAGAAGAAGAGAGGAGAGGAGAGAGAGAGAGAGAAGAAGTGAGGGGAGAGAGAGAGAAGAAGAGAGGGGAGAGAGAGAGAGAAGAAGAGAGGGGGAGAGAGAGAGAGAGAGAAGAAGAGAGGGGGAGAGAGAGAGAGAAGAAGAGAGGGAGCCGCCCCTGCTCACCCAGGCCACACTGCTCACCTGCTGCCACCGGTGTGTTTCCAACCACTTGCCGGCATGTAGTGCAGTCCATTAGGTCACACATTTGAGTCAGAGCTGTCATCTGAAATACAGATACATGAATGGCACAGTACACACACTCGCACAAGACAACAGCGCCTGCCCGCCCATGCACACCCTGGCACACCCAGGCAGAGGCATCACAAAGGTACCCGCCGCCCACGGAGCATGCCCGTCAATGGACACCGAGGCCTCACTGCTCACCTTCCGCAACCGGCGTGTAGACTGGATGTCCCACCACGTGCTGCTGCAAGCCACAAGCCTGGGCCCGTGGACATGGCACCCTCCACACCATGCAGCCACACTCCGCAGGCCACCAGGTCTCATGTGTGTTTCTGGGTCTGGAATACTCCATGACTGTGGACATACCAGTACACCCGGCAACATCGCAGGCTGCACACCCGCTCCGTTTTGATTTGTTTAGCATTACGTACATCAATTGTGTCTTTTGCACACCTTATCAGCCCAATGGGTGCCACTAAGTCTGTGACCCGGAAGCGAGGCCACGTGGCGGTAGGCCCGCACTGCCCACTGGCTCTGGCCTACACTGCGGTCCAGCAGGTCACATGAAACCTGAGTTGCCCGGACCGCCGGGATGGGGCCTCATTGCAGGGTGCCCACCTGCTCAGCAGCTTAAGGTGCCACTGACTCAGTGCACCCCAAGTCACCGTCCCGTGGCGGGGTGCCTGTGCCTGCCGTAATGTGCCCGGTGCGACTAAACCTGTACAACCCCAGTCAGCGCCATGTGGTGGTCGGCTCGTGCCGTACGCAGGCCTGGGTTGCCACTAACCCTGTGTGCAAAAAAACTCATGTGCCCTTCATGATTGGGAACCGTGGCATCCGTCATCCAGTCACCACGGGCAGAGGAGAATGTGATGTTGTCGGCCCCTTATTTTGGCGGAGTCATATGGCCTGTGATGCCTGTGCTGGATGGGATTGGTGTGCATGCAAACCTACCCTCAGGGAGTGGCTGAGACATGCTGACAACTAGACCAGTGACCTGCACACCACAAGCGAGTTCGCCTGCGACCAGGAGCAATGAGGGCCCTCCCTCGGAGCGTAAGAGGAGTGGTCTGGCCTGCCGTATGCTGACCAGCGCAGGAATTGCCAAAATGACACGTGGGCTCTGGGCGTGGTTCAGTCTATGTCCAGACAAGGAAGTGAGTGATGCGTGTGTCTCAGTTGTAGTGTCCACGGGACCCGGTACACAAAATGCAATGCAGCACCCTCTGACTGGCATCCTATAGTATGACCATCATTGAAGCAAGGGAAATCACTAACCCTACATTCATCCACACATGCATACATGACTGATGTTGGACATGACACAGCACTGCGTCAATGGATGTTTATTGCACATCCAGTGCAGTTATGCAGCCGAAGCGGTTCAGGGCAATGTCCAGCACACTACACACTATGGGCCCGTGGAGGGCCAGCCAGAGTCCATCCGGGGATGACAAGTCCTACTGAAGGGAAGGGTACAGTCTGCAGCCTGGTCGCCGTGTCATTGGTCACCAATCTGGAAGTGGCAGTACATGTCGCTGTCCAAGGTGAGTGCAGCGGAGTGTATCGTGGGTCAGTGGAAGGTCATGAGGCCATGTGTGGGACCAGGCAGACACAGGCCAGGTGGCGGTAATGAATGCTAGTGCCTGGTCCTTCTGACCACAGTACCATCCACGTCCTCGTCCCCGTGTGTGTGCCCTGCCCCACCTGTGGGTGTTGCAGAGCTGCCTGCCACACTGTGTGCCACTGACACGTTAGGGGCCTGAGTGGATCCAGCTGCTGCACTGTGAGGCACTGACACACCAGGGGGCGGGGATGTGGATGGTGTGGGGGTAGCAGCATTCATCGGCGCCACGCCTTGTGGCTGCAATGCCATGGTGGAGGTCTGTAGGGCATGATAGATCCCAGCTACATTTCGATGATGTGCAGCGGTGGCTGCCATCCTTTCCACCTCCATCCGCACCATGTCCTTCATGAGCCTCCGCATGTGTGCCAGCTCACAGCTGGTGTCGCTGGAGCCACTCTGAGCGGACAGCGGTTCTACTCTCCGGGTCATGACTCCAGCGATGTCAGTCAGGGCTCGTTGGAGACCATGGGGCGAACATAGACACCCAAGGATGGCGTCCAGTTTGGCAGTCATGATGCCGAAGCCCACCCGCACCTGCTCAGCCGTCTCCATCTGGCACTCCAGCACACAGCATTGGAAGGCCATGTGTTGTTCCTGGAGGTCTTGGGAGGGTGCCGGGGCTGTGGGTGCCTCCTGCTGGGTGGTTTGGGTGGTGGGTGGGGTCTCATAGATGTAGCTGGGCTGCCCTTAGCCTGGAGATGACAGCGGATGAGGTCAGTGATGTCTTGGATGGTTTGGGTGTCGATGCTGGCGTTGTCCTCCCCGTCATCCATGAAGAGTGGCTGGGACTGCTCTGCAGGAGGTGTTGACGGTGCCCCTGCGATGTGAAGGGGAGATGGTGTATTACAATGTGTCCACATGTGTGTAGACGCATGGTACAGGTTGACATTTAGACAGCATGGCATTGTACATTGTGACAGTCTTTAGATCTGGGCGATGACCCAGAGTAATTGTGGGTGTGCACTGTGCTCTACTTGATTTTGCATGTGTGCCATTGTGGCCATCTTCACTGTCCCCCCAGTACCTGGTGGTCACTCACCCTGTTGCGGTTGTGTTGTGTCCTGTCAAGCAGTGTCCGGTCCCCCGACTCCGGCCACAGTCTCCACGCTGATGACTTTGACACCAGCTCCTCCATGTCATTCAGCTCCAGCTGTGGCCCACCTGGAGTCTGCATTGCTGCCTTCTGGTTGGTGGAGAGTTTCTCCTTGGTCTTCCGCTTGATGTCATTCCATCGCCTCTTGACCTCAAACATTGTCCACTTGTGCTCTCCGACGGTATTCACCCTGTCGATGATGTCCCGCCATATTGCAGTTTTGTGCCCAGTGACACGTTGGAGGTAACAAAGAGTTGTTGATGGTGTTCCATCACCTCCGTGACTATGATCCTGTTCGCCTGTGGACTGAACTTTGTCTTCCTTGTCTTCTTGTCCTTGCCCTTCCCTGTCTCCGTGGTCCCAGGCTGGTCATCCGGGGTGCTTGTGGAGTTGCCCTTGTCATCTGCGCCTGCTCCGGCTGCCTCCATGGTGCTTGGGTGTAGGTCAGTTTGTGCGTGGGTGATTTTTCAGTTTTTATGGAGATTTTTCCCACCTGCCATGTGTGTGTTGCAGGCCTGGCGCTGCTTATCGCTGATTTCCTTATCGGGCTTTGGCTCATCGCAGGTTTTTTGGTGTTGTGGTTTAGGTTTTTATCGCCATCGAGGTGGTTTTATCGCAGACATTGTCCGTGGTTTCGACAGACTATTGCATGCTACCGCCTTGTGAATCCACCGTTGTCACAGGGTTATTTTCCCGCGATGGGCTGTGATATTGAAAGTTGCGTTACGCTACTCTTGCGGTGGTTATCACACATTCTTGTGAATATACCCCATAGTTTTTTTTGTTCAGCTCTGCATGTTCCTGAAAGCTAGCAAGATCGTGACTTTAGCACAGCAAACTATTACTGCTACCATGTTTAGGAGAACAAAAAACAGACATTTGTTTTCTGGAGCACCTTTTTCCTATTTTCCGTCAAAACGTCAAATGTAGCTATATTTTGCTTATTTTCTCAGTTCCTCTAAGGAAATCCACAGACCTTGGTTACCTTTAGAATCCCCATTATATTGGAAAAAAGGACTCAAATGCGGGAAAACTTTTATGGAGCTCCAAGCTCGAACTACCCCAAATAGCCCAAAAAAAACTTAGCACTGGGGGCAGGGCCCGCAGTTAAGGCATTAATAGACAATTTCGACACTTATTTTTCTCTTTCTTTGTCAATTTGTATAGTACATATGTGTGTGTTCTTTTTGTGTGTTTCCCCTTAAAAAATACAACTTTTTAAATCTCATGTGTTTCATCTGCTGCTAGCAAAGGCAGTTATTCTCACTGAAACGTTTCCCAAAGATATATTTGTTTTCATATTTCTTTCTCTTGATATTTTGTGATAAAAACAAGAATCAACTACATATACGTGAAGGTGGATAGTTCTCAAAATCTCTGCACTCGCCCTGTCCTCACACGAGCATAAAAGCAGCAAAATACAATTATTTACCCGAGATAACCACACTAGACTTATGTTTGAAGAGTGAAAAGCAACGTATTCTTTAAAGCAAATCACCTGCAAGCAAACGAGTACAAAATGTCCAGAGATGTGCAAAGAGCGGCTATCTTCCTAGAGACCTCTCACTCTTCTCAAACAACAACAAAACAACCCGCAAGCAGCCTTAGGGCAGATTGATCAATAACGTGAATAACATAAATAAATTAGGCCTCTCCTGAATCCACAGAACCGCTGCACCTTCTGCCTTTGCAGCAACACGAGCCATTCTGCATCTGATACCCCCGTGGGCCCTGTAGGTATAGGCCCATTCGCTGTTCCTTCATTCCGAAGCTCTTTGATAACACTGCAGTGCTCAAAAACAATGCAGCGGGGTGTGCTCACGTCCAATGTGCCGTCAGCCTAACCATGTTTTATGTATGCCCCGGTCTACGCGAGGATAAACAAATGAACAGGGCTGAACTCTTCGCCAGCTTTTAAACCTGTCTTGGACTATATGTGATGATATAATAAGGACAACAACCACCTCTTGGTGTCCTTCCACTCCTCGAGTGCTGCTAGAGAAGCATGCTCCCGCTGAGGCCACATGGAGGCCAGCATGATGTTCCTAATGAAGGATTGCACTCTCATACAGCCTTCTTAAAGAGATAGCATCTCAGGGCAGTATGACTGCTCAGCACATGGACATGAATACATACAAATAGAAAAAAAAACAAATGCAATAAAGAAAGCCATGATAAATAGCATTAATGGAGAGGGGGATTGCACCTTTGTGACGCAGTGGCGGCGTAAACAATGTGCGCAATTTACAATGTGACGTCACATTGTAAAGTCCTGCGTCACATTCTACCTGTGTCAGGTATAATGTATGCCGGGTAGGAGTTCCCACGCAGGAAAGCCTTGTAGATGTGATGCAGTGAAATCTACAAGATTTCACTGCGCCACTTCTTGGATGCCACTGTATCAAATCCTTATGCTTGCTTGAAGCAGGTGACGGAGTGACGCTGTAAAATGATTATAGACCTGCCCATGCATTGCTGGAGTTGCATTGTGCTTGCGGCATGACTCCAGCAATGTGTGACTTTTGGGCCAACAGATGCATCAAAATTTGTGACGCATCTGACGGTTCTTGCGCCATGTTGCGCCGTATTGTAAATACGGCGCATCCATGGTGGCGCAAGGGTATCGCAGGCTGGCGGAGGGAAACTGGCGCATCTCTACAGATGCGTCAGTTTCTTGTAAATCTGCCCCTATGCATTTTTCCAAAAGTAAAAAAAATAAGACAAATTCTAGGAATGTCAAAAGTATCTCTGACTACGCTCATGAACAACCCCTTTAATTAATAAAATAAACCCACTTCGCCAATAAGGTATTGTTGATATTAATGGACATATCAGCAGAATTAAGGACTATTAATGAGCATGACCCTATCAGAAGTGTGGCGTTTTGAGGGAAGGTGTCTAGCCCAAAGTGCATTAATAAGACTGTCAAGCATCTGTGTATGTTACTGACATGCCCATCAGTTTGTCACTGCTCCACACAAGAGTCTTCACAACCCTTGGGAACACCTGCCATGAAAGTAAACACACTTCTCATAATTTAGGACTTTGTGGTTGTGATGCTGGATCACAGTTGCATTTCATCCACTTCCATGTTATCGCTATTGCTGCACTGGCGTAACGAAACTTGAGGGGATTCCCTGCAAGGCACATGGAGGGGCCCCCTCCAGACTCAATTAGGAGATTTATGGCCAGAGTAGTGTGCTGAGGGGGCCTCAAAGAGATTCCGAGCCTTATAACTGCGGGACCCCTCTGGAGAACGTCGACAGGCCATAAGGGGAAAGATTCCCCAGAATAGGCGGTGAGCTGTATCCAGGTGGGCCCGAGTGCATAACAAGACTTCCAGCCGCGATGTCCATGGGACTAAAGGTCTCGCTCCAAACCAAATTGGACAAATACGCAACCCAGAAATCGGCGGACACGGATGCAGCAACCACAGGAAGCACTGCAATGGGATTGGGACCAGAATTAGATGATCCTACTCTTAAAGACATTATGGATACCATTGCGGGGCTACACTGGAACATAGGATGGACTCTATAACCGTTGAGGTGACTCTCTTTAGAGCGGATTCACACAACATGAGCGAGAAAGTTAAAAATATGGAAACCATCACCAGTGATCTCACTCGCAACACCAAGCAAATGCAACAAGAAATCAAGGAACTCCAGGCCACAAGCAAAATGGCGGAAAGCAAACTAGATGACAATGAAGGGAGGTCTCGCCAGAATAATGTTCGCATCATTGGGGTCCCCGAAGGGTCGGAAGGACCTGCTGTGGACCTCTTGGTTGAAGACCTCATTATAAACCATCTGAAGCCGAAATGACTGTCAACATTTTTTACAGTGGAAAGGGCGCATAGGATCCTTGGAGGAAGACCGAAACCAGGTGCTCCCCCGAGACCGTTGCTAGCGAGATTCCTAAATTTCAGAGATCGGGCCAATATATTACAAACCACACAAACTACCCCTCCCCGGTCAAGTAGGAGAACAGCGAAATATCCTTCTGCCCAGATTATACGATCAACGTCCAGAGACAAAGGCGCTCCTTCTTGGGAACCAAGAAACAACTTAGAGATAAGGGTCTCCCATATTCGATACTGTTCCCTGCAAAGCTCTGGGTTGAGGTTGAGGGAAGGGCCTGGTTCTTCGAATCTCCTGAGTCAACAGCGGACTGGTTGGAGGGGTGGAGACCAGCGAAAGGGGGCAAGTCTAGGCGAGGGAAAGAACATCCACCAGCAAAGCATTCGACTTCCAGTGAGAATACAGCACAACTCGCCAACAACAAGAATCCTGAGGAATGAAGCAGGGACCCGGGGGCCAACTGAGAGAAGTGCCTGCCTTCGAAATGTGAAAGACTATTAACGCTAAGTGACTGTAACAATAATGATGGTAATTTTTTTACATGGATCTGTATATACTAATATCCATTAGATGGAAGAGGCGGGATTAATTGTTCCACCCCCTCATAATCTTCAATAGTTCAAGGGTAGGGCAACAGGCACTGTGCATAGTTGGGGTTATGGGCAGTTCTAAGCACAGAGTGCATACAAGCAGGGAGGGGGGTAGTTATGTAGCATTAGCATTAGTTCATAAGTTATATGACGAAACGGTGCAGGGCATCATTAGGCATGGGCAGGACACAGGGTTTGAGGTGGTTCCCCTGGGCCTTTCCCGGCCGGCATATACAGCTAGCAGTAGTTCTAACTGCCTTAACATTGAGGAAATGGTCACAACTGTAGGAAACCCAACAAACATTACTACGGGTACGGCAACAGCTAAATGGCTTAGGCTTATCTCCTGGAATATCAATTGCCTTGGGGATAAGCTAAAAAGAAGAATAGTGCTATAGTTCATTAAAAGGCATTCCACCGAGGTAGTTTTGCAACACCTAATTGGAAACACCTGCAAGGCACTAGCGACATGGGGTTATCACCTGGTGGCACACTCAGAATTCACAGCGGGTTCCAGGGGGTGGAAATCATGATGAGACAATCCTTTCCAATGGCGAAAAAACATACCTGGACTGACACACAGGGCAGATACGCAGCAGTTTCGGGGAGATGGGAAAGCGCAGCCTTAACCATTGGGTCCATGTACGTCCCTACTGATCTACATTAGTCTGCTTTCAGAGACCTGGGTAGGGTAATGTTGGCTTTTCCTGAGGGTTGGTTGTTTATAGGAGGAGATTTCAATGCTGTTGTGTCGGGACATTGTGACCGGCATCCCCCCAGAGATCTGAGGTCCCCACAACTTCACTTCTCATATTTTCTGGACACTATGGGATTGGTTTATGCATGGCACGTCCATCACTACAGTGAGATACAATTCACATTTCATTCAGGGGCCCAATATAGTCTCTCGAAAATAGATTATATCCTTGCCCCCGCGGACCAGGTCGGGTGTATTAGGGAAGTCCAGCATTTGGCCCAAGGTATCTCTGACCACTCTCCGATATGGGCCCAAGTGATGGTGGGGGAGGGACAGGGGGGAAGAATAGCACAGATAAATCTGTGGCATCTTCGAACCCCAGCAGGTAAGAGAAAATAACTCAAGAGATAGAGAATTATTTCCAAGAAAATGAGGGTACAGTGGGATCGGCTCGGACACTCTGGGAGGCCTTCAAGACTGTGGTGCGAGGACAGGCAATCTCTCAAATCACAGGGGCACATAAAGAAAGGAGTGCAGACTTAAGTAGGCTAGAATACAAACTACTGCAGTTGGAAGGGGAGGTGACAAGAACCAGGGGTGAAAATCCGAAGCTTGAACTAAACCTGAAAAGGGAGGAGTATAGACAAGTAGCTATGGACATGGCCAAAACACTAAGTAGGGACAAACTTAGCACGATATATGAGTTAGGAGATAAGGCAGGGAAATGGCTGGCATGGCTTGATAAATGGTATCATGCAAACCGATTAGTCACTGAGCTAGTAGCAGGGTCTGGAGAAATGCTGAGTGACCCACAGGAAATAACAGATGAATTTGCCAAATCTATCGGAAAGTATATTCATCCCACAGCACCTACCCGGAGGCAGACTCGAGGGCCCTATTGTCAGATATATCACTCCCAAAACTATCAACAGAGGATAGATCACTATTAGACAGGGACTTAACTAGTGAAGAAGTGGCAAAAGCCATTAGGAGCCTTCAATCGGGTATGGCGATGGGTCCAAACGGCCTGCCTATTGAACTATATAAATTATCGCCCAAAAACAAGCTCCTTATCTCAAAGATATGTATGAGGAAAGCTGTGAAGTGGGCAAATTGTCCAAGGACCAAAGAATTGCCTCCCTGGTGGTGATTCATACAGATGGCAAACCAAAAAATGTATGTTCCTCGTATCGACCCATTTCACTGCTCAACAGAGAGGTCAAAATTGTCACAAAAAAGCTGGCCACCCGCCTGATCCAGGTTATATCAAAACTGGTGCAACCCGACCAATTGGGCTTTATGCCTACTAGAAACACATCCTTAAACCCCTGACAATTGCATGGGGTAATGGGAAGATTAGACACACTGAGAGAAGATGCAGTGGTGGTATCATTGGACGCCATCATGGCATTCGATATGATCGAAAGGCCCCACCTCTTTGCAGTCCTGGGAAAAATGGGATTCGGCCCTAACTTCTCAGGTTCGACATGACTCCTATACACTTGCCCACTGGCGCAGGTAATAGTAAACAACAAAAATCTGCAGGGACGAGGCGGGGTTGTCCTCTGTCCCCGTTGCTTTTTGCATTAACATTGGAGCCCCTTACATCATGGATCCAAAAGGACCCCATAATAAGAGGCCTGAGATGGTCAGAAGATTGGGAGGACCACATTTCCCTCTATGCTGACGATATACTGTTGTATCTGGTAGCAGCCAAGATGTCATTAAATAGGGTCCTCAATATATTCACTAATTTTGGCAAATACTTGAGAAATTCAGTTAATTGGAGTACATCTGTGATTTATATATTAAATGGACAGTTTCCACCCTTGACCAAGGGATGTATAGTTACGGAAGCCATAAATGGCTTTGAGTAGCTTGGCATCTATATCACTAGGAATCCAAGGCTGTATAATACCAATAACCTCCTACCCACGTTGCAACGATTTAAAAATGATGTTGTGCATTGGAAATCTCTCCCCTTGTCACTGTTTAAAATGATGTCTCTCCCACGCTTCTTATATGTTTTACATAACTCACTCTACCCGGTCTCAGCCACCTACTTCAAGGCCATAGAGCAGGAACAGCGGGAGCTACTGTGGATGAGTAAACTGCCCGTATATCTTTCCAAAACCTGGTGAGAGGTTGGTATGATGGGGGTAAAGGGCTCCCAGATGTCAAGAAATATTACTGGGCAGCACAGATAGCAGCTATCAACCATTGCATTTATTGGCCCAGGGACGACCCGCGGTACAGAATGGACAAATGGCTTCTAACGGGAGGGAGTTATAGTGGGGCATTTTACTCCAGGCCTGCAAAACAACAATTGACAGGGCCCACATGGCACGCTGTTAAGGTCTGGCATATGGCCAATAGGAGCATGGGATGGACAAAAAAGATCACACAGGCCACCCCGCTGTGGGTTTCGGAACAACTGGGTACACTGAGAAAGACAAATGGCTTTGATAACTGGGACATAATAGGAAAAATCTTGGGTGGGGATCTATGGAAAGGAGGAAAAATAATCCCCTTCTTGCGACTGCAGCAAGAATTCACATTACAGATTTTTACAGGTATGACATGCCCTGCAAACACATTTCCCAAAGGGTGACACGCCTCCGGAGTCTCCTCCGCTGGAAGACAGAATTCTTGATGAGTATATGCCTAAAAAAGCATTATCCCTGACATACCAAAAGTTAATTAACCATACACCTGACCCCCTCATACAACTCCGTAGGAAGTGGGAAACTGAGATACTAGAACTGGAGGACAATGAATGGCAGGACGCGTGACCTCCCCCAAGGAGGTGGCGATTTCTTCCAGGCTCAAACTCGTACAGCTAAAGATATTACACAGAATATACCTTTCTGGCCCGGCCTTGGTCAAGATGGGCGATAGAGAAGACCCGAGTTGTGTGCCGCGGTGTGGTGCAGAGGGCACGTTTATACATATAATATGTGAGTGTAGCCAGATCAAAGAATACTGGCTAGGAGTCGTCCAAAGTATCATAAAGGCATTGGGATTAAGTCTGGAACTACAGGTCAAACGATGTTTACTGAATATTTGGGAACCTACGGACTTAAATGGTAAAGAAAAAACTTGCGCGACTCTGGGTCTTATGGTTGCCAAAAGAAATATCGCAAGAATGTGGGGGGCAAAGGTGACACCAACAGTAAATGCATGGAAAAAGGACATGGATTGGTGCATGTTAAGAGAAAAACTGTGTATACGGCCCGGGGATGCCTGAAGAAATGGACACAGATTTGGGGCAAATGGAATGTGTATAGAGGTACTCCGTCCTCTCTTCTCTCTTCCCCCATGCATGAAGAATGAGAGACTCCCATGTTGGTTGTAAGGTGGTCTACAAAGAACATTTTAATTTTAAGAACAATCGAATAATGCACTGTAATGTCGAAAGTCATGGAATGAGCAAATGCCATGATGTTTGGAATGCTGCTGTTTTGTCATCAATAAAAAGAGTGATACCTACGCCTCTCCAATTGAGGTGTAACGAAGAGAAATATCTTTATTTCTCCTCGTTTTTTCCTCTTTCTATGTCTGCTGAATTATGCAGCAGACTAGAAAGAGGAACAAAATCCACAGGGGATTGTTTTTGTGCAGGAAAGTGCCCCTTCCTGCACAATAACATTCCTGCATTGGCGCCAGGCAGCCAAAAGGGTGCCAGCGCAGGGGAAAAGTGCTGGAATATGCTGTATAAATATGGGACATTCCTGCCCTTTTCCTGGCAAACAAAGCAGGGCAGCAAGGTAACTTAATGTGCAACCCTGAGTGACTTGGCCATAAATATGGTCCTAAGGGTCCAATGGATGATTGAGAAACATCGATGTAAATCAGTGCTGTCATGCACCATGTGACTTAAAAGGTCGCATACACAGGAAGGTATCTGCAGGAGTAACAGGGGCATAGGAGAAGGCCTGCTCTGCCAGGTGCGGGACCACCCTTACACTATGTGGGGGAAGAATCACCGACGCATGACAATATCTGTGACCCCTAAACAACCTTGAATAAAGACAGGTAAGCAATCAGTGATCTACAGACTACCAGTGAATTATCTCGAACCCTGGAAACTGTGTCCTTAGAGAGAAGACATCTGTGAATTGTCTCCTTAACCTTTGAGGTAAAAAAACGCGTTGGCCCATACCTCTTGATGTTCACCTTCGAAATGACTGGACGAATGATTTAAGACAAGAAGTACTGTTGAAGGACTCAATCAACATTTCTTGATAATCTGCCCTAAAAAAGGACTATATTGGTTGCTTTTCTGAACCAAATATGAGATGAAACTCTAGGAGAACTGGGCATGGTTTACTTAGGACATTATCAGGCAACCACAAATGTATTGCCATTAGATGTTACTAAGTTTTCATAGAGTTTGCACACTGAAAGGATTTTTATGTATGCCACTTTTTCTATTTGTTTAATCATATTTTATACGTGTCTTTGTTTACCATGTACATGGATGAGCTGAGACAACAATAAATGTATTGGTAAGTAGCTGTGTGCAGCACATAGAATAAAGTCCGTGTGTTGAGAAGTGGAATACTGGCATTTGATCAATGGGCTGTAGCTCAGTGACTGGCTCGATTTGAGTATTTTTTTCTTTTCCTTTCTTCCTTTTTTCGTCTTCTCATTCTTTGAAAATTTGTTTCTTATTACCTTTAGTTGTCATTCATAGTTCTCTTTATGGTTAATCATTGATTAGCCTCTGCAAATGTTTTTGTTCCTACTAATATTTTTTGCTTTCTAATCCTTATCTATGTACATCGTTGATACTCAAATAAAATAAATGATCAGAGTCAGATCAACGCAAAATAAATGTAACTTTCCACCACACATCACACTGACACGTAAAAGCAAAATCACATGTTCTGGCACGCTCCTAGTAATGTAAGTTCTCTGAGCATAACCTTGTAGAAGGAACAATAAAAAATGAAACCTACTCCATATAATCATCATCCTTATTATTATGGTCATTCTTTCACAGAACTAAAGTTTTAATCCTGGAAATCAACCCATTCTCCTGCACCTATATGTAATTGCACACACAAGCATGCATCCATCTATTAATTCATTATCACATGTATTGTTCCATCGAGCTATTGTTCCACACCAAACAACACATCAGCCCATTTATCCAGATACATTTAACCTCCCACACACATACGCATGTATCCATATTGACTCAGTTATTTCCAAATTCATCATCTGACAGTTAAACCATCCATTAATCCACCAATTGCCTCTATTTACCCATTCATCAATCCATCCATCCACCCAAATCCGTCCCATCATCCATCTGTGCATGGGTTCATGGTGACAGCTGTATATGGCGTGCTCTGACAACCACAAAAGGAGTCCACCTGCCTGATGTCAGCAGATGAATGTGAGTTCATGTATCTATTTGTACTTACAGTGGGGCATATTATCAAGACAGGCGATAAATTTATCGCCGCTGTAGCGGCAGAAAACTGCTGCTAAAGTGGCGATAATTGGCTTGATAATATGCTCTATGGAATTCCAATTGAAGCCCATGTTAGATGTGAAGGACATCTAACATGGGCTTCAATTGGAATTCCATAGAGCATATTATCAAGCCCATTATCGCCGCTTTAGCAGCAGTTTTCTGCCGCTACAGCGGCGATAATTTTATCGCCTGTCTTGATAATATGCCCCATAGTGAGCAGCGGGGTCTGTTCAGGTAAAAGCAGTGAGGCTGGGGCGGGCGGGTGGGCGAAGGGGAAGTCGACAGACAATTGCCTGGGTTTCTGCACTCCATCAGTTTTTCTGGTAGCAAGTTGATGGTTATATTGTTTTGGTTTGGTGAATATTGCTTGTAAATAGCTTATTGATTAGTGATTGGAGAAAAGTATTGGTTTATGTATTAACACTCTATGTTGAGTCGCGTCGAGTTCTATGTTGTTTGACGGCTTCTAGGATGTAGGAAGTCGGTAACGGTTCTGTAGTAGAGCAGAGGTAAGCGCTGCTCTCGGGAAAGACGGAATTGTTGTTGCCCTGTAGGTACAAGGGGAAAACGTGTGACAATTGGAGTCACACGGCGCATTGTCTGGGTTCGATTCAGTAACATCGTCATGTTTTGCCATTAGGAAAAATTAATGTATGAGAGAAGTGTATGGTAGCGAAGGTCACCTGTGAAATTTTGGTCTTAGGTACCTGGAGTCCAAAAGGAGCTTTGATTACGCTTATCACTGGCAAGGTAATAGGTCTTCCCTAAGCTTGCTAGAAGGATAAAGTAGAGGGAAGTGCTACTTTGTTAACGAGTGTCATAATTCTGTAGTAGGACAGATTGTTCGCTGTTCTCGGGAAAGGCAGAATTCTGTGTGAATGTACTACAGTGCGTGAATGAAAAGGCATTCAGGTTAATTGTGAAACTGGTTTTATTTCTCATGAGCATTGAGTCTCCAACTAGGTGTCTTAATTCTGAAGAAACGGTTAGCTGATGCTTGCTAGAAGGGTGAAGTAGAGGGATGTGCTACTTTATCAATGGAAGTAACGATTCCGTAGTAGGGCAGAGGTAAGCGCTGCTCTCGGGAAAGACGGAATTCTTGTAAGAAAGGTCTTTTAACTATCCTTGGTTAGCGAAACAGATGATGGTGGCGTTTTTATGTCGTTACTAACAGATTTGTAAGTTAAAAGAGCGTAAGGAGCTTACAGAGAAAATTTTGCAAAGGAGGGGTCAGCAGAAGCAGGAGTAGCGAGAAAAGCTGACGTCAGAAAAGATCGCGCTGGGATTGGCTAGTCAGTAAGAAACATAGATGCTCCTGATTGGTGCATTAGTGTACGCCGTGCTAGGATTGGAGAATTACAGGGTGACGTCAATGCTCCGGATTGGTGCGTTAGTATGAGTCGCGCAGAGATTGGAGGACTACAGAAGTGACATAGACGCTCCGGATTGGTGCGTTAGTGTGAGTCGCGCTACGATTGGTTAAAACAACAGAATAGTCGTAGGAGAAAACTAGCGATACACAGAATAGACAAAATGATGTATTACGATCCACCAGAAAAAGAGAAAAAGTCCTGGTTTGGAAAAATTAAAAGTTTATTTAAAAAGGACAAACCGATTGTGACTAGGGAAAGACAATTGCTTTCCCCACCGAAAACGCCCGCATCCTTTACGGTTGCGAAGTACGGATATCATACTTGTATTTGGTTGGACAATTGGGCAAAGTATACAAAAGATGATGGAGTTTTGGCATTTCCAGAGCATGGTTCGTTTAATTTAGCGGTTTTGAGAAATTTGAGAGAGAGAATGATGAATCTAGAACCAACACCTAGACCAACAAAGTTTGAAGCATTGACAGAATGGGAAGACGAAATGCATGACCGAGAGAGACAGAGGATTGGTGGAAGGTATAGGTACATGTTTGGTAGATCATACGGACATGAGAATCATGATGACAGAATGAGGCGATGGCGAAGTGCAAATATGGCTGATGGTTTGTTCCCTGTGAGACATATTGAAGAAGCTAGCGGTAGAAAATGTATGGAAAAAATACATAATATAGAGTCAGGAGGGTATGTAATGAATGAATTGGAGGAGGATGTTCTTGATGACATGTTTTATAAAAATCCACCCCCATATCAACCAGAATCTGAAATGTTAACACCAAGTGCCCCAATGAGAGAAACTCTGCGAAGCATTAAAATTGAACCAGTACCCCAAGAGAAAAATAATTCCTTCAGAGAAAAAGAGAGAAAAGCGAATGGTAAAGTGAGTGGTGAAAATTCGGCAAAATTAGCAAAAACCACCTTGGAATTAACTGAAAAGATCAGGGAATTGACTAAAAACCTAGAAGCAGTGACTGTTCCCGTAACTATAGGCCCTGTGATGCCTATTTTTGACAAACAGAAGGATAGTGAACATTGTCTAATGGTCCCTTAAACAGTAATAAGCAGATTGAGAGGCCAAAGTAAAGTTCAGACGAAAACCCATGGAGACAAACAGTAAGTACAATAGAGCCAAATGTTCTTAAAAACCTGACAGTAAACCAAAATATCGTGGAAAGACATACAGTGACTATAGAATCTGTACCGGATACTCCAAAAGACTTAGAACAAGGTAATGAGGAAAAACCTGTAGGCCCTACGTCAGAAGAATTAAGTGAATGGTTGAGGAGTTTACAGAGAAAAGACAGAGAATCCGAATCAATAGATGTGGCCAAGCTAAGAATGGTTCTGGAAGTATTAATAATAGGGACTATTGCCACGGAGAAGTTAAAAACCTATCAGGATGAGAAATTACTTTTTTTGTGCAAGAGTATAACTTGGAGAGCAAAGAATCTGCACAAGAGACTAGAGGAAGTAGCAAATGAAATGGGTATAGATATTGAAAGGGTAAAGGCTTTACAAAAATCATACCAAGTAGATTTTACTGAGAAAGACATTGAAAATTTGAACACCACAGGATGGATAATTCAGATTAAGGACATAATCATTCTGTTGAGAAAATGGGGAGATGTGGATAAATGGAGGAGCAGGTGGTACAGAAAACGAGATGATGCTTCAGAGAAATCATTTGCAGCTTTCCCAATGAGAGAGAAGGAAAAGGTAGTAACAGAATGTCCTATGAGAGAAATTCCAGGTGGAGGATATGTACATGTCCCTTGGACTATGCAGGATATTTTGTCATTTACAAATGATTTCCCTCGACTACGCGAAAAGCCAGTCGAGTGGTATAGGCAAGTGGATAGGTTTGTCAAACTATCAAAAGTTTTGTGGATTGATTTAAATAGTCTATTTGACATAATAGCACCAGCAGATTTATGGACAAAGTGCAAAATTGTAATAGATTGGCCTACAAAAGAATACCCTAGAGATCCAAAGACAGGTGGCCCTGATCTCGAGGTAATGAAAAAATATGAGCAAGTAATCACCTTTTTGAAAAACAAAGTACCTCCCAAAGAAACTGATTGGGAAAAGATTGACCGAACTCATCAGGAGAGTAAGGATTCAGTACACGCGAGCTACAAAAGGTTAATACTAGCATTTAAGCAGTTTAGTGGTGAAGAAAACTTAAGTGAAAAGGATTTGAGTCATTTCGTATACAGATTTGTTTATGGTCTACGTCCAGAAATTAGTGAGATGATTAAACAACATACTGTGGATTGGCAAAATAAGAAAATAGATGAAGTATTAAGACATGCAAAGTATTTTAGTGATGAAATTGAAGCCAAGCAGCATAAACTAAAAGAAAAAGCTATGTGGGCACAAGTAAAGGTAGCAGAAAGACAGGAAGCTCAGCTGATTGAACAAGCCAATAATACAGGACCAAAACCAAAATTCAATTATGGGAAAGGAAAGGGACATTTTAACCTAGAAGACGCCAAAAAGAAATGGCCATGTCATAATTGCGGAAGAATAGGGCATTGGAAATCCGAGTGTAAATTTCCCCCAAGTACTAATAATGAAAATGCATCATAGAATCCACAGGTGCAGATTGAGGTGAGTGGTCAACCGCAGCGACAGCAGCAGGTTGTTACCCAACAGAATCAGGTGCCAAAACCGCCTTTTCCACAGAGCGTAAATTCACAGAAATACAGTAATGAGACAGGATTCTACAACGAAGAAAAGGTAACTAAGCTGCCGCGCGCTAGTGCTGTTTCGCAGTATTGGCTGCAACGCAATGAGAGTGAGTCAGAAGAAGGTTAGTGACGGTGCCGAAGGGAGGAAGAAGACTGCGTACTTGGTACAACTCTAGAAGTAAACCAGACAGGCCCATTTGTGGGCGGAAAAGTAAATGATGAAAATATTACTTTCCTAGTAGATACTGGTGCTACTCGATCAACTGTTAGGTCAGCTGATGTTAAGAATCTTCCTCTCTCGGATGAGACAATCCAAGTAGTTGGAGTATCCAACAGACAGATTAAAACGTATCTTACAGAACCAGTAAAAGTCAGTATAGGGAAATTCTCCGAAATGCACCGCTTTGTTGTGTGCGATTCAAGTCCTGTAAATTTGTTAGGTAGAGACTTGTTGTGCAAAATGAATTGCACTACATTCTGTACCCCTGATGGTATAGCATTTGAAACCTCTGATGAAGACGTACTATATAAAATGACTATGGCTAATATGGAAAATGAGATTACAGAAGCTTATGCTGTATTCAACCCTGATGTACTACCAAAAGTATTAAAACAGACAGTAAAAGCAGAAGTCTGGGATTTCACAGGAGAAGATGTAGGACTAATGAGAAATGTGGATCCAGTAAAAATAACAGTGAAAGAAGGAATAAGCTACCCAAATGTTCCCCAATATAAATTGACACCTGAAATAATTGGTTTTTCTCTGATTGCGAAACCTTTGGTACGCCTGACGAAAAGTGATGTAAGAGATCCCATTGATCTAAATAGGGAAGAACTAGCAGCTTTTAAACAATTGAAAGACACTTTGTGTGAAGCACCAGCCTTAGGCATGCCTGACTATGAAAAGGAGTTCGAGTTGTTGTACTGCAGTGAGAGGAATGGGTGTGCACTTTCTGTTTTGATACAGAAACATGGAAAATTGAGAAGACCAATTGCATATTTTTCAGCTATGTTAGACCCTGTAGCATTGCCAGGTTGTCTGAAAGCAGTGGCTGCCACATGTAAGAGTGTGGAACAGAGTGAGGGAATTGTGATGGGATATCCTGTGCGAGTGTTTGTACCTCATGATGTGGCAATCCTTTTAACAAGGAGTCGCACTCAGTTCATGACACATAGTCGGCTGACTAAGTATGAGAAAGTCATATTAGGTGCAACAAATGTAAGCCTTGCGAGATGTCTGAATGTGAATCCGTCAACGCTATTGCCTGATGTGGAGCATGTTGAAGTCAGGAACAAAGTGGATCATGATTGTCTGGATGTACTTGACTTCTGTACCAAACCACGTCCTGATATAAAAGATGTACCTTTGCCGGAAATTGATTTTGTGATGTTTGTGGACGGGTCTTGCTTGAGAACAGACGAAGGAATGCTGAGTGCTGCATATGCAGTATGCACAGTTGCAGCAGTAATGGAAGCATCTTACCTGAAGGGAGTGAAATCAGCCCAGGTGGCTGAGCTTGTTGATTTGACTAGAGCATGCAAAATAGGAAAGAATGTAAGAGTGACTGTGATAACTGATAGTCAGTACGGTTTCGGTGTTGTGCATGATATTGGCCAGATATGGCTACAACGAGGATTTCTGACTTCAAGTGGAACTCCTATAAAGAATGCTGAAGAGGTTGGAAAGTTGCTTGAGGCGATACAGCTGCCTAAGCAATTGGCTGTTGTGAAGTGTGCTGCCCATAGTCAAATGGGAGACTACATTGCTGTTGGCAATAAATATGCCTACGATATGGCTCAATATTGTGCAAAAAATCAGAATGCAGTCAACAGGGCGAAAGAAAGGGAGATGAATTCTTGCCCCCTAATGTTTACTAGCATTGTGTGTACCTGGGAGGAAGTGAGCCAATTGCAGGAAGAAGCAGGAGATGAGGAAATGAGACAGTGGGTAAAAGCAGGATGTGCACCAAGGGAAACAGATCATGTGTGGGTCTATCGGGATGGAAGACCAGTCATGCCTGATAGCATGATGTCTGCCATGGCACGGATGTATCATGGACAGGGACACATAGGGAGAGATGCAATGATTCGGTCCTTTAAGCAGACTTGGTACAATGCAAAATTTAGACTTGTAGCTGAGAGCCTTTGTCAAAGATGCCTTATATGTCAGCAGTTCAATCCTGGAAGAAAAACATTGGTAAGTCTAGGAACGATAGGTCGAGAAGGAGGACCTTTCACCAGAATGCAGATTGATTTCATTGAGATGCCTCCCTGTAACAGGCTGAGGTATGTTCTAGTAATGGTCTGCCTGTTTTCTTTAGATGGGTAGAAGCATACCCCACAAGAAGGAGCAATGGAATTACAGTAGCAAAATTGCTTTTGAGGGAATTCATCCCTAGATTTGGGCTTCCAGTAACAATTGAGTCAGATAGAGGAAAACATTTCCATAATGAGATCATGAAATTAATTTGTGAAGCATTGAATGTACAACAGAAACTACATTGTCCCTATCGCCCAGAGGCTTCTGGTGTGGTACAACAAATGAATGGCACCATTAAAAACAGAGTGTTTAGCTACAGGTTTGAAATGGCCTGATGTCTTGCCTCTGGTACTCATGACTATTAGATCTATTCCAGATAGGATTACAGGTCTGAGTCCACATGAAATTATCATGGGAAGAGCAATGTGCCATGTATTCATACCAGTCAACAAGCTGTTGCCTATAACTGATGACTTGGTGTTGGATTACTGTAAGGGGCTGGCTGACGCAGTTCATTCTGTGTTTCATCAGGTTGGAGCGGATGCCACCACCCTTGAAAAAAAGCAAGCTCATGATCTGAGCCCAGGAGACTGGGTAAGAATCAAAGTACACAGAAGGAGGAACTGTTTGGTCCCACGTTGGGGAAAACCACGATAAGTGATTTTGACTACAACAACAGCTGTGAAGTGTGCTGGGATCAAGAACTGGATCCATGCTTGTCACACATTGAGAATTCCAATTCCAGTGGATAACAAAGAACAAGAATATTATGAAGAATCAGTAAGCAGTTCTGAATCAAGAGAAAATCCTGAAAGGGGGAGACGGAGCCAAAACTAACAGTTGCCCCAGAAAATATTCCCTTGAGAAGGAGATTGGAGATTTCTGATACCAGCTCAGACTCAGAGACTGAACAGATACCGGTACCTTCTGGGAAAGAGAAAAGCACTGAAGAGACAATCAAAGAAGATGTTGATAAGGAAGTTCCTGATGAAAAGCTGAGAGAAATTCCACCTGAAATAACAAAAGTAGACGTACAGGTGTCAGATACAGAGAAAGAGGGAAAGATTCTTGCGGAAGACCCCCGAGGAGTTGTAGGGAGTTCGGATATCCAGTTAGTGAAAGGGACAATTAGTCAGCAGGAAGATATTGTGCAAGAAACACAAGGAGGGACAGAAGTAGGGAAAATAAAAGAAGTGGTGGAAAACAAGACAGCTCAAAGCAAAAAGCAAGTTGTAACAGAATCGGAAGATAGTGATGAAGAAGTACCAGAAGGTCGAGTCCTGAGAAAGAGAGCATGGAGAGCTGAAAAGAATGATAAAGGAAGTAAATTGAAGAGATCAGCAAGAGATGAAATATGGCCAAACAAAATAAAGTGGCTGAGATATCGACTGACACGAGTAAATTCACCAAGAGCTGAACAGGTGAACAAGGTATCTAGTCAAGAAAAATCGAAAGGCGAGAAAATAACTGCAGTGGAGGAAAGCAAAAGAACGAGAAAACCTAACCAGAAGTATAAGTCGCCGGAATGGTCGTATGTGGCCCTGCCTGAAATAAAAGAAGAGGCGGATAGCCAAGAAAACCCAGAGGTGAATGTACCAGAAGTGGTTGAGGGAGACGAAGAATCGGAAATCCTGAGAGTCATCTTGTCCGATATTGGAGAAGAGACGGGAGTTCAGGAAGTTCTGTATCCGGATTACGAAAGAAAAGTGAAAGATGATTAAATGCCAAACTGAACAAAGACAAAAGTGCTGCTAATGGAAAAACAATAAAATACTGGAAGAGACATAACTGATAGAACCAAGTAGGTGCTTAGAGCCTTGGGTTAGACAAACTAGTTGTGAAGTAGAAGAGGCTAAGTCAAAAGACACCGATCATTTTCACAAAAATGGCAAACACAGAAAGTAGAGAAGCTAAATGTGTATTCTTAAAGTGATGGTTTAAAATGTGTTCTTGTTGTACAGGATTCCTAATGCTTTAATGGAGTGTGTTGGCTCTGATGATCTCATTTAAGATTACCATAGACACAATAGAAGGACATAGTGAGAATAAAACAAGTGTAGAAAAGATCCAAAAGGTATATCCGACTAAAATAGATAGAAATTATCTACATAAAGATAGGTCTATAAATGAGGGACTGCTACGTTTGCATGCAGCTACCTGCATCTGTATCGAAGGGAGTGACCTACCATCACCTTCCAGTAACCTATGGAATAACATGTAGTGTAATAGCTAGTCTGTTTTACAAATTAGGGAAATTAGAATATTATTTTTCAGATGTAGATAACATATTTTCACAAGTACCTGCAATTAACAAATTGAATAAAGTAAAGCCTGCTAAAGTATTAGGTGAATGTTTCTTAGAGACTAAGGATCTAAAATTAGAATCAATATTTAGAAACAATTTGACTTGCAGTTTAAAGAAAGAAGAAAAGACATTTTTAGATATGGTTGAAGAAAGGAGATAAAAAATGCAAAGGAAAGTACATGAGGGAATAGAAGAAAAGACCGTTTGGGATGTTGAAATGGAAAACATTTGAAAGGAGAAGCTAGTCCAACTATGGCTTTAGATTGGCCCCAGAAAGGGAAGTTGTGTATTAGAAGGAATCAGACTGCATATGATAATTATTTTGTAGGTAATAGTGAGTGCCATGATACATACCGAATCATGGGTGGATGGGGATTTAAAGGAGGAAATGATCCAGTTTTTCCTGGGTTATATTTTATCTGTGGGAACAAGGCATATTATCGTTTGCCAGACCATTGGTATGGCACATGTTATGTAGGTTTGGTTTTCCCAAAGATATTCCAGATGGGAAGAGGAGAAGATGGTGTACATAAGTTAGGTAGTTATCTAGCACGTAGAAAGAGAGAATCTTGGTCAGAAATTGTGGGTGACATCTTTGGAGCAATGATATCAGCAGTGGGAATATCTCTGAATGCACACAAAATTAGAAAAGTATCAACAGTAGTGGATCGCTTGTCAACAAGCACCGCTGGAGGATTTTTATTGGTAAATACTGAAATGGTTGCCATGCATGCCATGGTAATGCAATATCGACTTGCCCTTGATATATTATTGGCAAAAGAGGGTGGAGTCTGTGGAATGCTGAAAGTTCAACATTGTTGTACTTACATTCCTGATGAAAGTAAAGATCTGAAAGTCTACATTAAAAATATAACTGATTTGCATGAGGAAATTGCACCACTGGAGGTTGAAAGTGTTTGGGAAAAATTGGAAAAAAAAATTATTTTATTAAAGATTTCTTATTAAACTTAGGTGGTACCTTTATAGGTAGGATCTTATTTCCATTAACGTGTGTTATGTTTATAGTATTAATATTAAGACTAGGGTGTTTATGTCATAAGAGAAAGAAAATACAGAAAAAGTTAAAAAGAGAAAATTTGAAAAGAAGACAGAATAAGAGACAAGAGAGGGAGTTTGAAGAAATAGAATTAGAAGAAATGAAGTAAAGCATGTATAGAACAGCCAGAAAAGAATAAATTGGGGAAACAGAGATGTAGATTAAAACCCAAGAATTCATTTCGCTTTCATGACAAATAGATACAAAATTTTAATGGTGTGGTGATAAAATCACCAAAGGGGGGATTGATGGAGCGGGTAGTACAAAATTTTGTATACCCCCCAATTCTGCATGAATATACTAATTATATAAACTATTAATTATAATATTATTAATTGAGTTTGCATTACATTATTAATATAAAAACTACACGTGGGAATTGCATTTTGCATGGCTAAATAACCTTTTATGACTAAAAATCCGTACGCATACTAACAGTAGTATATGTAATAAATAGAATATTGCATGATATATGTTGCTTTTGTATCGTTTTGTAATGTTGCCCAAGAAGAGGACCTAAAGGGTGAATATATTTGATTTAAATGTCGCTATACGCTAGATAAATACATACAAATAGAGGGATTAGTAAAGGGTTAACATTAGATTCATTATTTCCATGCATTAATTACTCTTTTGTGCTTGTTTTGCTTAAGTTGGCATTTGGGCCTAAATCCAAGATGGCCGCCGACGCGACATGATGAAGTGGCCACTGTCCCACGAGGCGCGGAGCGAAATGCGCAGAAGCGACAAAAGCTTCCTACGGCCTCATCATGACCTGTGTCCCAGTGTACAAGAACAAGGACACGGTGGGAGGACGGCCAAGTCAAAAGACAATAGACTATCACAGTAAACCAGAACATACTGACTTTACTTGAAATTGTGACATCACCCCTTGACCTGTAGCAAAATCCCAAAAAGACTTCATCGGACGATCTCAACCAACCAATCACGACCGTGCTAAAATAACAAAATTGTATCTTCTTCCTTTGATTTTATTATAAAAACACATGTAGAATAGAGAGGCAATGAGGGTTCTGATGGTTCATTCTCACTCGTTACGACGACGGCGACGACACTACGCGGATGCTGCTTATCGATGAGACTTAGGGCGACTGATACGATGGTCCGGATGCTGCCCGATTACCTGATGACTACGAACTTTTACTAAAGACTACGAGTACCGGCAGATGCTTGCACGTCTCTGGTCCTTTGCCGATCTTTGGGACTGTTGCGTGTAGAGCAATGAACTTTGAACTTTGACGATTTAGATGACTTAGAGGACTCCAGATAGCCAGATTAGGTAAATATGACGTTCTGCGATTTACATGAAAATTTTATATAAATCTTCCAAATGCGAATTTAACCTTTATGAAAATTTAGATAAACAGATATTAATTAACAAGAAATGTGTTTGTGGGTTATTGAGTATGGTATGATCAAAATCTTGAAATGTGTTGTAGCTGGTTCTAAAATCACCATTAACCAATCCAACTATTTGGTCCATTGACCACGTGGGAGGAGTGCCTTGATGTTTAGGATTGAGATCTGTAGGCGTCAAGGTATCAATGTATAGATTTGTAATATAACTTTTCTTCCTATAGGTAACAAGGTATGTTCTCCTACATGTCGAGCGCTTGAACCATTCATCCCTCCCGAGCGTTCAGACCAGTGTGGAAGTGATGTGTGAATGTTGGTGTTATGGGCCCCACCAATGACTGCATGTGTGAACGCGTTAGTGTGATGCTGGGTCTGTGACGAAGGGAGGATAGAGATACAGGTCTTGCTCTTTTCTCCGTTACCTGGGTTTCTGCGCTCCATCACTGGCAAATAAGAGGCTGCAACAAAGTTATACTGCACCTGCTGCTCCTTGGGTTAGCAAAGGAAAGGACTGTTCCTGCTGCGTCCTGTTCATGGATAAGTTGTACTCCAAGCCCAACTAGAAACTGAGACTCTAGGAGTTCCTTTTAACAGGACAGGGCAACAAAAGCCTGCCTGGCAAGTTGCTAGCCAAGATCACTGGATTGTCACTCCTTGCCCCTGTAAGAGACCAGAAAAGGATGCTCAAAAGTTGCACCTGAGTCTGGTAGACATGGGAGAGTCATTGGAGTGCAGTTAGGTTGCCCAGAAGGAGAGTTATCACCGAAAGAAGAAAACCGCTCATTCCGCTGTGCCTGGCAACTGGACTTCTGCTGACCCTAAGAGGAATTTGAAGGGCGCAGACCCATGTGGCCAGAATCACCTGACCAGTACAGTGGCCCGAGGTGTAGCCCCAGGGAGATGCCCATCGACTGCACAACATCTTCAGTGTCCTCGAGCATCTGCAGCATCCTGTATCCCCTAAATCAGGACTACTCCATAGAAGGAGCCACTGACACTGGAATTGAACAGAAGTCTGATTTTCTTGGCAAGGTAACGTCTTGGACCTGGTTTGTTCCCTTGACTGGCTCCCTGCTGGAGGTACTCAGCCTAAGTAACTCTAATAAACTTCATTCCATCTTACCAAAGTTTTTCTTGGAAAAGCTTGTGTCAAATTCATTGAATTTGCCAATGCTTGCTTGTCGTTAGGTGAAAAGTGCTGCTGTACTGTTCCTTGTAAATCTTTACCTGCGGAACCTTCTGGGGGACCATTTTCATTTTGGTGTCCAGAAATCCATAAAAATATAATCTATTTTTAAATTGATGTCAAATTTCTTGCTTGTCGAATTTCATTCTTGCTGTTTGAATGCTTTGCACTTGATCCTTTGTTGAAGCCTTACTGCTCAAGCCACAGCTACCTGGGGTTGAGCAAATGTTTGACAAAAAAAAACTGACTGGTTCTTAAGGGGTTAGAAGTGTTTTAGATGGTGAGGTCTCACAAACAACACCATATAATACACTACATTTCCTCACACCCCTTTATTTTTCTGACCAACATTTTTAAGATTCTCCTTTGTTTAATTGATTAGTGCATGCGTTGCGTAAATGCATGGTCCAAAGGGAGTGCTGATAAGAATGAAAATATTCTGCTGATAGCTGTAGCGTAATCTAAAATGATGCCCCCGCCTGCAGAATATGGTGACGGTCCCCTAAGGCTGCCATAGCCGACAGATAGTCATATCACCTGGGATGAATGGGGGCCCAAAAATGGTGGCGTCCACTGCGTAACAGGGAAGCATGGGCTTGTGTTAAAACCCCTGGCTGGTAGTTTAATCTTTAATGTTGCTCTTTGTAGTATAAAAATGGAAAGTGTATGTGAGAACTACTGCACAAACCATAGAAACTTGGTTGGACCTCTTCGAATTGAGACAGTTTCACCCATTTAAGCAACTATGTGGATTCCATTTACCATTGTTTTATGTAGAAGTTAAATATAAAACTTTGTTTATTATTGTGTTCTTCTACCTGACATTTCTAGGTAGTATGTATGCATGATCGCATGCCACAACTGCTTGCAAGTCATAAAGGTCATTCCAATATAAGAGACTAAGAGAGATGTGTTCAGGACCAAGCTTAAAAAGGAAAGACCTGTGAATTAAATCTACTGTATCATCTAAGGGCCTGCATAAAAGGGCTGCTGTCTCTTGAAAGTAGTCGTTTCCCAGGTGTAATGGCAAAGTGCATTAGCTTTCAATGCATGATAATGGAGCAAAGAGGCAATGAAATTGAATCTGAGCTCAGCATTGTTAAAAAAGCGTCAGTGCAATTGGTTACTAGGTAATTAGTAAGAGGACATTTGTCTTCTGGAAAACATTATAGCTTTCAAAAGCTCACCTTTACAATGTTCTTTTCAACACAGACAAAACAAATAAATCAATGAGGCCTACTTTTAAAGGAAGGACCTTCTAATGTGTCACAGTTCTGGGAAGTAGATAAATAGGGGTTCTGGTCACTGGATGGCTTTCCTTGTGATTTAGTATTGTTATGGTGTCATGAACCAGAAAACAAAACCCTGCAGCTAGTGCACAGACCGTGAGGTAATAATACAAACACAACGTTGATGCAATCTCAATAATCAGAGGCGAGTAGTTCAACTTGAATGAGAAAAGGAACAAAGGAGCTAAATTACCATAAACCGTTCACTATAGGTGCGGAAATCATTTTTTTCAAAATGTAATTACACATCAAATATGCGAATGCAAAGTATAATGAGAGATCAAGAATAAGGGAAGAGCTCTGCACTAAATGATAGAGTCGTTTGTGGTTTATTTCGACCACTGAGTTCGAGAAAATGTATATATGTATTAATTTCTTACACAAAGGGGATTAATGAGAGGCCAAGCCAACCCTATTGGTTTATTTAATTAATAGGAATAACCATAAACTGTATTTGCAAGAATTTTTGTGTGATGCTAGATGATTGTGTGGGAAGACAGTCATTTTTTGTTGCACAGCAGTCATGATTTAGAAGTTTGTATGACAGAACTCCATATGCATTTACCCAGCATGCCTTTACAATTCAGTCACTACCCCGATTGCGATTTTGCCACGTGTTACTTTAACGACTTGCTTTAGGGGGCGCTGGAATTTGGAATAGTATAAATTACTATTCCAACTCCAGTCTACGCAAGAGTAGGGATGGTGTTGGACTTACAAACCCAACATCAGTCCCACAGCGTGCTCCCTAATGCAAGTCATTGAAACGATTTGCGTGGCAAAGTAATGCGTGATAACGTTGCAGTCGGGGTAGTGTAGGCTATAGGCTGATACAGTCACATGTAACTTTTAACGTCTTAATGTGAGTAGGATGGAACGCTTTTACTGCTGAATCGTTTTTATTGCTGTAGGTTTTTACACCTGTCCTGTTGAAATTGAATGTTTTAATACCTGCCTTGATTTTTTTGTTTTAAAGCACTTTCTCAAAACTGTATGGATTTGTATTTTGCACGTCCCGGGGCAGAATCACTTAATCCAGCTTACCTTGCTCTTGCGTGGCTCGGGAGAGGGGGGAGCCATCCCTGATTGGGTTGATTCCTGAATGACAGGAAATCACCACGAGGCACCGAAAGCAGCGCACAGTGGGGCAGCGCTCTAGCTTTTCGCGGATGGGTGTCCTCATAAACGTGGCCGTTGCGCAGATCTCATGAGGCTATAGACTGATACGGTCGCATGTAACTTTTAACGTCTTAATGCGAGTAGGCTGAAACGCTTTTACTGCTGAATCGCTTTTATTGCTGAAGGTTTTTACACCTGTCCTGTTGAAATTGAATGTTTTAATATCGGCTTTGTTTTTTTTTTTAAATAGCACTTTCTCAAAACTGTATGAATTTGTATTTTGCACGTCCCGGGGCAGAATCACTTAATCTAACTTACCTTGCTCTTGCGTGGCTCAGGAGGGGGGACGCCATTTATGATTGGGTTGATTCCTGAATGACAGGAAATCACCATGAGGCACTGGAAACAGCATCTCCCAGGTTTGCCATTTTAATAAAGGGGATGGTGTGCATGGCCCACCTTCCCAAGCTCAAAAGGCCCCAGGCAACCCCCCGTGGCAAAGTCATTACATGAGAGGAGGGGGGCATGCGGCCTTACTCCCAGAACCAAATTAGTCCCAGGTGACCCCGTCTCTGGAGTTGAAAAGGAAACAAAGGGGGGGGGGGGAGCGGTCCCCCTCATCGAGTTTAAAAAAGTCCCAGATGACTCCATCCAGTTGCATTATTTAAAATGGGTGGGTGGGTGGGCAGTGCAGCAGACCGGGTATCAAGAAAATCAAGAACAGAATATCCTGAATTTACAATTTAGCTCCCGATATTGTTCTGTTCATAACTCTTTTCTTTTAATCTTTCACAAAATTGGTGTTTTGAGCATGTGCGCGACTTATGGTGAGTGTAGTGTGCATTGGTCGTCCCGACATTGCACTCAACCTCCCATAGTGGATGGCTAAACTCCACATCCTAATATCCAGCCCCCTCTGATGGCCTTTAGCCATGCGTAATGGTATTTGGCTGCAGGCTCTGCCATACAACAAGGATCTGCGCCCAGCCTGTGGTGTGCAGCCAACCTCGGTGTGCAGTCAAGATTGCAGCAGAGCACATGTTTTATGAATGCCCCCTTCTGTCTCAGTTTTGGGAAGCCATCTGTAAGATCCTGTCGTCTTCAATAGACTCCAAAATAACTGCTCATCCCCAGTTGGTGATTTTCGGAATCTTAGAGGGGGTCTCCAGCTCGGCGAAGAAGCTAGTATTCTACGCTATACTACTGGCAAGAAGGGAGATATGCAGAAAGTGGAAGGATCCTTTACCTCCCTCTATCAATGATTGGTACGCCTCTGCCCTGCATGTTTCTAAGCTTGATTTGGCAAGAGCCGGGAACCCAGACAAAAGATCATTTTGGCACCTTCTTAAATGGGATCAGTGAGACTCTGGGGTTTTTTTTTTTTTTTTTTTTTCCCCAGGTCCAATGATTAAGCCATCTATCCCATTGCTTGGTATAAGCGGTGTTCTGATCCCTTTTCGGCATTGGGTACCACCCTGGCTGAATTTCTGAGGTTATGGTATGGCGTTCGCTGGTTTGTCAAGCTCTATTGCTGTGGGACGAGGCCCGGTTCCATGACTATCCCTCCCAGTTGGTATGAACTGTGTCAGCATATTGCTTGTAAGCCGATCGATTGCGTATAAAGAACCTTGGTGGCATATATGAGGACAAAAAAAAAAAGATTGCATCAGAGCGTGGCCACGGCCAGACCCTGCAACTGACCCACATGGGCAGCTATCCCCCACTGTACATAGCCTGTGGCTATCCACTCAACCTTTTGTGGGTAACCAAGCCCCTAGGTGGTTGATAAAGCAGGCAGCCATTTTGTGCTACAAATGTCTTTTTGCGTTGTGGATTGGGTCCCTCCCTTTTTTTAAGTGAAAATTGCCTTCCCATATTAAATGTATTTAATTTTCAGTAAAAAATTGCAATGTTGATGAAAATCACAATTTTCATCCCAGAATTTTGACTTTTTTGCTTTCACAAGATAGCAGCAGAGAAATTGAAATGTTATCGCCAATAACCTGTTTTCAAGAGGGGAGGTTGGTGAATTTTTCCACATCTCTTGGTGTCCAGTATTCACCTGGATTTAGGTACCTTTTGTTAGGCCCCCATGGCTGTGGATTTGTTTTTTTCGTCAGCACAAAAATCATCCAAATGTGTTCTGAATTGCTCAAATATGTTTTAAATCCATATAATGTAACTTAGATTGGCATGTTTGTCTTTTCCTTTTTTCGTTTACATTAAAATATCACTATATGAGAAACAGCCTTAAAAAATCAAAGAGCTTATGAAATAGTTATGCTTTCATGTCTTAATCAAGAAGCTATCTTTGATGGCCTTTAAAATTCATTTAATGAATGTTACTTATAAGTGGGTAAACTGCTCCACAGTCCACTGTTATTCTTTCTTTCATGTGTACATTTCCCTTGATTTGCTTCTCATGGTGTTTGTATTGCTGTCTTTCAGGTGTCATTATTATTTTTTACAAGTATTTTTGCAAATGTCTTGCAAAATGTAAATGTGCTTTTCATTTGTTAGGAATTACTGATTATGGCCATCAATTGACGTATGGCTCTCCAGTTCTCCTGTGAAGTAAAGTACACCATATGTAGTGTTGTTTGAGTAAGCAATGACGGAACCCTTTTGGCTTCTGATGGAGTCCGTAGAGCTGTGACGTAAGTGTTAGAGCATAGTGACATGAATGCAGGTTTGGAATGTTGAGTTTCCAGTTACATGCAGATGAATAAAGACATGTCATACCAAGCTCAGTGTGGAGAGTAGTCATTGCCGGGTACCCAGGCTGGGAAGGACACTACAATTGCCGACGAGATAGGGGATAAGTAATCTGAAGATTGATAGCGCCCTCTCAGAGAGTTTGCAGTAGTCCAGAAAACTGCGTGTGCCTCAGTCAACATTTGGAGTATGTGGAGTCAACGTGCAAGATAACAAAAGCGTCACTGAGAAGTGTACACATTGTTTGCCAAAAACCTGCAGGTACAGCCGTAAAGAGAAGTTCCGTGCTACTTCGCAACCTAAATCTATACATCATATGAAGTGATAACGTTAAAGGCGGATACAACCAGTTTTTGAAAGAGAAGCAAATAGCAACAGCAAATTGCAAGAAAACCCTGAAGTCAGAAGTGCTGCAAGGCAGAGATCGACCAGGTATCACACAATACAAAGAGGCGCCTGAAAGCTAAGCTATCCAGATACAAGAAACAGTCATCTGCTTGCCAGAACTGATTAATGAGAGTCATCATACCTAGGCATTGGGTGAAGAAGTGCCAAGGATTGTTCTGACAGAGATGTCCATTTCTAATGAGAGCACACCATTTTAAGAAGCCGGGTGGCAGATCAGAACAACTCCAGAGGGCCCCTGGCAAGTGAAGGAATCCTATGGGACCAAAAGGGAGGTTGGGCTGGCTGCCCAAGATGACCCAGAGGCCAGCACATCACAGGGCCTTAGAGATGGCATGGATGAAGTAGATCCAGAGGACAGCAGACAGGGTTTGAGAGAACTCCACTCCCAGTGTCACCCTATTCTGAAGATGGTTACAATGCCACCGCATTCCTGAAACTTCCACTAACAATGGATACCACTAAAATGAGAATATTGGCAACAGATGGACTGCTTGGATAGAGATATTTGATAATTTTATTGAGTGCTAGAAGAAACAGATAACAAAAAGATTATTGATGCTAATTTCAAGAGACACCTTTTGGCACTTGCTGGCTTTGTCAATCCTGCTTAATTATAATCGCCATTTTGATTGCACTATTTGAACTCCCCCATTCCATAGACGCAGAGGAAATACATGCAGTTTTGTCAAGGAAACAATGTCCAACATGATAGACGTGATAAACATCTAATATCCTCAGTTTCACTACAAGATATTTATATGTAAATAATCATGGGTTGCAATCAAAAATGGATACTTCATGTGGAAATTAGTGCTTCACTGATGTTCTGAGCTCCTTCATTGTTCACCTCACTCACCACTCGGCCAACTCCCTTGCAGTGCTCTGCTCCAGATTCCCTCTAGTTATTTGTTTCACGACTGGACTCTCAAGGGAGCCCTGCATTCCCGCTTAGAGAGCACATCGGCTCTCAGCATCGGATTGCTGCTCCACCCTCGTCCCTTCCTCCAAAGAACCTCGGTTCCGGGGGCACGCTGGCTGCAACATTACCAGTCCCAGCGTGGTCTGCCGACATGCACAAAATCGCAGGTGGTGCATGGTGGAATGCCACTTCCTGGCGCTCGTTACATTTGCACTGTCTCCTTTCCTCTAAAGAGTCCATGCACTCTGTAAGAAGGGGGACAACACAACTTTATTGAAGCAAATAGCAAGGAAACGTGCTTCAGCACTTGCTGCCTTTGTCAATCTTGCTTAATTATAATCACCATTTTGATTGCACTATTCTAACTCTCCCCCTCCGTAGAGACTTGCTGTTCGTCAATGAAACCATGTCCTTCATGGTAAACGTCACACAAATCAGTGATGTAATTGAGATGTCATGAGTGATGTCATGAGTGATGTCACTGACCATGTCATGAGTGATGTAAAATGTGCATGTCCATAGAGTGAATCGAGCAGTGTCCTGATAACACCCTCTGAGCAGTGTGTGTTATCCGTACACGGCTCGATTCACTCTACGCGTAGATCTACATTCAAACACTCACTTCTACTTAAGCGGTTCTGGCTGCTCAGCCATACTAACTGGATTTATCTACTACTGACCATCTAGGACACACAGGCGGTACCTCAAGGGCCTGAGGCCTCTTCTGCTACGTCGCGTATATCAAACGGACCACAATGACCACGTTATATGATGTTTACTACCCCTACAAGATACTTAACATATCAGCATTTACCCTGAAGAAGCTCTTGTTTGGGCGAAACGCGTTGGCTGTTTCCAACAAACGCATACCAGTCGCATTTGAAATAAAGATACACAAAGACCTCAATCAAAGACTACCAACTGTTTTTCCAATTATATATTGCATTGCTTTACTTGTCAGTAATTGTTATTGCCTCTCATTCACCTTCTGTACATGTTTTGATCTGTGATCAAGGGGCAGCTGATCACTTGAGGTGGGCAATTTCACTATACCACGTGACTGACCTAGGTGGTGCAGTCTCTTATAACCCGGCTGCTCTCCCATTTGCTGAACCTTACATATTTGCATAACCCTATTAATTTTGGAAAAAATATTAAACACTTAGGGGCCGATTCCAATGATGGACGGACTCAGGTCCGTCCGACATCAGTCAGGAGCCGTAACCGACTGACCTGCTGTCGTCGGTTACGGCCCTGCAAGTACGATGCGACCGAACAGGGTTCAGTCGAACTCGTATACTTCACAATGCAAGCGGAATGCATGCTTGCATAGTGAAAAGCAGGGGTGCAGTTCATCCCTGCACCCTGTGGCCAGCACCCCAAGGTGCCTGCCACCGGGTGCAGGGATCCACAGAGGGCCCAGGCCGCCATTCGGCAGCCTCGCACCCATGGAGGCCCTACTGGGGGACTACCTTTTCGTGCCGGAAAGACCGTCACGAAAAGGCAGTGAAAAACTGCCATCGTACTCCCTCGGTCGCAAAGAGGCGGCCGGGGGAGTACTGAGGGATTTCCGGACGGCGGACGGGCTCTCTGAGCCTGTCGCCCGCAATCCGGAAATCGGAGTCGGATTCCTTTCCGACCGATCCCATCGGAATGGCTCGGTCGGAAAGGAATCCTACCGACACGTTCCGATTCGGTCAGAAGGGCTCCGACCATCATTCGGAGCCCTTCCGACTGAAATCGGAATCGGCCCCTCAATATAAACATTATTAACATGATATATATATATAACCCAAGAGGTTTGAAACACATCATGGCGGCTATGCACTAACAAAGCAATAAAGAAATATGCACTGATAAAGTGGAGTTTGTGCCTTTTTCATGGAAAAACGCGGAACCGATTGAAGAAAGGTGTGAGAAAAAAAATAAATATATATATATATATATATATATATATATATATATATATTTCAGCTCCGTGTACTGCCTTCGTTTCCGCACCCACGGGTGCCTGGTCCAGCGGTGGCAAGCCGATAAAGTGGAGTTTGTGCCTTTTTCATGGAAAAACGCGGAACCGATTGAAGAAAGGAGTGAGAAAAATATATATATATATATTTACACACACATATATATATATATATATATATATATATATATATATATATATATATATATTTCAGCTCCGTGTGCTGCCTTCGTTTCTGCACTCACGAACGGGTGCCTGGTCCAGCGGTGGGAAGCCGCTCACATATCCAGCTCCTCACGAACGTAAATTAGGGCCAGCACTCTCGTTAGGTTCAATCCCTTTCAGGATTTATTGCGAATTATAAATCAACAACAAACGCGTTTCAGCGTCAGCCTTCGTCAATGTCGACGGGCACCGTTACCGTGGCAGCTTATAATACATGTTAATTTCATAGCAACAGACAGAGGACTGTTACAATATTATGAGCGCCATCTTTAAGCATGTTTTAGTCAGCATTTCGATCTATATACATTCCATAGGCAGTCTATTCAACTCTGTAGATCCTTAAGGTTACTGCACCTTATTAATCTATATGTTAAAAACATAAATTTCATTCTTGGGCAAACATTGAGTCATTCCTTCAAGCGAGTTCACTAGAGATCTGCTATTCATCATTGACAATTATCGCACATTTGATCATTCCCATAATGTTTCATTCTATGTGAGTTCAATCATTACAATATCTGACCTTCGATAGGTGATCTAACACTTGTCACTTTTCGATAAATATCGTGCGCGTTCTGTTTCTACCTGATACTTATGATCACATGATCGCAGATCTCCTGTCTATATAGCCCTGAATGGGCACAAGCTTTACGAATGCTTCTTTTGTGACATGCCACATACATCCCAGTGTTTCCCTAATAATATTCTGATTGCTTCTGATGAAGTCCCCTTGGCTGCAGAGGGTCCTTGTGGGCCAACAGCCCTCCTGTTACCTCCAGTAAGTCCCACAGAGTGGGTTTGCTGAGAAGTTTTTAGAGGCCATGCCCCCTTTCTCCAGCACTCTGCAAACCCACCTCCTGATGCTCTGCTGGTTAGGGGATGTAGTTCCCTTGGCTCTAGAAGGTCCCTGGGGGCCAACAACCCTCCTGTTACCTCCAGTAAGTCGCACACTGTGAGATTGCTGAGAGGTCTTCAGAGGACACATGCTCGTTCCCTACAACTCTGCAAATGCACCTACTGGCGATGCAATGGTTGGGGGTGAAGTCCTCTTGGATGTTGAGGGACCTTGAGGATCAAAAATCCCTCCTGTTACCTCCAGTAAGTCCATTATAGTGGGATTACTGAGAGCTGGTCTGAAGCCCCACCCCCTTTATCCACCACTCTGCAAAAGCGACTAGAAGTTAAAAAAACAGAGAAATCCCCTTAAAAAACCAAAGGTTACAGGGACGCTATAGTTAGGAAATAGATTTTTAAAAACCTTAGAAATTCAATGAAAAAAAACTATGATTACTGGGACATTATAGTTAGGAAATAGAATTTAAAAAACCTTAGCAATTCACTGAAAAAACAAAGGTTACTGGGATGTTATAGTTAGGCTCAGATTTCCCTCGTACAAAACCAGTGAAATTCAGCAGTTATAGTTACCTGAGCTAACTATAAATTACACCCTCGCAATGCACTGCTTATGACCTCACATATTACATCACTCATGACATGGAAGTTATTCAAACTCCCACCCATCTGCAAAGCATCCATGTCTTTATTTACTCCCTCTCTGAGAGTACTGCTAATTTGGGAAGTCACAAAGGAAATAGGGGTAAAATTCTGGAAGAATTGTCAGTAGACAAAGGTTTTTTTCTGAGAGGGACGAGATTAGTCCCACCTACGAGGTTGAGACAAAGAGTACTACAACTTGCTCAAGAGGATCACATGGGTATTGTGAAAACCAGAGGGAGACTTCAGAGAGACTTTTGGTGGCCATCACTTGACCATGATGTAGAGTCTATGATAAGAGACTGTGTGGAGTGTGTATCTTCCGATAAGGGTCTCAAAACCAATCACTTTCTATCAACTTGAAACCAATGGTGTCATAGAAAGTGTTATTAAGACAGTAAAAGAGAGTATATAACTAGCAAGGGTGAATGGTTTGGATGGGAAGAAAGAGTTATCTAATTGGTTGACTGGCTATCGTTTGTCCCCGCATGGCTCCATGGACAAATCTCCATTTGAATTGTTCAAGGGGAGATATCCATCTACAAGAATCTGTCCCAGTTGGATGTACTGGAATAAGGGCTGAGTTGACAATGAGCCAGGAGAATGAAGGGAGAAAGAGATTACTGCTCAAAAGAAGGAAAGAGGATGTTGACTCTAACAAGAGTGTGAGGAATGTGGAGTTCAGTGTGTGTGATTTTGTTAAAGTTAGAGTACCCATGGGGTGTTCAAATTGGTCTAAGTTTACTAGGAAGCTAAAAGTGATCAAATAATTCAGGAATGCCCTCAAGACATTTGATGGCTGCATATGGAATAAGAGCAGGGTTGCTGTCCTTAGGCAGCCACATGATCATACTGCCCCCCAAACCTCTACCCCACAACAGTTTGGGAGTGGGTTGTAGGATTCATCTTTACAAGATGCTTGCAGGAGTGTTTCAACAGTTCACAGAAAGAGTGTTAGGGAGACCAGGAAACCTGCATATCTCGAGGATTTTGTCTGTAAGGTCTTGAGTTTGAATGCACCCGGCCTTCAGGTTTTGTATGTTTTATTTTTGTTCTCAACTGTTATGATGCTAAATATTGTATATGTCATAGTATAACATCTGCTTGGTGTGTATGGTTGATTAAATGTCTGGGGGAGTGTTGGCATTTCATTCTTTAGGTACCATTATGCACTTTTTTGTATGAGAAGGAGAATTGTGGCATGGAACCTCATATGCGATGAGGTCAGTGACAGAACTCTGGTGGAGAATCCTGTCACGTGAGAGAACCTTGTGAGGTGGCAGTTAAAGAGCCATTGCCATTGGATTATGTGTAAAGGAATAAACCTGACTCTTACCTCTCTATGCATCTTGTCGTCCTTGAGTTAAACACCACAACCACACTCTCAAAAGACTGTGGGCGCCGCATTGATAACAGGGCAAGATGTGTTATACATACCTCTGTGCTATATGTTAACAGATGACCCCCATATGCTCCATCCTTTATTTTTGGAAAAATGGAGATGATGGATCTGAAAATGTTCAAGTTACTTGCTTAGCTATGAGGACATGTAGTGGTTGAAGATCTGTATGACAAGGACTATTTCGTTACAGGTAATACCATTCATTCCTATGGGGCATGCTAATAAACGATAGCTGTAATGTGTTCCAGGTCATGCTTAGAGTTGTGAGAGCTAGTTACTATATAATAAGACATTTTGTATTCTTCAGTGTGTAGCAAGGCTTTATGGATTTAGTCTTTGTCATATCCAACGCCCCTAGCAATCGAGTTCCTGTTTTCTTCTTTCACAGTTATTTTGAGTTTGTGTTTGTGCTTGCTTTTTCTTTGTTTGGAATTGCTTATTTTCTTGTATTGTTTGTTTTTGATGAGAGGATATTCATGCCTTCTAGTTTTTCCTCTCTTAGGGACCGTCTCTACATCTTGGTTCCTTTTCTTCTGATCTTTCTTTGGATACCATTGCCTAACATCTTTCTGTTAGTCACTCTGCAGGACAGTGATGAGGTTGGTGGGGAAGGTGGCCCCTTGCTCATACTCCAAGGTGAGGCAAGCGGTCGACCTGCCATTAGCATTTTTGTTATAGTTCACAATACTTTATTTGGATTTTAACAATGATTTTATACATGGATTGTGTTTGTGGTATATGCATGTGTTTATTATGACTTGCAAATTTGACATAAACTGATTATGCGCTCTAGCGGGGACATCGTCTGCAGCTCTTGTTGGTACTTATTTATAACCTTCTGCTACTTTGACATTAAAAGTATACATAGAGTTGTTATTATATTTAATATTAATAGCTGGTTTTGCGTGCTTTTTAACATACAGTTTATTTTCCTTTGTGGAGTCTCAACCTTTTCATAAATGTTGTTTTAAAGAATTTGGGGGCATATCAGCAACAACCAGCGATAATTATCGCTAAGCGCACTTAGCGCTAGGATAATTACCGCCGGCAAACGTGGATTTTTATCGTTGAGATAGCGTGCTATTAGCAACGCTTATCTCAAAAGCAATAAAAATCCTAGTGCTAACTGCCAAACGTGAGATTATCGCTTGAAACCCAGCGATAATCTCACAAAGATTGGCGTTAGCTTGATGTTAGGGCCTCACATTAGAAATGATATCCACCTTCCATAGGATATCATGGCTAAGTCAGTCCTGAAGCAGACATAAGGAAAGTAGCCATAACAGGGATTATCGCTACTTTTCTTGCCGCTATGCTTCATAGCGTGGGGCTTGATGATAGGAGGAATGTCGCATAGCAACATTTCTCCAGTCATGTCAGGTCAGGAACGCCCACTTTGCATCTCATTAGAGATGCAAAGCTGGGCGTTAGGAATCTGGGCGCTAATGCAAGGTTTCACGCGAGAGCATCACCTTGCTGATTAGGCGATAAAATTATCGCCGCTTTTCGCCCGAAAACGGACGCAAAAGCGGCGATAATTTTATATCGTTGCTGATATGCCCCTTGATCTCCCTCTGTTCTGGTCAAAATGTATGTGACATCACCTTCCACTCCACCATTAATTCAGTGAATTGACGATCTGACGACCTAAACGTCGCAATTATGCTTTTTAATACCTAACAAAGTATTCTCATCATTCACCAATGTGGCAAACAAATCTTCCACTTTGCAGTAAGAATGCAATTGTTGATTTGCATTTCTTTATAGACTTAAAATGCTTTAATGACGGAATTCTCCGACCTGTGTTACCCAGCTGCCCAAATGTCATTACCAGCCAAAGAGGTTGCATAAAAAGAAAGTTCCAAAATTGGCTTCCTAAAAAGGCAGCGACGTGCACACTGGAGCTGTATAAAGAGCGCGGCAGGTTTTGGCACCTGTGCCTCACAGCTGCCAGGTGGTCCCAAGTGTGCCCATGAATTCTGGTTAGTTTAATGAATTTACGGCAACAACTCTGCTTGAAGAAGTAAATGGAACGGAAACAATAATAGACAATAATGCCAAAGTAATATTAAAATATCATTAATTTGTCAATTTAGTGTCTAATTGACTGTTTTAGTTGAGAACGAAAGGTTTATTTTACATATTTATGTCCTGTTGATGGGCATTAACGGCTTTTATTGTGAATTATTGCTCCCACGAGTGAACAATTTTAGAATCCTTTAACAAAAAAGATTTTTAAGATGTTTAGTAACAGAATGGCATGGGAACTCTCTTCAGAACAACTAAATCACTGTTATATGGATGATTAGGAATGGCTACAGAGATAAAATAATCGGATTGCATTTAAATTTAGCATATGATTTTCTGTGTTCTGATTTCTTGTGTTGATGATTTGTAATATATATATATTACTGTGCTAAAAAACACACGCCTATGTCTGTAAACTGTTTTTATGGGTTTGTTTCAGACCCATTAAACTGTATTTGTTTTTAATAATCGAAAAACTATTAAAACATGATTTCTCAACTCGCTCAGGTGAACATATTTGCCGCAATACCCACATTTCCTGAATCTCTTGGCTTTTAGGGCTCTCACAATCACCCAAACATTTCATAAGGACATTAAGTCAAGATTACGTGTTTTTAATGCCTGCACTAGAAAGTATCCCTGAATAAAGCAAAATACTTTGGGGCATATTCTCTAGCCCCTATCACCACGGGAGCGTCACTTTTTCTGACGTTCCAGTGGCGATAGGGTCAGCACCTTATTCTCAAGGCAGCGTTAACCAACTTAATGTGGCTTTAAGCCACGTTAAGTGGCTTAACGCTGCCTTCAGAATAAGGCCCCTTTCATGCTAAACTTAGCGTGACAGGGGCGTGCAGTGGTTGTTGCGGTGGGCGTTCCACCGCAACACCCATTGTGATCGACGCTGCCACCTATTATCAGTGGCGGCGATAATAGGTAGCAGCGCCGAACTTAAGACCAGAAAAATCCTGGTCTTAAGTTGGGGAAACAAGGAGAAATGCTTAATTTCTCATCATTGTTGGTTTTTCCATGTGTACTGCCGTGTGCAGCACACATGGAAAAAGCAAAATGCCATGGTTTGTTCATGTACAGGAAGGTGTCCCTTCCTGTACATGAACAAACCTTTTCAAAAATGCCATTTTGTAACTTTCATGTGTGCTGCACGAAGCAGTGGGGCAACGCTCTTCCGCCATAGTGGATGAGCCGCCACTGGGGGTCTTCTACAGGTGCTAGGCATGGACAACTCAATCCTCCGCTATGCGTCCCACCTTCTCCTTCCCTGGACATTGACACCATGGCGCAATCCGCTGCACTCTCTACGAATCTGTGACTCAGCCAGCAGGAGCCTCAACCAGGTGGGATTTCACAAGCCTCGGTACAGCAGTCGCCGACAATTCCGCCCATGAACCTCCTGATGCAGTTGATGCAGCAGGGCCCACTTAGGCGTGAAGTTGCAGTTCTTTGGCCACACAAGTTCGGTGCAACTCAGGGCCTCACTCTCCACAGCGTCCGGTCAGAGCAACATCATCCGGCCTGTGATGCAGAGAGGCGCCGCCCACCATTGGTAATCCGCTCCATGCACCTAGGTGTAGTGGTAGATCGTAGTATGCGATGCAGACCTTCCTATGCTGGTGCGCAGGAGTGCCTCTACCATTCACAGCTCCAAGGGGCTCAAGGAGGTCTTCTCACACATTTCAGCAACGTGTCTCGGTGCGACCTGACAGACTTCACCACCAGGTACGGACGATCGCCGTGCCCCAATGTCTATAGCCACGACTCATCGACTCCACAGCTCCTCCGCATCCCACTCCAGGATCAAGACGCAGGTCCAACGAGGCATCCTGGCTCCAGGCGCAGGTCCAGCGAGGCATCCAAGCTCCAGACGCAGGTCCAGCGAGGCATGTAGGCCTATGTCTGTGAACAGTTTTTATGGGTTTGTTTCTTTGTAGGATTTGAAGACCCATTAAGCTGTATTTGTTTTTAATAATCGAAAAACTATTAAAACATGATTTCTCACACCTTGCTCAGGTGAACATATTTGCCAGAATACCCAAATTTCCTGAATCTTTTGGCCTTTTAGGGTTCTCACAATCGCCCAAACATTTCAAAAGGACATTAAGTCAAGATTACGTGTTTTTAATGCCTGCACTAGAAAGTATCCCTGAATAAAGCAAAATACTTTGGGGCATATTCTCTAGCCCCTATCACCACTGGACCGTCACTTTTTCTGACGTTCCAGTGGCGATAGGGTCAGCGCCTTATTCTCAAGGCAGCGTTAACCCACTTAGCGTGGCTTTAAGCCACGTTAAGTGGCTTAACGCTGCCTTGAAAATAAGGTCCCTTTCATGCGAAATTTAGCGTGAAAGGGGCGTGCAGTGGTTGTTGCGGTGGGCATCCCACCGCAACACCCATTTTGATCGACGCTGCCACCTATTATCAGTGGCGGCGATAATAGGTAGCAGCGCCAAACTTAAGACCAGAAAAATCCCTTCCTGTACATGAACAAACCTTTTAAAAAATGCCATTTTGTAACTTTCATGTGTGCTGCACGAAGCAGTGGGGCAACGCTCTTCCGCCATAGTGGATGAGCCGCCACTGGGGGTCTTCTACAGGTGCTAGGCATGGACGACTCGATCTTCCGCTATGCGTCCCACCTTCTCTTTCCCTGGACATTGACACCATGGCGCAATCCGCTGCACTCTCTACAAATCTGTGACTCAGCCAGCAGGAGCCTCAACCAGGTGGGATTTCACAAGCCTGGGTACAGCAGTCGCCGACAAGTCCGCTGGTTATCCTCCTGATGCAGTTGATGCAGCAGGGCCCCCTTAGGCGTGAAGTTGCAGTTCTCCGGCCACACAAGTTCGGTGCAACTCAGGGCCTCACTCTCCACAGCGTCCGGTCAGAGCAACATTATCCGGTCTGTGATGCAGAGAGGCGCCGCCCACCATTGGTAATCCGCTCCAAGCACCCCGGTGTAGTGGTAGATCGTAGTATGCGATGCAGACCTTCCTACGCTGGTGCGCAGGAGTGCCTCTACCATTCACAGCTCCAAGAGGCTCAAGGAGGTCTTCTCAAACAGGTCAGCAACGTGTCTCCGTGCGAACTGACAGACTTCACCACCAGGTACGGATGAACGCCATGCCTCAATGTCTATCGACTCCACAGCTCCTCCGCATCCCACTCCAGGATCCAGGCGCAGGTCCAACGAGGCATCCTGGCTCCAGGCGCAGGTCCAGCGAGGCATCCAAGCTCCAGACGCAGGTCCAGTGAGGCATCCAGGCTCCCGATGCAGGTCCAGCGAGACATCCAGACTCTCATCCAGGTCGTCCTGGATGCTGGGTGGCTTGACGGGGTTGTTGATGTGTGCTGCACTTGGCCCTGGCAGCTCCATTCTGCATTTCATTGCTGTTTTTTCCCTATTTTCTATTGGAGGTCGACTGATAGGCTATTTTTTCCAAAAGAGGCAAACAAAACTCACGTTAGGCTGACTAACGTGCGTTTTTTTGCCGCTAATGGGCCTTTCGTTGGTTTTCGCCCGCTAACGCCAGAATTCCTATCGCCATCACACTAATGTTAGTGGCAGTTTTCACTGCTAATCCCTGAAGCTATAGTTATGTAGCGACGTCTGTCACTAACAATGCGATAGTTTTCAGTGGTAAGAAATCTGCCGCAAACTAGCGTTAGCGGTAGTTTTTGCAAGTCCTTGTACATATCCCCCAGAAAGTGCTGTCTCAGAAATAGGGTGTTTCAAGAGATCCCTGTCCTGTGTCAGGTGCTTTAAAATACCACCAGAGCTCTCCCTAGTACGCCATAAAACATATGAATACAAATATTCAAAGCACCTAATTCAATTTGAATAAACCCTAGTACAATAAATTTCATCTCTTGGATGATTGTTTTGTACACTTTGTCAAAGTCTCAAATATTGCTTTTTATATGGTTAAGATATATTTCAAGACATTAAATTTGGTGCATGAATACATTTGAAGGTTATATATAAGAATTATTTGAAGTGTCCTACTTAGGTGCCTGCAACACTTGCATTCATAAGACATCAGAAGTCATCTCATACCACCTTAATTAGCAATAGCTATTCATTTAAAGTCCTTTCCTTTCCTTCCTTTCTCTTATGAATCAATGGAAAGCATAATTAAAACAGTGTCACCTGTTGAAGCACAATCTCCTAGACATTTACCAATATTAGCCAAGGAGGAAGACAATCTCAGGTGGTTATTGATCAGGGTAGTCACCAGTCCATCTTGGACAATAACTACCTAAGATTGCTTTGCCCATTGGATAATATTTTTATTGTAAAGCAGACCCTTGACATGTTGTGGAAAACTCACAAAATTGTTTGTAAGTTTGACTGTTCTTTCATGACAGTATGTAGGTGGGAAGGTACAGGAAGCATGCCTGTTGGATTATTTTAAAATAATAAAATTGAGCCATTTTTGTCACATTGAAATGCAGTAGAGTGAATGCCTTGGTTTGATGGTCACTTTACAGAGAATATAGAAAAGGAGATAACAGATCTCTGTAGCAATGCAAACCATTTATTGGTGGTGCCATACTATGCTCATTTTTTGCTTGGAGTTAATGAACCATCGTTAAGGGAAAATCATTTTAATTAAATGTTTTCGGATAGAAATTATGATAAAGGCTCTAAAAACTAAAATGAGGAAAAGTGGTCTATAAATTCTACAATGTATGTATTCTTCATCTTGGTGGGAAAGAAAGTGGGACATGCCAAGTAAAACAGGTACAACAGCTTGGCAGTTGACATCTCAGTGATCTATTGCAGCTTTACCAAAGAGATTTACTCACCAGCTAGAGTTCTATAATCATGACAGATGTGAGGAACACCTGAATACCTTGTTGCTGGAGGAAGAACAGTACAACTAAAAGCATTTCCTATAACAGAGACTTCAGTAAATGTGCAAAATAAGAGAGATCATTTTGTCCTGGAAGTTATGATTAGTGCTCCAGAAAGCTAAATGAGGGCACAGTCGCAATACATTCACAGATATCTTCCTCATCCATTTGGGAAATAAAAGTCTAGCATCCTAAATGAAACATATTTCAAGCAGAATCAGCAGTCTTCCAGTTGATTCTCCCTTGTTCTATCTAACTTCACCACAGCTTCAGAACAACTAGAGCCTCTATTACTCTTCATTCATGGCAAATGTGAGGCACACTTGAAGACCATGTTGCTTTGATTGGAGCTATTGAATTTAAAACCGTTTCTATGGAACGGTTGGATGTGAAAGGGATTTGATGGTCAACGCAGATGTGATACCAACTGTTTAAAAAAATTAGGGGGTAATGGGTTTTTAATTATTTATGGCTCAATTTAATATTAAAAGACTATTCCCATCACCACATTATTTTGGTCATAGCATGTACCCTCCTAAATATTAAATCAGTATGGCAAATACAGAAGTATTTTTTAATCTTCTATTAGTACTCATGGGAGTAGATCTTTAGATTTGCAGGCAGATCCCATATTTCAAATTAATCAATATATTCTCCCCCTAATAGGTAGTGAATCCCTTTGAATGAATTGATGTTTGGAAGTTTCATTTTTCCTTTTACGTCTCCTACTCTCTTTTATCAGTGGCTGCAAACATGTAACAGACCACACAATTTTCATAGACTGGAAACAATTTAAATATGTAATTCAAACACATAGAATGGAATGATTTCTGGAACTTGTAGCAGCAGAGATTAAAACAATTTTGATTGCTATATTTAGCCTTTTGTCAAGGCAAGTGATTCTAAAGCTGTCTTCTCAGCAGCATTTCTCAGGAGCATTCTGTGTACTAGATGAAATACTCTACTACAGTGATATTCAAAGTAGAGCCTGGGGTCCGCATACACCCCTTCCTGACCTTTATATGCAGCTCCATGGTCAACAGCAGTCTTGGGCAGCTGTTAACTCAACAAGCCACTAACATTAAAAAGATGTTAAATAAACAGCCAAACTTGTATTTGAAGCTTAATGAAAGTTAAAGAAACAAGTATATTAGAGCGTCCTGCACAGCTTACCTTTATAAACATCTTCCTTTTTAGAGCCATCTTGCAGTAAAAGTCTCATAAAGACTCTTCAAAATTCTAAAAGTGTATTTCATTAACATGCAGAACTGTTCCATCTGTGTGTACATCAGATCATATTAGTGCATTGCCGAGTAACACGATTTTGGTAATATATATTATTACACTACCCCACTCCGCGACAACAATGCGAATTGTGAACTAAGAGGTAAATCAGTTCTTATGTTCACTTTTTGGGTGGGCTGTGTTCCTAATATACATGAACAACATCATAGGTTATTAAATCAATAAACAATGGAGAAGGTTTTGTACAGCACACATGTATTTCAAAAGTTCTCTTATATATGTGATTTTGAAGAAAGAGGAGGGAAAGTGAACTAAAACAAATGCAGAGGAACCTTTTGGTCAAGTGAAGAAGCTGGGATTAATTCCAGGTTTTCTGGTTTCAAATTGTGCAGTTCAGTCTCCAGATGTATATGCTTCGCTTCCCATACACTCACCTTACCGGCCAACACCAATCCAAAAACTCCACACTGTTGGCATCAGTGCGGCCCATGGCCACATCACTGACTATACATTTTGGCACCTGAGAAAATGTTTGTGAGTATCCATGCTCTAATACTTCAGCAGAACTTTGGGATCTTTACAAACAGCTGTTAGGAAAAGAAACCATACTGATATGATGGTTGATATAGTAATGAGGATTGTTTCACCTAGTAGCTATGAATCACCAGGGTAGTGATTGACTGGCTAGGAGCTAGTCAAAATTCAGTAGTAACTGATTTACGACGTCTTACGTTCTATCATTCCTGTGGTCAACAGGCACATAATATCGCTTCATACCCTGTAATTGCTCAATAACATAATGAACAAGTGAAGAAGACGGTGTCAATGTTACTGTTGCTGCTGATCTGATTCGATTAATCATAGTGTCTGTGTGTAAAAGCTTACAGCACAATCTCTGCAGTTTTCTGCAAGTTTTGGACTCCAGACTCTGGTATGTTTAAAGGCCATAATTAGCTGTTTAGTTAAAACAATTTACAATTCCTATTATTCAAAAACAAGAGGTCAGTATAGTACAGGCAATATATCATACAGTAAATTCTTCAAATCATGTAAATGTCCTAGCCGAAACATTATGTGTAGGCTTCTGAAAATTCAGAATAGAAGGTTTGTTTGATCTAATTTCTACGCCCATTCATTATTTGATTTTTGGTGTCTTGTTTGCTCTGGCTTCTAAGTTATGATTCAAAAAATTATTAGATGCCATTGACCTCCATTTTGAGTTATAGAATTCATCATGAGCACCACAGTTTATCATCCGGTTATTGAAATCCAACCTTAATCCCAAGGAGTGAAAAGGAGATTTGATTCTGCGCATTGGTGCCCTAATACAAAATAAGAAGTTACACCTGCTTTAGGTTATGGTTATTCTGATGCACATCAACTTCTGAAAACTTCTGAAATGAATACCCAAAAAAGAGAAACAGATTGCAATATTACAAACTAAGTATTTTTGATGTGATTCTTTGGACTAATTTATAGAGTGTAGTTATAGTTTTTTTCATATTTCCTTTTAGACTTGCCCCAAAGAAGGTCTGCTTTACCAAAATGCATTAGGCTTGGGAAAAGAAATTGTGGAAAGATCTGCATAAAGCATAAAGATTTCATTTGGATATGTTATAAAATACATTTTCATTTGAAACATGACAATCATCTACAAAATCATTAAATGAAATTACACAAATATACATATTAAATTAGTGGTGTTTGAAAATATCACAGTAGCAGTTTGGTCATTCATTTCATAAGAAGGAAACCACTGGCTTTTTATACTACCAAAGGTTAACCTTTTTCATCTTCCCTCTAGAAATTCATCAGGAGAATATGTAATTATTAGATGAATAGGGAACAAGATGGGCAAAAGGTCACTATTACACTACATGTTATGCTTTTTTGAAGACTAGACAGTATTAAAATGAAAGATTTATAGAGCAGTAACACAGTTCTGTCCTGGATGTAATTTCTATTGGTTTCCTGCAATAACAAAATCTTTATATAAAACACTGAGCAATCTTGAAGGCTTGAGCAACAAGAAATGAAAGTGTTAGAGACGAAGCCTCATAATATTATCAAGTTATCTTCCATTTTGCTGGTTTTCCCTCTTGCTCATGTCTTGGTCAAAAACAAACAATCAGTGGCATAGTAATGGTGTGAAGATTATATTTGAGGTAGTCTCTACTCTCACCAGGATATAAAGGGGATATGGGCAGTCTACCCATGTGTCACAACTCCTATGATTTACAAATTGTTCTGTTCCTGTACCTTTCCTGCCCTAGTAAGGTCTTTTGTACCTGTTTCGTCTTTTTAACTCAGTTTTAAAGGGATTGGTTTCTGTGACCAATGTCACATCTGGGACAGTCATTGTAGCTTCTGAAAGTGGTTGGGCTTTCACCAGAAACTTGAAGAAAGAGGCAAACCTCTGTATCTACCCCTTGATCCCCCTTCATAGACATAAATATCTATAGGGCTGCTGCTTCAGTTAAAAGCCTGATAACGTTGGCAACGGTTGACAACGGTTTTCAATTTTGAACTTCATAGACATAATAAAATGACTGATATTCATATAGACACATTAAATCAATCAGTCAATCAATCAAGCATTTATAGAGCGCATTACTCACCCGTGAGGGTCTCAAGGCGCTAAAAAAAGGATGGGGAGTGGTGCTACTGATCGATGAGCCAGTTCTTGAGAAGTCTTCTGAAGGTCAGCAGGTCCTGGGTCTGTCGCAGGTGGGTGAGGAGGGTGTTCCATGTCTTGGCGGTGAAATAGGAGAATGAACTGCCGTCGGTGGTCATTGGTGTATGCATGGAACGGTGGCGAGGGCAAGGTCAGTGGAGCGAAGCTGGCAGTTCGGGGTGTAGATGGCGAATCGTTTGTTGAGGTATGTTGGTCCGGCGTTGTGGAGTGCTTTGTGAGCGTGGGTGAGGAGCTTAAAGGTGATCCTCTTGTTGACGGGGAGCCAGTGCAGGTCTCTCATGTGGGCGGTGATGTGGCTGTGGCGGGGGATGTTGAGGAGGAGGCGTGCAGAGGCTGTATTCGTTGAAGTATTTTCTGGAGTTTGGCTGTGGTTCCCGTGTAGAGGGTGTTTCCGTAGTCAAGCCTTGTGCTGACGAGGGCTTGGGTGACCGTCGTTCTGGTTCCGGTGGGGATCCATCTGTAGATCTGACGAAGCATGTGGAGGGTGTTGAAGCAGGAGGAGGAGACAGCGTTGACTTGCTGGGTCATAGAAAGTGTTGAGTCCAGGATGAATCACAGGTTGCGTGCGTGGTTGGTGGGTGTTGGTGCATCTCCCAGCGATGCCAGCCACCAGGAGTCGTCCCAGGCGGAGGGAGTGGAGCCGAGGCTGAGGACCTCCGTCTTGTCAGAGTTCAGCTTCAGGCAACTGTTCTTCATCCATTCTGCGACGGCCTTCATTCCTTCGTGGAGGTTGGTTTTGGTGGTGTCCAGGTCTTTGGTGAGGGAGAGGATCAGCTGGGTGTCGTCGGCGTATGAGACGATGTTGAGGTTGTGCGATCCCACTTGTATCCAAAGCAGGTCCAGGATGGCTATATGCCAGAAATTTAGAATATAGACATGTTTCCAATACTTCTGCACTATAGTTTTGATTATCTTTATACTGTTTAAATGTATTTTAAGTTGCAAAGTCTTCTGGCTTGCAAGTACAGATAGATCTTGTGTATATATTCATACATTTTCCAAAGTAAAAAAATTAAAAAGAGCATCATAAATAGTGTATCTCGATATCTGGAAACCAATCCTGCTGCTGGTCAGGGATGCAAGTGATAGAGTGCAGGCAGAGGACTGCACAGATCAGCTGTGTTCAGTGACTGTCCACCACCGAAAGCTCTGCCAGGTGGGGGACTTATAGCATTGGAGAACTAATAAAGATTTCTCGGAAGGAGTGACTCAATTTAGCAGTTAACGATCAGGCCTAAGGGAACCCCTGATTGGTAAATTGTAAATCCCTTTGATCTGAGCCCCCACATATCATATTTCCCAGATCACAGATCCCAGACGCTATTTACCTCCTGTTGATTTCTTTGTGGGTATAACATCCTGTAGTCAACAACAGCAGTCCGTGCAAGAAAAAATTCATTGGAAGCAATGTAGGGTACTTTAGGGAAATGTCAACTGCCACTAAAAGGAGCGAAGCTACCTGATGCCGTCTGGCTTTGTTGGTAAAGCAAGTTTAAGTCACCCTATTTACGTCTGCAAAGACATGGACCAGGGCCATCGGTTTACAGTTCCAGACCACTTTGTTCGTAGACAGAATAGAAATAACATTAATGCTTTTATAGGAGCATCATAGTAAGACCACTAGTCTATCTATAATATGTATGAACTGGGAGCCCTGTGTCCTGTGACTCTGTATACCATATCTATGGAAATTTTAATAGTATAGGCACTCTTAGATTTGCTTAGTCTTATCAAACAGGCTGCTGCCTAACCTCTTTACTGTTCTGCTGAACCTATACTATTATTTAATCTACAAGTTACAAGTATTATTTATTCTACAAGTTACAAAGTAACCATATAAAGGAGACTATAACTTAAATTTACAAACTGCGAAATATGAACTTTACAGCAATTACGTACCCTATGGATCCTAAACCTGTCCTTTCAGGCTTAATAATGGAGCTCTGGTCTGCGTTATTTTAATTAGTGCTGCATATTTGCTCTCTGCTGACTTGATATTGACATCCTTGCCTGAAGGCATGAAACATATTGAAAATCGTTTATGTTAAGTCTAGGATGACTCATGCTGCCATTCATTCTTCTTCAGCAAACTCATTTTGAATTCTGCAGAAATCTGAATGAATTTGGTGACCTCATCTGAGAAAGAATAGGTAATAGCTTTGCTCTAAAAATAGCACATATAACAATTAATTTATCTAAGTAGATACAATATTGCAATTATTACGTAAAATAATAAGACCATGCTTCAATTAATGAAATAGTTAAACAAGTACATCTTTACTGTATACTTGCTTTCAACCGAGTAAAGCACTCTGCTGCCTTTGACTAGGTCTGTGCTATGCAAATACCACATATATATAAACATATGTACATGAGACTTATGCAATTTAAAATATGTTACCTAGTAACAGCAACACATGTTTTGGAAACCATAATGACATCACTGTATCCTTGTTTCTACTTCCTGTTGTCTGCCTTAAGTTAAATCAGAATGTTTTTCTTTCCCATTCAAAACAGATTTTCGTTTCTGTGCAACTTTATTGTTATTTTGAAAGTACCATCTAGAGCTGTATTATGATCCCGTTTAAGCATTTGCACCGCATCTTTTAACTCAATAAAATCCTCAAGTTAGTACATGGGCTGCAGACAGCAGAGCTAGGAAAATGAAAACAAAAAACGACAGTTGCCCAGTTTTTCTGACCTCTGCTGTCTGCAGGACATGGACTTACTCAAGTTAATGTATGCACTGAAACACACAAAAAGGAAATGCACAGAGCCCATCTGCACTAGCGCAGTGCAGAAAAGGGGAAGATAATACTGCCCCTGTTACTGTGGGAAGCTTAAGTGATCTCTGCCCTGGAAAACAAAAGTCATGTAATACAGTATAAAGTGTAGAACTAGGATTTACTTTCCAGCACAGACTTGAGGGCCATGTTTACAAGCTGGCGATAACAAATTATCGCCGCTTTTGCGTCCGTTTTCGGCCGAAAAGCGGCGATAATTTTGTCGCCTAATTAGCAAGGCCACGCTAACGCGTGAATCCTTGCATTAACGTGGGGATTCCTAACGCCCAGCTTTGCATCTCTAATGAGATGCAAAGTGGGCGTTCCTGACCTAACATGACAGGAGAAATGTCGCTAAGCGACATTTCTCCTATCATCAAGCCCCACGCTATGAAGCATAGCGTCAGGAAAAGTAGCGATAACCCCTGTTATCGCTACTTGCCTTACGCCTGCTTCAGGACTGACTTAGCCATGATATCCTATGGAAGGTGGATATCATGGCTAAGTTTGTGAGTCCCTATCAGCAAGCTAACGCCACACTACATGAGATTATCGCTGAGTTTCCAGCGATAATCTCACGTTAGGCAGTTAGCGTGAGGATTTTTATCGCTGAGGAGATAAGCGTTGCTAATAGCACGCTATCTCAGCGATAAAAATCCACGTTACTCGGCGATAATTATCCTCACGCTAAGAGCGCTGAGCGATAATTATCGCCGGTTGTTGCTGATATGCCTCGAGTTGAAAATAGCCCTAAAGTAATGCACAATAATGTGTATTACTTTGCAACAAGAGGGAGTACTTTGGGTGATATATGACCTCTCCCATACAGCCACCTATAGATTTTGTCGCAAAGCCCTATCTACTGTAAAGGGTCTGCAGCTAAAATGTAGGGTAAAATTAGAGAGACATTTTCCTTTGTCCAACCTTTTCCAACTTAGAATGTGTTCTCAATGAACAGACCACATACAACTTTGAAATTTTTTTGTGACAACCATCCACATACCTTTGTTTACTGCTGTGATGCTTACGAGGTGGTCAGAAATCTTAAAGTCGGATTTAAATGGTAAACAGTCAGTAATACCCCCTGAACCCTGCCACCCCCATGCTCTAGAAGGCATAATATGTCATTAGGGAAAGGTTTAAACGATGTCCAAGCGTATCGATTTATAACGAAAGGGTATGCTTCCATTACAAAATCTATGCAAGACATCTCTCACACACACACTTACATTATGGTGCAAAGGTGTGTGCCTGGTGCAAGGCTGCCAAAAAGTGCACTAACGCAGGCTACAGAGAAACAGCATAATATATATATATATTTTAGTACATTTAATTAGAGTTTAAAAAAAAGCATTCTCATTAATGTAAAAAACATACCTAAAAATCTTTCCTAAGATGTTTCCCACTCTCCTATCTGACACAAAACCGTAGGTACTCTGGACCTCATGTAGGAGAAGTGGCGCATCGCTGCGTGAAAGCAGCAATGCGCCACTTCTGAGTGCGCCCTCCTTGCGACACCAATGATGCGTCATAGTTACAATATGACGCATCATGTCGTAAGGAAGGACAGATACATCAGTATAACTGACGTATCTGTCAGCCCAAAAAGTGGCATATTGCTGGAGTTGTGTCGGAAGTCCGACGCAACTCCAGCAATGTTCATTTCACATGGGGCAAGCCCCATGTGAAAGGGCCTGCATCACTCTTACGTCTGTCATGAGGCAGGCGTAAGGTTGTGACGCATTGGCATCCTAGAAGTAGCACAGCGAAATCTCATAGATTTTGCTGTGCCACCCCTACGACCCTTTCCTGCGGGGTAACGCCCACCCTGCATACATTATACCTGACGCAGGTATAATGTAGCGCAGGGGCTTACGAAGTGACGCATCTGCCTAGATGCGTCACTTCGTAAATATGGCGCAACATGGCGCATTATTTACGTCACCGCTGCGTCACTAAAAGTGACACAACAGCGGCGCAAAACTGGCGCAAGGGGCTCATAAATATGCCCCTCTGTTTCCTTAGAGGTTTTAGGTTAAGGATATCTGAAAGGATTGCTACGTTCACTCATTTGTCTCCACTCCCACCTTAGCCGTCCATGTTATGCAAACTTCATCACTATTAAATGTTTTCTTAATCAAAAAGTCTCAGTGCCCATAGTCTGGGAGAAAAAGTCTCAGTTCCATAGTCTAGGTGGACAAGTCACAGTTCATTTTTAATTTCCCATGTATAAAACACTAGTTGTCCATTTCTTTATCTACACCACCTATGGCATTGTGCCCCAAATATTCCAACACCACATATGCCAACCAGGACTTACAGTTTGTTTCAGTATTTAGCAATGGTCATGTGTACTATCAGCAGGTTCTGATATGTCAATCTCCATTTAGCTAGGATTTCCATACCCAGTCCAAACCTGTTACCTCTGGGTCAGCCTGTGATTTTTTTCATGGTTGTCAGGACTCCCTTGCAGAATCTTTATAATTATGGGCAGCTTCAATTCACATATAGAGGGTCCCCCACCATGCCACATCACCTCCAGCATTCATTTATAGTCTATCCTTGGGAACATCGTTGTACTTTTTCAGGTGTAAGGTACCAGCCCATCATCACCTTCAGTACAGATTCCCTATGTCGTACTGATAAATTATACATGTATATGTCCCTCCACAGTGCCACGTTAGAGAGGAGCTTAAATAGATGATATTCATCCCTTTGCTCCATGATATGTGGTGAGGAGCCACTCTCTCTGTCAGCAGTCTCAGTGCCGCTTCTTTTATTTGTGGGTGTCAGACCCAGAGGTGTATTTGCTGATAGCAGAATAGCTGCAGCTCTTGGAGGTTGTACATTTTCCTACAGTCGACAAAGGTTCTTTTCTCCATTGAGGTACATACCTAACACAATTTGACAGTCTTCCATTCTCCAGTGTGGATGTGAGTTCAATTCTTATTCAATAAGTAGAGGATGAGGCCTAATGGCTAGTGTAGTCAGCTTCGACGCTATGGAACAGGGTCAAGTCACTTAGGGGCTTATTTAGAAGCCCCTTGTGCTGCCAGTGTGTTACTTTTTCCTATTTAAAATGTGACGCTATGGCAACGCAAGGGGCTTGTAAAAACGCCCCTTAATCTCTCGGGGCTTATTTATGAGCCCCTGTGTCACTTTTGCGCCACCATTACGTCACTTTTTGTGACGCAGTGTCAAGGCTCACCTTCAGCTTCCCGCTGGTTGCCGTTGTCTTGCACAGGAACAGAAGCTGCTAGCTTCCCGACTCCCACTACTAATCACTCAGCCCCAAGAAATGTCTTTGGCTCTAACTGATCAGCAAGGGGGAAGGGGGAAATTGGATAAAATAACAAACGAGAGAAGAGACTGGTTCTGGACCTTCTGGTTTTCCTATCTGGAATTCTTCTTCAGCTATCACTCTGCTACTGAAGATTCCTGAGCTAACTAAGCACACAACATTATTATTATTCCTCCTCTACTCTATTCTGTCTCTTTTCTTCTCTTCTCTAATGGTGTTTTCTACCTACCCAGTATCCTGAACTCTGTGCCTCTCTTCTTGTTCAACTCTGCCTTTTCTTCTTTCTGGTTATTGATGTCACTAATTATCTGTAAAACATATATTCGTTTTTATTATACCTATTTATCTTGTAGTCTTAATATCTTTTAACTCTTTCTCTTTTGACCTACCATCAATCTTTCTTCTTGTGGTTTCTTTTCTTTCTTTTCTTGCTTCTAGCTATACTAATAACTGTTGTCTTCTAGATGATTCTTTTGTGCTTTAACTTCTCCAGTTGCTTCCTCTCCTATGGTTACTGCGAACTGTTATAGCTCAGGTAAGTCTTTCTCCTTACTTTCCTAGTTGACTGTTCTTATTGTCTTTTATATTTTTTCCCTTAGTAACCTCTTCAGTATATACTACAATATACTTCTTTTCTTTTCAGGACTCGGTATACAGATCTCTGCTGTCCCTGGTAAGTCTTTACTTATTGCGTCACCCAACACTACTTATCATTTAGTGTGACCTTAGATAATTTATCAGTAATTCACTTAGCTTTCTTCTGTCTTCTCTTCAGGTGCTGCAGAAGTCGTATCTTGTCTCCTGGAGCGACGAGGAAAAACTCCGAACTCTCTCTCAGTAAGTTGCCTCTACGGACTCTGCGGCTTTTTCTGTTCTCTTCGGTAAGTATCGACACAACTCTCTTGCGTCACTCTGGAAAACTTCTTAGACCAGGTATTCTCTTCAGAACTGGGAACTCTCTCGAACACGTCTTCTCTGAGGAAATGTCTTGGTGAAGTGCGCACTACCTCAGGCGCGCGCGCGTCACATCGTCTCCCTCTAGATCTGTTAGCAACTAGACCGCCGACCCCAGCGTCAGCGCGGCCATCTTAGAAATGCGGGCATGCCACAAACTCGACCATTGAAACCCATTCAAGACTGAAGCGCCCATAGAACTTAATTCCTTGCGCTTCGTTTTGGAACTCACATTAGGGATTCTGACAGTACCCCCCACCAAGGATGGTCCTTCCACTCTGGGCTTGGTTGGATTGCGCTGATAAAAAAGTTTTATTAGCCTAGGAGCATGAACATCTGAATCTGATTCCCAAGACCGCTCCTCTGGACCGTAGCCTTTCCAATCTACCAAATAGTACAGTTTACCTCTGACTAATTTTGAGTCCAGAATTTCTTTCACCTCAAACTCTACTCCTGTATCTAGCTGAATTGGTTTTGGAATTGCTTCTTTTCTCAAATCAGAAACTGCCTTCTTCAAAAGGGAAACATGAAATACTGGGTGAATTTTGAATTGGGAGGGTAAGGTCAATTTATAGGTCACTGGACCGATCTGCTCTGCAATTGGGTAAGGGCCGATAAATCGTGGCTGAAATTTTCGGTTCCCTTTTAGCCTTAAATTTTTTGTATTCAACCAGACTTTATCTCCTATTCCTAGTGGAGGGGGTTCCTTTCTTTTCTTATCTGCGTATTTCTTATACTTTTCCTTAGCCTGTACTAGATTCTTTGATGCTTCTTCATGCACTGACTTTAAATGAGCTACCAAATCCTTGGCTGCTGGGACTGTGAGCTCCACATCTTGTACTGCGGAATTTGGATGTCTACCATAGTTTAAGTAGAACGGGGAATATCCAGTGGACACATTCTTCGCGTTATTATGAGCAAATTCTGCTGTCCACAAGTAGTCCGGCCATTCTCCCTCCTGTTTCAGCAAGAACAATCGTAAATATTGCTCCAATTCCTGGTTCACCATTTCCGTTTGTCCATCCGTCTCCGGATGGAAACTGGTGGAAAAACGAGTTTCTACTCCTAACCCTTTCATAAAAGCCTTCCAGAAATGTGAAACAAATTGGGTTCCCCGGTCTGATATTACGATCTTGGGTATTCCATGTAATCTGACAATCTGTGTACTAAAGTGTCTTGCTAACTGTTTTGCTGTAGGGATTCCCTTTAAGGCCAAGAAGTGTGTCATTTTTGTGTATGCATCTACTATTACTAGTATGGTATTTGTCCCTTGACAGGATGGTAAGTCTGTAATTAAGTCTAGGGTGATTGTATGCCAAGGATGAGGAGGAATGGGAAGGGGTTGCAACAGCCCTTGTGGAGCGTGCCGTTCTGATTTTCCCTGAGCGCATATCTCACAAGTCTTTACATATTGTTCTATGTCTTTACTCATCTGTGGCCACCAATATTTTCTTTTAATTAGATCGGCTGTCTTGAACTCTCCCTTGTGGCCAGCCAACAGGTGATCATGGCATTCCTGCAAGGCTTGCTTCTGCAATGCTGTAGTCGGCAAATACAATGCACCTTCTTTAAATGGTAATTCATCGCAAACTTCTCTTCCAGGTTCTAGTTGCGCCCATCTCTGCATTTCTTCTGGGGTTAGAGGTTGGATTACCTTTTCCTTAAAGTTCAATATATCAGTGGCGCCTATAATCTTGGTATCTGGTATGATCACTTGAGCGCTTAGTGGACTTCTTTCTTCTCCAGTTCCCAACCTAGACAAAGCATCCGCCTTTCCATTCTGTGCCCCCGGCTGATAGGTTATCACAAAATCGTAATCGGCAAAGTACAGAGACCAACGGAGTTGGCGAGGTGTCAAGGTTCTGGCTGACTTCAGGAATTTTAAGTTCCGATGGTCCGTGTAGACTGTTACCACGTGGTGGGCCCCCATTAGATAATGTCTCCACTCCTTGAAGGCGTCTTTTATCGCCAGCAACTCTTTTTCCGTAATCGTATAATTGATTTCTGCTCGTGTCAACTTCCTGGACCGATAAGCCACCGGGTGTAACTGGCCCGTTTCCTTATTCCTTTGAGATAGAACTCCACCAATCGCAAGGTCCGAAGCATCTGTCTCGACATAAAAGGGCTCCATCGGATCGGCATGAAGGAGGATAGGCGCAGTGGTGAACTCTATCTTCAAATCTTTAAAGGCTTGCTCTGCTTCCTCCGACCATTCGAATCGTGTTCCCTTCTTCAGTAGTCGCGTCAAAGGTAGTATTCGTCGGGAAAATTCTCCAATAAATCTCCGATAGAAATTTGCGAACCCAATAAACGCTTGGACTTCTTTCACACAAGTGGGCGACTTCCATTCTTGTACGGCCTGAATCTTTCGTTTGTCCATATGAATGCCTGCTGGCGAGATTACAAAGCCCAAGAACTCTACCTGTGGAACTCCAAAAGCACATTTCTCCAACTTGACAAATAGTTTGTTCTCTCGCAGTTTCTGCAAAACTCCTCGAACCTGTGTTTGATGCTCCTGCGTATTCGTTGAGTAGATTAGTATATCGTCAATATACACAATTATGCATTGATCAATGAATTCACTGAGCACATCATTTATGAAGTGTTGGAACGCTGCAGGCGCATTACACAACCCATAGGGCATCACCTGGTATTCAAATAGCCCCAAGCGTGTTCTGAAGGCCGTCTTCCACTCGTCTCCCTCTCTAACTCGAATAAGGTGATAAGCTCCCCTTAAATCCAACTTCGTGAACATCTGTGCTCCTTTGATCTGGTCCAACAAGACGGAGATAAGGGGAAGAGGATACCTGTTCTTCTTTGTTATTCGATTTATGGCTCTATAATCAATGCACGTTCTCAACTCGCCCTGCTCCTTCTTAGGCACAAAAAATAGTGGCGAGGACACCGGCGATTGGGAAGGACGTATAAATCCATTGGCCAGATACTTGTCGATATACTCCCTTAGGTGATGATTCTCTTGTTCCGTCAAGGCGTACACTCGACTGCAAGGCAAATTTGCCCCTGGCTCCAAGTCTATTTTGCAGTCGTAAACACGATGAGGCGGCAGTTGCTCAGCTTCCTGTTCGTTGAAAACGTCCTCGAAATCTTGATATTCTTGTGGAATTGTTTGCGTATTTATTACGCACACAGAGACTTCCGCTGAACATAAGGCATGAGCCGGGTTCTGTTTACTCGTTGCCTCGTAGGCCCCAAAACAGTTCTCTCTACAATATGCCGAGTTCATTTCAATTGTTCTGTTGCTCCAATTGATTGAAGGATTGTGCTCTGTGAGCCAAGGAAGCCCCAATATAAGTTGAAATTGGGGGGCATCAATTAAGTTAAAGTGCATAGCTTCTCTATGCCCATCTTCTTGAATCAGCTCTATCAACTCTGTGTGACTCGTGATTGGCCCTGAGGATAGATTGGTACCATCGATTGCTCGAACTGGTTCACTTTTAGCCTTGGCAATTGCTTGCAGCCCAATCTTAGTCGCGAATTTCTGATCGCAGAAATTACCTGTGGCTCCTGAGTCCACCATCACAGTCACTCCTTTCATTATTTTTTCACGAAAACGGATTGTCAAAGATAAAATCAAATGAGGCGAAGACGACTGTAATGTATTCGCCAGCCGATGTTCCTGGGGAGTTGATTTCTGATTCGCATCCACCTGCACAACTCCTTCTACAGGTGATGCTGCGAGTTTTCCTTCGGCTTAAATGAACCCTTTGGCTTTTTTGGACAATTTCGCACAAAGTGTCCACTAGATCCACAATACATACATAAGTTGTTGGCTCGTCTTTTCTCCTTCTCCACCTTTGTGAGCGGTCCTCGAATCGTTCCTATTTGCATAGGTTCAGATCCTGAGGTTCCTTCTGTACTTCTTCCTGTTTCAGCCTTAGCTCGGTCGAATCGCGGAACCGTACTTCTGTACTCTCGTCTTCTCTCTCCTCTTCTCTCTCCCTGCCGGAAATCCAGTTCTAGCACGAGGTCTATCAGGGCGGAAATTTCAGTTTGACGATTCGGTATTTGAGCCAAGCCATCTTTTAATTCATCTCGCAGGCCTCGATAAAATATTGCTGTCCTCTTGTTCTCCGGCCAATCAGTCTCCATTACAAGTTTGTTGAATTGAGCTAGATAAGCCACTAAGTCTCTATTTCCCTGCTTCAATTCCGAGAGCTCGTTATCGACTGCTTGAGAGATCCGTCTTCGGTCAAAGATTCTCAAAAATTCTTTCTTGAACTCATCAAAATTCTGCAATAATGGATCATCTCGTGAGACTATCGGCATCGACCATGCTGCTGCATCTCCACTTAAATATGACAATATGAAGGCTACTTTCGACTGCGCATCAGGAAAGATAGAAGGGCGACACAAGAAATGAAGTGAACATTGTGTAATAAACACCTGCGCTTTTTGTGGGTCCCCACTAAATCTCTCTGGCGCTGCCAACGGTATTACTGGCGACAAGGAATGTATTACTTGCGTTGTTAGCTTATTTGTGTCTTCCATTGAAGTGGTGGGACCCTCCCTTCCAGTTGAATACGGTTGTCTTATCCTCTGTGCTAATTCTCTTTCCTAGAATTCATGACCTCCTGCCTTAGACTTTGATTCTCTTCCTTAACTCCTACCAATTCCTTTTGTATCGCCTCTAGGACTGACCCTAAAGTCTGTAAATGTATTCCCTCAACCATTTCTTTTCTGTTCGGGTGCAAGATTAATACGTGGGCACTTCACTCTGTCAAGGCTCACCTTCAGCTTCCCGCTGGTTGCCGTTGTCTTGCACAGGAACAGAAGCTGCTAGCTTCCCGACTCCCACTACTAATCACTCAGCCCCAAGAAATGTCTTTGGCTCTAACTGATCAGCAAGGGGGAAGGGGGAAATTGGATAAAATAACAAACGAGAGAAGAGACTGGTTCTGGACCTTCTGGTTTTCCTATCTGGAATTCTTCTTCAGCTATCACTCTGCTACTGAAGATTCCTGAGGTAACTAAGCACACAACATTATTATTATTCCTCCTCTACTCTATTCTGTCTCTTTTCTTCTCTTCTCTAATGGTGTTTTCTACCTACCCAGTATCCTGAACTCTGTGCCTCTCTTCTTGTTCAACTCTGCCTTTTCTTCTTTCTGGTTATTGATGTCACTAATTATCTGTAAAACATATATTCGTTTTTATTATACCTATTTATCTTGTAGTCTTAATATCTTTTAACTCTTTCTCTTTTGACCTACCATCAATCTTTCTTCTCGTGGTTTCTCTTCTTTCTTTTCTTGCTTCTAGCTATACTAATAACTGTTGTCTTCTAGATGATTCTTTTGTGCTTTAACTTCTCCAGTTGCTTCCTCTCCTATGGTTACTGCGAACTGTTATAGCTCAGGTAAGTCTTTCTCCTTACTTTCCTAGTTGACTGTTCTTATTGTCTTTTATATTTTTCCCTTAGTAACCTCTTCAGTATATACTACAATATACTTCTTTTCTTTTCAGGACTCGGTATGCAGATCTCTGCTGTCCCTGGTAAGTCTTTACTTATTGCGTCACCCAACACTACTTATCATTTAGTGTGACCTTAGATAATTTATCAGTAATTCACTTAGCTTTCTTCTGTCTTCTCTTCAGGTGCTGCAGAAGTCGTATCTTGTCTCCTGGAGCGACGAGGAAAAACTCCGAACTCTCTCTCAGTAAGTTGCCTCTACGGACTCTGCAGCTTTTTCTGTTCTCTTCGGTAAGTATCGACACAACTCTCTTGCGTCACTCTGGAAAACTTCTTAGAACAGGTATTCTCTTCAGAACTGGGAACTCTCTCGAACACGTCTTCTCTGAGGAAAAGTCTTGGTGAAGTGCGCACTACCTCAGGCGCGCGCGCGTCACATCGTCTCCCTCTAGATCTGTTAGCAACTAGACCGCCGACCCCAGCGTCAGCGCGGCCATCTTGGAAATGCGGGCATGCCACAAACTCGACCATTGAAACCCATTCAAGACTGAAGCGCCCATAGAACTTAATTCCTTGCGCTTCGTTTTGGAACTCACATTAGGGATTCTGACACGCAGTGGTGGTCTAAATAATGCGCCATGTTGTGCCATATTTACGAAGTGACGCGTATAGGTAGAGGCGTCAATTCATAAACCCCTGCACTACATTATACCTGCGTAAGGTGTAATGTGTGCCGGGTGGGCTTCCCCCACAAGAAAGTGTCATAGGAGTGGCACAGTGAAATCTATAAGATTTTACTGTGCCACTTCCAGGACGCCAATGCTTCGACATCTTACGCCTGCCTCATGGCAGGCATCAGGGTGAGGCAGGCCCTTTCACATGGGTCTTGCCGCATGTGTAAGGTACATTGCTGGAGTTGTGTCACGCTTCCGACACAACTCCAGCAATGCGCCACTTTTGCGCCCGACAGATACGTCAGTAATACTGACGTATCTGTCATTCCTTGCGACATGATACATCATACAGTAAATATGATGCATCCATCATGTCGCAAGAAGGGCGCACTGAGAAGTGTTGCATCGCTGCTTTCACGCAGCGATGCTACACTTCTCATAAAAGAGACCCTCAATGCCTAAGAAAAAATGGAATGTGTCCATCAGTAACGCAACTAGTGCTCATGTAAAACTCTCTGATACCTTTGGGTCAAGTTTGAGGTATATAGAACTCCCCACCCCTAAAAAAATCTGAGTGTAGGTGTGATGTCTGGGTCATCTAATATCGTAGTTAGGGGTGAAGGGAATGTCATAATTGCATATTTAAGAGCTATCACATCATATGCATCCAATGATGTACCAGTGATTAAGAAACACTATGCAATTTGTGGCCAGTGTTTGCGTGGCATCCATGTATCCTAACATTCGGTTTCGATGCCCGTGTCCATGTGGAACCAGTGATTACAGGACTCCCACCTAGACCACTCTCCAAATATTCTCAATTGTGTTCCTCTGCAGTACTTAAAGATGTGTGAAACCCCAGGCCTCCTTTGTGCCTCTGTAAGAGCAGCAGCAGTTTCTTTGCTACACTTGGGGCATTACACTGCCATACAAATTTAAGAAGTTATCTTTCTGATTCATCTGGTGAAGATTGTAATATGAAGGAATAGTGCCTGAAAGAAGTAGAGACTGTGGCATTAGATTCATTTTAATCTTAGCAATATGTTGGATATGTAAACAACATTGCTTTCTTCCATCCTCCCTTTGCCCTCCCCATTGAAACTTGAAAGTTTGCATTGTCAATGCTCCCTATCCGGTACCACGCAGGAAAAATCAATACATCCCTGAACATCATTCTAAACAACGTAATAAACAAAACACAAATATTTAGCGGTGAAAATAAATTCAAGTTTTCCAACCATCTTTCTTCACTTCCTGTCTGTAAGTCCGCTCTAGGCCATAGATTATGGGTTTTAATGACAATTCCCAGAAAACTTAGTTCTTCCTCCACAGACCGTGCCTGGCAGGCCTTCCCCTCCACAGCAAAAGCCAATCCACCTGGGAATGGCTAGTGATATCTGATGTTGGCATCAGACAGGGCAGTTGTTAGAGATTTCACCATTCGTTGTTTTTCAAGAGTGTGTCACCTTCATAATGAATGTAGAACATTTTCCATGCCTCTCCTAAAATTGTCTCTTTTGCCGGTAGGATGACAGTTTGACCACAGTGTCTCTTGGTCCAGCCTTTGGCACTTTCAGTCTGGTTCCCACCCTAAGAGCGTATTCAAAACCAACTGACTTTTCTTTATTTGTAGTATCTGAGTGAATAGGTCATGAACTTAGGCAGTGATATCCGATCCTTCCCAAGCGCCACAAATTGACAGAGGATTCATATTAGCCCAAATTATAGTGCAAAATGATAGATTCGCATTTCGCCTACTTGCACTTAATTCTGCCTAACTTTGTGTATACATGCAAAGCAAATTGAGCAGATCTCACAAACCCTTAAACATATCATTATAACAATTTTTTCATTAAGTATTACTTAGGTTCCTTGAAGAAACCCATTACTTCCAATGCTCTATTCACATCATGATAACCACAACAATTGCTGTAACAACCATGGTAGCTAGGTTGTTGTGGTATTGTTGAGGGTAGTTCTGGAATCCTAATTTCTCCTGCATGAAATATTGCAACAACAGGCTAGTCATTGCATCTATCAGTATCCTGATAGGATGAGCTGTCGACCATGCCTCCTCTGGTGAAGTTCTTAAGTGTGTTTCAGTTTTATGCTACTGGTACCGCCCAAGGAATAGCACCTACGTTTTGCAGTTTTTTACAACAAAAAGCTGGCACAGGGGTATTAGTGCACTTTACAACATACCAGATTAAGTCAAACATTTTTTAAGAAACAGGGAGATTAAAGGCATGATTTAGCTTTTTGACGATGGAGTAGTGTCCGTCAGGATGGAGGAAGGCATCACTTCTGCTATCTTGATGGTAGGCCGATCGCTAAATTTAATGATGGCCTCCTGCCCACAATAATCTCTCTGCATCGAAGGGCAGAGTTTCAGTGTACTAAAGTTTGATGGGCTGCTGCCATCGATTTTAATGCACATCCACCAAAATGTTTACTTGATATCAGAAACAAACTCCAAAAGTGGAAGTTTGTTTCTGAAAAACAAAAATATTGTTATCGCCCACATCCTGGGAGATTTCTCCGAGTGTGTGGGGGTAATTACTGATTTTTGTATTTTTCCCTGCCTGGTTTTTCCTGGTAGTGATGGATGGGAAAAAAGGCATTACATGATCCACCCTAAATAGGGTGGACAGTGTGATTTCCTTTCTTCTACAGCGTCTCCTCCGTTGTGTCATCTGTCAGCAGTGCCAATGGGGCCTCCATTGATAGAATATTTCAAGGTCCACCCATGTCGAAATGAGGCAGATAGATGGAGATTTTGGTGAGCAGTGTGCTCTGTCACATTTGCAATGGAGTACCTTGTTACAATCTGGCAGTCCCCCTCAGAGCCGCAGCGGTCAGTTTCTAACCCTGAGGGCAAAGACTCAGTTCAACGCACCAATATGAATTAGAAATTTTGTTGTACTGCATCCATGCACAATCCACTGAGAAATACTGTGCAGGTGGTGTCTTTTGGTCAAGATTAGTCCCAGTAGATTAATTCAGGCAACAGGGAAATCCAATCCCTGTTTCATTTTTGAATACCACACTTAAAATAGAATTAAGAAACACTGGATAACCCTTTAAAATGTTTATTTCTTAAACCCAAGTCTAGAGCATAAAATCTGAAAAGTAACCACACAGAAGACAATGTAAGTACATTGATCCATGGGATGGTCATTGAAAACAATATGATCATTACTAGCATGGTTAGTACACTGCTAGCATCCCAACCCATTAATGCAATTCTAAGCACTGTGCTAAAATTTATCAGAAGCCCAAAATAGCAAGCCGATAAATCAAGTTTCTTAAGATGGATAACACAGCATACCTTTCCTCCGGGAAAATTGCTGTTTAGCTATTCTCTCTGAAAGTTCATGCCTGCGAATGATAAGCAGTGCCGGGTTGAAGGCCACTTCTCTGCACCACTCTCAGAGCAGGCCCGGACTGAGGCTGATTGTCTCAGCAGACCACCATGACCCTTGGCTCAAGAGCTCTATTGTGAAGCCGCTCCAATTAGTGGTCAAATACCTGAATTTTTATAGTATCTGATCACCAATGTTATTTCATGTTTATAAGTTTGAAGATTCTAAATTATCAAAAGATAAAATAAGTATGGCGATAAATGTGTCATCTTGTTTACATGTAGACAATTTTCCGCTCTAACTAAAGCAATAAAAATATGTCAGCTTTCACAGTAAGTGTTCATAATATTTTGGCAGTGACCATATTATAAAAAGCAAAAATCTGTCAGCTTCGATAGTATGCGGGCATGATGCTAAAACATCAGCGTATGTCTAAAATTTCACACTTCTAGTAGGAAGAAATAAAAGAATCTGCAATCAAGTACATAAGGATTAAACAGGTACTGTCATTATGTTCATTACATCCCCGGATTGTTGTTCAAGATATTTGCATTATAAAGACATCTATGATGTCATGGAACACATAAGAAATTCGCAATACTCATATATGAGACAATCAATAAAATATGGCATAAACAATTATATACAACATTGTATAAAATTGCATAAAATATTACAAAAAATGACAATATTAATATATGTACGTTTACAGATTAAAAGGCAAAGCATTTTGTCTATAACTAATAAAGCTGGGTGGAAAAGAAGAATAAATCCAGAAAAAAATATAAAGTCGCACACTTCATCATTTCATTTCAGAAAAGCAGGAACAGATTTTTTCCATTTTACAATGGAGACAAGATTTGAACATAGATCATTTCTTTCCAATTGGTGATAGTGTCATGTAGTCAACAAGGTAACCAGAAATCTTTGCCTTTCAATTTGAAGATGAGGTAGCTGGGAACGCATGGATTTATTCATTACGTTGCCTCTTTGTTTTTGGCTGGTCAGCGTCTGATGAAGGAGATGGGCATATGCACTGGAACAGTTCATGTAGGGCCAGAGTAGCCAAGGATGATGACATCTCTTTCGTGTTGGCTCTTAATAGAATTAGTTGTACAAACATTGGAGTAATTGTTGCCTTAAATGTACGACCATCATACAGGGCATTTTTCACAATCGGACACTGCCGTGACTGCGAGCCCCATTGAGCAAACAAATGTCAACACCGTAGACTTGACCACATCAGAAGCAGTAGTTAACTCTATCCACACTCAAACTGAGCATAGAACTGCCCATGGTACTTGTGAAAGATCGGGTGATACCCTAATCGACACTATAGTGGACTCTGTTTACGACCGTTTAAAGAATTTGGTAGATAAACAATTTAATGCCCTTTTAAACGTCTGGACAGGTTGGAAAACCTGGTTAAGAAACCGGACATTCATAAAAAAGCTGTCACTATTGTTGATAAACTTAGGGGGGAACAGCACCCAAAATCAATGGAGACAATTGATCAGGGTATATCAAAGGAGAGTGGTGATTGTATGCTTCCTATTGTTAATACTGCATGTGATAAGTGTGGCAACTGTAAGAGCAGTTTTTTTTCCAAACCTATTCCCAGTTTGATGCCCTTGTCAAACGCAGCACCTGGCAACAGGTCCACTAGCAATAGTTTGTCTCGAAATGTAGTATCAGCCGCCCATGTGCCATTGGCCCCTGTTTTCACAAGTATGGCAACTGCTCCGAACGTTACTCCTATTCTTGAAAATCAGGTTAAGAATCCATCTGAAGATGTTCTCCATTTACCACCTGAAGCCTGCCCTTATGTTGTAACTTTAGCTGGTGCTCTCCCCCCTGAAGAAAGACCAATCAGAGTCCTGGGAACAACTCAAGAATAAGAGTATCGATTGGTTATCGAAGTATAAGGACCTTGGGATGGAGAACGCCAATGATATTTTAATGGTGCGACGTGTAGGACCCTCAGATAAGAACATTACAGGTGACTGTATAGTCATGAATTTTAGACGTCCCTCCGTGGTGAAATGGCTGCTAAGAGCACAAACGCACCACAATATTGCCCCAACCAGGATACACTCAGTACCTCTGGGCTTTTTTTACAAACCTCCTCTGGGCACACGTAATCTTACTATCCCGACATACATCACACAGAATCAGTTTACCGTTCTGTCTAGTCTGGAGAGCCAGGACTGACTATCAAGTCAACTATCGACTACTGCACCAGAGTTAGTGGAACCCGTAATGGTCTGTCCGGCTGTCACTGAACTCAGATCCTCAGATTCTAACTTAAATGTGCTAAGCTGGAACATTGCAGGATTAAGATCCAAATTGAATTCCATGGAGTGGGTCGATCTGGTTAGTAATTATGACATTCTGATGTTCCAGGAGACATGGTGCACAAATGAATTGTTTCTTGAAGGATTTGCATGTTATAATAGCATTCTACCCTGCCCCAAAACAGGTCGCCCATGTGGGGGGTTATCAACATGGATAAAGATCTCAGTTGGGGGTAGTATAAAACCTCTGGTGACAAATACTTTCAAGCCACGGTTTATTCACAAGGGGCCTCGATATGTTTAATTAATTTTTATAATAATGATTTTACATCACTACCAAATAGGAATTTTATTAATTTGTTTGAATTTATTGATAAATTTGAAGACGAGCAGAGGTATGGCAAATTGGACGGAATCTGCCTAGGCGGTGACTTTAACGTACGATTGCATAGTGGTATTGACAACACAACCATTGCCCCGGTTAGCGTCAACCTATGTAAAAGAGGCGAGGAACTCTGTAATTATATTTCTTCCCATAATTTAATTAAAGGCAGGCGTTGTCTCAAATAAGGGTCCACTGCCTACCTACAGAGGATGTGGCTGTTCATCTATTATAGATTATGTTTTTTTATAATTTTCATTGGTAAACTTTTTAGTAAAGGCTGAGGTTTTATGTACAAGCCAAGGTGACCATAACCCAATTTTAACAACCATGAGATTTTTTTCTAAATTTATTACCCAAAGGGAAATAGGGGCTAAACATTTGGAGGCATTAACTGACAAACTTAGAGTGATTTGGAAAGGCATAGATAATAAAGCCCTATTCACACGCATGATAAAATCGTATCCCCTACTGGTAGAGACGTGCCTATCGAGCAGCATTTTGGGTGCAGAGATCATTGAGGCCTTTAGTGGTTTATGTGTTGGCATTGAACACATAATCTCAAGACCTGTTACCAACTCAAGCAAGAATCCCAGATGGTTCGATGGCATATGCTCGCGGGCTAATAGAGAACTGCGTGAAGCACTAGTGGCCATACCCAGGGATATAACCCGAGTTAGATCATTAAGAGCCTGCTATAAGAAAGCAACTAAACTACGCTAAGATGAGATATTGAGAGAACGTTGGGATAATCTTGCTAGTGCTGCCGCGCTTAAAGATGTAACTGGATTTTGGAAAGAAGTTAAAGCCATGAGGTCTATGGGCTCAAATATTACCCCCAGAAGCTGTAATGTAACTAGCAAATTATGGGAGGAGCACTTTGCCAGAATCTACACAGCTTCCACAAAGATCTCTAATAGTCATACCTACCCCCCAGTTTTAAAGGTTGTTATAACTGTAATTGAAGTTGAGTATGCCATAAAACAAAGTACAGGGAATAAAGCCCCAGGCTCGGATGGGCTACCAATCGACCTTATAAAATATGAACCAGATTTTTGGGCTCCCCTTTTATGCAATGTTTTTAATAACCTGACCAATACGGCTATCCCGAGCACTTGGTCGACCAGTATCATTGTGCCCATTTTTAAAAAAGGTGACAGATCCAATCCCAGCTGTTACCGCCCAATTTCCTTGATAGACAATACTTTGAAGATCTTGGGCATGGTTGTCTTTAATAGGATCAGGAAATGGGCTGAAGACAACCAAATTTTAAATTGTTGTCAGCTGGGCTTTAAAAGCAATGTCGGAACTGTCGAACAGTGTTTGAACTTAAATCTTATTCTGGGCAAATATACGATCGCTCAAAAAGTTCCACTATATTTGGGTTTTATGGATTTACCCTCAGCCTTTGATTTTGTTAGTAGATCATGTTTTTGGGAGATTCTTTTAAATTATGGGTTGGATGAGGCTTTGGTCCATTTTTTGGCTTATTTGCACAGGGATTTAAAGCCACGGGTGAGGCTAAGCAATGATGCAGAGGTTTCTGGGGATATTGTCATTGGTAGAGGGGTTAGACAAGGCTGTGTTCTAGCCCCTCTACTTTTTATTCTTTATATAAATGAATTACATAATTCCCTGTCTAAATTGACCAATGATGTACCGAAAATTAATGGCAAATTATTCCCCGTGCTTTTATATGCAGACGATGCGGTCCTCATGGGCCGCACCCCCAACGCACTTCGCACTTTAGTTACGGGGTTCGTGTCCTTTATGGCCGAACTGGACCTTTGCACTAATTTAAAAAAATCTTATATAATGATGTGTGGGCTGAAAAAACACTGTATTAATTCTATAACATCGGGCAGCGAATCCCTAACATGCACAAGCACTTTTCCTTATCTGGGCTTAGTTTTTTCAGAATCAGGCTCTTGGCAAGTCCATGTAGCCCACAGCAGAAGCAAACTTTCCAAAGCGGTTAATTCTATAATTGGTCTTCGGCAGCCAAAACAAGCCAAAACAAGCAGAAGTGGTGTTACCTTTAATTCAGATATATAAATCGCAATGTGTATCGACAGCCACCTATGGTGCTGAAGTCTGGGGGTATGTAAATTGTAGCGGGATCCAAATTGAAGAGAATAGATTTTGTAGAAACATTCTCGGGGCTCAAATTTCATCTCCAACTTACATATGCCACAAGCAATTGAACCTATATTATGTGGAGGATTTTATTAGGTCTCGTCCAGCTATATTCTGGCTAAAAATATGGCAGAACCCCGCTGCGATTTTAACACGAGAGATAATTATAGATTGCCTTAAATGCGATAAGGATGGTAGTATACCTTGGCTTGTTGCAGTTATAAACAGTTTAGCCAGTGTGAAGTTGGAGCATATTTTCTTATGTCCATTAGCATTGGAAGGTATTAGTACAAAATCACTTAGGGGGGCTCTGTATGATCTGTATCATAAAGAAAGACAGAACATCGAGCATCATAAATCATCGATTGTTAGGTATATGCCCTTTCTGGAGGTACCGAGCACTCAACATCATATGCCACAGAAATACCTCAGGAAGAATATAGGGAGATGGAAAAGGAGCTTACCTTTCCGCCGTAGGGATGGTAGTATAAGATATTCACTTTGCTTCCTGATAGGATTTAATAGCAACCTTGAGCAGTTGTGTTGCCCATGCTGTATTGGTAGTAAACAAACATTGTTACATTTTTTTTTTTTGTAAATTTTATGCCAGATAAACAAAACAGTATATAACTCCCTATTTTAAGGCATGGGCTATCTTTGATTTCAAATTAGCATTTTTTGAAATTTTATGGCTAGAAAGTGATGATTTGATTTTTTGAGAAAGCACGTTTTTACAAGCTGCGGTACGCTCACGTGCTTCCATGAACGAACCCTAATGTGCCACAAATTTTGTAACACTGCCTAGTGAAATTCACCTTTTATCTTTGCTCATATAATAGTCATTAATATTGCTCGTAACTAAATATTCTGATAAAGCTGCTAGTATTGGTAGAATTGAAAATGGGGTTCTAGTTAAATTATATCAGTACCTTGATGCCCATCATTGTCTGATTTATTGCACGCTATCACACTTTATCTGTAACATATCTGTAACATACTGCTGACTTTGCACATTGGTCTAAACCTCATACTTTGTTATTAATGCTGCTAGATTCTGCAGGTTCGTCCAACCTTTTTACTGTGATTTTACTACTGTAACCTTGTATTTGTATTGGATGATATTGATATTGTATATTTACATGTTTTAAAACTTGTATTGTATTTGCCATTGGTAGTGATGAATTGTGCTTTTATGGATATTTGTATCCGAATAAAGATTATTTGACTTGACTTGACTTGACAATCGGACACTGAAGTGCCTGGCAATAGGCTTGGTGTATTTTTAGCGGTCATAGCAGTTGCTTCACATTGATCAAATCTATTGGTGGTAGTCCTAAAGGAACTTCCAGAACAGTTTATTGAAAACTGTTTAGGCACTGAAAACACTGTTCTCACTTGTGAATAATCTAATTTGCGGATGAATAGAGCCTCCTGCTTGCTTAGGACAGTCATTCATTCATAACCAAGATAGACCACTAGGGTTTCCCGGGACTGTTCCTCTGTGGAATATTTGACATTTAACTGGAGATTAGACTGGCTGTATTTTGTAGTCATAAGGAAGATGAGAAGTATTGTTGGAAATCTGCCAATAGACTGGAGAATGTAAAACAAAATTAGTCAAAAACCAGCCTCAAAACCAGTCAATAAACTAGATCCAATGTTCTTGAAGAATAGCACTATGCCAGTTGTATTGGACTAATTAAAGATGGTGTGCACAACATCTGCAAAGTGAGTAGGATACTGGGTCTACAGGTTCAGGAGTTTTTAAATCTCTGACGCATAATGGGCTATCTGTAAGTCAAATATTTCTTCTGCTGAGGTTAAAGAGACCTCTTTCTGCATTAACATGGCCACAAGCTTTTTCAACTTATCAAGGTGCATATTCTCCAGATCTATTTTGGGCCAAGGAACATTTTCAAATAGTCTTTGGGAGGAAGATACAAGGTTTCTCCACATACTTTTATGATTATTTACATGATTAACTACCACAATTGGTCTTGTGAAATCCTGTAACATGTCTCATTGGTGGTAATTAAATATAAACCATTATTCAGATGGGTGTGGGGTATTGGAATAGATGAAGCATGTGCAGCTAGCAATTTACAGCTTAACCCTGGCTTCAAAGGGATACAAGCTCTGTTCAGAGTGATGGAATTGCAAAGAGTGAGTGGCCTTGAGGATTTGAACATCCAGCTGTACTCATGAAAGTGGGATTGTCTTGCATGTAGCAGACAAACTCAACCCCTACTTATACAACTGTAATTCTAACTATTATGTATTGTTACTTTTTTCCCTGTTATTTTTAACCATTTTCGTACTTTTATGGATACTATGTTTATCCGAATAAAGTTTTGTGAACAACAACCCCTACTTCTCACACATCGTGGGGGAAAGTGTTGTTTGCATATCAACCTAAAAACTTATGTTTCTGGCACTCATTAAAATGAAAGGTAGTCACAGGCAGTGAAATTACTCTGTGTAGGAGCCATGTGATATGTAATGCTTCTGCTACAGAAAAGTAGTCATCCTCCATTTCTTTGATATTGGATAAGGTGCGGGTTCGTTCTTTTTAGCCATGATTCCTTGAGCTGAGGTCAGATTATGGGGTCAGATATGGCACTTTTGCTGATGAGCTGCCAAGGCATTTTCCTAGATTTTAGTATTTGTAGTGCCCAATTCAGCTGAGTGATAGTTTGCAGGTCAGCATGTGTATGCTATAGGAAATTTAAATCTTCCTTTAGAAGATCAAGGGCCCCAATGTATTATAGTGCTTCGAATCCGCTCACTTAGAGAGTGTTTGCATGTCATTATCAATAAATCTAAATGTAGTTTTCATATTTTCCCATTCAATTTATTGAATTATTTTAGCAGCCTCTTTTTCTGAGTATGTTTGTATTTTTTTTTTATAAATTCCATGACCTGCTCCAAATAGGAAGTGCATAAACTTAGCTGGGCGTGGCCCCCCTATTATGTCATTGAATCCATTTTTTCATTAATTAAGGACAAAAGATCCTTCACAGCTGTGAGGCTGGCATGTGCTAACCTTCATTGTCACACCTTTGCCACATTGTAGGTGGTAACACTGACATGTGTATATTTATTATACCTGAGATCTGGGTGATTAGCTAAAGTACCAGGAGTTTTGGAAAGAACTGTTTTCATGCATTCATCAATATTGACTAGCTAAAGGGCTATCCATTCAGGATGTAACATGGCTAAATATAAGTACCATTCTGGATCATGTCAGTTATTTCATAATCAGTAATGTTCACTTTCCTTTGCCAACTTGAAAAGTGTGTTGAATCCACTTTCAGAATAGAAGATTTCTATAACTCTTTAGTATATCCAAATCCCAGGCATGGGGTCTGTTAGACAGTTTTGTTTTGGGAATTGTGAATGCTATGAATAAAGCTATACCCTGAATTTGCCAACATTGTGATTGACAAATACTTTTCTCCTCAATATTTTTTTTCCAATACTCATAGCCTTATACTGAATGATTTTCAGTAAATCTATGGGAAAGTATCAGCTTGCGACAATTAATGAGGGTCTTTTGTGGTTTTTCATCTTTCTGTAAATAACAAAAGGTTGTTGGATCTGAGTTGTCAAAGCTATTGAAATAAGGGAATTAATGTAGGAAATTTGAGTGGCAATTATTAGGCTAGAACCCCACAATGTTCCTACTGTGTATAATTATATATTAATATGGGACTTCTGTTTCTGTGCATGTAATGGTGTCCATAGTAGTGCAATACATTTCCTTATTGCAATACACATCCTTCTGCAATACATTTCCTTGTGATTATCAGCATTCAAATAAGGGTCCTCATTATCTAAGAAATTGCATGTCTGTAAGTCTTTCAGCATTCTTTTAACAGTTTTAATCTCCCATTGATCTGAAAAGGAATCAGGTATTATAATATTATCAAGAGTAATGTTTTAAATTATAGGGTATTCGGAAGAGTTCCACAGGTCTCATGATCTGAGAAGAATATGGTTGCAGTTCTTAAACTTCTGAAAAAGTAACAGTTTTATCAGTATTGTAATGTACAACAGTGTGATCTACATTAAGAGGAAAAACACTCCACTAGCAATCCAGAAATAGGACCACGGTGGTGTAAAATTCCTGTCATGAAACCAGTAGGAAACAGAGAGCTAGCAATGACTAGTGTTGATACTTCATCTAATTCAAAGTCAGAATAATTTCCATAAAGTGTTATTTCTTGTAAAGACATAATTTCAATTGAGGTTGATTCATTTGACAGTTCATTGTAAACCATACAAGTAGTTAAAGCTGTGGGTATTGTTGAAATCACAGCATCAGGCTCTTCCACAGAAGTTGCCACTTGGTATAAAGCTTTGACACATAATAAGCGCTACAGTCCCTGGATTAAGACTCAAGAATCAATTGTGACTGCTCTCTTCTCATACTGGTTACCTCAGAGTGGGAGAGGTTGTAAGGCTCACTTCCGAAGATACTTTGATGTCAATGGGTGCCTGCTGAGCAGAATCAGCCACATAAAACTTTTTAATGTGATTAATGGATAGCTTTCTGTTTTACTTTGAACCAGAAATGGAGGCAGGATTACAGTTCCCCAACTGAGGCTGGTTGTTATTGCAAACCAGCGTGACCCTTGGCTTCTCAATTCTGTTGCAAGGCCCCTCTAATTATTGGTCAAAGACCTGGGTTTTTAGAGTATCTGTTTGCCAATGTTATCTAATAGTTATAAGTTTGGACGAACTAAAGACCCAACATGACAAAACAAGTATGGCGAGAAATGCATTATGTTGATTAACATGTAAATAATTTGCCCCATGACTAAAACAATAAAAACATGTTAGCTTTCACTGTAAGCATCCATACTCTTATGGCGGCGACCATAGTGTAAATAACAAAAACATGTCAGCCTAGATAGGAGGCTGACACGATGCTAACACTTCCCCCTGCATCTAAATATTCACACTTCTCATAGATAGAAATAAAAGAATCGCAAGCAAGTACATGATAAGAGATATAAAAGGACCCTGTCACAATGTTCACAACCACCCTGTCCATCAAACTCTAAGTCAGGCCCTAATTGATTTTCCAAGTATCACAGAATGTTGAGCTGAAGGAGGGATTCAAAACTGGGTCACGTTTCAAATCTGCAGCTCTAGCTATTATTACACATATTCTCCTCCCCTACGCTTGCTTGGATGTCTCAAACCTCTTTTAGTCTGATTCTCCATCATATACTACTGGGTAATATGCTTGCTAAAAAAAACACTAGTTTATTGCAATGCCATTTTCAATAGTCTGGCAATGGTTTAGTATAAATTTGAGGAAACCTGGGTCATCCAAATTAATATGATGTGTAAGATATATAAAATAAATAGCATACACATCTAAATTCAAAGCAACCAGAATTTTAGTCCAATATGTTTCACACAATGGCGTAGAAAAGAACTGTGGCAGAAGTCATAGCATATCAAGACAGTGCATGTACAGGGAAAACCCAAGAGCACATGTAAGCGATGTAGATCATTCAAACAGTGACTATACAATTGGTAGTATTCCTTTTTTTCTCAAATTAACTAGATGCTTTTTAGTGAGGCTTCCTCACTTGGGCTTGATTGCACTACAGGGTTAGGTTTTTTTGGATTATTATGCCTAAAAGGAAATTTATCATGAGTTTTGTAACAATGAATTATGTGATTCCAATTAGATGGTCAGTTAACACCAAAGGGTAGTTTGGTAAATACAGATTTATAATGATAACTGTGAACCTATATAAATTGAACATTAAGGCTACTTTGGCTACAGTATTATTAATCATGTTCTGATTCTTTTATGCATAAAGTGATAACTTATTTTGCAACAGGCAACTAAGTGAGAATACTGATGCTACATATTAGAATTTCTTCCATGTTTCTGTAAGTATTATCACAAAGTGTGTGAAAAAAAGAACACAAAATGGCACATGTTATTGTGAACAAGACTGCTTGTTAGTCAAAACATGTTAAGCTGTGGTCACAGCACAGCGTTTGATAAATATTGCACTCAGCTCTTGAAGGTGCCAGCTTCTTTCTTCAATCCAATGGAGAAGAGGTTTTTTAATTTTGACAGACTCAGCGAGAGTGGTAACTCCCAGGGAAGCTGAGCACAACCTCTGATTACGTGCCTGGATACATTTCACAACTTTATTAAAGGAATATATATATCCTCAGCCATCCTTAGAAACCATGGACTCAACATAGTTTCCTTTGCTGAAGACACCCAGCTGATCCTCTCCCTCACCAGCGAACCTACAGCCGCCAGAATCAACTTTCTCAGTGGAATGAAGGCTGTTGCCACCTAGATGAAAGACAGCTGCCTCAAGCTCAACTCAGACTAGATCGAAGTACTCATCCTGCGAGCTGCCTTCTCATCCTGGGATGTCTCCTGGTGGCCCGCCGCACTGGGAACCCCTCCCACCCCCACGGACCATGCACGTAGCCTCAGCATCATACTAAACTCCTCGAGCACAATGAACCACCAGATCAACACCGTATCTTCATCTTGCTTCCACACACTCTGTCTGCTTCGAAAGACATTCAGATGGTTCCTCAGAGAATCCAGAAAGACAGTCAACCATGCACTCATCACCAGCAGACTCAACAATGCACTCAATGCCAGTGACACCCAGAAACAGCTCAGAACACTACAGAATGTTAAAAGTGCCGCAGCCAGGCTGGTCCTCCGACATCACCCATCGCAGCCTCATCACAGAACACCATCTCTGAGAACTCCACTGGCTCGCAGTTAACTTGAGAATCACCTTCAAGTTCCTAACACATGCATACAAAGCTGTCCACAACGTAGGACCAGCATATTTGAGCCACCACCTCTCATTCCACGTATCTGCCAAACAACTTCACTCAGTCCAACTTGCCCTGGCCACTGTCCTACAGATTCATAAGACCAGACCCGGAGGAAGATCATTCTCCTACCTCACCGCTAAGACCTGGAACACCCTGTCTCTCCACCTCAGGCAATTCCCATCGCTGAACCAATTCCAGAAGGATCTCAAGACCTGGCTCTTTGACTGAACCTCCATGCCCAGACAGATCAGCAGCCCTCTCTCTCAACACTTTGAGACCCTCATAGGTGAGTGGCCGGGCTATACAAACTCCTGATTGATTGATCCTCCAAGTTCTTGCACAAGTGCTGGCCACGTCTACCTACAGCATTGGTGCTACCCACATGTGCAATAGCCCATTATTCAAATGATGTGCCTCCTCACAAAAGAAACACATGATGGTGGCATTCCAGGTGTATTTTGAGGCTTTATTGAATGGTGCCTTATTTCAACCTAATGGTCTTCATCAAAGCTACCACTATGACAAAGACCGTTAGATTGAAACGTGCCACCATTTGTTAGAAATGGGGTGTCTGGATGGCAAGGACATGCACCTTAGTCAGGCAGACCCCACCACTCTAGTCAGCACAAGCTTTTTAAGACCAGACCTGGAGGGGGATTATTCTCCTACCTCACCGCCAAGACCTGGAACACCCTGTCTCTCCACCTCAGGCAATACCCATCGCTGACCCAATTCCAGAAGGATCTCAAGACCTGGCTCTTAGACTAAACTTCCATACCCAGGCAGATCAGAAGCCCCACCCCCTCAGCACCTTGAGACCCTCATGGGTGAGTGGCAGTGCTATACAAACTCCTGATTGATTAATCCTCCAAGTTCTTGCACAAGTGCTGGTCACGTCCACCTACAGCATTGGTGCCACCCACATGTGCAAGAGCCCATTATTCAAATTATATGCCTCCTCACAAAAGAAACACATGATGGTAGCAGTCCAGGTGTATTTTGAAGCTTTATTGAATGGTGTCACATTCCAACCTAATGGTCTTTGTCAAAGCTACCAGTTTGACAAAGACCCTCAGGTTGAAACGTGTCACCATTTGTTAGGAATGGGGTTTCTGGATGGCGAGGATATGCACCTAAGTCAGGCAGAACCCACCACCCTAGTCAGCACAAGCCAGTTACATACCAAAGATAACCTGTGCTCACTCTGTAGTAGCTTGGCACAGAGCAGGCAGGCTTATCATCAGAGGCAATGTGCAAAGCGTATGCGCAAAAGAGACTCCACACAGTATTATATAAAAAAAAATCAGTGCAAAATGACATGAACCATAAGCACTGTGCACACTATGTAGTTACTGAGGTGGTACTATTGATCCTGAACAAGGTAAGACCAGAACAACATATATCAGTGAAGGTTTAGGTAATGTATTGCAACAGAAAAACACATAAATCGCAGTAGGCAAGCACAGTCACAGGAACACCTGCCTTCCTATAATTAGGGTTACTGTAACCACTATGGGCTTAAATGACACAAGTGCCTTTGCTACTGGCACAACTGTCGAGTATTACAGTAAAGGCACTCTGAAATATATCGCTCAGTGCGTTAACTAACCCAAGACATGAAGAATCATAAGAATAAATACTTAACAATACACGTTTGCTGCGCCGCTAAAAGCTAGTGCACAAAATACCTTTTCTTTTTTTAGAAACCATACAAACATGAAAAGGAGCAATGATCCTACTCACAGTGAGGGCACCCAGAAGTAGTATGCCCACAGTCCTTGAAGAGGCAGACTCAAGTTGGAGTCTTTCAGTCCAATATGTTTTGAGTCAGCCATGGATGAACCGGAGCTAAACCTATTCCCCCTCAACGTAGATGAACCCAGAATCCTCCGTGGCCCCGGGTCACGTCTCCTTGGTTGGAGAAAGCAGTGCCACCTGCAATGGTAGGGCAGGATGGTGGTGCGACTCCCCTGGGGTACATTCACCCGTAAGCTTGCTGGGGATCAGGCTGACCTTGGGATGTCCAGTCTGTTGGAGAATGCCTTCACTAGCACTTGTCCAGGGGCAGGGCTGGGCAGACGAGCATAGGAAGCCTTACCCACCCTGGTAACAAGAGCAACACGTCTGTCTTCAGGGAGCCCCATGTGGAAATGTGGCGCAGCATTTGAGCGGCAATCCTTGACTTAAACAAGGAAGGTGGGTGTGGCTTCTACAGCTGTGTGGATGGCCAAACTGGCTCTTCCCTTACTGGTGCTGCTGTCCAGGGCCATGTGACAGGCGGGTCATTCTATCAAAGAGGGAAGCCCAGGATGTCCTCTACAATGCGGAGGTCTGCATTCCCTGGCTTCCCTGAGTGCTGTGGTGCCACTGTGTACACAGAGTGTGCTAGAACCAGTTTGCTGGTCCAGAAGTTGGAAACAGCACTCACCATGTGCTGATTGTGACTAAAGCACCCATATTTCAGCTTATACAAATGTGCAAATAAACTGAAATCAGACACCACCCTTGATGCCAGGGAGAACCACCTCCCAGGGGCTATATATTAAATGGTTGGGGGGCCCACAGACCCCCCTTAGCCCTGAGGGACAAACACCTCTCTGTGGTTCAAAATAAAATGTGTGGGAGATGCACAGACCCCCCTTTGCCCCAGGAATCACTTAAATATACAGCGGGGGCACGCAGATCCACGTGCTTCACGAACTACCAACTTACCAGGTCATTCTTGCCACTAGGGACCACCACTTGCCTGGGGCAGGCCCATTAAAGTGAGTGGAGGGGGGCCGCTTTGCTTCCCTCATGGAGTGAATAATAGACCTGGGGACTGCCACCCCCCCCAGGCACAGCTCCTGCTATGTCCCGGGGTATCCAACAGAAAAAGATGAATCAATTGCTCTCACAAACAGAGAGTTGCATGTTTAGCAGCTCCCTGTCTGTGAGAGCAATGTCGGCTCCCGCAGGAGGCGGGGGGGGGGCAGCTAGAACTATGGGAACCTTTAGGCTCCCCTCACAGTCCCAAGAGAAAAAGAGAAAAAGGAGCAAAATAAAGGAGAGAAACAAGCAGACAGAGGCAAACCAAAAGCCAGCAATAGCAGAAAGAGGCAGAATCAAGGTCAGAAACCAGCAGAAAGGGGCAGAATAATATTCAACAACTAGCAGAAAGAAGCAAGATAGAGGTGAGAAATGAGCAGAAAGAGGCAGAATAAAGGTAAGAAATGAGAAGAAAAGACAGAATAAAGGTCAGAAACATGCAAAAAGAGGTAAAAAAAAGGTGAGAAATGAGCAGAAAGAGGCAGAAAAATGTCCGCAATGAGCAGAAAGAGACAGAATAAAGGTGAGCCATGAGCAGAAGAGACAGAATAAAGGTTAGAAGGGAGCAGAAAGAGGCAAAGTAAAGGTCAGCAACAAGCAGAAAGAGGCAAAAATAAATGTGACAAATGAGCTTACAGAGGTAGAAAAAAGGTCATAAATTAACAGGAAGAGGCACAATAAAGGTCAGCAATGAACAAAAAGAGGCAAAATAGAGATCAGAAATTAGCAGAAAGAGGCAAAATAAAGGCCAACAACGGGCAGAAAGAGGCAAAGTAGAGATCAGAAATAAAAATAAGGGTCTGATAAAGATATGATAACGGTAAAGAAACAAGCAGAAATATGCAAAATAAAGGTCAAGAACAAGCAGAAAGAGGCAAAATAAAATAAAGTAAGGTGGGAAAAGAGCAGAAAGAGGCAGAATAAAGATCAGCAATGAGAAGAAAGAGACAAAATAAACATCAGAATTGAGCAGAAAAAAGGGCAGAGAATGAGCAGAAGAGGCAAAACAGAGAGCACTCAGACACTCACAAATCCGCTCATAGACCTGCAGACCCACTCAGACACTCTCACACAGTCCCGCAGACCCACTCAGAGACTCACACATACACTCACAGACTTACTGAGAAACTCATGCACTTACTCACACACTCACTGTCAAAGGTTAATGGTTACACTTACGAAATAAATCCAAACAACCTTAGACATTCACCTAAAAATCTAAAGGTTACAATGAAGTTTTATTTAGGAAATAACACAAAAAACATAGAAATTCACACAAACAAAACATTCCAGGAAATTTATAGAATTAAACATTTTTAGAAACTCACAAAAAAAACAATGGTTACAGGGAGGTTATAGTAAGGCTCAGATTTCACTCATACTAAACCATTGAAATTCAGAAGTTATAGTTACCTAAGCTAACTATAACTTATGCCCCTCAATGTATTGCTTATTACCGCACATATTACTTCACTCATGACATGGTCAGTGACATTACTGATAAACATCATTGATGACATCTCAAATGGTGAGATAATTGGTGGCGAATCATCAAACAGTCTCAAAGTTATTAGCAAACCAAAAAATAAATCATTTCCTATGGAAATGTGGTCCTAACCGCTGGGTAACATACATATATATATATAGTTATCAATGACAACTAAGAGGTGTTGCGATGGGGGCCAGCTTCTCCCGATGCTACGCATGTTTACACATGGGCTGGTGGGAGGGGCTGGTCCTTATGACGGAACACAAGGAGGTCATGACAACTAATGTCAAGTTATGGTTGCGCTTTATACATGACCTATTCATCGTATGGGATGGCAGTTTAGATAGAGCTCAGGAATCTGTACAAGCAATACATGTAAACAACTTAAACCTGCACTTTACTGCCAACATTAGCACTACCTCAGTGAGTTTTCTGGATACGGAGGTTTATGTTGAGAACAACAGGATTGAAACTGAACTCCCTCGTAAGGAAACTGCTGGGAACTCAACGCTTCATGCAAGTAGCTCCCATGTAAAACACTTGGTGAACAGTATTCCCTATGGTGAGATGCTCAGGCTTAGACGTAGTCACAGTAAAGAAAATGATATGCAGGTAGCCCAACATGAACGCAAACAGAAATTCAAAGAAAGGGGATACTCTGAAAGTATCATAGACAATGCCATTAAAAAGTCTATGCGTAAAAACAGGGTTGAGCTACTAGGCGAGACAGGAAGCATGACTGACATTACAACAACTGAAACAAAAATAAACAGTGAGGAAACTGAATATGAATTCAGAATTTTGTCCAGTATAGCCAACAGCGCAAAAAGGTCAAATCTATAATAACCCGGAATGGGCCTTTGATTCTAAGTGATCCTATAATAGGCCCTGGACTACCTAAAAGCCCTTCATAACTTACAGCAAAGGTCGCTCCATGAGAGATGAACACAGAAGAAAAACTGCGCAAAATGGAAACTAGGTACATTCTAGAATTGAATACCAAACAGCCTTTCGGCTTTAATGTTACTGAGGATCTTTTTACATGTCTATACAAATATTTTCCAGACTGTTGACAAGTGTCATTATGTGTATTTACATTAGGATTTTTATATTTCCGTAAGAGTTATTTGTATGGGATTTTATAAACTTGTGGATTTTATTGTTATACTTATTAACTATTTATGAATGATCTAGTGATCTTTTATACACATATTTATTTGTTACATATATGAATATTTAAGCATATTTTATCTATTATAGATTGTATTGCATTTGCTTATTTAATATTTATTATTTATGTATCCAATTATTTATGTGTGTAGGGTTCATGGTCCTTTCATGGTTGACAGAGGGATATTTTACCTCCAGCCCTTAACAATGACTATTAATACCGGAATTACTTCACATGTTTTACATCTAGCTCTCAGGTATTTATACCGCTCTCTGATAAGGTCTTGTCTTGATCTGTGATTGATAACCACCATTTTAAAAATTGCTAGGCAAAATTGCTATACAATTTCATGCACTTGCACTTTATTGTAGTTTGTGAGTCAATTGGTTTGAAAGGGAGGATCGCTGGGGCTCCAGTGATCCACACACCTCTATTATTGCTCATGAAATTCCTGCCAGTAGAGACTTAATGTATTTATACAGTTATAAATGGCGCTACATTGCCCATATGAATCTCCTTGATGGTGTCATTATCTGTCAAAGAAAATTCTCTGAATACATTTTAAATTCACTTTTGCACTAATTTTGCACATTTTGCCCAATTCTACTTGTTTCACATTGGATTAATTGAGGAGACGTGCTTACAATGAAAAACACCATTTGGGTGCAGTAATGAAATTAACATTGTATTCTTGTTTTAACAAATTGTAAAATAAGTCTTAACAAAAGAGGTTTCAATGCAAATTTTGCACATCCGAACTTCAAACGTAACAATGGTAAAAAGAAAACAGATTCGTAGTTCGATGAAAGTCTGTCCTTTATTTCAACTGACTTTGTATGCCTCAGGTACCAATGATTACGTCTGCATGTTCACGTTATTTAAACCAATGTATGTGTTTGCACTGTGTCATGTGATCAAGGCCCGTGGGAAGGGCTGAAACGCATCATGGCGACTTATTGCACGAAAAGAAACTTTGCACCAAATTGTGGTCCATATCTGTTGTCTGCTTGCGAAACAATGCGCAATTGAAACGGAGTACCTTTATATATATATACACGTCGGTGTGACAGACTGGGTCTGTTTGGTCAATAAACTTAATGAAGAATCCTGCAACGTAATTTTGGTTCCAAAATATTTCAGGCCACGGAATTGGCCTCATGCCCACACATGCTGCTGAGCGCGCTGGCTGTGAATCCTATTGTGTGTGCGTGTATATATATATATATATATATATATATATATATATATATATATATATATTACCTACTGGCGGTCGCCAGTAGGTAGTTATAGTTAGGACCACGTTTCCATAGGAAATCCGCAACATTCTATTTTGAATAACTTTGGCGCCGGTCGACGAATCCTCGCAAATTTTTCAAAATAGGTGGGGCGCTACGCTCCGCTCCTACCCTGAAAGTCTCGGGGGGATTCGTCAAGCGGGGGCTGAGATAAAAGGGGGGTCCCAAAACGCGTTTTTCCCATGCATTTTTCCATAGGACCTTTAGACAGGGCTACAGCCCGAACGGCTGAACAGAATTACTAGAAATTTGGCAGAGAGGTAGTCCTCAGGTCAAGGAAGTGCCTTTTGTAGGTTTGGTGTAAATCTGTTCAGTAGATTCTGAGAAAATAGCCTTTAAATCAATATATATATCTGAGCCAGCTTACGGTGCGCTTACGGTACGCTTACCGTACGCGTACGGTGGCGTGCGCGAGCGCAATTATGATTGGCTCTTAGATCTTAGTAAACATTCGAATCGGCCGAAACCAGGAAGTGGCGGCCGCCATTTTCTCTCTCGCACTGAGAGAGATGATTAACAAACAAAGCACAAAAACATTTAAGGGGGCTGTTTTGACAGCTCCCACACACATAGCCATGTACAGGGAGTCCCCAAAGATCCCCCAAGGCCAAAAACAGAATTTTTATTTTTTCGCTAATTTCGCCGATTACGCTTACCGTACGCGTACGGTAAAAAAATATAAAAAAAAATAAAATATCCACACTAACCCCACCCCGTGTGCAATTGGTGACCGAAGGTCACCAATTGTGCATGGCTTAGCACACAAATAAAAAACGAAAAGATTAAAAAAAAAAATATTAAAAAAAAAAATTATCCACACTCTCTCCACCCCGTGTGCAAATGGTGCCCGAAGGGCACCATTTGTGGATGGCTTATAACTACTGCGAAAAATTAAAATATTACCTTTAAAAACGAAGTGCATCATATGTACTCCATGTGCACACGGTGCGCGAAGCGCATCGTGCGTACATGGCCCATCTAGCGTAACGTGGGCACGCGGTGCGCGTAGCGCACCGCGTGCCCACCGTGCGTGCACGGCACTAACTGCGTAAAGTGGGCGCGCGGTGCGCGAAGCGCACCGCGTGCTCACTGTGCGCGCACGGTGCGCGAAGCGCACCGTGCGCGCACGGAACAAACTGCGTTAAGTGGGCGCGCACGCCACGAATGGCGTAAAGTAACTTAGCATTTAAAAAACCGTACAAATTCACTGAAAAAACCATAGGTTTCACACACGTTATAGTTAGGAATTAGCATTTAAAAAACCTTGCAAATTCACTGAAAAAACCATAGGTTTCACACATGTTATAGTTAGCGGAAATTTTACTGATAAAAAACCAATGAAATTCCCCCGTTATAGTTAGTGCAGGCAACTATAACTCACGCGACCGCAATCTTCTGCTGATGACATATGTGTCTTTATGAAAAGAAAATATTTGTAATATATGTATAGCTAAAAATGTATGGAAGAAGACATGGGTAAATAAGTGTCTAAATACAGTATTAGCATCAGCAGAGGATTGCGGTCGCGTGAGTTATAGTTGCCTGCACTAACTATAACGGGGGAATTTCATTGGTTTTTTATCAGTAAAATTTCCGCTAACTATAACATGTGTGAAACCTATGGTTTTTTCAGTGAATTTGCAAGGTTTTTTAAATGCTAATTCCTAACTATAACGTGTGTGAAACCTATGGTTTTTTCAGTGAATATATATATATATATATATATATACATCAGAAATACTCCACCCTTCCTTCTTTGCCCATCAAGAACTGGAGCAGGGACCACAATTTCGTACAAGTAAGCTGTTTTATTTAGCTCAACCAAACAGCAGCCATAACGCAAAACACAGGTTTCAGGGATGATATAGTTGGGGATTAGCATTTAAAAAACCTTAGAAATTCACTGAAAAAATACAGATTTCAGGGATATTATAGTTAGGCTAACATTTCACTCGTACAAACTAGAGGTGGGCGGAATTTGCGAAATCTACTTCCGCAAATTATCGCGAAAATGTTTAAAATTATCGCAAACAAGCGGAAATATCTCGAAGATGCAGAAGTTTTTTTCCCGCATGTTCGCGAGATTTTCTGCATGGTTGCGGGTCGTCAACTTACCCATGTGGTTGCTCGCGGGCGCGGCCATCTTGTTTTGAGTTGTCTCGCGCTGCATGATCGCGAGAAGAAAGACGTGATCGCACAACGCATGACGTCACTGCGGGTGCGAACTGTCGCGATACAGCGCAAATGGCTAAAAACAATACAACATCTCATGGAGAACGCGACCGGATCAAGAAAACTTGTCGGCGAATGCTGGGATTCAGGTAAGGCGATCGCGTGCGTGCGAGAATGTATTATTTTACAGCGCGAGCAAGAAACAAATTATCGCCAAGCTGCGGAAAGCGGAAATTTTGACATTTTCGCGCTCTCCGCGGAACGCGAAAATGTCAAATTATCGCAATTTCCGCGAACGGAACAAAATTTTCACCCAGGCCTAGTACAAACCCAGAGAAATTCAGCCATTATGAATAGCTTAGTTAACTATAACTTATGCCCCCGCAATGCACTGCTGATGACATCACATATTACATCACTCATGACATGGTCACTGACATCACTGATGACATCTCAAATGACATCACTGATGATATCATCCAGTGACTGAGTGTTTCTAAAAGGTTTAAGAATGTTATATATGTATTGAAGAATGAGTTGGTGTATGAGTTTCCAAATGGATGATTTAGTGGGTGCGTGACTGACTGTATAAGTGAGTGATTAATCGTGTCTTAGTGAATGCATGTGTGAATTACTAATCAGTGTGAATGTATATATCAGACTGTCAGTTGGTGTGTAAGTGGCTGCTTGGGTTTGTGAGTAGTTACATGAGTGTCTATATGGGTTAATGATTGGTTATCGGAGTACTTGTATGTATGGGTAGGTGGGGGGTGTGACCCCCTGCATGGATGTGTGAGTGGGTGATTCACTGGGTGTATTGGTTCATGAGTGTATCTCTGAGGGGCTGTATGGGTGAGTAAGTGTGTGTATGGCTGTGTTGGTGAGTGAATGGATGTCTCAGTGGTGTATGTGTGAGTAACTACATATATGAAAGGTAGTATATGTGAGTGATGGAGTATATAAGCGACTATATGTGAGAGTGAGTGATTGTCAGAGTGGCTGCGTGGATGAGTGTGTGTTTGTGTCAGTGAGAGTAGAAGAGATTCAGTATGTGTTAGTATCTGTATAATTAAGTGAGGTTGTGTGTGTTTAACTGTATAGGTGAGTAAATGGCAGTGTGATTGATTCTTTGGGTGACTGACTAGGTGTGTGAGTAACTCTATGGGTGAGTGGTGATGTGTGAGTGTCTTTATGGGTGTATGAGTGCATATATCAGTGTCTGTATTGATAAGTGACTGCTTGTATAAGTAACTGAAAAAACCACAGGTTTCAGGGACGTTATAGTTAGTTGGTCATTTCACTCATACAAAACCAGAGAAATTCGGCCGTTATAGTTAGTTCAGCTAACTATAACTCACGCCCCGCAATGCACTGCTGATGACGTCACATATTACATCATTCATGACATGGTCAGTGACATCACCGATGACATCACTGATGGCATCTCAAATGACATCACTGATGACATCACTGATGACATCATCCAGTGACTGAGTTTCTTTAAAGTTTAAATATGTATTATATATATACCAAGGTGTATTAAAGAATGAGAGGGTGTGTAAGTGTCTGGACGGAGGATTTAGTAGGTGTGTGACTGACTGTTTAAGTGAGTGATTACATGTGTCTTACTGAATACATGGGTTAGTGAGTAAACTGGGAATGTCTGTATCAGTCTGTCTGCTGTTGTATAAGCTTCTGCATGGGTTGGTCAGTAGCTACATGAGTGTGTATATGGGTTATTGATTGGTTGCCTGAGTATTTGTATGGGTGCCAGAGTGTGTGTGTAGGTAGGTGGGAGGTGTGTGACTCTGTGCATAGATGTTTGAGTGGTTGATTCACTGGGTGTATGGGTTCAAGAGTGCATGTGGAAACAGCTGTATGGGTGGATGAGTGTGTATATGGGTGTGTTGGTGAGTGAATGGATGTCTCAGTTGTACATGTCCAAGTAAGTACATATGTAAAAGGCAGTGTATGTGAGAGTTGGAGTATATAAATGACTATACGTCAGAGTCAGTGATTGTGAGAGTCGCTGTATGGATAAGTGTGTATGTGTATCAGTGATTGTATAAGAGAGTAAGTATGTGTTTATTTCTGTTTGAATAAGTGATGTGGTGTGTGTATAACTGTGTAGGTCAGTAAATGGAAGTGTGATTGTTTCTTTGCATGACTGAATAGGTGTGTGAGTAACTCTGGATGAGTGGTGGTGTGTGAGTGTCTGTATAGGTGTATGCGTGCATATGATAGAGTTGTATTAATGAGTGACTGCATGTATGAGTGATTATATGGCTGAATGAGTGGATGTGTGTATGTGTAGACTTAGCAATTAGTGAGTGCGTATGTAGTAATTGATATTGGTGTGTCGATGGTTTTGAAAATGGTAATCTGTATTTTACAGTGGTTGTATCAAAGGTTATATTAGAGTGTGAGAAGGTGCATCAGATTTTCACGTGGATGATGTCATCAGTGATGTCATTTGAGATATCATCAGTGATGTCACTAACCATGTCATGAATGATGTAATATGTGACGTCATCAGCAGTGCATTGCGGGGGTGCAAGTTATAGTTAGCTGAACTAACTATAACGGCAGATTTTCTCTGGTTTTGTACGAGTGAAATATCCAACTAACTATAACGTCGCTGAAACCTGTGGGTTTTTGAGTGAATTTCTAAGGTTTTTTAAATGCTAACTTCTAACTATAACGTGCCTGAAGCCTACGGTTTTTCAGTGAATTTCAAAGGTTTTTTAAATGCTAATTTCTAACTATAACTTCCCTATTAACTCCCCTTGAATCCTGAAGCTCCCTGGTGGCCAAGTAGCCCACCAGGTACCTCCAGTAAGCGCCACAGAGCTGCATTGCAGAGAGGTGTTCCTAGGCCACGCCTCTTTTTACACTATGCTGCAAACGTGGCTTCTGGCACACTGTTGCTCGGACGATGAAGTCCACTTGTATCCTGATGTCCTCAGGACACAAGAGGACCTCATCGCCCCACCAGCAGTGCACAAGAAGCCGCGTTTGCAGAGTAGTGTTAAAAGGGGCATGGCCTCGGACCACCTCGTACCAGGTGGTGTGTTTGCACACTGGTGGTGTGTTTGCACACTTTTCATATCAGGCCACGCCCCCTTCCTGCACCACTGTGCAAACGCGCCCCCTGGTGTGTTGTAAATTGAGGGATTAAATCCCCTTGAGTCCTGAGGGTTCCTGGGGTCCAACTAGCCCACCAGCTACCTCCAGTAAATGCCACAAAGCTGTGTTGCAGAGAGGTGCAAAAAGGGGCATGGCCTCAGACCACCTCTCTGCAAGGCAGCTCCCTGGCGCTTACTGTAGGTACCTGGTGGGCTAGTTGGCCCCCAGGGCCCCTCAGTTTTGAAGGAGAATTAATTCCCCAACTTAAAACGCGCCAGAGGGCACGTTTGCAGAGTGTTGCTGGGAGGGGCGGGGCCACCGGTGCGATGCCGTTTTAAAAAAAAATAGTTTTTTAGAAGGGGGGCTAAATGGCCCCCCTTCTTTTTATTTTTTTGGGTTCCTGGGGACCCCATCCCCTAGGGCCTGGCCACAGATATACATTTTGTTTTATTTAAGGAGGAGGCTGTGTGGCCCCCCTCCTACGGCCTCTGTTAGCCCCGGGGACCCCATCCCCCTGGGTTCTGTCTTGTTTTTTTTTATTTTATTGGGGAGGGCCCTCCTAGGCGACTTCTAGTCCCTGGGACCTCATCCCCCGGGGCCTGGCCACTTCGCCGGGGACCATGGGGAGATCCTCATTCCCCCACGGTCCCGCCGGCTCCTCGCCTCCTGCGGGAGCTGGCAACACTTTTCCACATGGGGAGCTGCTGACATGCAGCTCCCCGTGTGGAAAAGCAATCTGCTTTGCTTTATTGTAATGAGAGCAGGTTTCCCTGCTCTCGCTACAATGAAGCAAAGCGGAGTTTGCAAAGACAGGGCAGGTGGGCAACCCGGGACACTGCTGTGCTTCATTGTAGTGAGAGCAGGTTTCCCTGTTCTAGCTACAATGAAGCAAAGCGGAGTTTGCAAAGACAGGGTGGGTGCGCACCCCAGGACACTGCAGGATCCGGGCCTGGGGGGTGGCAGTCCCCAGGGCCATGGAGGGCTCCAGGAGGGGGGCTGCACGGCCCCCCTATAAATGTGTGCACAGTCCCCGTGGCTTGGGGGTCCGTAATGGACCCCAGCATCTACAAACTTAGTGCCCCGGGGAAGTGGCGGTCCCCGGGGTGTGTGGGTGCGCTCGAGCCCCCCCCACAGGTTTATATTTTTTAAAAAAACAACAAGCCCTGGGGGTGGCAGTCCACAGGGCTGAGGGGGGGCGTGTGCCCCTACGAATATTTTAGAAAAGCCCCGGGGGTGGCGGTCCCCAGGACTGCGGAGGTCCCCATGGGCCCCCGCAATTATAAACGATAAATGGGTCCTGGCCCACCCAGGGGCCTCATTTAAATGAAGCGCGGGAGCCCGTGCTTCATTTTGTTTTATAATTTTGGCGGGATTCACGACCCCAGCATGAATTCTGCCGAAATTATAAACAAAAAATGCTTTTTTTCCCTGGGGTCCTTGTGGGACCCTCTGAGCAGGCCTAGAGGGTCAGGGTGTTTCTACCCTGCCCCCTTTTCTTTTTTTTCAACTTTGTTTCACTGTTTTCTTGTGACTCGGTTCTACCGAGTCACAAGATGGCTGCCAACACTTCCTGGTTTGGAGTGTTGGCAGCCAATCATAGTAGCTCGTGGTCGTGGCAGCCAATCACAATGAAGCGCGTGATCGGGAGGGTGCGCAAATCCACCGCTGTCCCAGATATCGCAACTTTTATTTTTTGAATTTTTCAGCAACTACGGAACGGATTTACACCATTTAAAAAAAAGACGCTTTCTGAATCAAGCACTAACGTTTTGCCTAATTTGGTGTCATTCCATTCAGCAGTTTCGGCTGTAGCCTCGCCTAAAGTTTCCTATGAGAAAAAGATTTTTTGACATTTATTTTTTTAATTTCTCAGCAACTACTGAAAGGATTTACACCATTTGAAAAAAAGGCTGCTTTCTAAATCAAGCACTACCTTTTTGCCAAATTTGGTGTAATTCCATTCAGCAGTTCAGGCTGTAGCCTGTAATAATATTTCCAATGGAATTTAACATGGAGAAAACACTTTTTGGGACCCCCCTTTCTTCTCAGCCCCCGCTTGATGAATCACCCCCAAACTTTCAGGACAGGAGCTGACCAGGATAGACCTTTTTTGTTAGAGAATTTCGCGAACATTCGTCAACCGACGGCAAAGTTATTAGCAAATCAAAAAATGCTTTTCCTATGGAAACTAGGTTCTAACTATAACTACATACTGGTGACCGCCAATGGGAAATAAATATATATATGCCCGTAGTATTGCACAGGAAGGTAGAGTGTCCCCTTATAGCCCTAATTAATTGTTTCACGAATGTGACTGTGACGACGCCCATATGGATGAACTATTTCCGCAATACTAGTCCCAGAATGCATTGGGAGGCATGCAGATTAGAAATAAATCAGGGATGTTACTGGCATTGAGATGTTGTCGTCATTTTCACATTTTCATTCCCAAGATGAAGGGCGGCTTGCGCCCAAAACGTATTGGCTAATGATAAAGGAGAGGAGCATGCAGCAACCTACCTGTGGTTGGAGTGATCCTGAGTGTGTCATCCACAATAGGGGCAACTCTTCTTCAATAAACTAGTGGCCAGCCCTTGGTCACGGATCGGCACCACTGCTTTGGTTTCCGGGGGTTCGTGAGCTGTTGTAATTGTTCAGCTGCACGAAGTAGGTGATTCCAGTGTGGCAGTATGGCGGCTGTAACAAGGGAATCCCACCGCCGGAGCCATGCGGGTCCGCTTGCTGTCTGATTCAAAGTTCGAGAAGAGCACGAAATGCCCGTAGTATTGCACAGGAAGGTGCAGTGTACACGTATATCCCTAATAAATTGTTTCACGAATGTGACTGTGACGACGCCCATATGGGTGAACTATTTCCGCACTACTAGTCACAGAATGCATTGGGAGGCATGCAGATTGGAAATAAATTAGGGATGTTACTGGCATTGAGATGTTGTCGTCATTTTCACGATTTCATGCCCAAGATGAAGGGCGGGTTGCTCCCGAAACGCATTGGCTAATGATAAAGGAGAGGAGCGTGCAGCAACCTACCTGTGGTTGGAGCGATCCTGAGTGTGTCATCCACAATAGGGGCAATTCATCTTCAATAAACTAGTGGCCAGCCCTGGGTCACGGATTGGCAGCACCGCTTCAGTTTCCAGGGGTTTGTGTGCTGATGGGATTGTTCATCTGCACGAAGTAGGTGATTCCAGTGTGGCAGTGTGGCAGCTGTAACAAGGGAATCCCACACCGGAGCCATACGGGTCCGCTTGCTGTCTGATTCACAGTTCGAGCAGAGCAGGAAATGCCTGTAGTATTGCACAGGAAGGTGGAGTATACACTTATATCCCTAATTAATTGTTTCTCGAATGTAACGTTGACGACGTCCATATGGGTGAACTATTTCCGCACTACTAGTTCCAGAATGCATTGGGAGGCATGCAGATTGGAAATAAATGAGGGATGTTACTGGCATTGAGATGTTGTCATCATTTTCACGTTTTCATGCCCAAGATGAAGGGCGGCTTGCGCCTGAACGCGTTGGCTAATGATAAAGGAGAGGAGCGTGCAGCAACCTACCTGTGGTTGGAGCGATCCTGAGTGTGTCATCCACAATAGGGGCATCTCTTCTTCAAAATATATATATATATATATATATATATATATTATCTACTGGCGGTCGCCAGTAGATAGTTATAGTTAGGACCGTGTTTCCATAGGAAATCCGCAACATTCTATTTGGAATAACTTTGGCGCTGGTTGACGAATCCTCGCGAAATTTTTAAAATAGGTGGGGCACTTTGCTCCGCTCCTACCCTGAAAGTCTCGGGGGGATTCGTCAAGCGGGGGCTGAGAAAAAAGGGGGGTCCGAAAACACATTTTCCCCATAGGGACCTTTAGTCCAAAGTACAGCCCGAACGGCTGAACAGAATTACTTGAAATTTGGCAGAGAGGTAGTCCTCAGGTCAGGGAAGTGCCTTTTGCAGGTCTGGTGTCAATCTGTTCAGTAGTTCCTGAGAAAATCAAAAGTAAAATCATATATATATGTGGGCGGAGCCTAACCACACATCTCATCCTGAGATCTGATTGGCTGTCAGCACTTCATCCAAGAAGTGTTGGCAGCCATCTTGGGACCAATATACATGATAGCACCTCATTAAAAAGCATTGCAGTTAATAGAAGGTTTTAAGACTTTAGTTACATTATAAATCATTTGTTGATGGTACCATACTCATTTTAGGAATTGTGGTATGTTCTAAGGTGATTTCACCATGTGAAAAAGCCTTCTGCTGGGATATCATGATTGAGAGAAAAATATTTTCTCATGCTTTTCCCACAGAGGTTTGGAAGGTGATCTATAAGCTAAACTGAGAGCTTATTTTCTGTAAATTCACATTATCTTTCTCAGTCATGTGAGAATGAAGTCTGACATTCTCAGTAAAACATGTACATCCAACAAGGGCAGAGACTGTCAGTTGATTCCTTTGTGTTCTACTGCAGCTTCCCAGAGTGTTCCAAAGAACAACTAGAGCGCTAACAGTCCTACTTATGATAAACGTATGGCACACCTGAAGCCATCTTGCTTGGATTAAAGTGGTAACTCTTAAAACATTTATATAAAAAGGAACAAAATGAGGGGGTTCTTTTTTCCATAAAAAGTATGATTAGTGCTGCAGAAAGAAAAATTAGGGTACATTTTGAGTGACTTCTCAAATCCTCTTCTATTTCATTAAAAAATTCTGACATGTGGACTGAAACATGCACTTTCAATACCAGCAGCAGTTTTCCCTGGTGAGCAGTAGCTTTACTACAGTGATTTAATGAGCAAAAAGAGTGCTAACATTCTGAATTTATGGCAAATGTGTGACACATCTGAATGCCTTCTTGATGGAATCAAAGTAAAAAACTGAAAGTATTTCCTACTGAGGAGACTGCAGTAAATGAGGAAATTAGGAAAATTTATAACAAATAAGTCTCCGATGATGGCCACCAGAGACAAAAGAGCCCAAATGTAGCCCAAATATCACCCAGATGTAGCCCAAGTATAGCCCAATGACAGAATGTCCCAGAGTGTTCTTAAAAACAACTAGAGCGCTTACTGTCTTCATTATGACAAAAGTATGGCACAACTGAAGCCATCTTGATTGGAATAAACTGGTAACACTTAAAACATTTAATTTAAAAAGGAACACAATGAGGGGGCTCATTTTGCCATAGAAATTATGATTAGTGCTGAAGAAAGAAAATGAGGGCACATTTTGAGTGACTCCTCAAATCCTCTTCTATTTCATTAAAAAATTCTGACATGCAGACTGAAACATGCACTTTTAATACCAGGAGCAGACTTCCATGGTGAACAGTAGTTTTACTACAGTGATCTAATGAGCAACTAGAGTGCTAACTTTCAGAAATTATGGCAAATGTGTGACATATCTGAATACCTTCATGATGGAATCAAAGTAAAAAACTGAAAGCATTTCCTACTGAGGAGACTGCAGTACATGAGGAAATTAGGAAACTTCATAACATATAAATCTCCCGAGATGGCCACCGGAGACAAAAGAGCCCAAATGTAGCCCAAAATCACCCAGATGTAGCCTAAATATAGCCCAATGACAGAAGTGTGCAAAACACTTATTATTTTGTGTTTTTTCAGTGTTATATAGTGCAGACTTTTCAGGTATTGGAGTGCTTTACATGAGCATTGGTTACATCACACAAGAACAAATTCATTTTGGTTGTAGACATGGGGAGACTAAGTGATTTGACCAGAATCACAGAATGTCGAGCTGAAGCAGAAACTCCAACCTGGTTCCCCAGTTGCAAAGTCTGCAGTTCTGGAAGTAACACCACATCCTCTCCCCTAAGTGCAACATTTAATCAAGTGGTCAACTGGATAAAAAAACATAAAGATAACAAATAATTTAAAAGTGCTTTGTCGCTATTTGAAAACTCAGAAAATATGTCCTTATTTTAGTCTTTTAGAGCACTAACCATAATTTTGATGCCAATAAGACCCTCTCATATATGTAATTTCTAAAGGAAATGCTCTAGGTATTACAGTTTTGATTACATCAAGATGACGTCAGGCGTTTCACACTTTTGTAATAAATATAGAATGTTAGCAATCTAGTTGTTCATTAGGATACTGTTGAGAGGCAGAGGCCAGGGGCACGGACTCTGAAAATTGAAGGCAGGTAGGAGGGTGCAAAGGCAACAATTTAACCACACCGAGCAGGCAGGAAGGGCCGTGGCAGCACAACAGACTATGGAGGGCAGTGGAAAGGGGGACAGGGGCAACAAACCAACAATACAGGACTTGCAAGAGAGGCTGAGGCAATGTAATAGACCATTGTGGGCAGAAGGAAGAGGCAATGGTAGTACAACCATACATGCCAACAGACCCGATTCAGCCAGGAAACGTCCAATGTTTTTAAGCTCAAATGGGCTTTATTTGATCTGTCTCCTGTCTACAATCTCCTCTTTTTCGATGTAACTCAAAGTGGAAAATCAATACCCCAGTTTTTTTTCAAAATCTCCCTCTTACCAATTTCAAAATGTTCACAAGTATGGTACATTGGATCATGGAAGGAAATGGGGTAGGGGCATGGACTTGGATAACAGAGGACAGGAGGGACATGGAGAGGTGCACCAAACTGACCCTGCAGGGCAGGCATCAGGGTTTGCAGCAGCACAATACACCACACAGGACATGCGGGACGGGAGTGCAGCACAACAATCCATAGAAAGCAGGAGAGAGGGGACAGGTCCATGCACATGGACAACAGCGAACAGAGGGGCAAGAGGCAATGGTAGCTAGCTGACCATAATGGACAGACAGGAGAGAAAGCTGCAGCATAACAGACCATAAAGGGCAGGAGGGACGGATCAGGGGCATTACAATGGAACAGACAAGCCAGGAGGGAGGGAGTAGGGGTCTGCACATGTAAACAGAGGGCTGGGGGCAAGGGGGCAGGGCAGGAGCAGCAAGATAGCCATGGAGGTCAGGCAGGATGGGCACTAGAAGCAAGACACACCGTGAAGAGCAACAGTGAGACTGTGATGGCATACACACAGACCATGGAGGGAAGGTGGGAGGGGGTCAGGGGCAGGTAACTGACCACACAGGGAGGGTGGGAGGGGCCATGGCAGCACAGAAGACCATGCATGGCAAGTGGGAGGGTTAGTGGCAGCACCATGGCTATGATGGGCAAGAAGGAGGGTGCAGGGGCATGCACAAAGGACGATGGAGGATAGAAGGGAGGGTCAGGACCTGTGCACAGACAAGAAAGTTCAGGGGATGGGGCCTCACAACAGACCGCACGGGGCAGGCAGGAGGAGCAGTTGCAGCACAACAGACCAGGGAGGGCAGAAGGGTGTGGCAGTACAATGGACCATGTAGGACAGGAGGAAGAGGATAGGGGCATGGCATGTGGACAGGCAGGGTGGAGGTGGCAGGGACAGGTTACAGTCATCTGACAATGCTAGGCAGGTGGGAGGGGAGTGGCAGCTCAACAGAACACTCAGAGTAGATAGGAGTGGCAGGTCCATGGTGGGCAAAAAGGATGGAGCAGGGGCATGCACAAAGACATCAGAGGGCAGGGGGAAGGAGAATAGGGGCAGCACGCTAAGCACAGAGTTTAAGCAGGAGGTCAATGATGGGGCATAGAATTGGGCAATGGAGGGCAGGAGGAGTGGACTGGTACATCATACTAAATTGAGGGCAGTGGCAGCACATCAGACCATGCATGGCAGCAGGGAGGAGGCTAGTCCATGGATTCACACAACAGAGGATAGGGAGGAGGGGGACGGGGTAGCAAGCTAACTGTTCAGAGAAGGCGGGTATTAGGAACTTTATTGTTTTTAAAACGTGTGTCTGTGCGAACTTCTTAAAATATGAACAAGTATGCAGCATAATCTCACTTTTATTTAGGAAGAAGAGGACGTTTGTGACTGTGACTCCGGGCTCACTTGGCAGAAACACCCCCTGACCCTCCACCCCCTATCGCAAAATGTAATGCCTGTGAAAAGGGTAGGTGAACACATTGTTATATAGAACATAGTCCTGAGAGCACGATTGAAAATGAAAACTAGATATAGTGTATGGTATAAACTATGCACCAAAAAGTGTGATATAAGATGAACCGGGCGTGAAATATAATATGCAATACATTGTGCGCAATGACAGATTCATTGGAGAGCGCGAGATAGCACAGGCACTATAGCGTGCTATGCGATATGCGCCTTGGAGTGTAATATGCACAGGGCAGTGTTGTGTAACCTAACTAGTCTCTAAAGTTGTAATATAAAATATGTGCTGGGGAGTGTAATGTTGCATATGCACTGTGACAAAGATATGGATCCCAGATTGTAATATGTATGGCATAGCACTGTACGTTATAACATAGGCATCGAGGAAGGCACGTTAGATGGGGCAATATAACCCGTGCGAAGACAAGTGTGGCATGACATATTCACGGGGTGGTGTTACAGTGCACATGGGCTAGAGAGTGTCATAGCATATGCACTAGCTGGTGGAATACAACACAGAGGTGTGTGGCACTCGGCAGGCAATGGTGGGTGTAACACAGCATTGGGCTCTGCCAGGAGCGCGCTGTGACTCTCAAGTGATGTTCGTCCCCTTTCCAGAGAGTAAAATAAAAAGTATTACACATCCGGCAGTGGATGTGTGTTTTATTAACCGTGAGGGGGGTTTCTTGCATAGTTTTGGTCGAATTTTTGTCGAATCCCCTTTGAATGGCTTGGTGTGCATGTGTATTAAATGTGCCCGTCAATAGCTACCCATGTTTGTATAAATAAACGACAAGGGTGTCTACCGGGATTAGGCACGGTAGGGCATCAGACATGTCAGAGCTTCACTAGTGGTGTAAATACATTCCACGTGGATTCATTGTATGCATAGTCGCCTTTTAATGAATATCACGCAAATCGTCATGGTGATAGGTACGTACGGATTGTCCAGCATGTCCTAGGTGTGTCTATAAATATATATTTTTTTTAAATAATAAAAAACAGTGGCCGGCCCTGGGGATTGGGGTCAAAAAAATATAATTAGGAGACAGGCCCTGGGGGATGGGGTCATCAGGGCCAATAAATTAGAATAAGAAGGGGAACCACACAGCCCCCCTTCTTAAAAAATTAAAATAAATAAAAGACTGGCATCGTGCCGGAGGCCACGCCCCCTCCTTGCAGCACTCTGCAAACGCGCCCCCTGGCGAGTTGTAAGTTGGGGAATTAATTCCTCTTCAATACTGAGGGTCCCTGAGGGCCAACTAGCCCAACTGGCATCTCCAGTATGCGCCAGGGAGCTGCACTGCAGACAGGTGTTCTGAGGCCATGCCCCTTTTTACACCTCTCTGCAACGCAGCTCTGTGGCGCTTACTGAAGGTTCCTAGTGGTCTAGTTTGACCCTAGGGACCCTTAGGATTCAAGGGGACTTAATCTCTCAACTTAGAACAGCCACAGGGCGCGTGTACACAGTGGTGAAGGGAGGGGACGGGGCCTGAGGTGACGTGTGCAAACACGCACTATGGCACGTTTTAAATTGGGGATATAATTTCCCTTCAATACTGAGGGCCCCTGGGGGCTAACTAGCCCACCAAGTGCTTCCAGTAAGCGCCACTGAGCTGCATTGCAGAGAGGTGGTCCAGGCTGTGCCACTTTTTACACCTCTCTGCAACGCAGCTCTGTGGCACTTACTGGAGGTACCTAGTGGGCTAGTTGGACCCTAGGGACCCTCAGGATTCAAATGAACTTAATCTCCCAACTAAAAACGGACACAGGGCGTGTTTACACAGTGGTGAAGGGAGGGGACGGGGCCTGAGTAAACGTGTGCAAAAACGCCCTGTGGCCTGTTTTAAGAGGTAGTTTTAATCCCCCTGCCCTATTATATACTAGGGGCTTACAGAGGAGGTCATGCTAATCACAGGGGGACCCCAACGCATAATGTTCTCTAGTGTATGTAGGTGTTTTCACTGTATTCTAAGTGTCTTTTAACATAGCACTGGCTCTAGGACTAGTTAGTCAGACTCAGTTACCACCAGTATCCATCTGAAAAAGTTGAGGGTACAGGGTGATTTTGCAACAAGGATTCTTTCTGCTCTTCTTTTTGTTCTTTCTGCACGTTATCCTTCTTCCTGCACTTTTCTTCGTCTTTGAGAACTTCTGTTGCTTCTTTCTGCACTTCTGTTTTTTTCTTTCTGTGCATTTTGTTCTTCTTTCTTCACATGTCCTATCTCTGTAGGCATAGTTAGAAATTAGCATTTCAATCAATCAAGAAAGCTTCATTCGATTTTGAGATTTAAAATCATAAAAGCGTACATCAGAATATTCATACATATATATAAAGATAAAAAGTCTAAAAATGATTTGATTATACATAGTCAAAGTCAATCGGTATAGTCCCCTGTTAATGAAAAAGTTCATCGAATTACAAAAGAATCCAATTAAAATTAGTACATTGAGCTCCGAAACTTAACAGCCAGCTTTAAAAAGCTTGTTAATGCGATAATAGTACATTCATTTAGGGGTGGGCGGAATTTGCGTAATTGCGTTACGCAAATCTCCGCGAAACGGTAAAAAATCTCCGCGAACACGCAGAAATTCCGCGAACACGCGGAATTGCTTGTTCGCGATGCTTTTTTCCTGTTCGCAATTGCTGTTTGCGTGCTCGAGGAGAAATATCTCGCGAACATGCATTTTGAGAACGCGAACAAGCAAAAATTTCGCGAAATCGCGGAAAGCAGACTTTTGAGCAATTTCGCGTTCTCCGCGGAACGCGAAATTCCGCAAATTCCGCAAATTCCGCGAGCGGAACGAAATTTGCCGCCCAGGCCTACATTCATTGTCCAGCTGTAGTAACCTAATCATAGCCAATCTACAAGTACGTAATCCCCAGGACTTTAAAAGTGGTTTCAGAAATGCCCCCCTGGGCAGCTGATAAAATTTACAAAAGAGGACGCAATGAATATTGGATTGGGCAGAGGTATCATCGCAGGGGCAGGGTGGGAGTTCATTCGACCAAGAGTTGCAGAGAGGGAAAGCAATCATACGATAAAAATTTCCGAATCTAAGGCGAGTGAGAAGCATTCGGGCATAACAAGAAGGCTGAGTTAATAAATAGTTTTGGAGGCCTTCTTGCATGGTTATTTTTTGGTAGTTGAGAACTGTATTTTTTATTTTTTCCAGATTCCATCTTTTAGTTATAAGATGGTTTAAAGCCAGCTCTCTTAAGGTCTTCCTAGAGACCAATTCCATGGTAGAATGCTTCATAAAAAACTCAGGGTGGCCAAGGTCAGTCATCATATTTTTTACATATGTGAGCCATTTTATGTTGGTTAGTCCGTCGAGGTTGAGACAATCAGTAATCAAGTCTCTGTTAAGTTTAGTCTCCGGAGTAACCCAAATCTTATGCCACAAGAGTATAGCAAGAAATTAGCATTTAAAAAACCTTTGAAAATCACAGAAAAAACCATAGGTTTCAGGCACGTTATAGTTAGGAATTAGCATTTAAAAAACCTCAGAAATTCACTGAAAAAACCATAGGTTTCAGGGGTGTTATAGTTAGCTGGACTTTTCACTTGTACAAAACCATTGAAATTCCCCCGTTATAGTTAGTTCAGCTAACTATAACTCGCGCGCCCGCAATGCACTGCTGATGATGTCACATATTACATCACTCATGACATGGTCAGTGACATCACTCATGACATCACTGATGACATCTCAAATGACATCACTGATGACATCATCCTTGTGATAGAGTGGCAGACCTCCTCTCACCCTAATATAACCTTTGATACACACATTCAAAAATAGAGACTAACATTTTCAAAACAATGGACATACCAATACCAGTTACAACAACCTCTTCAGTAATTCTAAGATCCACATACACATCCACTCATTCACCAACAGTCCTATACAGTCACTCATACATGTACTCACTCATCATATGTACTCATACACCTATACATCCTGTTACACAATGCCACTCATCCATAGAGTTACTCACACACATAGTCACTCATGCTAATAAAGAATCAAACATACATTTAATTGCATATACAGTTATACACACACCACCACACTTACTTCTAGGGAAACTTACACATACTTAGTCTTTTAAACAATCACTTATAGAAACACATACTTATTCATACAGGAACTCTTTCAATCTCTCACTCTCACATATACTCACTTATATACACCAATAGTCACATATACTAGTTTAAAACATATGTAGTTACTCATAAAGGCACTATTGAGACAGTCATTCACTCACTAACACACCCATACACACACTCATCCACCCATACAGTCCTGCACACATGCTGTCTTCAACACATACAAAGAGTGAGTCACTCATTCATGCACCTATGCACTACGTATTACCCCCCACCGAACCATGCAGACACTCAGACTGATACTCAAAAAACCAACTAATAACCTATATAGACACCCATGTAGCTACTCACCAACCCATGCAGCCACTTATACACAAAGTGAAAGACTGATACAGATATTTACATATTTAAACATTACTCACTAAGCCATGTATTCACTATGATACACTTAATCAGTCAGTTACACAATCAATTTTTCAAAAACAAATCATCCATTTAGACACTTATATACCCATTTATTCTTCCATCGACCTTGAGATATACATATATAAAACATATTTAATTTTCAGAAAAACACACATTCACTGGATGATGTCATCAGTGATGTCATCAGTGATGTCATTTGAGATGTCATCAGTGATGTCATGAGTGATGTCACTGACCATGTCATGAGTGATGTAATATGTGACGTCATCAGCAGTGCATTGCGGGCGCGCGAGTTATAGTTAGCTGAACTAACTATAACGGGGGAATTTCAATGGTTTTGTACAAGTGAAAAGTCCAGCTAACTATAACACCCCTGAAACCTATGGTTTTTTCAGTGAATTTCTGAGGCTTTTTAAATGCTAATTCCTAACTATAACGTGCCTGAAACCTATGTTTTTTCTGTGAATATATATATATATATATATATATATATATATATATATATTATCTACTGGTGGGTGCCAGTAGATAGTTATAGTTAGGACCTATTTTCCATAGGAAATCTGCAACATTCTATTCGGAATAACGTTGGCGCCGGTTGACGAATCCTCGCCAAATTTCCCAAACTTTTGGCCAGCTCTGCTCCGCTTCTACCCTGAAACTTTTGCGGTGATCCGTAAAGCGGGGGCCGAGAAAAAAGGGGGGTCCCAAAACACTTTTACCCCATGCAATTTCCCATAGGATCTGTTGTTGCAGATACAGCCCGAACCGCTGAACGGAATGACACCAAATTTGGCAAAGAGGTAGTCCTCAGTTCGGACTCGTGCCTTTTGCATATATGGTGTGAATCTGTTCAGTAGTTCCTGAGAAAATTAGGGTAAAAAAGTTAGTGATATCTATGGCCACGGAGGATCCGCGGACCGTACCAGCACTGTAAGCCCACCCTCCCCAAACCGAGCGTGCACCTTCCCGATCGCGCGCTGAATGCTAATTGGCTGTCGAGTGTCCCTCTACATTTGAAACCAGGAACTGTTGGCGGCCATTTTATGCCTCGGTAGAAGCGAGGCTGAAGATGCAAGGGGAATAAGTGTGTAAAATATATAAAGGGGGCAGAGTGGAAATACTCTGACCCTCTAGAGGTGCTTAGGGGGTCCCAGAAGGACCCCCTGGGGACCCCTTTTTAAAAAAAAAACACGGGGACGGTGCGTGCATCCTATCGCGGTGGGTGCGCGGATCCACGGCAACGTTTTTTGAAAAACGACAAGAAATCATTGGTTGTATGACAACTTTCTACACTGAAAGGTAGGGTGTATATTTCTGTTTTTTAAAGGTATGATTCTTATTGGTTAACAAAAACAGATTGTAAGGAACACTATATATGATAAGCTCATATCTTGAAAAGTCAAGCACACTTCCTGTCTTGTATAGGAACATTGTGTGCTGAACTTGTGACCTGCGAGCTCAGTGCAGTGTTCCATGACCTGTTTCTATGGTAACAGGCAGAAGGCAGATTGGGTGAAGGGTTGAAATGTATTTCAGTTGGAAAGGGTTGAAATGTTTAACCAATAGAAATGTGTGTTTGCTTTTGAGTTTATGTGCGAAGGATTGTGATTTGATGTTTACATGTATATGTGTGGAAAATGAAAGGGAAACTTTTTCATTCTTTGCTTTTGCTGAGAGGTGCACAGTGCAGAGATTCTGTAAAAGAAAACATGGTGAGTAATTGATATACTTCTTAATCTACAAAAGAACTTGAAAGATGAGTTATTTAATTGTGAGGGGATGTATGTAGACTATTTTGATTTTAATCAGACTAATGTATTTTTCCTGCTAAAGTGTAGGGAGTACTTTTTTTCTCTACAATGTGTGTGCATGTAGAAACCATTCTGTGATAAGCATTTGTGTTTTTCATGTGTTTGTAAACAGAGAACTGTGCAGTTTTTATATTTTGGTAGAATTAGAAACCAGTCATTGTTTATGAAATTGTGAAATGAGTTATGTTATGTTTCTATACTAAAATGTAGTACTACTTCTAGATGAAGATATGTGTTTTGGTATAGTGCAAGGGATAGTGTTGTTTGTCTAGAATCACACAGTGAGTCTGTGTGCATTTGGGAACCACTGTGAGAGAAGCATTTGGTAACATCGTGTATTTGCTGACAGATAACTGTTTTAACTTGTCATGTTGTGAAGTTTTAGTAGCATTAGAAGACAGTTATGGCTTATGATTTGATTAAATGAGTCAGGCTTTGACAGAAAAGTGCAGTCCTGAAATATGTAGATTGTGTGCAGTTCCCTTACCTGTTGCACTGTAGTGAATGAGTTTTGGTAAACTCCTACGGATAGTGGTGCATGTCTAGAATCACAGTGTGAGTTAGTGTGTATTTGGGATCAGTGTGAGAGAAGCATTTGGTGATATCATGTATTTGCTGACAGATAACTGTCATGTTGTGAAGTTTTAGTAGCATTAGAATCCAGTCTTTGCTTATGCGTTGATTAAATGAGTCATGCTTTGACACTGATGTGCTGTACTTAAATATGTAGATTGTGTTCAGTACCATTAACTCTTCCAGACTAGTGAATGAGTTTTGGTAAACTCCTAGGCTAGTGTTGATTGTCTAAAATCAAACTGTGAGTCTGTGTGCATTTGGGTAAGGATTGTGAGAGAAGCATTTGGTAACATCGTGTATTTGCTGACAGATAACTGTTTTAAAACCAGTCAGGTTGTCAAGTTTTAGTAGCATTAGAAGACAGTTATGGCTTATGCTTTCATTAAATGAGTCAGGCATTGACAGTAAATTGCAGTCGTGAAATATGTAGATTGTGTGTAGTTCTCTTACCACTTGCACTGTAGTGAATGAGTTTTGGTAAACTCATAGGGATAGTGGTGCTTGTCTAGAATCACACTGTGAGTTAGTGTGTATTTGGGATCAGTGTGAGAGAATCATTTGATAACATCATGTATTTGCTGACAGATAACTGTTTTAAAATCTGTCATGTTGTGAAGTTTTAGTAGCATTAGAATCCAGTCTTTGCTTATATGTTGATTAAATGAGTCATTCTTTGACACTGATGTGCTGTACTTAAATGTGTAGATTGTGTGCAGTCCCCTTACCCCTTCCACAGTAGTGAATGAGTTTTGGTAAAGTCCTAGGATAGTGTTGATTGTCTAAAATCACACTGTGAGTCTGTGTGCTTTTGGGTAAGGATTGTGAGAGACGCATTTGCTAACATCGTGTATTTACTGACAGATAACTGTTTTAAAACCTGTCATGTTGTCAAGTTTTAGTAGCATTAGAAGCCAGTCTTTGCTTATGCGTTGATTAAATTAGTCAGGCATTGACATTAAAGTGTAGTCGTGAAATATGTAGATTGTGTGCAGTTCCTTTACCACTTCCACTGTAGTGAATGAGTTTTGGTAAACTCCTAGGGATAGTGTTGTTTGTCTAGAATCCCACTGTGAGTCTGTGTGCATTTGGGAACCACTGTGAGAGAAGTGTTTGGTAACATCGTGTATTTGCTGACTGATACGTGTTGTAAAACATGTCATGTTGTCAAGTTTTAGTAGCATTAGAAGACAGTTATGGCTTATGCTTTCATTATATGAGTCAGGCATTAACAGTAAATTGCAGTTGTGAAATATGTAGATTGTGTGCAGTTCCCTTACCACTTGCACTGTAGTGAATGAGTTTTGGTAAACTCATAGGGATAGTGGTGCTTGTCTAGAATCACACTGTGAGTTAGTGTGTATTTGGGATCACTGTGAGAGAAGCATTTGGTAACATCATGTATTTGCTGACAGATAACTGTTTTAAAACCTGTCATATTGTGAAGTTTTAGTAGGATTAGAATCCAGTCTTTGCTTATGCCTTGATTAAATGAGTCATGCTTTGACACTGATGTGGTGCACTTAAATATGTAGATTGTGCGCAGTACCATTAACTCTTCCAGAGTAGTGAATGAGTTTTGGTAAACTCCTAGGATAGTGTTGCTTGTCTAAAATCACACTGTGAGTCTGTGTGCATTTGGGTAAGGATTGTGAGAGAAGCATTTGGTAACATCGTGTATTTGCTGACATATACCTGTTTTAAAACCGGTCATGTTGTGAAGTTTTAGTAGCATTAGAAGCCAGTCTTTGCTTATGCTTTGATTATATGAGTCAGGCTTTGACATAAAAGTGCAGTCCTGAAATATGAAGATTGTGTGCAGCTCGCTTACCACTTCCACAGTAGTGAATGATTTTTGGTAAACTCCTAGGTATAGTGGTTGTTGTCTAGAATCATACTGTGAGTCTGTGTGCATTTGAGAACCACTGTGAGAGAAGCATATGGTAACATCGTGTATTTGCTGACAGATAACTAATTTAAAACCTCTCATGTTGTCAAGTTTTAGTAGCATTAGAAGCTAGTCTTTGCTTATGCATTGATAAAATGAGTCAGGTTTTGACACTAAGGTGCAGTACCATGTACTATTCTGTTCACTGTGGCAGAACTGAAAATGTAAAAGTTTTACCTAAGCACTGTCCTAGAAGTAGTCTGATTATTTAGTCAGTTTCTAAGTACCAAATAGACTGCTTCAAATGTCTATGCAGTATGCATGCAGTGTTCTAACATACTATACACTTTTCTTTTACACCTTCAATTCCCTAGTCAGTATCCATACACTTCCAGGAAACACCCTGTCACTCCCTTTGCAGTCCTCTAGTGACCCATTCAACAGCATGTACTAATCCATTCACTGTGCCAAAACCCAAACACTTATAAATTCACCAAGACACTCTCTTTCCAGTGCTCTAATGATTCAGTCACTGCCTAAGTATTCATGCAATGAGCCAGGTCTTAGCACATGGACTGCTGCAAACCCCTATGCACTATGCATGCAGTCTTCTAACCACCTAGACACATGTCTTTCACACTTTCAATTTCCTAGTCAGTATCCATACAGTCCAGCACTTGTGACTGCCTTTGCACTGCTCTAGTGACCCATTCAGTACCAAGTACTAATCCATTCCCTGTGCGAAAAGCCTAGCACTTATAAATTCACCTAGGCACTCTCCTTGCTGTACTCTAATCATTCCGTCAGTTCCCAAGTACTCATGCAGTGAGTCAGGCCTTAGCACATAGACTGCTTCAAATGCCTATTCACTGTGCTAAAACCCAAACACTTATACATTCACCAAGATACTATCTTTGCAGTACTCTAATCATTCAGTCAGTGCCTAAGTATTCATACACTGAACCATACATTACCACAAAGACTGCTTCAAATGTCTGTGCAGTATGCATGCAGTCTTCTAACGTACTATACACTTGTCTTTCACATCTTCAATTCCCTAGTCAGTATCCATACAGTCCAGCAAACATCCTGTCACTCCCTTTGCACTGCTCTAGTGACCCATTCAGTACAAAGTACTAATCCATTCACTGTGTCAAAAGCCAACCACTTATAAATTCACCTAGGCACTCTCCTTGCTGTACTCTAATCATTCCGTCAGTTCCCAAGTACTCATGCAGTGAGCCAGGCCTTAGCACATAGACTGCTTCAAATGCCTATTCACTATGCATGCAGGCCTCTAACCACCTACGCAGTTCTCTTTCACACCTTCAATTCCCCAGGCAGTGTTCATAGACTTCTAGCAAACACCCTGTCACTCACCCAGTGTGTCTCCTTATAGTAGTGTAATCATTTAGTCAGTTAGCATATAGTCTTTTAGTGAGGTAGGCTTTAGGGCATGAACTGCTTCAAAGTAGTATGCACTATGCATGTAGTGTTTTAACGATCGTCACCCTTGTGGTTCAGGGCTATAGTTTCTTAGTCAGTTTTTATATAAAATGTGTTTGTACAGTAATGGAATAGTATAAATTTGAAAGTTATTAATATACATTTATTTGTGATTCTTTTTTACAGATACAGAACAGGAGTGTTTCATCATACTTGCTGTGCCGCACGAGTATTTTTTGTTAGGATCCCCTCGTAACAGAACTCTTTGGCAAATCTTGCAAATGAAGAAGGGGGCATTGGTCTTTGTTTGCCCCTTGGAAAAAGTTAAAAATTTCTTCACCACTGAAGAAAAACGTTGTGGGCGTGGTGCCTTCTGCAAAAATATTTCCTCAGATTCGGTAAATATTTTAAAGCGGCAACATTTACAGTTATTGTAAGTTAAACTTATAAAATTTTGTTAGCTGTATACATTTTATATATCTGTGATTTGTTTCTTGTGGTATTTTGTTGAGAATACCATGTTGTTTTTTTTTTAACAATCTTTCTGATGTTCCAGGTCTGTCGTCGACATCCGTGGTTCCCACAGGAGTGGTCCGCCTTGTTGTTTTGTATTATTGTTGTTACATTTTGTTTATTAGTTTATTGTTTATATTTATGTTAATAAAAAAATTAAGTTTGAAAATAGTTTATCGTTTATATATTTATTATTATAAAAAATAAAGTTTGAAAAAAAAATTAATAATGATTTTGGTTGTTCTCTTAACTGCTGTGTGACTCTTTCTTGTTCTTATTACTGTTATTTGATGGAGTCCACCATGGTGTTAAATTTTTGGGGCACTTATCGCTGGAATACTGGTGATATCTGCAGTTTGCACCAACTTCTGAATAGTGTGTTAGATTTATCTCAACTTTACTTCCTTTAAAGTGTTGATAATGAAATGGAGAGTAGCCGTTCCCGTGCAAAAAGACACGAGATGCACCTTTGCGATTCATTCTAAATACTAAAATCCTGTATTGTATTGCACTGAGGTATTGGCTGCACTTACAGTGTACACACAAAATCTATTAAGAAATCTCATTGTATTTATATTGATTGGGAATAGTGCGTCAGGTGCTGGATCTTGACGAGATACACTGCTCAGTTCGTATATATTGTTGTGCACACGAAAAAAATGACATCACAACTTTCACACCAATTGCAATGCGAAACAAATTCCGGCGATAGGACACGTTAGCACCAGGGATTTTACACCTGCTTTCTGCTGGTGTTAAGCAGGACAACTACCTGCACCATGAAAGGGAACACAGCCAAGAGCCACACCAGAACACCCACAGGTGCCATAGAGTCAATGAGCATGATACAGGGATACCCATGAGGGCCAGAAGACTCATCTCAACAACTCCAGGACCGCCAATGCCCCCCAAACCCACATCTTAGTAAGTGTGTCCCTGTGGTCATTGTCTTAGCATGATAGGCACGAGCCCTGCAACATCACAGTGTGCTGTCACTTCAGAGTTGGCAGTGAGCCTGGATGTGTAGCTACGTACGCATCCTCCTGCATGCACAACTGGCGTGTGCTGGTCTGTTGTTCACAGGTCAGTGCAGGGGTGTGCCTATCCAGCAAGGGGAACGGGGTGTCTCGGACATGTCCGTGTACAGGAAGCGCGGTAAGTGTGTCTCTGTGTTCTGGTGTGGCCTGTTACAAGAGCCGCAGCAGTCAATGTTGTAAAGTGGCATGCACCACCTCCAAACGGCACTGTGATGTTGTAGTTGGAATGTAGCAGGACATGCGCAAATAGGCATTACAATGGCGTGCCGTACGAGTGCACGAAATACAACAGCTCACCGTACAAAAGTGTGGGGGCTCGTGGGAGGGAGGAGCAGCCATTTGGCAACATAACACACAGTGAACTCGACCATGTGCCACATGCTGGGCATCTCATCCATAATGACCACGGTCAAGGACATCCGACAACACCAACGACTGGCCTTTGTACACATCCTGTATGAATGCAGCGTGGTTTTCACTTCTATGCTCGTTCAGTGGTGTGATGTTGGCAGGTTGTGTGACTTGTGCTCCTTGTTGGTGTGTTTCATTTTGGCCATTGTTAGTCTATATGTGTGTTGTACTTAATTGTGCATGTGTGCCATTCTGCCCATCTCCCCCCTACCCCCACTCCCTGCTTCTTCCTCTTCCTAGTGCTGTTGTGTCTATAATGTTGTTGCTGCACACATAAATACATGTAAAGAATAAATTAAAATAGTTCCTTGATTCTTTTAGGTTTCAAAACTTCTCTATTGGTTTCTTTTTAATTTTCCATATGAACCGTTTTTTTTATTATTCAACAACACATAGAAGTCAGAAGTGCAACGTATTCTATCAACACACTTTCTAGAACATTCTACAATACGTGCAGGTTAAAAGTTCATCAATTTTTCAAAACTTTACGAAAATTTTTTGTTGTAACATTTTCTTGAACATTTAACGACACGTGCAGGTTAAAAGTTGACGATTGTTTTAAGTTGGAACAGTGCCTTCCAAATGCAAGTAGCAGGTGTGGTTGAGCTGAGCAAATTTTATCCTATGATATGTACTCCACGTTGAAACTGCTTTTCCTTCACCAATCACAAAGATACTTTTCCACAAAACTAATGTGCATCCTACTTTTAAAAAAGAATGCTTTTCATGATATCTTCAGAGATAAGTTATAGATAGGAATTAGCATTTAAAAAACCTTTGAAATTCACTGAAAAAACCATAGGTTTCATGCACATTATAGTTAGGAATTGGCATTTAAAAAACCTTTGAAATTCACTGAAAAAACCAAAGGTTTCAGGGGTGTTATAGTTAGGAATTGGCATTTAAAAAACCTTAGAAATTCACTGAAAAAACCATAGGTTTTAGGGGTGTTATAGTTAGCTGGACATTTCCCTCGTAGAAAACCCTAGAAATTCCCCTGTTATAGTTAGTTCAGCTAACTATAACTCACGCCCCCACAATGCACTGCTGATGACGTCACATATTACATCTCTCATGACATGGTCAGTGACATCACTGATGACATCACTGATGACATCTCAGGGGCAATTTCTTTATTATAATGGGGGGCCCAGAGGGGCCACTCAGCCCCGGGGACCGCCACCCCCCGGGGCTTTAATTTAACGTATGCGGGGGGGCTCATGAGCCCCCCGCAGCCCTGGGGACCGTACCCCCCCGGGGCTTAATAAATAAATAAAATACCTGTGTGTTGGGGCTTGAGCCCCCCCACACACCCCGGGGACCGCCACCTCCCCGGGGCACTAATTATTTAAAGTAGAGGGTCTGTTACAGACCCCCAAGCCTCAGGGACCACCACCCCCCGGGGTTTTAACTTCATAGGAGGGGGGCCACACGGGCCCCCCCCGGAGCCAATGATGGCCCTGGGGACCGCCACCCCCCAGGGCTGGATCCTGCAGTGTCCCGGGGTGCCCACCCCCGGGACACTGCTGTTTGCTATGGCAGGGTGGGAGCCTCGCGGCTCTCATCCTGCCATAGCAAACAGCTTTGGTATTTGGAAGAGAGAGCAGGAAACCTGTTCTCTCTTCCAAATACCAAAGACAATTGCTTTTCCACACGGGGAGGTGCATGTCAGCTGCTCCACATGTGGAAAAGCAATGCCGGCTCCCGCAGGACGCGGGGAGCCGGCGGGGCCGTGGGGGGATTGGGGACCCCCCCACGGCCCCCAACAGAGGCCAGGCCCCGGGGATGGGGTCCCCGGGGCTATAAGTGGCCCGGGAGGGGGGCCACGTGGCCCCCCTCCTAAAAAAAAAAATAAACAAATTTTAAAAAACGGCCCAGGGGATGGGGTCACCGGGGCCACATGTGGCCACAGGAGGGGGGCTACGCAGCCCCCTCCATAAAAAAATATTTTTTTTTCTAAAAAGGGCCATGTCCCGGGGGATGGGGTCCCCGGGGCAAATTATGGCCTGGGGAGGGGGAACAAGCGGCCCCCTTCCCGTTTTTTTTTAATCAAAATTGGGGGCAGGTCCTGGGGGATAGGGTCCCCAGGGCCAAAAAAAAAGAAAAAGAAGGGGGGCTACACAGTCCCCCTTCTAAAAAACAGAGGGGAAAAAAAAAAGGATTGGGCCGGAGGCCACGCCCCCTCCTTACTCCACTCTGCAAACGCGCCCCCTGGCGCGTTTGCAGAGGGGGAACGAATTCTCCTTCAATACTGGGAGTCCCTGGGGGCCAACTAGCCCACCAGGAACCTCCAGTATGCACCAGGGGGCTGCATTGCAGAGAGGTGTAATGAGGCCACACCCCTTTTTACATCTCTCTGCAACGCAGCTCCCTGGCGCTTACTGAAGGTACCTGGTGGGCTAGTTGGCCGCCAGGGGACCTCAGGATTCAAGGGGACTTAATCTCCCAACTTATAACACGCCACAGGGTGCGTTTGCACAGTGGTGAAGGTAGGGGGCGGGGCCTGAGGTGATACTGTGCAAACACGCCTTGTGGCGCGTTTTAAGTTGGGCAATTCATTCCTCTTCAATCCAGAGGTCCCCTAGGGGACAACTAGCCCATCAGGTACCTCCGCTAAGCGCCACAGAGCTGCGTTGAAGAGTGTTGTAAAAAGGGGTGTGGCCTCTGAACACCTCTCTGCAACGCAGCTCCCTGGCGCATACTGGAGGTACCTGGTGGGCTAGTTGGCCGCCAGGGGACCTTAGGATTCAAGGGGACTTAATCCCCCAACTTAAAACACCCCACGGGTCGCGTTTGCACAGTGGTGAAGGTAGGGGTCGGGGCCTGAGGTGAGATCTGTGCAAACACGCACTGTGGCGCGTTTTAAGTTGGGGAATTAATTCCTCTTCAATCCTGAGGGTCCCTGGGGACCAACTAGCCCACCAGGTACCTCCACTAAGCGCCACGGAGCTGTTTTGCAGAGTGTTGTAAAAAGGGGTCTGGCCTCTGAAAACCTTGCTGCAATGCAGCTCCCTGGCGAATACTGGAGGTACCTGGTGGGCTAGTTGGCCCCCAGGGGACCACAGGATTGAGGAGGAATTAATTCCCCAACTTAAAACGCACCACAGGGCGTGTTTGCGCTGGTCACCTCAGGCCCCTCCCCCTTCCTTCACCATTGTACAAATATTCCTCTAAAATCAGCCGAACTACGAATTCCGATTTACTCACCTGTTATCAGGAGAGAATCCAGGGCTGCATCTTTTAGCCCAGCACTTACCCTGAAAAGTAATTCTAAGCGTACTTACCAGTAACTTGTATTTCCTTCCATAGGAATCCATTGTGTGGTTTTCACCAGAAAAGTTTCAAGTGTCTATTTTCACAAACTAAAAATATTCCTAAAATATCGTCTGTATGACTTAAACACATTCTTTCAACTGTTTACAGGAGGTTGGCCACTGCTGGATCCAGGATCCACCACTGAATAAGAAAAAGTAACGATAACACTACTTACCTGCTAAGTGATTTTTCTGCCATAGGATAACATTGGTGATTCTATGGGAATAAGTTTCTAATTGTCAACTTTTAAAATACAATAATATTCCTTAAAAATCACTACTGTAACCAAAGCGCTTTTACTCAACTGTTTACAGGAGATGTCCAAGGACTGAATCTAGGATCAATAGGTTTCAGGGGCATTATAGTTAGGAATTGGCATTTAAAAAACCTTAGAAATTCACTGAAAAAACCACAGGTTCCAGGGGCGTTATAGTTAGCTGGACATTTCCCTCGTACAAAACCCTCGTACAAAACCCTAGAAATTCCCCCGTTATAGTTAGTTCAGCTATCTATAACTCGCGCCCCCGCAATGCACTGCTGATGACGTCACATATTACATCACTCATGACATGGTCAATGACATCACTGATGACATCACTGATGACATCTCAAATGACATCACTCATGACACCACTGATGACATCATCCATGTGATAAATTAGTGCATCTTCTCACACCCTAATATAAGCTTTGATACACCGACTCAAAATTTCAAACGGCTATTTTGAAACCCATAGATACTCCAATACCAATAACTACATACCCGCTCATTAACTCTTAGTTCTACATACACCTCCACTCACTCACCTGTACAGTCACTCATACTTACAGTCCCTCCGTACAAGACTATCATATGCATTGATACACCTATATAGACACTCACACACCTCCAATCATCCATTGAGGTACTGACACACCTAGTCAGTCGTGCAAGTAATTAAACACAGTCCAATTTACTCACCTATACAGTTAAACACACTCAAGTTCACTTACTCATAAAAATAGTACCACATTCTTACGCTCTTATACAATCATTGATAGAAGCACACACTCATCCATACAGCCACTCTCACAATCACACACTCTCACATATACCCACTTCTATACTCTTACACACATATATACTGCCTTTCACATATGTAGTTAGTCACACATGTACCACTGAGATATACAATACATTCAATCCCTAACACACCCATACATACACTCATCCAACCATACAGTCCATCACAGATGCACTCTTAAAACCATGCACCCATAGAATCACCCACTCACACATCTATTCATAGAGTCACACACACCCCACCCACACAAACACTCAGGCACCCATAGAGATACTCATACAACCAATCAATAACCCATATAGACACTCATATAGCTATTCACAAAACCATGCAGCCACTTATACACCTACACACAGACACATACAGACATTCACAAAGTTTAGTCACTAGTCTGCAGTAAGATACATTTAATGACTCACTTATAGAGTCAGTTACGCACCTAGAAAATCATCCATTCACATACTTGTACACCCACTCATTCTTCAACAGACCTTTCCCTATATATATTAAACATATTAAAACTGTACAGAAACACATACTCACTGGATGATGTCATCAGTGATGTCATCAGTGATGTCATTTGAGATGTCATCAGTGATGTCATCAGTGATGTCACTGACCATGTCATGAGTGATGTAATATGGGACGTCATCAGCAGTGCATTGCGGGGGCGCGAGTTATAGTTAGCTGAACTAACTATAACGAGGGAATTTCTAGGGTTTTGTATGAGGGAAATGTTCAGCTAACTATAACGCCCCTAAAACCAATGGTTTTTTCAGTGAAATTCTAAGGTTTTTTAAATGCCAAAACGTAACTATAACGCCCCTGAAACCTATGGTTTTTTCAGTGAATATATTTATATATTTATATATATATATATATATTTTCCAAAAGCCTCCGCGCTTAGAAATGCACTCCACGAGGAAATGTTCAACAGAACCTTTATTTCAGCGAGCGGTTTGACAAGCCCAACCAGTTCATGTCCCTTACGCGTTTCAGTGCACACCTGCACCTTAATCATAGGGTTGGGGCAAGTTGTAAGAAACGGCATTGGACTACCACATCTTTGACCCTCTTAGGTATGTGCGCTCCAGTGCACAGCATCCTGGGAGCAGTAGTCCCGATTCTTCTCCTTTGGTGGAATCCGTTTTCACAACAGAATTTTTATCTGCCAATATTCCATTTATTTTCATCGCCCTCCAGTGGGCTTTGGGCTTGAGATACCGCTCCCCCAATTTTTGGTTTCCTCGTGCTGGAACAGGCTGTGACAATGCACAGCCACACAGACCTTCCTTCGATCCTTAGGCGGTGCAATTTTCCACGGCTGGAGCTGCCGTGTACAACATTTTCCAAAAGCCTCCGCGCTTAGAAATGCACTCCACGAGGAAATGTTCAACAGAACCTTTATTTCAGCGAGCGGTTTGACAAGCCCAACCAGTTCATGTCCCTTACGCGTTTCAGTGCACACCTGCACCTTAATCATAGGGTTGGGGCAAGTTGTAAGAAACGGCATTGGACTACCACATCTTTGACCCTCTTAGGTATGCGCGCTCCAGTGCACAGCATCCTGGGAGCAGTAGTCCCGATTCTTCTCATTTGGTGGAGTCCGTTTTCACAACAGAATTTTTATCTGCCAATATTCCATTTATTTTCATCGCCCTCCAGTGGGCTTTGGGCTTGAGAGACCGCTCCCCCAATTTTTGGTTTCCTCGTGCTGGAACAGGCTGTGACAATGCACAGCCACACAGACCTTCCTTCGATCCTTAGGCGGTGCAATTTCCCACGGCTGGAGCTGCCGTGTACAACATTTTCCAAAAGCCTCCGCGCTTAGAAATGTACTCCACGAGGAAATGTTCAACAGAACCTTTATTTCAGCGAGCGGTTTGACAAGCCCAACCAGTTCATGTCCCTTACGCGTTTCAGTGCACACCTGCACCTTAATCATAGGGTTGGGGCAAGTTGTAAGAAACGGCATTAGACTACCACATCTTTGACCCTCTTAGGTATGCGCGCTCCAGTGCACAGCATCCTGGAAGCAGTAGTCCCGATTCTTCTCCTTTGGTGGAGTCCGTTTTCACAACAGAATTTTTATCTGCCAATATTCCATTTATTTTCATCACCCTCCAGTGGGCTTTGGGCTTGAGAGACCGCTCCCCCAATTTTTGGTTTCCTCGTGCTGGAACAGGCTGTGACAATGCACAGCCACACAGACCTTCCTTCGATCCTTAGGCGGTGCAATTTCCCACGGCTGGAGCTGCCGTGTACAACATTTTCCAAAAGCCTCCGCGCTTAGAAATGCACTCCACGAGGAAATGTTCAACAGAGCCTTTATTTCAGCGAGCGGTTTGACAAGCCCAACCAGGGACATGAACTGGTTGGGCTTGTCAAACCGCTCGCTGAAATAAAGGTTCTGTTGAACATTTCCTCGTGGAGTGCATTTCTAAGCGCGGAGGCTTTTGGAAAAAATATATATATATATATATATATATATATATATATATATATATATATATTCACTGAAAAAACCATGGGTTTCACACACGTTATAGTTAGGAATTAGCATTTAAAAAACCTTGCAAATTCACTGAATAAACCATGGGTTTCACACACGTTATAGTTAGGAATTAGCATTTAAAAAACCTTAGAAATTCAATGAAAAAACCAAAGGTTTCACACATGTTATAGTTAGCTGGACATTTCACTCGTAAAAAACCAATGAAATTCCCCCGTTATAGTTAGTTCAGCTAACTATAACTCGCGCGCCCGCAATGCACTGCTGATGACGTCACATATTACATCACTCATGACATGGTCAGTGACATCACTCATGACATCACTGATGACATCTCAAATGACATCACTGATGACATCATTCAGAGAATGTGTGTTTTTCAGAAAATTACATATGTTTTATATATGTATATCTCAAGGTCGATGGAAGAATAAATGGGTATATAAGTGCCTAAATGGATGAATTGTTTTTGAAAAATTGATTGTATAACTGACTGATTAAGTGTATCTTAGTGAATACATGGCTTAGTGAGTAATGTTAAAATATGTAAATATCTGTATCAGTCTCTCACTTTGTGTATAAGTGGCTGCATGGGTTGGTGAGTAGCTACATGGGTGTCTATATAGGTTATTATTTGGTTTTTTGAGTATCAGTGTCTGATGTCTGTATGGTTCGGTGGGGGGTATTACGTAGTGCATAGGTGCATGAATGAGTGACTCACTCTTTTTATGTGTTGAAGACAGCATGTGTGCAGGACTATATGGGTGAATGAGTGTGTGCATGGGTGTGTTAGTGAGTGAATGACTGTCTCAATAGTGTCTCTATGAGTAACTACATATGTTTTAAACTAGTATATGTGACAATTGGTGTATATAAGCGAGTATATGTGAGAGTGAGAGATTGGAAGAGTTCCTGTATGAATAAGTATGTGTTTTATAAGTGATTGTTTAAAAGACTGAGTATGTGTAAGTTTCTGTAGAAGTAAGTGTGGCGGTGTGTGTATAACTGTATATGCAAGTAAATGTATGTTTGATTCTTTATTAGCATGAGTGACTATGTGTGTGAGTACCTCTATGGATGAGTGGCATTGTGTAACAGGATGTATACGTGTATGAGTACATATGATGAGTGAGTACATGTATGAGTGACTGTACAGGACTGTTGGTGAATGAGTGGATGTGTATGTGGATCTTAGAATTACTGAATAGGTTGTTGTAACTGGTATTGGTATGTCCATTGTTTTTAAAATTTTAATTTCTATTTTTGAATGTGTGTATCAAAGGTTATATTAGGGGCAGAGGTGGTCTGCCACTCTATCACTAGGATGATGTCATCAGTGATGTCATCAGTGATGTCATTTGAGATGTCATCAGTGATGTCATGAGTGATGTCACTGACCATTGCATGAGTGATGTAATATGTGACGTCATCAGCAGTGCATTGAGGGCGCGCGAGTTATAGTTAGCTGAACTAACTATAACGGGGGAATTTCATTGTTTTTTTACGAGTGAAATGTCCAGCTAACTATAACATGTGTGAAACCTTTGGTTTTTTCATTGAATTTCTAAGGTTTTTTAAATGCTAATTCCTAACTATAACGTGTGTGAAACCCATGGTTTTTTCAGTGAATTTGCAAGGTTTTTTAAATGCTAATTCCTAACTATAACGTGTGTGAAACCCATGGTTTTTTCAGTGAATTTGCAAGGTTTTTTAAATGCTAATTCGTAACTATAACGTGTGTGAAACCCATGGTTTTTTCAGTGAAATTTGCAAGGTTTTTTAAATGCTAATTTTTTTATTTTCTTCTATTTTTTAAACATATATTTTTTTTAATTTTCTATCCTTTTTTTAAGACAATGGTTAAATTTTTAAAATTCAATAATATGTTTTTTTAAAAATATTTTATAAAACAAACAGGTAAAATTTATTAGCAATACATTTTTTCCTTTTTTAAAAATTTTTTTTTTAGTACGCGTACCGTAAGCTTACGGTAAGCGTACGGTTTATGCAATGCCCGTAATTTATCTACGCTGTTCGCGTATAGTTACGCAATTTGCGTAGCCGCGCGTACTCCGCGTGGGACGCGTACGCGTGTACGCTACACGCGCACGTTACGCGGAAGTGTCGGGTAGTGACTGTTATGCGCATGCGCGCAAGCGCGTGTCTTTTTTACGCGCATGCGTACTTTTGCCGTGAGCGTACCGTAAGCGTACCGTAAGCGTACGGTAGGTCATGTGATCATGAAACACAACTTTTGATTGGATGAAACTACTTTCAGTTCTAGAACTCTCCTACACCACACCCATTCCCCTCATTTCTGCTTGTGATCCCTTAGGAGAAGAAGCTGGGTTGTCTTTGTGATACGATGGCAGAACAGCAGAGCCCTTCTGAGAGTGAGGCTAGCACTAGCAGCACTACCTTGAGGCAGAGAGCGAGGAAACAAAAGACCTCTTATGTATGGGATTATTTTACTTTTCCTGAAGGCCAGCTAAAGGTAAATGCACCCTTAGTGACTTGCAAGCTGTGTCAGCGTGTACTTTCAAGAGGTAATCCTGACAGGAAGTATTCCTTTGGGAATCATACCATGATGAGGCACCTCAAGGATGTACACAAAAGGACACATGCTCGACTTACTGGAGGTAACCCTTCAGTAAGTCAACCAAGCACATCCACAGCAGCTCAGCCTGGACCATCATCTGCAGGGCTGAGTCCTTCTTCTGCAGGTCAGGTGAGCCCTTCATCTGTGGGGGGAGCATCTCCTTTTGCTGGCCCTCTGGAAATTAACCCTCGGTTTGCGAGGGTTGAAGTACGGTGCGCCCATTGTCACGATCTAATTACTTATAGGGAGACCAGTGTTTCCCTAGTGAACAGTAAAATAGATCAGCACACTTGTCGTACCGTCTAATATTCCCAATATTTCTTTCCTCTGTCCCTGCATGAACACAACGTCTCTTTTAAGAGCCAACCTTACCTTTCATCTATTTTTTATATATGTTTTTAAAAACTTTTTTTTTTTTTTTTTTTACCGTACGCGTAATTTTTTTTTTTTTTTTTTAAAACACTAAAAACCAATAATCACATTACAAGGTCCTTGAGAGACTACAATTATTATTATTGACTTACCATACCCACTCAAAAAAATATTTATTCATTTGTTTTTAAAAACAATTGCTTTAAAAATGGTTCTAGTTTTCGAAAATTTTCTATATCAATCTGAAAAAAAAGAAAAAAGTATTAATATTTTTAAAACATTTTATAATACAGTACACATATTTACATATTTATCAAAAAATATTTTTGCCTTATTTTTGCTGTTTTCAGAATATATTGCATTTCACTATAAATTGTGAAAGCAATTGCATTCATCATTTTACAGCGGGCAAAAAAAAAATAACAATCTCAAAGATTGTATTAAAAAAGCCCAGAATCTCTTTTTACTTAAACTTAACATTATAAAAAATACATAATATTCTAAAAAAATATCATCTAATACCAATACGTATTTCTTTAAAATACCGTCTGATATGTTTGTTTCAGAAGTATAATCACAATATTAAATCTCAAATAACTCCACATTACATCTGGTTCCATTTCCTTTAGGCCAAATAGTAATTTTAAAATTCTTTTTTGATTAAATTTCCAATGGTAATCCAATAAAATTCTAAAGTTTTATTTGTACAGATCTCACCGATTCTCTGTAACATATTGGTTCCCGAAAGATTTATTAATAATATATTAAGTCCACAATAGAATTGGTTACCTTTCCACATGGCCAAATAGTAATTTAAAAAATCTTTTTTGAATAAATTTCCAATGGCACTCCAATAACATTCCAAAATTTAAATTGTGCAGATGTTACCGATTTTCTCTAAATTTTTGGTTTTCCAAAGTTTCATTAAAAATTAAAAAAGTCCACATTACAATTGGTTATCTTTCCATTAGGCGAAATGATAATTTAAAAAATCTTTATTTTTGAAAATTCCAATGGTAATCCAATCAAATGGTAAAATTGTTTTGTCCAGATCTTGCCAAGTCTCTCTAAAATTTAGGTTTCAGGAAGATTAGATAGGAATTTGCTAAATCAAAAGGCAAACGTTGCTTAAAAAGCAATTGGGAATCATTACACAGTGTCCAGCCTTTTTCACATTTAAGATAAACTGTGTAATGTAAGTAACAGTAGGTCCTTCATGGAAAATTATTGCTACTGTTACAAAAGTTTTTCCTGAAATTGATAATTGCTGTCCTGTAAACTTCTTTATTAAAGTATCCAATTTTGAACCATCAGCTCTACATCGTTGCATCATTAAAATTACATACTGTCCGTATTCCTTTAAAATTAATGTTGAAAACATGTCAGATTGACACTCACCGCATTGCATGCTATGATTAGCATCTTTAACTAATTTAGCAAAAGTGACTGTTTCAGTCTCTGGCAATGTCAAAAAAATAAACCTTTCATTATCAACATTAGAGCCACATATATTATAACAGTTTTCACAACTATGTTCCCATTTATAAGAGAGACCAAATAAATTATCAATTGCAACTTCTTCTTCTTCCAGTACCTGAAGAAAAAACATCAAAAATTCGTGTGCATCTTGCTGTTCATTTTGAGAAAACTGTGTTCGTCCTGAACATACATCTAAAAGTTTTCTAATTTCAGTAGCACTTTCTATTTGAGTTTTATCATTACTCAGCTTTTGAAAAAGGAGACTCAGCTCTGAACAGAATCTTTTTCCCTGATTTACTATTATCTGCTCTTGCAAACTTTCCAGATAAAATGCAACATTCAGCACTACATTTGCGTAGCAGTTGACACCAGAGCTATTTTCAAAATGACATCCTACAACCTGTTCTTCTTTTTCCTTACTCTTTTTGCTTGCAATTACATCACTCCTCTTTTTTTTCCTCCTCTGTACATCTTCATCACAGATATTCTCATTTCTCCTTTTACGAGAAACTACACGTTTCTCCAACACAGGATACTGACCTAAATGAGGAGCATAGCTTCTTCATAATCTATTATACTCCTTTACACAATTTGTATCAGCACTAACTTTTGAGTCATCAAAGTCTATCATGAATAAACCTGATAATGTTTTCACTCGTGACAAAGCAACATATGCCATACCTTCTTTGAACACAGTTGAACCAATGTTCACAAATGCACAATCTACAGTCAATCCTTGAGACTTGTGAATAGTTACAGCATATGCTAGCGAAAACGGAAACTGCTTCCTACGTACATATAAGTCTTTCACAAGCATGAAACGAACTGAACAACGACAAATGTCTTTAACTTCTTCTATCTGATCAAATTTTATTTTTAAACATTCAATTCCATCTTTTATCTGATAATTAATAAAACCCACAACTCTTCCCATAGCTCCGTTAACTAAACCTTTTTCAACATCCAAATTTCTCCTTAAAAATACTCTACAGTTCATGCAAACATATAGATTTTTTTCTAATCCAGCTGTTTTGGAAATGTTCTTCTCTAGTGAATCCAATTTATTTTTCAGTGTGCCTGTTACTGTGACAGTAATTCTTCCATCCTCTATTTTGTCCACTGCTTCTAATTTCCTGATCTCTTCCTTTTCCAATTTCAAAAGCTCCTCATTGAATATTGAGCATTCACGTAGAGTTGGCATTAAGCAGATGATACTTTTCTTTTCTGCAATGTTCTTGTATATCTTCTCTGCAACTATTTCTTCCTTTGGAAATAAATTATGTAGCAGCCGACTCTGTAATGCTTTTTTGCCAACTTCTGTGAGTAGTCCAATTCTGATATCTTTCAGAATACTTCCATATTCTTCATCGCTTGCTTGCCTCATATTAGTAGTAAGTTCCTTGTACTCAAAGAAGGACCAAATATTTGTATTTCCGATGCTTCCCAATGACTTCTTTGTGTCTTCATGTGTCACAGTATTAAACACTGGTTGTCCTTTAACTGGAGTAAGTTGCAAAAGATCTCCAAAAACTATGACGTGTTTTCCACCAAATAACATGTCATAGTCTGTCTTCAGAATTTGCTGCATTCTTAAATGCACAAAGGCAAGCATTAAGTTTGAAACCATGCTCACCTCATCAATAATGAGAACTTGCATCTTCTTCAAGACTCTTGAAACTTCCAAGGATGCTTCTCCAGTTAGCTTGTTGTATTGTATTTTGTTCTCATGCTCCACTGGTAACATTAGCAAACGATGTAAAGTGATTCCTTTTATGTTATATGCTGCTAACCCAGTTGGAGCAGTAACCACACAAGACAAAGTAGAATCCGTTTTTTGCTGTAGGTAGCTTCTGATGACTTTAATTAGGAAACTTTTTCCAGTTCCAGCTTGTCCGCTTACATACATCCTGATTGGATGAAATGATGTGCATGAGCACTCTTTTTTTTCATGTAGAAATCCGTGATCAATTTTGTTTCTGATCTCTTCATAAATTTGTTGCTGCTCTTCGTTCAGTTGTCTTTCCAAATTTTGTAAGTCTATAAATTCTTCTTGAGCTTGATTCATAGCCGTTTCCACTTCATTCATGGCTATTGATGCTTCATTTTCAACGATTGGTTGTCCTAGGGGATCTTGACTGAGTGTTTCTGAACTTTGGCTGTCCTGAGAACTGTCTCTAGCTATTTCTGCTGCAATTGTAGTTTCCTGTTCAATTTCTTCATTTAACATTTGCAGATAACTTGAGAATGTACTGCATTGTATGCTGTCTTTGCAAGCATTAAAAGAATCTTCATAGCTTTGAAATTCTCCCAGTAGTTCATGCTCTGTACGCCATGGTTTAAACAGCTGTAAAAGAGCCAAGTAGTAAAATTCCTTCTTGTCAGTAGTGTCGCAACTCAGCTTCCTGTGATTTATCAAACTTCCTTTTGTTTGCTTCACCAAACATCCTTCCTCACCAATGACTTTATATTTTCCATTGTTGATGTCTTCTGCGGCTTTCCGTGAATAAATGTAGTTCTGCAGCACTTCATAGAGACACATGTTCTCCAGATGTTGACTTCTCTTGGGATAATATGTGTCCAACATGTTTGATTTCAAAATATCTGTACTTTCTGGGTCATTCTCGGCCAAATATTCAATTTCTCCAACAGATTTTAGTACCCGATTTCTCATTGCTGCAAGGCCTAAACTTGCCCAAATTATTCTTCTTGACTTCGAGTAGAGACTTGCAGAAGATAACCTATCTGAACATTCGTAGGATCCAATTTCTCGATGCGATAACATCTTCAAACTGAAACTGTACAGCTTCTTACTGACAGTCTTCTCGTGAGAAATCTCTTCCCACATTTCCTTCAATTCTGTTTTTTCTGATTTTGTAATGTAAGATGTTACATATCGAGCAACAGCAATGGAATTGTCAGCTACATACTGTATATCCATGTTAGCGTTCCACATGGATAAAATGACTGGGTTGTAGTCATTTATATTTTTTGATTCTTCTTTTCTTTTAAGGTTGTAGGTATTCTTAGGTGATTTTCTTGTGATAGTATGTCTCACAGCTGACATAAAACTCTTTACTCTTCCATTTGAAAGAACAGGTCTAGGAAATCCAAATCGACATTTAGTGTAGTATTTGTCTTTGCTCTTGTATTTCCGTCGACAGTATTTTCCACACCGATGACTTTGGAAACGTAAAACTTGCTCCTTTAACTTTTTCTCTTCTGTGCCTTTTGGTATAGCACATGTTGCATATTCTTCAATGTAAGATAACACTGCTTCATCAGTATCTGTTCCAAACTTTGGGGCATCCTTGATCCACAACAGCATATGAATATGAGGAGCACCTCTTGCCTGGTACTCTTTTCTCCAAAAGAAATCTACTACTTCTCCAAGAGGTGGATTTTTTTTATTGCAGATGAAGGACATCATAGCCTCAAATCTATGATTGAAATATCTGTAAACATTAACCGGATCCAATGAGCACAGTTCTCCTGCTGTCTTGTATTCGATGTTTTTAATGTTTGAATTTGCCTCTCGTAGAAAATCCAGTAAATCATCCCAAGCGTACTCCGCACAGCTTAGGGTAACAAACCATGTTGGTGTTCCTAAATTCCGTAACATGCATTTTAATTCACCATGGCGTTGGTACCAATATTCATTTGTCCCACGCTGACAAGCCATCAGATTGATCAGTTGTGTTTCCAAATGATCATCTCGGTGCTGCACTTTCTCCATAAAATCCTTAGCAGACACATTTTGTAAATGTACTCCACTTTTTAAAATGTGATTTACTGCATAAGACAGTGCAGACAAGTCGCTTTCAAATGAAAGATGGAACAAATAAGGAATACTTTGTCGAAATCTGGGATCTTCAGCATATAGTCTTGTAGTCCGATACTCAGAAGCTGGAATCTGTTCCGGACGTTCATCGTATCGTCCTCCTTTTCCTTTAGGAAACAGCTGGGGAAAACATCGAGCTTCCAAGCTCTCCTCCCATACACTCACGTGACTTCCTTTTGCTTTCTTCATCTGAAAGAGATCAATATTGTCTCCCATAACTTCTTTTGAATGAAGAGGATGTATGCTAAAATGTTCATAAATTTCTTCTTCCTTTGACTTGTCCACTTTTTCAATTTGTCCAGTTGGTGTTTCTGTGTCTTCTTGTAAATCTTCTTCTTCTTCTTCTTCTATATAAATTGATTCATACCATTTGTTATTCTTTTTCAAATACAAATTTGCTCTTTGTACTTTCCGTACATCTACCAGCTCCTGCCAAATCTTCTTATTCTTTGTAGGTACACCATTAACCAGAATAATGAATGGTTCAGTTTCCAAAGTATCCGCATCAATAGTTTCCATATTTTTTTTCAAATCCAAGGGCAAATACACCACTCTACCTTTTAAACCTCTCAGTAAATCAGAAGGAGGTAATTTACCAGTTTTGGGCTCCATACGTACTATGGTCTGGAACGGATGAACACATTGAATGAGTATAGACTCATATGTATTTAATTCAGAAAGTTCAGCAGGAATAGCATCCAATTCTAAATTATTATGTACTGCTCTGGTCGGCATTCTATTTTCCTCTTACTTGTTGTAACAGTATTTACAAATACGCTGTACTTCACCCAATTCAAAACAATTTTCAAGAAATATATATGTGGCAAAATCCTTCCACTTATAATTATCTTCATTTTCACTCTTTCTGTAGAGATCAACATACCTGGTTTGTTTTCTATAATGAGTTCTGCGGCAACAAATACAAGTAATATTTGGTCTTTCATTAGAGATTATTGCAAATTTTGTTATGTGATCATTAAATGTCTTACTTACAGAGGGTTCTACATTCTCTTCCACTTCTTCCTCATTTACTGTGTCCTTCTCTGCACTGTTTTGTTCAGGACCAAAGTAACAAAACTGAATTTCATCAACAACCTTCTCTACATCTGATACCGTTCCACGGAACAGAGCCCTATTCAATTCATCTAACTTTATTGCTGGACTTTTAGCAAAATACAACCGTCTCACAAACTTTCTCATTTCAGTATGATGAACAGCCAACATCCTAAAATGATGGAAAACACTATTACACACTTTCCTAGATAGACAAGCCAGAGAATGACCCTGCAAACCAGTATTCTCTCTCACTCTGCACAGATCTAGACTTTGAAGCACCTTAATCTTCTGTTTTATACTTTTTTTACTAAATTCTCTTAGAAACTCACGAAATTTGTCAATAGATTCCTGACGCACACTACAATTCCAAGTGTACACTGGGGCTTTAGGACGTCTCCCCATAGCCTCATCCGCCATCACTTGTACCTCATCTCTTGGAACCATTATCTCCTTCTCCATTATGCAATTATTTTTTACTTCGTAAGCACGACCTCTGGTGTCAACTGCATGCAGCAAACTATTACTTTGAAAATAGCTCTCTTCATTAAAAAAAGGTTCACTACTTGAACTATGCATCCACTTTCCTAAAAACACTTTACAAAAGTTTGTTCTGTTCACTACTCTTTTCCTTTTGCTATGTGATTTCAGTACATTAACCATTTTGTCTAATGTACGCATCCTATTCACAATTAAAATGAATAGTTTCCTTTTTAATTCTAATGCCTTTGCTGCAATGGCTTCAATTTCTTTTTTTCTTTTATAAAACGTACTCTTTTGCTTATATTTCTTCACATCCTTTATCAAATTGGACATAACTCTTCTCTGAAACATTTTTCTACGTATCTCTTTAAACGCTGTTTTTCTATTTATGTAAATCTTTTCAGTTGCAGAAGGTATATTTGCATTAACTAAATTCTCAATTTTTTCCTGTCCTTTTCTTTTCATTACATTCTTTCCAGTACTGACATTTTGTACATTTTTCATTCTTTTGAATATATTTTTTAGAAATGGTTTTTTCTGCTTACCAGAAGATTTTTTCTTTTTCCCAACATGAGCATCTTCTACTAACTTTGGTCCTCCAGTTGTCTTCAAATATAGGTTTTTTTTGTGAGTTTTTTGAACTCTGGATTTTGTAGGCATCTTAAATTTTGTTCACTGCTCTTCAGCAATACCTGAAAAAAACTAAAAAAAAATCCTTTATTTTATTTAAATATATTACTACATTTCTTTTCACAATAGTCACAAAACGAAATTTCTTTGCCAATTTGAATGCACACTTACTGCTCTTTTTTTTTGGCAAGTGATAATCACTTTTACAGACTGACACATTATGAATCCACTTTTCAGATTTTTTTAAAAAGCCCATGTCCAGACTGCTTTTTCAGACCACCACCATGTGTATCCTGGGTGACTGCCTACACTCCAGCAAGGGCAACCAGCCTTAGTGATGCTGAATGTCTTTGCATTACAGACTGAAACCTCAAAACCCACTCGCTTGTAAATACTGTGCATGATTATACATGGAAAGGAGCTGGGTGTGTGCTAAGAGTCTGCTTCTGCACCAAAAAATCGCTCCCCCTTTTTCCTACTAATGCAACTGTGAAATCACCAGAGCAAAACGCAATAAATCTCTGCCTGTAATTCCTATTTGCACACAGAGTCATGTTTTCACATTAGTCACAAAACGAAATTTCTTTGCCAATTTGAATGCACACTTACTGCTCTTTTTTTTTGGCAAGTGATAATCACTTTTACAGACTGACACATTATGAATCCACTTTTCAGATTTTTAAAAAAGCCCATGTCCAGACTGCTTTTTCAGACCACCACCATGTGTAACCTGGGTGACTGCCTACACTCCAGCAAGGGCAAACAAGCCTTAGTGATGCTGAATGTCTTTGCATTACAGACTGAAACCTCAAAACCCACTCGCTTGTAAATACTGTGCATGATTATACATGGAAAGGAGCTGGGTGTGTGCTAAGAGTCTGCTTCTGCACCAAAAAATCGCTCCCCCTTTTTCCTACTAATGCAACTGTGAAATCACCAGAGCAAAACGCAATAAATCTCTGCCTGTAATTCCTATTTGCACACAGAGTCATGTTTTCACATTAGTCACAAAACGAAATTTCTTTGCCAATTTGAATGCACACTTACTGCTCTTTTTTTTTGGCAAGTGATAATCACTTTTACAGACTGACACATTATGAATCCACTTTTCAGATTTTTTTAAATGCACATGTCCAGACTGCTTTTTCAGACCACCACCATGTGTATCCTGGGTGACTGCCTACACTCCAGCAAGGGCAACCAGCCTTAGTGATGCTGAATGTCTTTGCATTACAGACTGAAACCTCAAAACCCACTCGCTTGTAAATACTGTGCATGATTATACATGGAAAGGAGCTGGGTGTGTGCTAAGAGTCTGCTTCTGCACCAAAAAATCGCTCCCCCTTTTTCCTACTAATGCAACTGTGAAATCACCAGAGCAAAACGCAATAAATCTCTGCCTGTAATTCCTATTTGCACACAGAGTCATGTTTTCACATTAGTCACAAAACGAAATTTCTTTGCCAATTTGAATGCACACTTACTGCTCTTTTTTTTTGGCAAGTGATAATCACTTTTACAGACTGACACATTATGAATCCACTTTTCAGATTTTTAAAAAAGCCCATGTCCAGACTGCTTTTTCAGACCACCACCATGTGTATCCTGGGTGACTGCCTACACTCCAGCAAGGGCAACCAGCCTTAGTGATGCTGAATGTCTTTGCATTACAGACTGAAACCTCAAAACCCACTCGCTTGTAAATACTGTGCATGATTATACATGGAAAGGAGCTGGGTGTGTGCTAAGAGTCTGCTTCTGCACCAAAAAACTCGCTCCCCCTTTTTCCTACTAATGCAACTGTGAAATCACCAGAGCAAAACGCAATAAATCTCTGCCTGTAATTCCTATTTGCACACAGAGTCATGTTTTCACATTAGTCACAAAACGAAATTTCTTTGCCAATTTGAATGCACACTTACTGCTCTTTTTTTTTGGCAAGTGATAATCACTTTTACAGACTGACACATTATGAATCCACTTTTCAGATTTTTTTAAATGCACATGTCCAGACTGCTTTTTCAGACCACCACCATGTGTATCCTGGGTGACTGCCTACACTCCAGCAAGGGCAACCAGCCTTAGTGATGCTGAATGTCTTTGCATTACAGACTGAAACCTCAAAACCCACTCGCTTGTAAATACTGTGCATGATTATACATGGAAAGGAGCTGGGTGTGTGCTAAGAGTCTGTTTCTGCACCAAAAAATCGCTCCCCCTTTTTCCTACTAATGCAACTGTGAAATCACCAGAGCAAAACGCAATAAATCTCTGCCTGTATTTCCTATTTGCACACAGAGTCATATTTTCACATTAGTCACAAAACGAAATTTCTTTGCCAATTTGAATGCACACTTACTGCTCTTTTTTTTTGGCAAGTGATAATCACTTTTACAGACTGACACATTATGAATCCACTTTTCAGATTTTTTTAAAAAGCCCATGTCCAGACTGCTTTTTCAGACCACCACCATGTGTATCCTGGGTGACTGCCTACACTCTAGCAAGGGCAACCAGCCTTAGTGATGCTGAATGTCTTTGCATTACAGACTGAAACCTCAAAACCCACTCGCTTGTAAATACTGTGCATGATTATACATGGAAATGAGCTGGGTGTGTGCTAAGAGTCTGCTTCTGCACCAAAAAATCGCTCCCCCTTTTTCCTACTAATGCAAATATAAAATTACCAGAGTTGTACACAATAAATCTCTGCCTATATTTCCCAACATGTGTAACCTGGGTGACTGCCTACATTCCACCAAGGGCAACCAGCCTTAGTGATGCTGAATGTATTTGCATTACTGAGTCCAACCTCAAACCCTTAAACTATTCATTTTTTATACCAATACACCTTAATTTATCGTGAAAACATAGTCCATATTATTTTACATGTTCCTCACATTTAAATTTCTCCCAAAACAGAAAATAATAAACGCAACTTCAACAAAAAGAATTACATTTCTATTTTTCATTTCTTAATTTACCATATACATCCCCTCTCAAACTCTAAACTCACCTTTTAAATTAGTTAGTTGTGAAAGAAATGTGGCACTCAAACAGCAGATTATCAGAGCCAGGATCTCTGTTCTCTACACCTCTCTCCTCTCAGCAGAACCAGATAATGGCAAACTTTCCCTCTATTTTTCCACACATATACATGTAAGTTTCAAATCTCAGTGCTTCCCCCTTTTTTTCAAATGTAATCACACATTTCTATTGGTTGAAAACCAACCCTTTTCCAAAAGTACCCTGCCCCCAACTTGACTTCTGCCTAGTACCCTTCCCCCAACTTGACTTCTGCCTGCTACCATAGCAACAGCTCATGGAACACTGCTGTGTGGAGTTAGGTCAGAAGTTCGCCACACAATGTTTCAATTCCACAGAGCAAGAGTGCTTGACTTTTCAAACCTAACAGCAAATCCATAGTACTGTTCTTTGGTAACACATTTTTTTGTACCAATTCAAAACATGCTTCTATTAATTTACACATACAGCCTAGTTTTTATTCTAGAATGGTATGAAACAGCCAATCAGTTCTTTTTGTTTTGAAAAAAATATGTATGCCTCCATTTCCAAACTGTCTTTCTTTTCATATTGCCATTCTACTGAAAGACACCTCCTGAGTGCATCCAGTTCTCCTTTGAAGATGTTCACAGTGTGGATTGTAGGGCACAGCTATGTCTTCTGGAGTGAAAAGTTTGCAGAGAAAACAGGTATGGTGAGAGACCTTGCTTTGCCAAATGTAGACATTAAATGGATTGGTCAGAGAGGGTTAAAGTGGCACCAATTGATGCCATTGGTGAAATCCTTCATGCAAATCCAACACCCTGACCTCATAATAGTGCACTGTGGTGGCAATGACCTAGGCACTTTGACTGGGGTAGGTCTGGAAATGCTTAAGAAGGACACCTTTGCACAACTGTTTTCACTTTTCCCTAAAACTGCCTTTGTGTTTTCTAACATATGCCAAAGGCAAAAATGGAACTGGTCCAATCATTTCTGTCCGCAGATTGACAAAGCAAGAAAGCACGTCAACAAATCTGTTTCTGCTTTCCTCCGTGACTATGGTATGGGTTCCATTTACCACAACAACTTGCGTTACGACATGCAAGACATTTGTAGAGGAGATGGTGTGCACTTCAATGATGAAGGGAACAGAGTCTTCCTCTTGAACCTTAGACTCTGCATCGGTACTTAATTGTAGGTACCACAAAAAAATCACTTAATAAACACAACGGCTCTTTTTAGAGCCCCCTAATATCTAAACACTTAAATCTGAATTTCATTTTTTTTTTGGTTTTTTTTTTTTACCGTACGCTTACCGTAAGCTTACCGTACGCGTACCCCGTGATTTTTTTTAAAATCAATAAATGTTTCCTTTGTACTTTTCTGTCCTTCTTTGACCCCCTTTCAAATGTTAGGGGGTCTGTAACTCTCTTCCTTGCCCCCTTTTCAAGATATCACTCTTTTTTACCGGAGTGAAATACACAAAATGGCGGCCGCCGCTTCCTGGTTTCGGCCGATTCGAATGTTTACTAAGATCTAACAGCCAATCAGAATCGCGCTCGCGCACGCCACCGTACGCGTACGGTAAGCTTACGGTAAGCGTACCGTAAGCTGGCTCAGATATATATATTGATTTAAAGGCTATTTTCTCAGAATCTACTGAACATATTTACACCAAACCTACAAAAGGCACTTCCTTGACCTGAGGACTACCTCTCTGCCAAATTTCTAGTAATTCTGTTCAGCCGTTCGGGCTGTAGCCCTGTCTAAAGGTCCTATGGAAAAATGCATGGGAAAAACGCGTTTTGGGACCCCCCTTTTATCTCAGCCCCCGCTTGACGAATCCCCCCGAGACTTTCAGGGTAGGAGCGGAGCATAGCGCCCCACCTATTTTGAGAAATTCGCGAGGATTCGTCGACCGGCGCCAAAGTTATTCCAAATAGAATGTTGCGGATTTCCTATGGAAACAGGGTCCTAACTATAACTACCTACTGGCGACCGCCAGTAGGTAATATATATATATATATATATATATAACGTCACTTTAACCTTTATATATGAATAGATTTATATATATATATATATATATATATATATGGTTAAAGTGACAGTATTCTTTGGTGTCAATGCCAGTTGCTTATTCTTTGGTGTGAATGCCAGTTGCGAAATTACATTTTTAACTAAAAATTCTATGAAATTCACCAGTTATAGTTACCTCAAGTAATTAGTACTCGAGCCGTGAAGTAAATTTAACTCATGCCTTCGCCATGCACAATGTTATCATCAATAATGTTATTTCAGATGTCACCAGTGATGGTATAAATCATGTCATAGAACATGTTATCATTGATGTGCCATGTGAGGGTATAAGCAGTACATAGTATGGGGGTCATTAAAATGTTTTCACTTTCACTTACTGACACACTTTGGATGGTGTTGTGTCAAACTAAAATCTGGCCATTTGTTCATCCACTCAAAATAGGGAGGGCAGACAAATGGGAAAACATCTAATTGCCCTTTCTCTGTTGGGCCGTTGGAAGAGTATATCAGCTGCAAAGATGGAGTAGTTATCATTTCTTACATGCTTAAGTTCCGCGCAACTCTAAATTTGGTGGCTGGGGAGTCTGTCACTTTTGCAGTACCCTCTACGTCAAACTCTAAATCAGGCCCTAAATTAGGACATACAGATGGAATGATTATCAATTTATCACTGATAATATAACCTGATCAACACGTAGCTCAAAAGTGCCCAGGACTGCATTCATTCTAGAATTACATCGGAATCTCTAGTCTTGATGCTTTTTGAAAATACATCTCTGTCTTCAGGCTAGTCATTGACAAAGCAATCTTGTACTACCTGGAAAAATGTAATATGAGAACCTGTTTGGGAAATAATATATTCTTCTTCGATGAATCATTCTGCTTGAGCAATTTCTTTCTTGGGAATTTAATTTCTTTATGACGCATTGTATCCTTTCTTTTTTCATCTAGATTTTCTCTCTGGCTAAATGTTGTTTCATTTGTTCTACATCATCTTGGTTGTACTTTCAAAAATATTAAATACCAGGATATTATAACACAACATGAGTAAAAAGAAAATATACAGAAACATTTAATTGTGTATTTATAATTGTGTCATTAATGATATTAATGGCAAGGTGATATATGATGCCAACAGTGATGTCATTGATGATGTTATTATTGATGTTCGTATGTGAGGTAGTTAGCAGCGTAAATCTTTCAATGATTTCAATGTTTTATTTTGTAAATATAAAATCACTTTATTGCAATTTTGTTCAGGGAATACATAGTCAACACTGAAAACGGGCTAATTAATGCTCATGTCACGATGATGGCCATATTTGAATGTGTTTCACATATTCAATTTCATTCATTGAACATCCAATTTATGGTGTAAATTGAAAAGTGAAATTTGGGCAAGTGTCCTAATATTGAAATGCCATGAAACACAAATAAAAGAGGCATGCATGGCTGATGCCCTAATATTTTGCCAACTGGATACACATTCTAAATTTCAACACTGAAAACAGGCTAATATTCATATCATGATTGCAGTCATATTTAAATGTGTTGCACATATTCAATTACATTCATTGAACATCCAATTTACGTCCAATCTAATACAACTCTGTGTATAACATTGGTAAATTGAAAAATAGGATATATTACTCATACCGGGAGAACATACTGGGCAAGTGCCCTAATATGAGGATGCCAGAGTTCAAAAATAGCCTGGCGGGTGTGGAAGTTCCCCAAAAAGACCAGAATTGCTCGGGGCATCTCGTTCAGCGGGGGTTTGCCAGCTTTTCAGTAGCATAAGAGGGATACGTTGTACTCTTTGTACATCTGACTCTCAAACCCAGTAAGCCAGCTTTAATATCTCAACATTTATAACCTGATATCACTCCCCTCTGCATTTTTCGCAACACCTAAAAATCTTAAATTGTTCCAGCGTTGGCAGTTTTCGAAATCTTCCAGTTTCCACATCATGTCTGTCATACGAGATTCTAGTGAAGAGGACTGTTTCTCCAATGTCTCAACCCCTGCTTCCAATATTGCAGTCTGTTCGTCCACTGCTGCAGTTCTTTTAGTTACTTTGGAACAGATCTTATTAAGTTTATGCATTGCCCCTTGCAATTTCTTGGTTGCAAGGTGCGCTTTCTTATTCTCCATGTGGGCTTCCCTTTGCATCTGTTTTAACGTGGAGTAAATCTGTTCCATTGAGGGAGCAACTTCTACTTCAGGATTTATTGTGAACCCCCCCTGCAAAATGTCTCTTGCCACTGTTCCACCCTCCTCCTGAACTAAACTTGTGGTGGAGTAATCCAACTTTAACTGCCGGGTGATACTCTGATCCGAATCAGACCACCATCCGCTAGACCTGACTATTTCAGTACATTTTTTCTACAACACACGCTTTTGCATAACTGGTCTAACACAAGAGCTTCCTGGGCTCTCCCCTGAAGTGCCAGGAGCCGAGTCCTCATCTGTCAGGGCTTTGCTAGCCCCAGAAAGATATAAATCCTCTGTAAGCGAATAAAATTGTTCCACTCCTTCTGGGGAGCCTCCAGCCATCAACCCACACCACCCTAGGCTTAGCTCCAAGTTACCTTTTTGACACACAGATCACTGTGTTCTCAGTCATTAGTACCTGGTCCCACGATGGCCCCTGTCCCTTGGGCCAATCCGGGACTACCCTTCCCTTTGCGGCCTTCCCCATAATTTGTTGCAATGCCTGAGGATGACAGTAACAACAGGTCAGTACTCACGGTCACCACTGTAGAGTCAATTTCTCTCCTGTCTGCTTCCTCAGGGTTTCTTCTTGCCAGGTCTTGCAGATCAGCAAATATTTCCAGGATCAGAGGCTGCTACTCCCTCAGCACATCAGCACTAGGATGCTGCTCCGTCTCTTCAGCTTCCTGTCTTTAGGACCTCCTGTGTTGCGTCACTCCACTACAGGAGTGGCGGCGTCTTCCATTCTTTGCCCAGCCCCTGTTTTCCAAGCCTGAGACATGACCCATGTCCCTATTGGGGCCAGAGCATCAGTGTGGTCCTTCACAAGTTTACTCTGCTTCGGGGGGATTGCAGAGTCACGTTGACCTCTCAATTGGCACTTAAAGGACCTGAACATCTTGCCGGATAAACCTAGGAGTAGCGGAGCGATCTCCTTGGCTCCTCTGGAATCTACTCAAACACCAACTCTAATGTAGCAATGTAATATTTTCACAGCAATATATGTTGTTCTTTGCATTATTTTAGTGGAATCCTTCCTAAAAATGTCACAGAGGTTGTCTTATCCACTTATTCTGATATTGAGTATAAGGGCTGGAGGGGGGCGACCGCCGCAGCTTTTCAAGCAACCATCATCTTGCACTCCCTGTGCACCCTAGTGATAATAATTTATATTGGTTTTCAACATCAGCAGTCTTCCTGATAGTTTTCATATCATTCTGCCAGACAGACATTGAGATCAACAAAAATATCTGAGCCCCAGTTCAAAGACATGTTTTACACCTAAGTGGTATTTAGTTGTACATAAATTCACTTACATTAATTAAAGCAAGCACAGGTATGTACCAACGTATTTTCCTAAGTTGGAGAAACAGACAAGCTGAGACCTGTGAATCTCTCACTATTTACCTGGAAGTAATGCCCATTGGGCAATTTATCAGATCATGTCAGAGACTTTTATGAATACATTTTATTTTAGTTAGTTACTGATACACCTTTCTTTGAAGGATGTACACACAAGAAATACACACTATACTTTTAAAGGCTATATTAATATTGTTGGGACAAAAATGGCCCTTGCATGGTGACAGATGTGTACTGTGCCCCTGCCCTGAGTGCCCCAGCTGCAAAGATGTCCGGATCCCTAGTGCTGATTTTGTTGTCACAGGTGAACATGGACTATGCATGTGTCTTATGACATAGGCCTGCCTCACAGATATCGGTCTTGTTGGACCTGGAAAGGAGCCCAAAACACTACACTCATATTTGTGATAAGCTATTGCTTTTGCCAGGAGTTATGTTGCACGAGTGCAGTGGTGGCATCATACCGTGTAGTGATGCACAGACATGAACGGGCCTTTTTAGGTCTCGGCTAGCGATGGCTGCGCTTGCGCAGTCTCGCTCGCGAGAGATAATGACTTGGGAGAAGAGGGGCTTGAACCCGCCCCTCTTCTCCCCTGTTCTCCATTGGCTGGCCTAGTAAATGCTGGCCAGCCATTGGAGAAGAGGTCCCGTCACTCCAATCATGCCCCGTCCTTTTCGGATCGGGGGGCGTGTTTTTTGCGAAAAGTCTCAGGGAGGAGACAACAGCAAAACACGCCCCCGAATCCGAAAAGGACGGTGCCTTTCTCCGAGGCATTTCTGCTCTGCCTCGGAGAAAGGCAGTCGTGTGCTCGTCCGCTCCCCCTTCGTCCGGTTGCTGCTCTTGTCTCCTCACCTCTCCAAGGGTCTTCTTGTTACATTAGCCACTGGCAACGGGACGGTTATTCCAAGTTTTAGCAAACGGCTGTTCTGCGTACACCATTTTCCAATCGTTACGCAGCGCCGCTTCTGTAATCTTCGGTGCCGCCCTCACGTTCTAGCCTGCGCAGACGCTCACGCTTCAATCCACACCTTCGAATGAGCACGGACGGTTGGGCCCGCTTTGCAGATAAGCCGGATATGGCTTTCTGCGTCGTCTCTGCGTTTTCATCACAATATCCCCAGTGCGCTTTTTACCCGAGCGAAGGGCGCTCCTACGAGTTTCCAGACAATAGCAGCCTGCCATTACTCAAGAAAAATACGACCTGTTTCTTTCAGCCCTGATTAAACCTCGAGTAAAGCCGCTTTTGTTAGACAGTTCCAAGGGAGCGATTACGCTAAATTCCCTTTTCTCAACAAACCGGCGGAAATCTGCAGTAAAAGTACTTTTTTGTTTCAAATTCCCTCAGTTGGTTGATTTGCTGGAAGATGTATTCAACAGAATCAAACGTTTCAGACTCGCACGCAGGAAAAAAGCAGCCAGCCATGGCCCGTATCTTCCGAGGCAGGCATCTGCCATATTTAAACACCAATTGTGAGGTAAACTCGTGCAAGCGTTGGTATACTTGGGAAGCAAGGATTCTCTCCCCACTCAACGACCCCCGCTTAGTTGAGCTCTGTTTTGGAACACGAGCAGTGCCGGGAAAGCCAAAAGCCATTCCATGTACAGTGCGATCTTGCACGTGGTGTTACCCTGTGCGGAACTGTGAGCGTTAAGCATTTTCTTATCTGTAAATTTGTACCAAAAAATGCCAACTTTCACAGTGTGTAGAAATTCTTATCTAAAAGAGTTCCTTGTTCAGAAAATTGCAACAGTTCTATATAAGACTATCATATTCTGCTTAGACGATTGGTACAGTTTGTATGCCTTAAGCCTGTTTACCACTGGCCTCTAGACATGGGGAAACAGCCTTCACTACGATGTTTTCACCTCGTTGTGCCTTTACCATGCATTTTTTGGCGCACATGTTTTTACCGCAAATATGTTTTTAAAAAGCATGCCAATACCACGCATTTAAGGTAAGTTGGAAGAGTGGGGGGTCTCCCCCCCACAAATACATCGTTTTTAAATCTAAAAACAATGTGTGGTATTGGCATGCGTTTTAAATACATATTCGCGGTAAAAACATGCGCTCAAAAAAATGCGTGTCAAAGGCATGCAAAGTAATTGCATGCGTTGTACCGTCGAACAACCCTAGACATGTATATATAAGATCATAGCAACTCACTGAGAGAGACTCCAGATGAAGAGTTATCTTACTCAAAATGGATAGAGGCAAACAAAATGTACCAATGAACTAAATGGAATATGGTGGTCTGATATGGAAGTGTTGCAAAAGTACCTCTATTAGATTTTTGTCCCCACTTTTTACTATAAATTAGCAAATTAAAAAAATAATGCTACATGCATATAAATGTAAACAAGCATTTACAATGCAATGGTCTCGGCATTGGTAAAGTTAGAGCTATTGGCATTGCTCATGACAATGCCGTTTCTTTAAATGTTTTAAAAACACAAACATAAACAAAAATAATGTCATGAGCAATGCCAATAGCTCTAACTTTACCAATGCCGAGACCATTGCATTGTAAATGCTTGTTACTTGTGTCACTGGAGTGAGGCCTACAGGCTCACTCTTGTAAAGTTTGTGTGTGCTCAACTCATCCTTCGTCTATATCAAGTTAGTATGTAGTCTTGTGCAGTGCATCTGTGTAGTATGTATGTGCTGGGTGAATGTATGACTGTGAATTGATGAGAGATTCTGGGTTTGATTTTGGGAGACATAGGGCTGACTCGAGGAGCACAAAGAGGTAGCGGCATCCCCCAGACAGATTTGTGGATTGCTGCATCCCTGTGAGCAGGGTGGGATAAACACACTGAATGAAGGAGAGGCAGGCTCTTCAGTACACTTCAAAGGGTGCTCTTTAATTCAGAAAGGGGACACTGGAAAGGGGCCTGGGATTATATCAGGACAGAGACAGGCCTGATGAGAGAGTCGCAAAGAGTAGGACAGAGGGTCCTGGGGTTACCTTTTGGTACATATATCAGTGTGGCTGACATCTAGGTGTAAACCTCTAGTCACTACCATGGCCTGCTTTGTGGGGCTATTAGATTTTGAGCTGCCCCTGTTGTGACTGACTGCTTTCTGAGGGAAAGGCAGGACAGAAGAGTGTGCACTTAAAAAGAAACCGGACCCCCAACATAACTTCAACAACTCAGACCAAAAATCACATTTGGTGTATCAAAATTGACTAATAGAAGGGGAGGTCAAGGCTCCCAAAATTATTAACTGTCAAGTGGCCAGCAAGGTTGTGTGAGGAGGAGGCTTTGCAAAACATCTGCCTGTGAAAAGGACTAGGGGTTTAGGCCTGCCAGTCTCCCAGCTGACTGAGAGGATATCACCTGGGGAAAATCCAAGATTACCTGCTTGCCAAGACCAACGTGCACTGTAAGGAAGATGAGGCTGCTAGATGGAGTGGGGTCAAGTGGTGGATCCTGGATAGTGGATCCCTGAAGTGAGGTGTGAGGGGAGGACTGCAGCACAGTAGTCAGTGACCCCTTATGCTAGAGGGGCATACTGCGAAGTTAACTGAGTTGATCGGGCCGTCACCCATGTGTGGTGTGATGTTTAAGTCGGTGACTCTGTATATCAGCGGGGGCGGCAGTGAAGTTAACCAGTTCTATTAGGCCATCACCCGTGTGTAGTGTGTAAGTTGGTGACCCCGTATGCCAGAGGGGGGCCACCAAGAAGTTCTCCATACCAATTATGGCCGTTGCCTGGATGCAGCTGGAAAGTCGGTGACCCAGTATGCCAGAGTGTATTGTACTATGAAACTGGGCCTGCACTAAGTCTCCAGTTTAACTTGACATCTTTTTCTAATGTTGACTTTTTACGTTTTACACTTACACAATAATGTGCTCATAAGCTATTTTACATGCAGTATATTTCTTAGTGAGCATTATTATCATGTTGCATTTACACTCTGTCCAAGGCTAGGTACGTGGAACGCGATGTCCTCGAATTTGGTTGTCCGGCTGGAGACAGTTCTAACGCTCCAGACAAACCATTGCATCAGCTCTGCACCTTTGAGCCTGGAACAATGCTTTTATTATGTAAACTGCCTCTGTGTTACATCTGGCAGAGGAACACTTCTGCTGGGATTATCCTGGAATGCTGTGAACTGTGACTGAGATGCAGCCATGTTGACACTGACATTCATCCTGTAATGGGCAATTGCCTGTTTCATTCAATTCTAGCTTCCTGGCACATCATACTCAGATATGGGGAGTTAGGCTGTCCCAATGGATTTGGCAGAGGTTACTCCCACTATGCCCTTAATGGTATAGGTAGGATCAAATATGAGTATAAGCATGTAATTATATAATCACATACAAATGTTATAAAGGTCGAACTGTTAATATTTTTCACCATTTTCTAAATGCTGGTTACAATGATTTGCTTCCTCCTACTAACAATTGCAACTCACCTTTTTTGTGCAAGAAAACGATTTCTTCAATAAATGTTTGAAAAGCCAGATCCGTATCTTATCTCTCTTGTGTCTTCCTTGGGTATTCAAAAGCAACAACGAAAGGGTAAATCAGTTACCTCAATTTCCTTGGGGAATAAGAGTGGTCATGTTCGAGGTTGCAGATACCATTTGGTACCCTTGTATGTTTAGGGGTTCAGAGGAGGCACTGGGAGCTAAATAGGGAATGGGTCAACATATTCGGATGATATGCGTGGACTAAGTCCCCATATTCCGATGTTTTCTTGTCCAGATACACAGTCCTACCTAATTCGTAGGAACCATGTAAAATGGCCACCGAGAAGAGGTCCTTGCTGCAGCACATAGGGCTGCTGTCTACGTGCCGAGTAGGAGTGGTGACACTGTATGCCAGAGGGGGCCTCAGGGAACAGCAAGGATCATAGCCTGGTTCATGCCATCAATGAAAGCAGAGGCTGCCTTGGTGATCTGTGTGGGACCAAGCCCTGACTCAGGATCGGAACCAGAAGCCATTGCATCCCTCATCACCTTTTGGAAAGGATCACTGGAAACTTAGCATCACAATGGAGGAGAGCCGAGAACACCTAGCCGATGCCTCTGCAGAGCTGCGATTGTTACTTACCGGAGGCCGCCACTGCATCCTCCGCTCCCATGAGTAAAACATTCTCGGTGACTATGGGTCATGCAATCCGTGCTGATTGAAGGGCTAGAAGGCACTACGGGAACTTGTCTGCAAGATAGCGATTAACTGCAGGGAACACTTTTGACTTCTCTAGAAGAGTCGGAGTGGGACTCTTGGGACTAAGAATACTAGTAGGGCCTAACCTTAATGTTGCCGATAAGGAATGGGGTACAAACGCTGCCGCTAATGAGAAGAAAGTGAGACTTAATGACCTGTATAGTAAACACTAGAACCCTGGCCTCAGAGTGCCCTTCCAGCTCGGACTCAGCCATATCCAAATCTGTCTTGACCCTGATCTCCATGGGAATAGTCTGGCATGAACTGCCAGGCCAGGTCTTCACTGGACCAGAAACAAGCATCTGAGATCCAGTTTCGGGGTAGAAACCCTTATCAGCCAGGTTAGCTTGAACCCAGTGGCACAGTGAGCATGGGACCCACGTTTGGGCATACCCTTCCTACAGGCAGTGGTGGATGGTGACATTTGAAAGTGGTGATCGTATAATTATTGTCGTACTGCACTCTAGCGAGCAAACGAGCCCAAACAACATACGGGGAGGGTTTTGAGGGGGTTCTTTCCCCAAGAAAATTTTGAAAAAAGAGTGGACAAATGGTGCATTTTCACCAAATTTGAGAAAGCAGGACGGTTAATAAAGCAATACGATTGAATTATTTATCATTTAAGGAATTGCTAATTTTTATGAGCTATAAAGGACAATCTTTGCACATGCTGATGTTATCTTTGCCCATATTAACTAAGCCTGGGCAAAGCACTACGCTACGCTCGCGTAGTTTGCGAAGTTCGCGCTACTTCGCACTACGCGAACTGCACGTAGCACAGTGCGAACACGCGTAGCGTAGTGTTGCGTAGTGCTGCGGTCATTTTTTGCGTGCTCGCGGTCCTCAACGTCAAGTTGGCGACCGCGAGCAAGCAAAATGACATCCCGGCAAGACTTTTTCCTTGTTCGCGATCAGCAACATCAAGTTGGCGATCGCGAGTATGGAAAATAAACCTCCCGGCGAGATTCCCAACGCGAGGAGGTCAGGTTTCTCATTGCGAGTGGTCGCATATGCTCGCGACCGCTCGCGATGAGAAACTACCAGTTCGCGTTGAGAAAGCTGCCGCTCGAGTAAAAATCTACTCGAGCAGCAGAAAACTACAGCTCGCACTGTGCAAGATGCCATTTTCAATGATTGCACAGTGCCGGTTGCTTGTCCGCACTGTGCAATCATTGAAAACGACATCTGGTACAGTGCGAACAAGGTACTACCCAGTTCGCGAAGTGCTACGCGTAGTGCGAACTGCACTTTGCGTAGCTTCGCGAAGTGCTACTTTGTGAACTACGCCCAGGGTTAACTTTTGAACACAATGATACACTTGTAATGTTTTTAATTATACAATAAATACATTCATTGACTGTGCAGTGCTCTACATCAATATGATTACACTATTTCCTTAAATTAATTTTCTGTTTTCATGCAATTGAGCGGCTGCTCTAGACACCCTTTCTTCATCCCTCTGTACAGATTTGTAAATGTTTGTCTGCCTGCTCCCTGATTTGGACTATAACTGTTTCCTTTCCAAATGACCATGTGTATCGCTCCTGTGCCACATATTGAGGTTTTAATTGTTAAGTCCCATGGCACACATATCATGGGACGTGTCTATAGCACAATGTAATTGGAACATTTTCTGTCGATATATTATTGAGAATATCTAAAGTACTATGTAATGTGGATATTTTCTGTCACAATTTGATGGGAAACGTCTTCAGCACATTTTAGTGGCTACCTTCCCTGTTGTTATGTTAAGAACGCAATTTCACAAAACAATGGATGCATTTCGAGTCAAAATATGACGAGGAAAATGTATTGCTGCAATACAAAACCTGAACGCCCTGTATATACCTGCATAAATTGGTACATATTTTCGTTAATGAAGCCTAGTTATGACATTACTACTCACCTACAATATGCCAATGTCATAACTACTGTTATATGCTAATTTAACATATTTAAAATCTGATGTCACAATGCCTATTACGAGATGGGGCCGATTCACAGAACTAACTTAAGACAAAATCCTAAACTTACTACTTTTGATATTCACAGAAGTTAGGATTTTGTCTTAAATTTGTCTTAAGACAAACTTAAGACAGACTTAAAACAGACTTAAGACAGACTTAAGACAGACTTAAGACAAACTTAAGACAAAATCCTAACATAAGTCTGTCTTTAGTCTGTCCTAAGTCTGTCTTAAGTCTGTCTTAAGTTTGTCTTAAGACAAACTTAAGACAAAATCCTAAATTCTGTGAATACCAAAAGCAGTAAGTTTAGGATTTTGTCTTAAGTTAGTTCTGTGAATCTGGCCCGTAATTAAACATAATCCTTTCTTATTAATCTCTCTATGCAAAATGTCCATCTCTGCAAGATCACAGGTTTTAGTGATTATGGCATTAGGCAACATGTATGAACCTTTTTATCAAAGCAGGTGAGCATGAATCTGAAACATGTCTTGCATGTCACCTGCATCAAATGTTTTTCAACACTTGTAGGTAACAAAATCAAGTTGTTTTTTTTATTTCCACAGTACAAATTCAACAACCTATCTGCACCTTGAACAACACATATCAGAGACCCGATTGTGACCGTTACCGTGTGTAATCAGGGATAAAGTAGTTGCAAAACAGGTTACTACATGTCACCTTGGATACTTTTGGTCATATAAGGAAACTCAACATTTGGTTTCATTCCTTTATATGAACATAACTTCCTTTGCGACTTTCTCAGTCACAATAGGATGGGACATGCCTATGGTACAAGATGATGGGGACATTCTCAGTCATGATATCATACAAAATTACTTTAGCATTCTTAGAAAATAAATTTATAGTATGCAAAATGGCTGCCACCTTCTCTTCCACAATACCCTGGGGATATATTCTGACTCAAAATGACAGGCATAGAATTTAGCATTATATGATGGCACATACTTCCGCACAGTTATAAAGAAATGTTCTCTGCCACAAGATAATGCCAATCTTCAATACTACAATATCTTGCCCAGTATCATTGGCGTATTATCTCCCTCGCCACACAGAAATCGCATAGAAACTGTCTTGTTCAAAAAGTTTAGCAAATCTCTATCTCTCATTTCCCTTCAAAGCGCTCAGATGCCCACGTGGATTATTTTAATGCTATATTTGAACCAAATAAAATAACAATGGGATATTAACTTTTCTCTTAACAGAATTTAAAGAAAATCTGTGCCTTAACATGTGGGGCACATTTTTATGGGCACGTGCATTGCTACTCTGTTGTGAGTATGACAGAGCAGCAATAGTTTAGAGATTTCTTACTGACAACACCCTTTCAATGGCTGATGGAGGGGGCGTTATTATAAATGCCTGAGTAAGCATTGAGTGCACATGTAAACCACGGAGCAGAGCCCTGCTTGGTATTAGAAGGTAACCTTCCCTTTGAGGTCACCTTGCTTGTAAAGCTGCTTCTTATGACATCGTCTTAATACCGGGGCTTACAGCAAGGGGGTCCTCTCTCATTCTGCAGAGGGCTGGGGGATTGTTTCACGTTACACCGATTATTCAACTAATAATTTATATTTTCAAAGAAATCCACATCAGGATCAAGCAGTTTATCCAAAACAAGGGTCCTTCTTTTGTCGATCCCCAAGCATTAGATGCTGAGTTTGCCCGGTTCAAACAGCATCCTGCGGATTATCCTAGGATCCCAGCAGGGACCACTCAACCCACTGAGCTATCTTGCCAGCTTGGGCACTCTTCCAGTGCTTAGCTTCTGTTGCTGCATTGATTGGCTAACTTTCAGAGAGGTGACAGATTAACAATTATAAGGCAAATGTAATCAAAGATGGTGGTTTGTAAAGAGTGTTGGACCAGAGGGTTCCACTGTGGAAGGTGCGGACGCTTTTGAACAATGTAGTCAATCTATAGGAATAGGATTACACCAGAAGACAACAGAAAGACAACACAAGGAAGCGTCTACTAGATTATATAAGGGGAGGGAGACAGGCCGGAGGAAGGAGACACAGTAAGTGATGTTCGGTGCCAGCCAAGAAGTCAGAATAGGGCCAAGGAGCGGAGGGCCCCATAATTGTGAGCGGTGACAGCCTCAAGGTTGTTGTGCCTCAGTTTGGGTAACAAGTGGGCATCTTCCAGAGACGTCCACAAACTGATTAAAAACGTGCTCATAAGTTAACTAGATGCCCCAACATGAGAGAAATATTGCAGCAAGATACCGTGATATAAGGCAAATATCTCAAAAAGATTCACCAACACGAGGCAGAGAGAGCTGAAAGTTGCAGACAGGCCTTTCCTTGGGGCTATAGAAGCTTTAATTCAAGCTTGGTCAATAGATGTCTGTCTGAAAAAGGGAGCCCTGAAGCAGAACAGACGAGACTCCCTGCCAGGCTTGGCATAGTAAGCGTTGCTCAGTGTGCTGTTGCGTGTTCGATGCCTGAGTGATTTCTAGGTGATATCATTGGTGGGAACATGGGGGTAGCTCACTACAAAGTCAGTGCCTGCCACCTCGGCTGTGTAGGGAGTGAAATCAGCAGTGGCAGTCAGACTGTCTCTCGCCATTTGCAATCACTATTGGAAATTCTAGTGAACCAGTTTCAACTGGTGCTTACTGCGTCTAGTCACACAGTATGTTTTTTGGATATTATTAAACTATTGCCCAAAGAAATGCTCTAGTTTAAAATAAATATAAAAATTAAACGTGTATGGTTTTAGACACCGGCAATCAGTTTGTGGCCGGCATGACGGGGGGGGGAGGGGGGGGGTCGTACGGGTGGGGGGGTCGCAAGTGGAGGTGGTGGGGGGTTAATTACATTTTTTTTAAATTTAAGAAAAACTTACCTTCACCTCCGGTGCCGGACTCCCGCGTCGCACCTCCTGCTCTCTGCAAACAGGAAGCAGAAGCAGTCAGCCTCCTTCTCTTCCCCTAAGCCAATCACAGTGCTGCAATGGCAGAGTTGTTATTGGCTAGGACACCGTCCTTATAGGTGTCTTAGGGGAGGCCCTTTTTTCATGCAGTCTGCTCAGCAGCCTACATGAAGAAAACGGAGAGTGCTATGACTGGTTTGGTCTGCCCTGGGGCCGACCAAACAGTCAGGGCCCATAACATTGGTCTAGCCACTCCTCCCTGACCCGCCCACCCACCCGCCCCCAACCAGGCATACCCCTCTTCTGCTTTCTCGCAGTGCAAGAAGCAGAAACGTAAAATGGTATTTATATCATTTTACGTTTCTGCTTCTCGCACTGTGAGAAAGCAGTGGAGGAGCCGTCACTGGTCACAGATCTGGGATTAATCCATTCTGTTTCTGCTCACAACGTCACCCCAGTTTGGACTCAGCCATAAGCAAAATGGTCTTGACCCTGCTCCCCAAACTGGAATGGCATGGCAAGCAAAAATAAAATGGATTTCTGTCCAGATTTCTGTACTGGGGTGAATGTTTGACTTTGTTCAGGATTCCATCCATCAATTGTTATTTTTGCATTTGTAGCCCTATGTGGGCCGTGTATGCCCAGACGTGGGTCCTGTGCTCTCCATTCCACTGGAGTCAAGTTATCCTGACTGATAATGATGCTTGTTTTCAGTTCAGGGAGGACCTTGCCTGGCAGTTCAGGCTGGACTGGTCCCATGGGGAGCAGGGTCAAGACTTATTTGCATATGGCTGGGTCCAAATTGGAATGGCATAGTGAGCAAACAAACAGTGGATTTAGGCCCAGAGCTCTGCACTGTGGGTGAATGTTTGACATTGTTCAGCATTCCGTACATCATTTGTACTTTTTGCACCAAAAACCTATGGGTATTCATTTACTTCCAGCTCGTAATTTCGTGACCTGAAAAAGTATGCATATTTGCTTTCATGAAAGGCAGGAGCAAGTGACTTTTCGAGATGTGAATAAGCCCTATATTTAGTGGAGGGTATGAGTTGAAATTCTCTACTTTGAAATATATTTTCCCTGTAGAGAAAAGCAATACCATGCTAATGAACATTTGCAGTCTTTTTTACTTGCTCAATGTTAGTCTTGGTAAAATATCTGCACGTGTAAATTTGAAATTGGTAGTGCAGTGGGAAATCTGTAGATTTGCTGAAGTGCTCACAGTATTCTTAATAAATATCTAAAAAGTTGAAAATCTAGTACGGATATAGGAGAATCTAACATGAGCAGATATCTAACATGTTCAGTTTGGACTTTGTGAATCTCGCCCTTGTTTGAATGGATACAAGCACAATCAGGTGTGTCAAAAGATCAGTTTCTACTAAAAAATATGGGGCATTTCAACAACAACGGGCGATAATTATCGCTTAGCGCACTTAGCGCTCGAATAATTATCGCTGAGATAGCATGCTATTAGCAACGCTTATCTCATCGGCGATAAAAATCCTAGCGCTACCTGGCTAACGTGAGATTATCGCTGGAAACCCAGCGATAATCTCACGTTAGCTAGTTGATAGGCACTCACAAACTTAGCCATGATATCCACCTTCCATAGGATATCATGGCTAAGTCAGTCCTGAAGCAGATGTTAGGAAAGTAGCGATAACAGGTGTTATCGCTACTTTTCCGGACACTATGCTTCATAGCGTGGGGCTTGATGATAGGAGAAATGTCGCTTAGCGATATTTCTCCTATCATGTCAGGTCAGGAACGCCCACTTTGCATCTCTTTAGAGATGCAAAGCTGGGCGTTAGAAATACCCACGCTAAAGCAAGGTTTCACGCGTTAGCGTGACCTTGCTAATATAGCGATAAAATTATCGCCGCTTTTCGGCCAAAAACGGCCGCTAAAGCGGCGATAAATTTTTATCGCCTCGTTGTAAATATGCCCCCCTGTTACTCACAATAATAGATCATATCACATTCATGCATCACCACTAATGTGTACTGCTATTAAGGTATAGCGCCAGGTTAATTAGTGCAACCTCAGTTACTCCCTTTTAGGATTGGCTAGGCACTCAATTACTGTCAGCCCATTGGTGTTGATGATGGGCCACTCCACCTACCGACATCCTTTCAAATCATCATGTGAAAGTTGGAGGAATTAATCAATGCCATTTGCTTAGCAATTACATCTTCCTTTTTAAAGGCTACTGTCCGACTTTGGTACTATTCGGGGAAATTAGTGTGGCAAAACTAGAAGTAGTGAGGGTGTTGACTAATATATTTTGCTCTGCTAATGCCTTTGCTATACACGAGTCCCTCCAACTCAAAAAAAACAACAGGGACATTTCTTAATAAAATAGCCCTTACATCAAAGCATATAGAAGCGAATCTGCTTTCTTTACCGTTACATTGTGCAATGGTCATGTTTCATTTCATTACAATCTGTTTCCATCTATAAAATGTTTAATTTGTAGCACACTTGCACACTTTAGAACAAAAATAATAAGGTAACTCGTCCCTGCCAGTTTGCTTCAGCGCTGACAGAGATTACAAAACTTTTTTTGTCTGAAACTTGAGACAAAGAAGAAAAAAACTAGGCTCGTTGAGGACCATGAAGCACTAAGACTCGATTGCAGAGAAATAAAAAAAAAAAAACATTTCTGAGGTGAAAAAAAACAAGATGTTAACAACAAAGTTTTAGATTGGATAAACATGCCAAAATATTGATCTTATTATACTAACATTTACGATACTAGTCTCTCCTTCCTAGCCCCACTATCTCAATGGAGCTCAGATATGACTTTTCATCCAGAAAGCCATGGATAGCCAAATAGTTAGAGACTCACAAAGAAACATAAAGGATCCCTACTTCGGTAAAGAGGGACTCAGGGCCACTACTGATGATCACCTTAAGTGACTCTGGCCACTTTTTCTCATGTAGGTTGAAAGAGGAGTCGATCATAGGTGTCTCTTATCACTTTGTGCAGGCTTTTGGAAGGTCGATTGGGCCCATGGATAATAATAATATTACTTGATGATATTCTAGCTGCCGCAGTTGATGGTAACATGCTTCTGCTGATCCAGACAGCATTCAACACTGTTAAAATTGACCTGCTTTTTCATCTGTCTGAGGCTGCCATGTTGAAAGAAGTAATAACATGGTTTAAGTGGCTGATTACGATGGTGGTGAACTCGCCATCGACAGGCTGTCACCGCCATCATGAGGCCATTTTCCGTGCGCCATGTTATTATCTCCGACCGCCACGCATCTGATGGGCTTTAGCCCGCCGGTGCGGCAGAGTGCTTCCCTATCCCTGAAATGGCAGCAGTGCCTACTAGGCACAGCAGTACGGATAACCATGGTCTATCCCCATCAGCCTTTCCATAGCGGTTCCCCACCATAGAAAGGCTGGCAGGGATGGACTTTGGGGGCCCATAGCGGGCCCCCCTTTCCCCTGGGGACTTTGGATTTGGGTTTGTGCCCCCCCACATTTCCCTGCACCATGTGGCATGCACCACATGGTATCTACCACGTAGTGCAGAGAAATGTGAACTGTGCCATTTTTACATTGCAGCGGGTGCTGCTGATAGCAGCACCTGCCGCAATGTAAAATATGGGGAGTGCGACCGCCGTGGTAGCGGTCACATTGTTATCAGTCTTGTGGGACCACCGCCTTGTAGGCGGGTGGTCCGACTTCGCAATACCGGTCTGTCTGCCCTCATAATCACCCCTAAGTCTTTTAAATCCTTTGAGAAAGTCTGACACATAGAGTCATACTCGAATCATAGGTGTCACCTGATGCAACTATGACTTCAGAGCATTCTTATACGCCTCCTGTGGTTTAGCATCTTCATCACCAGGACCAGTGGGATGCATGTCTACACTGATGGCATACAGATTTAACTCTGTGTCAAAGGGGGCGTGGCTTGGCCCAGGATCATGGCGGACGCGTGAGCTGAGAGCTCCGCACCAGCCTGCCTTTTATCCTCGTGGATTGTGAAGCCGGGGCCGAGACACGAGACTCTGGTGGTCCCTGGGGTTCCAGAGTGCTGTGGGGCACCCTGGGATGAACTTTGGGGCTTGGCAGAGCAGGCGATTAGCTCAGCGGCTGCCAAAAATGAAAGTGTGTGGACACGGCCGGTGTTGTGGCAACCATGTGGGCCCCTGAGAGCCTGGGCCCATCGCTACCTGAGCTGAGCAGGCGTTCGAGCCCCCGTGACCTGCTTCAGATGGATTGCGGCATGGGGGGGGCTCCCTACGATGGAGGTGAGCACTGAGCCAGAAGAGATTGTGGCCCGCTTGCGGAAAAGCAGAGGAGCTGCATCGACATCGAGGAAGGTCATACAAGGGGAGTCACAGACAGACTGCGGAATCCAGTGGTGGGACTGGTCCATCGCCCGTGCTGCTTGCTCCCTGGCCGGTCCTGGGGCACGTGAGTATGGCTGCATTAAGGAAAGTGCATCAGCGGGCCTAGCAGCACCTGCATTGGTGAAGTTGCCTTCGTCTAGCGGTCCATCGTCGTCCACTGAGATGCGTGGTCCCGGCCACAGGGCCTGAAATCAGACACCACCGGTGGGGCCTGGAGCACTGGACCTCCGCGGCGGGTGGTTGCTACAGGCGTGCCGTGGAGAGCCCTTTGTGCATTTACATTAGAAACTGGTGGCGGGAGCAATGTAGAGTGGCACAACTGGTGGGCACCCGGGGGGGGTGTAGCAGTGGCCCCCCCCTTTGCGGAGCGAATAGCTGTACCTTCTTTTCTTCTGAGTCTTTGCCCCCAGTTGGAGCGTTGGTCTGCCTAGCGGGGAGCTGCATTGCCACTGTATGCTGGACCGCGAGTAGGTTGGCGAAGTGCCTGGATGGTCTGTGGGGTGCTACTGGGTGATTCATGAGGACCTTAGCTATCAGGGCTGGCGCAACTGTCCGCATATCAGTGCGTGCACGGGGAACCATCTCAGTGGTGGACCAGTCGCATTGGTGGGGCCCCCCTGGATTGTGAGATTGGACGGCCTGAATTATGTTTGGCCTAAGTTACCTGGGCGGTCTAATAACGTAACTGTGAGCCCGGCGGGAGGGCGACGGACAGGGCCCGAGGCAAATGGCAAGGCTCTTAGATAGGTGGAGGACTGGGGACTTTACACATGTGCAACTACGGACCCGCTAGTGGCTCCTGTGACTGGGGGGAGCAGAGTGAGCCAGCCTTGTGGACTGCGGCGACTGTTCCATTAGGGTGTGCAGTCCTTGCTGTCCCGGATCTCCACTACTGTTGATGGTAGGCGGTCCTGATCCAACGTAGGGATCTATTAACATCATGGGCAAGCCTAGAGGCCGCCAGACTGGTGCCCCCTCCCCCCGGACCCGGAGGACAGTGCTCAGGAGCAGTCGCAATCTAGTCTGGATGACTCAGTCCAGCAGCAACTCAGTAAAATCTTGGAGGCCATACCGGATACGAAGGGGACCCTCCACCAGGATATCAGTACTGTTGCGGTGGGACTTGGCCTGCTGCGGGAGGAACATAATAAATTATTGGAGAGTGTCAAAGAGACTGAGTCTAATGTGGTGGAGATGGCACCGGCCCAAAAGGCATTGGAGCAGCAGATGGAGGCCCTCACGGACAGAGTGGGCCAGTTGGAGCACAGAGCAGAAGATGCCGAAGGGTGCCACAGAAGGAATAACATCCGAATCCTGGGCGTTTGAGGGGACGGAGGGTAGCAACATGGTGTCCTTCTTGGAGGATTGACTTCGGACTGCAGTGGCGCTGGAGGACCTCTCCTCCTTTACATGCTAGAATGAGCCATAGAGTGGCAGCCAGGCCTTTGGCCCCTGGGAGACCCCTGCGTCCAGTGGTGGCCCGTCTGCTCCACTTCCGTGGCAGAGATTTTCTCCTGCAAAAGGCACGAGCAGATTGCCCCTTTGCTGTGGGAAATAGTAAGGTGTCTCTCTTTCTGGACTACACACTGGAGGTCCAGAGGAAACGGGCATCATATTTGGAGGTCAAGAGGGCTCTGAGAGATGAGGGGCTACAATACTCTCTGATGTTCCCGGCCTGGCTCCGTATCCTACTGGAGGGGACCACTCATTATTTTGATTGCCCTAGAGATGCATGGGATTGGTGGGAGTTGGGCAGAGACACGTGGAACTTGGAAAGAATCAGAGATGGCACCCTCGCAGGGGGACCTCAAAGAAACCGCCCTCATCGCAGACCGAAAGGGAGAGGGCCGAGGCACTGCAGGCAGTGATGGAACTAATTCGTAGTCAGAATTGAGCTCTGGAGGAGGTGGCCAGGTTCTCCAGGGAGACAGACGGCAATGAAACGGACACCTCCCATAGTGACAGTGTGAAGTTGCCTGTGGTGATGCCTAATTTTGCGGATGACATCATTTGAGATGGCTGGTAAGCTAGGGTGGCTATGCCATTTAGAGGGACACCGTCTGAATGTTGTTCATTTTTGGCCCCGCGCTGCTTCTTTATTTAAGGGCTGGTGGGTTCTCCTTGGTAGGAGCGTTCAAGTGAGTGCCTCACTTGTTTAAGGCCTCACTTAGTACAAACTGTTTCACAGAATGTTTGGGCAGCTAACCGTTGTTGGACTGCCCTGGGGTCGGGGAGTTGACCATTATAAGGGTCCTTTTGTTGTTTTTATGGCCTTGTATGTTTGCAGAGGGGTGGGACGCTATGAGATAAAGGAGGATGTGGTGGTGGGCCTGCTCTAAGGAATGGCACATAGCATGGTCAAGCAGGAATGGCTGGGGCTCAGATTGTTATACAGTTCCTAACATGGAACATTAGGGGGATGGGGTCCATGGCAAAATGTCATAACATCTACTCATATTTGCAGACCAGGGACAACCACATAGCGTTCTTACAGGAAACTCACTTAAATAGTGTGGAAGCTGGGAAACTGAAACGATGATGGAGGGGCCAGGTTTTTGCGACTACCTATTCGGCTTCCGCTAAGTGGGTGTTGATCTGGGTGAGGCCAGGGGTCCCTTTTGCACTTGAGAGATTGTGGCTGGACGAGGAGGGCCGATATGTTCTGGTTGCTGGGAGGCTGGCAGGGTGCGAGGTAACCCTTGGCAACGTTTATGCTCCTAACCAGGAACAGGTTGGCTTCTTGGATTCCTTTTCTGCTGTCTTGGCAGGTAGTATGAGGGGCAATCTGGTCCTTGGGGGGGACTTTAATTGTGTTACGACATTGCTGAGGACTGATCATATCCCCCTCTAATGGGGTCCCCGACACGCCGCACTGCTTTGAGGTTCCGTGCTTGGATTGCACACTGGGGGCTTGAAGACACTTGGAGGCTGCAACATGATAGTCGCAAAGAGTTCTCCTTCTTTTCATCGGTACACCAAGTGCATACTTGTCTTGATGTGTTCCTGTGTTCCCCTGCCTTTAATAGCACCATTACGCACACGGAATACCTTGGCCGTACACTATCAGACCACAGCCTGTTAGTGATGACACATCAACCCTTAGGGAGGTACCCCCACTCCCCACTTGGAAGCTTAACCCGGCAATGTTGGATGACGACCCATTTTGCTCCTATTTCCCTATTAATGCCAATACTGCGTCCTCTGTCTGGGTGGAATGGGAGGCGTTTAAGGTGGTGGTGTGGGGCCACTGCCTGGGACAGGTGACTGGTGCTTATAGAGAGCTCCGTCAGGAATTACTTGACCTGGCAGGGAGCACCCGTGGCTTAGATAACATCCAGGGTATGGTAGACACAGCTTGCTTGGCGTTACAGGAAGCGCGAGCAAAGTATAATGAGGCCCTTGGGTGTTTGCGTTGTTATAACTACAACGAGTATCTGGATAAGGTACAGAGAGAGGAAGGGAAGGAGGGCCGTCTTTTAGCTAGGTTAATTAAGCTTGAACTAGGCGGTTTCCCCATCACACAACTTGGCATGGATTTTGGTGAGGTATTGTATTGCCAAGATGCGATTAACGACTCCTTTTTATCATTTTATGAACATCTCTATGTGGCCCCGACAGTGGCTCCTTGTTCGGCGGTGAGGGAGTTTTTGAAACCTCTGCCCCTCCTGGTGTTGAAGGAGGAGGATCGAGAGGGATTGGTGAAACCAATAACCCTGCAGGAAATTAAAGCCGCTATCCATGCATTGGCATCTGGTAAGACACCGGGGGCAGATGGCCTCCCAGCTGCATTTTACCAGCATTTCTCTGACCTACGTGTGCCACATCTGGTCCGGCTGTATGCCGATGCCTATGAGGCTGGGGAGTTGCCTGGCACCACCCGGAACACTCTGGTAATCCCCCTTCCGAAAACCAAATCACTGAGGGTGGGGGTTAAGGATTATAGGACCCTCTCCATGCTTAACTTGGATTTTAAGATCCTGAGCAAGGTACTGGCCGGTAGTTTGGTTCCGCACATGAAGGCATTATTACATCCAGATCATGATAAGCTGACAGAACCTCTACCTGCCGCAGATTTGAACGCGTTAGCGTTAGCGCTTTTTAAAATACGATTCCTCATGTATCTCATTTGATTTCATATTGCTTTGTTTTCCCCTGATTTTATTCACACTCTAACCCGCTTACTTGCACTATAAAAACTTTGCATCATCACCGCTCTTTGGCGGATCACGTCATTGGGTAGTGTGGGTGATTTGTGACAGCCATCTTGGTTTGGGAACTGCCAGGTGTATGTTGGGCGCCATTTTGGGGGAGTAGGCGGGCAGTGCAGGCTCCGACGGTGCATTTAAAACAGCCTTCTGCACGCGCAGCGGTGACGCGCAGTGGTGTGCGCCTCCCTGCGCCGGAGTCGTGCCAGAGTCCTGCCCGTCTGCGCTCGTCCGCGTCTCGGGAGTGTCCGGGGCAGGACAGTGAGGTGTTTTACAGCTGTATTCGCAGGTAATACGTCTGCGTTATCTCACCGAAATGGTATGTTACATCTCGGCCGACTTACTTGCCTTACGCCCCCCTAGTGGCCAATGTCATCCCCTATTTCCCGGCAGCCGGGCTTTCCGTAAAGGCTGTCTTACTTGTGGGTGGCGGCTTCCAACTACTATCGGAACTGCGCCGGACAATATTCCGCCCCCTTACCAATGTCTTCTCCTCAATACTAGATCTATGATCGGTCACTCTCTTGATATTTGGAATTTATTACATAATTCCGATATATCATGCTTATTTCTTACAGAGACATGGCTGAGTGATTGCTCTGCACCTGACCTAGCCAACGCCATCCCTCCGGAATATAACATCTTCAGGAGGGATAGAATATCTGGCAGAGGAGGAGGTGTAGCTCTTGTGGTTAATAAAAACGTTCCCTGCTCAACCTTTCTGGTAGAGAACATTCAGGGATGTGAAGCCTTGGGCTTCACCCTTCAGCTCTCCCCCCTCCAGGCCTGTACCGGAATTCTCTTGTAATAGAGCCCCGGGGTCTACAGGGTCGTTCTTTGATGAATTACAAGTCGCTCTCTCTGTTCCCTGTCTCAGATCAGAGCACTGTATTCTTCTTGGGGATCTCAATGTCCACATGGATATCGTAGCGGACCCTGACGCAATGAAACTAAGTGACATTACAACTACATTAGGACTGTCTCCGTTTCTACTGAAGCCGACGCATAATAAAGGCCATACTCTTGACCAGATCTTTTCTACAAAAGATATTGTGATAAAGTCTATACAACCTGTACTATGGTCTGATCATTTTTTGGTCTCTTTTTCGGTACCTGCCACTGCTCTTACTCGGGTGAGAGAATCTATAGAGACCATGCGAACTTCGCGCTCTTTCCACCTACTTTCAGCGAAAATGCTATCTGAGGCCCTTACTATCTTTCTATGTCCTCTTTTGGGTAATTTGGAAGAGAATCTCAGTCTCTTTCAGTATTGGCTGACAGCCAGACTCCAAGCCTTAATTCCCGAAAAAAAACTTAAACAAGGTGAACGTAGAGCGTCGGCCCCATGGTTCACCCCCCAGTTAAGGGAGCAGCGGCAGGGCTGTAAAAGGGCGGAGAGAGTTTGGCGACGGACCTATGACTTAACTGAGAAAGCGAAATTTCGAGTAATAACCAAAGCCTATCACCAGTCAATCTGGAATGAAAAAAAAGCTTATTTTGAGCGTCGAATTGATGAGGCCGAAAATGGCTGTAAGGAAATCTTTAAAGTTGTTCGGGATTTTACGTCCCCAGCTCTGTGTACTCCATCTCATACTCATTCTGAAGTATGGATAAAACAGCTTGCAACTTTCTTTACCAGCAAAATTACAACCATTCAAGCCTCTCTTCTCCACTCTAGTTCTCAGTTGGCCGCTGGTCCGTCATCCCCCCCTGTTTTTAGGGAGGGTCTAGGCCCCTCTCTTTCATTTTTTCCACATTTATGCCTTGACACATCTCTGGAGCTTTTGTCAGGCTTGAAATCAGGCTCTCCTCTTGACCCATGCCCAGCTAAACATCTGGGGAAGATGGCACCTGCTTTAAATGCCCTGCTGAATCCACTCTTGAATTCTTCATTGCTAACAGGAGTAGTCCCACAAGCATGGAAACATGCTCTGATCCTGCCATTGATCAAGAAGCCTACCTTGGACCCCCTCATCCATGCCAACTACAGGCCTATCTCCCTCCTCCCTGCTCTGGCGAAAGTGGCCGAGAAATTTGCACATCGGACGATTTCTACTTTCATCGAAGAGCACGATTTGCTGCATGACACGCAATCTGGGTTCCGTGCAAATTTCAGCACAGAGTCGGCTCTCTTAGAGGTCACAGATGCCATCAGGGAAGTACTCGACTCTGGAGGAAGGGCCATGTTGGTAATGTTAGATCTATCGGCGGCCTTCGACACCGTCCCTCATGATCGCCTCCTTGTAAGACTCTGGGAGTGCGGCATCCGGGGGACGGTGTGGAATTGGCTCAAATCCTTTCCGGCCGGCTGCCAACAAACGATCTGGGTGGCCCCTTTCTCCGCGGATATGTCTCCACTAGAGGTAGGGGTACCGCAGGGTTCCATCCTTAGTCCCATGCTATTTAACATCTTTATGGCCCCTCTGGCGGCAGTCGCGGAGTCCTTCGGCGCCCAGATCATATCTTACGCCGATGATACCCAGCTCCTGTTCACTTGTGACAGGGGCGGGACTTTCGATGGCGTACAGATCAAGGATTGTCTGGGGGCGGTTTTCGAGTGGTTCAGGTGTAATGGGTTAAAGTGCAATCCAGACAAGTCGGAGTTGCTCTTTTTTGGTTGCACCTCTGAGCCAGACTGGAAAGCCTGGTGGCCTCAAGATTTGTTTCCACCTGACTGCGTGTCCCTCAAGGCAAAAAATCTGGGAGTGATTGTGGACAGTGAATTGTCCTTTGGGCCACATGTTTCGTGCCTTTCAGGCAAATGTTTCGGCATTTTACGGATGCTGAGAAAGTTTCTTCCTCTAGTGTCTTTTCAGCATAGGAAGATTATTGTTCAGGCCTGGATCGGATCGCGACTGGACTACGCAAATGCCCTTTTTTTGGGTCTACCAAAATATCTTTTGACCCGTCTGCAAGTAGTCCAGAATTCGGCAGCCCGTGCTATCTACGGGCTTCCAAGAAGAGCCGGCGCCACGGCCCTATTGAAAGAGTTACACTGGCTGCCAATCGCCAAAAGAATTCTTTTTAAGTGCCTGACTTTTGCCTTTAAGGCTCTTCAAGACTCTGGCCCCAAGTACATAAGGAAACGTCTTTCCCGATATGTACCGGGCAGGGCCTTGAGATCATCTTTGCTATCTAAAATGACAGTCCCGGTCATTAGACGCGCACGGATGGGTGGTCGATCCTTCCGCTACCTGGTCCCGAAGGAGTGGAATGAATTACCATTTTCTCTTAGACAGGCTCCCAGTCTCCTTGCCTTTAGAAAGGAGCTTAAAACGTGGCTTTTTACTAAATAAACTTTTTTTCTTCTAGATAACCTGGGCCTTTTTTTCTGTCTCCTCTCTGAGTTTGTTGTGTTCTTTTTGTCTGCAAATGTTCTTCAGCAAAGCGCCGGGATGCTCCTGGGAGTAGCCGAGCGCTATAGAAGAAATAAATTAACATAATATAACATAACATAACAATGAGTTTATCCCTGCCCGTAATACCTCTTACAATCTCCGTAGGCTCTACTCCATTCTTTATCACGCAAAGACCCAGCTTCTCCTCCAGGCTGCGGTGCTTTCGGTCGACCTGGAAAAGGCTTTTGATACGGTAGGGTGGGGATATTTGTTTGAGGTGATGAGGTGTATGGGATTGGGAGAAGAATGGGTACGTTGGGTGCGGATTTATTTGCGATGCCCACTGCCAGGGTCCGAACGGGCAGAATAATATCCAGGGAGTACGGGGTGTTTTGGGGGACTAGGCAGGGGTACCCTCTTTCTCCCCTCCTCTGCGCCCTGGCGATTGAGCTGAGCGACTTTACCAGGGCGGAGATGGGATTGAACTGGACTCTGGAGGACGGACTCATCATGTTTCCCTCTATGCGGATGACCTTTTGTTGTACCTGTTGGATGCTGTAGTGGGCACCTCAACGGCTATGCAACTACTGGACGACTTTGTGGGCTTATCGGGCCTTCGGGTTAACAGAGCAAAGACAAATCTATTTCCAGTGGCGGGTCCCCTCCCTAGACCAGACGCTCTGATGGCTGACATTCTATGGGCCCAGAATACGTTCAAGTACCTGGGTATACATATTTTCCACTCGCTTGATGATTTGAAAAAAGGTAACCTAGGTAGAGCTTTGAACTCGTTACGTGCGTGTGTCCATTTTTGGCATACATTGCAACTGCCGGCAATGTCCCAGTTTTCTCTATATAAAATGGTTATGCTCCCACGCTTGTTGTCTTTCTTTGTCAACCTCCCAGTCCTTATGCATAGCGCTTGGTTTCAACCTCTGAATGCTCTGCTACGGGATCTGGTGTGGGGTGGAGGACACCCTAGGGTGTCTCTTACAATGTTACAACATCCCGTTGCTTAGGGCGGTTTGGGAGTGTCGAACTTTGAATATTATATGTTGGCCGGTTAACTGCAGTGGCTGGTGCAATGGATAGAGGAAGTGAACAAGGACGGAACATTCTAGTCCCTCCCGGACTCATGCCCTAGTCTAGTAATGGCATAATTGTTGATACCAACGACGCCCACCCTGTACTGGTCCTTGCTGCAGCGTACGGCCTTTCAAGCCTGTTGGAGATGCCAGGGTAAAAGACGACAGGCCGCTAACTACACCCCTATGGTGCCTCTTGTGGGTCTGCCTCAAGGCAACCCACAGTCTGACTTCACACATTAACAATTGGCCCCCTGGACGGATGCAGGGCTGGATAATGTTGGGAACTGTTTCCTAGACAAGTCTCTACTCCCCTTTGACGGCCTCATGGAGGATTGCGGTCTGCCCCCAGGCCAGTTCCAACATTATGTGGCCCTGACTCGTACTTTTGCCCAGTTATGGAGTACAGGTAGAAATGAACCAGAGACACACCCGGTGCTCAATGCCTTGTTCACACTTGGGACGGCGGGGCTTCTAGTGAAATGGTTTTATGTGGCCCTCCAGGAGGCCTTGGTGTGTCCCTTGGTTAAGCTGCGTGCTAAATGGAATAACACTGGGGGCAGGGTTTTAACGGACGTGGAATGGCGGAGGGTTCTGCATTACCATAAGAAAATCTCTCGTAATTCATGTCTTAAATACATACAGTTTAACTACACACATATGGCTTACATGACCCCACATCGTCTCATTGCAACATATGGAGGGGAGGTTCATTCCTGTCCTCAATGCTCCCACCTGGATACGGACTTCGTCTATATGGTTTGGGATTGTGGATATCTGCGGCCTTTTTTGGAGGCAGTGCTTGGTAAGTTAGCAGCAGTGCGGGGCAGAGAATTACCTTTCACACTGCAGATGTGCATTCTGGGTCTTTTTCCCAGGCGGCCGAAGCGCAAGGTAGGGAATAGTCAGTCAGTCAACAGCTTTATTTTGATTGTTACATCATAAAAGCGACAGATAAAAAAAGCACAATCGTTTAAAATTTTGTATCTAAAAACAAGGAAAACAAATACAGGTATTTATGCAAAAAAAGGAAAAGCGAGTTATCAAACAAATAAACAATTAAAAGTCATCAATAAAACAGTGATTAACAGCCGTTTTTCCCTGATTGACCAAGCCCATGACAGAAATTTCGAGAGGCTAAAAACATACAAGGGCCGGGTATCTGATGTTAAAATTCGAAGTGCCACAGATGAATGCCTAGTGCCCAAGACCTTACACACGGGCTTAAGCCACGTTTGCATTGGGCTAACATAGGCCGGGCACGCAAAAAGAAAATGTTCAATTGTCTCTTTGGGAGTGCTACAGGAGGGACAAGATGCAACTGTCTGGTAGGGCGGTTTCCAGCAAGATGTTAGGGCACGCACAGGGAGGGACCCCACTCTAAATCTAAAATAAAGGGCCCGATCATATGGCTTCCAGACCAAATCCAGGTAGAGCTCCAAACAGGGTGAGTCCTTTTGCACTAAAAATTCTTCTGTGAGCCTACCATGAGAAGGATCCGTGGAAATTCTGCTTCTAACCCAATTCCAATATAAGGTTTTCAAGGCTGCTTTCGGAGGGGAAGACCTGTTTACCCAAGCTTCCCTAAGGCCTAGTTTGCCAAGCATAGACTTGACATCAGTAAGCCATCTGATCCTACACCAGCCTACCATCGACATCACCTCTGCTAGGCCTTTAGCATACTTGGCGAGTTCGGGGACGCGCCATAGCCTAGCCCATAAAAGCAGTGGACGCAGTTTTGCTACGTCACTAATTTGCTGGCAACCAAGGTCCAAAAAGAGGGGTAGCGTGGGTGTACTCTGCGGGAGAGACATAATACATTTTAAAAACTTATTCTCAGACCTAGTTAGGACGCTGATGTTAGAGGTACCCCAAAGTTCAGCGCCATACAAAGCGGAACTAACTCCCTTTGCCCTGTAGATATCCAGAACAGGGGCAATGGGCTTGGTTGAAGAGGATCTCTGCTCTCTAGCAAGTGCCCCTATAACCCTTTTATGGTTAAGAGACATTTTTAATAAATGAGGGGTCCACTGCATGGAATCTGTAATACGGATCCCTAGATAGTCAAAAACAGTGACCCTTTCCAGAGGGGTTCCACTAAGAACAGGGGGTCGGCCTAATTTTTTTGGGGGGTTTAATACCAGGTACTTAGTTTTATTTGTATTTATTACTAGGCCCCGTTGGTCACAGAAGGTCTGAAAGTTGTTTAAAAGTCTCTGTAGACCCGCCGAGCTTTTTGAGATTAGAAGCGTATCATCGGCAAAGAGAAGGGTGGGAATTCTCTCCCCTGCCAATGATGGTGCGTCCGAAGGTTGTTTGTGTAGATGGTCACATAAAGTGAAAAAAGGGTTGGAGCCAGGACACAGCCCTGACGCACCCCTTTTGCCACTGGGATCCTACTAGTTTTCTGGCCATCGGTACCCCAACGTACCTGCGCATAATTGCCATCATGCAGGCGCACTAAGATGGAAAGGATGTTTAGTGGAATCCCCATTTCAGCTAACACGCCCCATAACTGTTCTCTGGGCACAAGGTCGAAGGCAGTCTTCAGGTCGATGAATGCCAAATAAAGACTGCCTCCGCCTATCACTACCACCTTCCAATATAGAAGTAAGAGCCTGAAGGCCTGCTCTATCGTGCCCGTTCCAGCCCTGAAACCAGCCTGATAGTCCGACAGAATCTCTTCGTCCCTAATCCATTGGAGGATTCTTTCTAGGAGCACCTTTCCCACAACCTTCTGGGTTGAATCCAATAGACTTATTGGTCGGTAGTTGGCAGGGTCGTCCCTCCGGCCTTTCTTAAAGATAGGGACAACCTCTGCCCCCTTCCAAGAGTCGGGAATGGCTGCTCCTTTGTCGATTGCACTAATCAGAAGGTGAATAAGCTTCCCCCACCTCTGCAGGTTTGAACGCAGCAGATCCCCTGGGACTCTGTCGGGTCCCGCTGCTTTCTGTGGCACAATACACCTAATTGCGTGTTTTACTTCTTTAATTGTAAATGGGGAAACCATTTCATTTCTCGTGGGTACTAAGGGTCCGTAGGATGCGGGGGGGGCAAATGCCTCTTGAAGATTCGAATACAAGTTAGTGAAATGTTCGAACCAGGCCTGACCAGTTATGTTGCACGTTATAAGGTTACTATCGGGTCTGTTCCTTTCCCTAATAGTATTCCAAAAACGGGCTGCATCCCGCCCAGTGCTTGCTTCTCTTAGAGTTTGCCAGTATTCATCTTCCCATTCCTTTTTTGCAATCCCAATCACTCGTTTGTATTCTGCTCTAGCCTGCAGCACAAGGGGCTGCGATTTTGTCCTAACAGCTTGAATAAGGCACGCCTTCAATTCTCTGCATTTTGACGTATACCACCCCTGCTTATCTTTTGACCTGGGGTGGCCATCCGGCCTACCTACACGTACTTGCGCCTTGAAAAGATTACCAATCGAATTGATGGTCTCCTGGAACATCAGCGTAATCCTGGGTATAGCAGAATGATCTAAGGAGATTGTTGCCATCTCACTTAGTGTAGCTTCCAAAAATTGATCTATGGCCTGTAATTTTGGTGCGCCAGAGGCTACTTTCCGCCATTTGAGACGCCTACCGCAATTAGACAGAGTGACATCTGATGTTGACCTTTTGGCTGGTGATAAGGTTGGGGTACTATGATTTAACCTTTAACCATAGGTGCCTTAGCGAAAGCGAAAGGAAATTATGATCGCTATCTATGGTAGGTACTACAGCCATATCCACAACAAACTGCCAAAGGTCGAAATCAAGCAAGATGTAGTCGATCCGGGAAGAATGGTTAGCCCTGTTATATGTATGACTGCCCAATGGGTCAGAGGTGGTCCTTCCATTAACGGCTCGCAGGCCGTGCTCCAGGGTCATAGAATTTAACTGGATCGCCCTCTCTGTCCATCTCTTTATCGGCTCAACAGATAATGCTGGGATACCCCTCCTCACATCATCCTCTACCACACCCAGAATATCTTCTGCGGCAAGTGGTTCGAACGTGCAATTCAAGTCTCCTGCAATCATAACTTGGGCATCCTCACCACACTCATCTAAGACTTTCTCCAGTAATACTATAGTGGGGGAAAAAGAGCTACCTCTAGTACCTCTGGCATACACATTCAGAATCTCTAGGTGCCCCCTAAATCCTGGGCTTTCAGTGAGATTCTAAGGATGTCCATTGAGCCACTATACTTCTGAGTAATACTACACCCCAAAGAGATATCCACCCAGATGAGGAGTCCCCCCGAAGGCCGGCCCCTCCCAGATGGTGACTGAAGGGCAGGCAGATAATATGTGGAATATCCAACTTTGTAAACAGGTTCAAGGCTCCAAGTTTCCTGGAAGATGCAGATACAGTGCTGTTCTACCTGTGAGTGCCATTCGGGGAGGTCCAGATTCCTACAAATGCCCGCTATATTCCAACACATAACACCCATCATCGGTCCATTGCCATCGGACCCTCCCTGTACATGTGCAGAATTCTTTATACAAGAAGCACTAGTGTCGTCTGAATTCACAACCTCCGCTACCACTATTGGATTGCTTAGTGTGGGTCGATTAGGAGAATGGATGGCCACTGGAGAGTACAATCCCTGATCGGGTATCAGCGTCTTAGGGGTGTTACCACAGTCAGCCAATCCCTCCACTTCCATGGAGGCAGGTATAGAATACCCTAAGGGTCCTGACTGTCAATCACAATCGCTCATACCCGAGAGGGCATTAAATCTATTTGACACATCCAAGGGGGTCAGTGGGGTCAGTGGGCCTGTTATACCTCTCCATCTAGGACCACAATGACTCTGTGGAATATTATGCCACCCAACAGATCTGTTAGGAGCCAAGGGGTACAATACATGGGGCACAGACCAGTTGCTTCGGGGTGCGGGATGGTGACTAGGTCTATCACAGGGTAAGATCCCAGGATTTGCTGGGGGACCTACCAGGGGTCTTGGATAGAAATACGTTAGGTCGTAGGGAGTGATAAGAATACTTCCACTCAACGGGAACCAGTTTAATATATGCCTAACAACTCCCTGCTCTCTGAAGTTAACAATAATAATATCTCCCTGTAGGTCCTTAACCCTGCGGCCTAGCCACGGGAGGCGCCGAACATGCAAGATCTCGCCATCGATATTACAGGGGAGAGGTCTATTCAGGGCCAACCAATGCATAACTTTGTGCTTTAGCTGGAAGAAACCCTCTCTTGTACCTTCTGCTAGCATGGGAACTCCGGTTAGGACTACCACATATGGTACTGATTCAGGGGGTAGCTCAACTGTACGCCCATTATACTCTGTGGTCACTGCTTGCGCATTACATACCCCTCTATTGCTATCAGGTTTTGGGTGGAGAATACTGTGCCCCCCCACAGCTACTCTATCGTCATTCTGTGCAGGCTGCTCAATAGTTTTAGGCGGAGCCTTCTGCTTAACACTAATGATGGATTTAGTGGTTTTATTTGCCTCTTTGCTGCGAGTAGTACTAATAGCAGCAAGTACTGCGGGAGCTGGAGAGGGCAGTACCGATTTCTCAAAAGTTTTTAACAACCCAGTATTAGCAGCAATGGTTTGCTCTAGGGTCCCTAACCTTTGTTCCAACCTGTCTAGTGTTTGTTTGATAGGGAACATGAGGGATTTGATTAGCTGTTCTATGCCACCTAGGAGAGCAGGAGATACTACCTCATTCCCCGTAGATTGGGCCTGTAGGGATGTGGTTGCTGGCTTATCTAAGGACAATACAAGAGATTTAGACGGTTTACCAAAGTCTGAGTGACTAATTTTGGCTTTAGGTTGCTCACCCCCCCTCTTTCTCCTTTTACTAAGAGGGGGCCCCAGCACCTTAGAAGTCGCTTTTTTCCTAGCTCTATTCACATGTGCGGTCCCTACAACTATAGGACGTGGCTCATGATGAATCTCCACCACTGTAGTTGGGCCTCTAACAGGGAGTACAGGAATAAGAGACAAAGGAGCAGTTATGTCAGGTACAGGAGATTTTTCGCGAAAGAGTACGGGAGTGCTGTCTAATTGAGACGCATCAGGGCCTTCGGATAAGCTAAGGATACTCAGAGGAGGTGAAACAATCAATTGTAGGGGGTCTAAAGATGGGCGTCTACCCTTCATGGATTCAATCGAGTGACGACGCTCGATTCGTCGCTCAACCAGTGCTTGCTCCCTATCAGCTTCTAGTAAAGTCCTAGTAAAATAACCATCTAGGGTCCCTTGGTTCAGTCCCCCTGCTAACAGTGATATACCAACAGTGGGACTTGAAGCCATGATACTCCCTGACAGCTGTAATGACCACCAACAAACAATCCTGCTCGGGCGAAAGAGACACGGCGCAGCCCAGCCTCCCTCAGCCTCTGACGGCCTCTGACGGCCCGCCCTTTGCCTGGGCTTCGCCCCGGGCGCTCCCGCGCAGCGGGAACAGAGACCAGTAATAAGGTAAGTGGTGAGGAAGGGGCGGGGCAGGCAGGGAGAGCGACCCAGGTGTTGCGGGTCTCGACCTCACGCAGGAACTCCTGGTACTTTGAGTCCCTGTAGGTCAGCTCGCAGCCCTGGTGTTCCCCACACACACACCAACAACAGCAATGATGCCCCAGAGGTCCTCACAGCACGCAGAGTCACCACAAAAGGGAAGAACGAAGCGGGACCCGCGCAGCGGGTCCGGCGAGGAGCAGTGTTGGAAGCAGGTAAAATCCCAGTTCTGGTGGTCCAAGACAGCAGCGAGGACAGTTCTCTGGTCCCAAGCGAAACAAACGGTCCCAATAGTGCTACACAGCTGCAGGAACTTATTTGCTGAGGAAGGGGTGGGGCAGGCAGGGAGAGCGACCCAGGTGTTGCGGGTCTCGAACTCACGCAGGGACTCCTGGTATTTTGAGTCCCTGCAGGTCAGCTCGCAGCCCTGGTGTTCCCCACACACACACCAACAACAGCAATGATGCCCCAGAGGTCCTCACAGCACGCAGAGTCACCACAAAAGGGAAGAACGAAGCGGGACCCGCGCAGCGGGTCCGCGAGGAGCAGCGTTGGAAGCAGGTAAAATCCCAGTTCTGGTGGTCCAAGACAGCAGCGAGGACAGTTCTCTGGTCTCAAGCGAAACAAACGGTCCCAACAGTGCTACACAGCTGCAGGAACTTATTTGCTGAGGAAGGGGTGGGGCAGGCAGGGAGAGCGACCCAGGTGTTGCGGGTCTCGACCTCACGCAGGGACTCCTGGTACTTTGAGTCCCTGCAGGTCAGCTCGCAGCCCTGGTGTTCCCAACACACACACCAACAACAGCAATGATGCCCCAGAGGTCCTCACAGCACGCAGAGTCACCACAAAAGGGAAGAACGAAGCGGGACCCGCGCAGCGGGTCCGGCGAGGAGCAGCGCTGGAAGCAGGTAAAATCCCAGTTCTGGTGGTCCAAGACAGCAGCGAGGACAGTTCTCTGGTCCCAAGCGAAACAAATGGAATAGGCTCATAGACCTGGTGTTGGGCTTAGCGAAACGCCGCATTGCAACGGAATGGACATTCAATGGAGGAACCCAATTTGAGACCGGGAACAGAGATCTTCTTATGTGGGCTGGGGCGGAAGGGAGGAATCTAAAGGCATGAGGAAGCTCCCAATAGCAGGTCAATGGAGGGAAGTGCTGGCGACCTGGGAGAATCCTGAAAGGTAGGGTCTGGTGAGCCGGGTTCAGACTCAGAATCAGGTCCAGGACACCACTCAGAAGGGATTTAGTCTGCACCACCTATTGAACCTTTGACGAGTTCTGGGAGTCGGCTTTGCCTGTTGTCCAAATGCAATATGTGGGGGAATATTTGCAGGCCACTTGCGGCCCGGATGGGGCAGCTTTATCTGCAGATGTGGGCCCCTTTTTCGTGTTGTACACTTTATTATGTTGTGCCTTCACCACATCTTGTGCTGATGTTTACAATATATTTCCCCCCTCTGCATAAGGTCTTTCTTTGCTTCTTTTTGTTGTTTATGTTGGTTTAATTGTTTCTTTGTCTTTACCCTTTGTTAGAAGTGCTTTCAAACAATTGAAGTAGCATTTTGTAAATCGATGATATTATACTAGTATCTTGATCCGTTGGTGTGTACTCTCACATGTGTAATATAGAGAACAGACTATTGTGAAGCATGTACTGAGGATCCTGGTCTAAATCTGGTGATCACAGCTTTTTGTCAGACCACTGGCTATGCAGCACCCCTCTGGGTCTAAAGGAACATATATTGTTAATCAGATTCTTTTCTTTGATCATGTGCATGGACTCTGAAAGAAGTATTTCAGTACTGTACTGTTGCTGTCATTGAGTTATTTGTTTTTCAGATTATTCTCTTCTCGTATACGAACTGTATTTTGAAAATTGAAAATGCCAATAAAGATATTTAAAAAATATATCTCTGTGTCAATGAATGAATTAAAGATCTTCTAACTTAAATAGAGTAGTATATCCTAGCTCTAAGGATGAATCTCACTGGGACAAAGTTAAATAGTCCTTATAATGGGCTTAGGCTACAAACTGTAGGCAGTAGTCATGACCCCTTCAACAACCATGATTTTTTTCGCCTTCCAACAACGTTTGACAACACATATAGAAGCATAGAGGTTGTTTCAGATTCTGATGATAACTTTTTTTGTGAGGGGTATCAGAGCGCTTTACAGCAGCATAACATGAATGGAAACATATATATTAGAGCAGCATGACATGAATAGAAACATAGACATTTGAGTACATCGAATAGTATCTAGAGTACTGGAGGTCACATAGATCGAGGTCATTGGCCAGATGCAGAGAGATGACGGTTGAGAAGAAATTCTTTTATTTGTCTCTTGAAGATCGTGAAGGAGGGATTAGTCCTGATGTGGGTAGGGAGAGAGTTCCAGAATTTAGGGGCATTCCCAGAGAGTGCTTTTTGTTTATGTGTTTTTGGGGGGATTAAGAGGAGCGAGTTGGAGCTTCTTAGATTTCTTGATTGACCTGCTTTCGTGAGTTTGGCTGTGAGGTAGTCCGGTTCGCCTGTGTGAAGGGCTTTATGGGTGAGACAGGTAGTTTTGAAAGCGCAACGAGCTTCGATTGGAAGCCATTTTAGGTCCTGTAATGCAGGGGTGATGTGGTCGAATTTCTTGGTCCCAGTGACCATTCTTGCAGCTGCGTTTAGGGTGGATCTCATGGGGGCCAGGTGTGTTTTAGCTGTCCCAGTTAGTGTGGCATTTCCATAGTCCAGTCTGGAGAAAACTAGAGATTGGGTTGCAATTTTTAGGTCATTGGGGGGTATGAAAGGTTTAATTTTGTTGAGGAGTCTTTTGCTGTGGAGTTAATGTGGGAGCTGATGTTGAGATTTGGGTCTATAGAGAACTTCAAATCCCACATAAGGTCAATCATCTGGTAAACACTTTTCTGAATCCTGCAATTGAAATGCACAATGTCCTTTGTAGATAAACCTGTCACAAATAGTTTTAACCTTTGTCTAAAAAGCCATATTTGTCTATTAATGCCATATTGAGAGGGATAGATTAGGTGGCATCAAAACGTTACAGCAGCTAGATTAGGTGCTTAAGCAAAGCTATAAAATGTTTATGTTTATTAAATGATCCATGTATGACATTAAAAAGGACGTTTTTCTTTGCTTAATGATCCATAGATCATTGTGAATGGTTTTCAATGATATAGTGCACAACAATTAGAAGTATTGATTTGGTTTTAAAACAAGTAAATACAGTTTCATTTAAAGAGCACTTTTATATAGTACATAATTAAATGTATTATTAAATAAATAAATAATCAAACTGTTTTAGGTAGACCCCCCTGGCATTGAGAATGGTAATACATAAATGAAAAGTGAAGGTATACGCAGTAGTTAAAAAAAGTGTTCTACATAGAAACGTATTTCCTTATGCATCTAAACCATCACCAACCAATGTTACCAGAAAACATGTCATAAATTTGTGTAAGATGTTGACAAGAACCAGGAATCAAATAAACACATAAAGTTCGATTGGTAATCCATTAGAGAATTAGATTGACTGGTGAGCAAATCTTCCAATAAGGAAACACAATGAAAAAAAAATAATAATTGATTTAATGTAAAATAAACATGATCTATGTTAAACAAAGATTATGAATCTAGGACTAATTATTTAAATGATACCACCTAATATTAACTTTGTATTAAATTACCAAATAATCTACATATATGTATTACTTTTTTAAAACACTACTTTTTGGAGAATACTTTAAAATATAATTACCCGCACTCATGATCATTTTTATTTGTATTTAGTTTGTAACAAACCTGTTTCGGTAAGTTTTTAATTCATTTTAATATTTTTTAGACTTTTTGACATAAGCTAAATATTTTATTTTATTTACAGTTTTTCCTGTGGGGAGTTAGTATTAAAGCCTGTCTCCATTGTTTTCAATGGTTTTCCAAAACCGGTGATCAACAATTTGTGGACTATGGTGCTTAGATTACTCCAAGGATGGGTTTAGTCCCTTTAGCCCTGTTTAGCCACTACTAGTGCTGTCTGCAGTAATACGTTTGGAAGTGTTTTATAAATTGCAATGGTCTTACTCTTTTGTGAGTGTGTGTTTGAATTAGCATTACCTTAATGTTCCCTCAACCCCACCCATATTGTAATTATTACTCCTCAATGTTCCTACCACTTACCCTGAGCCCACCCACATTTACTACAAAAACACATTCATATCGTACAAAGATCTCCGCCATTGTTGTGGAAATCTCCGTATAGAAAAGAAATGAGAGGCCATAAGTTTATAAATTGTATTTTGCAATAAGGTATATAGTACTACTGAAGTTCTCCTTTAGGTACTTCAAAAGTTCGTAAATCGGACCGTAAGTGTCCATCTTGATAACTCCCTTCTCAGGGGCCTCTGATTAGGTTAGTTGCCCAACATCAACATGCTACATTTTAATAATAAACTAACATAATGTCAGCTCTACAAACACATTTACCATTTTGTAGCCAACTGAGTCACATCAATTAGAGAAGCTTTTTGCTGATGATTTTTATGGAGGTACTGCAGGGAAGAGGCTGTGGAAGATCTTAGTGAGCCACGCCCACATATTACGTACTACATCTACGATGGAGGAGAGGGTACAGAGAACTCCACTGCCCAGCACGAAGATTTATTCTCACTGCAACTGAAAATGTGCCTCATTGTAAAAATGTGAGGCACGCAAAAATGCAATATCTCCACTGACTTACACTTTGTATAGTTTCTGCACCAAAAGTAACATACAATAGTATTTCACCCCATTTATGAGTTCCAAAATCTCATACGTGTTGAACACATTCTTTTACAGAAATTTCTGCTTAAGATTAGCTTACTCTCTTAAAGCTTGGAAATGTGCCCCACACCTGTTAGTCCATAAGGTTTGTGCGAGGTCACTTTCTTCAAATGCTATTTTCCAAAAAGGCCCCCTCCTCTTTCCGTTTCTTGACATGCTTCTAAAAAGCAGAAACCCAAAGTAAAGCCAACAGAGTATGCCCAATGGGCATAAATACAAATGTTATAGAAAAAATAGAATGAAATAAGATAACGTATTTCTTATTCTCTCTGATCCTGAGAATAGAAACTAAAAAATATTGAACATAACAAAAGAAAAGCAATTGTGTTCACAGTCCCGTGATGAAATTGTGGCAAAAGAATCCAAAAACAATTGTGTTTAACATAATTGAAGAAGCGAGAGGACACACGGGACCGTCGAAGGAGTTTCATTATCATATTAAAAGAGATTCATATTAAAAACATAGGGGCATATTATCAAGAAACAGCGTTAAAATTATCGCCGGTTTAGCGGCAGAAAACTGCCGCTAAAGCGGCGATAATGGGCTTGATAATATGCCCTTGAGAATTCCCATAGAAGCCCATGTTCTGGTGTCAGCATGGGCTTCTCTGGGAATTCTCTGCGGCATATTATCAAGCCCATTATCGCCGCTTTAGCGGCAGTTTTCTGCCACTATAGCGGCCATAATTTTAACGCCGTGCTTGATAATATGCCCCTTAAACTTTTATATTGATTTGATCTACTAAGCTATTGCTGAAAACTGTTCATCTAGTACTTTGAGCTGTTTTTGGATGTCATGTCAATAGCAATTTATTTGAGGTGATTGACAGCTAATGCTGAGTACAAAACATTACTGGGGCAACTTTGTGCGGGGCAAGTGATTCAATGTATTTCTGAATATAAAACAATCGTGATAATTCAGATAACAAAATCTACCATATACCCCATACTTTTAAGTACTACATTTTGCTACACCAAAATACATTGGGTACTTGTATTGTGTTCTAAAATGTTTTCTTTTTGCTTTACCTGTTAAACTAACAGCATCACCCCTACTGTGAAGTGGTAGAACATTCCTCAACATTATCAGTGTTAGCTGTTTTCCAATATCACAAAGAGCTAAATCCCTCTGGGGTTTAACTGGATTAGATTTGATATGATTTTGCAAATATCAAGTGAAACTAAGTATGGTATATTATAAAATGTGTTCAGCTATGTTATGCTATGTTGTGTTCTGTTCTAAGTGAAGTGCTGCTGTCCTGAATATTCCAAGGGAATCCCCATTTAGGGAATCACCTTTTATGATCGGTCAGAGAATGCCTAAGGTGCCATCATCAGGTTGCATCCTAAAGATCTTTGACAAAACCATTTGGTATAGCTTGTTGTAAGGATACCATACCTTTTTTTTCGGATATCAATTATACACAATATACAAAGTAAATATAGATTTTTTCATATAATTCAAACACATTTATAACTGGCATCGTGTTTACATGCCACTCTTCTGTGTTATTTTTTTAAGCACAGTGCCAAATGCGGATTGTGAGTGACATTTGATGTTACAGAGCGAATGTTAGCACACATAAATTAGCTGCCCCATACAATATTAGATTTGATGGAAAATCGAATATTGTATCATTACAGACGTTATCGCACCATCACATACATTTAAAGATTAGGGTTTTTGTATGCCATAGGCACTATAGGTTTAAGAGAAAACATCATCATGTGGAGGTCAACAAATTATTCATGCCAGTCACTTGATAGGGAATCTATGATCACTGTAATGCACTAGACCTGGGCTTTTTATAAGAATAAAAAATGGACCAATTGTACAATAGTAACCATCTTGTAATAGTTAAAAGTATTGTATAATGGAAACTGAACCACATAGATAAACTAACCCCAATGGAACAAAAAGGTCGGACAGCTTCATTAATCCAACATAAATTGGAGAGGACAATTTGGTGCCGTTGACATCATGCTTGACATCACATGCATAGGTGTCCAATACCATTACTAGTATTTGCCCATCTAAGATGGCGCCCAGATATATGCCACAGCACAATAATGAAGCAATATCTTTACCCATTTTAAGAGTTATAAAGACAACATAACATATAATCAGCTTGACTGTTTATCATGTATTTTTTCCATCTTCTGGTAGATTTGCAGAATCAAACATATAGAATAGATAATTCTTGGAAGATATGCTACATGATTGTATGTAGTACGCATGGAGACCGCAAATCAAGTTGACTAAAATTGCTAATAATAGGTTATAGGTTCACAGGCATCTATATGCGTATATATACAACATGACATTATGGAAGCACCCCCATAGACTAGTTTGACTAACATGAGGTACCAATTCAAATACTGGGTTCTTAGCCCCTGTCTGAGACATAAGTACAGAAATATAATATAGAGTAACGTAATGTAATGTAGAGTATGCAAGCACTAGAGTGACGCTGAATATTTTTTCATATCACATATAACACCAGCACACAAATTATCATAACAAAAGGTCACATTATAGTAGACTTTAGAAAAAACTCATAGTGGATCTAACCTATAGGTAGGACACTATGACATGCCCGGATAGAGCAATTGAGGTACATAGACCAATTTTAGGCTTTTGATTTGTAGGTCCTTGTAAGAAATTGGGTTTCTGGTTGAGGGGGGATTCCTTCTTAAGTAGCAACCACAATTCTCCTTATTGTGAAGTCAAAAGCAAACCCTAAATAACCAATGTTCAACCCTCGGGTAGCTTGGCAGAGTAGTCGGGTTTAACTCAGAGGCAATGTGTAAAGTAAAGTATTTGTTAAACACTTCAAATAATAAGAGGGTGAAACAAGACAAAAATGGCAAAAATGCAGTCAGTAGAACGGGAGAAATTCAATAATTTTTTTTAATAAAAGGCATGTCTGGTCAACTGTGAATATTTGGTCGACCCTACCTAGACATAATCACAAGTTCAGGTCAACTGTGTTGGAGCATGGGTCAATAACAGGGACCTGCTGAACAAAGTAACTTCAATCCACCTTTGGGAGCGTTGCGAGAATCCCCATCAAAGTTGTGTCCTGCAGTGGAAGCGATGCGTCAGTTGCAAGATGCGACAAGGGTGAGGTGTGAGGACTTGTTGCATCATCTTACAAATGAAGGTTATGTTGTTCCTCAGGGATCGGAGTAAGAGCAAGGGAAATCAAAACCAACCAGACCGGAAAGGTTCAAAGTTGGGAGTCCATATATTGGATTATAATGCCCTCACACACCCAGTTGAGTGTCATGCTTCATCATCTGGGCTGCTCCTCGTTGGGTTGGCGGTGCAATACCCAACGCGCTCCCTATAGTAGGGGCCCTTTAGCGGAGATCTTTTTCCAATAGCTGTATGGTGAAGTGGGGGTGAGAGGCCAGAAATATGTAGATGTATGGATTGAGAGTGAATCTAAAATAGTGTTGGGAGTACCAGCGACAGCAAACTTGAATCAATAGGTCTCCTACCCTAAGTAAAAACAGACAGTAATGCGCTCAACTAAGCTTTATGTCTTAGATTTAAGCGTACCTATTGGTGAAAAGGTCAACATGTTCCTTGCTCAATGTAAAGTCTACAGGCAATTCGTCAGGACCAAAACAGTGAAGAAAAGCTACACCTTAAAATTGGTGATGTGGAATCATACTCACATCAGACAAGCAACTACCTATTAGTGTACCTGTCAGTACTGGAACTACCTGTACGGGGAGAAGAAACGTGACATTGGTTACATCAGTTTAGTACATGTACGTAAGTAGTCTCATTTCCCTTGTGAATCTGACTCAGTATTTTCATCGGTGAACAGTGAACAGTGAATGCCAATGCATTGAGGACAATAAAAACAATTTAAGAACAGAGCCACACAGTGAGTGCCCACGGTGAGCTAGTGTGAACTACAGCCCTTGTTCCTCAGGGATCGGAGTAAGAGCAAGGGAAATCAAAACCAACCAGACCGGAAAGGTTCAAAGTTGGGAGTCCATATATTGGATTATAATGCCCTCACACACCCAGTTGAGTGTCATGCTTCATCATCTGGGCTGCTCCTCGTTGGGTTGGCGGTGCAATACCCAACGCGCTCCCTATAGTAGGGGCCCTTTAGCGGAGATCTTTTTCCAATAGCTGTATGGTGAAGTGGGGGTGAGAGGCCAGAAATATGTAGATGTATGGATTGAGAGTGAATCTAAAATAGTGTTGGGAGTACCAGCGACAGCAAACTTGAATCAATAGGTCTCCTACCCTAAGTAAAAACAGACAGTAATGCGCTCAACTAAGCTTTATGTCTTAGATTTAAGCGTACCTATTGGTGAAAAGGTCAACATGTTCCTTGCTCAATGTAAAGTCTACAGGCAATTCGTCAGGACCAAAACAGTGAAGAAAAGCTACACCTTAAAATTGGTGATGTGGAATCATACTCACATCAGACAAGCAACTACCTATTAGTGTACCTGTCAGTACTGGAACTACCTGTACGGGGAGAAGAAACGTGACATTGGTTACATCAGTTTAGTACATGTACGTAAGTAGTCTCATTTCCCTTGTGAATCTGACTCAGTATTTTCATCGGTGAACAGTGAACAGTGAATGCCAATGCATTGAGGACAATAAAAACAATTTAAGAACAGAGCCACACAGTGATTGCCCACGGTGAGCTAGTGTGAACTACAGCCCTTGTGGCACAAATACAAAGCAGCAGACATAATCTTTGGTGACTCACCCAATGTTGTAAACTAACCAGGTTTCAGCAGTACCCGGTAGGTTGTTCACGAGGGTTCCTCGTGTACTAGACAAATTCAATTGGGAGACAATAGAGGGTGCCAACATTAGTCAACAGGTCAAGGTAATACTAGTGATGACCGAAACTATCGTTCTCATTCGTAACTTCTTCAGCGCTCACACATGGTAATTCAGATGAAGATAACTATGGGCTTGTACTCATAGACCATACATTCTCACTCTCAACTTCTTTAACACTACAACATGAGAATACAGATGAAGGGAGACTCTGGGGTTGTGCTCATAGTCCATATGACAATACGTATGGAACACACCTTAACATGTCGGGAACACGCATTGACGATATCACGTGTCATTCCTTAATATAGGTGCCTAGGTGCCACCATGCCTGCGCCTGCCTACCCCTGTGCTCGCGATAATGTGCTTCATTAGTACAAGGGTAAGATAGATCAACACCTGATGATTAATGTGTTTGCGATCCTTTTTCCCCTTTCTTGACAAAAGATTGTGTCCCAGCTCTAGGGGTATGTAACTATGTGTGCTTCTAATGCACCCCAGGTCATAGAGACTATACCAGCGTGTACAATTGCCAGATTTGAATGGGTCCCTGGTCATAGAGACTGCCCATTCTGTTCAAAGCTATCCTTTCTCTATTGTATATCGGTCGCTTCAAGGTTATCTCAGCGTGTAGAAATGAAGGCTTTTAGTGCATCCCTGATCATGGAGGCTGCCCGCCCAGTTCAAAGCTAACATCTCTATAGTGTATTTGTCGATCGCTTGCAGGCTATCTCAGCGTGTAGAATTGTCAGCATAAGAAGGCGGGGACGCGTAGCCAAATACTTACAATTGTGCCAGTATCACGTTGTGTCTTGACCTACCCACTCCTATCGGGTCCTGGAGTTGCGGTGGTCCGAGGCTTTCCTGGTTTTATTGTGTGTCATTACTTCCGGTCGGGGGCAGTATCTGATTATCGGCACTGGTGCGTATTTGGAGCACATGCCACTGAAGCCGTTTTTGGTGGCCATCTTGGAGTGGTGGAGTAGCGAGTTATAATATATCCCTGATAGGGAGAATGCCTTACCCCATATCATGTTAATTATTGTAAGTAGCTGTGCCTCTCAGTGGGCTATGGTGTGCATGTAATAGAAGCGTGTGAGTAAAGTGGCCATCTTGTGATGGTTTGATATTTAAAGCAGTAATGCTTAAATTCTGGTGAAGCCGTTTTTTGGCAGCCATCTTGGAGTGGTGGTGTAGCGAGTTATAATATATCTCTGATAGGGAGAGTGCTTTACCCCATATCATAATAATTATTGTGAGTAGCAGTGTCTCTCAGTGGGCTATTGTGTGCAGGTAATACAAACCATTGAGAAGAGTGGCCATCTTGTGATGGTTTGATATATAAAGCAGTACTGGTTAAATGAACTGGAAGAGGAGACTGCAAATCTCTTTGAGTCTTTTTTAGAGTCAAGTGCCAATGTGGTGCGACTAGGAATCTACTGCCATTGGGACATGTTGGCAATATTGTTGAAGAAGAAAATTCATCAGTGCTGCCCCACTAGACTGGTACTTTATTGTTGGTTGTACCTTGTACCCTTATTCCCTGTGTCGCTCATCATCCTTTATGTTCAGAAGATATGTTAATTTCAGACTCTTAGTGCATTCCATGGCATGTCTTCATTTAATCCAAGGATTTGTGAGGATAATCTGTGTACCCACCTCTGTTCTTTAACAAAAAGAGCGTTTTTTGAAATTTTAGGAAATGCCTCCAAGATGACCCATTTCAATGACTCTGGTGTATGGTGTTTCTCCAGGTAGTGAGTGCACATTTTGGTGTTACTCTTGTGGGAATGGAAATTACTCCGATTTTCCAATATGCGTTGTTTGATTGGGCGGGTAGTTATTCCTACGTAATATAAATTACAGGGGCACGTAATCAGGTCAATGCAGTTTGGTGTGTTACAGTTAGTGTGTGACCTCATCTCCCATGTGAAAGAATTGTTGAAAGTGATGGTTTTCTGTGCTGATGTAAAAGCACACGCTGTGCATGTTCCAAAGGGGTAGTGGCCTTTTACAGGTGATAATTGCCATAATGTTCTCTGTTGGCAACCCGTCTGTGCTTTAGGTCTCGTATGGATCAGCATGTCTTTTAGGTTTTTGGAGCGTTTAAATGCAAAGAGTGGTGGCTCCAGAGTCATTGAGCCAGTATTGAGTATGCCCCAATGTTTCTTGATGACTTTCGTCAATTGATTGGAAGCTGGTATGTAAGTAGTGACACAGGTAAGAGTTTCAGTGGGGGTCCTGTCTCTATGTTTTAACAATCCCTCACGGTTGTTATTTCTTTCTCTTTTCCTTGAGAGGGCTATACTTCGTGATGGGTATTCACGTGCAGTCAGGTTCTTTGCAAGTATGTCTGACTCAGACCTGAATTCTTCCAATGTGCTACAATTTCTCCTCACCCTTAGAAATTGTCCAAAGGGGAGATTCTCCTTCAGGGCACGCGGGTGATGGCTACTGAATAACAGTAAACTGTTGTGATCTGTGCCTTTCCTGTGCATGGTTGTCACCAGACTCCCTTGTTCAAGTTTGATTGTCAAATCCAGGAATGCAATCTGATTGTGTGAGACAGTACTGGTGAGTTTTAAGTAGGGGTTCAGATTATTAATCCACCCGAAAAAGTCAGAGTAGGACTGTGAATCCCCTGACCAGAAGATGAGGATATCGTCTATGAATCTCTTCCACATACATATGTTGGAGCGGTATGGGTTAGATTCATGGAAGATTAGTTGTCCCTCAAAGGCCGCCATGTATAGACAGGCTACACTGGGAGCAAAGGTACTTCCCATGGAAGTACCCTGTGTTTGGTGATAAAGCTGGCCTTTGAACTCGAAGAAGTTTTCGGTGAGGGCTAGTGTGGAACACTCCAGGATAAAACTAGGAGGTGGGGCGATTCCCATATGGCTGAACTCAATTCCTCTTCTATCACATTTAGAGTTGCTCTCTGTGGGATATTGATGTAGAGCGCCTCAACTTCTAGTGTGATGAGGAAGTCAATATCATTGGTGGGTTGAAACTCGTTGAGTAGGCGTAGCACATCAGTGGTGTCCTGCATATATGATGGAATCAGTTTCACCAGTGGTTGCAAAAAGTGGTCACAAAATTGTGACAATGGCTCCAGTAAGGAGTCGATTCCCAAAACAATCTGGCAAACTGGCACCGGGGTGGTCCCCTCATGGATTTTCCGCAATATGTAAAAGTAGGGGGTCCTGGGCTCTTTCTTGATTAGGAAGGCAGCTTCCTTTTTGCTCAACCAACCTTGATTTTCCGCAGAGAAAACCAGAGCTGTTATAGTCTTTGTTAGATGTTCCACCGGGCTACTGGAGATGGGTGTATAGTATTTCCTATTGCCCAACTGTCTCAAGCACTCAGTGTCATTATCTGTGGTGGCCATGGTGACAGTGGCACCCCCTTTGTCAGCTTGTTTTATTATGATTGAGGGGTCATTAACCAGGGACTCAATGGCCATCAACTCTCCTCTCGAGATGTTGCAAAAGTGTCTGGGGTCAAAAGCTGCTTGTACATCTTTTAAGACAGCTTGTTCGAAGGTTGCTACTTCATTCGGTATCATACTGTTATTGGGAGTGAAAGTGGAGGGGTTGCGTAAACCCGAGTCATTCACTCGTTGGGAAGGCTTTTCATCAAAGAAAGCTCGCAGGCGTACTTTGCAAAAGAATTGTTGCAACTCACATTGTTGTTGGAATTGGTCTACCTTAGGTGTAGGGACAAAGCCCAAACACTTTTGTAGGACTCTTTCTTCTGAATCGGTCAGTGATCTGGGAGACAGATTCACTATCAAGTTCTCTTTTTGGAGTAACTCCTGGTTTCCACCACCCGTTGTTGTGGTTCCTCCCACTGTATCCTCCTCTCTTGTTGGTTTCCTCTTCTTCGCCCGCACCCTCTGCCCCAACCTCTGCATAAAAAAGGTTGGCTCATGCCTGGTGGGCCAAATGGAGGCGGGCCTTGGGGAAATATTGGGTATTGCCAGTAGGCTGGTCCCTGGTACTGTGGTACATGGTAACCATTGTATCCTTGTCGGCCACCCCTTCTGGTTTGATTATTGCTCCACTTTTCTACCCTGGAGTCACTGTTGCTGGACGAGCCCCGTCTGGTAGAGTTGGAGCTAGTATCCGAGAGGTTGCTTGTGCCCGGTGGTACGAAATCCTGCTTGAGGTATGCGTATACCTTTTCTGTGTCAAAGCGCCGGATATTTTTCTGTAGTTTGACTACTTTTTGCTTCTTAAGGTATTCCTTATGTTCGGCAATCTCGTTGTTTAGTTCTGTAAGCTTGGATTTAAAGCTAGGGCCTGGTAACGCACTCTTGAGGGTGCTTTCAGCTATTTGAATCCGCGTCAGTAATTCGTCGGCTAATCTCTTTGCCGTGCTGATTATCAGTATGAGGAGGTCCCTCGTGCATTTCCACGAGACCTGGGACCATTCGGTTTTGAACAAGCCATCCTCCAAGAAAATTCTTGGGACATTTTTGACAATCAGACCATTAGGTGATATATTGGCCCTCAGATGTTCTGTCACCATAGCCCCGTGCAGGGTGATCTTGACCCATTCTCTCTTCATGGCTGAGAGGGATTGCCAATCCTCTGATTGGCTGCCCATGGCAGCTCCACTTTCTGCTTCCAGAATTGATGGGGCCCTCAGTATCTCTGCTGCTAGGTCTTCTCCATAACTCAGACCATGACCTTCCATGTTATGGTGGTCAGGGAATCGTGTAGGTGGAATTAATAAAGCAGATGGAGACAACCACTCAAATGTAGTGGTGTCAGAACAAATCTTACCCTCCAGAAGGGTCCCACGGGGGTCGCCCGTGCTGAAGTCAGTATACAAAGAAGGGCCTAGGGAGCTTTTTACTCTATAGAAGAGGGAGGTCCGGCATAAATGCCCCAGAGCAAATCTTACAAAAGAAGGTTATTCTCTTCCTCAGGTATCGAGTCAGAGCAAGGGAAATCAAAACCAACCCGACAGGAAAGGTTCAAAGTTGGGAGTCCATATATTGGATTATAATGCCCTCACACACCCAGTTGGGTGTCATGCTTCATCATCTGGGCTGCTCCTCATTGGGTCGGTGATGCAATACCCAACGGGCTCCCTATAGCAGGGGCACTTTAGCGGATATCTTTTTCCAATAGCCGTGTGGTGAAGTGGGGGTGGGGGTGGGGGTGAGGGGCCAGAAATGTGTAGATGTATGGATTGAGAGTGAATCTAAAATAGGGCTGGGAGTACCAGCGACAGCAAACTTGAATCAATAGGTCTCCTACCCTAAGTAAAAACAGACAATAAGGCGCTCAACTAAGCTTTATGTCTTAGATTTAAGCGTACCTATTGGTGAAAAGGTCAACATGTTTCTTGCTCAATGTAAAGTCTACAGGCTATTCGTCAGGACCAAAACAGTGAAGACTATCTACACCTTAAAATTGGTGATGTGGAATCATACTCCCATTAGCCAAGCAACTACCTATTAGTGTACCTGTCAGTACTGGAACTACCTGTAGGGGGAGAAGAAACGTTAAAATGGGTACATCAGTTTCATACACGTACATATGTAGTCTCATTTCCCTTGTGAATCTGACTCAGTATTTTAATCGGTGAACAGTGAATGCCAATGCATTGAGGACAATAAAAACAATTTAAGAACAGTGCCACATGGTGAGTACCCACGGTGAGTTAGTGTGAACTACAGCCCTTGTGGCACAAATACAAAGCTAACCAGGCTTCAGCAGTACCCGGTAGATTGTACACAAGGGGTTCCTCATGTACTAGACAAATTCAATTAGGAGACAATAGAGGATGCCAACATTAGTCACTTAAAACAGGTTACGGTAATACTAGTGATGACTCAAAGCATCGGTCTCATTCATAACTTCTTCAACGCTCACACATGGTAATTCAGATGAAGAGAACTATGGGCTTGTACGCATAGACTATACATTCCCACTCGCAACGTCTTCAGCACTACAACATGAGAATACAGATGAAGGGAGACTTTGGGCTTGTGTTCATAGTCCATATGACAATATGTATGGAACACACCTTAACATGTCAGGAACACGCATTGACGATATTGCGTGTCATTCCTTAATATAGGTGCCTAGGTGCCACTATGCCTGCGCCTGCCTACCCTGTGCTTGTGATAATGCACTTCATTAGTACAAGGGTAAGATAGATTAACACCTGACGATTAACGTGTTTGCGATCTGTTTTCCCCTTTCTTGACAGAAGATTGTGTCCCAGCTCTAGGGGCATGTAACTATGTGTGCTCTTAATGCGCCCCAGGTCATAGAGACTATCCCAGCGTGTAAAATTGCCGGTTTTGAATACGTCCCTGGTCATAGAGACTGCCCATTCAGTTGAAAGCTATCCTTTCTCTAGTGTATATCGGTCGCTTCAAGGCTATCTCAGCGTGTAGAAATGAAGGCTTTTAGTGCGTCCCTGAACATGGAGGTAGCCCGCCCAATTTAAAGCTAACATCCCTATAGTGTATTTGTCGATCGCTTTCAGGCTATCTCAGCATGTAGAATTGCCGGCATAAGGAGGCGGGGGATGCGTAGCCAAATACGTGTTGCACCATCTTCAAACATACCATTGATGAGGGCTTGTGATGAGAAGTCCAGTGTCAGGGATGCGTCACACAGTGAGGGAAAGCGTCTGTTCTGAAGAGCTGTGAGGCTGCAGTTTGTAGTCCAGAGGTGACAGTTCTGATCCATGCAGCGATGCATCAGTTCTGCTTGTGGTTGCACCACACAGCAGAGATGTGTTGGGTCTGCTAGGTCCACACAGGCTGGCAGAGACCCTAAGGCCAACTTCAAGGGGTCCAGGACAGAGGTGGCACCACTTGCCCGGGTAGATTCACAGATGGAAGAGTCCAGGTGCAGATGCAAGGTTGTTGGAGCCTTCTGTCCCTGAGTCTCAAGACAGGTGGCAAGTTAACTAGCCCTTGTAGTAACTCTGAAGTTTTTGGTTCAAGGGATGCAGGTCCAGTCCTTCTGACCCAGGCAGGAGCACAGCAGGCAGCAGGTCAGAACAGCAAAGCAGCAGCACAGCAAAGCAGTAGCCCAGCAGAGTGCAGTCCAGCAGAGTGCCAGTCCTTCAGCAGCACAGCAGTCATTCTTCCTGGTAGAGGATTCACAGGTCCAGAAGTGTACTGAAGAGTTGGTATTTGAGGTCCAGTATTTATACCCAGTTGTGCCTTTGATATGGGGTGGAAGCTTCTAGAGCTTCCTCTTTGAAGTCCCCAGGTATCCTGCCTTCCCTGTCCTGGCTCCAGACTAACCACAGGGGGTATGCAGCCCTTCGTGTGGGCGCAGGACACAGCCTATCCTTTTCATTGATGGCACATCCAGGCACACAAAAGTTTCCTATTATGGGCTCTCTGCCCCCGGGGGGCAGATCAGGGGTATTGCCCCAATATGCGTCCTGGGGGAGGCAGAAAGACTGTGGCTAATTTTTTACAGGTTGGGGGCATTGGCATGGCCATTCTGTGCCACTGAACTTTGAATACCTGGTGCCTAGTGGGCTTTCTGCCACTCCAGAGTGGGCAAATAAGGGGTTATTGCCCCCATCGGACTCCCGGGGGGGGAAAGCCTGTGGCAATTCTTTGGGGGGGTGGGGGCATTGGCATGCCCATTCTGGGAAGCCCCTAGCCCTGAACTAATAAAAAAAATCCCTGGTGTCTAGGGTGCTTCTGGCCCCCAGTGGGGGCAGAAAGACTCAATGCACCCATTTTGAAATTGAGGGAGCAAAGCCCCTTGCCCAAGGGGCCGCTCCCACCTCCCTGGTGTCTAGTGGGTGGATCCCTGCTTGGGGGTCGCCCTCTTGCAGCAATCCCCAAGCAGGGATCCACTGGAGAGGGGTACCTCCTTGCCAATGTTACCTCTTCTGTGTGTTTCGGTGCTCAGGGGGATGAGATAGCCCTATGAGCACTGAGCCAGTGAAACTGAAACTACATTTAAGTTTCATTTTCAATGTAATGACGTCAACACACCATGCGCGCGATTGTTATCACATTGAAAATAAAAGAAATGCCTCTGGAGGTTCGGGAAGCTCTTCCCCACCTCCAGAGGCAAAAAAAGGAAATACGGAAATCCCTTTGCTGTTTTAGAGCAGAGGGATTTCGTGCCAGTGTGCACTTGACGGAATGTTTTCAATTAAATGATTCACCAGTGGTGGTGCTGTAAGTACCTTTTAATGTAGTTGCGAATAGAGGTCTATGATTTGTGGTGAATGAGATGAATGAATTGCACAGATTATAATCCTGTGTTGGAACTGCTGGTTATCTCAGGACATCTGTCACCAGGCATTCTTCTTTCATCTTCTTTTGACAACCACAATTTCTTAAGAGACACTCCTGCAAAGAGTCTACTTGCGGAAGTACCTTTCCTAACTACTATATTTCAACAACAAGTTCCTGGTCAATTTCTACTGTTTGATAAACCCATGAGAGTTATGTTTTGCTCGCTCAACTCATCTGTGCAATTCATTCATCTCATTCACCAAAAATCATACAGACCTAATCACGGCTACGTTAAAAAGTACTTTCAGCATCACCACTGGTCAATCATTTCATTGAAAATGATCACTCAGACGATGATTTTAAGTAGACAATTCTGGCATCAATAAAACCTGACCTGAGGGGAGGCAATATCAAATGAACATTGGTCCAGAAAGAAGCCTATTTAATACTCCGCTTCAACACAGTCAGAAATGGGCTAAACAAGATGAATGAATTGCAGAAATTATAATCCTACATTGGAACTGCTGGTAATCTCAGGACATCACCAGGCATTCTTCTTTCGTCCCCCTTTGACAACTCCAATTTCTGAAGAGACACTCCTGCAAGGAGTCCACTAGTGGAAGCACCTTTCCAAACTACTGTAATTGAACAACAAGTTCCTGGTCAATTTCTACTTTTCGACAATCCCATACGAGTTATATTTAGTCAGCTCGACTTTAACAAGTCCCATGGCTTTACCAAGAAAAATTCTGATCACATACCTTTTGGGTCAAAACATTTTTTTTGTTTTTATTTTTATTTCTATTGGACTATAAAATGTAGTGCCCAAGAATGAAAAATGATGATTCACATAATGCACCAGCAAGTGAGAGTGCTGCCCAATGCATCACATTGGAGCTTTGGGAAGGCTGTTAACCAATAGATTTAGCACTTACTTTGATGTAGATTTTTAACCAGAACGAATGATCGTCTAGTTGCAGTCCTTTCGCGTTTGTTGGTGTTGCCTCAAAGCATGACAGAATTTTCCCAAGAGCACCATTTGGATGAGAAGTACCTCCCCCGGTCAATGAAAATACAAATTGTGACCAGTCTTGTGTACACTTTGGCATATACGTGCCTTTCTTGTATGAATTATAAGTGCAGGTTGCGCTGTCTCTGTTTAACTTAAAAAAAACTCTGAGGGGCATATTAACAAGGGCTTTATCTCCACTTTTTTGGCTTTAAAAGCCAACAAAGCGGAGATAATATTATCGCCCTATCTACAAGGGGATGCTAACATGCATTAGCGCATGTTAGTAGCCTTTTTCCCGACTCCTCACTCTGCATCTCAAATGAGATGCAAAGTGGGCGTCACTGGTTGTACGTCACACAGGGGGACTTGTGAAATATTGCTAAGTGCACATCGCGATATTTACAAGGCGGCCCACAGCATTTTAGCAGACGTTAGTTTTTGGCGAAAACCACGGTTTCCGCTAAAAACTAACGTCTGCTAAAACCCTGACTAACGTATGTGTAACATGTAAGGTGGATTATTGTGTCACGACCACAGGGTCGTATCATCAAGCATGTCGCTGTTTTGCAGGGAACATCGCTGAAAAGCCAGCGATGTTCCCTGCAAAACGACGATTTCCCCGCTATCACTGAAATTTATATCGCTATTGCGCTATGCATTGTTAATACAGCGCAAGCATGACGATACATTCCAGCGATAGCGGCGTTAACAAAAACCGAGCAAAGCGCGGTCAGCGGTAATTAATGCTGACTCTTGTTAACATGCCCCTGACTGCGATATGGAATGCGTGTTGAATTATTCTAACAATGGTGCGGGTTTGAAGTAAAGCGGAGCACCCTTTTTCGGAAAAGTGGCAAGTTCTGCCTTTATTTTGGTAACATGGGGGCATATCAACAACAACCGGCGATAATTATCGCTGAGCGCATTTAGCGCACGGATAATTATCGCCAGCTAGCGCCGATTTTTATCGCTGAGATAGCGTGCTATTAGCAACGCTTATCTCATCAGCGATAAAAATCCTAGCGCTAACTGGCTAACGTGAGATTATCGCTGGAAACCCAGTGATAATCTCACGTTAGCTAGTTGATAGGGACTAACAAATTTAGCCATGATATCCACTTTCCATAGGATATCATGGCTAAGTCAGTCCTGAAGCAGGTGTTAGGAAAGTAGCGATAACAGGTGTTATCGCTACTTTTCCTGACGCTATGCTTCATAGCGTGGGGCTTGATGATAGGAGAAATGTCGCTTAGCGACATTTCTCCTATCATGTCAGGTCAGGAACGCCCACTTTGCATCTCATTAGAGATGCAAAGCTGGGCGTTAGACATCCCCACGCTAAAGCAAGGTTTCACACGTTAGCGTGGCCTTGCTAATATAGCGATAAAATTATCCTATATTGCCTCGTTGTAAATATGCCCCTTAGTTTCAATTGTCCATTAACAAAGACGGCCAGGCAACCTTTCACGTAGCTGCGCCTGCAACAATTATGAAGATTATTCAAACAGAGTGCACCCCACAAACTTTCCATAGCTCTTATTTTTCTCATCTTCAGTATCACACAGATTTAATCCCTGCTGTCCACTTTTCTTCTTTTATTAGGTTTAAACTTTCACCATAAAACCAGGCTTGAGCCGGCCCGATTCGATGTGGGATTCTATGAATAAACGTAAAACAGCAACTGCTCCCGTTCAATCAGATTTACAAACAGATTTAGCTGCTTTACTTATTGGCAGTCATTATATTGTTCCCCTCTTTCTACTTTTACAGTTTTGCAGATATTTGACCATTCGAAAGACATTGGAATTGCATTGTCATGATTCTAAGCAATTGCCATTGGCCATTAGAAACAAGTAGTCGGGTGGCATACATAGCCACACTCTTTTGAGACATTAGGGTAGAGTATTTTATTTTTAAGAATAGTACTTATAGTGCCTTTCCCCTTTTCTTTACACTGTCTTCCAGTTCAATGTCCTAATGAGAACCCCTAAATAAACCGGGGTTCGAAATGCGTCGACAAGCCTGAAGCCACCAGAGGGGAGCTGTGCTATTAGTAATAACCTGGCTTTCAGGGAACCCTTTTTCCGTACGTTCAGATGGACTTTGTCGTAAGGTCCCTCTGCACAGCCTTGTACAATAGAGTGGTTTATCAATACCCCTGGTGCTTCATATTACCATTAGCGAGCCTTCACTATCTGTTCAGCTTGTTGGGGCTCTTTTTGTTTTAGAAAAATGTGTGAACTGGGATATGCCCTTATATGTTGTTTTTTTTAATGTAAAGCATTGGTATTTCTTTTGTCTTTTACACACTGTTGTTTGATCAAGTCTTGTCAGGAACTTCTTTGTATTTGTTTTGCATTATTTTACATTATTGCACAGAAATTTAACACTGTTTCCATATCCTCTGTACAGTTTCCATGTTTATGACAGTCATCTCCACATGATTAATTGATCTTTTTGTTTGAACTTGAAACAAATATGAATAAAAGAACTTATTTGTGATCACGCTGATTAAGAGAGGAGAGCAGCTATTCATATAAAGTTGTTTCAGTACTTGTGCTTTTTTTGGTGCGTTTTTTAAAGTAAATAGTGGCCCGTCTTGCTGACAATAAACAGGTCGAAAACCCCTTTGTTGATTACTTAACTTTCTAAAAGTGCCATTTTCAAAATTGTAATTTAAATGTTACCTCGCGATAAGATAGGATTTTAAATTCCAGTTCCAGAGACAACAAAAACATGAACTGGTTACCTTTTCCCATTTGGAAATTACACTTATCAAATGTATTCAAAGACAATTGTGGCTGGGTTATTTGGAACACACACATTCAGCGTAAAATATGAAACGGACCAGTTCAGTTGATTGGCCCTTATTATAACACGGGTGTTTAAAGATGAAGTAAAGCCACCAAGGCTTCTTAAATAGGAACAAAGTCCATAAAATGATAAAAGATCTTGAGTATGCCAAAATAATTAATAATGAATCCCTTTATGTTCAGTCTTCTTCATATGTTCTTTATTTGGATACAGTAGTCAGCAAATTTTTGTCGTTTTCACCACACACTAGCCAACACATGTTTTGTCTTTGAAGGGTAATAAACCAACAGACTTCATCACGGCTAGAACAATTATTAATAGGTGAAATTAGGTGATTTGGGTCAGACTGGCCTGGATGATGTTTCAATGTTTACTAAGTCTTTCCTATAATAAACAATTTATAAATAATTGTTCTAGTTCATTTCGGAGTGCTTGAGATTTTTTCTCACTTATAAAATGTAATACTGTAACTCCAATGTTATTCTAGGGCAGAGGTAGGGCCTGCATTAGTAAAAAACACATTTAAGAGTTTTTCACTACCAGGACATATAAAACTTAAAAGTACATGCCCTACTCTTTATATACATTGCACCCTGCCCTCTGGGCTGTACAGGGCCTCCCCTAAGGGTGACTTATATGTATTTAAATGGAAGGTTTTGGCCCGGTAAAACAGTTTACTTTGCTGGGTCGGAATGTAGTTTAAAACTGCACAAGCAGGCTGCAATGGGAGGCCTGAGACACGCTTAAAGCTCTACTTAAGTGGGTGGCACAATCAGAGCTGTAGACCCACTAGTAGCATTTAATTTGCAGGCACTGGGTTCATGTAGTACCACTTTCCTAGGGACATATAAGCAAACTAAATATGTCAATTGGGTATAAGACAATGTTACCATGTTTAGAATGGACAGCACAAGCGACTTAGCACTGGTTAGCAGTTGGAAAGTGTGCAGAGTCCTAAGGTCAGCAAAAATGAAATAATCAAAAATGTAGAAGGGAAAAAAGTTGAGATGAAGACCACAGGCTTAAGAGTCCTTTCGCTAGTCTTGAAGTGGCCATAAAATGCATAGAGCGGCCAACATATGTCAACTGTTCACAAGAAGGCTCTTTCAAGCATAGCTTGTAAAGAAGGGAAACATCTATTAGTACGCTGATTTTTCTACGCGTACCGTTATTACGCAAGCGTTAGTACGCATGCGATGTAACAACGCGTCTCCTTTAGTACGCATGCTGTTACATCGAATGCGTTCTACAACGCATGCATAGTGGGCGGGTGCCGCTTTTGTTTGTCGTCACGGCTCCGAGGGTCTGCTGCGACGGAGGAAGATGGACGGTAAGTGGGGCTGTGTTGGGGTTAGTGTTTTAGGGTGTAGGGTAGTGTTGTGGGTTAGTGAAGTCTAGGGTAGTGTTTAAGGGTTTAGTGTAGTGTGGGGGGTTATTGTTTTAGGGTTTAGGGTAGTGTTGTGGGTTAGTGAAGTCTAGGGTAGTGTTTAAGGGTTTAGTGTAGTGTGGGGGGGTTAGTGTTTTAGGGTTTAGGGTAGTGTTGTGGGTTAGTGAAGTGTAGGGTAGTGTTTAAGGGTTTAGTGTAGTGTCGGGGGGTTAGTGTTATAGGATTTAGGATAGTGTTGTGGGTCAGTGAAGTGTAGGGTAGTGTTTTAGGGTTAAGTGTAGTGTCGGGGGTTGTGCTGGGTAGTGAATGAGTGTAGGGACAGGAGTAGGGGAATGTGTATGTTCGTGCAGGGAGTAGTGATTTGGGGTTTAGGGTAGTGTAGTGGTGTTTCAAAAGTGTAGTGTAGTGTTTTAGTGTATTGGTAGTGTTTTAGAGGTGTAAGGTAGTATGACACTTTATTCCGCATGCCATTCTAATTACTACGTACGTTTTTAGTTTGCATACATTAACACTTTCATTGTAATGGTATGCGAACTAAAAACTTGCGTAGTAACGGTTATTGCTAAGTAATAACCGCGTAGTAAAAGCATGCGAAGTAATGGCATGCGAAACAACGTCTCATATTTTGTAAAGAAGCTTCAGCTACAGTGGATGGGCAAGGAAACAAGACCAGTATAAAGGCTCATCAAAGAGACATTGATTCAAAGCGTAGTTATTGGAACTGTCGCTTCCATTTAGAAGTGTTACTCTTATTATGAATCAACAAGGTGCAGGGTGGAGCAAACCTCCATGCTAGCTGGAATGGCCTGAGAGGGCCCCAATACTTGGCCTCTGGAAAAATCGCCATCATCATGGTGACTGGGTGCCCACCCTGACTACCAGGGAGTTGGCACATGTCCCTTATAACCTCCTGATTTAATTGGGCGTTCGGGCCAAAGCCGAGAGCCACCAAGACTACTAGTGAGGACTACAGCTGCACAAATGAACACAGACCAAGATGGTGGCCGAGTACCTCCACCACAAGTGGACTATGCAATATAACTCTGCAACCCCCAATAAGTCACCAGACTGGGGCCTTTGACCGACATTCTGGTTCCTGTGACCTGACCACCAGAGCTCATCATTTTTTCAGTGTATGGATTGCCACATATCACTTCATGTCCCACCAACCCCAATATGATTGGGCCATTAACAGGGGACAGACTGTGCACTCTGGCTCTGTGTTACTGGGCAATACATTAGGGAGTGGGACTAAAATTCCTGCCTCCAAATACTGGGAACCCCTCTCTTTAACATGTTATAAAGTACCTACCATCTCTGGGGGTTTAGTGGGGTACCCTGTTTTCCCCAAAGGATACTAAGTCTACTGCTTGTCTGCACCATGTGGCCATCCCAATGCATTAAAGAGTATTCCACAGTCAGGGCATCCCCAGACAAGGGCATCCTCAGCAAGAGGCTCTCAATGATAAATTTAACACTATACTACCTGCTATAAGTTCGAATAGAGATGCGCTCGAAAGTAAAATGGCCTCCTTGGCAGAGAACAAGGGAAGTTACGAGTTGACCTGAGGAAGATTGCCGATCGACTCTGCCAGGTGGAGTACCAACCTCTTCTGCTAAGACCCACTTCTAAATCTCATATGGTGGACCTGAGTGCTCTAATGGGCAGGGTTAAGACTCTGGAGGGACGGATTGTAGACCAGAAGGTTAGGGCTAGATGGAATAATATCAGAGTGGATTGACGGATCATCAATGATCACATTTCTGGAGGACTGGCTACAAGTGGTAGTTGGCCCAAATGGGCTGCCTAAACCCTAAGTCCTCAAGTAGGCAGATCACCAAAGTGATATCCCCCCAGTGGCATGACTACTGCACTACTGAGAGCAAGACTTTATTTTACAACAAGCATGCAGCAATGTAATTTCAATGTAAAAAAAGGCACTAGTGTCAAACCTCCCCAATTTCACTGCTGCGGTTCAAAGGTAGAGGGTTTCTTTTTTGATTGTGAAGAGGAGGCCCAGAGAACTGGTAGTACCATATGAATTGTTGTTCCTAGCTAAACTATGAATCCTCCTGGGATGGAAATCCATATTTTTCACTAATCCAGAGGAAGCATGGCAGTGGCTTGATGCCGGCGACTCAAGTTTTCGCCCCCCCGTCCCGGAACCTGTACTATCTTGATGTTGCAGGTGCAGGAGGTCCTTCCTGAGTCGACAGAGAGGATTGTACTCCACACAAGAACAGGCCCAAGCTGGTAATAACATGAGCAGTGGTGACAGCCCCCATAATCACGTATTCCAGGGGGAGTCCCTGGAGAGCGACTATCTTGGAGAAGGACACCGACTCAGTAATCTCAAGTGTCATCATTTCTGACACTAGAGTACTGTTAGCCAAGGTTAGCTCTGGGACATTTTATGAACTCATGTAACTGCAGATATATTGCTGTGGTTGGCTTCTTTCTCAGGTTACATCTCTTCACTCTCTTATCCAGGCACTCACATACTGTTATACTAGCCACACTGGAGTGTTGCTCTCAACCCTCCTCTACCATACCATGGAGGGATGGCCGACTAATGACCCTTCCAAGGGTGCTTGGATGCAACTCTGTTTGAACAGTTTGGACAATACATTTGTGGGATCAGTTTGGGTTGTTTTTTGACAATTTTTGTTCTTCCCCGCTGGAGACTATTTTGGGCGGGTGGACCTGGGTGATGGCTGTGCTGACAAGATGGTGGACACCACGACTGTGTGGCATGACTACTTAACATGACTAGTGCTTACTCCACTATCAGGCTCCTTACCTGGAATGTAAGGAGCTTCCACTCCCTGAGTAAGAGGTACAAAGTCAAGACCTACATTAAACTCAGAAAAGTGCACATCACCTTCTTATAAAATACTCACTTCACCGAGGTGGAAGGACTAGCACTGCAAAAAGGTGGCAGGCCGGCCGGATATACTAAGTGACCTACTCTGCCTTCTCTAGGAGAGTACTCATCTGGGTACTACTGGGGGTACCCTTCCTTCCACAGATTGAGAATATTGACTCAAATGGCATGTAAATGTTACTGTGGCGCAAACTAGAGGGGAAAGTTATTGCACTGATGAATCTCTATGCCCGAAATGTAGTTCAGCAATCCTTCCTCAAATCCCTATCTGTGCACCGCTCCACACTTTTACCCTACCCATTCGTTATAGGGGGCAGCTTTGATTGTAGAGCAGAAACTACCTTGGATAGATGACAGCCAACATTGCTCTGCTCCCCAATTCATGCTGGGACAAAATTTCTCCGGGGATAGTTGCAGGAGTGGTGTTGGGTAGATACTTAGAGTACAACCTAATGCTCCGATAATATTCTTATTACTCAGGAATGCAATGATCTCTTTCTCTGTTTAGAAAAGTTACTTCTATGTGACAGGGCAGCCCACGCAGAGTACCTCACCAAGACTCAATAGGACCGCAACCCATTCCTATTGACCCTGTGGTGGGATTCCCTTAGACCACAAATCCTATCCTGGAAACTCAATATTGGCACCCTGGATGCCCAACTCTTTTCGGACCCTAGCGATTGACCTTTGCGATTACGTTACAAAGAACGAGGGCACCACATCCTTATTCTTCACTGACTGGGAGGAGCTAACGGTGGTGGGTTCAGGGAAATTGTATAGCAACATAGGCATGGATCTATACACAACTACATTGCAAGATCACACAACAGGAACAACTGTTCAAAACACTGGACAGGGCAGGGCCCCTTAACCCTTCTGAGAGTCAAGGGTCTGAAAAGGATAAATTGCTGGAGTTAATAGAGAGGCTGAAGGGATAGGATGATTGCCAGTACATCACTATGGTGCTAAAGAGCAAGATAGGACTAGGCACGTACTCGCATATATCATTAACTTTAATAGACACCAATTCAAGTTATTATCCATTGTTGACTCAGCTGGACAAAAGGTGTTTACACAGGCAAATGGTAATGCCATGTTCTGAGACTATTACACCTAATTTTACACGGTCCGACCCTGGCCTGATAGAAAGTTCACACTTAAAGCATTCTTGAACTGAAACACTAAGAATGTTATTCATGTGGCCAGATGCCCATTCATGAAACCGTACACTGGACAGAAATTATAAATGATCAAACAGTGAGTTTCCCAATATAGGAGAAGGTTTCAGTGGAAGGAGGAAGGAGCGCCCTTGGTGCGTTATTACCAGGAGCTACAACACACAGAAAATTATCTATACCGGCAAGTGGCACAGGTGGTGACCCTGGATAACTGCAGTGGGAATATCAGCTATGTTCTTGACCATTGAGTATGTGAATGGGTGGCCATGTTGAAGAGCACTAACATTGAACTAAATGATGTGTATGAACTGATGGCCTTCCTTGGAGTTCCTAGCACTGTTCTTGATCATGGCACCACTTTTCCAAGCATAATATACATACCCATTATGTATATTCACTACAATGTTGTGTTGATACATTTGAGTTATTGACAAAGTATATGTTTACATAGATGCTCATACACGTGAATGAGTGTTACCAACAATGAGGATACGCTGTGACGTAGTCATACAGAGATGCTCATACACATGTGAATGAGTGTTACCTACCATGAGGATATGCTGTGACGTAGTAATACATTGGATACACATTGGACATAAATGCACAATTGAACAAGCTACTCCTATATGTGGATGTGTGTCCCACACTATGGTTCGACAGATTGCTACTAACTACAATGTCGTTATCACACATACACTGTGGCAAAACATATGATGGTTATATGAACCATAGAGTTGGTTTTCTTGATATCGATTGCTGTGACATAGGCACTCCGCGTATCGTTGGTTAGGCTTTGGTATGGGTATAATGTGGACAGAATTGAATTATGCATTAGGAACTAATGCCTTTGTTGATTGAGTCATGATTATGTATACATAATTGAATTATGCAGGTAGTATTGATTGAATAATACCATTGCTTATTGAGTCATGAGTGAGTGGTGTTTTTAGGCCTAAGATGGATGCCTAGGTTTGCAGTCTAATTGTTTTTGAAACCATGGGAGATAAACGAGCGGCATCCGCCTCTACCTGCATGAGTGGATCGGCAGGCTCTGCTGATGGATGCAGACTATTGCGCAAGTAAGTTCAGTCGCCCACTGCAAGTGGTGACTGCCTAACTACTAGTGTTGGCAGGTACTATAATAGTGATATTATTTATCGTTTAGCAGATATCACACAAGTTCAGACCAGATTTGTTAATGAGTGTTGGACTTGGCCCTTTATGCAGGGTTATCCCTGATTTTCTTGCCTTCCTTATGTATCTTTTCTGACCTGTTGTGGTGGTTTTATGACTCTGGGCCCTTTTTACTGCTGATCAGTGCTAAAGAGCATATGCTCTCTTTTGTAAATTGTGTTATGGATTGGTGACTCCATGATTGGCTATTGGATTTACTTGTCAGACCCTAGTACAGTGCACCATGTGTGCCCAGGGCCTGTAAATCAAATGCTGCTGGTGGGCTTGCAGCACTGATTGTGCCACCCACAGAAGCAGCTTGTAAAATGTGGCTCAGGCCTGCCACTGCACCCACTTGCCAGTCCCTTAACCATCCCTTTTCTACATAGTAGTCACCCATATGGGCAGAGTGCATTGTATGTGAAAGGTAGGACATGCCCTGATGTGTGTGGCATGTCCTAATAGTGAATTATAGCCAATTTCGTTTTTCACTATTGCAAGGCTATCTGTTCCGATGGGTAGTTTGATTATAACATATTATAATCATAACTGACCCAGGGAACAAAATAGGAAAATGACGTTTAGTATGCCTGAACCCAGAATGTTAAAATACATCTTTTAGTGTGGGTGATTTTTACATTCTGTGTTTGAAAATACCACTTTTAGAAAGTAGGTATTTTCTTGCCTAACCATCCAGTATGTACGTTTGTGTATTCCATGTCTGGTTTGTGAGTGACAGGGGGCTGGAGAGAGCCTTGGCTCCAGAAGTCTGATGGGCCAGGGCTGGGCTGAAGAGAACCTGCATTGAATAGAGAATAGGGGGAGGAGATGTCCTTTCACTGTCCTGAGCCCTCATAGAATAGAGAGTAAGGGGCGGAGATTTCCTTTATTGACCTGAGCGCCCTCATAGAATAGAGAGTAGGGGGAGGAGATTTCCTTTCAGCTACCTGGGCCAGGTCTGCTTTCAACAATGCTGCCTCCACCTCCTGCCAGGAAGCTGCACCAGGGAGGACAGAACTGGTTTTGGTTGGGCAGAGACACTCTCTGCCTTCGGAGAACAAAGGATTTTGAAGTATAAACATTGGGGCCCAGATCCCAGAACTTTAGATCACTTCTGGGACTCAAGACAAACCTTTGCTGAGGAAAGAAACCAAGGAAGCTGAAGGAGAAGACTGCCCCTGCCCTGGTGACTGTTTGGGGTTGGGCTTCAGTGGCTACTTATTGCCAAAGAAAGGAGGAAAGGAACTTTGTGTGTACTTTCACCATCTTAAGGAAGATCTCCAAGGGCTTGAAGTTGAGCTTGCCTCCTGTTCTGAAGTCTCAGGGCCACAAAGACTTCGCCACCAGCTCCCCCTGAATTCCCTTGCAGGGAATTCTACCTGCAGTGAGGTGCCTGCTGTAGTTTGGGCCCTCTGAGAGACTGCATGTGGCTGAAAGCTGAAAGCGCGATGCAACGAGGAAAAGCGTGTTGCCGCCGCAGCAGTTACCATCGTATCGCCGAAGAAGCGTGCCACTGCCGAAGCTGTTCGCCGTTGCATCACAGCAAAGCGTGTCGCATCACCGTAGAAGCGTTCCTCCGCTGCAGAGGTTGCCCTCGCATCACCGGAGAAGCATGTCGCAGGGCCTGTCGCGGCTCCAAAGTTAATTGATTTTGCAGCATGGCTGTCGGGCGTGCACGTATCGCATTCAATGTTGTCACATCGCTTCCAAGATGCCATTTTGTCGTATCGCACCGGATCGTCGCATCGCATCAAGGCGCCATCTTGTCACATCGTAACTGGAACGCAATAAGAAACCCACGCATCACCTCCTCTTTGGTAAGGAACCAATGCACCACCTGCCCTGCGCTGCAGTAAGGAACCAACGTATCACCTCCCTCGAAGCAAGGAACCAACGCATCACCTTCCCTGCAACCCTTTTGTTTGTTTTGCGTGACGCATCTAAGGTACTTTGAGAGTAAAGTGTTGCATTTACCATCTACATTGAACTAAGCTATTTCTACAATTTTAAAGTAATATTCTTGATATTGTATTGTGGATTTATGTTGTTTGGTCTTGTGTTAAGTCTAGTAAACATTACTTATTCTTCTAAACTGGTTGTAGTTTTTTCACTGTATTACTGTATGTGTTCGCAAATGCTTTACACACTGCCTCTGAGATAAGCCTGTCTGCTCGTGCCAAGCTACCAAGGTGGTGAGCAGGGGTTATCTAGGAGTGTATCCTCCTTATCCTGACTAGAAACAAGGGTCCCTATTTGGACAAAGGTGCAAACCATTGCCAACTAGAGACCCCCATTTCTAAGAATGAGCAGATGTTGCTTGAAGCAATAATCAACATTTGGAAGTAAGTGTAGTATTATGGATGATGGTTCACGCTAACACCAACATGCATAGTATGCGCACGATGCACAATACTTTAGTTCAAACACCTATCGGCAAGATATGTAAGTAAAGGTTTACACTCCAGAAGCATGCATCCATGCGAATATTAGCATGAATGCAATTCACATATTTTTGTTACTGATCATACAGCATGTGTTCTTCACTCTAGTGGACCACATTACACCGAGACCTAGACTGCCAGGTTCCCTACATGACTCATGTAAAGGAGATTGCATGGGCACTATAATTGAGGCAATTTTGGGCATTATTTGGTACATCTAACCACTGTGCATGAGCATAGAGCACGCGTTCTTCACTTCCATGGCCCACATTACACCAAGACCTATATCACCAGTTTCTCCGCATAACTCCTGTAAAGCACACAGCATGGGTGATCAGCATTGAGGCAATTTTTAGCATTATTTGACACATCCAACCACCATGCTTGTGCAACTTCATGCTAATTTGGGATTACTTTCTTTGATCTTTTTGTGAGGCTCCGGTCCTCTGTTACGTTTTCCATGTCACTGTTGTCGATGGAATTACGTATGGTTGCTTGTTTTGACACTGGGGTACCCTTGTTATGACCATTAAAAACAATCTTGCATTTAGGTCACTTTCTTTATGCAAATGTATTCCACGCACGCCGCATGATTCTGAAGCCTATTTAAAAGCCTGGTACTCCTGAATGTGTTCCTACCCTCACACTGGAGTGATGCAATGCCCTATTATTGGGGTGTTTTGACTATGATGGAATTGACATACAGTTTGACAGTTGTGTATGTATATTGCAGATATCTTCAGTCCAGATTGGATTTGTTGGACTTGAATGGCTTTCAGTTGAAGTGCACTTACAGCAGTAGAATTTTTCTCCCACAGAGGATAAGGTCACTTACTCTGCTGTGGATAGACTTTACAGCAGTTGCGCAGTGGACATATATTGTTATTGGTGGTTCACACACACACCCTGTTTTCATATATATTGGTGAGTCTATTAAACACACACATTATATACAAAACAGATGTGTGTGTCCAATTCAGACTGATGATTGGTCTGGTTTCTGTCTCTTGACATATGCAGATATTGAGACAGATGACTTTGTCCTGAGGAGACCTTTTCACTCACAAGGGATCTGAAACATCGACATATATCTCCATTGGTTCCTTGATTATTTGCAATCCGCATTCTGCTACGTTGTGCATACCTGTATGTTTGAACAACTTAGCTTAAGACCCAATGAGCGTTTATGGTGCTTTTTGTATATATTGTAACGGTTTATGCACACACTTAAGCACTGTGTTGTCTGCACTTTTTATGATTCACACCATCATTTACATTTGTATTGGAGGAAAATGCATATCAGCAATATAAACTATATCAGTCTTATTGTATCTTTTTCTATGCAACCCAAATGAGAATTTACAATTAGGCTGCCTAAATAACACATTCACTGTTGGTTTCCCCAGATTTACACAAGAGGATACCTGCTTCACACAAAGAGCCCTACTATAGACTCAGTTGATATAACGACCCTAGCCAAGGCCATAAGACCTGCACTCTTATGTCACACTATGACTTAGAGTTTGGAGAATGACATAGCTACCTTACTCGAAGGAGACGTCCTAGTCCATGAAGTGAGGGAGGCCATCAAGTCACTGTCCATGGGGAAAGAAGCAGGGACTGATGGACTGCCTGCCAAATTTTACTCAACTTACATAGCCATGTTAGCTCCCATACTAACCAAACTGTAGAACACGGTAGAAGAGCTCAGAGTGCTCTCTCCCACCATGTGTGTAGATGTTATTCATCCCTCTTCTGAAACAAGGTAAAGAAAAGGCACCTTCTCTCTTCTTACAGACTCCTATTGATTTTATATGTGGACTATAAATACTAAGTTAAATCCTGCTCAACCGATTGTTGCCTCGGCTTCAGTACCTGATACATCAGGATCAATCTGGATTCATTCTACCCGCAGCATGATCCCTAACATCAAATGACAAATCCAAGTTTTACATTCTCCTCTTTTGAAATACCATAAGGCCTTACCTCTGGTGATCAACATAGAGAAGGCTTTCAACTCCTTTGTTGGGACTTTCTGTGCACCGTAATGGCCAACGTGGGCTTAGGTAGAGGATTTCTCACATGGACGAAATTAATATATGCAGCCCCAACTGTGCGAGCTAAGACTGGCGGGTTCATTTCAGGCCCTTGAAATATTGAAAGAGGCACGGACAGGGAGCCCTATGGTGCTGTTTGCAATGGGTGTGGAGCAGCTTGAGTTGACACTCCGCCAGAACCACTCCTTCCATGGCCTGCACCTTGATGACACCTCACTGAACGTGTCCTTTTAGGTGGATAATGTTGTGTTGGTGCCATTCTATTCAAAATTTGTTCACAAATTTGCTGCTAAAATGTTTTGCATCAGGCAATTGCTCAAAAAGGGGTGTATTTTTGAGTGTTCTAAAGAATGTCAGTTGTGTATGGATGGCATCAAGAAAGATATTTGCTCTGCTCCTGCACTCCAAGGTTATGACCCCAAACTTAAAAGCTCCATCACAACAGATGCTAGTGGGAGAGGTATGGGTGCTGTGTTGTCTCAGTTTCAAGAGAATGGCACAGAATGTGTTGTGGTGTTTGCATCCAGGGCTCTTACACCAACAGAGGAAAATATTTCGTCATTGAGAGTGAAGCTCTCGCATGTGTCTAGGGACTCAAGCATTTTAGACAATTTGTTTGGGGAACCGACCACAAACCTCTCACCAAAGTTCTTATGTCCCATGGTTTAAATAATGTTTCTCCCAGGATTTCTCGCTTCTCAGTACAACTGTTGGATTTTGTTTATGAAATTATATATGTTTCTGGGGTTCACAATAGGATTGTGGATTTTCTGAGTAGATGTCCCTTGCCTATTGGTGAAAACACTAAAAGTAAGTCGGATGATTGGTTGCAACTATTTTTGGTAACAAGTTAGCAAGCATTCCCCATGAAGATTGGATTAGCAGCAGTTTTGTGTGCTGTTATTAGGTATCTTTGGGAAGGCTGGCCCGAGAAGTCTCATTTATGCGAACAATTTATTCCTTTTTGGGAGGTGGAAAATGAACTATCTGTTGAAGAAAACCTTTTGTCCAGAGGAGGTAAATTGGTTCCACCAAGAGTCTTCCCTGAAAAAGTAATTAAGCTTAGCCATGAAGGACACTTGGGGATAGTTAAAAGTATATGAAGAATTAAGCAGTCTTACTGGTGGGCTGGTGTAGATAGAGACATTGAAAGAGTTGTACATGAGTTTATTGATTGCATTTATTCTGATTAGGGCTTAGTCACCTTTAAACCGCCACTTCATCCCATTGTAGTCTCTGAAATGCCATAGGAAAGGGTTGGTGTTGACATTTTTGGTCTTGTTAGGGGCACAAATGGAACTCTGTAGTACATTTTTGTGATTGTGGATCATTTTTCAAAATGGCCAGAGTTCAAGATTGTGGAGAAGGCGGACACTGAGAATTTGTTATGTTTTTTGGGAGAGGTATTTGGAAGAGAAGGTCTTCCCAATAATAGCCCGACTGCACCTGCTGCTCTGATGATAATTCTGCCCAGTTTGGTAGATAAATTATGGAGCATTCCATATCTGATTTAAAATGTTAGTGTATTGAACTTTTAATACATCAAGATAAGTGTTTACATTGACTCCCCCTCTTATAATTTATTAACCATGTTGATTTCTTTGAAAGATATCTGTAAGAATTTGCATTGTTAACATTACTATATGATTTCTCGCTGTTGAAATAAAAGTTATCCTGATCTTATCAAACAAAATAGTGAGCTCTAAACTCTTGTTAGCAACATAAGTTATTGTAATTGGTAACAAAGAATAAAAGAAGCAATTTATTCACACATTTTCCTGTTTAATTTCCTTATTGTCCTTAAAAACACCAGTCAGGTATACTGATACTCAAAACGAGTGTAATTTGGGAAAATGGTTGGATTAACCACAGGCTGAACTCAAATCGTTTTAAAATATCAGTTTCTCTTTACAATTTAGCATTTTCCATAATAAAACCTCAATTACTATATTCTCTGTATACGTTCTAACTTGGTACATTAAACCACAGCTTCCTGAATAGCTATAAGTAAGGGATGATATACAGCCCCATTTCAATATAGCATTTTGTCCTTCGCTCTTAGGGGTTTACCATCAACACTTTAAAGTCTATTAATCAATATAGTCGCATTGGCTACTTTTATATTGAGGATTTCTACCATGTTTAATATTAGTCCCTCTGGGACAAGAACATTCAATGGATTTAATGTGCTTATGTGGGGCTGAACTTCCCATCTCAACTCTCACTGGGTTAACAGCACACCACTTCAGAATAACTGGATGTCATAACCTTTGTCACTTTTATGGCAGTATCCTTCAAAGAAGGGGTTAGAATATTTTATCTATACAATATCCACTGATGAAACATACCTCGTTACCATTAATTTTCCAAGTTCTCTTATGTGAGACAAAACTTTGCATGTATAATGTAAAAGAGCGCTAGTCAAACTCAAGTCAAGTCAAGTCAAAAGGCAATGTTTATTTAGACCATTGGCCTTCAAACAGCATAACAACCTCTTTTATAAATAGCCTAAAATCATCACAGTTCCATCAATAATTCCATTAAGTAGGTACCCTACAAACAATAAAAAAGGCATCATAAATCCATACAATGGGTGTCATAGTAGCATGATATCATAATATAAACATTATCAACACATCCCTACTAAAAGTAAAATAAGGGTTATAAAACAGTGGTTTAAAAATTATTATTAATAAATAAGTACAAAATGGTAGAATTCATCCTTTAAAATCACTATAAGCCCAATTCAATTAGCACCTATATTCTCAAATTCATTTTCCATAAAAAAGCTTTTCACAGCCTTCATATATCTTCCAATTGCAATGGCAATATCAAGATTAGGCATATCAGTGAGTAGGTCTACGGCGTGGGCCCGAGATTTAATACCATAAATTAAGTAGATGGGCCACAAGAATAATTTCCACTGGGCTAAAACTGTCATACAATTAACTAATGTGCAGGATGTCACATTTTGTTCCTAGCATACATTTACAATTACCATCAGGCTGCATTATTTCTGCTCTTACTTTTTCATTTGTTATCCAAGGGCTAATGCCCATTCTTAATCTTAAAATGTCACTCCTGAGCCAATGATTAGGTAACCTAACAAGGTATGGGTACCAGGCCATTCTGCCAGGTCATCTTCATAATTTGTACCGATTTTGTCTTGCTCAGGTAATCCACATTTACCCTCATAGACAATTCCTGCCCTTAAGATCTGAGTGTTCTCTTTGTAATTTCTACATGGAGTGAGAGTGGACAAATTCTCATATTCAAGTTCTCGCACACCTCGTACAATTTCTTTCTTGTCTCCCTGGCCCATTTTAAACTACTAAGCTGATTCACATTTCTGTACCATTGAGAGACCTTTTTGTGCTGCTCCGAGATCCTGGCATTTCCAGAACCATATCAATGCCATTTTAGCCTGTATACTCCATGATATTATTCCTAGCTCAACCCTAATAGCCTGAATCATTGCTGAGCCTGGTAGTGACAGTAGGGATTTTAAACACTTCCCTTCCTCTAGGTCCCAGCCATACTTACCACTTAGAGAAAAGAACTTCAGCTCCATACAATACTTGGGGGGTATCATTGCGCTGTAGGCCATTAACAACAGTCTATGGGACATCTCCCCATAGACCTGGTTAAATCTTTTCAGCCCACATACCGATGTGAAGGGTTCAGCTTTCTGGACTTCTAAGTGCGTGTGCCACTTTAGGGTACTATCAAACCAGACCCCAAGATATTTGTATTAAGTCAAAAATTCTAGTTTTCGTGTGCCCAAAAACCAGCTACTATTTACTATTAAATGCTTTGACACACAGTACTCACTAAATGCATTTAGCTTTCTTTGAAGCCCTATCTCCGTCTGATCAAAAAGCTTGTTTGCATACAATAGGCATGATAATTTAATGCCATTTATTTTCAGGCTGGTACTTCTTTCAACCTCTAAGACTGAGGGCAGATCTGCTAGAAAGATGGCAAATAGTAAAGGAGCCAGCACGCAGCCCTGTTTTAGGCCATTTTCAATCGCTTTTTTTCGAAGTCAGGGACTCCACCGTATCCTTGATGATCTGCGCCCAGTTCCCTCTATGTAACTCTTGAATAATGGCCAGCAGACCTTTCGGGATGTTATATTTTTCCAGAGTTTCCAATAGATATTCTCGGTCCACCAGGTCAAACGCTGCCCGTAAGTCCACAAAGCAGCAATATAACTTCCCTCTTTGTTCAATTGACTTCCGTGCCATTGCCCATAGGGCGAAGCAATGGTCGATAGTGGAGTGGCCTTCCTTGAAGCTACCCTGTTCTACTGGCACAATCGATGTCTGCTCCATCCAGTCCTTCAGTCTACCTAGAATTATTTTTGCGAAGACTTTCTCCCCTATATCCAGCAGATTGATCAATATTTTTTTGGGGCTTTCATGTCTCCCTTCTTATGCACAGGTATAATTGCCACACCCTTCCAGTTCTTTGGAATTCTTCCTGACTTTAAAATTACTAAGGACATATGTGACAAAAATTCAGCCCACCAATGCAACTGGGACTTTATTGTACTAGCAGGAAGGTTATCAGGTACTGCTACCCTGGTTAGCTGTAGCTTCTTTACGGTGTTCTTCACGTTCTCTACTGTGAAGTCTATTTTTGAGTCTTCCACTGTCCCACCCCAATGCAGTGTTTCTCCTACTTCTGGTGTCCTACGTGTCCCATACAGTTACTTCAAATATTTCTCCCATGCGGCTTCTTCTACCACACAATTCATGACCCCAACTGGTTGTTCTGTCTCTGCCTATATCAGTTTCCAGAACTTTCGTATATTTTTTGGTTTGATGGTTACCAACAGGTTATCCAAGCATTTCTCTTTATGATTTCTTTTCAGGCTTCTCACTAACGTTTTATTTTCATTTCTCAGTTTTTTAAGTTTTATAAGCCTGGCCAAATCATATTTAACTCTGAGAATTCGTACTTCTATCCTTATCTTCCTTTTCTTCTTTAGGCATTCTTCAGAGAACCACTTGGCATGCCTTACCGGAATCACTTGTTGGTTCTTTGCCCTTGTGTTCTTATTTTTTAGTTTGACTCAAAGGTACTGCACTACCTGTTCAATTTTTTTTCTCAAACCATTCCAGATTCTGCCCACTGGCACTTCCCAAATCTAACTCCTGTTGTAGTTTTGCCAGTTTTACAATGTATTCATCTGTTAGTCTCGTTGTCACCCGCCTAGGATACTTGACTTCTTGAGGGATTACTGTGTCTCGTGATCTTGGACTCTGTCTTGAGAGCTCAAACTGTAGGAGATTATGGTCGCTACCTTCCCTTTGACATACCTGACACCCCTTAATTAAAGCAAAGTTACAGGCGGGGTAAAAACATAATTTATTGGGCAAAGTTGTGAGCCTATTTTAAAAGTTTTCTTAGCCGGACAATCTGTATCCATCCTACCATTCAGGCAGAAAAGGCCTTTGACCCGAGATACTTTCCTAAATTTATATCTTGTATTGAGGGGGTACTTTCTGGGAAAACCGCCATCATTATATCGTAAGCTTCCAATACATCCTTGAACCAGGGATCTATATTATTTGGGTTCAATTTATGGTTGAAATCTCCCAATATTAAAAACCTGTCAGTGCTATATGTTTCACATAAGGAATCGATGTCTTCTTTAAACAAGCCCATCTTGACCCCATATTCCTCTTGGCACTCCCATTGCATATAAACATTTATAAGAACCAGGTTTTCACACTTTTTGTCTGAGACAAACAAAGATATCCTGCAAGCAAGCAACCATTTACATTTTACTCTTTAAGTCATCACATCCTTCACAGTTTTAGTTGATATTAGGGTAATAATCCCTCTTGCTGGTGCCCAAATCTTTTTTTCTTTGCGGGTCTGTGAAGTTGCACAAAGCCATCAATTATTAGGGTTTTATCGCATAACCAAGTTTCTAATAAACAAATGACCTCGGCACTAAGAGCTATCTCATACACAATTTCTTGTTTTGCAGGTCCTCCAAGACCATTTATGTTCCAAGATATGATCTTCAGGCTATACGACAACCCATTATCCTACTCAATTTCACTTAAACAGTCGTCTTCCCCATTATACCACTGGGAGGGTCCTGCAAGACTGCTTTTATGGCTCCAATTGTCCCATAATTTACTGATATCTGTATTGTTGACCACTATATTAAAATTTTCGTTATCTTCCCCCTTTTCCTCTAACAGCCTCACCTATCTTTTGCCTAATCCTGCATGACAATTTAGGAACCCTCTTCCTTGTTGACTACTCTCCTCTAGCTCTCTATCTAGGAATGTCCTTACCCCTGTCTTCAGTAACTCTCACTCTGCTTTCCCAATTGCCACCTTTACCAGATCAGAGTATACCAAGACTTTAGTAATTTCCTTCCCTTTACAGTTATATCTAAACCCCACTTGGTCTTTAGTTCCAACTCCTCTCAGGCTGGGGCATTTTGCAAGGAGTGTAGGAGCTGGGACCTGTTTAGGAGTATAATCTTCCCTGCTTCCTGCTCCCCCCCCCTTTTCTGCTTGCACTGGTTCAAAGTATAGCCACTTATTTCCTACTACCTTCATTTCTACCTTGGGGTTCATACTTCCCTAATAAGAAATAAACCAGGGGTTAGGGGGTCCGTGGGGAAGTTTAACGACCAGCATAGATATATGGCGCCTTAAGCATCCTATACACAAGCAAGACAGTTTAATATATTTGAATTAATTTAATCTTTCACTGGGAAGCCCTATTTGAAGGACGGAGTCCCATCACTCACCAAAGGTGACATGCTTCATCATCTGGGATCTCCTCCCGGCAGTAAATCATAGTACAGCCGAGGGCTACAACCTCCCACTGTGAGGGAGGAGCTCAGGGATGTTTTAAAGAGTTCAGTAGATACACTAAGATCCATCAGATGAAGAGCAATAATGTAATACAAGGTGATGGGTGCAGTGCTTAAGGGAGAAAAGTGAAGTGTAATAAAACTGGCTACCATGAGAAAAAAGAATGTAATATGTATCTTGTGGTGTCAGGGTTAAAAACAGTGCTAGTGCAGTTTGAAAAAAGCACTGCCACTAAAACATTTGTGAGGGTCGGTCTACATGTTTCTGCTTTTGTGGCTTACAGAGTGTCTAGCATTCCTAAGGACCTATAAGTGTAAGCTACTGCAAATAGTGTGAAAGTAACTGTGAAAGAGTAACAAAAAAGCAGGTAAATACTGTTCAATGGAACAGATACAACCATACACACCAGACCTCTGTGTTCTAGGCTTGTGTAGTTGTCAAACCTGTATAAAAGAAGAGAGATACAAACATAAATACAATTCAGTACTTGTGTATATAATGTGACTGAAAATAAGTCAACATCCGTAATAGTTCAACAAAAATCTCATCAGTTGAAGTGAAGAACTTTTAGTGTAAATTCAGACTTACCCATTATGTGTGGGTATATCGCCTCACCTCACCTGGCAACTGCTCAGGAGGTGAGGCCCCACTCTAGGAAAAAAAATATAAAGTTGACAGAGAAGCAAAACTCGAAATTAATTGCGGGTTTAGCTGTAAAAAACACAACACATAAAAAAGACTAGTCAATATTTAATGTCTTGAGTGGACAAAAATGGGAATTCTATCTACATTAAGATAAGCATGCCGCTGTAGTAAAACTCACAGTGTACAGCTGCTTAGTCTAACACCTGATTGAATATGATACGTAGTCTAAATGTGATCTTGAGGGTTTGAGGCATGTTTATTAGATACACCTGTATGCTCAGGAATACTGCTACAGCAGCTCTTGGATATAAAGAGACAGCATGATTACGATAAGGAATGGCATTTCTAGGATATCTCAGCCAACTGTTTATGATGAAAAAGGATGTTGTAGAGGTGACCACTGCTTGAGGGGCACCTTGATGCCCATCTACCCCCTAACTCTCATGCACGGAGCCTACTTGGAAATTATCACATGAGCACATCTTATTCTATATGTAGACCATGCAGCGTGAATATGTTGTACTCAGACTAACTATTATGCTGAATAAGGGAGTGCGGCCGCTCGATCTAAAAACAGTCACAGGTTTGCATCTCCTTTTGAAAGAAAAACTTGCCGCATGCGTACCTGTCTTAATGATGATGTATTAGATTTCGGTGCACGAGGCTCCAAAAGTGCCTCTCGATTGTTATTTGCAGCACGTTTCCATGATTGACGAATAGGTCTTTTGGGGTAGTTCCGATCTTGTTTTTGTGGTTTGGAGAGGTGAGGCAGAAACTATTTTTGAATTCCAAACTTGGCTGAATTCTAGAACTAGCTTTCTCCGCTTCGCAGTTGAATAGAGCAAAAACAGTATGCCTTTCCTGGACCTACGTATCTTCCCTAATGAGGGTGGTGTACAAAGTGAGCTTTGCAGGAAACCCATGTCACGTAACTCATAGTTACTTTAAAACAGTCAACATCCGAAGTCACTTTGTGACAATTTGCCATATGGCCAATTTCTTCGGGTCAGACGGAACTGTTCTGCCACAGAAAAGTTCACTGAGCACGCAGACAATTGAAAGATCGAAAATACCCCAAAAGACTTATTTGTCAATCATGAAAACGTGCTGCTAATAACAATCAAGAGGCACTTTTGGAGTCTCAAGCACCGAAATCTAATATATCAAGGTTGACATGTGTCAGCACTTTCAGTGCTAGGTCCAATGCTATTCAAAAAACAATATGTAAACATTGGAAGATTCTCAACATTACTAATAAAAATATCCCTCTACCGCTGTTTGCATTTAAAAGGAGTTCCAATCTAAGAAATTCCTTGGTGCACACAAGACCCAGTACACTAACGAGGATTCCCTCTACTGCAGGGACCTTATGGAATCTGCCCCCAGTCCAGGGACACTTTCCATGTGGGTCTTGTTCAGTCTGTCCACAGACCAAGCATACAACAGAGATCGATATTGGGACTTCAAGACCATGGTTTCAATTTAAACACACAAACTGTAACAGCGACAAACTAATTTACCTAGTAACGTGTCCATGCTGACTCCAGTATGTGGGCACGACCACTTCCACGGTTAAATTACGTTTTCAGAGCACAAAAGTACAATAAGATGTAGCAAACAGGCCACTAAACTTACCAATCATTTCTTGTCACTTAAACATACAGTGGAGGAACTGCACTGGACTGTTTTGGAACAACCATATATACCCACACATATTTCAGACATATCCAGATTTTTGTTTGTGAAAGAACAACGATGGGTATTACAGAGTGACAAGAAGGGTCTTAATGACGATATACCATGGACCCTCCTCTGAAAGCAGAAACATCATGTAATGAACTGACTAGTCATTTTCTTTCCCAGTCATTCAGCTAGATCCCTGGGGACTTTCTCTAAAGCAGTGCATTAATCTTTCAGTTTCCGAAAGTTTCTAGGATCAGGCTTATTGACATTTTGTCTTACTTTAAGTTATTTTGTTAGAGCCCGTGGGCCTTTTCATCTGAGTAGTGTATTTGCTTCCAAAATCCCAGTAGGAGCTCTCTCCTAGAGCACTCCTTAGATATCAAGAAGAGGTAATCTATTATTGCACTATATTCTAGTGGATGTTTGGTTGCTCTGTAAAATAGATCTGAGAACAGTCGCTATGAAGACATGTACATTACTTCTATTAACTGGTTGCTATATGCTGGAGTTTGTTCTCACAATAAGATGAATAGATCGCTTTATCAGCGCGATTTAATATGTGTTCTATCATCAGTATTACACATCTTTTGAAATAGAGTGATTTTTCTGATAATTGTTACTTGGGTGCAATACCAACAAAAGCCATTCCTTGTCTATTTTAATTAAAAACCATTAAAAAAAAGGGGCACCTTTTTAAACATTTAAGGACACCTGCCAATCCAGTAACGGCAGAGCGCAGCCGCGAACCCGAGGGCCCTGTGATTTGGGAGCCTCTGCGAGCGTGCTACAGGCAGTGCCAGCAGCGGTTTATTAAACACGAACGTGGCTCGATGCATCTTTATGAATAGACACGTCGCCTTTAGCCATACACCACTTCTTAATTCAAATCTCATTCCACCAATTAGGTGCTACACTTGAGAGTATGCATCTAAGTTTAGCGCCCCAACTAGTTAGTCCCGTTACTCTGTATAATCAATGACAGTGGAATAAATACCACCTGTTCCGTGACAGTAGGTACCTCCGACGATGACTCAGTGCAGCCCTGGGTACCGACGTAAAGGTTAGTTGGTAGTCGACTCGTTAGTACTTCTTTTGCGCTTTGTGGCATTTGGTGCTTAAACTCCTTTACTATCAATGCATAACTATATGAGAACATACCTCCCGCTTCGTTCTCTATAAGTGTTGAGATTGTGTTCCTCACACGTACCTTAGAAACCTTTAATGTCGTTGAGACAGGGGCGTTATGGTCACTCGGCATTACCTTACGTCAGATTAAAGACTATCTTGCTATTCGGTAAGAGTTTATTAGAATAGCTAGCTATACCATCGTTTTGACTCTTCAATATATCGTAGTATTCACGATGTAAGTTACATTACCTCTGTTTGTGCCGTTCACACCAGCTCGACATACAGCTTGTAAATAGATTATTCACTATGGTTTAAGTTGAAGGGAGGAACGCTTAGAACATCCCTATCTTGGTGTGCGACAGGTACGCATGCGGCAAGTTTCTCTTCCGAAAGGAGATGTGAACCTGTGACCGTTTTTAGATCCCTTATTCAGCATAATGGTTAGTCTGAGTACAACGTATTCACGCTGCATGGACTACATATAGAATGAGATGTGCTCATGTGATAATTTCCAAGTAGGCTCCGTGCATGAGAGTTAGGGGCTAGTTGGCATCAAGGTGCCCCTCAAGCAGTGGTCACCTCTACAACATCCTTTTTCGTCTTAAACAGTTGGCTGAGATATCCTAGAAATGCCATTTCTTATCGTAATCATGCTGTTTCTTTCCATCCAAGAGCTGCTGTAGCAGTATTCCTAAGCATACAGGTGTATCTAATAAACATGCCTTGTTAAATATTGACAAGTCTTTTTTATATGTTGTGTTTTATGATAGCTAAACCCGCAATTAATTTTGAGTTTTACTTCTCTGCCAAGTTTATATATTTTTTTCCTAGAGCGGGCCTCACATCCTGAGCAGTTGCCAGGTGAGGTGAGGCGATTTAACCACATATAATGGGTAAGTCTGAATTTACACTAAAAGTTCTTCACTTCAACTGACGAGATTTTTGTTGAACTATTGAGGATGTTGACTCATTTTCAGTCACATTATATACACAAGTACTGAATTGTATCTATGTTTGTATCTCTCTTCTTTTATACAGGTTTGACAACTACACAAGCCTAGAACACAGATGTCTGGTGTGTATGGTTGTATCTGTTCCATTGAACAGTAGTTACCTGCGTTTTAGTTACTCTTTCACAGTTACTTTTTCACTATTTGCAGTAGCTTACACTTATAGATCCTGAGAAATGCTGGACATTCTGTAGGTCACAAAAGCAGAAACATATAGACTGACCCTCACAAACTTTATAGTGGCAGATATTTTTTCAAACTGCACTACCACTGTTTTTAACCCTGACACCACGAGATACATATTAAATTATTTTTTCTCATGGTAGCCAGTTTTATTACACTTCACTTTTCTCACTTAAGCACTGCACTCGTCACCTTGTATTACATTATAGCTCTTCATCTGATGTATCTTGGTGTATCCAGCTGAACTCTTCAAAACATCCCTGAGCTCCTCCCTCACATTAAGGGGGTTGTAGCCCTCGGCTGTACTAGGATTTACAGCTGGGAGGAGATCCCAGATGATGAAGCATGTTACCTTTGGTGAGAGATGGGACTCTGTCTTTAAATAGGGCTTCCCAGTGATAGATTAAATTAATTGAAACATATTAAACTGTCTTGTTTGTGTATAGGACGCTTCAGGCACCAGGTGATTGGTGAGACCCATAGATATTTTAGTGTTTTTCAGTTCATACTTCCCTGCCACTTGTTCTTCCTCATGCTTGCCTTAACTGTACCCCTATCTATTCTCATATTCCTGAAGCTGGATTCTCTTCCTAGATTTTGCCCTGGGGTTAATGCTTTTGGGCTCACCCTACAGGTTTTCGGGGGTGATTCTAATTGATCCTTTCTTATTTCTACTGGAGCATTCTTCTTTCTTCCTTTTTTACTCCCTTCCTCTTTCAAACTTCCCTAGGGTAATTTGATGGTTTCTTCCCTTGGGATGCAATTTCTGAAGAACCCTTTTCTTCCTTCCCTCTTTTATGTACCTTTGCCTCCCCCTGCATTTGTGCTTTCCTTCCTATCAGTGACGGCTGGTGACATTTGAATATGGTGACGCGTAAACTTTCGAATCTGGATGAGTGCCCGACCGCCATATCGAGGAGAAATCTACCAGCCATTGCCTGTAGGAAAAATGTTTTAAGTGCAAGCACGCATAAGTGAAAATCTGCAGAATGCCTAGGTGATGTCTCTGAAAATTCTTCTATTGTGCATCTGCAGAGAACATGTGCACATGTGCATGAATTTACAACCATCACAGGTACTGCAGTCAGGGGATTGGGGTGGACGACTGTAAATGACTTCCCATCCGGTTCACGTACAGATATTGTCCCAGATTAGAGCCTTAACACCCTAACCACATTCACCAGTGTGTCCTTCAGAAGTGTGTATGTACATCACAAAACTGCAAAGGGTTCGTGTCGGACAAGAGGCATCACCGTTATAAATATGTTTCCCTATTGAAATAAGGAAAAAGTAATTTCTATTGTGTACAGTGCTTGATATGTGACCGGGATTTATAGCGCGCAGAATCTGTCATTGGTGTGGTCCCGTAGCGGGTGTGTTTTTTGGAACATGCATTTGCTTATTTGTCTGTGGGTTTGTGTTATAGGTGGAAACATTCTGAGGACTGCAGCCTGCCTGTGATGTCTGAGACGTTTGCAAGCTTCAGAGCGATGTCTGGGAGTGAAACAGACATACTGCCAAATGGAGTTAGGGCAGAGCATGCAGCTTGTGTGTCTGTTTTAATAACATTAATCCATATTGTATCTGGATAGAGACTGTGATGATACGTCCACGTATAGCGCATAGTTTTACGTTTGGCGGAACTGTAAATAATGGGCACTCATTCAATAATTCATTCACCTTTCATCAACGGCAGAAGGATAAAAGGCAGAGCAGGCAGGAAGCAAACTTGCCGACTCCCCTCAGATCACTGCAGAGGGTGCATTAACCCCCTGAGGCGTGTGGCTGGCTGCCGAGATACCACAAGCCAGGGCTGCATGTGAGCTGCAGTGTTACCCAATGCTTTGCCACATTGCGGGGGCAGCCTTTGAATGAGAGAGGGCAGGGGCGCATCGAGGTGACGGGGCACTTCAAGTCTTGACTTCTTTTCTGAAATTAATGAGAAGGATTGCGGGATGGGGTGGCTGGCGTTTCGATATTCCTGGTTTGCGGAGAGGTTGGTTCACCTGTTCTCCGTGGCTGACAGATTTAAATTCTAGAAAGAATGGTCCTGGAGGGAGCTCTCGGTTTATCTCAAACCATGTGCTGCCCCTCCCCGTCCTGGGTCCCCCTCTCGGGACCTTTGAGCCCTTCTGGGGCCATTGTCAGACACAGTGGAGGTGATTTATGGGCAGCCTGATCACCCTGAAGCCAAATCTAGAATTTCTGAACACATTCCATGGTCCCTGCATCTCTGCAGGGCTGGGGAAGGTTTTGTCGCCTAACTCGATCCGTCATCTTCTTTTCAGAAGCATCGGGCTGGCTGCCTCAGATTCTCCATAGTTCTACCACCATGACGGTCTCCGGCAGCCCCCTCGCATGAGCACCAGTTACATTACAGAAAGCCATTAACTTATATTTAGGCACTGGGAGATTTCGATTTACTAAGTGATTTGCCCAGGATCACATCAGGTTCAGCGTACGCGAAGACTCAAGCTTGGTTTCCCTGCTTGTAATTTATAAATAGTAGTCAAATACACAATTTATTATTAGCACCCTTAAAAATAAACAGCACTAGCTTACAGCCGCATATTCAAACACTGGCAATGGTGGCATTGGCATACCATAGAAACACTGTCTTAAACATAGAAAATCAACCAAACAGAGTTTACCTTTTACTCTGTGGCCCGCTGCTTCTGTGACTTGGAGCGTGCTTGTAATTTTGGCCGGCCCGGGACATTTCCAGTGGCGAGGGGACTCACGAGGTGATGGAATGAGGGGTCTTGCCTGCAGCACTCCCTCATGTGCAAAACCATTAACACGTGTTGATAAGTGATAAATCCCGGAATTAGGAAGAAGAGCTCAACTGAACTAACCCACGCCCCCAGCAGCTATCCAATGAAAAAGCCACCTAACAGTGCGAAGGCAAAAGCAGTGCTGCAATCGTTGCCACCCACTGCACTGTGTTGTTGTTGGCCAGCCCCACCCCTTCCTCTTAAAGTCAATGGGGCTCTGCTGACCGCGCCCTGGGCCATGTCAGAAACACCCCATTTCAAGCCCATTCATTGCTGCTTGGTGTAGCCACTCCCATCAGACTTGCATCACTCTCCTAGCTTGTGCCTCGAGGGCGAGGAATTATTCTCGCCCAGTTCAGCACATGCGTACTAGTAGGGTCCAAGGGTCCGACCTAAAAAAAACGACAACGATACATATTGATATTAAAATGTTTCCCGAATCGGTAGAAGTGGCAGTGGAGCTCCGGCGAGCAGTGAGCAATGAGCATGCCCTTTAAACTAAAGCTGCTCCATGATGGTGGTGTTAATTTTCTCCCTTTTATCTGTTCGGAAGCTGGGAGGGCGACGTCCCCTACACCCGTTAATACCAGCCGCCACTGCTTCCTATTCCTATTTATCTAGTGTAATTAGTAGACCTATATCTAGAATATTCACCCAGTCTCTTTATCAACATTGGGCATCTTGAGTTGTACACGTTCTGTGTATCTTCTGGTATCACCATGTCACCAGCAGATTCCGGGGACTGTGGATCGGGGACTGGTCTTATTAAAGTTGGCATTTGTCCCCTAATACCTTGTAGCTCCCCCTCAATTGTATGTAGTTGCGTCTTTTGGGTTTTTAAGATATCATTATTTAACATTGTGACATCTAGTAACCCTTGTGAGGTTCTTTGCAACATCAACATTATGTCCAACATTGAAGCTGAGGAGGTTGCTGAAATATCTAGGTCTAGTGTTGTATTACGTACGGAGCCTTCTGACATTTCAATTCTCAGATTGCCACGCTGCTCTATACTCTTATTCAAGTTTGTCCTTGAGCCTGTTACTGAAGCCTCATCCCGATGAATCCCTGATCCGTCGCCGTTGTTCTCAATCAGGTCTATTGCCATTACTTTGTGATCCTGCAGCGAAAACATTTGTGGGGATGAGGACAGACGAGGTTCTGTAATAAGTTCATTATGACTTGAAAATGATTGATTAATCAGGAAAGATGAGCCTAGTGTTTGGGCGCAATGTTCCATTCAATCATTCACTTTCTGCTGATCTGTATCCTGAGGCTTCCGTGGCAAATTAATCCTTTTAGAGTGTTTACTCACAAAATCCTTTATTGATTTAGATGCTACTGTGCCCCCTTTTGTTCCCTGGGCTACTCCATTGACAGGTTCCTTAGTTGCATCTCTTGCTGGTGCCCTTTTTGTCCTTCCTTTCGGGCTTTCCATGCTCACCCCTAATGCCTTATTTTCCATAGAGGGCTTGTTAGTCACATGCCCCTGCCCTGTATTCTCTTTACAGGTTTTACTCTTCCTTGGGGCCATTTATGATCGGCACGTACTCAAAATGACTTAGAATGCGTGAGGACGATAGCTGAGTGTAGATTAACCCTGATCCACCGGAGAATGTGCTTATTTATTATATCATGCTGTTCTTCTTGGCAGTTTACCAGCCTTTTAAATCCCCTATTACTGGATTATTAATAATGGATCCTAATAAACAATTAACCATAGCAAAAGGAGCAAACAGAAGCAATCATAAGGGAGCAGCCACTTACCTCTGTTGTGCCGTAGACTGCTAGTCAAACTCAATAAACCTACCTCTGACACTCTTCCAAGGACCATACAAAAAAGACAATATTTGACGTCTATATTTAGCTTTAGTAATAACTGATATTAGCACTTTGGAAAGCTTTTGTCAAGACGTCATCCTGAAAAATTCGCTTTTTTTCACAGAAAGGATATTTTTGTGGTGTAATCAGCACAGGGCCATTTTCTATTCTCTTTAAGGATCAAAGACCTACGGGTAAAATTTATTTGAAGTTTTATTGTGGTTACAAAAGAAGGAAAGCCATCAGGCCCAAATCTTATCATAAACAAATAGATTTTGCCAGATCATATGCCACAAAGAAAGAGAAGAGTGAAAGGGGGAAATATCAGACAGAATACAAAGGAAGAAAATCTAAACGAAATTAATGACAATTAATTATTCATATTTCATAATGAGTTAAAACCTCACCTACAAGTATGTGATAAATTTACAAATAATGGAATCTGAAAACTCAATGTGAAGGATAAAATATGACTATTAGAGAAGCAGACAAACACAATGGAAGAAGGTTTATTCAGGGTATGTGACATTTAGAAACATTTAGGAACAGGACACAAGTACAAAACTTCGAAATTGTGAACAATAAGTAACAGGGTGCCTAATCAAAAAGAATTATTGCAACCAAATCACCCATGATAAAAAAAACATACATCATCACAATAGTGTTGATCCATTTCCATGCCACAGCTATTTATAGAATCATGTTGTAATATACTTGTAGGCCCTCGCAAAAGGGAAGGGGTTTAGCCCTGTTATTAGGTCAACATATGTGTCTTCTTTAGAGAATCCCCAGTAGAGTAAAGGGCTGGGTCCTCATCCCTCTCCTGATATTTAGTGTAATAAGCTGAAATGCCTTTCAAATAACTTATTTTTCATCATGAGTTCACAAAACGTTTAACCTTCCTCTTTGCCAGAAAATGGCCCTCAATGGTGAATTAGTTAGAATCAGATCGTTTTTCAAGGTTAACTTTGGCTTAGTTTTTTGGTAAGATTTGTTTAATACCAACATTTTAATCCCTGGAGGCATATCCAGGCACTGATTCCTTTACACACAGGTTCATCTACATCCTAGGTTTGGTGGTCTGTGGAGTTCATGTTATAAACAAGTGCTCATCTCATTTTTTGCCGATGTTGTTCTTCTGTTTATGGAGGAAACATATGGAGTAGGCAAAGTTACCTTGGACCTTGTACTGTCAGTGGGGAAGGAGCTCCCTTTACAGTCACAATCACAATTTAGAAAGGCACTCGTACTGCGAGGGCCTTAAACAAGGGAGCGGGCCTTTAACGTCCAGTAGAGCCTGCTACGGAGGGCTCTAAGGTTATTAGAACATTCCTCCCCTAAAGGGGAAAATGTTCTAATTTGTAAAACTAAGGCCTCAAGTAGTCCGAGTGGGTTTAAATCCCCTCGGGCTCCTCTGTGAGGTCTTTGTTCACAGCAAGAGCTGTGAACAAACAATGGAATGGCCGGAGCACTCCATTGTCTTCAATAGAGCGCTCAACACTCCAATGTTCTAATACGTGTTATGTGCTCTTTCCCACAATGCTGAGTCAGAAGACTATTCGCCTTTGGCATAAAAGCTCTAAAGTTTTAACACTAGTCTTCCTAGACCTCTGTGGAGGAAAGATCAAATTGGGCAAGGTTCTCTAAATTATGTCTCAAAAATGAGAATTTAAATGACAATTGACAATATTGAATCTTTGTAATGTGCATAATAAGTAATGCTTTTTGGGCAGTTTGTATCAAATCATATGGATCAAGAAGCCACAGGGGAGACCAAAATAATGATGATGGATTAAAATGAAGACAAAATGGAGAACCATATTTTCTTGGTAGAGGCAAAAAATACATATATTCCATAGAGCACCATTTGCATACACTACATTTACATTCTACTGTTCAAAAGTTTGCTCGGTGCACTTGGTATAATTGAAGAAAGATGTGATTGCAATATTTTCTTGAAGAGTAATCTTGTTTATCGTACGGTCGGATATAATGTTCTGCTAGTATTTCAGTATTTCTTTTAGTTTCACCTCCAGTCACAACATATCACACCAAGGATATTGCTGTTGTGAGCATAAAAGGGAAATCTTTACCTTTGGATTTCCTGTAGGTTATTTCATGCAAGGAAAATCAGACAGGTATTCTGAGCGGATATAGTGCCTCAGCTCAGAGCAAGTGCCTCTGTTTTGCATCTAATGTATGAATGTGTTGGTATCTATATAGCACAAACCTACTCAAGAAACAACATCTGTACAACACTTGGGAAGTTGAGGTAAGATCCATAAAATCTGACCATCAAGTGGTGATTACACAAATGCTTTGCACACATTACATTTTTTAGGTACAGGGAGATTAAGTAAATTGCTCTGAAAAACATAATGTTCAGTCGAGTGCTGAGGGCATCTGAATTTGTCAAACAGGTGCAAAATTGGCAGCTCTAGCCACAAAGCCACATCTCCCTTTTAGGTGTCCATAGTTCACCAATATTAATAACTTTCTCTCAGTTAATGCATGCACTTTACATAGAGCAAGTCAGATACAGAGAGGCAATCTCTTGAGTAATTGCTCTGCCTGTAAGGTTCATGCATTCATGCATTAATTCATAAATGTTGAGTTATATTTATCAACTTTAGATGCCTCAGATGCAGGGCACAAGTCGTGGGTATACGTGGGTGGATGGCATCCACCTACTATTTTCACAGGGTGAATGCCGTCCACCCAGCCAAGAATTTGGGCCCCACTGAATAATGTGCTGAACTCGTCCCAGTGTAATTTCCAAACACTGGGACACTTTCAGCAGCGCCTGCACGTTGTCTGCTTTCCATCTTCAACAAGCAAAAGGCGTGCAGGCGGTGACTGGGCTTTCTTATTTAAGACTCCCGTTGGGCCCAAAACAAAGGCGAGATTTGAGGGGTCATTAGGCCTTCTTTTGCCAGAGGCTCTTGGCTGGGAGCAATCAGGAGCCTCACACCTGATGCAAATGAAGCGGAGAGGAAACAAATGCTCACACCTTGTTAGCACTCAGAGAGGCAGCTTTTCACTTTGTTCAGTCCCTTTTTAGGAGCTATGCGTTGGTCTTTCCCAGTATTTACATAGAGCAAATTGCATTTATATAGAGCTTTACTACACCTGATGAGGCGTTAAAATAATTTAAATACCACTATTTTTTCTTGTATAGCCCCACTCATCCCAATGCAGTGTGTCAGAGCCCTTTATATCAATACGTGCATATTATATGTACAATTAATTATATACGTTTGTAAATGAATGTACAGGATATGTTACATGAAACTGGAGGACTGCAAGGTGTAGCAGTCACATATCATTTTCCATAGCTCACAGTGCTATTATCCTCGCAATGCGCTCAAACCTACACATGATAGACCTGCTAAACATATATGTGAGGGCTTTAGATATGATGTCACTTCTTGTGATGCCACTTCCTGTAAAGTCGTGGCTTGTGATGCCACTTTCTATGATGTCAATTTCTGTGATGGCATGTATGATGTCATGCGCCATGATGTTGCGCGCTATGATGTCACACGCAGTGATGTTGTGCGCCGTGATGTCACTTGCATACTACCTAACTAGGTTATTCCCCCGACTTCTTTTTTTTAGGACCTGTGCCCTGCTCAGATGCAAAAGACAGTGGCCGTATTTTGACGCCGTTTTTGTGCTGTGACAATACAGAAGGGGTCTGTGTTTTTTTGTCGCCTTCCTCAGCGTAGAAATTAACTTTAATCTTTGAGTTAATGCATGACAGCAGAGCTCGGAAACACTGTCCTGTGTTTCCAGGCTCTGCTGCCAGCAAAACATGCATTCAATCGGAGATTTTTCAAGCTAATATATGCGCAAAATATGCCAAAAAGAAGCGCATAGACCCCCTTCTGCATCTGCGCAGCGCAGGAAGCCGCATGAAGATACGGTACCAGATGCGCGGCTCTGCGCTGATCTCGTGAGGGCCCTGCGTTGTTTCCGATTTAGCTTGACACGGTAATGCAGAAATACTGTGCCCATAAGAAAGACGCTGCATGCGCATTGATATTAGAACCCTGGCAGCTTTTAGCAACTGTTCTTTGCTTAGAACATGTGTTCGCCCACAGGATTCGAGTTATGAATTACAATAATCACCAAAGGCCTGGCGTCCATCCAAAATATGTCGCAGCTCTTTTCACGGTTCCCCGTCAGCTGAAGGTTCATGCTGGCCCAGGCCGCTGTGGCCCCCACTGCAGGGCGGGTCTGATTGTCTCTGTACAACATATGGCAACTCTTCAAAGGCACTGTAGTAACACTCAGTCTAATCCCGGTTATGGAAATGTTTTGAAGCAATACGACATTCACCGTTCAGTAAATGAATGGGATTCCAGCCTTTCTCAAACAGAGCCTCGCTGCATCATGCATGGATTCCATCATGATTGCCAAAGACATATTTATGCTATTGGATGTCACACTATGATATAAAAAATATCGGGGCATATTATCAAGAAACCGCGTTAAAATTATCGCCGCTAAAGTGGCGAAAATGGGCTTGATAATATGCCCTTGAGAATTCCCATAGAAGCCCATGTTCTGGTGTCAGCATGGGCTTCTATTGGAATTCTCTGCGGCATATTATCAAGCCCATTATCGCCGCATTAGCAGCAGTTTTCTGCCGCTAAAGCGGCGATAATTTTAACGCCGTGCTTGATAATATGCCCCAACATTTCTAACCTTGTACTAAAACAACGTTAATGCTAGTTAAATAATGAACTACTTAAAATAGAAACATCAGGTTTAAAGAGAAATGGTTAAGCACCACATCTTCCATTACAAAATTAGGAAAAATATGTTAAAAGGTCAACATTTCTATTCAATGCATTCTGCTTCAATTATTCTCCATTATTTCAATTATTGATAAAGTTTCTCTAGCAAACATTACAAAATGTTATTATTAAACTGAAACGTTTTGCAGAGTTATTGAAGCTTTTCACTAAAAGGCATAGTCATGGAAAGATCAACTTTTAAACAGTTTTATGCTGATTTCAGCCTTTCTTTGTCAAGTCATTTATGAGGCAAAGTTGCTTTTTAAACATTTTGAGGTCTAGTACTAGTAAATATAACTACTTACTGGTTTTTACACATTTTTAAATGTCTATTTGGTTTAATACAAATTGCACGTTGATGTTGTGCCTATGACTGTGACTATATTATTTTGCATTTAAAAAAATCTCTCTTCCATCATCATATGTGTACACTGAGTGCAGCTTTAGTTATGACCTTGAGTCCCTGACCAGGGTCTGTGATCCTGTATGCCCTCCCTGGTGAATGTGCCTTCAGTCAGCATGCTGCCTTAAACAAACTAGTAAGGACCTGTTACATTTGAAAGGGCAGTTGCCTAGTGGACTCGCCTTCTATAAAGTATCTGTGCAATCTAATGTACGGTCTTTTTTTTCAATCCATGTCCATGGATGAAACGCATATAGAAACAAATGGTGTATTTGGCAGGATGAACCTAGAGTCTGTGGGTTATGAGTGACTATGAACTCAATAGAATCCATACTGGATTTCTGCTGAACACATACTGCCCAAAAAAGATAGTGGGTGGTAGCCTATCAGAGTAGCATTATGTTTTGCTAGCATTTGGAGGCGGACTCCAAGAGTTGGGAAGAATGGAATGGAAGCAGAATTTTCTTTAGATGACCAGGAGTAGATTTGCTGTGTCCTGGCCATTTAGCATTTTGAGTGTCACCCCATTAGTTTGTTGGAGGATGGGGGAAATCTGGAGAGAGGGTCTCCTTAGAAGTGCAAGATTTGCCTCTTGTCAGTACATGTTTGTTCTGCTGGAGATGCTGCTCTGAGACGTGGATAGACATGAGAGTTTCTTTCTCCATTGTGCCCCTTATTTAGGGTTTCTCAGTGCAGATTTTTAGCCATACGCCTTCCTGACTCAGTAATCTGAAGACAAAGAGTGTGGCTGACCTGTCTGAGATTGGATACACAAGGTGACAGTACCACCTGATTCAGTCGAAGGACTACACCCGCAGAATGTACAAGCTCTATTTGCAAAATTAGTAGAAGAGAAGGATCGAAATGCCAAATCAGGGTTCCAAGACTTCTCAGTGACCAGTGTAGATGCCACTCCACAATGAGAATCCTCTGAGTTTCAGAGCTAGTGTCAATGATATTTGCTATAAAAGGAAATAGTGGAACATATGTTGCAAAAGACTACTATGTCCTAAAGGGGAAGGGAAAGGAAGAGGTGTGGCGCCGCAGCCAGGGCGACTGACTCGGAATCTGAGTATCACGGTTCGATCCCCGCCTCCGGCGGCAGATTAGCCCAGCACCACGTGACTCTGGGCAATAGCTTGCTTAATCTTTCCGACGGCCCCCAGCACCCAGAGACCCTTACGGGTGATTGTTCGCACTTTACAAATGTGGATTATTATTATATAAGGGGTGTTTCTACATCACTATTTATCACCAGCTGCCCCTTTGGCCAATATTATTTAACTCTATTAATTTCTCACCCACTTCCCTAGTGAAAGATGTATATACAGGATGTTAAACTTTACTACTTTAGGGATACAAAGACATATACAGCTTGCATTGGCAAAGCCAGTGGAGCTGGTGTTGTCTGACAGCCTTTTGCAGTTCTTGTTTTGTTTTGTCATGGCTTTTGCAAAGGATTATTGTTCAGAAACCTGTCGAATGTTCATCACTCTAAAACAATAAAACATTAACTAAAGGAAAACATGTTTTTTGTCTAAAAAAGGCACACATTACCACAATATTCCCTGGCACTGAAGGGAACTACTTTGTATGTGAATGTGGTCAATGTGAAAGGGCAGCATTCGGTAAATCATAGTGAAAGCAACCAACGACTCAAGTGGGCTGATGCATTGCCCCTTGATACATGCTTGAATGAGTTGGAGAAAAATGTGAGTGACACAACCACAGGTAAATGGATGAATTGTGCCTGAAAACCACTAGAAGTAACTATGTAATACACATACATTTAGTAAAATCAAAAGGTCTTGGATAACACGGACCTAAAAGAGTCAATCATACTGCCATTTGCTGTCAGCCTCTTGCCTTTGAGAAAGAAAGAAAGAAAGAAAGAAAGAAAGAAAGAAAGAAAGAAAGAAAGAAAGAAAGAAAGAAACAAACAAACAAACAAACAAAGAAAAAGAAAGAAAGAAAGAAAGGAGGCAAGAGAGAAAGAAAGCAAGAAGGAAAGAATGGAGAAGGAAAAACATTTATGAAAAAGTGCTGGAAGATAAAGGCTGATTTTCTGCCAGGGGCATGTTCATTAAAGAACCATTAGTGAAATTGAGGCTAGAATAAAAGTGTGCTGAAGAATTCTTTGCTTATCAATTCACTTGTATAATATTAAAGTGTTCAGTTTGTGTACTGCATGCATAGTAAAAAAAGAGAATAACTTAATACAGAAAGCTTTCCATAGAACGCACTCTAGTATGCTGCGAAATACCAGCAGTCAGATAAATAAAGGACACTTCAAAAGAAATTGGCAACAGCATTGGCAGGAGACAGGAACTGAGAAAGGGTGGAATGCTGTCTGTAGTCACATCTAGTAGAAAGGGCCTGCTTTCACCTCAGGTTCAAAACACAAAGGCAACACTAAAGTAATTGTACAGTAAAAACAAAACACACTATCACAGAAAGGAACTACCTTATGTGTGGATGTGCTCTTTATGAAAGAGCAAAATGCAGTCACTCAAAGTGACTTTAACCAGTGGCTTAATTAAGCTGACCTATTGTTCCATGCTGTATGCTGCAGTGGGTGGAAGCAAAATGTGATTGACACGACAACAAGCGAATGGATGAATAGAGAGGTGGCTGACAGCCATTTAAATAAGTCTGTAATACATATAATTTTAGTAAAATCGAGATGTCTAGGCCAACACCAGACCTAAAATTGGAGACCACTAAACTCCTTGTATGGGCCATTACTTGAGGCTCATTGTGGCACTGCCCACAGGGTTTCTCATATGGTACATGTATGTTTTATCACTGCAAGTTTGTTACTCACAGGCCTGCATCCTGAACTGCCTGCATACACATAATACATCTTATGAGCTCATGTTTAGAAAGACCATCAACTCAGTAACGTAACTCAACAGCATTCGGCTGTCACATTTATATAAGCCACCAAAACGTTGATGGTATTTAGATAAATTATACAAAAACAAGGAAGAATTACTCCTGTGAGTAACGAAGTTTTGGCAATAAAAAAAACATACTAAACCAGCACCATTGTCTCTCTCTCTCCCTAGCAGGTTGTTGTCACACTGATAGATCAAGTTCATTTGGTTGTTCATATTTATAAACAATAACACTATAACATAGAAAGGTGCATAATAAAAGTAACAGCTCAATCTTAAAGTACGCTGTTAATCATTCAAAAGGGAAGTCATAAACAAGTTTTTAAAAATTTCTAATCACAGCTCAAAACAAATGATAATATTATGCAATGTATAAAGGCACAGCATATATGCCGACATTTACTAATAAATAGATACTAATTTATCTAAGTGGAATCCATTTGTATAATCAAGTCGGGTGAGCATACTGTACAGACTAAAGCACTGAGCCATTCATCAATCTCACTGGCTATGAGCTGAACCTCCGTCATTGGAATAGCTTGGCACTTCAGTGCATTGCAAATGGCTACGCCGACTGTTTACTGAATAAATGAAACACGGAGAGTATTGCAAATTTTTAATGCATTTTACAATATAACAGGTCTGGCTCTTGATCACAGGGAAAGCTGCATTTTGCAAGGGGCAGTATAAACAGAAACAAATCTTTCTTTGCTCCCATGAATAGTTTGCCCTGATCTGTATACAACATCCAGGAATTTGTGAGTAAACCCAGAGGAAAATCTGGGTCTGAATTTTTTATAGCCACAGAAGCAATCGTTGAGGATATACATATATATAACATTGTTCTAATGTTATAGATTATCCGTAAAATGTTGGATATATAATTTACCTGGGGATATTCTGATATAGTTTAATGGGAGATAGAAACTCACCATTTCACAGATGATTAGATCCAATAGGGCTGACAAACTGATAAACACATTATTCCAAAAATAGACTCATGATTCAAAGAGGATTTCATTTTAATGCGGATTGATGGTGTTTGGCTCCCTTTACAAAATTGTTCCTTCATACTAATGTCATAGTAGCTTGAATATGTAGTAGTAATTAGTTCTGTACCACATGTTATTACACCTGTGAAGTTCTACAAATGTAAGCATTACACCAAATTTGTGAATTTTGTATGTGAAAAATGTTGCACAATTATTTTTCATACAATCGGTTTGAGCGGAAGATTCTCACTATAATGACGGCACTCTCATGTAAGAATGGGTCGGGTGTAACTCAATCCAGACCCAGCGGATTTCCCCATTTAGTTGAGGCCATCACTAAGCCAGCCACTCAGCCATAAAGTTAGGGCACCATTTGAGCAAATGTGTGGGGTCACAGCTGTTTACATTTGTGTTAATAACTGGTTCCTTGTCTTTAAATATAGTGCAGCAAGATGTGATTTCAATGTTTCCCCATAGGGCTTTGGGGATAGGAGAACGAAGGGAGGTCTGTCCCCCAGGGGTATTGGGTAAAAGGCAGGCACAGTATAGCTGACTGGGCTTGCTTGTTCTATATTCAGTACAGAATGTAGCCCACCATTTTGTAGGTAGGTGTACACGGAGGTAGCCCCCAGTTAGTTAGTGAATTTTTGTAGTTAATTAGTGAATTTTTGGTGCATTTTGCCTTTCTTGTAGTGGGTTAAGTCAGAACTGTTCAGTAGCCGTAAGGTAGCATGTGAGTTATTACCTTGAACATCAAAGTTAGCATGGGAGACAAACGAGTCTGTGAAGCCATGAGCCACCTGTCTGAAGCCAGACGACTCGATCTGCTGGTAGAGGGCACAGTCACGCAGTCAGCATGTCCAACACATTTGGCCTTGAGTGGGGTGGCGGCTGCTGTGTTTGCATGCTCACCTCCCCTAAAGTGAGTGGGCAGGTAAGCTCACGCTGCATCCTCCCTCGGTACAGGAAAGGGGGAGGGGCAAGGGAGGGCTGGCCGCAGGGTATAAGCGGCACCCAGGAGGACAAGAGAGGGAGGGGGTCTCCTCAATCAGGGAGAGCATCTGGGCCTGTAAAAAGCACCCCAGGGCCGGATGAGGGCCCAAAGCAATAGGCGCGAAGGGGAGTAGGGTGTAGGGGGTAGACTTAGCCAGCATTCACCGGGTGGTGGTTCAGGGTTGAGCCAGTCAAGAGAGGGTGCCTTGGATGTGGTGACCCTCATGGGGGCACAGGACCTGGAAAGGGATGGGTGGGGAGGCTGGGTACAGTGCATGGAGTAGGGGGTGGGGTGGAGCTAGCCCAGAGCTATTTGGGCCTGGAGAGTCAGATGAGGACACCAGGATCGGGTTCCCAGGGCTGGGGTTCCATTCAGAGGGGGGCTGGGTCTGGCATAGTGGCAGAGTATAGGGGGTTCCCTTGAGCGAATACCAAAAGGCATCGCTCAGATGGCACAATATGACAAAGCATCCGCAATCATGGCTCCAATGCTGGAATGGAGTGAGGCAGAAGAGGAGGATATAGAGTGGGGATCAGAGCAGCGCAGACCGGGCAAGGTTTATGGAAAATGAGGGGTCATTGGTCCCACGGAGGGGCAGCTGATTGGGTCAAGGCAGCAGGCAGTGAGGAGAGGGAGTAAGGGCAGGTGGCAGACTGCGGGCCTTGGTGCACAGCAATTGGCAGACCCAGAAGAGCACAGTTCTGTTCGTACGTCCCGGGTAAAGAGAAGGACTGGCGTAAGATGGCCACCCGGATGGCATTGTGGCACCTAGCGACATGTGGCCCAAGAAGGTCTCAGGAGGCCTCACCATGGAAGAGTCAGGTTCAACAAAGGATGTTGAGGGAGTGCACACAAAGTGAGGCCAGATGGTCATCATCCATGGTATACCTGAGTGGGTTTGGTTCAGCCTCTCAGGGCAGGGCAGAGGATGCCTACCAGGAGGGTCGGCAAGGTCCACATGGTGTGGTTGCCCAACGAAAGATTCTTGAAGAGTCTGCATAGCAGGAAGAAGTGCTAGAGTTTGTTGATGAGAGTCTTGAGGAGGGCGTGATTGTAGAGGATGATGAGCAGTGCGCTGAGTTTCCACAGAGGGCCAAGTGAGAGGGGGGCCACACTAATATCATGTCTAGTGCTATGTTGCAATTGAATGGCTGGGACAAAGGACAGACAGGGGGCACAAACAGGAAGAGACAGATAGCTGCACTTGCAAGGCAGCAGGCCATGGAGGGGGCATTGTCTTTACAGCCAGGTAAGGGGGCTCATACAGAAATGGGAACATTATTGGTGTGTACCGGTGTGGATGTGGAGTACAAATAGGAATGAGAGGGTAGGTTGAGCAAGGGTAAGTTTGTCAAAGGCACGGGATGGGGACAGATGATGCAAAGGCAGAGACAAGTAAGGATCTTATTCCAGAGGTAGTGACAGGTAAAGATGCAGCAGGCTCAGAAAAGGGGGACAATCAAGGGGACAAAGGGATGCAAAAGACAACAAAGAGCTGAAAATTCATAAATTACCTTACATGGTGATAATAACTAAGCCTCTGGGGGCACCCTTTATGTGTGAGTGAATTTGGAAGGGAGAATTTATGGATATTTTTAAACTACTCCATAGGGAGGTCAAGGCAAAGGAAGGCTCCAAAGAAGAGTAATACGAACTGACCAAGAGGCTGCATGTGCTCATGACAACTGTGAGACACATCCATAGAGGAGTGTAGCACTGTTCAAATACATGGATGTCATACGCAAGGCACAGCTCTCTTTTGGGGGGATGCACAGGCCCAATATGATAAGGAGTTTAGGGCATGAATAGCATAGGACCCAGAAGTGAAGTGGGGGAGTTGGATACCGATCTGTGGCAGCAGACCATGGGTACAGCCAAGTTTGGGAAGACAATATAAACAGCCAGTGATCTTCCGATTGTCTATCGCCCCTTTCAAGCCTGTCCCACCCAAGGAGGGGTGGGTGCTTGCAGCAAGGCCCAAGGGGGATCCAAGGGGCATGCTGGGACTTTAACAAAGGCTTATGCACACAGGAGTGTTTCAGGTTTAAAGATGAATGCTTCAAACGTTATGGCAACATGGGGAGAGCAGCTGGGCAGCAGTCAGGTCACAGTGCCAACTGGAAGCTGCATTCAGGGGAAGAGGCCACATCAGATATAGGAAACTACAAGGGGGTAGAAAGACACAGGGATATCAGGGGAAAGGCTCATACTCCGGTTAAGTTGGACAGGCTCTTTTTTTGTCTGTCATCCTATCCAAATACAGAAGATGCTTGCTCATTCCAAGAGGGATTCACATGTGGGTTTAGGTTGGGGTCAACAGGACTGCGAATTAAAAGGTGGGCAAAGAATCTTAAGTCAATGAGGCGCATCCCCAGATGGTGCAGGACAAGCTGCGGAAGGACGTACTAGAGGGAAAGACCCTTCAACCCATGGACACTGCAGGATTTTATGGTTTTCCCAATAGGGGTGGTGCCCAAGAAGGAAGCAGGGCAGTTCAGCCGTATACAGCATTTGTCAGGGCTGGAGAGCCAGTCAGTCAATGACTTAATTAGGGATGAGTTGGCCTCAGTCTCATTCTCTTCTGTTGAAGTGGCCAGGGGCTTACATGGCCAAATGTGACACAAAGTCTACATTTTGATTACTTCTGGTACACCCGGATGATTTCTCACTGCTTGGCATTCAGTTTCAAGGGGCCTGGTACATGTACAAAGCATTGCCCATGGGTTGCTCAGTCTCATGCGCTTTATTCAAGCACTTCAGTACGTTCTTACAACAGATCTTTGTGAAGGCTATGGGTCATGAGAAGGTGACGCACTACCTCAATGACAATTTCATGGTCACAGACTCCGGTTACGCGGACTGCCAGCACTTGCTGGTTAGTTTTCAGGAGCTCATGGAGGACGTGGGGATCCCTTTGCCCCAGAAAAAATGGTAGGTGTGGTCACCACCATTTCATTCCTTGGCACTGAACTGTATTCATGGGATATGACAGCACGCCTTCCACAACATAAGACAGTGGGCATGCGGGTGTTATTGAACACGATGTTGGCAAAAGGGAAAGTCACTGTCCGGGAGGTGCAAGTACTCCTTGGGCATTTGAATTTTGCTTGCCTGGTGATCCGGGCGGGTAGGACGTTTTGCAGGAGGCAATTCCTAGTGCTTTCAGGGCTGTCCCGTCCACACCACCATGTTAAGTATGGCCCGAATTCTTGCGCTCAGGAGCTAGCTGTCACTCTGGGGAATGTGAGAGAGTGGAGGATGTAGTGCAGTTTCTACTGAACATGACAGAAAAAGGTTTATCTAGAGTGACGATCGCAGGGAAGTTGGCTGGAATTGCCTTCATGGGGAAACTCCTTTGGAGCTATGCTCCATCAGTGGCAGAGTTAGATAAGAGGATTTTAGAGGGATGGGCCAGAGAGCAGAGCAGAAAGGGATGTATTACTAAACCTCTTTCATGGCAGGTTTTCTATAGCATAGTGCACAGTTTGCCTAAGATTTGTTATTCACAACTGGAGGCAATGTTATTTTCCACCTTGAGGTCATGGATGTTTCTTGGGGCGTTCTGGGTTTCAGAGCTGCTTGGGGATCAGGGAGAGCAGGAATAAAGTGAGAGGAGGTTCGTTTTCAGCAGGAAGGGCTGGAAATACATTTGCGTAGGTCCAAGACGGATCAGAGACGGAAGGGAGCAACAGTTCGCTTGTAGTCCAAGGCAGGGAGGTCCGCCCAGTGGTATGGGACAGGAGCCCCAGGATGCAAGCAGGTAATACAAGTGACTTAGTATTTTCACATCAGCCGGGGAATCGGGTGACTTCCTTCCAGCTGCTGGTGGTTTTGAGGAATTAGTGACGAAGCTGCTTTTGAGGGCCGCAGACTTCAGCAGCCATTCCTTTAAAATATGGGCACTTTGAATAAATGATTATATGTGCACGTATAACTTCAGAATAAATGCAACATGAATAAATGTGTTCATGTTTACATATGCACTGCACTTTCAAAGAATGCAATGATACTTATGACATGGGTGTAGATATAAATGAGAACTACTTGTTTTCAGGATTTAACTAAACATTAATATGCACATGTTCATGACTCTCTAGTTTTCTGCAGTGAATACACTTCAGGGGTACATTTGAATGCTTCACTCCACATCAATAAAGTTAACCTCTTCGGTGCCCATGACGAGCTGGACTCGTCATGGGCCGCGGTTGCGCTGTGCCCATGACGAGTCCAGCTCGTCATAAACCCCGCCCGCTAATGTAACGGCCGGCACAGGGCGGGGAAAGGGGCGGGCACTGAAGGGGTTAAGGCACACAGAGTATATAGTGTTAAGTGCCCTTAAATATTGCACCTCTGTGGCATGTATGTGTGGAGCCTAAATTGTGCTGCTCCACATGACTTGCGCATTTGCACACATTCAGAAATCTTAAAATATCAGTCCAGAGAGGAGAGAAAGGCCACATGGAAAAGTGCATTCGTCATCCGACTACTGAATTATTAGTATGAATTAAATCTGGTCTATTGTTTTTACAGTGTTTATACAACATGCATGGTGCGTTCTGTGCTTTAGGCGCCTATTTTGGGTATGCTCATAATCCCTGGAAGGCTTAGGGGTGTGCCCCTGCAGAGCACATCTGATTAGCAAATGAAACAAGCGTCATGCTGTTTTTTTTCTATAAATGAGGTTGTAAGTATCTATCGAGCAATCTATATTCACATTAACGTCCTATGGCAATATATGTGTCATGCATATGAATAGCAAATATATCCCTAACCATCAGTGTTATGGCCCTGATTGCCACATGAATTCGTAATGATGGCAAATTGAAAATAAAATGTTTTCAGGATTACAAATAACCAAGTGTTATCGGCACATTATACCAACCATCAGGGAAAGGCGCCAGCTTGCCAAGGCTCAATTGATGGAATATGTACAGTGCTGGTGCTTTCTGCTGTTTCTAATCAATGCCTGCTATTTGCATACTTTTGTACAAAATGCTAATTGGGACGGCGGAGAGGCGGATGCAAGGCGAGAAATAAATCAGTGGAAAACGTTTGTTCTCCAGGTTTCAGTTTCCATAGCGCGGATTTACTGTTTATATAGCTTTTGGCGTCGGATTAGAAAGAGGAGCTATAAAACTCCGAAAAGTAATTAGCAAAATGAGTTCCCCATCATTTCTGTTTACCTGTTTTCTAAATATACACTTGGCAAGCACCTACACAACTTAGATTACAACTATTCATCACCCCTCCCTTTCACTGCGACTCAGCAACACAATGTCACCAACAGTGGAAAGTTTCTAGGCTTATGGCTGACAGGGCTTTTTAAAAATAAATAGACAATTCGGTTATTCCAGATCATATCTGCTTTATATGTCAAAATGTGCTCACAAAAATCATCCCTTGCACATAGTGTGGCCTAAATATCGTCTACAAAACTATTGCCCCATTCAGTTTGATTTTCTATTTTCAACTTGAATGGGACAATATTTTTGTAAAAGGTCAGGACACCTATGCCTGGAGATGTTTTTGTTAAGAGGTTCCAACGTATAATGCAGACAAAATGTGTTCCATGATGTTCAGGCACATACCCTTCCCTGAGACTTCCTCTATTGTGAAAACCGAATGTGATGTGTCTGGAGAGTTCACTGCATTCATTCCAAGGTGTTTGCAATGTATAGGTTGAGTAATTTTGGATCCGATCTACCAAGATGTTGATATGTGTAGGTGTGACTTATTCTTGGAGTTCTCCTTGCTTACTCCTTTGCTCCATAAGAAAAACATGAATACTGTTTGGTTACTCCTGAAGTGCTAGAATAGGCCAAAGTTGGGGGCATATTATCAAGACAGGCGATAAAATTATCGCCGCTTTAGTGGAAGAAAACTGCTGCTAAAACGGCGATAATGGGCTTGATATTATGCTCTATGGAATTCCAATTGAAGCCCATGTTAGATGTGAAGGACATCTAACATGGGCTTCAATTGGAATTTCATAGAGCATATTATCAAGCCCATTATCGCCGTTTTAGCAGCAGTTTCCTGCCGCTAAAGCGGCGATAATTTTATCGACTGTCTTGATAATATGCCCCTAAAATAGGAGTAGCACAAGATCATTTAGCACTGAAATCGTTGCATATTAGGCTCAATAGTTGCTTTTTTGACACAAAAAAGTGGGAGTAGATGTATGTTATCCTTCAACTTCATTCACACCAGCTCTAGGGTTTACATTAGTGGACAACTGAAGCTCAGATTTATGCAGGCAACTGTCAATCAAATCACACACTAAGATACTCTTTTCAATAGTAATCCTTGTAAGGTAGCTTAAATAGGTTCAGCATTTACTGCTGAGTGTCCCTATGACCTGTAAGATTTGAGTTCAAATCCTGAAAAGACCACCTCATTATTCTTTTGTCCTTCTGAAGTTGATAAATCACTTAATACCGTGTCCTGTCATTTACAGCACTTAGAGATAGCAAAAACTGTCCTTTGTATAAAAATAACAAGATAAGGTAATATCATCGTGTTTTGGTGGTGACCTGCAGGTAGATGCATCTTTGGCATAGTTACCATAAAATGACTCCCTTCGAAAAAGAAAAATAGATGCAAATGTTTTAAGATACATTTTCTGGACAGACTTCTTTCCAGTGTTGCTTACCTCACCTTTGCCTTTATATACAGGGAACAACAATTATAAATTAGTCTAAGCCCCAGGCAGAAGTGGAAATCTGGCAAAACAACCATTTCACATCCACTGTGAACTGTAACACAAGAACTGGCAGACATGTTGTTTCTGCTGTGCCTCATCTTTGAGGTGGAGCTATAGCACCTAACAATATGCTTGTTGTTTGCCACATACGAAAGAAGCGATGGTTGAAAATGCTTGAGTCAACCTTAACAAAAGATGATTACTCTCTGCAGCAATCCAATTCATGGAGTATTGTCTCATCTGTATCATTATAGACAGGGAACAACCAAGTACAAATCAATCTAGGCCAATGCCCCAAAATAGGATTGTATTACAGAATATCGAAGCTAGGAATATTGAGATACACTTATATGAGGGAAAGAATATCAAGGGACAAAATATGAAAAGGAGAGTGCATTTAGAGAAATTATAGATTAGCTATTTAATCTTAACTCAACATCTATGCACCTTGCAAAAAAAAAGACATACTTCCCTTTTAATATTTGGACTTCAATATTGTGTCCACAATATTTGGTGCCATCGATATTCCTACTTTGATATTCCAGGGGCACACTCCAAAAGAGACAGGCTAGTCGTAACTGTTAGACCACAAGTCCTTGCAATTGACACAAGCAACCCCAGTCCCATGTTGGCATTGTGGACTGTTACAGGAGACATGCAACATTCAACCTGACCTCATACAGTGTTGTGACTACATTGTACGTTTCAGCATACATGGCCTTCATAGGCCAATTCAATAAAATAGCGAAAACATGGTCACTAAAATAATTGCCCCAAACTTAGTCTTTGGTAATTCACTAACCGACATTTCATTCCATTATTTTGTTGTTTGACTTTTACAAACAAATTAGTCTGGACTTGTTAGAAATGGGGTTTCAGGTTGTCAGAGTATGCACGCTGTACAAGCCGGAACCATCACTCAAGTCAGGGTAAGCTAGATACACCCTAAAAGATAACCTATCTGCACCCTCTTACAGCCTGGCACAGAGCAGGCAGGCTAATTTAAAGAGGCAATGTGTAAAGTATTTGTGTAACTCACACACACATAGTAACACAATGAAAACACCACAAAAATACTCCACTTAGGGTTAGAAAAATAGATTATATTTTAATGAGAAAAACAAGAGCAAACACCAAGAATCCAATGGGTTGAACCGGAGGTATAGATTTTTAAAAATTAAATCAAATTATAGTGCTGAGTCAAAAAGCTCCAACCGGGGACATCTGGTTGCACTAGACTGGGTTAAATCCAAAGTTCAGGCCAACAGAGATGAAGGGTAGGTTGACTACAGGGCTCACGCAGGTCTCGCTGAAAAAGTTCCTTGGATGGAAGAAGCGCCATCGTCGGAGACTCTGTTCAAGGAGGAGAGGAGGCAATGAGTCGTTGTCGATCCTGTGGATGCAGGCGATGCTTCAGTTCCAATCCACACAATCAATGAAGGCTTTGTCAATTAACCCCTTTACGATGCAGTTGACACATCGTCATCGAGCCGCACAGTCTATTCTCTTCGAGCTGTGCAGTCCATGTAAGCAATGTCATTGAGCAGAAATGACCTTTCAAGTAACCAGGACTGGATTGGCACCACTCGGCAGGGCAGGGCTTACAGATGGCAGAGTCGATGAATGAGTCTGGTGGCTTACTGACTAATGCGTCCACTGTAGGGGCATGTGTACAACCTCATGGTCACAGGTTCAAATCTCAGTGCACTCAGCCTTTCATCCTTCTGAGGTTGATCAAATGAGTACCATTGATACAAGGGTAACTTGACATCAGTGCCAAGATACCCTTAGGTGAACATGCACTTTATAAATACACATTATCATATGTTGCAAGGGTTGAAGGAAGTCTTTGATGGCCCTGAGACTTCAGAACAGGGGGCACCCCTGCAAGTCCTTGGAGCCAATCTGGGTTCAAGTGTGATGGATCCAGTCCTTGTCCTCAGCAGGGCAGAAATCAGCAAGCAGCAGGGCAGCATAGCAAAGCAGAAAAACTTTTTTTTCCAGAGCAGCAGTCAAGCAGAGTGGCAATCCTTGTAGCACAGCAGTTTTTACTCCTGGCAAGGTTTTTCACAGGCCCGGCAGTATACTGTCTTGCTATGGTCAGAGCCCAAGTACCTAGACCCAGTTTTGCCTTTGAAGTGGGGGTGACATCAAAGGAGGGTCTTTGAAGTGCACAAAAAGGCCCTTTCTTCCCAGCCCTGGATCCAGAGTATCAGGAGGGGGTAATCAGCCCTTTGTGTGGGAAACACAAAACAGCCTATTCAAGTATAAGTGTCAGCTCCCCCTCTTTTCTTTGCCAGGAAGAGCTATCAGAATGCAGTTGAATGCAGATGAGTTCTCTGTCACATCTACCCTTCCTGTGTTTGTGGCTGTTTAGATGGAATGCACAAAGTATAGTTGTCACTCACCCAAGGAGTGTACTGAAGACAGGCTGCAGGCAATCAGAGAAGTAAGAGCAGAGAACTGTCCACTTTCTAAAAGTGGCATTTCTAAAACAGTAATGTTAATTCCAACTTTACCCGTAAAGGGGATTTATCATTACCAGTCCAAAGATATAAAACAGAATGCAGCTACTCTTTTCTAATGAGGAATTACATCTTAAAAGTGTATTAAGGCATTCTCAATGCTAACCTATGAGAGGAGTAGGCCTTCCAGTAGTGAACAACACATTTGGGTGTTTGTCACCAATAGGACATACACAACTTATCAGTACATGTCTTACCTTTTACTCACACAGCTCTCTGTTCTATGGGCTACTAAAGGCCTACCTTAGGGGTGACTTGTGTGTAATAAAAGGACAGTTTACGGATTTGCCAAAGGTTTTAAATACCAAGTCAAAGTAGCAAGTAAACTGTGCACACAGGCCCTGCAATGGCAGGCCTTAGACAGGTTAGAAAGGCTACTTGTGTGGGTGGCACAATCAGTGCTGCAGACCTACCAGTATATTTTAATATAGGTCCTGGCTATATGGAAACCACTTTACAAGGGACTTACTAGTAAACTAAGTAGGCAAATTGTGTATGTTACCATGTTTAGGGGAGAATCACATGCACTTTAGCACCTGCCAGCAGTGGTTAAGTGCTCAGAGGCCTCAGGCCAAAGAAATGAATCAGCAAAAAGAGCAGGTAAGTAATCAAAAGGTTTGGGGGAAGACCACCCTAAGGATGACAGTTCTAAGAGGACCATTCCCCCCAAAAACACATTCCAACTCGACTGGTAGGCCATATCTCAACTCAGTAAAAACTAAACAAATCCAGGTGTTTTCTGGTAGACCACATGCTGTAAATGCTCTTAGAACTACAGTAAAAAAGTGAGACTGTGATCTATTGACATAACTGTGCTATATTGGGCACAATATGTGCATGGAAAACAAGTGAGGACGGAAATTCTAGAATCAATCTTATCCCCTGTTATTTTGCTCTGGTTAGCCATTTAGTCCATCATTTTTTGTTTATCTGTACATCGACAGACGTGATTCAGCCATATTAAAATTAATCATGGGTTTGACTCATCATCATCATCATCATCACTTTATTCGGTTATAAAATGCAATAACCATCAAAGTACATTGTTAAAAAAAAGAATAATTTACAACAATAAAATCCTTATCAAACATGAGTGTTTTGGAGGTCACATGATCATTGTTTTCCTACATCTAAAAACATTTTTAAGAAATACAGTAACAGAAGCGATGACAAATTCATTCTCTAAAAATTGCAAAGCTAAAAGGGCGGGGCGACAACGTCTTAAACCAAAGGACTTTAAAACTGGTGCAATCCATCTCTTTCTTGGTACTTCATAATATTTACAAAATAATATAATATGAATGGTGGATTGCATAGAGGTACCATCACAGGGGCATTTACACAATTGTCTAGACCAGTCGTTCATCATAGGGAAACTTAGGAGTCTAAATATCAAATTAAATCTGAAACGGGTCAACAAAAGACGATCAAAGTCATAATCAGTTAATGATAAATATAGTTGAATAGTAGGTGTGGACAGGGTCAAATAATGGGCTTGAGCAGTGGTTTTTTTCATTTCGACAGCTGTTCTTTTTTCGCCCAAATAGTCCATGCAACAGGTCTTAAGCTCTTTCCTGGAGATGGTGCGCATAGCACTGGGATCTATGTAGTATTCAGTATGTCCTATATCTGACATGAATTTTTTCACATATTCCAGCCACCTAATGAATTTGGCACCGTCGGATTTCAGTGCATCGGTCAGTAGGTAACGATTAAATCCTGTTTCCTCTGACATCCAGATTCTGTGCCATAAAAGAATGGGTTGGATTTTAATAATATCTTCCAAGTATGGAATACCCAGTTCCATGTGTACAATATAAGTTGAGGTGCTTTGGGGTACTGCAAAAAGAAACTTCAAAAACATGTTTTCCTCAATCTGCATAATCTTTGTGTCAGCGTAACCCCAAACACCTGCTCCGTAGGTGGCAATGGAGACACATTTGGCTTTATAAATGTGTATCAGTTCAACCGGTGGACGCTTACCTAATTTTCGGCTGAAGTTAGACAGGGCCGCTAATGCCCTGACGAACAACAGACGTCTACTCTTGATCACCTCGGTCCAGCTTCCTGTCCTCTCAAATAAGATCCCTAGATAGGAGAATGTTTTTGTTTGCTCAATTGGACTGGTGTTAATAAATATGGTCTTAGCCCTCCTATTTGTCCCTGCCCCACAGTTCATAGTATAAGTCTTTGTGCAATTTATAGACAGTCCCAAGTTTGACATGAAGCCAGTAAAAGAATTAACTACCTTTTGAAGTGCAAGTGGGGTACAGGCCATTAAAACAGCATCATCTGCGAACATAAGTGCCGGGATGGAGCGCTTAGCTGCCTTGGGTAGGTCCCTACACTCTTTAATTAAAACAGATTCTAGACCATTTATATATAACGTGAAGAGAAATGGGGCAAGGACGCAGCCCTGCCTCACCCCTTTCTCAATTCCAAAGTGCCTCGTGCATTCTCCATTCCTTCCATATCTTACCTTAGCCCTGGCTCCAGAGTAGAGTTCCCTTAAAAAAGCAATAATTAAAAAATCTACGCCAAGCCCTTCTAAAATCAGCCACAGCTTATCATGCATGACGCAGTCGAAAGCTGCTGTTAGGTCGACAAAGGTCATGAAAAATCTACTCTTTTTTGCCTTGGTCTATTTTTCCATCATAATGTGGAGGTTCAGCCCCTGTTCAACTGTGCCCAAACCCTCGCGAAATCCATATTGGAGGTCACTAATAATGTCTTGTTCTTCGGCCCAGGTCTGCAATCTGTTAAGTAAAACCCGGCCTATAATCTTGGTAGTAGAGTCCAACAGCGATATCGGACGATAGCAAGCTGGGTTCGATCTGTCACCCTTTTTAAAAATAGGTACAATCAAGGATTCGTACCAAGTTGGTAAAAAGGCACAATTACAGACATTAGAAACCTGGGTTAAAAGAGGACCCCATAAAGCTGTATTAGATTTAAAAAGGTCCGCAGGAATGCCGTCTGGGCCTGGAGCTTTTCCAGAGGGGCTAGAATCGATAGCTACAATAATTTCATTTAGAGTAAAATTCATTTTAAAATCATGTAATATGTCCAGGGTATTGGATGTGGGGCCTTGCTCCTCTAGTGTTGGGTTATTATACAGGTTGGAATAGTGTTTGACCCATTCAGATTCCGAAATGGCAACCTCCATTACCGCCGATTCCTTATCTGCCATAAAAGGTGAATTCACCACTTTCCAAAAGGCAGAAAAATCACGACTATCTGCTGCATCACGTAATGCCCGCCAGGTGTTTTGTTTTAGGGTAGACTTAGCGTTTTTAAGACCATTTTTATAATTGCATCTTGCTTCCCTTATGTGTTCAGTGTTTTTGACTGTTGCATGGATACCATTTTTAAGATAGGTATATGCTTTTGAGCATTCAGCATTAAACCAGCCTTGTTTGCTTCTCGGGGTCCTGTTGATTTTAGCAGATAGTGAGTCTTTTATATATTTGGAGATCATCAAAAAGTTTTCCCTAATCTCATTGCTAGGTGTGGTCTCATCAAGACATTTAAAAAACATACTTTTACAGTTACTAACAATATTTGAAATGAGTTCATTAGTATTTACATTGGACCATTTCAATGCATACCCATTTTGTCTAATGCCGACAATGTGGTCAACATTGTCCGCAACAGTTGATCTAGCGTTGGTGCCCTGATTAAGCATAATTACATCAACACTGAGGGGGAAATGATCACTTAAGGCTATTTCGCATGTCATAAAATTGTTGATAAAAGAGGAGTATCTGCATGAAGACAAAATAAAATCAATTGTAGATGTTAGGCCTCGAGCATGAAAAGTAGGGGTAAAAGGAATCAAAGGGGAACACAATCTATTGGCAAACCCTAAGTCAAGGGTAAACATTATGTCATTTAAAACATCCCCATATAATGTATGCGGGAAATGGGCAAAACTATCCCCATTGCCATACGTTAACCCACAAACATCGTCATCTACATGTTTACAAAATGGAGAATTAAAATCCCCACCCCAAATCACAAACACCTCCTTCTTTAATCGAGTAATTAGTGTGTGGAGAGAGCTACTCAATGACCTCATGATATCTAAAACCAAAGCCGGTGACATATTATTATAAAAATTTACAATTACTAGACAAAGAGTACTATCTAGATGGAGGGTCACAATATGATAATGGGGATCAGTAGAAATGAATTCAGTTTTTACAACAGTAAGATAATTGGAAACATATGTGGACAGGCCCCCCTTGGCTCTGCCAGATGTTGTTGCAGTGGCTGGCGTATAAAATGTTTTATAACCATTGATATGTAGGGGGTCTTGCATCCAAGTTTCTTGTAGGTTAATTATTTTAAAATTATCAATAAACTCAGTCCATAGGGGATTATCCACCTTTGATTTTAGCCCTGCAATGTTCCAATATAAAATTTTGCTCTGGACCTCTAGACCTCTTCCATGATCATTTGTCCCTGCTTTATTGTCTTGAGGTTGCGACGGACCAATGTGTCGTGCTGGCTTGAGAACTCCCTCCATGGTACTGGTAGCCATCAGATCTCGCTCTAGGCCAAAGCTTTCTTGATCATTATGTGCGAGTGGCTCATCTAAGGTGGTGATGGTTGGTGAATCAGGGTGGCTCTTTCTGGCCACCCGATCCTTGGTATTGGGTATGTCTATGCGGGGAGATTCTTCCATTTGTTGTCAGTCAACTAAATTAAGATTTGAAAAAGTTTCAAATCGATTTTGAACCGGGACATTAAATCGACTAGACGGGCCCAATGTAAAGGTTTCCCTAGTATAGGCAGTTTTTCTAAGACTGGCAGGATGGTAAAAAAAGCCTAGTGGCACCAGATTAATGCCCTGGGTGATGGTTGAAGAGTGTCCCACTCTGTACAATATTTCGCGGCCCAAGTTTGGGGTTTTAAATGATAAAATCACACAGTCTCCCTCGTTAGCTTCTGGCCTTTACCAATCCACGGTGCCCTTCTAGCCAGCTTAAAATCATCATACAACCTTTCTGTGCGGCCAGTTCTACAACCTAACCAATGTAGTGACTTGTTTCTTAAGCTCTCCCACGATTCCGTGGTCCCCTTTGGGAGGCTCGGTACATTTGTTAGCACAGCTACATATGGGGTGACTGCTGGTGGCAGATCCGAGTTATTTTTGCATTGATCATCTACATGACCCTGCCCAGTGATAATAGGGGAGTGTTTTGAGCCCCAGACTTTAGTGGGTGTGGTTAGGGAATGGGTAGTTGGATTAGTCTCTGTGTTAGGAGAGGGGTTGTGCGCTAGCCTACGTTGGGAGTCTCTAGTCTGTTCCTCATTACTGACAAACGTAGTGCCAACCGATTGGCAGTTTTCTCTCATTTCACTACTTGCCCTCTTAGATTTATGCATATCTAATAAGCCCTTGGTGAGTTGTTGAGTGTTGCTAAGACTGGTATGTACTAAGTCTTCTAGCTTCCCAATCCTATTAGTTAAATTGTCTAATGTTATTCTAATGAAAGCATCCAGAGAGTCCAATTTATCATTCGTCTTAATTACCTCCTTTTCAATGTGAGCATTCAAGGATCCTAGTTGCTTGCCCCTATCCCCTAATTTATGCAGGGCTGGCGGGGGTGCCTTTTTATAAGTCTTTTTTCGCAGCATCGGTTGCGGTAATACCATCGGTACACTTAAATTCCCCGCAGATTTTGGGATGGGGGCAGGATTTCTGGCTCGCTTCGGGGGTGGTTGAACTTCCTGCTCATGATCGCTTTCTATAATGTGGTCTGATATGTTCACACTGCACCCGTTATTAATGGTGTTAACTGGTACGGGTATAGCTGAAGTGTCAGAACACCCCTGAATAATATTATCTGCTGTTGGGTTTGTGGTGGGTTCTAGGTTGGCCGTACTTATCGACTCCTCAACCGTTAAAATCTGTTGCTCAATTACTCCCACTGCCCCAGTTAGATAAGTAAGTAATGTCTGACGTGAGCGCATCTGTGGGTTCGATTGTCTATTAGCATTATGGGGAGCGGTTTGTGCCTTACGTTTCCCCATATCTGTGACACTCCAGCCTCACGCTGCAATGCGCTTTACCCTCCCTCCTTTAATAGTTATAACAGTTAGGGAACAGATCACAAACACATTCAGTACGTAATGGCTAAAAGCACAAACACGAGGGTGTAACAGTAACGAAGTCCACTCACACAGTACCTTACAGGCTCAAGGGTCGTGGCCCAGTCCAGTCCACTACAGTCTATGACGGGCTAAGACGGGCCCGTCTTGGCCCGGTCTTCGCCCGGGCAAGCCCGCGCGCGTCCCGCGACGCGGGACCGCGTCCGTAGTTTTAACGTCCCTCCAGGGACCGGTGGCAAAGTGCTCAGTGCGTCAGCAGCAGGGCCAGGGCTCAGGGTAAAGTGCAAGGTGCCAGGTGATCTCAAGCGGTCTCCCACCGATGTGGGACCGCGTCCGTAGTTTTAACGTCCCTCCAGGGACCGGCGGCAAAGTGCTCAGTGCGTCAGCAGCAGGCCCAGGGCTCAGGGTAAAGTGCAAGGTACCAGGTGATCTCAAGCGGTCTCCCACCGATGTGGGACCGCGTCCGTAGTTTTAACGTCCCTCCAGGGACCGGCGGCAAAGTGCTCAGTGCGTCAGCAGCAGGGCCAGGGTTTAGGGTAAAGTGCAAGGTGCCAGGTGATCTCAAGCGGTCTCCCACCGATGTGGGACCGCGTCCGTAGTTTTAACGTCCCTCCAGGGACCGGCGGCAAAGTGCTCAGTGCGTCAGCAGCAGGGCCAGGGCTCAGGGTAAAGTGCAAGGTGCCAGGTGATCTCAAGCGGTCTCCCACCGATGTGGGACCGCGTCCGTAGTTTTAACGTCCCTCCAGGGACCGGCGGCAAAGTGCTCAGTGCGTCAGCAGCAGGGCCAGGGCTCAGGGTAAAGTGCAAGGTGCCAGGTGATCTCAAGCGGTCTCCCACCGATGTGGGACCGCGTCGGTAGTTTTAACGTCCCTCCAGGGACCGGCGGCAAAGTGCTCAGTGCGTCAGCAGCAGGGCCAGGGCTCAGGGTAAAGTGCAAGGTGCCAGGTGATCTCAAGCGGTCTCAAAAGTGACACTGTTGCCCAATCAGCTAAGATATGTCCTCTCTGAATGGGAACACAAGTAGCTCCTATGTTTCTGATGGCAAGATACCTCAGTTAGCTGAATGCTTCATGCTGAGACAGGCAGTAGTCTGCAGGTAACAAGTTCAAATTCTGACATTGCGGACTCCTCCTCCAGCTTTATGAACTCAATAAATTGAGCACTATTCAATTAGACAAAAGAAACACCTTAAATTACAGCACTTAGAAACGACAGAAGAGTGCTATCAAGCACTAAATAAACAAGTTATTGTTATTTCTTTGCTATGAGGCCTGATCAGTGAGCTGCATATAACCACAGTCAGCTTGAAATCCAAACACCTTGGCACACACATGGCACAGATAGCAACTAGGAGACTATAAAGTGACTGATAGGAATGATTGGATTTACTATTCAAATACAGTGTATTGCAACTATGTTCTCACCCGTAAGCAACAGCAAAACCATAAGTCAGCCATTTACATTAAAGACGGAAGAGGTTACGGAGCACAATGAACAAAATAAAATGAATCCTAGGCTAGCTAGCCCTGGCGCCCCTGAGACTATGCAACAAGTTGATTAGGGTCAGAATTGCCCAGGAAATCTGATGCACTTTGGCATATTTCAAAAACAAGCTGCACTACAACCAAGTAAAGTCCAACATATTCATTCCCTACAGTTAATGGCAATTAACTAAGCAAGATCTCACCAACAGATGCAATAAGCAATTAATACATAAGAACACATGGTTAAAAATATAGGCTCTTAAGCAGCAGGTCATTGTCACAAGGTGGCAGGCATCTATTACAACACCCCAAATTCCGAAAAGCGCAACGCATTAGACAGAACAGGGAAGGAGATGACACCACTGTCATTCACCAGGTGGCAGTATGTTTCAGATGTTTGCTTCTTCTTCAGATATGCAGAAACTCCTTTACACAGGCATAGTGCAACACAGATGTACTGGAACAATGTTCATAGTGAGGGGGGTGCCATTAATGATATAACATTGAAGTCATGGTGGTTATGAAAAAGCCAAGCAGAGGGGGGGGCGTTCTGTCGCAGGAACGCCCCTGAAAAGTGACTCAGTCAAATCTATAAGATTTGACTGAGTCACTTTCCCAACGCTGATGCGCCAAAACCCTGCGCCTGCTTGAAGCAGGCGTAAGGCTTGACGCACCATGTTAGGGATAGGGTAGGTTGGAACAGTGCTGGAGTTGCATCGCGCTTGCGACGCAACTGAAGCACTGCGCCAACCTTACGTCATCGGATGCGTCACGCATCTGTTTATTCCTGCGCCATGATGCGCCGCATTGTAAATGCGGCGCATCATGTGTGGCGCAAGGGTAAACTTGCGTGACGCATCTTTCCTGGCGCATCCTTGCTGATTTGCAGGGATGCGCCAGGAAACATAAATCTGCCCCTTTGTTTCCATCACTTTTCAGAATTACCAAAAATTTGATTTATTTGTACTTTCCCAATTACTGATATCGTTTGAATATGTGTATAGTTTATTTACCGGTATTTAAATTGTGTTGTGTGTTAGAAAAGAACTGACATCCTGCAGCCTTTCCTTTCATCTCCTGTACCCCAGCAGGATTGTCACCTACATCACGTTTACTAAATTCTCTAACTTTGCAGTCAGAGAAATAAAGGACACATCAGTTTCTGAATAAGCAGCTATTTATCAGACAACATATGACCTTTGCCTTTGTACAAGCAGCAGATGTGACAAGATAAACACAGCATTTAAAGGCTTCTTTATTGCTCATTAACCTTCTGAACTCCAGCATAATTCTTTATGGGATTGACTCCAACTTCCATCACCTATGAATGCAAGTGCATCCTTGTAGGTGGTTGGATTTAAAGGGTTCATGGTTAAACATATCTGCTGGGCACCTGGAATATTGTACTAATGTTGTGTGATGTCTCTGATGCCAGGTCTGGATACTTTAAGAGGGGAAGCAGGGAGAACCCTGCTAGTTAAACTCTCACTGATCTGAGGTAAATGCTTCAATGGAAAGCAATGGTAGATTTTTTAACGGGTGCTGGAACAATTTTCAGAGTGTGGTGCTGCCATCAATGCTACATCACTGAAGTCACAGAGACTGTGAAAAATCCAAGCATCACACTAAAAACAAGTGAAGCTAATTATTCAGCTGGAGAGTGTTAAGGGTGTAGTATGTAGCTGGTTGTGCTTTTTTAGAGAACTATGTCACAAATATGTTACTAAAGCAGAGTATGGTAGTTGGAGAAAAGTGAATTATTAGTAGGTGGGGTATTCACCTTCAGCTAGTAATAATACCACAATCACTAATAAGGTCCGGTCATGTCTCAATAGCTCAATCCTGGGTAGCTTGGCAAACAAATAGTCAGGCTTAACTTAGGAGACGAGTATATGTAAAGCATTTAATATCACCAAAGCAGCAAATAAGTAAAAGACACAACACAACAAAAATCCAACACCAATATGTAGGAAGTAGAGAATATTGTTAATTTAAATTGACACCAAGATTAAATACAAAAATGTGCATTCTAATGCAAAAACTTAACGCACCATTCGCAGCTATTGTGTCATGCTGGACCAGGACAAAGTCAAATTTTTAGGTCGACCGCAATGGAGCGTGGGTCAGACAGGCTGAGTGCTGGGTCCCGGTCAAAAGTTTACCTTTGGACTTATTCTTTTTCTTGGAGCTTTACTTTAGTTGATGGACCTGTTGGTGGGTCCTTGTGCTTGACAGATCCGAATTTTGATTAGACGCCAGTAGCCTGCTGCAGCGTGGTGCCTCTTGAGTCTCTCTAAGTCTTTACTCCTTAGCGGCAAGAAACTGAGGAGCTTTCAGTGGGACAAATCAAATGGTCAGCTGAAGTGATCCTCTCTTTGGGATCACAGGTTACTTCTTCCAGCTCTGTTGTACATGTTGCTGATTAGGAAGTCCACTCACTTTTTTCTTTTAGTCAGACACAGTATTTTCTTTGTGGAGCCTTGAAAGTGCAGCAGGTGCATGACAGTTAAGTGCAAGCCTTCTGTGTTGCAGTCCAAGGGTGCACCAGGGCAGTCCTTTTTCTTTAGTTCCAGTCAGTGTTTCGAGGAGCTCCTGCAGCTCTCCCATGTTTATCCTCCATTCAGGCCTGGCAGGAGGGGGGACACCCCAACCAATGTGGTACAGTTACCTCCCTCTGCTATGACGACTTCCTGCCAAGTGTGGAATATTTTGTCCCAGAATGCACTGTTCTCCAAATCAAAATGGAGACATTATCTCCTTGGTGTGTGTCTGTGTAACCCAACCCAGAGGTGTGGCTAACCTCTGACTACACTCCCTTTCCAGCTCCTCTCCTAATCTAAGTAGGGGGGCTCCCATCTTGCTGGGTATCAAGGAAGTGGGGCCTTGTCTGGGTCTTCTGTCTTTAAGTTCAGCGTATCTCCCCGGGCCACTTCTTTTGCCTGGCTTCTCCAGGAAGCAAATCTCCTCCCACCAATTGGCTGCATTGTTTGAGCCCCAGGCCTCTTCTCACCTACTCAGGTAGCAGATTGGCTCAGACTGTCAAAGTGTGTCCAGTCAGAAGAGGTTGTTCCAGAGCTACTTTAGGTAACTTCAAGATAGTAAGTTCTAAAACTAGTTTCCTGTAATAGTTATAAGAAGTCTGACCTAGGCAAGTTGTTAGATTTATTGAAACTTTTTCTGAGATGTTTAGACTCATACTGCCAGCTTAATCCAATGAAAAGTTAGTCTTTATTAAGATTATTAAAACCTTCCCATGTTAGCCTATGGGGCTAGCAGCATCACAATGGGGAAAACAACTTTGACTGTTTTTCCATACCAGGGCATAAAAAAATGTTTTATATCGTCCCTGCTTTTTATAACAATGCACCCTACCCTTGGAGCAACTAGGGTGACTTATCTGTAATAAAAAGGCAGTTTTATACTTTAAAAGTACTTTAGTTCCAAAGTCGAAATTGGATACAGTTTTATTTTAAAACCAGCCTGCAAGGCAGGCCTGACTTTAAACTGACACCAGACAAACAGCAGTGTACACTTAAGTGCATTAAATCCACTCTAAACCCACATGCCTTACCATAAACTAAGACTTATAGGTAGGTTGTCTTGGACAATTAGAATTATACCAATTACCATATACCTATATACCTTTTGGGGACAGATCATAGGCCCTTGGCCTGGTTGGCAAAGTCTGGGGCATTTTCAGAGTCAGTGACCACCAGCATCTGTCATGGGGTGATCAGGGCAAAAATGATGATTTTCCTATAGCTGTGCAGATTCATTTATAGACAGCCCATTTTTCATTGAATTAGCCTCTAAATTTGCTAAGACATACAATTCTACTGATAGAGAGGGAGACCTCGAACATTGGTGGAGGAAGAAGCTCTTTTGCATAGCCCCTGGGCATCCAGGACCTGCACGCAGTACTTTGAACCCGGTCCCTCGCGGAGCCCTCATTATCGGCAACGAGGTCCCGCATCGCGGGAGACCTCGAACATTGGTGGAGGAAGAAGCTCTTTTGCACAGCCCCTGGGCATCCAGGACCTGCATGCAGCACTTTGAACCCGGTCCCTCGCGGAGCCCTCATTACCGGCAACGAGGTCCCGCATCGCGGGAGACCTCGAACATTGGTGGAGGAAGAAGCTCTTTTGCACAGCCCCTGGGCATCCAGGACCTGCATGCAGCACTTTGAACCCGGTCCCTCGCGGAGCCCTCATTACCGGCAACGAGGTCCAGCATCGCGGGAGACCTCGAACATTGGTGGAGGAAGAAGCTCTTTTGCACAGCCCCTGGGCATCCAGGACCTGCACGCAGCACTTTGAACCCGGTCCCTCGCGGAGCCCTCATTACCGGCAACGAGGTCCCACATCACGGGAGACCTCGAACATTGGTGGAGGAAGAAGCTCTTTTGCACAGCCCCTGGGCATCCAGGACCTGCACGCAGCACTTTGAACCCGGTCCCTCGCGGAGCCCTCATTACCGGTAACGAGGTCCCACATCGCGGGACGCGCGCGGGCACGGCCCGGGCGAAGACCGGGCCAAGACGGGCCCGTCTTAGCCCGTCATAGCCAGGAGTAGGCTGGGCTGGGCCATAGACTTTGGTCTTTCAATCCTCTGCTATAACCATTGTGACAGATAAGTATTTGTTGACTATTAGTACATGAACCTCTGTTGGAGGTGTATGACCAATTGATTGTTGTTGAGTTACCTAGTCATATTCCTACACATCTTGGTCTGACATTGTTTCTTTTCATCTGTGATCCCCTCAAAAGTATTTTTTTTTTTTACCTTTTCGTTCGGCTTACTGCCTCTTTAGCTCCTCTCCTTTGTACTTTGCTACAATGGTGAAAAGAAAAGCTGTAAGTTCTCAACCTAAGAAGCAGCTGAAATCTGGGGAGGGACCCTGTGTTTCTATTTTAAATTACCCTACGGGCGCTATGGGAGCACTGGAGGAGCAAATTGTCTCTGTTGAAGAAGCAATCACTCGTGACAGTACGGTTGCTATTACTTGTTTGGGGGATCCATTACTAAATCATAATAAGCAAGTAATAGATGAGTCCATTGTCGCTGTTAATGGGTGTGCTTTAGATATCTCAGATCATATTTCTTTTACTGACCAGGACACTGAGTTCCAGCCACCCACTAAATGATCAAAAAATCCACTTACTACCTCAGAGGTAACGGCCGGACTAACATCTAGGGCTAAGGTGAAAACCAGCAACAAGGGAACTCATAAACCTCCTCCCAAATTGAAAAAAGCAACCCGTGGTGTTGTGCCAACTCCCACCCATGTCTTACCACATTCTAACACACTGGCGATACAAACGAAGATTGAGGCACTGGATATGTTCCTTAGAGACTCCTTGAGTAATATTATCATAAGGCTTGGCGCGATCGAAGAAATAACATCTAAATATCCGAAACCTTTGTCAACCATCGACGCGCCATTACCCATCCCCAGTGTACCTAAACCTAGGATAAACAAGGATCAGGGTAAGCCCTTTTTAAAGCTAGGGGGTATCCAGTCGAATCTAAGACATCTCGACATTCATGCACCTTCCTCCCAGGGTATTACTACAAGTCATTTACACTCCAGGCAAATTGTGGCTGATTATCATGTCGATGATGATAATCGGAATAACGCCACATTAGCTGTAAATCCAGTTCAGGCTTCATCTGCCTCTTTTTTGGACCTACCACCTGCTGCTACGCCTTATACAATTATATTAACTAATGTCCCAAAATTAAGAGATGATTTGGCTGAACCCTGGCAGGTGTTAAGAAATAAGTCCTTAGCTTGTTTGGGATCTAGGGTGGGTGATACTGATAGGTTGTTCACGGAGTTCAAGATGGCAAGAAGGGTGAGTTGGCTGGGAAGAGATCCCAAATTCTTTCCGGGTGATTGCGTGGTTCTGAATTTCAAGACTCCCCAATTTGTACGTTGGATATTGCGTAGTATGGATTACCACGCATTGGCCTTAGGCAACATTGGCGTGGTTCCTTTAGGCTTTTTGTACAAGCCTAGCGTCCAGCAATTAAGTACTCCAACTATAAATTATGGTTATAAATATCCCATCCAGACATACAATCGTTTTGAGCATCTACCTTCACTAGAAGAGGTAGATTGACGCATTAGATTGGTTAAGCCAGGGGGCAATACGGTTGAAGATCCTGGGGAAGGTCCATCTAATACGATCCAAGAGATTTGTATGACACAACCTGTATCTAATTTTATGCAAAATGATGTGTGTAATGCCCCCAGGGTGATGAGTACTCACAAGGCTTGTATTAGGCCCCCTCCCCCTGCTGGTATTGATAGATCTAACCCTGACCCTATGACCCTTATAATTCCATCTAAGGATAATAACATGACCTTGGGCTCGGGGTCCACTACTGATCCTCAAATCCCCACGTACTTATTGCCATCGCTAACAACTTTGGGTATTGGGAGCAGGGGGATTAAGTCTAGTATGGGCCATGAAGGAATTCAAATTGTATATTGGAATGTTGCTGGACTAAAATCGAAGATTTCCAATGATCTGTGGCTGGATTTTATAGGGAACTTTGACATTCTCTGTCTACAGGAAACCTGGCTAGTAGAGTCTGCCCATTTGGCTGGATACCGTACTTTTTTTACTCCAGCGGTTCCGTCCCCCAGTGGTAGAGCAAAGGGAGGCCTTTGCACCTACATCTCAAATCTTGTGACATAAGATAAATGTAATTTTCTGGATGATCCCTACTATCAAGTTATTGGTCTAACCTGTGATTTACTTGTGAAGGTGATTGTTGTTAACTTCTATAATAACATTCCACAGCATCTCCTCTCATGTATTTTGAAATCCTTATTAGACGTCTTAGAGAGACTTCATGACTCAACGGATAAAGACGTAGTTATCTTGTGGGGGGGTGATTTTAATTGCTCGTTATGTAAACACATAGGCAAAGGGATCTGTGGTTTAACATATGATTTTAATGATGAAGACTGCCTCCCGCATTTTGCGCACACGGTCCAAGGGGACTTATTTAATGAAATATTACTAACATATGATATGGGTTTCTGTAACATGTTAACATCTCCCTCAACAGATTTTTCCCCAACCTTTAACGGCCGTGGTGTCTTGTCCACAATAGATTTTATTCTGATGTTCAACAGGCATTCTTCTAGAGTAAAGACATTTAACACACTCGACCTGGCTTTAAGCGACCATTTTCCAATAAGCCTAAGTCTGATGATACAATGTCAAACAGCAAAATCGAGGGGTAGAAATATTAATGATATTAATAATATCAAACTTAGTAGGCAGAACGTCTATGCATTAAGTTGGGAACGGGTAAACCATGAAGATCTTTTGAGCAAAATAATCACCGACTGTTATAGCAATTTTATGTACTGCTTAAAAGAAGAGGGCGATGCAAGCGAGATTGTGAAGAACTTTACAATAATTGCTGCAACTATTAAGTCGGCCCTCTTCGTTGAAACCAACAAAAGCAAACTAGTGAAGCACGGTTGGTTTGATCACTCATGCACCCAAGCCTATTCAAAGCTGAAGTCTGTCCTCCATGCCAAAATTAACAAGCATTTGCAATGCATCGGTCTCGCCTTTGGAACCTTATATGTATTTAGCAATGCAGCATATGAATACTTATTATGATATACTTTTTTCTCCCTGCAGTTACATTTCAGCATTTTGTACTTTCTCCTCCTCTCCGCTATTGTGTTCTTTCCGCCAGCTGAGTGCCAATAGTCTGACAAAAAAACAGAACAGACTGCTAGATGATGGCACTGGTCCTAAAACATGCTGTAAATGAAACCACGGGCCATTCCAGCCTCCTGTAACCTGAAAACGAATGAACACCTTATTCCCAGTTTTAGACTTTTTCCCGTTTCTGAGATTCATACCAAGGTCAGGGTTGAAATGAGAATATATTCAAATAAAATGGACCATGCGAACATCATCTCAGAAATGTCCGAGTCCACAGTCTGTCAAGAGTGTTAGCAGATAGTAAACTGCCGAGGCTATTAAACACTTCTTCCATACTTAAAGAGTTTAGCAGAGCATGCGCGCTTTTTGGTCTTCATGCCGTGCATAGCGCTGCATGTCAATACAGTACCTTTTTGTTTAAAGGGTAAAGAGATGGCCAATCAGCTTTTGAATATGTACATACCAGAGTACCATTACCTCTTTGCAGTGCTCAGAATTTAAAGCGGTTTTATCTGCTAATTCGGAGAAACGCACCACCCAGCCACAACTCATGTGTGTCACAATTGAACATTATGCTGCAGTTATGTCACTGTTTTATGGCAGCGTTGATCTCGCTACAACGCCCTTCTTGTATCAATTATTTTCGACCCAAACATGGAATCTTTCTACCTCTCGCTTCCTGCCTGCCTCACTCTCTTTTTCGCGGATGTCATGTTTTCTTTCACACTCCTTATCAATTACCGACATGTCACTCTCGAATGACAAATTTTGCCACGGGACGGTGATGGGAATCAAAATATTGTTTCCTAGACAAACACATAGCTTGCGGCCTTCTGCACAGTGATACAGTTATAAACATCACTCGCTCATGTCACTGCGCGGTTCGAGTTTTCTCTTGTGAGCATTAGTGTACATTAGTTGGCTGTCAGTGTCACACGGCTGCCAGTCTAATCCAGCAAGGAAAACTTTTCTTTTTAAAATTACTGTATAGCCAAGAGCCCGTGTTTTATATCAAGGGTGGTGTTCTTGAAAAATGAGCCGCCCTTGCCGCTGACCCCACATACGGTCGACAAAACCGTTTTTCTCAGCAGCTTCTCATTCAGCAAGCAGAAGCATCTCCACAAATCTTTCGTGAGATATGTTCTGCATGTCTGTCTTTTGTGAACCATAAATACAAAAGCTAGGCGATCGAAAGAGCGGTCTTCTTCACTGACTCATTATTATATGAAACCTGGCTACTTCGTGGGCTTCTGCAAACACTGCCATCGGCGCCCTTTGGAACCAGTCCTCTGCCCTCGTCATCTCACACGGTACTTGTGGGCATGATCTTAGTGTGCAGTGTTGTGCGGTTGTGTCAAGCATGGATCCCGTGTCAGTCAGAAATGCCATACTTTGATCACAATCTGCAGTATGACTGCATATTAGTAAACAAGCCTAGAAAAACTCTCTTACCCTCTCCCGTGAATGTTTGAATCCTCGTGCATTTAAGGGACGGGGAGCGAGAAGGCACCGGACTAAGGGGATGGGGGGGCGGCGAGAAAGCACCGGACTGCGGGAGGGGGGGGGGGGGGAGAACAGGATGAAATTGCTTCGCTCGTAACGCGAAAATTAAACCATTACTCCACAGCAAATAAAGTCGTATTGCGAGCCGCCAATTTATATTTCTTCCTTACTAAATGCAGCATCCAGCCTGTAATACACCAGCGTGCCCACTGCCAATATTAACCACAATGCTCGCTTTAACCAATTCCGGAGCAAGAAGGCATGGGACTGCAGGGGGGGAGGGACGGGAAGAAATTGCCTGAGGCAGAACGCGAAAATGAAACCATGTCTGCCACACAACTAGCGTAGGAGGGAGTCTCTAGGGCGGGTCCAGCACCGCTTCCGGCATCCTATACGCCAATAGCATACCAGTTAGGTGCTCAAGGACGCGCCTCCTGCACCGGAATGTGCCATCAGGCGGCCATTTGGGATTTGCTAAACCGGTATCTCAGTGTAATCAGAGCAATCCGACACCCGTTGTACCTAATGTACAAAATGCTGAAAATAATTCTAAACTCGCTCGAAAAAAGTTTTGAGTAATACGTAATTGCTCCTGGTGCATTATATTCGTAAATATTTTGAAACATTCTTTTTACGAATTAAAGAAGATATTACAAGAATCCCATTGAAATAAAAAAACAACGCATTTTCTTCCGTTTTCTTTACCTGACAATGCCATTAGCTTTCCATTAACTTCCAACCCTGCCCTTCAAAGATGGCCGCCTTCTTTGCAGTTATCTCCAGGAAGTAGGCGCGGCTGGTAGCCGGTGTAACTCCAGAGCACGATCCCTCCGCAACGCAGACAGACTGCGGGAGGGGGAGAGAGGGAGGGACCGGAGGAAATCGCGTAGCGCGTAACGCGAAAATGAAACAAGCTTGCAAAGAAGTAAAAAAAAAAAAGGAAAGGCACATTTAAACCGGAGCAAAGAAAAATAGTCTGTGCAGTAAAGGGGCTGATAGCCGTGGAAGGACACAAATGACGACATGGCCGTCATGGGGAGGGACTAGGAAGCTGAAAACCAATCAGAATGCGGTATTTAGGTTGTAAGCCAATCCAAAAGATGGGCGGAGAGTGGGCGGAGCTTAAATGAAGCTTCCTTACTATAGTATATACTGCATGTCTCAACGAGACAGCGCAAGCGCTGCCTAGGCGAGACCTAAAAATCATGTAACATCACTAATGCTAGAAGGGAGTACAAAATTGCCCTGAAAAACAGGAAACAAGAGCTAAAAAAGTTGATGTGGTTGGCATTACAGGAGGCAGCCGCATCTAAAGATTCAGCAGGCTTCTGGAAGGCTGTTAATGCTCCTTTTTTAATTAACTCGGACAGAGCTAACATAGAGATCGCAATCTCTGAAAATGACTGGATCAGTCATTACATTCATCTCTATGACTGCCCTGTCGTTGCTTCGGATCCTCCTGGGCTCCAAGTAATTGAGCCGCTCCACCGGGCATCCCAATGTGAAAAGTATTTGGTCTTCGAGTTACAGGAGGTAATCGAAGCCATAATGACCAGCCAATGGGGCAAGGCACCAGGTCCGGATGGTGTCCCTGCAGACTTTTTTAAATCCAATCTTGAAATTATGGGGACCACTTTTAACTTCACTTTTTAATGCATCTGCAGAAAACAGTCTTCCTCCAACTTGGCTGGCTTCCATTTTAGTTCCTATTTTTAAGAAAGGAGGCAGAGATAATCCGGCTTGTTATCGCCCCATTTCCCTGCTAGACTCGTCTATGAAAATTGCTGGTAGAGTCATTTTAAATAAGTTACAAGATTGGGCTGAGGACCGGGGAATTTTATGTGATATCCAATATGGTTTTCGCAAGGGTATGGGGACTGTGGATCAGAGTATCAATTTAAATCTTTTAATGAATAAATATACGGTGGCTAAAAGGGGCAATCTATACCTAAATTTTGTTGACTTATCATCAGCCTTCGATTACGTTGTACACGCAAAGTTATGGGAAATTTTAGATGAGCTTGGCGTGGATAGTGTCTTAGTTACCTTTCTTAGACAACTTTATGCAGGGGCCAAGGCTAGGGTACGATACGGGTTGGAGGGCCAATGTACAAAGGATTTTAAGATAGGAAAGGGAGTGAGACAGGGATGTGTTCTCGCTCCCTTGCTTTTTAACCTATATATTAATAGCCTTGAAAAATATCTAGTCCAAAATTGCAATGACCTTCCCCAAATAGATTCGAGAACTATTCCAGCCCTATTATACGCAGATGATGCCGTGTTAATGGCCCGTACCTCACTTGCCCTGCAACGTGTAATTTTCTCATTTGAGAAATTTATGTCCAATTTGAGGCTTACCATCAATGTCTCTAAAACTTTTGCTATGACTAGTGGCAGTGGTGGTAGCAGGGGTTTAAAGACCATGTATGTGTACGATAAGCCGATAGAATGCACCAATTCGTTTGCATATTTGGGCATTTTATTTGATAATCAATTAAGTTGGCAACTTGCTGTAAAAACTAGGAGGGCCCTGTTCGCGAGAACTGTGACTGCCCTTCATAATTTTTGCAAGATACTGGGCAGGAGGCCCCTGTCTGAACTGCTGAAAATGTATAATGCAAAATGTGTTTCTGTTGCCATCTATGGAGCTGATGTTTGGGGGATTGTCGATGTCTCCTCCCTACAGACGGTAGAAAACAAATGTTTACGGTTCCTACTGGCAGACAGTACCAGATTCTACGTCTACCTACATATGCCACACTGAACTGGGTATTGGTTATCTAGAAGATATAATTAAAATACAACCTATACTCGAATGGCATAGGATCTGGACCTCGGATAACTTGGGTTTGAATCGCAATATTATTATGGATGTTTTAAAGTTGGAAGGGGTGTCAAGGATAAGATGGTTAACTTACATTAAATTGTTTTTTTGTAAATTGGATCACTGTGAATTTTATGATGATCCTACCTCTTTGACCCTGATTGCGAGAAAGGACTTGAAAAAACTGTGCCTGGACTACTTAAATGACTCTAGACTGTGTATAGAACTGAAGAAGATTTCTGTTCAGGCACATCAGTTGATCTCCACTCATCTTTTAATACAACTGTACATAACAATTGTTACTGGAGATTTTGACAGATTTCTGTTAGTCCGTTTCCGCTTGGGTATTATCCACAGGCTATTAAGTTTCCCTGCCTGTAATGACTGGTCTAAATCTCTCTGTAATTGTCCATGTGACGATATATCAACCCAATCTACATTACACGTTGTCTTCTTGTGTAAATTCTATACTATTCCCAGGAAAAGATGGATTCTGCCAGTTTTGAAATCCTTTGGTGTTAGGCAGTGTCACCCTGCACTACTAGCTCTCCAAATGCTAGATTCACCATATGTTGTAGCTTCTGTCAGCGCATTTTTAAAATTCATTTTTAAATCAAGGAATCAGCTGTTAATGTAACTATGTTTATTGTCTTTTTATGCATTGTGCTTTCGCTTTTATGATTAATGTTTTTTAATCGAATAAAGCTGAATTGATTGATTGATTGATTGATACTGATAGAAGCACACAAATGATAATGTGTGGATATCGGGTTTCAGGAAAAAAGTATGTCTTGATTTGATCCCATTAAAATCTTTGTTTCCATCACTCTTTAGAATTACAAAAAATAATGGTCTCATGTGTGCTTTCTGAACTGCTGATATATTCTGAAACACTTGAACAGCTCCTTTATGGGTACTTAGATTGTAACATGTGTAGAAAAAAAGTGACATTCTACAGCATTTCCTTTCAAACTTCCTATGCACCTGCAAGATTGCCACATAATTCACTTTACAAAATCAACTCACTTTGCAGTCAGAGAAAGTAGACACCAATCTCCATATTAAAAGAATAAACAGCTATTTGGCAGAAGATATTGCCTGGCATGTGACCTCTGCCTTTGAAGCACAGTAAATGTTACAAGACAAAAACAAAATGTAAAGCTGTTTTCATTGCTCATTCACCTTCTTTACTCTGGCATGGTTATTGGGGGGGTTTATGCAGCACCCCTACTTCCAGCACCTATGTGTTTCTTAGAAAAGAAGGAGACTGTGCAGTAGCAAATAAATATAGGTTTTTAAATTAACACTTCCTCAAGTTTGATGTAACTACATTGAGATCTTAGAACATTTGTCTCACCAATGTATACAACTCGAAGTAAAAAAAGTTTTGATTTGCAAAATTTCTGACTTGCAAAATGTGGCCACCACATTTCTATTAGACGACTTGTTTGACTATATTTGAATTTATGGCATTGCACAATGACAAAACAATATTGATGTTTTCTATTAGACTATGAGTTGGTATCTGGTCCTTAGGGCCTCATTAAGAGGAGGCTGGCAATTGGACATCTCTCAAAAATAACCACAATACCCATCCACCATCCTCAATGAAATGGTACGCCTTATCCAGTTCAAGTACCTTCATCGGGTATATTTTACCAGGGTCAGGCTGTGGAGGGTGGGTCTGGTGGCTTCCCCTGTATGTCTCAGATGGGGACATGAGGAGGGAACTTTGTTACATACAGTTTGGCACTGCTCTACTTTAGCGCAATTCTGGAGGGGAGTTATGGCCTGCCTCTCCGAAGTGCTGGGTTGGGACCTTCCCTGTTCGCCAAAGATGGTACTCCTTCATGTTATGGACGGAATTGGCGGCAATATATACAAACGTCATCTTATGTTACTGGGATTCACCTTGGCTAAAAGAGATATTGCCAGGGCTTGGAAGGCGCCGGTAGCGCCCTCATTGTCCGCATGGAAGGGCCTGCACTTCTGTATGGGCTTGGAGATTTCCATCTTTGCGGCCAGGGGGTGCCCGCTTAAACACTTTAAAATCTGGAAGCGCTGGGTGGACTATCGTGACTTGGAGTTGAAGCCCGTTTCGATGGCCAGGCACCTTGACCCGACTTAATTTTCAATTTGGCGATGACAGATTATGCCTGTATGGATGATGCTGATAGGACTGAATGGGCCATGTTTGTTTATTTAAATTACTTTAATTCATATCTGTCAGCCTCCCTCTTGCTCTCATAGTGGCACCAGGGTTCCCAAAGAGATACAAGATACTTATTATTTTTTCTATTTCTCTTTGGATTTTGTTGTAGTGATGTTATGACAGACGCATTGTACCAAGCTATTACTATATCCCTCGTGCCCTTATATACTTATGTGTGGGCATCGAGGGGTATGCACTGCACATAGCAGTGCCCACTCTGTTCCTTGGCAGAATTCTGCCTAATTTAATGTTATTTCACAGAATTCCATGAAATGAAACTCCACTAATTCCTCCCACCCTGCTTTCTTCATAGATTCAATCACCAGTGTTAAACTTAACTAAACCACATCTTCTCAAAACCAACAGCACCTCAAACTATTTTATCCCTGACCTGACATTGTTACCACGGCCCGCGTTTCTGGCTGAAGGAACTCCGAATCATGAGTGATGACCCCTGATGAAGGGTCGTGTTATTGGCACGAAAGGCATTGGGTTGTGAATTCGATTATGGAAAACTGTTAATCGAATGGAAGACATTTGCATAATTTACGAATGAACAGCAGATAAATTCTTCGGAAATTCGTAAAAGAGTTGAATAATATTGGAATCATTGGATTATCATTTGAATTAATTTTTTGAACATAATTGCTACTGTTATTGACGTCGCTCTTCATCCAGTGAGTAAGTGTTCCTCTCACAGACTTGTACAGTATTGACCTAAAACTTGCCTACCATCACCTGGATCTTCTGCCTTCAGGAATCCTCAAAGCTTCTTTCTAAGTTTATATCATCATAGTGCACCTTGAATAACATTTTTCTTCACCCAGGGAATTTTCTCCAAATATGCTGAAACCCTGCAAGCTTTACCAAGATTCCCTTCCTAGCATCTATTAAGTTCTGCCTACACCTCGGGCCACTGAGCTCATTGTTCAATGTGTCAATAGTCTCCAAACATGATTACATGCACAAATGTACAGATAATGTTCAACGTTTTCCATATCCAACATACCCATCTTTTCATTGGCCTTACCAAGTCTAAAGTGATGATGATCAATAGCTTATTAATGCTTGGCCCCAAAAATAGAATTCCTAGTTATTTTCCCTAAACATAAGAATACATTTGAACCAGTACTCCAATGTGAATTCAGAAGAAGAGGATTGTTTTCCTTTCTTCAAAAGAGGTGACATCTTTAGGTTTTACTGTGAGCTCCTCTCTGTCACTGGTGCTCACATAAACAATATAACAAAATCTACCAACTTTCATTTCTAGGCGGTCAAAAAGAAAATGAAACAGCTTCTATTATCAGACCACCATAGATCGGCAGCTCAGCCTTTAGTGCTTTCACACTTGGACTTTGGCCATACCATTTGCGTCGGAGTCCTCACTCACTACACTCAAGGCAGTTTTACCTTCCACAGCAAGGCTCTTATTTTCAGCAAGAAAGCTAAATGAAGCACAGCTCAAATTCCAACTGGGCTGTCTAGACTATAAAGTAGTGTGTATGAATAAACCTTTCTACTTGGCCAACATTCTTACTATTTTGGTTAGACAAAGAGGACTCTGAAGGAGGAACTCAGTGTTCCTAGAAGTACAAAGATTCAGAACAGCACAAGCTGTATACACATTTACTGTGGTTTTCAGGAATTCTCTTCTCTTAAGTTCTTAAGAAGACATTTAGAGGGTAATTTTTTCTCTAAGTCTAAGAAACAAGAATGCCTCCTTATATTTCATCCAATCATATCTTTCTCAGTGAGTCAGTCAAAAGTACTTTATTCAGCCACTGAAAGCCATAAAAGCAAACAATTTAAAACAATTTAATACATTTTAAAAGAATTCAATGGCTTAAAAGGGTTACCCTTGTACATTAAAAGAGACCCAAATCGCACAGGTGGCTGTGAGTGGCGCTATTGTACAAACAGATAAAGATTAAAACTCATTACTAAAAATCAGATGGCGAATACCATAATACGAATAGGATACAACAAATAAAGCACAACAGTGGTGAATCATTAGCTTAATAAGCGGGCTACCTAATTACACCATGAAATGCACAAGGTGGTACATGTGATTCCCTGGCCATGTTTAAACAGCTACTGCATGACTGCTGCAAAGACATCCTCTTCCTAAGTCTTAAGGCCCCTGACAAAAAGCTTGCAACCCGAAGCCACACCATGGGGAAGAAAGCATTTGTAGATATAATAATGCAGGTCTTACTTGAACGATTTGGGCATTTCTAAATAGCGGCATTATGAACCTTTTACGCAGGGGGTCATAAAATTCACAAAAAAGATCAAATGCAAAGTGTCCTGCTCAGAGAAGTTGTCACAGGTACTTGGCTTTAAGGCGCCAGGCTTCGTGTAACCTTTGGGAAAGGCTAATAGCTGGGTTACCAGATTCTGCCGGAATCTGGTTAAGACGAAGCAATGGTGCACATTGGAAATCAGTGACAAATAAATCTGTATCTGTGTACTCAGACTCAGTGTGACATACCGTCTCACTGAAGGCTTGGCTAGTTCCCTGCCCTCCCTTATCACCTGCTTCTTGGGCAGAAATGTATATTTAATGTCCCTGATGGGTGCCGGACCTAGACGTCTAGGGTTAGTATACAAATCAGGGCAGCCTTTTCATTTGCTCTATGATGTATTTTAGCCAAGGGATACACAGGGCCCCCCTCATGGGCGGTGCAGTCCTCTACAACAAGTTGGTTCAAAGTGGTGGTAGGCTTCGACCAAATGCTCAGCCAATGCAACAGGGGCGCAACAGCAATAAGGCGTGAAATGTTCCCCAGCAGTGGTGGCTGGTGAGATTTGAAAGTGGTAGGGTGTAAACTTTCTGTCAGAGTGCACTGTGGCGAGCGAGCGCAGCGAGCGAGCCCGAACATCTTAAGGAAGGTAAATGGTACATTTTCAAACCAATTTGAGAAGCAGGAAGGTTAATAAAGAAATTGTGAAAGTGCAGTTATTACATTAATAAAGGGATGTCATATAACAACATGCAGATAGAAATCTTTCTGAAGCTAGGCCCTGCCAGTGCCATGCACCTCTGAGCAATATACACGCTGTGTGCCAGCAAGGCCTAGCGACAGAAACATTTCTATTGTTATGTTTTTGAAGCAGAGAGTGGTACAGAGGCGTACACACTATCAGCCAGGGAGTTCACCACAAAGACACTGTCATGGTGTGAGCTGCCACAGTGAGGTCAGGACAAGGCCTAATAACCTGCACTAATGGCGGGTGTGCTTCAGAAGTGCACTCACTAACCCTCACCTGCATTCTGTGACCCACACACTGACAGCCAAGGTGCTGAATACTAAGGCAGTCTATACTTTTTTCACCTCATGCGGCTTTTCATCCACCAATTTATTCTTTCTGACCCTGCCATCCTTGTATATGTACTTTTCATCCCCGCATTCTCCATTTTTCCCACTATTTTGCTGTCTTTGACTTCCTCCTGCTTTTACAAATTGCTGCTTTTCTCACTCACTCTCGGATAAAGTCTGATGATTAAAAATAAGTCCTCGTCCCCCAAAAGAGTGCCGGTGGTTCCCACCTGAAAACACAGCTCCAGTTAAGCATTGCCCCTCCCACAGTAGCAGCCTCTTTCACTGTGCCCAGGGGGCTCTATCCCCATCATCGGTGACACACACGTTAAAGAGGGGGATACTTGTCTCCACGTGTCATGTCCGTTAGAACGTCCTTTCTGTCTTGTCTACCTCTTTAACATGTTGAATCAATGACGGTGCTAGCAGAGGTTATTTGGATCAGTTGTTATCTAAAGTCCAGTATTTACAGTTTCTGTCTGGCAATGGTGTTTATTGAGGGCAGGTGAGGAGCAGTTGTCGCTCCTGGATGTACAAATAGCCCTCCTGGTCACAGTGAATGAGGCTGCCACTATGCGAGAGTCGGAGCTTATCAGCTCAAATGAAGTAAATAAAGATCTTTGCAAAATCTGACTAGAATATACTTTGCAGCAAAGTTCAAAATTAATAACAAAAAGATGAACTTGCATACTTTCACTGACAGAAGTGAAGCAAAAACGGTGATAAGTAACTCGGTTGTCGGCGTGTCGCTGCATGCTGTACAACAACGCCTGCCCAATACACCCCCTCTCCCCCCGCCGCCACCCTACCTTGTGAGGTTTCACAAACTTAAAAAGATTACCGTGTCAAAAATAAAATACTGAATAGGTAACTCGAGCTGACCCTGTTACGTCCGGCATTGGGAGTGGGCTTTCTTACACATGTTAGTTGAATAAAAAAACATTATCACTCTAAGGCTACAGAATGATTACAGTACAGTACAGAAATAGTGTTTTCAAGTGCTTATGATTTCTGCAGGTACACTTACAAACTGGTTCAACATTTTGTTTTCAGTGATCTACATTTAATTTAAATGAACGACGTGAAAAGTTTCACTAAAAGGAGCATGATGTCAGAAAATGCAAACAGGTTGTGACGGCCCCTGCCTACCCTCTTTTGTACACCCAAAAGCCAAGCCAGTCAGGCATAACCCCAGCTCTGCTGTTACCAGCACAGTAACGGGTTCAGTGATGCACATTTTGACTGGGTGGCGCCCACCCCCTGTTTCAAGCAGCTTTATTGCTGTTGGATAATCCACTTCTCTACTGCTCAATTTTCAGAGAAAATCCTCCGCAGAAGTCCCGCGAGACGCTGACTCGCTAACGCCCGAAATTGGCTTTGAACCCGGAACGGCGGGACTCCTGCAGTGAACGACTAGGACAATCATTATCTGTACCCTCTAATTAACCACGTTCTCCCCTATGCCTCTCTGTTTATGACCTCCAGCATTAGCAAAATGAATATCAAAACAAGCCTGTAGCTAGCCAGACTGAGTCACATAACTTGCGTGCAGGTACACCGCATGTGGGCATGAAGTGTGGGATCAGTGCACACCACACGCCCTGTACAAGGCACGAGAACAGTGGTGCACTGCAGAATAGGGATTAGCTAAGTGTGAAATAAATAGCGCTGCACACCAGTAGCGTTGTGCTTAGACCTAAGCACTCCCAGCTGTTGCTGGTTGATCAGTGCACGGAGGCCTGGCCCAGGATCACACCGTGTGATCAAGCGAGGACATGGCATTTTTTTTAACAGACGCCTGACAGCTTCCCGCACACACCGGCCTCAGGTCTACGTGTACCGATTTTTTGCTGTGTTTAAAAGCGCACCATCCTTTAAGAGTCTAGCTTGAAGGTGCTGCTCGCGGACTATTAATGCCCGCTCTGGTGTGCTTCAAGTCAGTGTCATCAGAGTATTAATGCCCGCTCTGGTGTGCTTTAAGTGTCGTCAGAGTATTAATGCCCGCTCTAGTGCTTCAAGTGTCGTCGGAGCAGTCACGGCCGGCATGAGAGGGTGGGGGTTAATTTAATGACTAACACTTACCAGTATTCTCCTGCGGTCCCACGTCGCATCATGACTCCTCTGAACCGTGGAACTAACTTCTCCCTGCTCTTTTCTTTTGCCGCTCAACAGGAAATACTGCCAAATCAGGAGACTGGATGCGACGGGGGCCGGGCGGCTGACCCTTATTTACTCTGTATCCTGGCATCTGATAGGGCATGGGGCAACTTTGCGAAAAACGCATCACCGCCCAAGCAGGAGTCTATGTGCAGACACCTGCACTACACTAGGCATGCGCAGCATCCCTAATGGTGTGTGAATGTGAGTGAGGAGCAACGCTACTCTCTCACATGCACAGTCAGACCATCTTGGACTCCTGCTCTCGCCTGCGTGCCCTGTGCGCTGACATGCGCACTTTAACTCCATGAAGCACAGGCCAGACCGGAAATGTAAACAGACGAATTGTGTGAAAGCTGTCAATTTGTCTGCTTACATTCCTGTTGCCCGAACTGCAGTGAGCAGTTTCTTTTGTGGGGCGCCGCCCGGCGCCCCTAATGGACCAGCCGCCCCTGTTCCCCAGGCCAAGCTCCTCATGCAAAATGAAAGCCGGAAGACTGGGGGGATAGCAAGGAGTCCACGCATACATTTGTTTTCAGCCCCCTGGATGTCCCTTACATCCTTTTAGCCCCATATGGCCATAGGAATGCATTTTTCTCTATAAACCGTAAGCTGGGCAGGTAAGGGTTTTGACCCCAGCCTTTTTGCAAAGTCCACCATAGCCCCTACTGCTCTTGCTAACACGTTATTATTTAGCAATCTTCGCGCGGCCCAGGTCCCCCGTTAATCAAACAGCACCCCCAAATAAGGGAAAATTTACACTATTGTTAATTCTGCCCCCTACCGAAAAACATACGCTTGGCAGCCTTCTTGGTGCCTATCGTCATGGTGTGTAATTTTAAAATGTTAGTGGCTAGATCAAGTGAGTCCATAAAATCTATAAAAACATTTAAGAGTTTTTGAAGGCCTACGGCGGTCCTGGCAAACAACACTGTGTCATCTGCATACAAGAGTGCAGGAATCAGTTTGGAACCAGCTCTCAGAATATCTTTGCTCCTGGATGAGAGGAGGTCCCCTAGCTTGTTAATGTATAGCGTGAACAGCAGAGGGTCACATGTTTCTTGTAAGGCAATTAAATGGCAACCAAAGAGGGACCTCTGCCATAAGAGTCATCTCTTTTTGACCTTAGGCCTGTGATATTCCAGAAGAGTATCTTCATACAGGGGGACCCATGATAATGGGTGCTGGTCTAGGTGGAGGAGTGGACACTAGCTTCGGGGCTGAAGAGATAGTGTTAGCAGCAGGGTCCAGGGGCCTTGACTGGTGATTGTCAATCATTGCCGTCAAGCCCATGAGAGCTTCGCAAGGGCTCAAATCTATTAGCTAGAAGGAGGACAAGTCTGACATTACTGACCTGGGCAGGCTTGAATGTTCTGGGTGCAGGCTGCGAGGGATTTTTTAACGAAAAATTATTAGAGGGGTAAAGGTACTGAAAGGGGGCAATCCTAATCAATGTTTTGGAACATCTCCTAAGCTCACATTCAATAAGCACTTTGGCCTGGGCAGGATGTCTCACGTTAGCTATGACACAGTCCCCCTCAATATTTTTCCCTAGCCTGCGTCCAACCCATCCCACACTTCTGGCCATAATAATATCCGGAGATAGATGATGACCATTGACAACGTTGGTGTTTCTCCAGTGAAAGACCTTATATATAAAGTCCAGTAGTGACTCCTTAGACCCCTGCATAATTGGTGGGACTCACAGCAAGATTACAGCCAGAGGTGCTGATTCTGGGGGCAGGTCTATATTACTCTGGCTGCCAGCTTGAGTAATGGCAGATTTGTTTGCGGATGGATCTAACAGATAAACACCCCTTTGTTAGTAATACCCCTTGAGTTTGTACCACCTGCACCACCTGCACTGCCTGCACTAGATAAGGCAGGTTGCTAGTTGTGCAGGTGTTCCTGGGCCCTTGGGTCACCTCTTGACACGGTGGCCTAGTGTTTGTGTCTCCTGAGACGCCTGATTTAAGCTGTTAGTCACAACGGAGAATTCCCCTGTGCCTTGTGCCCCTCTGCCTGACAATTGCATGATAATGGGCCTAGCAGAGCTGATGATCCCCTCCCCCGCAGGCTCCCTAGCAATAGAACGGCAGGTTGATATCGGGAAAAGAGTGTCAAGCCTTGCCTCTATGCCCTCCAGCTTTTGCCATATGGGCGCTAAAAATCTATCAAGCATGGATTCCATCCTAGGCAAAAATAGATCTAGAAATTGTTCAGAGTCAATTCTAGCTGGTGTTGTAGTCTTTTTCGAGAATGTAATCTGGGGGGCTCTTTTACAGCCTGTCCTCTTCTACTTAATGGGGGGATATCCAGGACTGGATCATCTTCCACCATTGTCGTTCTGTCTCAGCATTGGGGGGCACCGAGGATAGAATGGCAGGAGGTGATAATACCAGGCCAGGTATTGTCCCTTCTACTCCATGGTTCTCCATTACAAATAGATCCTGGATGATTTTCCCTGTCTCTAAAGAAAGCCTCCTTTCAGTCATGGCTATCTCCATTGAAATAACCTTAGCTGCCCTACTTAAGAACGAGTCAATGGTCACTGTGGTGTTGCCCCCTGGTACCCCAGCCGTCGCTTTCCTTTTTACCATAGTTAGTTGTTCTAAAGTTAACTGCTCTTGATAAAAAGACCCGATCCAATGCCCAGTAATGCGAGCTCCTAGAATAGTCCACAGAGGGTAGAGCACTCTTCCCTTGACTATGGTTAACTCTCGACAAAGTACATAAAGAGTAGGAAGGAGATCAAAGGGAAGATAAAAAACAAAAGTAACAATGTCTTGTCCCTTGTGTCAAACCTAAGAACCAAGAGACCTGGCCCAGCCTAGCCACTGCTGCCAATTATGGGCCCTGGACGGGCCCTCACTTGGCCAGGGCTTTGCCCGGGCGTAGCCCACACACGTCCTACCCTGCGGGAGCCATGCTGCTGATTTATGCGCCTCCCACGTGGCAATACTGTGTCAGCAGAGCTGGGGATTAGGGTCTAGGGAGTCCTCTCTCCTCTTGTGACGGCAAAAAGGCAACATACCTTTCTCATATTCCATACACCTGATAATTTTAGTCATTGACCTACTAATTTTATTAGTGCTTTTTATAGCGATTTTGGGCTGTCACGTTTTTTATCACTCAAACCTAGTCACAAAAAGTTCACAAAGTCTCTCAGAGTGCTCGATTATTAGCCTACATGTATCCTGCTTCTCCCATGCGTAGACAGTCTCTTGTGAGAGGTAATTTGACCCAGTAAAGTTTTGTAGGCCAATGTGTTCCTTGCTTAGCTTTTCCTTGAAATTACTCTAAAACCACGTTGGGTTGGAAACCTGTAAGCATTAAGGGGCATATTTGTCAAGGTTTTGCGTCACCCATGCATCATGCAAGGAGAGGCAAGAGCGATGCAAAACCAAAATGAGATTTATCAAACCAATGCAAGGCCACCTTGCGTGGCCATGCATGGCTTGATAAATCTAGAGTAATGCAAGCCAGCGCAAATGACTGCCTTGAGGTAATCTGCCCCAGGGAGGCATGCAATCTTGTTCCCACACATCCACCCATGGATGCTGACAAATGCCCAGATTTACCAACATTGATAGACTTGAGAATGTGTCAGAATTGTACGCCTCCCTGCCAGAGGAACAACGAGGAGAAATATCTTCATTTCTCCTTGTTGTTTCCTCTTTCTAAATTTTCTGCATTTTGCATGACACTTAGACAGAGGAAAATGCCTATGAGGATTGATATTGTGCAGGAAGGTGTCCCTTCCTACACAAAAACAATCTTGCCTGCAAGGCTGGCTCTCTTGCAACATGACGCAAGGGTGCCTGCATTGGGGCTAGGCAGCCAAAAGTGTTCCAGTGCTAGGAAAGAACAGGAATCTGCTGTATAATGGTAAATTTGGTACATTCTTCTCTCTCAAACAACAAGGAGCTACAGAGGGAAAGAACAAACAGGTCACCCCCCACTCACTACGCCATATGTTTACACAAAAGACCTGTTCATTAATAGGCTCCGCATCTGGAGGTTAAACGTATAAGCTGAGGAAGGGGTTCCGTCACACTTTTTCCCTTTACCACTCCTCACTTTCAATCGAGGTAGTGTTCTCACACTTTACTGCCTAAATTATCTGTAATAACTAAAAAAACTTTTTTTACTCGACAGTCACCACACCAACAATCCATATGTGAACCTAGAACCGTAATCACTGTGAAAAAAGGGACAAGATGGCACCTCACGTGTGCAACACCAATAGAGCTTACTGGTTGGTACTCACCGGCTATGCCCACTCATATCATCATTGGTAACCATCTTGCCAAAATAAATGTGTGTCCCCAAAAAGTGCAAACAATTATACCAAATGTGGTTTTGAAAGAACAAGACCCGTGACTTTAAAATTGAAGTAAGTGTCACAATTACCAACTTTATTAATTATATGTGCACTTATTCAAATTAAAGATGGCTGCCTAATAGCAAACCTTTGTGCTGACATATTTTATTGCCAATCTCAATTATAGGCAATTTCGTCAGGGCTGAAGGGTCTTTAAATCACCAATCAGGGACACTGGCATCTTTACACACATGACTGTCAAGTATAAATAAAAACAGCACCAAGTCCCTTCACCAACCTCATCATTCTCAAGAAGTAAAACGCTGATACACTTCACTACACATTCTGAAACTGGTCATTACCATGTGGGGACAAAATCAATCGTACCAGTCCTCCACTTCGTCACCCTGAGGAGAACTCCAAACGTGAGCCCCTCATCTCGGTGGGTACGCTACTGTCGTACTCATTCTAAAAAATAACAAACAGGACAGTTACATTTCTCCTTCATGTTTGTGCCTCATTAGATATACCGACATCCGCCGATAAATGTCTATGACCGTTAACTCAACCCCACTACAGGTAACTTCAAACATTACACCTTTTAATGCCACAAGGTCTTATTTCCAAAATTGAGCCCTCGTCATCCAATCCACTCACTGAAAATCCCCACTTACTGACTTTGAAATTGAGGCGCTTAGCGTCTTACCGCCTCCTTTACACCATAGCACGTTCAATCATCCCTCGCTCACCGCGTACTGATTTCCTGGTCTAAAAATATTGCCGATGTTGCCACCCCATCACGTGACCCTCCTTTCTCTATGTCGGCCATATTGGAATGGTACCGTACTCTTAGATCTCATTGAAAATAGCCAGTTTTTGTGAATAACTCTTCTTTAACCACACCCTTTCCTTGAGGGGCTTTTTCCATATTTAAAATTGAGGTGCTTAGCATCTTTCTGCCTCCTTTACACCGTAGCGCGTTCAATCATACCTCGCTCACGGCGTACTGATTTCCTAGTCTAAAAGTATTGCCAATGTCATCCTACCATCACGTGACCCTCTTCTCTCTATGGCGGCCATCATGGATTGGTACACTATTCTTAGGTCTCCTTAAAAATAGCCAGTATTATGTAACTCTTCTTTACCCACACTATTTCCTTGAGGGGCTTTTTCTATATTTCCAACGAATACTTCAAAGCAACACAAGCCTTGTTATTTCATAACGGCCATTATGTTTAAAAACAAACATATTTTACACGAACCCGAAGGGTTCACAACCAACTCATAAGGTCTCCTTTATTCTTAATCTTGACACACTATACTCAATGTCTCAGATTGCATCGGCTGTATCATTCATATGTATTATATTATCAATATTCATCGGGATCTTTTTTTTAAAACCTTTCATGCTGTTACAGCAGAACAGGCCATATGTCACAAGGAGCTTTTCTAGAAACTCATATGTATTGCATATTTACTGCAAAACCTCCAATCGCATTGTCTAACATACTCCAGGATACCAAAGAACCAATCATTTAGTCGCATGTATAGCTCAAACCATGCATCCACTGTAAGGTACATCATACTCAACTTCTGATTTTATTCCACTCTATAAAATCATGTAATCCTGTCTGGTCACATCTCTCTTGGAAAATTCACAGCGCCTCCTTAGTCGCCAGAATCATATCAATGTTTTGTGGGTCCCCCGTCACTTTTTCTAATACAACCCACGTGAATGTGTGTTTTTTTCCTTGCAGTGTTGTACCAACTTAGTGGATAGTTTGCCAACTTTTAAAGTACTGAGGTGTTCCTGTATTCTGACCTTGATTTTACATGTAGTGAGACCTATATATTGTAGGTCACACTGACAAGTCAGCATGTACATGACGTTTGCCGTATTACAGTTGCTGAACTGGGTCAGATACCATATTTTTCCAGAGGTCAAACTCACACTCAGAGTCTTTTTCATCAGGCAACACACTGAACACATTCCAATGTCCAGGCGGGACCGTGGTTTCTTTTTGATGTGGTTTCATACACGAATGCACCAATTTATCCTTAAGATTGCTAGACCTTTTAAAAGCAAATCTCGGAGGTGGCATTTGAAAATCTGACGTTGACAATAAGGACCAATGTTTCCTTATCGACAGACGAATCTGGGTAGGCAGTGCATCAAAGGTCATTACAACTGGGAGACAATCGCTCTTTTCCCTTGCAATTTTTTCCAACAATGCACTGCGCGGAGTGTTCAGTGCTCTTTTTCTTGCCTGATTCACAATCCTCCGAGGATAACTCCTCTGGCTTAGCTTTTCACATAAACCGTCCGATTGCTCAAGATGTGCCATGGTTGTGGAACAGTTCCTTCGATAATGCAGGAACTGTCCAACAGGAAGGTTATCTCGCAATGCCCTCGGATGATAAGACTGGTAGTGCAAAAGATAAGTTTTATCAGTCAATCTATGATGTACACCAGTGCATAGTGTATTATTTTCCACACTGATGTCCAAATCCAAATACACTACTGTATGTCTACTATAGATCCAAGTAAACCGTAAACTGGCATCTTGTTCGTTAAGCCAGTTTAAAAACTCCAAAAGGGCCTCTTCTTCTCCAGACCATATGCACAGCACATCGTCTATATATCTCTTCCAGAGACGGAGATGTCTCTGGAAGGGATTAGACTGATGATAGACGCAGTGTTCTTCGAACTGGCCCACGTACACACAGGCCAGGCTGGGCGCAAATGTTGTGCCCATCGATGTACCCGTCGTCTGTAAATACAGTCTACCATCATAACTAAAGTAGTTACGAGTGAGTGACAATTCTATACATTGGAGCACAAAGGAACGTGGTGTATCGTAGAACCACTCCTGTCTCTCCAAGGCTCGCGCTGCTGCCACCAGCGCCACGTTTTGGGGTATACAAGTGTTGAGCGGCTCTACATCAATTGTTACCAAACATTCACATGTAGGATCAAAGTGGGTATCTTCCACAATGTTTAAAACATCTGTGGTATCCTGAATAAAAGATTTCTGATTAACCACTGACTCTCTGAGAAAAAAATCCGCAAATTGAGATAGCGGTTCCAATACCGATTCGATCCCCGACACAATTGGACGGCCGAGGGGCGGGCGTTGTGGCTTATGAATCTTTGGGAGAATATAAAATGCCGGAGTCCTGGGCTTGGTATTAATCAAAAATTCGGCCTCCTTCACAGTGATCCATTTCTTCTCTTTAGCTATGCCTACCTTCTCTCTGATGGTCTCTTGGAGTTCATTCACAGGGTCGCGTGTGAGAGGTTGGTAATTATTACGTGCTCCAAATAACCTCAGCACCTCTGCATTATAATCTGTAGAATTCTTAACAACAACCGCCCCACCCTTATCGGCTGATTTTATAGTAAACAGTTGCTTATTTTGTAAACTCCTAACAGCTTGCCACTTGTCATGACTCATGTTGTTAAACTTCTGACGTCTATTATTTTGTTCCAATGTTACAATATCCTCAAGTACCTTGCTCTCAAAAACCGCCACCTCTGGGCCCATCATAGTGTTAGTGGGGCAAAATTGTGAGGGTTTCTTTAATGTCGTACTAAAAAGAGAGGGGGGTTCCTGTTGTTTATTAGCAAAAAACGTTCTAAGTTTTGTCTTCCTCATGGTCTCGTGAAACTCGACCCTGCACTTAAACAAATCATGTTTAGGTGTTGGGACAAACCCCAACCCTTTATTTAAAACTCTCACCTCACTACTAGTGAGAGTGTGGTCAGATAGATTTACCACTATGTCATTAACAATTGGTTCCTCCCCCGGCTTCGTGTTATCCGGGGGGAGTACGATTGCCATGTTTGACTCTGATCGCCTCGTGCACGGCCTCTGCCTAACTGACCCCCACCTCTGCTGCCCCTTTGATTCTGCCCTAAAAAAGAACGGAGTATAGCCCCCAAATCTTTGTTGGTCTTATCTTGTGGGTTGATCCTCACTCTATTAGGGTTAGATGTCGGTTGTTCTCCTTCTTCTTCTTCGCTAGATGTATTATCGAAGGTCCAATTCTGGGGTGTGCGTCTAACTTGTTATTGTCTTCCTCCCCTGGTCTGCCCTGTGTACTGTTGTTGTTCTGGACCAGACTGATAGTATTTATGATCCACGTATGGGAAAGCCCATTCGTGTGTGTACCTTTCTAAATTGCGTTTCAGGCCTATGATTTTTTGGTTGACCATATAATTCCTGTAGTCACTGAGGTCCTCTTGGATCCTCAACAACTGTTTTTTGGTATCCGTGAGGGTGGTATCTCTCTTAATGCTTTCCTCCAACTCCAAGGTCTCCTTTAACAACTTCTCACTCAATCTCTTAGTGGTGTTAATGATCAAGATTTTCCAATCGCGGGTACATTTGTTCGCTATGTAACTCCAATCGACTCGGATTCTCTTGTCTTCTAAGAAGATCCTAGGTTCAATCCGTACTAACAGGGTTGCTGGAGCTGCCCCTGCTCTTAAATACTCAGTCATAAGGGCCCCATGCAATGCCACTCTAACTTGTGAACAGGTCTTTTATGTATACATACATTCTTCCCTCTCCCTGTCATGCAGCGCAGCTCAGGAAGGTTACATGCTACATTGCGTGAATTATTGATAAAAATGGCCCTATGTATGCAAGTACATCTCTTGCTCAGCTTTCCCTCACAGGTGACTCATCACAAATAAAACGATAATATAAAATTCTCCTAAATTAATATTTTTTCATGCGGAAGCAACCCTCATACCAAACTACTGGTGCTTTAAGGTTTTTGTGATTGATTTCTGAGAATTTCAAGTGACCCTTGTGGAAAAAAGCAACAGAACTTCGTGCATTCATAGATTTTATTCACTGTAAAAAGATATAATCACTTAATTCAATGATACTCATGTTAATGTTAAATAATTCAATGGTACTCTGTTTGATTGCCTCACAAAGGATGGAAGGCCCTGTCTCACTTGCTTGAATCCAAACTCATGACCTTTAGATCACAGCAGAGGACAGCTACAGATGTGTAATTCACAAAGCCATCTTGCCTATAAGGATGCGTGTGGGCTTTTCAGTGTCAATTTGGATTCATTCATGTTATACCATTGTATGATTATTTCTTAGATGCAGCAACAAACAAACGGCCTTGTTTTTTCCTATGTCAAGTCTGAGAAAACTATTTCAGCAAAGTATAGCATGTCTTCATGAAAGATTGACACCTCCAGAGTCAATTTGTGCATTTGTGTTTGGTAAATTTTCATCATGCAAATCTGCAGTTGCTCGTTGGATTATACATACTTCTGAAAAATAGGTTCTCACGTTGTTCTGTGTGTGTGTGTGGATGTCGTCTGACTGCTTTCGAAATCCTTTCTACTGTCTAGCACATATAGAATTTGCTGCTCACATATGGTGGTGCTCTATTTACAGTTGCTTCAGACCGCTGACTTGAATATTCTTTGTAGTGCATATCTTTTTAACTATGCTAATTAGAGCAATATGACATTCAAGTTTGCATGAAGGTCTGTTTCCAGCCTTTGAGTTTATTTATCGGGAATATGTACAAGTACTGCAATGAATACCATGTCTACTTTGCACTGAATAATAGAAAAAGTATTTAGAAATATTTTGTTTAAGAGGCCTAACCGAACCATCTACCCTCACTGTAACCAATTAAGAATAAGGTATGTGCTTGTCTTTGTGTTACTGTGTGCCTGTGCATTTATTCTTATCCTCATCAAAATGACAATTGGTGCTATCTATTTGTTTTCTTCCAACATTCCCAGAGTGGAAAAAGCAACAGGGGCAGCCTAGGATCAGGCTCAGAACAATCACAACCTGTGACATGTCACTCCAGAACCCTTGCATGGCAAGACTGGTCCATTAATGGTTGTATGTTATAATATCGACATCGGCCTACATATATATCAACTCCACAGTATGAACTAACATATCATCAAGGTATATATACATAGGGTAGGAGAGATTTAGGGCCTGATTTAGAGTGTGGTTACTCCATCAGGGTGACAGAGTATTTTACTCCATTGCCCTGACTTAGTAAGCTCCCCCCAAATTTAGGGCCTGATTACGACTTTGGCGGTGTGGGAGCGGGGTGCCACACCACTGCCCCGCTCAACACCGCCAAAGACGACCTGCGACAGCCAGCCAGGCATGCGGTCCTTTAGTGGTGAGCCCACAGTGCTGCCTTTTAATTACTCGTAGGAGAGCCTTAGAAAGATAGAGCTGTGGGCCCACCACAGCGTGTTCCAGCATCACATGGACTGCAAGGTCCATATGGTGCTGAAACTGTGGGTGCATGCAGACAGGGGGGCACACCATGTGACCCCCGGAATGCATCTCTAGGTCCTGAGGGACCCCCTAAGTTTCCTCTCCACCGGCATTTTCATGGCATGAGACTGATGGTGGAGAGGAAACTTGTAATATGCATGGCGGTGCCGTAGCAGAACCACCAAGCATACTGCGGCCTCAAGAGGAGGGAAGTGGTGTGGCGCAGAGGCCAGAGAGACTGACTCTGGCATGTGGGCTCACAGTTCGATCCCCGGCGCTGGCAGCAGGTAAGCTCAGCACCATGTGACTCTGGACAATAGCTCACTTAATCTCTCCGACTGCCCCCAGAGCCTTGAAACCTTAAGGGGTGATATGTTCGCGCTTTACAAATATGGATTATTAATAAGACCGCCATGCCAACGTCAGGGATTGTGGATCCCCAGTGGTTGCGGCAGTCCCATGGAGGTCCGACCCCATACTTGTAATACGGCAGTCAGAACACTGGTGTGGCAGTCCCTGACCACCGCACCTCCACAGTGAGTTTTGGAGGTCCTATGAACCACCAAACTCCTAATTAGGCCCTTAATTTTTGCTGTACAGTTTACCACTGCTAACTTAGTGCTAAAGTACTTGTGCTCTTTGCTTAAAACATGGTAAAATTAGCTCATACCCAATTGGCACATTTAATTGACCTGTAAGTCTCTAGTAGATTGCCACTACCTGGGCCATTGGTCTGTAAATTAGATGCTGCTAGTGGGTCTGCAACATTAATAGTGCCACCGACTTAAGTAGCAACTCCCATTTTGGCCTGACAATATAAACCTTTTGCCAGATTCAAACCTTCATTTTTAATACATATGTCACCCCAAGGTAAGTTCTTGACATTCCGGAGTTCAGGGTGCAGTGTATTAAAAAAGTTGGACATGTATGTTTTACTTGTCCTGGTAATGAAAAACTCTTACATTCATTTTTCACTACTGCAAGGCCTACCTCTCCCATAAGATAACATTGGAGATACCTTATTACATTTAATAAGTGTAATTTCCAAATAGGATCAGGTACCAGTTCAGCTTTGATGTCTCTGGAATTGTAATGAAAAATCCTAACTTATGATGAAGTCGGATATTAAATCGCAATTTGGAAAACGCCACTTTTCAAACATTGACAATTTTCTGCCTTAGCCATTTGGTGCCTGCAGCCTGTCTCTGTGTCACGGGACTGGGTGTAGTTGACAGTTAGCCTTTGTCTATTCATCCTAGACAGCCACACACAATGGGAGCTAAGGTCTGACTAGATGGGCCATCACTGGCAGAATGCGAGGGAGGAGCTGGGCTCAACCCTAATTACACTTGAATGGGCTACGTCCTGCCTCAACACAAATGTCTGCATACCCTCTGTCGTTAGTCTTGGAGCTAGGGCAAGGAAGGCAGGGGACCTGTGAACTTCAAAGGCCTACCTCTAGAAGATTCTCCCCACTTCAATGACCCAACTGGGTATAAATACTGCACCTCAGACACTTCTGGTTCTGTGGATACTCTGCCAGGAAGAAGGACTGCTGTGCTGCTGAAAAGACTGCCACTCTGCTGGACTGCTGCTCTGAAGGACAGCTTCCCTGCTGTGCTGACCTGCTGCCCTCTTGACTGTGTGAGAGGGACTGGTCCTGCATTTCTCAACATAAATGCAGGACCTCACACTGCAGCCTCGCCGCTTCTTGTAACTGATGCATCGCTTTAGCTGCACAGCACATCTTTGACGAAGATACTCATAGTACCCAGAAAACCTGGCTTTAGGTACTTTGTTCAGTGGGTCTAACTGGGTCCCTGTAGCCAGCCCACGCCCCGAGGTGAGCCTGAACTTGCGACTTTGTCCCAGTCCAGTAGGAACAGATATCAACAGTTAGTGCTTTCGGCTTTTTGGTTTTATTTTCACTAAAATCTTTATAATTGCTTGTCTCCGGTTCTACTCATTGGAGTTTTGGCACTTTGATCTTGTTTTATTTATTAAAGAAAGCTTTATATTACTAACTTGGTGTGGAATCCTTTGTGTGGTGTTTTCACTTTATTACTGTTAGAAATGCTGAAAAAATACTTTACACATTGCCTCTAAATTAAGCCTGAGTGCTCTGTGGCAAGCTACCAGAGAGCTGAGCACAGGTTAAAGTAGGGTTGGCTTGTATCTCACCCTGACAAGGATTGTGGCTGCTACTTGACCAGGGCTTACACCCCAGTCAGCCAACAACCCAATTACTCACAGATGCCATTTTTGCTACCACAGATTATTTTATACCCTCACTCCCAATTTAACACCCTACCCTGTCTGGAAAATGATAAACTAGTCACAGTGTAGAGTGTCTTATGCCTGTTTAAGGCATTTGTTTTTGCCACTTCGATTGTTAGCATCACATCAACTCAGAAAGGCTGAAATGACCCATCATGTGCAATCCCCTGTCTGATCAAGGGTCAGATGAATGAATGAATGAAATGGGATTTATAAAGCGCGTTGGTAACCCGGAGGCCTACCAGCGCTGCAGACAAGAACAAACGGAGGGCAACAGCAAGGACGAGCTAGAACAACCAGGTTTTTAACAGCTTGCGGAATGAAAGAAAGTTAGATTCATTCTGCAGAAAGAAAGGGAGAGTATTCCAACCAATAGCACCGTTATATGCGAAAGACCGGCCCCCACATCTAGACCTCCTTATTCTGGGAAGACCAGCAAGGAGGGATGCAGACGACCGGAGGTCTCTTTCCAGGCGGTAGGGGGTGATCAGAGGCCGAAGAATAGGAGGACTACTCTTCCAGAAGATTTTATGGACTATACACATAGCTTTAAACTGGATCCTTTCCCTGATAGGCAGCCAATGCAAAGTTTTAAGAATTAAGAGCTTGTTTGGCAGACTGCCAGCGGGGGATTTGAAGCAGTCTACGAGCAGCTGAGTTCTGAATAACTTGAAGCTTGTCAATAGTGTACTGCGGGGCTTCTAGATATAACGCGTTCCCGTAGTCCAGGCGGGAAAGGATCAAAGCTTGCACCATGATCCTTCTATCATTAAAAGGAAGAAGGGGCAGAATCTTAGAGAGCATCCTTAGGATCCCAAAACACACTGCTGAAAGTTTCGCTGCTTGATGACTAAAGGTAAGGGAGTGGTCAATCCAGATGCCTAGGCTCTTAATTTGCTCCTTAGGAACTGGGGCAGGGCCGAGGCAGTCCGGCCAAAGAAGTGAGGGGTTAAAAACAGGAGAATTGCCCAGGAGCATCAGCTCTGTTTTGTCCCCATTCATCTTCAGGCATGAGAGTTCCATCCATTTAAAGACCTCCTCTAAGCAGGTGCTAAGAGAGCCAGGAGGTATTTTACCATGGTTTAGTGCCACCACAAGTTGGGTGTCATCAGCATAAGTAACAATTTTTATGCCAAACGGTTGGACAATATCTGCCAGAGGTTGCAAATATACATTGAAGAGCGTGGGGCTTAGGGCAGAGCACTGAGGGACTCCACAATTGAGGGAAAACTCCTCGGAGACCACATTACCCTCAAAGACCCTGAACGTGCGGCCACTGAGAAAAGACTGCAGCCATTGTATTGCCATACCTGAGACTCCCAAATTCTTGAGTCTGAGGAGCAGGGTGGCGTGGTTAACAGTGTCGAAGGCGGCACTAAGATCCAGAAGGATGATGGCCGCCGTGCCACCCTGGTCCATGATCATTTTAGTTTCTTCTGTTACTGCAAGAAGAGCAGTTTCTGTACCCAGTTGGGGATGAAACCCCGTCTGAGAAGGGTGTAACAAGTTATGGGTTTCCAAGAAGGTGACCAGAGTGTTATTTACATGTTTCTCTAGAATCTTGCTCACCCTAGGGAGAAGGGAGATGGGGCGTTAGTTGGCAAATTGTCCTGGTCCAGGTTAGGTTTTTTTAATAGAGCTTTGACCATGGCGCATTTCCATGCTTCTGGGACTGTTCCTAAGGAAATGGAGGAATTCACCATATCCAAAATAAGCGGCCGGATAGTGTCAACAACTAATGTAAGGACCTGAGGAGGAGCAGGATCCATCGGGGAACCTGATTTTATATGTTCCATGATTGAATCCAGCAAGGTGAAATCGAGGAGAGGAATTTGAGCTGGTGAGAGCAAGGGTCCTACAGACGGCCCAGCAGAAGTAGTGATGAGAGTAGTGGGCTGGGAAGGCAGGAAGGTCTGATATTCTGAATTTTCTTGTGAAAGAAGTTTGCCAAGGTATTACAATGCATCAAAGGATCCTGAGGCCTGTGTTGATTATGGGGTAGTTTAGACAAGGTTCTGGCAATTTTAAAAATTTCTTTAGGCGAATTAGCAGCGGATTCAATTTTCTGTTCGTAGAAAATAGTTTGAGTGTTTTTAATTTCCAGTTTGTAGCATCTAATGGACTCCCTATATTCAATTTTATTAATGTTGGAATAGTCCATCCTCCACTTCCTTTCCAGCCGTCTGCAACGTTGTTTAAGTTCTCTCAATTTTTGAGTGAACCACGGTGCAGTTTTTATCCTGTTAATTATATATAAAGATTTTTTAGGGAGAATAGTATCTAAAGTGCATTGTATCCAGGAATTAAATCTCAAGTTAGCATCTTCTAGGTTCAGGTTTACATCCAGGGGTACGCCTGCTAGTTTCCAGGACAGATTCCCACTGATCTACAGGAAGTTTAGACCAGTTTCGCTCACATACAAAAATCCCATTGGAAGGGAGGGCTGAGTTGGGGATTACCCAGTTGATCGGAACTAAGTGGTCAGTCCAGGGAAGGGGGGTGGGCAGTCCGCTGGACAGTACCCTACAGTTACTAAAAACAGGGTCAAGAAGATGACCTTTAGCTTGAGTAGGGCTTGATACCTTCTCCGTGAGCTGAAGGGCTGATAGACTATCCATTAACTCTATAGTTGTTTTGTCAGATAGACAGTCTAAATGTATGATAAAGTCACCTAATATGGTGAAATTAGCAGGACCCAGGGCTAATTCTGCTACTGCAGATGGAAGCGCATCAAGGAATTGCCTAGCGTTCCCAGGAGGACGGTACAATAGAATACCGGAGAAGGTGCTGGTAGGAGAGATCACTAAGGAGAATGTCAGGCTCTCACAGTTTGCCAGCGGGTCTGCAGTGATGCGGCAAGAAAATATATTTTTATAAATGATAGCTATACCCCCTCCTTTACCAGTTTTCCTATCAACCCAATTTATAGAATAGTCAGGGGAGATGGTTTGTACAAGCACCGGATCTGAGTCATCTTAGAGCCAGGTTTCGGTTAAAAAAATAATATCAGGTTTAATGTCATCAAGAAACAGAGCCAGTTCCGTAGAGTGTTTGGGAAGGGATCTACAGTTAAGTAAAAACATTTTTAGCACGGGGAGGGAGCCATGGCACTCTACCAGCTTACCGAGGGATGAAAAGGCAAAGCTACAACAAGGACACTGTCTGGTTTTATGTAATACATTCAGAGTATGATAGCAAGCTTCACGAGTGGCTGTGCGAAGTGCATAGAGAGAGTGTGAGCTGTAGACAATAGGGTAAGCCCCAGGAAAATCAGGGGTAACGGCTCTAGGGCTCGATCGGGTGCGGACGGGCACAGACGGGCTTGCCTTTGGCGCGCCTTCATGAATATGAAAGGCAATGTTGAGTATTTTGAGTTGGGTAAACAGACATGGATTCTGCACAAATGGCCAGTGAGTGAATGGTTCCTCTTTCCCCTATTTGTAAGAAACGATTTCAGTATTAGACTTGAAGGTTCCAGAAGGCGCTGCCATCACAAGCCTAACAGGCACATATTCTGTGCTAAAGTATTCTTCAGTGCGGCTAATTATAAATTACCCTCCCCTGAAAAGTACCTGCTCCCATCCTTTCCGAACCCACCTGCATCCCACATTCGGCTCTCGCACTTCCCTATGTGTCTGACCATCCAGGTAATCCTTAATTCAACATACCCTCCCACTCTTAATCTCTGCTCATAATGCTGTACCTCTCCACACCACTACTTGCTTCCTCCATAATCTGCACTACTTGCTTCAAAACCCTCATCACTTGCAACTCTCGGTTGTGTTTCAGCTGGCTTTACACAATATTGTTTAAATAAATAGATACATACATGCATATATAAATTGATTTGTCTGCAATAACTGGGAGTTACGACCTAGGAGGTAAGACACAAGAGGGCCCCATATGTCAAGTGGATGGAATCTAGCTGGCATAAGGTCCCAGAATTCGGACAGTGGAGTCTGGCAGCGCGATGCATCCTCGAGCCAATGGGCGAACTTAGGCGCAGGTTTGCGGCCCCAGCACATGGAGACCCTATGCCGCGCAAAGACAAGCAGCATGGCAATCAAGCGGCGGGAGGCGTCTGGGCACAATTTAACAAAGCCTAGGAGGCAGAGCGGGGGGTTGGGCTGGACCGGCGATGAAGTGATCTCAGAAATAGCAGCATAGACCTCACGCCAATAAGCAGAGATCTTGGGGCACTGCCAGGCATGGTGGGAGAATTCCGCTGCAGGAGCAGAGCAGTGCAGGCATCTATCATTGGGGACGAGTCCCAACTTGAGCAGTTGAACGGGAATACGGTAGAGCCTATGCAAATATTTAAAGAGAATGAGGCGCAGACGGTAATTTGGGGACAGTCGCTTAATCTGATTGCAACAGTAAAGCCAATCAGTTTGGGAGATTTCCACACCAAGGTCCACACTCCATGCCACGTGTGCCCGGTCAGTGGAGATGGAGGAGGCTGCCAGCGTAAAGGCATACATTTTAGTCACTGACTTCCAAGGGGAGGTGGACGAATACAGGAAATCAAGAGTGACCATAGAAGGGGAGGGGGCTGGGGAAACGTGGGATGTAACTCCCTGCAGAACGCACTGAGTTGATAATAGAGTAAGGTGTCCATTGGACCAGAATCTTCAGCGAGAGAGAAGAATGTGTTCCCCGGGTAGAGATCCTCCACTGTAGTCAACCCTAAATGAGTGGCGTGTTTAACCATTCCAGAGGTCTGGAGAGGAGGGAAAGCCGGATGGTGAGCGATTGGCATCGTATTCACCGAAAGCATATTAGCACCGGAGAAGCGGCACAGTCCCTCCCAGGCCCAGTGCAGGGTCTCGACCGTGTCAATCTCAGCGTGTGGGAGTTTGGCTGGGGCGAACAAGGAGGTTGTAAGTGGCCACGGGGTAACAAGATCGGCCTCTAACGCCACATGCGGCTGGAAAGGAGTGGGATGAAGCTAAAAATGTGGGAAAAATGGCCTGAACTCACAGAGCGTAGAGTTTAAAGTCTGGGGTGCCAAGACCGCTGCACGACATTGGAAGAGTGAGAATGTCATATGCGATCCTGGGCTGTCTGCCAGCCCAGACCAAAGAGATGAGCAATGAACGGACCCTGCGGAAAAAGTGGGCAGTGAGGGGAATGGGTAAGTTCATGAATAAATATAAAAGTTTCGGGAGCACAACCATCTTGGCAATTGCCATTCGACCGGCCAACAACACGGGCAGCCGGCTCCAGAGGGGAATCTTGGACCCGAACCAGTCCACAGCACGGCTGAAGTTAGCCCTCCAGAGTTCATCCACATCCCTGCTCAGCCAGATACCTAAATAGGGGGTGGGGCCCGATGCCCACACAAAGGGGTAGTCCGGGGTGAAAGGCGTGGTGACATCAGTGAGAGGGAAGAGGACGGACTTGTTCCAATTCACCTGTATACCTCAATAGCCACCAAAAATATTATCTTGCGCACCAGAGGGCTGAGATTTTCCTGGGGGTTGTGAACATATAAAGTGATGTTGTCCACGTACAAGGAGACTAAAAGGGCACGGGACGCGAAGCCGATGCCCCTCTGGGTGTGATGTTGTCGGAGTCTAGCCGCAAGGTGTTCCATCACGATGATGAAAAGCATAGGTGACAGCGGGCACCCCTGACGGGTGCCGCTCCCAATGGGGATGGGATCAGATATTTGGCCATTGATCCGGAGAGGGGCTGTTGGGAGGTTATAAAGGATTAAGATTTTGCGAATGAAGACCGGGCTGAAGCCCACACGTGGTAGGAGAAAAAAGGGAAGGGCCATTCTAGGGTATCGAAGGCTTTGGTGGCGTCAAGCAAGGCGGCCACTGCAGGGAGCGCTGGGTTAATTTGGTGGAGAGCGGAGAAGATGGTCCAAAGATTGTGGGAAGTCGCGCTGCCGGGAATAAAACCGGAATGGTCCGGGCGGGAAATGTGCGGCATGAGAAGGAGACGGAGGGAAGCAAGTAATTTGGCGAAGATTTTGTTATCCGTATTAATAAGGGACAGGGGGCGATAGGAATCTCGCAACTCGGGAGGTTTGTCCGGCTTGAAGAGTAGAGTGAGCATAGCCACGCGGAGCGAGGGGGGGAACTGACCGCTCTCGAAGGACTCGTTGTACATGGCGGCCAAGTGCGGGACCAGGAGCGGGGAAAAGGTCTTGTAGTAGGAGACTGGTAGGCCGTCCAGACCGGGGGCTTTGACACCAGGCATACCGTTTATGGCGGCTAGGATTTCTTCTTTAGAGAAGGGCTCATCGAGGAATTCCCGGTGATGATTATCAAGCCAAAGGAGTTCAAGGGTATCAAAATATTGGTCCAGGACCTCATGCGGGGGGCGGATACGGCCGTGTAGAGTTACATGTAAAAAGGTGAAAATCGTATCTCAATTTCCTCAGGGGAAGTGGTCCGAGCTGGGCCACCGTCCTGGAGGGCGGTTATATAGGACGCAGCGCGAGGTGGACAGAGCTGATTGGCCAGGGTTTTGCCGGGGGGGGTCTACCTCGCAAAAGTGGCGCGCTCGCGCCTCCCTACCGAGGAACAAGAGCTCTCTATTGGCCTCATCAGCAAAGTCGGTAAGTTTCCCTCGGATCTGGACAAGCGTGTCAGGGTTAGGGTCCCGAGCGTGGGAGGAGTCCAAAGTTTTAATTTCTATTTCCAATTAGTCGAGAGTACCGCGAATTGGGCGAAGGACGCTGGACTGTTTAGAGATACATTCCCCGCGAATGACAACTTTAAAGCCCTCCCAGAGCACAGAAGGGGAGTCCACTGTACCCTCATTGAGCTCAAAGTAGTTAGTGATCACGGTTTGAATCTCGTCACAAAAGACACAGTCCCGCAAAGCATTGGAAGGAAGCCGCCAGGAAAACGCGCGCCGAGGGGGACTGGGGGAGACATAGACAGAGCTGAACAGACGCGTGATCTGAGAGGGTGCGCACCATGTGATCGATGGAGGTGAGCCAGGAGTACGCATCTCGTGTGGTGATCCAGAGATCCAGACGGGACCAACAACCATGAGTGCCAGTGACGGAAGTGCCCTCGCGAGCCTCAGGGCGCATGTGATGCCAAGCATCAAACAGGGAGTTCTCAGCAGGGATAGAGCTAAGGAGTGCCGCAGCGCGCAAGTGGGAGGCGTGGGGGCCAAAACGATCTAATGCAGTGGACAGTTTTACATTAAAGTCCCCTCTCCAAAGGAGCGCAGCAGGGCCCAGGGACGAAATGTGATGCCATACTTGCGCAAAGAAGTCAGGGTCATCACTGTTGGGACCGTACAGCGCAGCGATCATTAATGGTTGGGCCTGAAGGGTACCATGGAGGATAACAAAATGCCCCAAAGGGTCAGCAATTACCTGGGAAGTTTGCCAAGGAAGCCCTCTACGTATAGGGATTGATCCCCCAGGAGTAATTGGAATAAAAAGAAGAGTGTGATTCTCCCCAGTGCCGGGTGAGGAGTCTGGAGGCGGACGCAGGGAGCAGGAGGGTCTCCTGAAGGAGACAAATGTTCACTTTGTGCCAGGAAGGTGGGCATGTACCAGTCGCGCCTTGCGGTGGTTATTAAGGCCACAGACATTCCAGGTCCAGAAGGTGGTGTCTGTCATGGTGCCATATACAGGACAATAATGACGAGGGAGGTGGTGAATAGGGAGTAGTCCTCGTGCAGATGCGTAGAACAGTGCAGCATAAAATACAGAGAGATGAGTAGTGCAACAACATTGGGGATGCAAGAAAACAACCCGGAATGTGCCATTACAAACGACTTGGCCTCAAAGGGAGACCACATACCCCCCAAATTAGGGAAAGAAGTATCGAGGAGTGTGGTACACAAGGAAAGAACCTCGAGTGAGTGCGGGGAGCAATGCGATACGACACAGCAGAGCAGGCATGGCACAGCATCGTAGGACATGCAAAAAAAACAGAATACATACAAACAAAATCAGAAGAGCCTCAGAAGGAGGCTGCAAACACCCAAATCCCCCCCTCCCAACGCACACACCAACCCCCCAAATAGGCTGAGAAACCACCCACAACCACCCCAGGGAACCGCAACTTGGAAGGGGAAAGTTTATAACCAAAGTGGGAATCATTCCGCGGAGGCATGGCTTTGCTCGGCGTACACCCCTGCCAAAAAGACAGGGTGGCCAAGGAAGGTGTAATAGCAGACATCGGGGTGGAGAGTGTCCAAAAAACAGAAGCGCCTAGCCCCTAAGCATTGCAGTGAGGGGGCAACCCACCATGAAGTCAGGGGATGCAAATAGGGCCCAGACTAGACCGGTGAACGGGCAGCCTGAGAGAGAACAAGCTTGTAAAGTCACGGAAGGCTGAAGAGTCAGTCATTGTCACTTAGGTTGCCGTTAGCAGAGGCTTGAGAATTGGCAGGGGTGGAGCGATGCGTGTGGTCAAGTTTCTTGGCAAAGACAAGGGCGTCCTTAGGATCAGGGAAGATGAGCGTCTTGGAGCCCTGATGACTCGTAGCTTGGCCGGATATGCCAGAGAGTATGAGACCTCGTGTTTCTGGAGAATCCGCTTCGCAGGCAGGAACTCGCGGCTGGCAGCCTGTACCGCCAGGGTGTAATCGGGGTAGAACGACAGGGAGTTGCCCCGGTGACGGATCTCACCCTCCTCCCTGGCCGCTCGAAGAATTGCGTCACCGTCCCCAAAATTGAGGATTTTGGCAATGATTGGGCAGGCCGGCAAATCGGGGCCTGGGCGAGGGCCGAGGGAGCAGTGGGCTTACTCCACAATGAAGACTGGAGAACGTACATCGACAAACAGTTCATGCACAAGTTGTTCCACAAAGTCCTACATCCGCGAGATGCTAGTGGACTCGGGCACACCCGTGATGCGGAGGTTGCTCCTGCGGAAACGCGCTTCCAAATCCTTGTTTTTATTGCATATCAGTTCCAGTATTTTGTCCATTTGGAGGAGCTTTTGTTGATCCTGGGTGGTGGCGTCCTCAATGTCAGAGACCCTCGACTTGACATGCAGCAGGCGAGTGTCGATCGAGTCCACCCGTGACCACATCTAGGCGCAACGACAACTGTTCCAGCTGGGCTGCTATGCCTGAGACTGCGGACTTGACCTCCAGCATGATTGACTTGAGGTCGTCCTCCCGAGAGGGGGCAATCTCTGCGGGGGTAGCTGAGTCGCCCCCCTCGGCGACTGCGCCATCCTGGCGCATCTGTCGGCGCTGGTCGAATGCAATCTTGGGTTGTTTGGGGTCAGTCTTACCCGTGGCAGGCACAGGCAGTGAAGAGAGGGGGAAGAGAACGCAGTTGGGTGGCGAGGTGGCAGTGCCCAAGGCTGTGAGGGGGCTGTCCCGGGTTGAGAAGAGACTAATCGGGAGCCAATACCAGATAAGACACAGGGAGCCAATGAGCAATATTGGGCTGCGCTCCTGCCAGCTGCCCGCCACAGCAGGCTCCAATTAGGATCGTGAGGTCAGTAAGAAGAGTGATCCAGAGAAGTGCATCCCCGCGCTGGCAGGTCGTACATGTCAGATCTTGATGCCACCCAGCGGGGGGCAATCGCAGCGATGTCAGTCTGGGTGGGGCTATCTCAGAGGGGGTGCAGCTGCGGGGACGGGGCAGCGGGGAGACACGGAGGGCGTGCGGCCTCCAACGGTGGACCAAATCTGCGGGACCAGAGGGTAATAGGTCAACAGCAGTACTGGCAGTTAGGAGTGGGGCCCCGTGGTATGGCGCGCATGCCCTCAGCCCAGCCACAACAGCCCCTGCAGCAAAAGCACTTACCCCAGGCAGCAGGAGGCGGGCAGCATGTAGATCCCAGCAGGCACAGATGGAAGGGTAGCATGCAGAGTGGAGTAGGGTAGTCCAGACAAAATAGAGCTGCCAGGTGCAGGGACCCCTTCCAGTATCCGATGACGGTTGGCGCTGGGCCCAAAAGGAGACTGAAGCGAGATCCGATTGCAGCTTCAGGCACAGGGAGGTGGGTTGGGCAGGCACTGCACAGACCAGCGCGTCAGCAGCGTTCAGGGCGGAGGGATGGCCCCGGTGAGTGGGCTGCAGAACAATGAAGATATGTGGGCCGCAGGAATGCCAGGTCCGGTGTGCGGCAGAGGCCAATCAGGAAGACTGCATCTGGACTGTGCAGGGGACCGGGTGCCGCTAAACCAAGAGGCAAGCAGCAGCAAGGAGACCCAGGAGGCAGCCTCGCCCACGTCGTCCGGCCCGTTGGCGGAGGGCAGTCACGGCGGGCACCGGAGCTTAGACGAGTGGCACCCGCACATTGAATCAGCTCAGGCCAGACGGTGCGGCTCGCGTGCCCCCAACCCTGCTGCTGAAAGCCCCTGGCGACGGCAGCACTCACCGGCACTTCCAGGCAGCAGTGGAGGGCGGAAAACAGGTTGGCGCTCCAAACGTGGTGCGTCGCAGCTGAAGAGAGGCAGGTAGACCTTGTGACGCCAGCGGGAAGGCCCAACTGCGAGGTGCAGGCACAGGAGTGGAACTCGGCCCAGAAGCAGCATGGGGGGCCACAAATGACAACAGGTGATGCACCTGGACAGGGTAAGACCAGATACACCGGAGCCAGGCGGGTTCGGGGATGTAGTCTGCAGGATTCTGGTGGATGATGAGCTTAGCCGGCAGAGCCCACTTACAGTGCGGCCATCTTGCAGCTGGCTAAGCCACGCCTCTGTCTAGGTATCTTTAACAAAGTCCATGCTGCTGCATTCTGCATGACCTGCTGATGACTGCTTTGGGCACACCCAGGGAGAGCGAGTTGCCGTAGTCCAGCCAGGAGAGGATTAATGCCTAGACTACCAGTCTCCTGGATGTCAGGGGGAGCAGGTGGAAAGTTTTGGGTAGCATTCGAAGGATTTCAAAACAGCAAGCCGAGAGTTTGGTGGCCTGGGTTTCCATTGATGGAGTTTAGTCCAGCCATACCCCCAAACCTTTTATTACCCCTTCGACGGCAGGCGGCGGGCACAATTTGTCCATCCAACTGCCTACCAACTTCAAACATGGTCCCAAGGTGGGACCATGAAGATCATTGCTGGTCACTAAGGAGAACTGGGATCTTTAGAGACCAGTCTCAGCTCGCATAGGTAAATGCTGTGGAGCGGTGCAGGGGCGGGCGGGGTGGGGGGGTAGTGGAATCTGACATACGACGGCAATGTGAAAACTAACTAAATAAATAAATAAACCCACTTACCTTGCGCTCGCCGCATCCCAGACTTCAGTGAAGCGGCAAGCACAAGGTAAGTGGTTTTATTTAGTTAGTTAGTTTTCACATTGCCGTCGTATGTCAGATTCCACTACCCTCCACCCCGCCCCACAGCATTCACTTGTGCGAGCCGCGGCTGTTAGAGACACAAGACCATTAGCCATATGCCTTAATGAAGTCAGGGAAGTTTAAGGTGACTTGCAATATCCGAAATAATGTAGACATGTGTAGTCCATTATTACATATAATAAATCAGTCTTCAAATTTCACTAGGGTCCTCTTGATAGCTTACCAGGTTTCCTAAAGTTAGTGGTGTTCCTGTAATTCTGTGCTTTCTTTATATTCTTAGAAATGCACTGAATGTTCCAGAAAGCAAAGCAGAAGAATATCATATATTATTTACACACATGTTTTCTAGGAAGATTTACCTGCATCTCTGAGTAAGTGCTCCATTGTGGGCTTTAAGCAGGAAGCATCTTCAGGATATTTGGGGACCTTTGTGACTTCAGAAAAGGGCCATGCCATAAAAAATTAAAGTGTTTTTGCAGGATCACCAGGTAGCCTGCAGCTGTAGACAGTTCAAGTGTTTTGAGTATGTCACCCCATCCCATGAAACATTTTGCAAAGGACCTCCCTTACTAAGGTAGCTTGTTCATTGTCTCCCTTTGGAGAGGCAATTTCCAAATTTAGCATAGACAGTAGCTGTCTGTGCTTGCAGGTGCACAGAGATGGCAGGGAAAGTGGGAGGTGGTATGAGCTGGCTTTCTGGAATTGAGATATAGAGGAGGTGCCTGTAGGGGCAAGCAGGCTACGGGTGAAATATGGTGTGCCAACAAATGATGTGACAGGGTTTGCTCCTTCTGTGGTGGAGGTTGCGGAGGGTGGAGAAGAGGTGCCCAAAAATTGTACAAACAAAAATGAATAGGGAGCATGGTTCTGTCATTAGTCACTTAAAGTAAATTATTACAGGTGACTAAGGATGTATTATTATTATTTTTCTAATGAATGGCTCTCATGGAGAGCCTCTATCATTTATATCAGATTCTAAATCTGGTAACTCACTGTTATATTTCGCACACAGGGGGTTAAGAGGAAGTTTGTAATACCAAGAGCAGGTATTAGGCTAACCTACACTTTTCCAACTGAATACAACTCACGCTAGGTGTAAGGCACTGCAACGAAATGTGGAGGAAAGGGAGGTGTAATGGTGGGCACAACAATTATATGGACGTAAACCCTCACTCACCCGAGGGTGACATGCTTCATCATAGGGTTCCTCCAACAAAATGGGACCGCAAGGTACCCAGTGTGGGCTACAACTAACCTTCAGGGAAGGAGTGGGAGTGTTCTCGAAAAAGCACGTGAATGTATTAGCCTTGAAAGGTGGCAATGAGGGGCAGAGTGCAAATTAAAGAAAATCGTGCGTGAGTATAAAACTATCTCAGGAGAAACGACCAGTTAGCCGCAAGACACCAGCATGCAGGTGAGACCTTTAAGCCCCGGTTCTGTTTTCTTTTGTTTAGTTTTCGGGTGAGTGAGGGTTTACGTCCATATAATGGTTGTGCCCACCATTACACCTCCCTTTCCTCCTACACCTAGTGTGAGTTGTAACTCACTGTTATGACATAGAGCAACAGTTGATACCATAACTCATTAACCACTTTTGCTACATCATTAAGGCCTTCCAGGTCAGGCTGACAGGTTTCTCTATGAGCCTGAAGGACAGCACTGTTTGTCTGCTTTAACTGAAACCAGAAAGCACAGCTGCAGGAGAGGGGTAGGAAGATGGTGGGGGCAGGTTAATGATGGTAGGTGAGGTATTTATTTTTCACTTTTGGGCCAGTGAGGAGAGGCAATGATACTGTTGCCTACCACTGTACCCCTCTACCTAGCAGATGCAGATGATTTTGGAGGCCATGCATAACATAAAATTATAGATCGGCAAAAGGAGAATTTTGGGAATGTTTTTTACCTCGGATTTCTGAGTGACTTCATAGACAACTCAAGCGTTGTTCTTGTGGTCTGTTTAATTTCACTCAGAACCTCTCAGTGAAAACATTATATATACAGAAGTGCATTATGACTCTATAATGCCACCGTTATAAGAAAATAAAGGACAGCAGTATATACATTTATTAGCGCCTCGCACTTATATTAACATGAGAACAAGTTACATTGCAGACTATGCTGGTCATTATAATTATTTGGAAATACCTTGTTTTCTGCCGTATAAAAAGAACAGCAGTATAATTGCTTTAGAGGTCTTTTTTATTTAATTGTTCACTATATGCTTGCACTCACAGAAAATGTGATCACTTCTCGTCGTTGCAAAGAAGAGCACACAGTCACAGCCAGAGATGTTATTAAATCCAAGCTCGCATGCTGTGGTTTATAGTGCTGTAACTATAAAAATACCTGTATTAAAACACACAAACTCTGCCCGTCCTTCGGGATGTAATACAGCATAATAAAATCAAAAGCCGGCTAAGTCTTCTGAAATAGAGCAGCCTGACTGCACACGGCTAACAGAGGCTGCACTAAAAAGCTCTCTTGCCATGGGAATACATAAATGCCGATGATATAATATAATTGAACAACTTTTTGTAGTAGTTACATCTCTGAGGAAGGGTAAAAGTGGCATAAAAAATGATGTCACTAATAAGTCTAAGATTAAATGTTGTTCCTGCGGCTGCCACTTGCCTTTTTTAGAAAGGTGATTGATGGGGTTGAACGATGTAGAAGGAGTAGAAAATAATGGGGACTGTGGTGAGATTCCCTAAACGACCCGCAGAAGATGCTTAAAGTCGCGTCATTTGTTGTAACTCTCCCGAAAGACAGTTCAGATGCTGCGGCCTACCTCAGCTTCAATAACAGGCCAAATAATTATGAACATTTTTACATTTTTATCACTGGCAGTTGTTGCAATTGTATGGTCGTTTTTTAAGCTTGGCAGCATCAGTCTACACATTCTGCCAGACCCATCAACCACAGAATTAGCATTTAAATAGGTCGCTGCCTCTTTAATTTATGGTGAAAATTTCCTCACTGAATTGAAAAATTCGTATTGCATCACTTGTCAATCAAGCCTTTACCCTCTCAATGTCCTCACCTACTAATGCGGACGTTTCAGAAGGATGTCTTGTTTCAGAAAAATTTCTATTGAAGTTAATAAAGCGGATAAAGCCACACTCTTTTTGCTTAAATTAGAACAAGACGTCCCTTTTCTAAACTAGTGGAAAATAGAGAGCATGAATTATTAAAATAGACCAAGAAATTAGGATAACCTTCAGATTTTGTCAAGAGAGTTTATTGGATGTAGGATGGGGACAGACTTGAATTCAGAGATGTCAAAGATGCTTTGAGCCTCCCCGTAAACCCACTGGTTGAACTAAAAGTGGAGTCCACAGAAGGAAGTGATACTCCAGAGTGCTTCAGTACATTTCAACACTGGTATGGCAAATCTGTCTATTAGGTTTGAGTGTGCTCTTCTGGGAATGATGAGTTGGTGAATGTAGGAATGAGTCAATGATTGGAAGACTAGTTGGATGACCAAGGGTATGGATGGTTGAGTGATTGAGTGCCTGAATGGAAAGATGAGTGGAGGTGTGGATAAACTGATGATGAGTTCATGGATAGATGACTGCCTGAAGGTATGAGTGCAAGTGGATCACGAGGCCTCTGATAGAACGGGAAAGTGGTAACGCGCTGACAACAGCTATGTAGGATGCATCCCTTTCGGCCAAAGTTTAACCAGAGACAATTGCCCACAATGTTTTCCAATAAATAAATGCCTCATGTACTTTCAATCCTACCTGCAGCCTACTAAATAAAAAAATCATACAGTTGAATCATGAGGCTTCTTATTGAATGGGAATTTGGCAAAGCGCTGACAACATGTAACCAGAGACAATTGCCTGCCATGTTGTTTAATAAATAAATGTCTCATTCACTTTCCATCCTGCCGCAGCCCACAAATTAAGCAAATAATGACCTCATACATGTGGATCACGAGGGCTCTGAGACAATAGGAAAGTGGTAATGCACTTACAACAGCAACGTAGATTACATCCCAGTCGGTCAAAAGTGTAACCAGAGACAATTGGCCGCCATGTTGATAAATAAATAAATGCCTCATGCACATTCCGTCTTGCCTGCAGCCCCACAAACTAAAGAAATAATTGCTTCATACACGTGGATCGCAAGGACTCTGAGAGAACGAGAAAGGCTGTTACGGGCACACAACAGCAACATAGATTACATCCCACTTAGCCAAAAGTGTAGCTTGAGACAAATACCTGTCATGTTGTTTAATAAATAAATGCCTCATGCATGTTCCATCCTGCCTGCACCCTGCAAATTAAATAATAATTACTTTATACACTTGGATCATTGAGAGGTCTGAGAGAACTGAAAATAGGTAACATGCCTGTAGGAGAGTAGGATCTGCTTCTTATGGTTACCCCCACTTTTTGCTGATGTTTCAATGTTTTTCGACTTTAGTCTGGCTGGGGCCCTGATATCCAGGACCCCAGCCTAGCTGCTTCCTCTCTAAATTGATTTCCTGTACCTTAGGTACACTCCAGATTGGATTCAGGGGTGCCCTTAGAAGTCTCCAGTGTATGGTATACTATGTACCCAGGGCATAGGTACCCCAGAGGCCTACCAGGGGCTGCAGCATGTATTATGCCACCCCTGGGAAGCCTTCCAAAATGACACCACAGGACTGCTACAGCAGGTGGTGCATGCACGCCTTACTGAGATATAGGTTCACTATATCTCACCCTATCACTACACAAAGAAACCTATCAGTCACCCCTATGGCAGGCCTTATCAATCCTGAAGGCAGGGTGCTTGGTTTTGTGTGAGAGGGTGCCCATGCCTGAGCAGAGCCCCTCTGCGCCGTTGGAATCTATTCTCCGGGGTTGTCTGTGATGCAGCCTGACCATATACTCTTAAGTGCATTATAACCTTGCAGTACATGCTAACTTTGGGATGGCTGCACAGAAACATGTCATGTTTGGTGTCAAACACCTTGGAATCATCCCCCACACCAGTAACTGGTGTGGGAGTATGATCCCGCCCTTCTAGACGGAGAGACATGACAGCACCGGTATACCCGGTACCAGCTAACAGAGCTCTGGCATCACAAAATGGATGCTGTCAGCCACAGGCACAAGTCTGGCCTCCTGCTGCTGACCGAAACTCCGGCAGGGGAAGCCTGGACAATAGGTTTCCTGTCACAGGGAGGTGTTACCACCTCCTAGAAAGGCCTTAGTGGATTGGGGCTGGGTGGGTGCACTCTACGAGTGCTTTGAAGTCCTGCAGTGGGGGCACCTTCGGTGTCCCTGTGCATAGTCCAGTTCAAACCGGTTGCAGGGGCTACCAGCCCCTGCTCTGGTGCGAACCTGGTAAAGGAAATGGGTGTAGCCACCCCTCTTTCCAAACCCTCCCATATGTGGGTCCCCTGAGTTAGTCAAACCCCTTCCTTGGGTATAAACTAGAAACCTCTGCAAACAGAACTTTAGATATCCCTGGACGAAACTTTGAAACTGAATCCTGGACCTTCGACGATCTGCACAATGCCAGATGACTGAAGAATCTCCCTTGGAGTAAAGGAGTTACTTCCCTGCTTGGCAGGCCCTAAAGACGCATCTGACCGGTTTGCAGCTCCGAAGCTCCCGCCGGACTCCGAAGTATTTGCAACACAGGAGGTGGGCTTCCAGACTTCTCCAAGGCTGACCTGACTCCCCAGCAAAGCTGAGACCCGTAGCCATCGTGGGTACCGTGGAACCAGAACCCCTGGACACCGTGCACATTTGCAAGTGCATTCGCTTCTCGACGTCCCTTGTGCATTGGGTTACTTGTAGCCCAGACCCCGAGCACCTTTTTCACTGAAGATTGCTGGTCTACACTCCACAAGTGTTCCGTGAGCCGGCCCTTTGTGTTCTCACTTGAGGTACCTTCGCGATCCCTGGTCCGTCGACTGGTGGTTCCCTGAGAAGGCTACTTTGACTTTCCTTGGGCTTCCCTGGTTGCTCCAGACGTGCCCTGACTCTCCATTGCTTGGGGAGTCACCTGGACCTTGCAGGTCCGTACCGAAGCATCTTTCCTCTTCTTGCATAGGTTGCTGTTACCAAGGCTTGTTGTGTCCAATCTGGGCACCGACGCTGCAGCACTTGACATCCTTTGTGGGACAGCTCGAATCCAGCTCCTGGTTGTCATCAACGATGCCTGGTCCTCGTGGTCGAAGAGTCAAGCTTCCCCTCTTCTCACCTGAAGCACCCGACATCGGTGGGCATTCGTCTATCATGCCCCTGGTCACTGGCAAGTGACCCAGACTCTGTCCCCTCTGCTTTCAGGTTCTTCACATCTTCGATCCAGCCTTCGGCAGCAGCACTTTAAAGTATCTCGCCATTGAAAACGACGACGTGACCCAACACAATTTGACACCTATGCACCCGGGATAGGTAACACGAGTACTCCGGTGCTCCCGTGGGTGATGGCCCTAGAAACATCCAAGTCCAAAAGGGTTTGTTCCTAGTCCGCCTCTAAGTGTCCTTAAACTTTACAATTCCAACCGTGACTTTCCCCACAGAAGCTAACAGAGCTCGTGGCTGTGTTCTCACACTGCACACATCCCCTGTGGGTCTCCTGTGTCACAACTTTGGGTGGTTCCTTGGGGTACCAGCGATTCTACAGGTTTTAGGCCTTGTGTCTAGTCAAGTCGTGGTTCTTATACCACTTTCTTAATATATGGTTTAGTTCACCCCTAGGGCCTAACATATATATTGTGCTAATTTACAGTGATATATTACGTGTAACATATGTGCTTTGACCTCTAGCCTCATAAAGAGACTAGTAGGCTGTGTAATAAATACATATATTTTGTATATATACCTGGTGTGGTTCTCCTTTCATTTGGTCATTCACAAGATTATATACTGGTAAAACAAGCTGCTTTATGTTCCTCCAAGACTTAGCCTGAAGGCTGCTCTCCATAGCTACCACTAGGTTAGCTTTCAGATAAGGTTGTCTTTAACCTATCATCGATAAGGGGTTGTTTGGACTGGTGCAAGGTGCCCACTATAACTAGTGGATAGCATATACCAGGCCAACTTCTCACAGTGCTGACAACAGCAACGTAGGTTATATCTCACCCAGCTGCTGCGCTGAGCCAGGAGAGGTTGTACAACAAGAACAAAAAGAGTACTCGAACACAAAGGAAAATACAATTTTTGAAAGGATACCTGTAAAAGGCCAATACTCCAAGGGAAAAGCAAGACACATGAAGGTGGGACATAGAACGCAAATTGGCCTTTGAGATACAAGCTTTTGCGAAGGACACACACTTTAACAAATCGGCATTTATGTATATATTTAGTTTGCATGTATAGAATATGATGCACTTGTTGAATTAAACAGTTATTGATATGTATTTAATTATGCTGTAACAGCCATGAAGAAGCACTGTGTGCAGAAAACACGTGTTGGCTGTAGGCTGTATAAGCTGTATAAAAAGATTCACAAAGGGATCAAATGAAGAAAGAATATAAGGAGCCTTCGAAAGAATGTTTATTATTTTGATATTAGAACTTTCTCAGTACTGCTATCTATATACATATTCAGTGAATTTCGGAGTTGTTTTTTTTAACTGGTGGTTGCCAGTAGGTAGTTATAGTTAAGACCTTATTTCTATTAAAAAGCTGGTTTTGATTTGCCAATAACTTTGGCATTATTTGATGAACCTTTGTGAATTTTTCAAAACTATTGGTGCAGTCACTTCAGCTGCTTTTTGAAAGTTTTGAGGTGATCCGTCAAGCGCGGGGCCAAGAAAAAGGGGGGTCTCACAACTCTTTTTCTCCATTTTAATTTCTATAGGAAACTTTAGACATAACTGAAGCCCAAACTGCTGAACGGAATTACACCACATTTGGCAAAAAGGTCGCTCTTGGTCCAGAAAGCACTCTGTTTGTTAAATGATGTAAATCTGTTTAGTAGTTTCTGAGAAATGTAAAGATTTCTGAGATATACAACTGTGGGTGCGGTGGATCCATGACCCCTCCCAATCTCGTGCTTGAGATCTGATTGGCTGTCAACACTTCAGCAATGCACTGCTTATGACCTCACATATTACATCAGTACTTGAGGTCATAATCAGTTAACTATAATGCCTGAATTTCTCTGTTTTTTTCGAGCAAAATCTACCCCTAACTATAACGTTCCTGTATCCTTTGTTTTTTTTTTGCGAATCTCAAAGTTTAAAAAAAATGCTAATTCCTAACTATGTAATCTTTGTTTATTTTCAGTAAATATATATATATGGCATATATATATGGCAAATATACATTAATATTGCCCTATAGAAAGGGTGACCTGTGTCAACCTCTTTTTATCTGGCCCGTATGTACCCCAATAATGGGTGATCCGGGCCTCATGGCAGGAGGGATCAGGAACCCCTGCAGTCTCACGTTCATCAAAGTGTGTTCCTCTCAAGAAACCCGATTGTGTCTTCTCCTTCCTCCCGCTGTGTGTATAATTACCACACTAGGATCCCATGTTTCTCTCCTGAAGAATACCACAGACTCGCATGAGCCATGAGGCAGGAACATGTTGATGGTATAGTGGTGATGGGGCACTAATTCCCCTTGTTCCCACGGTTTGATTTGATACCAAGTGTCATTTCTAGCTAATAAAAGGGCTGTTTAGGAAGTCACATTGGTTTTTATTATATCTACATTACGGGTCCACTCTTAGATAGAAATGTCTCCCTGACTCCAGGTGAAGGCCCGCTCTCCATAAAATTGAGTTTTTGGAGAGAGAGAGGGTTGTCCTATGATGAACCATAACACCTGGCTGTGTGTGGGGACATCTGTCACATTTTTGTGTATGTCTAATAAACTGAATACATGTTGAGTAGAAGCATGAGGGATATATAACCAGAAAATAATTAATTTTGGGTAGCTCTTTCTGTGTGACATTGTGTTTGGAGGCCAGTTCACCCGTGACACCCCACAGCCTCTTGCTCCCTACATTGGGTATATTCCAGGGGGTGTGTTTTCCTGTTTAGATCCTACCCTAGCTGTGGTACATGTATTAATAAAAAGGAAGGTTTATGCCTAGCAAAAGGTTTATTTTGCCAGATCGAGATGGCAGTTTAAACTGCACACACACAGGCTGCAATGGTACCCTGAGACTTATATAAAGGGCACGTGAAGTGGGTGGCACAATCAGTGCTGCAGGTCCACTAGTAGCATTCACACTGTAGGCCCTGGTTATAGGCAGTACCACTTTATGAGAAACGTTTAAGGATAGAATAGAAGCACTTTAGTACTGTTAGCATTAGAGAAGTGCACAGAGTCCTGAAGACGGTAGCAATGTAGTCAGCAGAACAAGAGGATTGAAGGTAAAAAGTTAGGGGAAAATCAGCCAAGGATGCCAGGTCTAACAATTTTAAAATATTTTACTTCGTTAAGACACCTATTGCAAAAATCTATGTGTACCCAATAGTTTTCAGGGGATTCTAATGACAGAAAAATGATTCTTGTAGTTGATGCAGTTGAGGGAGAGTTCTATATTATGTCCAGTTATGTTTTGACTCATAATATAGCATAAAAGGTTAATATGCCTGCTGCATGGTACACCAGGTAACATGCAGATCACAGATTTGTATTTTATGTAGATAAATAAGTGGGTAACTTCTTTTGCCCCAGAGATCCTTTTGTTATTTCTGCTTCATAAGATGCAATACTTCTCATATAGCACAGTGAGCTATGAACTGGCCTCACGCACCTGCATGCAAACTGCAATTCATGGGTTTCAATCCGTATTGTTTTTTCTCAATTGTTTTTCTAAGTTTGCAAAGAAGAGTTCCTTTGGGTAATATTCAAGGGCATCATTACGATTTCGGTGTGTCCGACCGCCGGCCACTATTGCTGTGGTCAGGAGACTGCTGACAAACATGTAGGCGGTTTGACTGCGGTATCACAATGCGACCACTGGGCTGGCAGTTCGATCACTCGTCGGGCCATGCTGTGGCCCCGGTAAAGGGCTGCAGCACATGCCGATGGTGTGCAGCACCCCCTCCATGTCTGTGCACCGTGTGCCATGCACCATGTTGTGCATGGCACACGGTGCACGGAGGTGAGTGAGGTCACCACATGTGCCCCCATAGCCACTTATCAGTGGCCCATGGCAGACGGAGGCCCTGTTTGAGACCCCCAGAACCCTTTCTGACAACCATTTCATGGTGGGGCTATCTCCATTAAAAGGAGCTCGGAAAGGAATATTGTAAACCCGACGGCTGGGCCTGCCTCAGCACTACTGCCATTCAGGGACGCTGCTCCAACTGACACCCCATCATGATCTATGATCCTGGCGAAGTCGAGCCGCCCCCGGCCGCCTGTTGGTGGTATAACTGCCACCGTTGTAATCAGGCCCAAAGTCTTGGTAGTACAGACAAACCCAATCATAGCATTATGTTTAAATCCTGATATTGTGTTTCTCCTGGCCATGCACTCTTCACATATAGTTTTTACAAGTATGGACAATATGTGACTCCTGCACCTTATAACCCTCATTTCCTTATATAACATTTGCTGTACTTTGATGTACACACTTGCAATATTTAATGTGGTTTTCTACACCAACACTTGGATAGGTAGCTCTATAAAAGAATTAAATAATATAACAATGGAATTACTCACACACAGATTTACAGCTGGCATTCTTTTGTGCACGCACACCTCTTACACAGGGGGGTTCAAAAAGTCAAAAACCTTTCTCCATATTATAGTTTATCTAAAGTACTCGTGAAGTGATAAGCTGTGTTTCTTTGTTTCCTTCCATTGCATTGGCTTCTAGGTGTTAAGCTCCCGATGGCTTTGAGCCAGGATGCTGGTTGAACAAAAGAAGGGCTGATGGGCCTTTATATCAGGAATGGTTTTAATCCCAGCTGGAAAGTGAAAATAAGAAAGCCTCCTTGCCGCCTGCTCCAAACAAAAAGCAGACAACATGCAGGCACCTAAATTGTGTCCCACTGTAGCAAAATTACACATTCAGCATATTTCCGTGTGTCAGCTGCATCTCAAACCTGACTCCAAAATAGCTGCCTGACCCGGGATCCATCAGGACTCCCTCATTTCCTGCACTACCCAGAATAGAGAATGTACTTAACTGCTCTATTTGTAATGTTAATGACCTCAAGTGGTCATTTATTTGAACATAATGTATCCCTATTACACATATATGCCAGACTTATGTTATACACAGTACTTAAGGACATATGCTTGAATTAGCAAAAACACAAAACATACAGGTTAATAATAGTGTGTCGTTTTTGTTTTATGCTTGATAACCACAATGTCTACTAGTTTACAGCACTGTAAATAGCACATGTCATTATTTCATAGACAAATGTGATTACTCGTGATCTCTTTGTAAACCTCAAAAAGATGAAGGTTTGAGTCAGTCCTATTGGGACTGAAACTTCTACCTGCAGATCATAATGGAAGGAAAGCAGTACATAAAAATATTCAGCTGATACAGGTAAGTAATACATCAGCAATGAGCATACTGCATACACTAAAGATCGGCTTTACAAAAATGTTTATTTTTAAGATATAAAAACATTATGCTTTTACTACCAGCTATGCTAAATTATCAGGCAACTCCTAAGGAAGCAGACGAAATATATCCTTGCTAATTTTAATGCACGACGACATACCATTTAAAATACTGTCATAAATGTGACCTGTGGGATTGTGTTGCTACAAACCAAAGTTTACTTATCTTTAACATGGCTGTAGCATCAGCTGTGCATCAGCTGCGTCCTGTTTTCTTCACTGACGCCTCAGTCGGACCCAATCAGATAACTCCGGAGTCCGCATTGGAGGCTCTTCAAAGAAGGACTTACGTTCTTAAGAGTGTTGGGACCTTCTCGTGAGAGTGGAGCACACATTCCCTTGCTGTTTGGGACTTTCAGACATTTCCCTGCCCCCAAATGAATGTTATCAGTGTTCCATGACACATGGTCTAAACACTGCTGCATGCGGCTGAGTGTCAGCCGACACGGCGAGGCTAATAACACTGACCTATGCCACGGCAATCACAGACATTTCAAAGTTATCAGCCGGCTGAGAATGCATGTAAAGAGCTGTAACAATATTATGGGCTCTCACTTGACAGACTGTAATAATTGCTATCTAGCTACATAACCCCTACAGCTTCTCTTCACTAATACAAAGCTCTCTGCTGTCACTTTGTGCTTGTAAATGTCCTAAAAACACTTTAGGAAACATATTCTGTACTGACAAAATTATTGCATTATTCTCCGTAGAGTTCCAGCGCTAATTGCTGTTTGTAAACGGCACACTTATTGAATCCTAACAGCTTCCTGAAATGAATATGGTAATGTCTTACACAAGACTGAACTCTTTTTTTTATAAACAAAGACGATCAGGATTTTAGTGAATAATACTAATGGATAAAAAGGTAGGGCACGATTAACAAAATATATTCTGCACAAAAGTGTTATTACAACATTCGAATGTTGGGCACGACATTGAAGACAATGGAGTGGCTCAGGGCCAACAGCGGCTGATTTATTCATTCAGCTCCAACATGCCAATGTTTGTATACCTGTTTCTTCCTGTTTATTTCAGAGCATTCTATACTGAATGGGTGGGGTGTTCTAATAGTCTTCTAACCCTTCTGTCTCAGGCTACATGGGTTATTAAAGGCCCACCCACCTGTTATCCACCCTTGCTTGCAGCCTTTAAAACAGGTATAACCCTCGCCAGTGTGCTATATAGCTATATTAAACCCCATTCAAGGTGAGGGGACTGGGCTGAAAAAGTCTTTTGCCTCATCAGTTTTTGAGCATCCAAAGACTCATCAGTTTATGGGAGTAAACTTAGCCTTATCTGCCCCTTCCCCACTACTGATACAAGTGGAGTTTTACTGGAGTAAGGTGAGGATGTTACTCCACTCTCAGTGTGGGAAGGTGAATAGATGACCCGCAATCTCGGCGTGGGTGCAGGGAAAGCTGCTTCTCCTTGGGAGGAATAGCAGAAATTTCCAGGGGGAAAATAATAATTTCTCCATATGAAGAAAACAAGAAAGACTACATTAACTATGACATTCCATTGTGCCCTGGCACCCTCTATTTCTGAATTTTTATCATTGTGCTTCGAATACATGCATGGATAGGGCAGACAAGCAAAATCTAGTCAAGCTATGAAAAGAGATTTCCCTGTGCTATATCTAAAGGTTTTTTTTTAAATAGGATAACAGTTGGTAATATCAGCACCTACTACTGGCCAGTTAGCCTCAATAACAGGGAATTTGGATATCCTCTAGTACATCCTCACAAACAATTGTGAAATGGCATATATAAACTGATGGAGCGACACAGTCTTGGCCCCACTGCGAACAAGAGCAAGCAAGATTGTGGCATATAGTATAGGAATGTGCAGAAATAGCCAACTTTTGGGTAAAATAACAACCATAGTTGAGAAGGTAGTAGGTGATTCAACATGAGAGGTGTGGATTGCCTAATTTGGGGACTTTTTGGCCGTTCAAAGAGTGGGAAAGCCAAATCAAGGTTCTTAAGCATCTCATTAATATTAGCCAGAAGAACATTGGATATCCCACTTTTGACTTGGCCAACAGAAGTAAAGAAGTGGGCGGAATAAGCATCAATTGTGTGTCTTTTGCTTTCTCGCCCCAAGTGCGCCAGGTATGCCCAGACGTGGGTCCCGTGCTCTCCATGCCACTGGAACCAAGCTATCCTGGCTGAAGAGGGGTGAAACCCCGAAATCGGTCCTAGAATGCTTGTTTCCAGTCCAGGGAAGACCTTGGTTGGCAGTTCGGGCTGGACTGTTCCCATGAGGCACAGGGTCAAGACTGATTTGCGTATGGCTGGTTCAAACTGGAATGGCATGGTGAGCAAAAAAACTATGGAATTAGGCCCAGCTCTCTGTACTGGGTTGAATGTATGACATTGTTCTGCTTTCTGTCCATCAACTGTTGTTTTTGCATTTGTCACCCCGAGTGGGATGGGTATGCCTAGACGTGGGTCTCGTGCTCTCCATCCCACTGGAATCAAGCTATACTGGCTAAAGAGGGGTGAAACCCTGAAACTGGTCCTAGGATACTTGTTTCCAGTCCAGGGAGGACCTGGCTTTGCAGTTCGGGTTGGACTGTTCCCATGAGGCACAGGGTCAAGACTGATTTGAATATGGCTGGGTTCAAACTGAAATGGCATGGTGAACAAAAAAACGATGGATTTAGGCCCAGATCTCTGTACTGGGGTGAATGTATGACATTGTTCTGCATCCTGTCCATCAACTGTTGTTTTTGCATTTGTCACCCCGAGTGGGACGGGTATGCCCAGACGTGGGTCCCGTGCTCTCCATGCCACTGGAATCAAGCTATCCTGGCTGAAGAGGGGTGAAACCCCGAAACCGGTCCTAGGACGCTTGATTCCAGTCCAGGGAGGACCTTGCTTGGTAGTTGGGGCTGTACCGTTCGCATGAGGCACAGGGTCAAGACTGGTTTGCATACGGCTGGGTTCAAACTGGAATGGCATGGTGAGCAAAAAAACGATGGATTTAGGCCCAGATCTCTGTACTGGGGTGAATGTATGATATTGTTCTGCATCCTGTCCATCAACTGTTGTTTTTGCATTTGTCACCCCGAGTTGGACGGGTATGCCCAACGTGGGTCCGGTGTTCTCAATTTCACTGGAATCAAGCTATCCTGGCTGAAGAGGGGTGAAACCCCGAAACCGGTCCTAGGATTCTTGTTTCCAGTCCAGGGAGGACCTGGCTTGGCAGTTCGGGCTGGACTGTTCCCATGAGGCACAGGGTCAAGACTGATTTGCATATGGCTGGGTTCAAACTGGAATTGCATGGTGAGCAAAAAACACAATGGATTTAGGCCCAGATCTCTGTACTGGGGTGAATGTATGCCATTGTTCTGCATTCTGTCCATCAACTGTTGTTTTTGCATTTGTTACCCCGAGTGGGATGGGTATGCCCAGACATGGGTCCCGTGCTCTCCATGCCACTGGAATCAAGCTATCCTGGCTGAAGAGTGGTGAAACCCCGAAACCAGTCCTAGAATTCTTGTTTCCAGTCCAGGGAGGACCTGGCTTGTCAGTTCGGGCTGGATTATCCCCATGAGGCACAGGGTCAAGACTGATTTGCATATGGCTGGGTTCAAACTGGAATGGCATGGTGAGCAAAAAAACGATGGATTTAGGCCCAGATCTCTGTACTGGGGTGAATGTATGACATTGTTCTGCATTCTGTCCATCAACTGTTGTTTTTGCAGACAGCAGTGGAACCTGCAGTAGAGCAAGGTTCTCCCACTAGACTACCAGGGATGAGGCGCAGGCTGGAGCCTGCGGGTGGTGGAGGGCCTCGAACCCCTACCTGGACAGAGCACAGCACAGGCAGTGGCGCTTACCAGCAGAGCTGCAGAGGGAGAGAGTAGGTCCCTGACTAGGAGGTCAGAGGTCTTGCTCATGCTCCCTTACAGCAGCCGCCATTAAGTAGGGAAGGGGGAGGGGATCATAGCTGGGAGCCGGGAGCAGGATATCGGCGGGGGGGAAGGCCATGGGAGCAGCAGCGGCGGGAGGGGAACGGGGAGGAAACAGGAAAACAGGGCAAAACAACTAAACAAAGACAAAAATACAGGGGCAGAAGACCGAAAACAGGCACAGTTACAACACAGTTACAATACAGAAAAGACAGAAAACTAACAGAAAACGGGCACAATGTGGTGCAAACAGCAGTGGAACCAGCAGAAGGAGCCTGCAGGTGGAGGAAGGCCTCAAACCCCTACCTGTACAGAGCACAGCACGGGCAGTGGCACTTACCAGTGGAGCTGCAGGGGGAGAGAGCAGGTCCCTGACCAGGAGGTCAGAGGTCATTGCTGTAGCGCAAAGAGCAGAGCAGGCATCGCAGATGATTGTCTCAGTAGCTTGAAGATCTGATGGGTGTCGTTAAAGGATGTTGCTGGACCGTCACATTGGCAGTCACCATCGCCTTTTGATGGTGTAGTGCACAGTGCAGATCTCATTTTGGCTGGCGGTCACTGTAGCGCGCAGAGTCAGGTTCACTGAAACTTTGCAAAGGCATCACCATGGGTGGCAAAATCATGGCACAAACTGACCTGTTCGCATTTGTGAAGAGCCCAGAACTTCAGTATTTCTCCTTTTCATCCTGGAGGAGTTCAACAGATGTCAAACCAAGTGTCCAGGACATAGAAAGGCACCTCTTGAGGATCATGAAATCACTCCAGCAGAGTCCTGCAAGGCTCAAGCAGGTAAAGTTGCAGTTCCAGGCAGCTCCAGTGCAGTGGGTCAGCTGCACAGTTGCAGGGAAGCCTCTGGAGCTTGTTCTGTCCCAATAGCTCTGTGCAGGAGTTCAGTCACATGATCCTTGGAATCACTTCAGGTAGCCTAGGATGAAGAGAGCAGGTTCAGTCTTCTTTCTCAGACAGCCGGGCAGACCTCAAGCAGCAGGGCAGTCCTCCGGCAGCAGGGCAGTCCTTCTGTAGAAGCCACAGAAGAGTTGGCCTGAGAGGCCTATATTTATTCCTGGTACCAGCTTTGAAGTAGGAGAAACGTTTAGACTTTCCCCACATCTGGTTCTAGAATTTCCTCCCTTCCCCTGCCCTGTTCTCAAGATGTCTGGAGTCACAAAAGGCTAGTGTGAAGTTCTTTGTGTGAGCTGATGCAGCTCCTTAAAAGTGCAAGTCTGGTAGGTCAAAGCTCTACCACTCCCATCAGGTCAGGATGTATTAAAAATTAAAGTTTAGGTGTGGCAAAAGGTTTATTTTGTCAGGTGGAAATGGTGGAATGGCAGGCATAAAACATGTTTAAAGGGCTACTTAAGTGGGTGGCATATTCAGTGCTGCAAGTCCACTAGCAGCATTTAATTTACAGGCCCTGAGTACATAAAGTACTACTTTATTAGGGACTTACAAGTAAACTAAATGTGCCAATTGGCTGTAATCCAATGTCATCATGTTTAAAGGAGAGAACACAAACACCTTGGCACTGGTTAGCAGTGGTAAAGTGCCCAGAGTCCTAAGGTCAACACAAATTAGATCATCAAAAATAAAGGAGTAGGACAAAATATCGCGAAAATGTTAAAATTCTCCGCAAACACGCGGAAATATCGCGAAGATGCGGAAGTTTTTTCCCGCCCATTCGCGGTATTTTCTGCGTGGTCGCGGCTCGCCAACTTACCCATGTGGTTGCTCACGGACACGGCCATCTTGTTTTCACTTGTCTCACGGTGCATGATAGCGAGAAGAAAGACGTGATCGCGCGACGAATGACCTTACTGCGGGGGGCGCGAACTGTCGCGAGACAGCGCAAATGGCTACCAACATCTCGTGGAGAATGCGACCGGATCGGGAAAACTTGTCGAGCAAAAAATTTCCGGTAAAATGCGGATTGCGGAATTTTTGACATTTTCCCGCTCTCCGCGGAACGCGAAAATGTCAAATTATCGCAATTTCTGCGAGCGGAACAGAATTTTAGCCCAGGCCTAAAGACCACCCTAAGCCTGACAGGTCTCAGTCATGTGTGTCCCCCCCACCAAACTTAATGTGCTGACCACTACTCAGCCTCCTGGCAGTTCCCATCACTGTTTGGTGAGGTTAGACCCAGGATGGGGCTTGTTATCCTTAGGGTGATCTTCCCCCAAACTTTTTGCCTGCTAACCTTCTATTTTTGCTGTATTGTTTTGTTGGTCTTAGGACTCTGAGCACTTTACCACTGCTAACCTGTGCTAAAGTGCATGTGCTTCTCTCCTAAACATGGTGACGTTGGTATATACATGATTGACATATTTAGGTTATTTATAAGTCTCTTGTAACATAGCATAACATATACCCAGGGCCTGTAATTGAAATGCAGCACTGGTTGTGCCATCCACACAAATAGTCTTTCAAACCTGTCTCAAGCCTGCCATTGCAAGGTGTGTGTATGCAGTTTTCTGCCACTTCAACTTGTCATTTAAAACCACTTGCCAATCTTTAAACTCCCATTTTATTACATATAAGTCACCCCTAAGGTACGCCTTAGGTATTCCAAAGGGGAGAGTGCTGTATACTAAAAGGTAGAACATGCGCTTTTAAGTTTTACATGTCCTGGTAGTGACAAACATCCAAATTAGTTTTTAACTACTGTGAGGCCTACTCCTCTCATATGCTAGCATTGGGAATTTCTTAAAATACGTTAAAGCTGTGATTACTGATTAGAATAGAGTAGCTACATCATGGTTCATCTCTTTGGAATGTTAAGGACAAATCTTCTTTACTAGTCAAGCTTGATTTAATATAAGTATTTTAGAAATGCCACTTTTAGAAAGCGGACATTTCTGTGCTTTTAACTTAGCTCTGTGTGCCTGCAGCCTCTCACCAATACATGGCTTGGATGGGTAACAGCTACACTTTGTGCATTCCCTTTAGACAGCCAACATACAGGAAGGGTAGGTTTGACAGAAAACTTATCTGCATTCTTCTTTATTCTGATAATTCTTCCTGGGCAGGTAGAGAGATGGGGAGCGGACACTTACACCTGAATAGGAAGTGTCCTGTTTCCACACAAAGGGCTGATTACCCGCCACATATAGCCTGGCAGATAGGTCTGGGATGAAAGGGCAACTGTGCCTTCAAGAGCCTGCTTTGAAGTCACTCCCACTTGAAGAACCAGAACCTTTTTGGACCTGGCGGCGCAGGGTACACCTTAATCTCCTGGGTTCTCCTGCTTCAGCTAACAGAGACACGGGGACACTCTGTCGGCGTAAAAGATCAGATTTTATTAGCTGCAGCTAGTACAGTTGTCCTAGAAGTACACACGGTATGTTCTCAGGAGACTGTCACTTCACTCCATGGCGCACAATCTTTTATAGTACATAGATAACATATACATTAACAAAGACCAAACCTAAAACATACATAGAGGACCAATAAGAACAGTTCAAGAATAAGTCAGAGCCAATAGAAAGATTTGGAAAACAAGGTATCGAGTACCTCGAAGAAGCCTCTCCTCCAACGGTGTTTGCAATCCCTCCCACAGGTTAAGGTATTAACATGTTTGTAACTGGTTTGCAGGTGGTGAGATACGTTCGTGTGTTTACTATCTACTGCATGTGGCACCATGACAATGAGAGTATTATCTAGCACCACTCCAGCAGACTGTCGAATAGAAATTGCTGCTGCTGCTGTCGCTTTAAGACAACTAGGCAATGCTTTAGCTACTGGATCTAACGTAGCTGAAAAATAGGCACATGGCCGCTGTTTATCTCCAAATCGCTGTGTCAAGACTGACAACGCACAACCTTCTCTTTCGTGAACATAGAGCGTAAAAGGCTTACTGTAATCAGGAGTACCTAGTATAGGAGCAGAACACAGAGCAGCACGTAAGTCAGTAAAGCTCCTCTGACACTCGTCAGTCCATGGAAGGGGCTGAGGCGTATCTTTCAAAGTGAGTGCCAACAAAGGCTTGGCCAACAAAGAGAAGTTAGGGATCCACTGCCTACAATAGGAAGTAATGCCCAAAAAGGCACGTACCTCTCTTTGTCTGGATGGCACAGACATTCGCGCAATAGCTTGGATACGTTCTGGGGTTAATCGTCTTCCCTCCTTTGATAAGAGATGACCCAAGTAGGTAACTTCTTGGTGAACATATTGTAGCTTAGAAGGTGAAACCTTATGATTAAGATCGGATAAGTGTCGCAGCAATGCAACCGTCACATTCTTACATATATCCTCGGAATCAGCAGCGATTAGCAAATCATCCATGTACTGAATGAGAGCAGCACCAGACGGAAAAGAAAAAGCATCAAGATGACATTTCAAAGCTTGACTGTAAATAGAGGGACTTTCACAATAGCCTTGAGGTGCGCGCTTAAACCGGAAGCTTCGGCCTCCAAGAGAGAAGCCAAAAATATCCCTACTTTCTTCGGCAATGGGAATACTAAAGAAAGCATTTTTCCGATCGATAACAGAAAACCAAACCGCTGTAGAAGGTATCATTGTCAATAGCGCAGTGATATCTGGGACAACGGGAAACTGTGGTACAACAATTTTGTTTACCTCCCGAAGATCAATTACAAAACGATAAACAGGAGGTTGAGAAGTATCAGTGTGTTTAAGAACAGGAAGAATAGGGCTATTACATATGTTACCTCTCGTTTCCTCAACCACATCTTTCTGAATCAAATCATGAATGATTTCCAAAAGTGCTTTTTCACCTTCAGTGGAAATTCTATATTGAGGAACGCGTGGCAATTCAGCATTGGGCTTAAGAGTGACAACATAAGGTGGAATTTCAAGGCAACCAACATCATTTGGACCCGTGGCCCAAAGCGTTGTGGGAAGAGAGAGTAATTCAGGAGGAAATTGATCTTTAGACAAATATATTGGAGAAGTCAGTTTCTGTCCTAAAGTGAGATATACACGAGAAGGAGAACAATATATCGTTGCATGCAATCTTTTCAATAGATCCAAGCCCAATAGATTCTCGCCGCAACCATTCGTTAAGAGAAGCGGAATTTCTAAATCATAAGGGCCAATTGAAATGGGCAAAGGGCAAGAAACCGGATTACGAACTGGGGCGCCAGAAAAACCTACAGATACATTCGTTAAGCCAGACAAAGGTGCCCCAGGGAGTTTTGAATGAATGATAGAACTTCTCATCGCACCAGTATCTAAGAGAAATGGCTCTGAAACACCCATTGCAGTGACATTAACATAAAGTCCATTCTGATCTACTCGAATCAACACAACTCCCTTTCTTTGTCCATGGCTGTCCTAGTTAGCATGAAGACTTTCATTTCCGTCTTCAATGTAATAATCCTCATTGTAATACTGTGTAGGCCAAGCGTTCTGCCGATCAAAATAGTTCACAGAACTAGAGGGAGGAAGGGAACGCTGTTCTTGGGTCAATATACCTCGACCTCTACCTCTGTTTGCTGACTGGAGGCCAGCACGACCTTGTGGAGCAGATAGTGTCCCATTTCGCTGCAATAAAACCGGACAACTATTCTTGAAATGACCTTCCTCTCTACAATAGGCACATTGATTAGGACCTAGCAAAGGTCGCGGAATATATGGCTCAGGCTTTTGATACACCCTCTGAAACTGCGGAGGCTGTTGAAACTGGGGCTGAGCATAACGAGGTGGATAAGCCTGTTGCAAGAGAACCTTAGTTTTCAATTCTTTAGTCTTTTTCTCTTGCTTACATTTTTCTTCTTTATCTCTATTTTCCTAATATTGAGCAGTAGCCAATATCTGAGCTGAAGAAGAAACAGCCCATGAACTTTCGGAGTCTTTCAGCTTATGCGACAGCTCGGGAAGTAAATTAAATTCTACAAATAATCGCTGTCCACCCTCCGTAGTCATATCCTGACCACTGTGATCAATTAATTTCTCCTCAAAACGAGTGAAGAAATCGGAGACACTCTCATCTTTCTTCTGTTTACAAGCGGCTAGTTTATCCCAGTTAACTCTCAAGGCAGGCATCATCGTTTTCATTAATGTAATAATCCTACCAGGGAGTTCTGAAATCAAAGAATCAGGCTTCGCACCACCCACTTGGTCTCTATCTGCGGCAATTATAGCATCCCAGTTTCCACCTAATTCTTGGGCATGATTCTCTTTACGAATCCTTGCCCATAATGCTTGTGGAACTACATTCCCCATCAACATATCGATATCTGCTAAATTCATGATGCAGGCTTCAACAGTTTGTGACAATTCTTTATAATAACCTGCAGGGTTTTTACGAGGATCCGGTAGAGACTGTTTAAGAGCCAAAACTTCAGATCTTTTCCAGGGGACATGTACCCATATACGCTGGAAGTGAGCAGGAATAGGTGGATTACCACCTGCTGCTGGGACTTCTTCTCTCCATACCGGAGGAACCTCTCTCATTGGATAATTTTTCAGTGTCAACCTAACTGAAGGATCGGAATCAAAAAAAGTCTGTGAAGTAAATAAGGTTCTAAAGGTAACAAGTGTCTTTACAGCGTCCTCAACCTTAGAACCCACAATGAGTCCCTTATCAAAATCAGCCTGAATATCTAACAGACCTTGAGGAACCGAACCCAAATCCATATCCTCCCAACCTTTAATAAGAGTATCACACATAGTATTGAAAACATATCTCTGCGTAGGCGCATTCCACTGTGAGAAGGTAGGCATAATGTCGAGTACACTATACCGAGGACCCTTCTCAATCCATTTACGAGCGAGAGAGTCCAACCTTTCTCGTTCTTCGGAAGCTGGGAACTGACTACGAGACTGTCTTCGAGAAAAAGCCGGAGACACATTTAACGCCTCAAAGAAAGGTGATAAAAGACCAGAGACCGTTTCTGTGAGTCCTTTACGCATAGACGGAGAATTGGACATAAGAATAGGGGACAAGGTATTAGGCGAACTAACGGAAGGGAGATCAGTAATTACCGGAGAAGCGGAAGGCGAAGAAAATGAAGGTAAAGGAGTCGAAGGCAAAACTGGCAAAGGCGGCAATACTTGAGGGGGCAAATGTGGAAGAGCCGGAGCAGGCAGAGGCGCAACTGGCGGCTGAACAGGCTGTAACAACGGGGGTGCATTAGCACCTTGTACATAGGGCGGAGGCAATCTCAATAGGTGAGACATTAAGGAATCCTCTTCTAAATCCTTTCTTTTATCAGAGGGGGAAGCTGGCAACATCGGATAGCATTTATCTATCGCTATACGATGCTGTCTCTCTGAAAGTTCCATCGCATTATCAACTTCATTATCTTTAAGTTGCTGAGCAGCCTGTATAATTGTCATACCCTGTGCTTTCTTATCTCGTTTTTCTTGTTTAATTTTTCTTTGTTTGGCTTCCTTTCGCCAAAGGCGGAAAGAGTCAAACATTGCCGGCCGGGCTTTTCTTTTAAATAAAATAGCTTCCAAATTATCTAGTATGTCAGGCTCAGAGCTACCATTTTCTGGCCATTTTAAAACACCATCATTCTTCGTGTATCGGCTCCATGTCTCGTTAAAGGCAATGGGGCCAACACCATGTTTAGAATAGAGCTCATAAGAGGGAGTTCCAACCGAAGGAATCGGACAAGAGTCCTCAAGCCGGGAATCCCTATTACAACCAAAACAACAAAGTTTCTCAAACTTAGTCAGACCAGGCATCTTGTGATATCACTGGACTGTTCACAAACATCAAGGGGGTTAAATACTTAACACAGCACAAGTGTACTTACCCCTCAGCTTCGGTTATTGCAATACCCGAATCAAAGAACCTAAAAACTAGGGGTGGGCGGAATTTGCGAAATCCACTTTCGCAAATTATCGCGAAAATGTTTAAAATTATCGCAAACAAGCGGAAATATCGCGAAGATGCAGAATTTTTTTCCCGCATGTTCGCGAGATTTTCTGCATGGTTGCGGGTCGCCAACTTACCCATGTGGTTGCTCGCGGGCGCGGCCATCTTATTTTGAGTTGTCTCGCGGTGCATGATCGCGAGAAGAAAGACGTGATCGCGAGACGCATGACGTCACTGCGGGCGCGAACTGTCACGAGACAGCGCAAATGGCTAAAAACAATCAACATCTCATGGAGAACGCGACCGGATCAAGAAAACTTGTCGGCGAACGCAGGGATTCAGGTAAGGCGATCGCGCGCGTGCGCAAATGTATTATTTTACAGCGCGAGCAAGAAACAAATTATCGCCAAGCTGCGCAAAGCGGAAATTTTGACATTTTCGCGCTCTCCGCGGAACGCGAAAATGTCAAATTATCGCAATTTCCGCGAACGGAACGAAATTTTTGCTCAGGCCTACTAAAAACCAAAGAACCAAAGAACCTAAGGACCAAAGAACCAAAGAACCAAACGTAGGGCGACCCACCAATACTTAACTAAGATGTCTTCTTACACCAACAGAGGCCCCGTCTATTGTCTTGCTTTACCATACAGCATCGAAAAGAGGGCCAAGGCAGGGCGGCAGTCAGGGCAGCAGTCGTCAGTAGCCGTCAGGAAGGAGTAACCACGCTGCAAAAGACCTTCGGACCACTTTCGACATACCGGGGTCGCTTGACGTGGCTCGCGATTCCTCCAGAATTTTCTTGCGGGGTTCCTCACGACCTTCAGGCAGAACCACTACCTCTGAAGCCGCCCCACGGTGGGCGCCAGTTGAAGAACCAGAACCTTTTTGGACCTGGCGGCGCAGGGTACGCCTTAATCTCCTGGGTTCTCCTGCTTCAGCTAACAGAGACACGGGGACACTCTGTCGGCGTAAAAGATCAGATTTTATTAGCTGCAGCTAGTACAGTTGTCCTAGAAGTACACACGGTATGTTCTCAGGAGACTGCCACTTCACTCCGTGGCGCACAATCTTTTATAGTACATAGATAACATATACATTAACAAAGAACACACCTAAAACATACATAGAGGACCAATAAGAACAGTTCAAGAATAAGTCAGAGCCAATAGAAAGATTTGGAAAACAAGGTATCGAGTAACTCGAAGAAGCCTCTCCTCCAACGGTGTTTGCCATCCCTCCCACAGGTTAAGGTATTAACATGTTTGTAACTGGTTTGCAGGTGGCGAGATACGTTCGTGTGTTTTGGGGGACAGTTGTGAAACAAGAGAATACAGATCCACTGGGTTGTAGTTCTCACAGTTGTCTGTGACTAAGACCTGGTGGAATGTAAAAGGAATAACCTGTTATTAAGTCACCAGATGACACCACACAGTAGTCATACTGGCTCCTGTGTCTCTCAGCGCCTCCACCCTTTGCCCATTGATGGTGACCCACTGCCTATACCTATATGTTTTGGAAGATATTTTGTTTTTTGGCGCCATCTCTATATCCCCAAGGGACATGAAGATAACCTCTATCCTCTCCTCCAAGCAAACTGGGGCCACCTGCTTCTGAAAATGCAAGACTTGCCAACCCAGGTGTCTGCTGACTGGTAGAGGGCTATGCCTTCTTTGGAACACTCAGTACACTGGGGAACAAACCTCCCTGTCTGTTTATCAAAGAAGACCTATATTTAAGGCTCGGACAGGAACTGGTTGCTATTGTTCCTTGGGGAATTATATTGGGGCCTTTAGAGAACTCCTTATTTTTAAGTTTTTCTCCCCCCACTATTTGTCTTCTGGTGGGACCCCTGACCCCACATCTAGTGATCCCCCAGACACTTTTTGGACACTCTGGTGCTGACCCAGAGGCCTGCCTCCTTAGCAAGCTACCTGGGGTCAGAGAGCTCACTGTCAATTATGTGCTGGTGCAGCTCTGTTAAACAAATAGTGAGCATGTCCCCTCTTAGTATCCAATTAGGTAACCCAGTAAGATCAACATCTTTGCTGCCCCACACACAATCATTCAGTGCCATGTTGGTGTAATCAAGAAAATCCATCCAGGACTCGTTCTGCATCTTTTGCCTATCCCTGAAACTAATGCAGTGTTTCTCTGGGCTGAGCTCAAACTTGGTGACAAGGATGGTTTTCCCTGGGATGTACTTCATCTGGTCCCCCACCCCTGGTGTAAGCAAGAAATTCCTCCCTACTGGAGGCATGTGTTTCCAGAGTGAGACCCCCAAAACTCTTCTGGGACCCTGTGGATCTTAATGACCACCTTATCAGCAGAAAACCACTGGTCTCTGATATTCCCTGTCACAATTTTGCCCACCAGATCTTTGGGTATGCAAACTTTCTTGCCCCCTTCAGACACTGGGGGTATGCTGCCACCATGGTTACTAACTCTGCTTGTCTAGCTCTGAAGACCAATTCTCTGAGACTTAAATCATGGGCCAGCCGCTTCTTTTTCACAGCCAATTTCTGTTCCTTCATCCTACACTTGGCCATTTGCAACTGAAACTCTCTCTCTGCTTTAATGTCTGTCAGCTCCTGTGGGGATTGTTCCTGGGAAGAGACACAGCTTCCAACTCTGGCAGGGAGTTTCAACTCTGGAGAGGGGTTCTCTCCATCCTCAAAGCGCTACATCTCATGGCTGGTATCCAGGCCCTGCTCCTGTTCATCCATATCATCCTCCTCATTACTATCCTTTGATGCTGCCAGCAACTGGTGGACCTCTTTTCAGATCCTCATTGATTTCTGAAGCAATTCTTTTTTGGTTTGTAGTCCCCTCTCCTTACACAACTGTGGGAGCTCAACCACTGTGTAGATATACAGGTTGGCCAGCTCAAATTCCATTACTGAATGTATGGTCACTTTCAGTCAGTCAGCAATGAGAGCAAAATAGCCAATCAAGAAGAATGTCTAAAACTCAAATTGACATCAAATTCAATATCTGTGATTATAATGAAACACAAAATCACTGTATGCCACTGCACAAACTCAAGTCGAAATCACACTGCTTGAATGCCAATGTTGGAAATTGGGTCACTAGTTGAGTAAGACTGAAACCCTACTAAAGTAGCAGCCACAATCTCTGTCAGGATAAAGCCACAAGACAACTCCAAATTTACCTGTGCTTAATCCTCTGGTTGTTTGGCACAAAGCAGTCAGGCTTAACTTGAGGTAAAGTGTAACATATTTATGCAGCATTTCAAACAGTAATAAAGTGAAAACACCACACAAGAAAAATCCCACACCAATTTAGAAGCATAGAGTAAAATTGAAAAGAATTATTTGACAACAAAATTACGTAACGCCAACCAGTAGAACCGAAGTAAAAATCTGTTTTAGTAAAAGTAGTACCTAGAATTACAAAGTGTCAACTGTGGTTATCTGTTTGCACTGGACAAGGACAAATCACAAGTTCAAGCCAACTGCGATAGAGCATTGGCTATACATAGGGACGAAGTTAGGCCCAGTAAACAAGTGTACCTTAAATCCTGGTTGTGGAGCATTGCGAGATCCCAAGTCGAGGATGTATTATGGAGCAGTGGCAACGAGGCTGCGATAAGAAGTCTTCATTGTCAAGGATGCTGTTTATGAAGGGCTTGTGTAACGAAGTTCTGTGTTGAATATGTGTTGCACACTGTTGGTTCTGGACAAGCTATGAGGCTGTGATGCATAGTCCTGCATTGCGGTCGAGGATGCAGTAAATAAGAGGATTGTGATGGGAAGGCCTGCATTGAGCTTCCGTCATGTAGTGATATTTCCAAGGAGGCTGCAGGATGTGATGGCAGCTCCTTCCTCACCAATGCGCCTTGCAGTGGCAGGTCCAAGATGGAGCTGTGAGGAGATGCGTTGAGCTGCGTCAGTTCTGTCAACAGGACCACATCGCTCTTTGCGGGTTGAGCCTCTAGACAGCCCATGTGCTGTCTTTTTTGAAGCATATTGTAGCTTAGCAACTTTGCCCTCTTGTAGTTATCTCTCCATGGTTCTCTCTGTCACCTAAGTGCTTCTCCCCACCCCCTACATATTGTGTTCCCTGGGGTGCTGCTTCCATTGCCTTCCCAGACCCTCCATGGTGCTTTCCCCCACCAGTACCCTCCTTGTTGCTTACCCGTCGCTCCCACTGTATCCATGCTGCTTTACACTCCAGCCCTCCCACGTGTTGTTTTTGCTTTCCCAAACGCCCTCCGATTTCCCCCATGTTGTTTTTGTTGACCACATTTTGTTGCTTTGGAGGAACTCCCCTGTTATTTCCATTGCACCCACCCCACGGTTACTGTAAAAAACAAAGGGGCAGATTTATGTTGCACTTGCGCCACTTTTGCGCCGCCGTTGCGTCACTTTTGTGACGCAGCAGCGGCGCAAATCCTGCGCCATGGTGCGGGGTATTTACAATGTGACGCATCTGGGAGATGGGTCACGTTGTAAAGCCCTGCGCCACATGTAGGCGTTCTGGAGCAGGTGGGGGAGTTCCAGCGCAGGAACGCCTCCTAAAAGTGGCTGAGTGAAATCTACAAGATTTCACTCAGTCACTTTTAGGCCCATGCTGCGTCAAAACCCTGCGCCTGCTTGAAGCAGGCGTAAGGATTGACGCAGCATTGTACAGATAGGGCCCCCCAGAACATTGCTGGAGCTGCGTCGCGCTTGCGACGCAACTCCAGCAATGCACCACTTTTACGGCACAGCTGCGTCACGCATCTGTGCCGTTTTTGCCCCATGGTGCGCCGCATTATAAATGCGGCGCATCCATGGTGGCGCAGCTGTGGCGCATAATAATTGGCGCATCCCTGCTTATATGCAGGGATGCGCCAGTTAACATAAATCTGCCCCAAAGTACCAATCCAGCCTTGGTTTGTAGCTAAAAAGGAAAAAAAGCAACCACACCTTTTTTTTATTCACAAACTTTTGCCACCGATGCTGTGCCCCGTGGCTAAAAAACATTGGCTAAGCCATTTAGGTAAAGCCAATAGATCGCAAAGGCTGAACTTTACAATCTCACTCTGGAATCTTTATGGTCCCAATAACGTCCTTCTCAAGAGTGACAGACGAAGATACCAGTAGTTTTTTGCATCAGACACGTGTTCTGAAAATGTCTTGGGTTTATCACAAAATTCTTATTTTTCTTCAGGCTTACACGTGGAGGTTGAAGTTCTTTAATTATGCATTTTCCAAATACAATAAGGTTATTGTGCTGAGCACAGACAATATCAGAGTCAATTTGACGGTAGACGTGAAAGCCTCACATTTATCCATTATTCGCGCGGCAGCTTTATTTTCTTTCATTTTTAATTGCCTTTCAGTTTGCTAGTATATTGGCTTTTACATGATTTCTCTTCATACTTCCTGCGTGACAAAAGTTGCACGCATTCGATTTTATCATTACATCTGCTGCTTTGTTTACGTTAACATGACAAACACTGATGGAAAGGGCACAAGGTTGCATTTATAATTAAGCTACATCTACCTCTGAAAAGTGCCTTTTAATGAGAATGTATAAATATAGCTTCTGGTTTTACAAGAAGTGTGTGCAATTCCTGTCTTCCATTTATAATTGCGATATATTCCTATTCCTATACCAGTTTTAATGAGTATGTGTAAATATAGCATCTGGGATCCCAACCAACATTTGTAACTTCAGCTGGAAAAAAGTCAGGGCACACAAATCATTGTGAGAAATACATTCAAAAAATGTCAAAGTGTAACCAGTACCAAACTTTAGTTCAACATTACTTACTGATTGCTTGGCATCAGAGAGGTTTATATGCTCTTCATCAAACTTCTGTTTTTTCATTGTGTTTACTTGTTTAACACCTTACAAGGGCATATCTTTGTTTTCAGAGCCTGCTCCCGCCATTTACTTCAATCCACTGACTTCCCCTCGTCAAGATGCTTCATGGCAGCGTGCCAGATACCGAATAGCAGCCTTGGTGATTCCCTGTATGTACCCTAGCACCCTCCCCTCCGAGGCTCCTTCGTGGCGCTCCTCATAAAAAACGGCAGCCAAGTCGATGCCTTTTGTGGGCCATGGTGGTAGCAAACATGGGATTTTGCCAATGCTGGTGGAGTTAAAAGCTTTTGAACTGTGCTGGCAATGCAAAGTCAATAGTGGCGACCAACCATGTTAAAAGTTTAGGAAAAAATGAAAATATTGTTGACTATATACTTAACCACTTAACTGCTTGGGCTTACCCCACCCAGTGCTGAGCCCTTGTTACTATTTAGGGCAGTTTGTGCTTAGGGCTCCATTACTTATTTTCCACATAAGGTATCCACACTAAATATGTGTCCATTTTTTTTCCCAACGAAAATGGGGATTCTAGAAGTGCCTTGGGGTTTTGATTTCCCCTGAATGAGACTGAGAAAATACGCAAAATAGAGCAAAATGTTGAGTTTTGGGGAAAAATAGGAAAAACGTGCTCTGGATAAAAGTATCTGTTTTTTCCCTAAAAATTGCATTAACAAACAGTGCTAAAATGAACTTTTTCCCAGCTTTCAGGAACATGCAGAGCTGAAAAAAAAGTACATCTTTTACCATAGTTTTGGAATTTTCAAAGAGGTAGCCTATTTTTCTTTTTTTTGTGCTCTCCACCCACCTCCAGTTTGTGTTGGAAACCAGTGTGAAACACATAGGTGATCCAGATAAGCTATAGATTTCTGAAAATGAAAGAAAAGTCTGTATTCAGCAAGGAAACCTATGTGTAGATTCACCAAGATTTCCTCAAAGAACCATACTGTTGAAATGAATAAATATTGAAAATGAGTAGAAAAATACGGCCATTTGTGACGACATTTTCATCTGCAACTTTTTGTTACAATGCTAATTTACACATGAAACATACCACAACGTCCACTAGACCCTTCTGGTTGCGGGGATATATAGGATTTGTAGGTTCTCCAAGAACTCAAGGTATCCAGAGCCAACAACTGAGCTGCACTGTACAATGGTTTTTCATTGTGTACCAAGTATAGACCAATTCATATGGTGAAATATGTAAAGTGAAAAATGGATAGCAAGACAACCTATCTATTTTTGAAATGGGCACAAGATATGAAGTTTAGGGGCAGTGGTTGTTTGTACATCTCTGAATATGTGGGTACATATACTAGTAAATGATTTAGAGCAGAGGTCTTCAAACTTTGTTGTGCTGAGCCCCCCCAAAGCTAAATAATTTGAAGTCGGGCCCCCCTTCAAAACTTTATGGCAGGGACTGGAAGAGCTGATGGGGTAGGGCTGAGCACAGAGGTTTGGGCTTGTGAGACCATTTCAGGGGTACTTTTTCTGTGGCTCATAACCCACAGCAAGGTGAGACTTATAAAAGAGTAAATGCTTGAAACAAAAACAGAAATTGATCAACAAACACTGCTCCTCAATGCAACACCAAATGCTTCACTAATGATATATGCATTCCTGAGTAGAAGGCGTTCACGTGTACTTCTTTCTTCCCTTCCCTTCCATGCCTGGCTGTCACTCCAGCCTTGACACAGGCTCTCTATAAATTTCAGAAAAAATAGCTCACTCACGTTGTCCCTTCTGCAACTAGGGTTCCCTCTGCTCTAATGCTAGCAAGGAATATAAGCCCTAATGTCCCTTTTGCAAAGACACCCATGCACTGCTCATGAAACGCACCCTTGATGCAAAGTAATGCAAGGCAGAATGTAGCAATACGTTGTGTTACTTTGGGAAACTATCTAATGCAAATCCTCACTTGCTTTGGATAGTAAATCCCAGCATAACACTTTGCATAGGGTTTGTATTACAAAAGTAATGCAAAGCATTAGTAAATCTGGTCCCTGCAGAGGCGCTGCTCAGCCTTGTATCACATTTGGGTACAATCCAGTTCAAATTGTGAATTGCACTGGATTGTTAATACCAATACACTTTGCATCAGGTTTGTTAAAAAAACGTAACACAAACCTGACGCAAAGTCTTTGTAAATCTAGACCTAAATCATTTTGCTGCAGCCTGTCGTATGCTGTGTGTATTAACGTTTAAAAATAATGGCACATACACAGTGCTTTCTGTCAAAGACAGGGACCTTGTAGCATTATAAAAACAAAAGTCACTATTACCCACTGCACCAAGCAGGATTCAATTCTCACACTCTCTCACACACACACAGACATCTGCATTAACCAACTGCGATTTCATCCTTTATGAGGGATTTCCCACTGATTAATTTTTGTGTGCATTATTGTATATGCAGTTATTGTAAAGTTGAAAAAAAGTTCAAACCAGCCACTGAATATTTTTGTATTCTTTGTAGGCCAGTAATTGACCCTGGCACCACACAGACTGACCTCTGCCCCATGGCACTTAAAATCACAGTTCCCAAGCTTTTTTTAATGCCCTTTGGCTGCATGTAAATGAACGTAGCCTGGAAACGGGACTTATAAATAAGTTCACGCTTCCAGGCAATCTTCATTTACACTTCTTTTCTGAGACATTTGCCCCCCCCTAAGAATGCCGCCACGGGTCCCAGTTTGAAGAAGTCTGATTTAGAGGATGTTTTTCAAAATGTCTTCTTTCTTACACACTGGCTTACATTTGGAAGGCACAAATGCAGCAAAGTCCAATTGGTAATACCAAATGTACAACTATTCTATGCTCCCACATGTCATCCGATAAAAATGCTACCTCATTTGTGTGAGTAGGTCTAGTGCCCATGACAGGAAATGCCCAAACTGCAACACGGAGACATCAAATTGTTCCACAAAAACTGACTGTTTTTTAGCAAAGCGGGTAGCTGTGGAGTTTGTGCCCAATTCAGCCGGCACCTAGGGAATCTTAGTAAATGTGCACATTTTTGTAAACTAGACACCTGGGGGAATCCAGGGTCGGGTGACTTGTGTAGCTCTCACCATGTTTTTTTACCCAGAATCCCTCGCAATCCTCAATCTTTGACTAAAAACAACACATTTTCCTTATATTTGTGTGTTGAAAGTTTTGGAATTTATGAAGAGCCACTCATTTCCTTACACCCAGTATTTCCCCAGTTCACCTGAAAAAAATGGTACCTCACTTGTGTGAGTAGGCCTCATGCCTCAGCAGGAAATGGTCCAAAATGCAACATGTATGCATCACATTTTTCCAGTCAAAACTAACCATTTGTTTTTGCAAAGCAGGTAACTGTGAATTTTGGGCTCTAGCTCAGCCAGAACCTTGGGAAATGGAAGGAGACATGCTTTATGCAGGTTTCCCCCTACTTCTTGCCACCAGTTGAATAATTAGCTCCTGGTTTTGTGACTCCATGAGTGCACTGAGGCCTGCTAACAAGACCTCAGTGTCAGTGTTCTGACCCATTGTAAAAGTTATGTCGAAAGCCATATGGGTAAAGCCAATAGATCGCAAATGCTCAACTTATTGGCTCTGCCAGTGAATCTTTACAATCCCACTCAGGAATCTTTATGGTCTTGATAAAGTCCTTCTCAAGAGTAACAGATGAAGATACTAGTAGTTTTTTGCATCAGAGACTTGTTCTAAAACTGTCTTGGGTTTATGAAAAAAGTCTTAATTTTCTTCGTGCTTACACATAGAGGTTGAAGTTCCTTAATTATGCATTTTCCAAATACAATGAAGTTATTGTGCTGAGAACAGAGAATATCAGAGTCAATTTGATGGCAGACGTGAAAGCCTCACATTTATCTATTATTCGCTCTGCAGCTTTATTTTATTTCATTTTTAATTGCATTTCAGTTTGCCAGTATATTGGCTTTTACATGATTTCTCACAAGATATGAGGATTAGGAGCAGCGGTTGTTTGTACATCTCAGAATATGTGGTTACCCGTACTGGCATATGATTTAGAGGATGTTTTTCAGAATGTCTTCTTTCTTACACACTGGCTTACATTTGGAAGGTGAAAATGCAGCAAAGTCCAATTAGTAATAACAAATATACTACTATTCTATGCTCCCACATGTCTTTCGATAAAAAGGATACCTCATTTGTGTGAGTAGGCCTAGTGCCCATGACAGGAAATGCCCAAACTGCAACATGGATACCATACATTTTTCCACTACAATGGACCCTTTTTTAGCAACGTGAGTAGCTGTGGATTTTGCGCCCAATTCCCCCGGCACCTAGGGAATCTTAGCAAATGAGCACATTTTTGTAAACTAGACACCTGGGGGAAACCAAGGTCGGGTGACTTGCATGGCTCTCACCATGTTGTTTTGCCCAGAATCCCTCGCAATCCTCAATCTTTGACTAAAAACAACACATTTTCCTTACATTTCTGTGTGGAAAGTTCTGGAATCTGTGGAAAACCACAAATGTCCATTTCCCCAGTTCACCTGATAAACATGGTGCCTCACGTGTGTGAGTAGGCCTAATGCCTCAACAGGAAATGGTCCAAAATGAAACATGGATGCAGCACAAGCTGTGGATTTTGGGCCCTAGCTCAGCCAGCACCTTGGGAAATGGAAGAAGACAGGCTTTTTGGAGGTTTCCCCCCACTTTTTGCCCTCATTTGAGCAATTAGCTGCTGGTTTTGCGACTCCGAGAGTGTACTGAGGCCTGCTAACAAGACCTCAGTATCAGTGTTGTAGCCCATTGCAAAAGTTACCAAGGGTATATAAGGCAGAGTAGCCACACAGGGCTGCAGCACAGTTTGTGCCACTCTGAGTGTGACAAAGAACAAAATGGCTACCAGCCTGTCATTGCAGACTGGAAGAACAGTGTGTTCACTGCTAGTTTGACTTTGCCATTTAAACCAATGGCTAATCCTCCCTTCCCTTAAGAATATATATGTAAGTCTCCCCTGAGGAAGGATTTTAGAGCCCTCAGGCAGGGAGCGGCATATTGTTCAAATAGGCATATAGGTTTACATACGTCCTAGCAGCAAAACCCTTAAGTTGTCATTTTGAGGAGGAAAATTAGTAGCCCTATTCGCTAACACAGGGTTGCAGGCTGGCATTCCAGTGTTGCTAACCTCTGAATGGGACTACCCAACTGGGTACTCTTGAGTAATTGAGCGTGCTATAAAATCCCCTATAACATAACATAACTGTAAGGTATAAAATTAATCGTGGCATTTAATCTGACTTGATGCCCAAGTTGACATTTATATCACTTTCAAAGTTTAGCAGCTTTTAGAAAGTTGCCACTCTGTGCCATAGCTAGTCCAGTGGCCTCACAAAGGCTCTGGCATACAGACTGCTTTCTGCCTGCATGGGGAGAAGTGTGAACAACTCCCAGGATAAGGAACAAATGCAGTTGCTGCAGAGTGAGGTGTGACCTCCTCTCCCGGAAAGGCTGCAAGGGGTTTTAGCCCAAAAATCAAGCTTCAAAGGTGAAGCTGTTTTTGATTGGTTGCCTGTGAAAATAAAGCAGAGCAAGTTGACTTTTAGTCCTGTAGACAAGTTGGAGACAGGGCCGGAGAGGGAAAACCGATCGCCAAACCACTTTTCTGTGGGCGTGTATCCCTTAGCTAGCCACACCTCTGGGGTGGGTAACCAAGCTCCTCATAGTGGAGGAAGAGTTCAGACATCTTGAGAGTTGCTAGAATTTTGCACTTTAGGATTGCCAAATGTCACGCATCACCAGAATTTTGTCACCCAAGAGGAGGGGACCTACTAGGCCATTGACTGGGGACCATGCTGCCCCCTCAGTGCACTTTCACGGGATATATTGGGCACCCCAGGCACCCTGAATTTCAGGACACTGTGTATTTGGAGAGAGGACCAAGAGAGGACTGTCCTGTTGCCTTTGAATCTGCACGAAGAGAGGCTGCACCATCGGAAGGAATGCACCTGCTGCACTTTGCCTGTGGCTTCAGGCCTGTGGAGAACTCGATTTCCAGATCCAAGAAGTGACTCCAAGGGTCAGTCGGCTGATTCTTGGAACAGCACCACGCACATCACAGCTGTGGAAGCCCAAGCCGACAAAGCAGTAGTCACTTCTGAGGGATCCCCGCTGGTCACCACCACGTACACCAAGAGACAAATAAGAGATAGCCAAAAGTTGCACCCATGTCTGCCGGACCCGGGAGTGCTATCAGAGACCTGATTCATCTCCTAGTAGGACACCAGCCCCGACCGAGGGTATTCGCTGTGACTGCTGTGTCACAAGATCGGAAGTCCCACCACAGCTGGCCTTTTACTGTTGCAGAGAGAACATTGTGGGACCCCAATTGCCATGGTCAAAGTCGTCAAAACCCACCTGTGGACCGATGGAACAGCCACACTTCACCCCCGTCGACCACACAGCACCAGGTTTTTTTTACCCAAAATCTCTTGCCAACCTCACCTTTTTACTAAAAAATAAATGTTCCTCATATTTCTGTGATGAAAAGTCCTGGAATCTGTGGGGAGCCACAAACTTCCTTCCACCCAGCAATCAGCCAATTCCCAATAAAAATGGTACTTCAATTGTGTGGGTGGACTAGTGCCCTTGACCGGAAACAGCCCAAAATGCAACATGGATACATCAAATTTTTCCACTCAAAACTGACCTTTTTTTGCAAAGCGGGTAGCTGTAGATTTTGGACCCTAGCTCAAGCAGTACATAGGGAAACTTAGCAAACCTGCCCATTTTTTGAAACTAGACAGCTGGGGTAATCCAGAGTGGGGTGACGGGATGCTCTCATTCGTTTTTTTCCCAGAATCCCTTGCAATCCTCAAACTGTGACTAAATAAAACACATTTTGCTCTCATATCTGTGATGGAAAGTTCTGCTATTCACAAACTCTCTTCAACCAAACATTCCCACAAATTTCTCAATACAAATGGTACCTCAATTTTGTGGCTGGGCCTAGCTAGTGCCCGTGACAAAAAAACAGCCCAAAGCGCAATGGTTCTAAATCAATTTATTTCACTGAAAACTGACCCTTTTTTTGCAAAGTTGGTAGCTGCGAAGTTTGGGCCCTAGCTCAGCTGGGAACCTAGAGAAACTTAGCAAATTTGCACATTTTGAAAACTAGACTCCTGTGGGAATTCAGCGTGGGGTGACTTGCTTGCAAGGGCTCAAGGTAATTTTACCCTAAAGCCCTTGCAAATGTAAAACTTTGGTCAAAAATATATTTTCCTCACATTTCTGTGACGGAAACTACTGGAATCTGCAGCGAGCCACATATTTCCTTCCATATATCCAAATATCCTTCCCTGATAAAAACTACACCTCACTTGGGTGGGTGGGCCTGGACACCACAACACATAAATGCCCTTAAAAGCTTCTTTGAGTGAGAAGCAAAGCTATAAGCAGGTACGCTGCTCCGACAGTCTTAGCTTAATCTTGGCTTTTAATGCTTTTAATTCTTTCAATAGTTCTGAATTTGAATTTATATCTTTACTGCCATTCAATGGTCCTCTGCTAAACACTATGCTTCCAAGCCTTCCTTGGTCCGATGGAGCTTCTGTCGATTGAGCGGCTGGAAGACGGGAAGGTGTAACTACCCCCTCCGTCCTGAACATCTGGCCCTTTCAGCTGGATAGTCTGTTGCAGGAGTGGGTACATAAAAATAAATAGCTGGTCAGACACACAGTGGACATGCCGCTGGCGCATCGAAGGTGCACCAAAGGCAAGCCCGCCTGCCCCAATCCTCGCCCAAACAGGGGCTGGGGCCCTGATACTTTTCAGTAAGAACCAGAGACCAAGTGTAAGCCTTACACCACAGTGTTTCTGCTATAACTGCAACCAATGCCCAATAATTGATGTCAGGTCATTGACCTTAGGGCTGGTTCATTGATCTGTAACTACTGCAGGTTGGCCTGCTTTAGTTCCCATAATGAAGGGGGCGCTTATGTAGTCCAACACAGTTCTCTAAAGAATGCAGGTCTGGAGGACCTTCTTGAGGTAAGGTCTCCTACTCATTGCCACCCTACTAAAACCTTTTATTGTTTCAGTCTGAACTGCCACTCACTTCCTAAACAACAGCAACATGTATTCAATTTTCTTTGTGACTATAAACATGATGCTTAATTTCTTACTGAGACCTGGCTTCATGCAGGCTCATCGCCGGATAATATTGCGGCCCTGCCAGCGAACGTTTCCCTGGTTAAAACAGACAGACAATACAAACTTGGTGGAGGGATTGCTATTATTTTTAACAAGGAGTAAACTTGCAAAATTGATAGACTTCTAATTCCTGACTCTGAAGCTCTGACATTTACCCTAAATCTGACGCCCAAATTCACATTCTCTGGAGTGCTGATTCATCGCCCTCCTGGATACCCTGGAAAATGGTGCACCTCTTTATCTTACCTGTTGGCTCCCCATTCCTGCGTGCCTCTAACTTTACTCTGCTTGGCGGCCTCAATCTTCATGTTGAGGACGTGGATAATAATCGCACTAGATCCTGCACTGTGGACTTGGGCATCCGTGATCTGATGCTGGGCAACTCCTCACCTACGCATATGGCAGGACACTTCTTAGATCCCATTTTCTCTAGTATCAAGAGTCTACTGACAGACCCTTCATTGCGACTATGTTGGTCAGACCATCTCACTGTACCATTTAAGATCAGGATGGCCTCCTCTCTCCTTCCCATCACATGGCCTTCCCAGAAATGTAAAGCTATAAATTGGTCTCAGATGAAGCTTGTAGCACTCAATAAGCAGCTACTAAGCACTAAGCCCTCCTCCTACAACATCTTGATTCAAATCAAACTATGATCCACCATTGGTTGTAGGAGGATTTTGATACCACTCTTCCATAGTTTACTAAGGGTTTAGTTCAAACCTACCCACCTGCCCCTTGGTTCTCTGAGTCACTTAGATTTGAAAAGAAACTCTGCAAAGTGTTGGAAAGATGCTGGCGGAAGTCATACGCTGTAGATGCTAAGTCAGAATATAGAAAATCACTCAAAGCTTACCATACCTCTTGTAAGTCTGCCCGTGCTTCTTATCATACAACTAAAATCACTAAGGCCCAGAATAGCCAGTAGACCCTTTTGAAAGTGGTGAAAGAACTTTTGGATGTCAGTAACATCCTGTCCAAGCCTTCTCTTCCCCAACAACAATCTGATGAATTAGCTCTCTTCTTCACTCACAAATTACATGACATTCATTCTCAGCTGGCTAAAGACTCACTGCTGCTGCAGCTAAATCCACCGGCGATCCCTTACAATCAATTAAATCTGGCTCTCCACTGGACACTCTTCCCCCAGATTCTCCCAGATAAGCTCTGCCTGTTAAACCCACTTGCCATAATGATATTTATGGCCGTTCCGAATACATCTCTAAAAACATGCTCTAGTCCTCCCTCTTCTAAAAAAGGCCAACTTGAATCCTGAAAGTCAAACAAACTTCCGCCCCATTTCCTTGCTATCTGTTTTCTCCAAAGTGCTGGAAAAGCATGTCAATGCTCGACTCTCATCAATTGTTGACGCACACTACCCTCTCCACCCTTCCCAGTCGGGTTTCAGGGCTAGGCACAGCAATGAAGCCACCCTTATGGGCCTAACAGAACATCTCAGACAATATCTGAATGAAGGAGGTACGACTGCGCTCGTCCATTTGGACTTGAGCGCGGCTTTTGACACGGGGTCCAACCCTATCCTGGTTCATAGGCTGGTGTCAATAGGCATGACAGATTCAGTCCTCGGGTGGATTATCTCCTTCCTAAAGGACCACAAGTTTCAAGTTTTTTCATCCAAAGTGAAGTCCCAAACACAAGCCTTGACTCCTGGGGTCCCGTAGGGATCCATCCTAAGTCCCTTACTGTTTAACATCTATGCACGCCCTCTGGTGAACCTAATGGAGACTTGTGGACTCACCCTTTTCTCACATGCCGATGATACCCAGATCATCTTCTCCTTGTCCTCCACACAGAGAAATGATGCATCCTTACTGTATTTCGGTATGACGAAAATGGCAGCCTGGTTGACCAAATACGCACCGAAACTTAACAGTGATAAGACCGAGGTCCTAGTTCTAGGGAACAACTCCTTTGGGGGGCAAAACATTGGCCAGAATTGCTTGGGACCCACTCTGGTATCTAAGGTAAACATCCTGGGCTTTCCTATTGATGATAAGTTCTCTATGAAGCCGCAGATAAGTAAGGTAACTGCCACTAGTTTTGCAGTCCTTAAATGGCTGAATAAGATCTTGTGGCTTATTCCTCTAGCAGCACAGAGGACCGCTATTCAGGTACTGGTTATTTCCTGCCTGGACTACGGCAATGTACTGTGTTTAGGCACCGATAAGTCATCCGTACAGCGCCTGCAAATTGTCCAGAAAGCCGCTGCCAGACTGCTTTATCACTTATCCAGATATGTTTCTGTTTCTCATTTATTAAAAGAACTTCATTGGCTTAAGGTGACCAAACGGATTGAATTCAAAGCCTTGTGCTATATGTTCAAGGCCAAATTTGGTCTGGGACTACGTTACATTCAGTAACTAGCATCTCCCTACCAGCCGACTCAGCTAATAAGGTCCTTGACCCAGGTCCTCTTTGGTGTTTCAAGGCTTTGACTATCCCATATGAAGGGCCATTCTTTTGCTTACTTGGGTCCTAAGCTTTGGACCTTGTTACCGGATGACTTAAGAAACTGAAAATCATTTCTCACCTTCTGTAAGATGCTGAAAACTTAGCTAGTCTGATTTTGCACTGTTGGAACAGCTAATCTGCGACCGCCTTCCGCCAGGAAACCCTTCGAGGCAGCTGTGCGCACTACAAGTTGCTAATAATAATAATAATTAGTAATCGGGGTAGCTGCTGTGTTTAGGGCTCTGCTGTGGTGCCACCCATGCTAACCTACAAACTACAGACATTTTTGAAAACTAGACAACAAGGGGATTTCAGGGTGGTGTGCTTTGCGTAGATCCCATGAGGTTTTATTACCCATAATACTCTGCAACCCATAAACTATGCCTGAAATCACGCACGCGCACATTCTTTACATTTCTGTGGTGGAAACCTTTGCAAACCACTGGAATCCTCAAAATTCCTACCATGCAGCGTTACCCCACTTGTGCCGATTAAAACGCCCGCAACAGGAATGGATCAAACCAAGTTCCAATCACAGCATGGAGCAAACTTGCATCACAGAGCTGTAAATCCACAAGTAAGTAGTTTAAGAGACGAAACTTGCTATGTACTTAATGGCTTTAGAAGGCAGACTAAAAAAAAGAATCTAGATGGTATAGCATTTATGCTGAACATCCTTTTGCACAGTTATCCTAAAAAAAACAGACTTTACGATGTTTATTAGGTATTTCCTGAATATAAATAGGTAATTTTTCGAAGTATTATGTTTAGAAGATTTTGACTGAGTTGAAGAAAGTAGTTCTTTTTTCCTTCGAAAAATTAGAGATGAAAAGAAAAAATACTTCCTTTTTGAGCACTATATTACTAAACTAATACAACAAGCACTAAAACCTTAGACTAAAAATAAAATCTCTTTTAGCAGTATTAAACCTCAATTGACTCTCCTGATAAATTGAGGTCCTATAAATTGGACTTTCAATGTTACTAATTTGAATTGGAAGCCTTTTAATACATTGCATGAAGATAATTGCGGATTTATTGCTCGTTAAAGATCCATTTAATAGCTTTGCAACATGGTTTAAGCTTTATTGGGAACATTGTTGGTCAATAAAAATGTTGCTTAAATCTATGGCATTAACAATGCACATTTAGTTTTCATTTTAAAGATTTATTTGATAATACTATGATTCAGATCGAAAGCAGGAATTACGTTATTAATTAATTAATTTTGTTCTTAAGTTTTCTGGAAATATGGTCTGAGTTTCCCTGATTTTCTGAGTGCCAGGACAAAGGTATCTTCCGAAATATCATTTTAGTAGTGCTATCACGTTCTGTGTTATGGGTAACCAGAGAGTCATTCATGGTTCTGACCAGTTTCAGGGTTATCGTGGCATAAAATAATGTACTATGTACATGGGTGTTTAGTGCTTGGAAAGCGCAAATGTATTGTTGTGCATCAGTTAAGAATCATGAAAACAGAAGTACAATGTAACATGTATTTGAAGAAGGAGCAACAACATAGCATGAATGAGAGCCACATCACCCAGATATGGCAATCGCCCCACCTGGAATGCTCACACGTGAACATTCTAAAGAGGATTTTAGTACCAGAGATGGAAAGTTAGTGAGGAAAAGGGGCAAAATTGCAGCTATGTCACATGGACTTTACTGAAAGGTGTCTGTTGTAATTCTGGCCACTTCAGAGCGGTGGAGCAAATATGTTTTGCAAACATTTTGGCTGGTGGTAGTACCAAATCCATAGTATTGTTACATCATCTGTAGGGGCAGGCAGTTTTTTCTATTGTCCTCATTCATAAATAAGCAGACTGTCTTTAAATGGATATAGGCCCTTTCCTGGATCCCTCAGAGGGAGGTCACGGTCTCGTCAGTAACTTTACCACCTCCAAGGTTCCCAAAATGGCCAACCGCAAGACTCTTAGGAAGGAGAGGAGAGGGAGCAAAGCAACCTTCACCAAGTTCTTCCTTCTTTCCATAATTTCACTTATTTCATAATCATTGGACTTTTTATGATATTGTATTATCAAGCTTATTAACCCACTCCTCGCAAGCCACCAACCATCTGAATCTTTTTCTCAAAAAACAGTGATGATCCAACTTATAAACCCTTTTAACTGAGGAAACCCAATCCAAAAATACTGGGGGTTGAGGCAAAACCCATTTTAGCCATATTTCTCTCCTTGCCAGAGAATTAAGATAAATAGCAACAAGGCTTGCAATTTAGAAAGGTTACAACGAGTGATTTCCTCTAGGGGAACTCCACAGATAACCAAAGCCGGGCTTACCTTAATTTCTTGCCCCAAACCTCTGAAATGGTCTTACCAACGTTGTACCAGAATCCCTGAATCCGAGGACACTGCCGAAACATATGCAGATCATCCGCATTCCCCAAAGCGCACTTCAGACAGGGCTTCGCGCCTTCACCTCCCAGCTTTGTTAGTCTCTTAGGGGTCCAGTATGCTCTGTGGAGTGTAAACAGATGATTTCTCCTAAGGGGAGGAGCTTTGACAACACTCCATACGGTGCGCATCGATACTTGCCATAAAGACGTTATGTTGGTCGAGGGCAGGTCTCTTCTCCAGGTCTTCTCCATTGGTGTTGGCGAGGGCTCCCCTTTCACTAGCAGCCAGTACCATTTAGATACCTCTTTACGTTGATGGAGCAGACCTAGGAGGATATTCTCATATTCTTCACCTCCATCCCCATCCTTACCCAGTTTAGTGGCTCAGCTAGATAGTTGGTAAAATTTGAATCTGGATAACCTCTGGTTAGATATGTAACTTAGGATGTCCCAAGTGAATAGTTTGTTGTTTTACAAACGTTGACTGCATTTCTCAATGCCTTCTTCGAATAATGGGGCAGACTATCCTTAAGAAACACAGGTGTGCCAGGAGAGTTCCAGATAGGGGCGCCAGCACTATAGTATAGGATCTTAATAATTTTCATAAACTGGTACCAAAGCTCACAGGCAGATCTCATAACCGTTAATTTTGACTTTTAAAAAAATATTTGGAATGCCCAAACTTGAAAAGAAACCCATCTCCACCCAAGGGGTCAGTTTTAGACATGGCCTGAAGGAAAGGGGGGGGACAGGAGGATCCAAATAGGACAGATCTCACAATCTTTAGTTGAAAGGCCCAACGATAGAAACAAAAATCAGAACTTGTTATACCCCCATCAAACTTTGTACTTCGTAATTTCCTCCAAGCAATCTTCACCCCCATATTAGACTAGAGAAAGCTGGATATATTGCTCTGCATGGCTTTTCATGTTTTGAGGTTAAAAAAAGATAGAGGAATCGCATCAAAAATAAATGTAAACTTTGGCAAGATTGACATCTTAACCAGATTGGAGCGGAACAAGATGGAAAGTGGGAGGCTACCCCAGGATCTCATTAGTGTTCCTGTTTTTTTCCTTTTTAATTCAAGGTTTACCTGGGCCAACCTGGTGATGTCATGTGTGATCTGTACACCTAAGTATCTAATTTGTTGTTTGACCAATGGAGCTTTTGACTGTTTATTCCAGGACACAATTTCTGTTTTTTGAGAATTGATTAGGTAGCCTGAAATCCTCCCAAACTCCATCAAAAGTCGCTATAACCTCAGCAAGATGTTGGGACTCTCCCTCATGAAGATCATTAAATCGTCCGCATAGAGGGCTAGCTTTTTCACCCACCTATTCCATTCAAATGGAGTAAAGATCTGACTAGCCCTGTTACTACATGCCAAGGGTTCGATATATAGGCCAAAAAGTAGCGGGGAAAAAGGACAACCCTGCTTAGTCTCTCACTCCAGCATGATTGAGTTAGTTAGATTCCCATTGACCACTAGCCTAGCTGTAGGCATTGTACAGATGTTACTAATGGCCCAGGCAAATGTATCCCCTAAACCATAGATGTGAATCATGTGGCGAAGAAAGGGCCAGTTCACCCTATCAAAGGCTTTAACCGCATCAAACGCAAAGATGGTAAGTGGTAGTTTTTCTGATGAGGCAATATCTATTGCGCCAATCAACTCATGAGTTAAATCATGAAGTACGCGACCCCTAATAAATCCCTTCCGATCAGCCTGAATCAGGGAACCTATCACAGGATTTAATATCCCTGCTAAAATTTGCGCATAGATTTTATAGTCGCAATTCAGCAGGGAGATGGGCCTATAAGATTCACATTGTTTAGGGTCTTTACTGGGCTTCAAAATTGGACTAACAGCAGCCTCATCCCAAGATTTAGGAATCGGGAGACCATCAGAGAAGATACTGTCAAACAAACCCACCAAAACTGGAGAGATTTCCTCAGCAAGAGAAATATAAAACTCGTTGGGATACCATTCAGCCCTGCTACCTCTTTTTAGATTTTTCATGGTGGCCTCTAATTATTCTAAGGAAATATTTTGGTTAAGCCATAGAGCTTGCACATCAACCAGTGATGGTATTGTTATTCTATCAATGTAATCTTTTATCTGGGTATCAGTGACTACCTGGTCCTCTTTATATAGGTCTTGAAAGAAGGACTCAAATGTTAATTCTATTTTTTATTCTCCATCCAGACCCCCCCCCCCTGATTAAACATCGGCAATTTCCTTGAATTATATTCCTGGTTTGGTTGATGTGGGATTTCCAAGCCAGGAGCTTCCTGCATCCTTCTCCATATTCATAATTGGCTAATTTACTAGCCTCCCATCTTTTTCTAATGATACTATCAAGGTAATCAGCTAATGCCTGTCTTTTAGCTAAAACCTCGTTATTATACTGCCATTACTCCCGATCACCCTGTTGAGTAACTTTTTCACTCATAGCAGCAGATATGTCTTCTTCCAGCTTTTTTATCATAGCTCTGGTTTCCTTATGCTTTTTTGCGGCAAGACTAATAACTCTGCCGCTTATGAATGCCTTATAGGCATCCCATACTACATGGGTATCATTCTTCAGCTGTGTTATTGCTGATGCATCAGAGAGTAGAGATCTATCGAAAGTCCATCTTCCGATAGATGAGTTTCTCTCTATTTGTAGTTCCATCAGCACTGCAGAGTGATCTGAAAGATGCCCTGGGATATGTGCCATGGTTATAACACTGTTAGTCAGCCTAGTATCAACCGAAAAAATAAATTCTGGAAAAATGCCCATGTTTTCTATTATGAAATGTAAAACGTGAGGGGCCGATTAGTGCCTTATTTTTTGCTCTCCATATATCTGTAAGGCCTAAATCTTTCATCAAGACTCTGATAAAAGTGCTCATTTTAGAGGGTACTACTCCCACCCCTTTAGATCTATCAAGAGTCGGATTCAGAAGGACATTAAAATCACCTCCCATAATAATAGGGAACATAGATTGTAATAAATGATTGTAGATGGAATTTAAAGGGGCTTCATCATATATGTTTGGTCCATAGTAACCCACTAAAATAACCCATTCATTCTGAATCTTAACATCGGCAATAATCCACCACCTCTTAACATCCACTTAGAAGTTCCTAGGGTCGCCTTTGCCGATTTTTAAAAAATAGGGGCTAGACCTTTCGTGCAGGATGATTGAGTAGTATGAAGAGAGCTTTCAATCCATTTCTGCTTAGCTCGATCAGCCTCCCATTCATCAATGGTGAGGTGTGCTTCATGTAAGATAATGATATCATAGTTAGATTAACTCAGGTATTGGAGGATCCTCCTATGTCTACCAGCTACTCTAAGGCCATTAACATTCCATGTTAATATTTTAATTGAAATAGAAGCAGGTGTTTGGTTTTTATCAAGTTGGATCTCTCGATTCGGATGACCAGGACATAACCTACCCTTCTTTTATTTCTCATCTCATTTAGTGTTGCCAAGTGATGGGGACATTTTGATTCTTTTTTCCTTCATATGCTCCCCACCCAGTGAAATACGTAACTAAATTGCTTCTCTTGTGACCCCCCCACCCAAGGGAACCCTCCCTAAAGATAACCTGGGTATGATGAAAAGATTACCCATTGGAGCTCACATCTCCTCCGGATTACAGCAATTACAACAAAAGAAAAAACAGATTATCTCTGAGCCTTTATTTGGTCAATGAAAGTTCCTACCTCCTTATGATCCCTAACATTGAGCATTTTATTATTCCACGTGACTTTATGGAGAGTCAGGAACCTCAACTGAACTGTTGACCCTAAAGATCTTAAAATGGGTTTCAATTACCCCAGCTCCCTCTGCCTGTCTTGCGTGATTCTTGAGCGATCTGATCTAATCTGAAATGTCCACTCCCTTTAGTGAAGCTCCCAGCTTTTAAGGCCTCAGACAGGACTCGCTCCTTTAATGTACAGGTTTTGAAATTAACCATAATTCTCCTGGGGGGTTTCCTATTTAGATTTTTGAGAAAGCATCTCTATGAATTCTCTGGATGTCAGCCTCTAAATCTTGGGGATCAATGGTGGCAGTAAACTCCTTTAATACATTTATAAAACAACTTTTAATGTTATCTCCCTCCAGACCTTCTGGGACATTGAGGACCTTAATATTGTTCCACCTAGAATTATTTTCTAGGGACTCAAATTTGTCCAGCAGGGCTTTTTTACCACTTTTTAGAGATTGTATCTCGGTTCGATTGGTCCCTACTTCATTACTGAGGGCCTCTACTGAGGCTTCCATGGCACAGATTCTCTCTGTAAGCGCTGCCATCTTGGCCTCTAAAGACTCACAGGAGCCTTGAATTTTAGCCTGATTCCTTTCCGAGACGGCAAACATATTTCTCATCTCTGATGAAAGAGCTTCTAACATAACTGCTAGATCCAGTTGTTTAGGACTATTTGAAGTCGAAGGGTCTCCTGAGACCGGCGGGATGAAAGTTTGGCTCGTCACAGCAGGACAGTTGACTGGATCGCCCTCGCAATCCACTAGGATCGGGAATATATTAAAAGTAGCGATATTCAACTGCACTGCCCATTCAGCTACAGAATTCGCATCGTTAGGATCTGTGCTTACCCCTGAAGCCTCAGCAGAAGCCCCCTTGTTCTGTTATGACTCCATCGCCTCCAGGGAAATTAGCCCGGCCTGGTGGACTTTAGTGTGTACCTTGAAAAAGGATCTAAGGGAAGGAGTTATTCTGACTTGGAGAGCTTCTTTTCTTTGTCGTACCAAAGGTATTGAAGAGGAATTCTGAGGAATAAGAGGTGAATTTCCCCCTGTTTTCCTGCTTGACTTTTTAGGCACAGTTTTCCCAAAAATGGGGGCAGGAGTTTACAAGGGCGCCCGAAATGCAAAAATAATTATTTCGTAAAGTGTATCTACTAGGGACCTCAACTCCCTTTTCACCAACTAAAGCCTCTGTTTGTGGGAGTAAAATAGTAAAGTCAGGAGTCTCAGAGCAACTATGCACATTGGATGCCCCCCTGTCTTACTTGCTCACCTTGCGCAGGATCTGGATTTGTAGACTTCACTTTTCCTTTTTCTCTCCTTCATGGAGTTTGTTTAGAAGGGAGAACCGTGCTTGGTTCCCTACTATCCAAGTGCTTAACCTTTCTAAAGCTCATGGGCAACCAGAGGACTGATGGCAAGGAAGAGGCTGAATAAACAGGTGGGAGCTGAGAGGGGCCACCTTGATGATCCAGCGAGAATGTTTTAAACCAGTCAGCCCCTTTAGAGCCTCCAGTGATGGAGCTTGGAGAACTGGGCACCCAACAGGGGCTGATCCTGCCTGGCGTGCTCCGGAAGGCGATCCTGGAAGCGGCGCACCTATCCAGGTGAACGCCGTCCACTACAGAGAGCAAATACACCCCGGCGGCCCACAGAGCCAAGCCGCATCCACCAGCCAGCATCGCCGCACCTCCGAGCCCCGGGGGGTGGGGCAAGGAAACCAAGAAGCGCTGAAAGCAAACTCACAGACAACCACCGCACTCCTCCCATCGGCCCGGGATGCGAGCAACCATAATGCTGGCATGCAGCGAGACCCGGGTGGCAGGTGAGTGAGAGCGGGGCAGCGGGGATGAAACCAAGAGCAAAAACAGGGCAAAGTAGGTGTGAAGGACCCATGGAAAGATCAGATGAACAGTCTACATCCGGAGAGGATGCGACGGAGCTCGCGGCCGAGCTAGACCGCCGCCATGTTCCCCCGGTGCAGGCAGTCTTGAGCCTCTATTTTGGAAGGTACTAAAACTTCATGGGTGTGTTGTGGCTAATGGAAAATCAGCAGTGTTGATGTTGTCTGCAAAATTGAAAAAAAACAGGTAACATCGCTGAACCTGCTAGAGGTTTGACATGTTTCATAAGGTTTAATGGTCCCCAAGGATCTCTGCTTTCTTCCGAACAACATATACTGTATTTGCATTCCTTATGTAAGAAATTGGGTTATTAGTTATGGAGGATGTGAGGCTTGCTCAAGTAATAGGTCCACGATTGTCTCCTCATTGGGAACCAAGCATCCATTGTAGCACTTGACTTTCTCTTGGTAGCAAAGCAGAGCAGTTTAAGGCCTACTCATGGGAGGTGGCTTGAGCTAGTAATCTGCACCTGTTGGTGCGCAATACCAACACTGAATAAGTGATTGACCAGTCAGTGCTTTTTCTTTGAAAATTGAAAAGTAAATGTATTTTAAACACACACTTGCATGCACGTTCACGCACACACACATACACACACCACTAGATATGCATTAATTAACTAAGATATACATCATGCAGAGGGGAATACCTTTGGTGACATTTTCAAATCAGCTTTGACCCCTAATGGGTCATGATCCCCAAAATCACACCTATGCCAGATAAACATAAGGAAAGCCTATTGGCTTTTTCGAGGAGTCTCAATATATAAGACAAGGCTAATGGCTTTGTGATGGGGTCACCACATTTTGAAAACAATAATCACATCTTAAGAAAACACCATCATATCACTGAAATCGGTAAGCATGTATTAATACAATCATAATTGTCAAAAAAATATTGTCAGCAATATTTTCAATAAAGCATTTAAAATCAACATAACATGCATCTAAGGGCCTTATTATGAGTTTGGCAGTGCGCCACACTGCCAAACTTGTATAGGAACCGCCTGCCAAATCAGGAGTTTTCTCCTGTCTGGCGGGCAGTTATTTGGCATTCCTAAGGCAGTGCCTATGAAATAGGCGCTGCAATTGGAATGTCAAAGCAGTACCTGCACGGCATGGACTGCTGTAGTCCATGGACTTCTGTAGTCCATGCCGTGCAGGTACTGGTGTGCATGCGCACAAGGGGGCACATATTGTGCCTCCCTGTGAGCATTCACATGGCATGAGACACTAGGGGGCCCAGTAGGTCCCCCATTGTTTTTGCACCACCACATTTTTCATGATGGTCAAACCAAATGTGTGGGGGTGAAGAAACTCGTAATATGCTTGGCTTGGGTGCAGCAGCCCCACCAAGCATGTTGCAGCCTCAGGACCACTAAGCAACCTCCAGGGAACGGCAGTTCCCACGCAATTTCGGTGGTCTCAGGGCGGCCCGACCGCCCTAGTCTTCTTAATAGGTCATGAGACTGCCTCTGTGAGTCTGGCGGTTCATGGACAGCCAGACTCAAAATAAGCCATATAAAATGCAGCCATAGGATATCCACTCTGCACTCTCTGCAGCCCCCACAGCACTTAAAAGTTCCTTTGGTGATGCCCCTGCCCCTCCTTGGGACACTTCAAAAAATAATATTCAATGGAAGTTAAGCCTTGCAGGGCATTATGGGGTGCGCTCTCTGTGCAATGAAAATATTTAATAAATGGCTCTATCTGTTTTGTTGTGCGGCCCTACCACATGTCTTTGTTTCTGATTTTTGTTGCTTTTAACGGTGCTCTGGTCCCACCTGGAGCCATCTTCTTCTTGCTTACTCGGGATCCAGTAATGGGGTCCCAGTCCCACTCAGTGTTGCTTCAGCACGCTGTGCTGGTTACACTTTTTCCTTTGCGTCAGCCCCCATGGAGCTGGGGTTCCCTTGGGCCACCCCTGGATTCCTCCGGTTCCAGATCAACGACCGTCCGGGGTACCGACGGAGAGAGCGGGGCCTCCCTTCCCTGAGTTGTTACCAGGTTGAGGTGAGGGTGGATATCCAACTATTTGGATATACCCACCAGTAATACCGAAGACATATGAACTGATTACTGGTGTAGTATCAAAATTTACTGTTTGTTTGTCTGAGCACCAAATAGCAGCAGCTTATTGTTTACACACGGTCCTGAAGAAAGCCCGGATACTTCTCTACAGATCAATAGGGCTGAAGCATGTTGACCTTTTACATCGAGCAGTTTAAAGCTCTATACTGCTCTATTTGCACTGCTTTTTAACCCTGATGGTGAAACCTACAAAATAAAAATATTTTGGTTCTCACCACTCAGTTTTAACTTCACCACACTCTTTTTCCTAAATTAGCTTATTGTTTGCACTGCTGTTTTCTCACTCCACTCACCGCATAATGGACTAAAAAGGATCTCCTTTGTATACAGCCTCATCTTTACATATAACATCCCTGGACTCCTTCCTCACAGTGAGGGGGTTGTAGCCCTCGGTGGAACTAGGTTTTTCCATAGGGAGAAAGAACTCAATGATGGAGCATGTCACCTAGGGTGAGTGAGGGTTCCAGTCCTATAAAGGGATTTTTCCTAGTGGGAGTTCACCGTAACTAATCTCTGTCACTTGTGATCATTGTTCACTCTTAGACCCAAGATAGTTCTTTGTGTTTTGTAGTAAACTTGATTGGGGTATTACTATCTTGCAGGTCTATAAACTTTTCTCCCCTGGACCCTCCCCCATTGTTGTGTTTTCCACCCCTGGATTTCGCATACGTTGGACACCTCTGAAGTCATGCACTATACACAAGCTGCAAAAGATCTGTTCTATGGTTGAGGCAATACACCTAGAGTGCACTAAAACAAGAAGACAGACTCGAGAATAAGGATATATAAGGAAGAGGAGCCAGCGACCATGATGGCCGCTCCGAACTGAAGCTCCGTGGCGGACCCGCTCTCTAATACTCGAAGCGGTACTTCGCCGCAATCAAATCCCTCCAGGCGCATAATTCCCACAGTCGGAATGCTGCCTGATCTCAATGATCATAAAACTGCCTTTTTGCGATCCTTATCACCTGCGATATGACCTGCGGAGTCCCCGTACATGAGTGAGCTAAGATGGTGCCCGGAGATCTACACGTCCACACTCTGAGGCCGGGAGTCAGGTACCGTGATGCCGCTTACCTTTCACTTGAACTCCCAGTGGTGGTCCCCCTCATCCCCCCAGTTGCGCAGTCCTGTCGGCTGACCCCCTGGGAGTAGCTTCTTTGAGGAGTTGGTTGGTGATTCCCCCTAGCGGTGCTGGCGCAGCGAAGCCTGGGTCCCCCCCCCCCTTTGTGGACACTCGAACTGCTGCCGGGGATCTGGGGTGGAATTCCTCCACGGTGCTTAGTTTGCTGTTATTTCTGACAGTACTTATCATTGTGCTGCCGCAGGGAGGCAAGGTCTTAAACTGAGGGTCTCCATTTCACCGAGGCACCGCCGGGACAAAATGGTGGCCGGTTGATTCGTCTCGGAGCAGAACGGCTACTGAACTCTGGAGGGGCGACAAAAGCTCTGATTGTTCCCCTATGAACACCGCAGACTAGTGACAGGCACCTATGGCCCGCGACATCACCCGAGTGCACAAGGGCCGACCTCCCCACACCCCCTCAACTAAACTTAACATCTAGTACCTCCCATGCACGGCACGAAACCCGACCGCCTGGGCCACACTACAAGTGACTGACTTTCATGAGCTTACCCTCCGGGGCAGCAATCAGGCGAGATTATACATGTGAAGGGGATGCCTGACTCCAACATGGCGGCCATGGGAGCCACAATCATCAGGGTGCAGCGATCAAGGGATCTCAAAATACCCGGGTGCCCGACCTTGTCATGGCCTCCATACAAATGGACTAAACAACCAGGCTCCTACCTTCTTTTCTTCTATTACTCACCCTTGAAGCCCATCCACCCACACCGGACTCCTTGGACTGGCACATCGAGCTTACTCTAGCGAGGCTAGGGGTACTCCCCCACCATCCTCCCCCCCTGGCTCACCCTCCATGACATTATTTTGGGGATCTTCCTCCGACCGTTGAGACCTATCTAGCTGACTGATGCCCGGGGGAGCTACCTGTTAGCTAAAGAGGAGATGGGTTTTGGCCTTCCCCCTCAGCCATCACCTACCCAGCCGGACTTTGGGCAGACTTTCCTTTGTCTCTCCGTCGTATTCTTCCCCTACCCCTTTTTCCCTTCCCCCTACCCTTCTACGCTCCATTTTTTTCATCTTCCTATGCTCTTTAAAATGTTTTTATTTTTTAAATGAGACCTGCTATTTGGCAGTTGCCCGGTGGAGCTACCTGATCGCTAAAGAGGAGATGGGTCGTGGACTTCCCCCTAGGCCGTCACCTACCCAGCCGGACTTGGGGCAGACTTTCCTCCGTCTCGTCGTCGTATCTCCCTCCTACCCCTTCACCCTACCCTTCTATGCTCCATTTATCTCATCTCCTATGCTCTTTGAATGTTTTACTAGTAACTTATGTAACCTGTAAACTGATGTAATTTTGTAACTTTGTGGTACCTCATGTAAAGCGCTCTGATACCCTCGGGTCTAGCCAGCGCTATATAAAACTCAATAAATAAATCAATAAAATAAATAAATTTCACAGTACAGAGGTGTGGCCACTTGCACACCACCTCCCAAGGGGGCTATATTAAACATGCAAATACCAATTGTGCTAACCCCCCGGCTCTGGCCAAACCCAGGTATAATCTTGCAAGATGCAGTGGAGCGCCACACACTCATTTCTTGTTTCAAAGGGGGTATAATGTCAAATCGTCTATCTGACTATTTCTAGCCTCATGTCTTTCAAAGGGTGCACTCTGTAGGAAGCTGGTTTCCTTGCCCGCTGTGCCAGCTTTTTCACCTGCCTGAGTCCATGAGCCCTTTTTCTCTTGCTAGAACACAGAAGTCCAGGTCTTCTCTCAACTGGTCCTCAGAGGGTGTAATGGGGTCCATGTCAATGGCCCTGGAGAGACCATATACCCCTGGGGGTCAGCTGCCAAAAGAGTCAATAGTCCATCAGCGAATTAGGTGTATTGTCCTATCTTGTATGTTGTGGAGACAGGTTATTTTGAAGTGTAATAAGTACAGGGCAGGGCTCCTCTCCAGCCATCCTGTCACATGCTATGATATGAGGAGGACACTGGTCCACAGGGGAGCTAGATTTAATTTTAGCTAGTAGATCTGGCAGTTGAGTTTGTGTGATAGGCTCAAACCTTTCCAGTGTTGCCTGAATGGAATTACAAGAAGAGTTGGCAGGACAAATGCATGTCAGAGCAGTGGTATTATTGTTGAAATTACAATGAATATTCTCTATTTTAGTTTTAAAGTGGGAAGTTAGGGTTTCGCAGAGTGTCTGAGAGGCAACGATGGTTGAGGTGCAGGCACGAGGTTTAGCATGCTCCTTTAGGACCTTGAATAGTTCCTTAGCAGAGTTCCCCGCTTGGTCAATTCTATTGATAGTATAGAGTTTATGTGCTGTTCTAATTCTGGTGTGATAGACTCCTAAAGCTACTGTGTAGTGGTGTTTATCAATGGCGTCTTTAGAGGACCTCCATTTGCACCCTAATCTTTTACAATTTGATTTGTCGGTTCTCAGTTCAGCAGTATACCATGGGGCATTAGGTCAACAATATTTGATGATGTGTGATCTATAGGGGGCAACAGAATTCAGTGCATAAGAAAAGGACTCTTGAAATGTGCCCCAGGCTGAATTAATATCCGATAAGTTATCCAAATCAGGGGCCTAGAAAAAAGATTGAAAACTTTCTATGGAGACCCGCTTCCATCGTCTTGATCTCATACAATTTACAGTTTTAGGTTTGGTAGAGATCGAATGAAAGGGGATTTTAAATGTAATTAAGAAATGGTCAGGCAAGTCAACATGCAAAAGCTGAGAGTTAGAGGATATGAGATCTAAGGTGTGACCAGCCGAGTGTGTGGGGCCTGTTTTTAGGAGATGGAGATCTAGCATTTCAAGAGTGGACAAAAAGGTAGACACATCTGGGTGTGTTGCAATGTCCACATGATAATTGAAATCCCCAATTGAAAGTAAATTCTGCGTGGCTAGCACATGAGGAGCTATTTGTTCTATTCATTTAAGGCTAAAATCTTTCTTCGTACCAGGGGGAGGATAAACTGCGTCCCCTTTTCATATGTCGCCATGGGCGGTTCAATTTTGAATAGCACTATCTCTGCCCAATCGGTAAGTACTGAGTGAAGTATTTGGACTTTGATAGTCTCCCAAAAAGCAATTGCAACCCCCCCACCTGGTCATACTTCTCCGTCCTGTCTGACCAATTTATAATTATCAGGGAGGGCAATAGGAATGCAGGGGAGTGCCAGAGAATGGAGCCAGGTTTCTGTGATAAAGCATTGGTCTGATTGCAGGTGTGTGAGCAAATCCCATATTATATAACCAAGTGGTTGCTGCACTTTAGGTGTGCGCTGCTATGCATAGGTGAGGTAATATGGTTGTTATGCTGTAGATTAAAGGAAGTAGGACTGTCTCTTTTACTAGCAGCAAACGTTGCATGATCAGAGGAACAGGAGAATTCACATTTCAAACAAAAGAATGGCCCTTCTAGACAGGAGAAATAAAGGCTGAGGGAAGCAATGCTGCCAGTTGGTCCTAAATGTATTTTATTGCTGTTGTACCTCATCATGGTTGTGGAGCTTATCTCTGGGAGCACAGAAGCAGGGTTCCTAGTGCCTGGCGACATTCGGGCATGTCAGCGGTGCGCCATCTTCGTGAATCCGCTTCACGCTGGCGCAAAGTTCTGAATTAATGCTCATGTGGGGAAAAAAACTAGACCACTGACATTCTAAAATGGCAGCCACCAAGGGCAGGAAAGAGTAGAGAGCCTAGGCTCCCTCCGCACAATCGGCAGTAAGCAGTTCTGTGGCACAGCATAGGAAAGATATGGAGAAGAGTAGGCAGAGAGCTGAGTGCTGGTTGGAAATATAAAATGAGTTTAAAAATGTTGTCACAATGCTTTTAAAAGGCCAGATTGAGTTTACTGCCACCATTTTATTAAAATCTAAGCGCAACTACAAAGGCAGAAATGCTGGCATAACTGTAATCTCTTATGCACAGCCCGCACACATGCACACACATGCGCACAAGTGTGTGCACATGGGATCACATGTGTAAAGTGCCCTTTACACTGGCTGTGTTGCAGTGGACTTATCTTAAAAGATGGACACTGGCGGTAAATATACGTAGTCAAAATTTCCCTTAAATTACCATGAGTGAGATTCGGGGAGTGAGACTCACCCAGAGTAATGGTCCAAAAATGGCGTGATAAAAAAGCAAACAATCCTAGCATACTGGGCCCCTTTGCAATACCTTCCAACTGCTTATATATTCAATTAGATATTTGCATGTTTGATCTAAGGAATTAATGTTGCTTCAAAGAGCTGGTTACCTCACCTGTTTGAGACAAACATATCAACAACATATTTCTTAGGGCTAGAAATGCAGGCACAACTGCAGTGTTTGTAAGCAACTATACATCATTTTGTAGGGTATGAAATACACTTTGACAGTGTTTGTCTATTCATGACAAATGGTGATAACAAGTGTGTGTGTTCAAAGCAGATCATGCTATTGCAACATGATATATGTCATCAAGGATGCATTTCCAAATCATGGCACATCTACCAAGAGGAAAGAAGCAGCCATGGTGATAACTTTGCAAACTTCCCAGGTTATCAGTACTGTACTCGTACTCCACCTGAAATACTGATGATTGGTCTGTCTAAGAGAAACCAGCATTGCTGAAAAGACTGCTTGCACCTAGCCGATAGTGTCCTCCTAAAACTGGCCTGCTGTTGAAAACGGTCCTACAGCTGATGTTGAAGCAGCGATAAATAGTCTTTAGGTTAGTAAAAAATCTGATTACTGCAGCATACTGGCCTATTAAGGAACTATAGGGCATATTTACAAAAAAAGTCACGCAGCGCAGCACAGCATAGCACAGCAACTCACCTTGCTGCGCTGCACTGCGTGGTGGGGAAATGGCAGGAATGCGCTGTATTTAAAAGAATACAATTCATTCCTGTTCTGGGGAGGCGTGTGTTTTTGGGGCATTCACCGATTTAACTGTTCTTGTAAATGTGGGAATGCTTCAAAATCCATGGATGTTGTGTGGGAAGTGGAACACCAATACAACACCCATGGAAATGCCTCCCTGGCACAGATTAATGCAACACAGCGCTTTGCACTGTGCTACATTACCCGAGATTTATGAAGCCACGTGTGTGGATTCATAATGCTCTATTTTTGAGTTGTTTCGCTCTTGCACCACATTGCGTGATGCAAGAGTGTTGCACTGGGGCTTGTAAAAATGCCCCTATGTCCTGTTCTGTCATGCAGTAACATCCTACTTTGATCTGCTGGCAACAGCCTGTAAATGGTGTGCAAGCTGCTGAAGCATATGGCTGCTAGAAGTCCTTTCTTCAGTTGCTGCCAGTTTGGAGCTGTCGCAGAGCAAGTTGGGATGGTGATCATTTTATTTTTTAGGCCAGTGGCTCAGAGAGCCCTTGTGTACTTCTGTCTTCTTGAATGGTGTTAGCTATTTAGGGGGGGACGCATAATTTTACATTCCTGCCATGAACCATGACCCCAAATTTAGGCCATTGGTACCACTCGGGGATGGGCTCTAGCATGATATTTTTGCTGGGTATGGATGCCTAGAGATGGAAAATATGTGATAGCAAGTCATCACTCTTTGCCTATTGTGTAACCATAGCTGAAAACAATTATGGTTTTCATATTTTTGATAAATAGCATACAGATTTGTCATAATATGTAGAAATTAAATCTGATTCCACCAGAATGGATAAATTCACCATCATTTCAAAATAATTATGATTATTCATTGTAATAATAACAATAAAACTTCATTGTATTCCTCATATATTGATATAGCTTATATGCATAATCTCCGCATACAAATTCAAATAATAATTGTTGCATCTCACATAGGCAATGTTGGCTGCGAAGGGAAGGAGAGAGATGGCTCTGTAGTTCTTCAGGTCTGTAGGGTCTGCAGACGTTTTATTGAGGAGGGGCTTGACTTCAGCATGCTTTCAGTCATCTGCAAAAGTACCGGATTCGAAGGAGGCGTTGATGCTGCGTCGTAGCTCGGTTGCTATGGAGGTGGCGGCTCTGTGGAACATTTGCGTGGGGCAGGGTTCCATGGGGGCTCCTAAATGAGTGCTCTTCATGGTCGGGGTGGTATCTTCATGGGAGACCGAGGTCCAGGTGGTGTTGGTGGGCCTGCTGTCGTCGCTGGGGGGACGGGTGATTTCTGGGGGCTGCTGACTGAAGTTGTCTTAGAGGGCCTTGATTTTCAGGTGGAAGTAGGAGCCGAGCTTGTTGCAGAGGTCCTGAGAGGGAGTGAGGTCTTTGGCTTCACTGGGGGGTTTGGTGAATACAACTAAAACTACAAATTTCTAAAATGTCATAATGAAAAATGTAGCTTACTTTAAACATTAATATAAAAAAATATAAACAGATTCAAAAAGCACAATACAATAATACTAGCTTTATTAATTAATTATTTATTTATTTATTAATACTAGTATTTTGTCTCAGTTAAACTTAAGTTTGTCTTACGTTTAACTTAAGACTAAAACTTGAGGTTGACTGAGGCAAAATCCTAACTTTAGTACTCCTAAATGCGTTCTGTGAATACCGAAAGTGGGAAAGTAAGGATTTTGTCTCAGATTACTTTTGTGAATCAGGCCCATTATTCTTAGCTGTGGGTGACCGTCCACCACAAATAATAATTAATGCTCCCTGTTTTCTGTTTTTACTGATTATTACAGATAAATACACACAGAAAACTATTCAGTTTCTTGTCTGTATTTATTTTTACATGTGGATAAAAACGGAAATTGGGTTGCTTTTTGACTGATTCTAAATATTGACTGACATGACTGCCATGTCAATAGCTGCGTGGATTGATGGGTAAGGGTTGATATTGAGATTTGCATATTTTCACATACGCGCATTTAATTTATCTTCTGTGGGTTTTCATATCATTGAAACCTGGCAAACATTAACACTTGAGTGAACATTTATCGGTTAAATAAATGTGGAAATATACCAGTTTTAACATCTTTTTCTCACACACCCCAAAATAAATATGGATAAATACAGATAAAATGAACGAAAAATAAATATGGATAAATACAAATGGAAATGTAAAAAAGAAAAATACTATAAAACCGGGAGCCCTAATAATAATCCATTTTATAACCGTAAATAAAACCTGCAAAAATAGAATAACAGTGTTGTAGCTCTGATCCTGGATCAAGTTTTATTTATAAAATGTACTATTCTACATCTTGATCCAACATGTGTGTTACATCTCATATAATTTGGAGAAGCCATGACATTCTAAATGTTCTAAATAAATTCTACCTTTACACACGTTTTCGAAAAGAAATCATTTCATGTAAATAATATTGTATTTATTTGTACACATATAGTATTATGGTTAATAGCCGAAAAATGACACGTACAAGTAGTGAGAGCTCCCAACTGCCCACAAATGGGACCCTTAGGCCCGGTGTGGGTACAAAAAGGAAACTTCAAGCTATTGGGGGCAAAGCAAAGAAATCTAAATCAAACCCTGTTACTAAGTCTGTGCCGGCTGCTTCGAATACAGATCACTTGGTGGTATTAGAAGCTTTCCAAGCAATAATGACTAGCTTTCTGGACACAAAGCTCGGTTCCATCCATGAGAGGCTAACCTTGATCGAGAAATGTTTAGCTGTGTTTAATCGGTCCGATCAAATTGCAGCCCCACGTGGGCCAAGAGATAATTCGGGACTCAGTGCTGTAATTGACTCAGGTTTACCAACACATCCACTGACTAGCAACAGGGAACAGCCATGTACCCAGCGTCAGACGATTCACTTAGCTCAGGGGGAGGCAGACACAATGAGTGAAAGCCAGGTACCCAGTAGGGCTCTGTCTGCACACCAGCATGGGCTGGAAGATCCTCAAATTTCTGGTGGTCGGGAACAGGGGCTGCAGGGGTATCCAGTGGGGGAATCACAGCGCTTACCAGTTATTCATCTGCCACCGGAATCCACGCCCTATGTAGTGATCCTGGGGAACGTGCTGCCACTCCCACTGGGTATCAAAGAACCTTTAGCCAGCTAAAGAATAAGGTACTTCACTGGTAATCTAATAATACCTCCGTGGGTTTAAGGGCAAAACAAAACATTATTATGGTGCACACAGTTAGCTGGTTAGGCAGCTCACGGAAAATTGGTGGGGGTGACTGTGTCATTGTGAACTTTAACAGATCACATCTTGCTGAAAGAATTCTGTCCAGGGATTCATATTTTGGCCCCCCTGAATGTTGGGTCGGCAGTACAGGTTTTACTGTTAGGCTTCTTTTATAAAGTCGATACACTATGGTACGCTTCAGGGACCAGCAATATGGATGCCCCCGAGAGAGGTGGACACAAAGACCTCCTGCGGTAAAAGATCAATGGCTGTCAAGTTACTACGTCGTCTCTTACCTTTACAATGTTTTCAGAGACGTAGTGAATTTCGCAGGGACGCAAGGGACCAACTTCCCTAATTACTAAATTAAAACTTGTAATCTTAGTACATACTACAAGATAAAAGTTAGAAATCCGGGAGGAGGGCCGGATACTGGATGTGACGACGTGTTCAGTTGTCGACCTGTCAAAAATAGTAAAACAGATCGAAGATTTCTACTATGGGAGTCTCTTTACTAACTACTAATCTTATGCTTTCTAATTCTTTCTTTAGTGGAAAAACATTAAAATTTGTTGTATTAACCTTGCCTACCTGCAAACAACACCTGTCGGGCCTACGTCCTAGTATTTTCTTGTTTTTGCGAAGATGAGAAGAGTAGATGTTTATCAGGCAGTCTTTGATGTGGTGTAGAAGTTGTGCAGAGTCTTGTAATTTTGTTTCTATCCGTGAGTTGCTGGAGCTAAAAAGGCAAGCGCAAAATTAGATCTAAAACATAACATTTATTCCTGGATCTTTTTTAATATTTAGCCCCTTTTTCTACTTACTCGACTTTTATCTGGAGTTGTGTGTTAACTCTTGGTAACTCTTGTTAAGTTTTCACAAAAAATAATATCACTTATTTTCACAATATCTAAACAGTCCTTAAATCATGTAGATCTTACAATAAACAAAACATAATTAGTATGTTTACATAGTATCGACAAGTTCTAATATCCTTTAAGCTGTAGTAGCATTCCTTTAAAACAAACTGTTCCTTTCTAAATCCGAAAGTTTCCAAAAATTGTTTTTTCCTTTTGCTATTCTTTAAAGTGCCTTTCTTGCGTAGGGCGCCTTGAATACAAACATGTACTTATCTCCTTCTTTTTGATTTCCTTTGAAGGTCCTGCCGTCGAGGGAAAAGAAGACATCAAAAGCGGAAGACCGGAGCTGATGAAATCTGCCCTTAGATGTCCAGGTAAGTGTTGCAGATTTTCCTTGCCGGAGGATCTCAGACGCGATCCTTCTTGTGAACCAAGCGGAAGGCAAAGCGCCTTCCAGAACGCTGGGTGCGGTTTAAATAGGTGACCGCACCCAAGCGCTCTTACGTTCCATCAATAGAAACGCTCACACGCTCCATTATGTAGCACGGGCGGTGTGAGCGGATTTCAGGCTGGCATCAATTATTTCTAGTTTCTTCCATCAGAAACGCGATACATACCTGACAACAAAGTATGCTTACAACATGATATCAAATCAAAGCACCATCTAGTAAATCCTGAAATATTCCTGACACACAATTTGCAATAACCAAATATGTTACAGAATACAAATATTCGCACAATATAGCGTTACCAAAAACAGTTGTCACATTGCATAATTCTCCATATGGTTACATCAAAACACTATACCTTATACACTATGGCAGTGCCGGAGCACGGGAAAGGGGTGGGTCTTTTATAAATAGAAATCACGTAGATTAATCTACACATGGGGTTGTGGGACCAGCCCTACAACCTCAATTGTCTTTTCTTGACAATAGCTCCCACCAGTAGCACACAGTCTAAATGAGTCAGTTCAGCACCAACTTGCTCTTCCCCTAGAGCTATGAAATAGATATTCTACATTATCAAGGTTGGAAGAGTGTGATTGACTGCATAACTCTGTAGAGTTTGCTGTAGAGTTAAAGTCCCAGCAGAAGGCTCCAATTGTGCAAAGTGTGTGGGTCCCTTGCGTACATAACAATAACGTTCTGTTGTGGAATATTGCAGGCATGGCAGATAAGTTTCAGGATCCCATTTGGGTGCAGTTTGTTAAACAATTCTCTGTGATCTGTTTCCAGGAGACTTGGTTGGTGGACTGCAATTTATTCCTGGGGGGATTTAAGGCCTTCTTTGTTCCAGCTTCCCCTTCGGCATGAGGCAGAGCTAAGGGCGGTCTAGTCATTTATATATCTTTAGCAGTGGACTGCCGGATTCAGATCCTCCCATCCTCAAGTTTGGGTCTTTAGGCTCTGGTATTAAAGAGGGGGACTACTAGTATGGGCCTGATTAACTTTTATAACGCGATGACGAGTACCCAGGGGGGATGTAACATTACTCTGTTGGGCTCCTACATAAGGCAGTCTTGCGGTTTTATATAACATAACCTAATGGTGCTGGGTGATTTTAACATCCACCCTTGTGGAGATCCGAGGCTTACAAGTATGGTTGATCTGGGCTGCCCTCGTATGCTGGGGTTTCACTTTGAGCACCTTGCTCAGGGGGAATTATTGAATAACATACTTAACGAATTTGATCTGATGTCACTAATGTCTTTCTCTGCTCCACATAGTAAGGCCATTGTTCCCTCTTTTAAGGGGAGAAGTAGCAGTTCTTTTATAGACTACATTTTAATTTCATCTACTCTTCAGTCTTTATTTTGTGGGTTTACTATTATGGAAAGTGTTTACAGTGACCACAATCCACATTGTGTGCATCCGAGTGGCCCACTCTTATTTAAAAACCATAGGGTGGTGATACCGGGCACGCTAAGATCAACGGACGGTAGGCGCCGTCTTAAATGGTCGCAGGTCTCCCCCGTTGCCTTTTACGGTGAAGTAAGAGATTCTTGTGCTGCTAAATTAGCACTCTGTATTTCGCCGGGTACCTCTTCGAGGGATGTTCTTAGCGCCTTTAATGTTATTACCATCAAGGTAGGGGAACTCTTAAGTGTTCCGGCACGTAAGGTTGTCACTTCAACTCCAGATGGTTTGATTAATCTTGTTCTCAGGCGGCGCGCAAGCTGAGGGGGCCCTGAATGTTACTCCGAGAAATGAACTACTGTTACGCGCCTGCCTTAACAAATACAAACAGTCACTGGCCAGACGCAAGGGTGCCTTGAAGGAGGAGGCATGGAGGGAGTTGTTAGAGACGAGTACCCTTGAGAACAGTTCAAGGTTCTGGATTAATGTTAATAGCCTGATTTTTGAGTATGATGCAGGGGGAGATTTGGGTTCCCATATCACTGAGGAAGATTGGGTGTCCCATTTTAAATTTATGCTTAAGGGCCCTACGGAGCAATCTTATCACATGGACTGGGTCATCACTGCCTTCGCCATGGTTTTTGAGCAGAAAGAGGTAGAGGCAGAGATTGCCGGGTTGACTTGTAATAAAGCGCCAGGCCCGGATGACATCCCACTAGACCTTTTTAAATCGGACCCACTTTTTGGGCACCGGTTCTTGTGGCTGTGCTTAATGCAGCAGCCAGGGATGATTGTCCTGAGTCTTGGGCCACTTCAACCATCATGCCAGTGTTTAAGAAGGGGGACCGTAATAGCACCTTTTGCTATAGCCGATCTCCCTGCTTGACTAGGTGGAAAAGGTTGTGGGTTGGGTGTTATTAGAAAGATTATCTTCCTGGGCAGAGGAGCACAAGATAATCTCTGACATTCAATATGGATTCAGTCCAGGGCGGTCAACTGTGGCCCAATGCCTTAATCTTTACATGATCCTCGGTAAGTATATGATTGCCCACCCCGGTACGATCTATTTGGCCTTCATGGACCTTTCGTCCACCTTTGATTGTGTCAACTCGGTAAAGCTGTGGCAGTCCATGAGGGCCATGGGGGTGGAGCTGGCGAGGGTAAATGTTGCTATTTTCAACTTTGCTGCTAAGTTAGGCAAGCGCCCAATTGCAGCCTTGCTGAAAGTCTATCAGGTTAAAAGCATAGCTGCAGCTTGCTATGGCAGTGAAATTTGGGGGCATATTGCCACAGATGCCTTGCAGGTGGTTGAGAACACTTTTCTGTAGCACTTGCTGGGCGCGTCTAGCGGTTTGTCGAATTTGGTGGATCACGAGGAATTGGGGGTGCCTTATTTATGTGATACCCTAGCTTTGCGACCCCTAGTGTTCTGGCTCAAGTGTTGGCTGAATAAGGATTTAGCCCTCAGTCAGCAGATCATAAAGGAATGCATAAGCCTTGAGAATATGTCCCGCATACCATGGCTAAAATATATTAAACGTTGTTTCGATGAGTTGGGGGCGCCCTGAACTTGTTTTAAAGCCTGATTCTATTGTACGAAAGGATGCAGAGTTTGTTAAGAAAGTTTTCAGTAGCTTAAGGAAACTAGAAAGGGATGAGCGAGAAGTGCGAAAACCTAGTGTCCGCAAATTCCTGATGCTAAAAGCAAATCCATCTACTGAGCCTTATCTCCTGGGGTCGTTGTCTATATATGAGCGATTTTTATTGTCTAGGTTTCGCCTGGATCTATTTCATCTGTTACTCGCTGTCCCAAAAGGGAGCAGTAGACGTAAGGTGTTAGCACCCTGTGGCTGCGACAGAGTGTCTCCACAGGACCTGCTACACTTCATGTTTTTTTGTAAATATTATGAGGTACCCCAGAGATATTTTTTATTTCCCTTATTAAAGAAGTTGAATTTTAACCAGGTCCGACCAGCGCTTCTGTACTTGCAACTGTTGAAGGCTGATTGTATCTTTTTTATCGCGGATTACTTGAAATCTACGGTGAGAACCAGGGCCTGTCTGGACAATTAGTAGCCCTTCTTGTTAGAGGGTACACTCCGTTTTACTGTTTAGCATGTGAGGTAGTCCAACGGGGCCCTTTTTAGTCTTTTACTGATATGAATTCTTTTTTGTATGTAATTTGATTGTATTATGTTTTAAATGAAATTTTGGATGTTGTGAAACTTTCATGGTTTTCTGCACGTGAAACCGAATAAGGTTGATTTTGATTTGATTTGATTTGACATGTACCAGTAATGGCTAGATCACTCAAACTGGAGATTTTCACAGCATCAAAGGGTTCTGGTCCATGTGCAGATAAGAAACATCTGTAGAAGAAATGATTTCTTAAAATAATAAGTTTGTGTGATAATCTTTATTATGACAAAATGTGCTTGATAAAATTTACAATATATTTTTTAAATCTGACCATTTCAAATTGAACTAATATGGGACAGAGGAAGAAAAATTAATACATTTAGGAAACATTGAATATATTACTTAGACTTAATAACTTCTGTGATGCTCTGGGGCATACTATATACATCAGCCAGGTGGTGGTTTACCCTTTGCCATCTCTACTGCCGTTCAAAAAAAGGGTAACTATGACCCAACCAAAAAGCATGTGTGACAAATAATTGACTACCAGCCATATTAATCCACCTACTTTCCGCTCCTCAACATTACTGTGGCTCATGCCCTGTCTCCTTCTTTCTGAAATTAAGTCCTCAAATTTAAGTCTAATAAACTTTACAAACACACCAAACAAACTACAAGTCTATACTGATAACAACCAAAGCTACAAACACACACAATTGAAAATTCAACTCATTCACTATCAAACAAGCACAGAGTAAAGCAACACATTACAAACTTGAAAAAACTCAGAATGTACATGGCAGACAAATACTTCAAAATCCTATAATTGCTAGCTATCAAACAACAATTTGCCATAGACCTCCGTACCCTGCTAAAGCTTAACCTCCTACAGAAAATACTGACCACACAATTTGCAAGTTTTTGGGACACATTGCATAAGTTGTTCAACACAAAGCAATGTAAAGTGTGTATACTTGAGAACACATAAAAAGTCATGCATTGACACACAGAGGCTGAGTTAAATTGCAAGAAAGTACGTCAAGTTACCCTTTGTTAGTTTTGAGATTGAGATGTTCATGTAAATATTGTTTTAGACAGTTTTATGTGTACATTTATTAAATTATAACATTGGGAATAATAAACTAAAAAACATTTAACATTATTATATATGTTTTTTTAATTATGCAAAAAATTCAATAAAATGATTATGTAAAAATTCAACTTTGTGAAAATATTTATTAGCAATTTGCTGTTGCTTAGATGCTAGTGAGCCTATTCATACAATTGTAATACTATGGGCCCCATTACGATGGCGGGCAGACACGGTAACGGAAAATAGGACCAACCGCCAGAGGTGTGGCGGTCCCACGAGGCAAATTAGGATGCGCCCACCACACTGGCGGGCGCATTCTTGCCATTAACGGTGCATGTTGTGCATTGCAATACACAACGTGACAGGCACTGCGCGGTGCCTGGCACCTTGTGTATGGCAAAGAGGGGGGTATCCCCCAGTGAAGCCACCCACCCCCACACACCCAGGGGCCCCCAATGTCATTCACCGAATGCCTTTCCATGGTGGAGCCTCCGCCATGGAAAGGCATGCACACCGCACTCATCATAATATGGATGGCGGTGCCTGCAAGGCCTTTTCCATCGTGACGATTGCCTGCCGGCCGAAAAGCATCGGACTGTCTTTCTGTCCGCCGCAGTAGCCCCCGCCATGGTAATATGGCATGGGTAAATGGCGGGCGGGCGGGGAGTTTGGTGTGTGATCCGAACGCCATCATAATAGGACCCTATGTTTTTATAAATGTAATCATGAAGTGTAATATTATGTTCACTTAGTTGACATTGGATAAAATAAAATTGAGTATGGAATTTCTAGATTGTTACATTTAAAAATTATTTCTCGAATGTATAATTTGCTTTAGAATTATAAAAATTATTTGCGTAACAGATTCCTAATGTTTAGAGGGTATTTTTGGGATTATAGGAGGGTTAAACCTTTAAAATACATAAATGTTATATGATCAACTAATAAAATGATATTTCATCACCGCCTAAAAGAAAATAGCATGCTGTACACAGGATGGATTTATTATTGGACAATGAGGTGCGGTGTCTAATCCAATTACTTGCAAGCACAATGCTGATTTTGTAGTGTTGATAAATCCTAATGTACATATTTAATTTAAAACCTACATTACTGTTGGATTGATAATTGATATCTATTATGCAAGACCTAAAGTACTATGAATTTAATTTATGGTGTACAAAATAAAAATGGACTGGGATACAGCTCTGACTAATTACCAATGGCTGAGATTAATTCAAGCAATCCATCCATCACTTTTTTGTATACATTAGTTTGTCACCTGGAACCAAGCTATACCTGGCTCATAAGCCTTAGCTAGTTTGAAAATAGTCATGGGATGCTTGTGTTCTGGTTGAGGGAGGACCTGGCCTGGTAGTTCATGCTGATTCAAGGCTGATTTGCATATGATTGGGCCCAATCTGAGATGGTATGGTGTAAAAAATAATGATGAACTGGGATGCAGCCCTGAGTAATTACAAGTTGCTGAGATTAATTGAAGCATTCCATCCACTACTTTTTTTGTATGCATTAGTAAAATCTAGGGAGGGCTTTTCCTGATGTCAGAAATGTAAGTCTTGCGAACTAGGTATTAATACCACATGCTTATTAGATATGTATAACAGGAGGTGGAAGCTCAAGGGAATTATTAACTTAAAATGTGACCATGAGGTTTACATGTTAAACTGTCTTTCACGCAAGACCTGTAGAGACAGTACCATACTAAAGGGTACATAAAATGATTTTTCAGCACATTAGAGCAAAGAAAAATCGATCACATAATTTACGCAGTTGCCCAACACCTCACCAAACATCATTGAGGGATGAGAAAATCCTGACATATTTTGTTGTATGTTCTAAACTAAAAGATTTAAGAGCGAGAGAGAGAGAGAGAGAGAGAGAGAGAGAGGGAACGGAGGAACTTAGAATCCCAGTACAGTTTGGAGTTTGGTTCGAAAGAGAAACTGCGAGATCTGAACATTGGTGAGCAATTACATATATATTTATGGAAGATTTAGCAGCATGCACTTTTTCGTTTTTAATTGGATGGATCTAAGAATTCAAATAAGTTGGTTTTAATCATGTTTTTTTTTCTTAAACGAAAATATTGATATTAACCTTGGGTGTAGTGTGCGTAGTGGGGCTACGCGGAGTGCCACGGAGGTGGAAAACAATCTCGGCACATTCTGCGTAGCCCCACTACGCGCCACCCGCCTCCCTCCCACCCTATTGACAATTAAATTACAAGCTTTAAAAAAATTTAAAAGTAAGGAAAACTGCTTACCTTAGCTGGGCCGTCCTCCTAGGGCTCCCTCTTCCTCCTTCATCGCGACTTCCTCATCAAAACTGCGCAAATGAGATGCAGCTCGTGCAACGAAATTCGTTTTATTTATTTATTTGTTTACTTACCTCCGTTCGGCCGTATGCCGTAGTTTACTACCCCCACCCTGCCCCTCCCCCGCCCCACCCACCGCCCCACAGCACTCCCTCCAGAAGCCGCTACTGCTCTTACGTAAACTTAATATTAACGGAGCAGGAGAGACAATATTACAGAATTGTAGTTGTTCCCGTCTTAGTTATATAATTGCTAAATTATTTAAAGAAAATAATACATACAAAATAACTACATAACAACCCCCTCTTGCTGGCCTTTGAATATACAGTTACACGAAGTCCATTTTGGGTGTAGCAACTGGTATTAAAGCTCTTTTCTGCCAAAACAAAGAACTACTCATATACTGCAGGATTAGGAAACCTCGATTTCCTGTATCTGATTGGGCAGTCTGGAAAACGGTCTGAATTATGTCCTACCGCGAGGGTATTAATTCTGAATTTGTGCATTATTGATTTATAATCAATCAATAAACACCCTTAGGGAGAAGGAACTTTCAAAAGATTTTAATTTCAGACGTGTATTCGTAATAGCTGCTTTAGTGAGGTGCTTCATTATAATGCCAACAGCATATACATCTGTCAACATGCAGAGGGTGCAATACGGTGTGTCATAAAATTCAAATTTCTGCATGAAAATGAAAGTCAACCTTTTCAGTCCCTTTGTGGAAGTATTTAGTAACCCACCAACCGGTGAGTGATTAAACCTCCATCCCACAGAACCGTAAGGTCTAATGTAATGTTTCAGAAACCTGATTGTCCAAGTAATGACACATTAATTATATGCCACTTGAATAAAAACTGTGTTTGTTGAAAGGCAACATGGTTGTTTTAACTTTAGTAAAAGGAAGCATGTAACAATAGGAAAATATCAAAAATGTGTTTACAGGAATGACATCACATTTTTTTGCATCATGTCAAAAAATGAAACAGGGTTCATATATTTCCATTATCTTTCAATGAATATGGAATAGGAAATGGGGCAAGTGGTATTGGCGCAGGGGAAAATCCAGGTAAAACTAATTTCATGCTATTTTGCTGCCTTTATACAAACTGATATCGAGTAAATATGTTTTATTTATTCAGCTAAGTTGTCATTAGGGGAAATATCATGCAAAAATACCTAAAGACCAAGTACAAAGTTAACCATACCAGGCTGAAGATCGAAAAGAGTGAATGACACTGACAGATGGGCACTGCAGAACGAGACTCACATCAGACTTTGAAACACACATGGCTGCACTCAAATCCTTCAAGCAGGTCCCAGATCGAGCTGTCTCTTTCACAAAGAAACAGGCTGCTCTTATAAGCCAAATCTTGATAGCACCAAGAACCAGGCCGCTGCTAAACTCCTTCAGCCGTCCCATCCACAGCCCAAGCACAAGAGCACATTGTTGGTACATTGATAATGGCTACATCTAAACTCAGCACAGTGGCTACCTCACATCTTGATGGCATAAATATTCAAGATGAACAAACATCAAGAAAAAGGCCACACCTGCAGTGTATAATCTTGCATGTAAATATGTAAATGTGAATGTGCAGATATTTATATAGCGCAAATCACCAACCGGTCTCTAAGCGCTTGTTTAGGGAACCCGTCCTGGTATTCCCCTGTGAGATAACCCAGCAGGGAATCCACAAGGTGAAAGCCAGGCATCCCGCCGCGAGGGGCCATTGGGGAGATTAAGCAAGCTATTGCCCAGAGTCGCAGAGTGTGAACCCATGAATCGAGTATGCACTGGAGCGAGAATTATCGAGTCCATGGACAATTTATGGACTCAAGACCCAGCCGAGCCGGGAATTGAACCCTGGTCCCGGGCTGACCTCTGCTTCCAGGTCTGCCTACTCTAACCAGTGAGCACGTTGTCCAAGATACCTGACTGTAACCAGGTGCAGGGAGCAGCTGAATCCTGCAAACCTGTCACAGTTAAAAACTATCAATTAATCAGGGGAGAATGGATCACTTGTCCTGTTTTTACCAGGGTCTGGGGTTCTTACCGTCTAAAAAACCCTCATTCACGTATTACTCGTAATAGCGGTATATCTTGGTTGACCGCTTTTGTTTCTTACGTGAAAAGCATCATCATTGGGTCTTATCTGTGCTTTCCTCCACCAGGAGGGAGACAAACTGGTTATTCGCAGTAGTGATCAGGGATGATGATCAGGAGTGGTGAGGGTGAGAGTGGAGTGAACTTAAAATTGCCTCCTTGCCACTGGTTCAAATATATAATTTATAATGATATATAGAGTAGGCGTTCCCGTGCAAAAAGCCGCGACAAAACCACTTCACAACATTATCAACGACCAGCCAGATCGGCGATAAGATCACAAAACATGCAATAAGGCACGTTAGCAGCAGGGAATGAACACCTGCTCTTTCCTTGTCTTAATTCGGAGGATAACCTGCACCAGAAATGGGAGCCCAGCCCACAGTCACACCAGAAGAACAACAGATGCCATGGAGCTACTGATCATGCAGCTCGGTCACCTAAGAGGGCCACAACAATCACCACCCCCCCCCCCCCCCAGAACACCCCCTGGGCCCTACCCCGCCCGCCGACAAAGCTATTTTACATCAACTGTACGAAATCATGAACACAATTCGCCTGATGTCACACAATTACAACAATTAACGTTCATGTGAGGTCAGAAAAAGGAAAATCATTCATCTTTGAATTTCCAAACAAATCATTTTATTATAATTAAACCCAATACAACTATTTGGAAGAGTCATGGCGGGACTTCTCTGGACAATCCGTAAGTCACAGCCTGCAAGACAAAATTCAAGATAAGAAGGTGTGTCATGCGCTCATCAAAGGACAGAGAGAGAGAGAGAGAGAGAGAGAGAGAGAGAGAGAGAGAGAGAGAAAGAGAGAGAGAAAGAGAAAGAGAGAGAGAGGAAGAGAGTGAAAGAGAGAAAGACCGTGAAAGGAAGAGAGGGAGAGAAAGAGAGAGAAAGAGAGAGAAAGAGAGAGAGAGAGAGAGAGACAGTGAAAGGAAGAGAGGGAGAGGGAGAGAGAGTGCTGACACTGCACACCCAGGCCTCACTGCTCACCTGCTGCCACAGGTGTGTCTCCAACCACGTGCCGGTATACACTGCAGTCCACCAGGTCCCTAATCTGAAATATAGTCCAGACTTATGAATGGCAGAGTTCATATCATTGCACACGCCATCATCGCCTGCCTGCCCCTGCGCACACAGGCTGCTGCACGCCAGCCCTTCCCGCCACCCAGCACTGATTGCCCGCCCCTGCACACCCAGGCCGCCCTGCTCACAGGCGTGTCTCCAAGAGGGCCAACCATGTGCCGGTGCAAGCTCCAAGCATGGGGCCCGTGACCTTGGCAACCTCCACATCATGCAGCCCGCACCGCGGGCCACAAGATCACAGATGTGATTCTGGGTCTTGATTTCACAATGGCAGAGATCCTACCAGTGCACACTGCATCATCGCAGGCTGCACACCCGCCCAGCTCTTTAGGTGCCACTAACTTTGTGAACCACAAGGCAATGCCACGTGGCAGTAGGCTCGCGCTGCTCGCTAGCTCAGGCCTACACTGAGGTCCAGCAGGGCTCACACAAATCCTTACCAGTCCGAACCGCCAGGATGGCGCATCATGGCAGGTTGCACACCCTCTCAGCACTTACGGTGCCCCTACCTCAATGCACCGAAAGTCACTGTTCCTTGGCGGCAGGCCCGTGTCAGCTGCAGTGTATCCGGTGCCACCAAGTCTGTGCAACGCAAGTCATGGACCCTCTATGATTGAGTCTCGTGATATGCCAGGCGGACGCAGCCATGTCACCTCCGGCAGTGGGGAAGAACTGGGACACGTAGTGTCGTCCCCCCCCCCTTTAGGGCTGGGTCGGCGTGCGCCAGGCCAGCGTAGGGTGTGTGACTAATTATCCCTGGGCTCTGGGCGTGGTTCATTTCTGGGCTGGACAGGAAACCAACTGATGTGTGTGTCCCTGTCACAGTGTCGGCACCACACGGCCCACAATCTACAATGTTGCAATGTTGCATGCACCAGGAGGGCAGCCGCACACAAAGGGACTGTACAAGGAGCGCAAGACCGCTTAGGCTCTTGGATCATACATGCCAACTGTTTTGTGTGTATCGCTATTGGTGCACCATAAACCTAAGGCCTAGCCTCAATTGCAGCGCGAAAGCCACATCACATTTCCAGAATGCACGCAGTAGTCAGACTAACATTAGGTATGAAAGCACCTTTGTCCCAATACTAAGGTGGAAGGACATCTGCACCTCCGATCTGGTCTTGCATGTGGCAGGCACCCCTTGAGAGCGATACCATAGCAGATGATGACGACTCCCACACTACGCACAGCGCTAATGGAAGACCAACATATCCACACCCCACACACAAAAGTCCTTGCTCGAGGTACTCTTGCATTGAATGCCCTTGACACTTACATACACAACAACCCATACGTCCAAATGTTGCACACACATGACTCATTGGTCCGAGCTGTAGGAATATTATCCACATAACTGCTGCAGGTCGGAAGAGTGCCGGTTCAATGCGAGCCACCAATGCAATGGCAGAACATCCCAGGCACATGCACAACGCCTGTCACGTGGAACTGTACCATGACCGAATGCTGCCTGTTAGTGTCTGATGCATTGGTCTGCATGTTGTGGCCTTTGTCTTGCCCGTACTGACACACACATGCTAATTAAGTCCACACAGCTTCACTAGTGTTCAACTGTGATGAGTGTTGATTTGAATGACAAATCGTGTGCCTCAATGAGCATTGTCTGTACACAGTGACGGACTGACTGACGCATTTCACTTAGGGGTGAGTCCCTATTGCCAGCTCCACCTCTCTGAATCAGACATTGTGGTCGGGATAGTTGCTGATAGACCTGTGCTCTTACGTGTCTTCAGCAATGTGAGTTTGGTGTCCAAGTTCTTGTCATGTGGATCAATGTGATCCATCCAAACAGTTTGTGTCCACCCAGTTGAGTGTGAGTAGATATGCGAAGAGATGTTCTGTTGTCAAATGTGATGGGGACATTACTTTAGGCCTGCCAACGTCTTTGACATTTCACACACAGTCCTATTTCTAACATTGAGTGGGGCTAAGTTGTGAAATTGCACGATTGTTGTTTCAGAGCAATGAGGCCACAGCTAGTGCACACATTCGCAGTCATCTCACTGCCTATGTGTGTCACGGTCACACATGCGCATTGCTTTCATTTCCCAGGGTGTACCTTTTTGTGCAAACGATGTCCTTACATTCATCCATACTTACATACTTGATCGATTATGGACATGACACATCTGTGTGATTTTTTATGATTTATTCACATTCGGTAGAGTGTCGGAGCTGGAGCAGTACATGGCCATGCAAACCCCACATTACATTGTAGCCCAGTGAAGGGCCAGCCAGAGTCCTTTAGGGATTGACAAGTTCTTCGGAAAAGGAAGAGTACAGTCCGCAGTCTGATCATTGTGTCATTGTTAAGCAGACAAAATATGGCAGTCCATGTCAAGGTCCAAGCTGAGTGTCGCAGAGTGTTTCGGTGGACAGTGGGAGATGTTGTTACAGGGCATGATGCAGAGGGCAGAACCAAGCTGAAACCGGGCATATGGCGGAGAAGCTTGCTACTGGCTCCTTCTTATTTCACAGGTGGAATCACCCGCATCTTCATCCTCTATGTCATCTGTCTGACATGTGGGTGCTGATGTTTGGTCTGCAGCACTGTGTGCCACTGACACATCAGGGGCCGGAGATGTGTGTGTGGAAGTACCAGCAGCATTCATCAGCGACTGCCTTAGTAGCAGCAATGCGATGATGAGGATCTGCAGGGCATGGGAGATACCAACAACTTTTCACTGGTGTGCATCCATGGCAGCCATTCTTTCCGCATGCATCCGCTCCATGTTCTTCATTGTCCTCAGCATCTGAACCAACTCTCGGCTGACATAGCTGAGGCCACTCTGACTAGACAGTTGTTCTCCTCTCAGAGGCATGACTCCAGCAGTGACAGGCATGGATTGTTGGACATCATGGAGTGAACTGTGGGTGTTCGTTAGGGAGTGTAAGTGGTCCCTGATGTGACTTAGACACCCACTTATGTCATCTAGTTTGACTGCCATGTGGTCGAACACCACCCGCACCTGTTCAGCCACCTCCTTCTGGCAGTCTAACACCTGGCTTTGGAATGCAATGTGCTCTTCAGTGAGGTGCTGTGAGCCAGCCATGGTGGTGGGTGCTTCCTGCTGTGTGGTCTGTGCAGGGGTGGGGTCTCCTCGATGCAGCTGGGCTGCCCTGCTCCTGGAGATGGCTTGCCATAGCTGTCCATGAGCTGTTGGAGGGCGTTGGTGTCGAAGGTGGGGAGGTCCTCTTTGTCATCAGTGAAGAGTTGTTGGGTCTGCTCTGAAGGAGGTGTTGATTGTCCCTCTGCAATGTGACGGGGAGATGCATTTTAACTAGGGGTGGGCGACAATTTCCGTTCCGCTCCCGGAAATTGCGACAATTCGACATTTCCGCGTTCCGACCGGAACGCGGAAATGCCGAATTGTCGCAATTTCCGGGAGGGAACGGAAATTGTTGCCTGGCCAACCACAACAGGAAGCACTTACAGATATAAATAAAGCAGGGGCCCGAGTGGAAGCTCAAATTCAGTAACGCTTTATCAGCACAAAACATTAGGGAGCTAGGTCGAGGCTGGGCAGGTGTGCTTTTCCCCCAGGTCGTCGTCACTTACCCGATCCGTGATTCCGACTCGAGCCCAATCCCCGCGTAGTCTCCAAGAGGTTCAGTCTCCTCATCTGCTGCTCTGCTCTGCTCGGTCTCTGGCCCATAAACAGAAGGCATGTGAACTGCATGGAAGCCCCGCCCCACACACCAGCGGTGGGCAACGTCTTCCGCCCTTTCCCCCACTGATGGACAGCTGACTCGAGGGACCCCAGGAACGTCGGCGCCGTGTCAACGTTACAGACACACATGGTCACTGTAACGGCAGCGGCAGGCCGGAAGCACCAATTTCCGCGATCACGGAAATATCGCGTGATCGCGGAAATTGCGGGCATTCTCGCGAGAATTGGCGGAAGTGCCTTCCGCCAATTCCCCCCACCCCTAATTTTAACATTGTGTTGACATGTATGTTGATCCATTGTTCAAGTTTACATACAGACTGCATGACAATGTACATTCTGACTGTTTGGGAGGAGCTGGATATTTGATGCGGGACAGGGGTCATTTGGACTACATCACGGATGTAAGTTTATACACGTACATTCTCATCTCACAGTTTCCTGCTATGCCAGATGTGATTGGCCAGTTTCTACGCACAAGTGGAACCAGTTTTGTACTCTGTTCTGTAGTGAAAGTGTTGCACTTTGTACCACATTATCGTCAATGTTGATGTGCTGTTATTGGTATGTGTGTGTGCTGCATTGTGGGAGAATCGCCCCTGCAGATGTGATTTTGCTGCCCCTTATCCCTTTGAGGGGGTGTGCCTTTGACTGCTGTGCTTCTAAAGTGCTGAGATGTTGCAGTGCAGACTTGGCTAATTTTGACTCTTGTGCTGATTTTGGACTCTTGGGCATGGTTTATCCGCAGATGTGTTGTTGACATCAGGAGTTGTTTGTGCACATGGATGTGTCAGAGTGTGACCTGCTCCTTTCCGGATGTGTTCCACAATCATCCACCTCAGTGTTGTGTCGTGCAACATGTCATGGTAATTGGACTGCAGCCATGCTATTCGTCATGCTGTGTCACCTGCATTGTCAGTGTGGCTCACAGATGCGCAGCTTTGATGGTTTTCACACGTGTGTATGGGTTGGTTGTGAGACTGGTGCTGTGTGGGGAGGGACCCCTTTGTGCCCATAGTGAACGGGAGCCTACTTGCTGTTTGTATGTGTGCTGCAGTATGCCAAGGGGATGAGAGGGACATGATCCAAAGTCATTGTGGGTATGCAGTGTGCTCTACTTAATTGTGCATGTGTGCCATTGTGCCCATCTACCCCCTTCCCCCAGTCCCTGTTCGGTACTCACCCTGGTGCTGTTGTGTCAGGTCATGTCGAGCAGTGTCCGGACCCCCAACTCCTCCCACCATCTCCCCAGTGATGACTGTGGTCACAGTTTCCTCCATTTCATCCTGCTCCTGGTGTTCCTCTGGACTGCCACCTCTAGTCTGCATTGCTGCCTGATGGTTGTCAGCGAGTTTCTTCTTTGTTTTGCACTTCACATTATTCCAGCGCCTCTTGACCTCTCCAATTTTCCTCCTCCTCACTCTGACTGCATTCACCTTGTCCAGTATAGACTGCCATTTTGCATTTTTATTTGCCAATGACACGTTGGAGGTGACGAACAGTTGTTGGTGGTGTTCTATCACCTATGTGATGATGATCTTGTTTTCCTGCGGACTGAACCTCGTCTTTCTCATCTTCTCGTCCTCTGTACTTGCTCCGGCTTCCTCCATGGTGCTACGCAGTTCAAATTATTTTGTATGTGTTTTTTGGCGCTTTTATAGTGCATTTTCCCGCATGACGCGTGGGAGTTGCAGGCCTGTTGCTGGTTATTGCTGATTTTTGTTTTGCGATTGGCCACATTGCAACTTTTTTGCGTTCGTGCTTCACGTTTTTTCAGTGTCGCGTTAATTTTAACGCATTCATTTGGCGCTTTATCGTGAGACTATCGCATGGTGCCACCGGGATGAGAATACAACGTTAACACAGCATTATTGTCCCGCGATAGGCTGCGATATGCAAAGTTGCGTTAAGCTAATTTTGTGAAACTTACCACACGTTCTTGAGAATATCCCCCTTAGACTTTTGTGTTTTAGGGAGAAAAAGAAAGGAGGGGAGATAAGATCGTGGGTAAGTAGACATAATATCGAGTTTTAAATACCGTTGTGCTATAATATTAAGGGGCCCATTAGGATGGCGGGCAGATCGCCTCCACCAGGCCAGCGGTAGCCACCGCTGGCCCAGTGGGGGCGATCTGCCCACCATCCTTGCCTGATTGAACCCCCGTCATATTAGTATGGCTGGGGGGTCGGCGGTGGAAGGAAAGACCGTCTGATGCTTTTCCGCTGGTCGACTCGTCGACCAGGCGGAAAAAGGGCATAACATGGTCCACATTATGATTAGGGTGGAGATGAGCCTTTACATGGTGGTGTTGCTGCCATGGAAAGGCATGCGGTTTCTGCTTGTGGGGGCGTGTTGCGGGCCCCCTGAGTGTTGGGGGTGGGGGGTGCACTTGGGGGGTTCCCCAGGTACCCCCCTACATTGGCATGGACAAGGTGGCAGGCACCGCGTGGTGCCTGTCACCTTGTGCATGCCAATGCACAACGTGCATTCCCAGCATTGTGGCAGGCGGTGCTGTGAGCACCACCCACCACAATGTTGGGAATAGGGTACAGTGGCGGTGGCAAACTAATTGCAGGTGCGGGACCGCCGCACCCCTGGTGGACGGTCCCGCATACCGTTACGGTGGTGGACGGACTTTGTCTGCCCGCCCGCCATCGTAATGATACCCTAAGTTTTAAATGCCGAAGGTCATAAATATCATTGTTTATAATCTCGATGTCAAGAATATCGATTTAGTGTGTTGTACAAAATATCTTTGTTAAAAATAATAATTATGAAAATAATGTTATTAAAATATATAGATTTTGTAAATGTTTGTCATTTTTATTATAGTATATATTTGTAAATGTATTCATAATTTTTAATAACTTGGATATGTTTCATAGAAAAATTATTTTAGGAGTGGGATGTTGGGTTTATAGGGGATCAGGGTAGGGGGAATTTTTAATTTTTTTTTACAATTTTAAAAGTTTAAAAGTAATATTAGTGAAATGTAAAAATGTTTTTTAGGAGTGGGATGTTGGGGTTATAGGGGATAAGGTTGGGGAGAGACTTCAATTTTTTTAAATTTATATTTTTTTAATTAATAGTAAAGAAATTTAAAATTGTGTTTTAGGAGCGGGATGTTGGGGTTATAGGGGATAAGGGTGGTGAGTGTTTTAAAAAAAATATTTTAATTTAATATAAAAAATGTAAGTAATAATAAACAAATGTAAAAATAAAATGTTGTATTGGGATGTTGGGTTTATAGGTGATGAGGGGTTGGTTTTTAAATAAAAAATATTTAACATTTAAAATTTAAAATAAAAAATAAAAATGTAATCGAAATTATGAATGTTATAAAAATTAAATTTGATTTTTTTGTTTAATATTTTTTATATACAATTCATAATTATATGTAATTGTAAAAATAAATGTAACATTTAGTTTATAAATACAAGAACATTTATCAAAATAATTTTAAAAGTCGCATAACTTTGTTCTAGATATGGTTTTATAATTGGGGAAAGGTTAATGTATTTGTATAATGTACATCATTTTATTTGTGTTTATATAATTGTTTTTGGATTCTAACATTTTATAAGTATATTGTTTTGCACTTTCCTTGAGTTAATATAGTTTGGGGTGGGAATAGTAAATTATATATGTTTAATGTTAAGCACCTTCTCTGAGTTAATACAGTTTGGAGTGGGAATAGTAAATTATATATGTTTAGTGTCCAGCAGTTTCCCTGAGTTAATACAGTTTGGAGTGGGAATAGTAAATTAGATATGTTTAGTGTCCAGCACCTTTTCTGAGTTGATACATTTTGGAGTGGGAATAGTAAATTATATATGTTTAGTGCCCATCACCTTCCCTGAGTAAATGATATAAGTTTTTTGTCCAGCACCTTCCCTCAGTTAACACAATTTGGAGTGGGAATAGTAATTTATATCTGTTTAGTGTCCAGCACCTTCCCTGAGTTAATACAGTTTGGAGTGGTAATACTAAATTATATATGTTTAGTGTCCAGCAGTTTCCCTGAGTTGATATAGTGTAGAGTGGAAATAATAAAAACAATTGTTCTTTATTTTGGAGTAAGGTTAATGATAAAAATGTATGTTTAAGTGGTAATAGTATGTTATATGTGTGTATAAAAAATATATATTTATGTCTAACAATTAATTTAAAATAATTATTTTATTGTAAATACAGAAAAAATAATAATATATGAATTAAATACAGAACAGAATAGTGCAATTAGCTTTTTAATTTCATATGCAAAATTGCTATTCGTTGCGTGTTCTGCACTAAGCGTAGAATTTTGAAGGTGTCTCCATATGCATTGATTAAAGTGGCAAAAGAAACCTTTTTTTGCTGTGTAAGGGTAGTTTTTCAGGATGCTTGTATCCTTGACTGTATAAAGTCTATGATAATTGTTTTAGGATAGTAATTATTAGTTTCTTGCTTTACTTTTGTTAGGAGTTCTACATAGTTAGTGGTTTGATTGTTTGGTAAAAGTGCATATATAGAGGGGATGATGGTATTGTGATACTGTCCATGGATAGTGTATAATTGGTAAAATGGTTCGGGACATATTTTAAATGTTACGTGCATCATCCATGTCTCACAATTCTGTAGTTCAAGTAAATTTGTGGGAGTTGCAAATATTATAATCCTTTTGTCGTTAGATTTATCGTCATAAAGTAGAAATTGCTCTTCATTATGACTTACAGTGACTTCAGGTGGTTTATGAATTTCACTGAAAGTGTTGGGGATAGGTGGGGTGGTAGCAGTTGATTTTTTTTTGTTCTTGCTATTAGCCTTTTTAACGTTGAAACAGAGGGTAATTGGCCAGTTACATGTTCTGGAACACTTTTAGTATTTCAGTAGTAGTTTTTGAGAGCTAGTGCTAGTTTCTTTCAGAGTGTCTAAAGCGTCTCTCACTTCTATTTCAGCTATGTTAGGGGGTGGTTATGTTCCTTAACATTTAATACAGTAGTTTATTTTGTTGTAGCCTTCCCATAACATGCATTTTAATAATATTTGCTGCATTTCCAATTAATTTTGTCACCTGTCTCTTTTTCTTGGGTGTAGACATACCCCATATAGCATAATAAAAAATGTCCTTTCTGGGAAGTAATGAATTTTGCACCTTCAGTCATTCTGATGTTTCAAATGCTATGAGAAATGTATTTAAAAAATATTCAATGCATTGTAATTGTTTTTATTTTAATACAGATTTCTATATACAAAATTATACTTACATGCTTAAATATGTTGAACTTTTTTTGACGCTGAGGTGTTTCTATTGGTGCTTGGCTTTAGTGTTTCTTTTTATTTCCTGCACAAACAAAATGATAATTTTAATAAATGTGTTTAACAGCATTTTCTGTATTCTGGTGTTTGTGTGGTTAGTGGGCGCATTGGGTTGGGATTTATAGTTGTTTTATTAGCTTAATTGAGATTTATACTTACTTGTTTGACAAGGTTTTTTTTATGATGTTTTTAGTTAGTTGAGTGTCTTTTGAAATTTCTGTAAAGGAGATATCATTTAAAAAAATGCATTAATTATTTAATTATTGAAAAAAGTGTTTTACTATTATTTAATACAGTCATAACATTACATTTATACTTTACTTACTTTATGAAGTTGATATCAAAGCTTTCAATGAGGAAGTCCAATGTTGTAGAAGAAATCCGGCAGAGATTCCCATTCTTCTTGTTTTTTTGTTGGAGCATAAAATAATATTACATTTTATTTTGTTTATATTGTTTTTTAATTGTGCTTTCAATCTTATTGGATTATTTACATTGTAGGTGTTTATCATTGGTTGTTACTAATATATTCAATTAATTTGGCAGTTGTTTCCTTATATGGAAAACGGTAATTAATGTTTAGATAAACTTTTTTTGTTCTTACTTTATTTAAAAGTATAATTTTATATATTTGTAATTTATAGTGCATTGAATGTAGAATAAAATGTATTTATTTTATATATTCTGTTTTGTAAGGAGTAATTAATTTGGTGAATTTAATTATGTTAAAGATATTTTTTTTAATTATTATTTATTTAACCTTAATTTAATTTATATAGTATGTTGTGTGTGCTCCTGATATTTTTATATTTTTTTTATATATTGTGTTATTAAAAATATTTTTAAGGTGTTGATATTTTGTTTTTAGAGATAATTGTGTGGTCTATATTTTTGTTATCTATATTTGTGTCATTTGGTATGTTTAATGTTTATGATATTAGTTATAACAATATTTTTTGTATCGATGTTTGTGATATTGATGTTGATGTTTGGCGATATTTTTGTATCGATATTTGTGTATTTTTTTAAATAAGTATAGAATACCGATATTTATGTTATCGATATTTGTGTGTCGATAATTTTGTAGGTCGATATTATGAGGGTCGAAATTATGTCAGTGATCCAAGATCGAGGGGGAAAAGGTATTAATATAACTCTTAAATAACCGCTTAGCAATTATAATACTATTGCAATACTAAGAATATTGCGATAAAGATAATAGCAATAACAATAACCAATGTCCTCCAAATACACAAAAAATTGGAAAAAGCACTGGCAGTTAACTTCCATAACATGTCATAGTTTAAATTCAAGATAAAATGAAAAATAACAGAGAGTATCAATGGAAGGACACAGAGATGAGTTTTGTTCTTACAAGTAGTCAATGGCAACTACAACGAATCTACCTTGTGAGAAGGTAAAAAGTGGACTGTTAAAATAGTTTCAAACTTATAATGTGACCAAACACAATCCCACCAAACCTTGTAGGATAATTTAGAGGAGGATTTCCAATGAAATGTAATTTGTGGGAAGGTGATTGCTAATAAAATATCCATTAATTTATGCTGGGAAAATTAAGAGATAAAAGAAGTGGTTAATGTGCTTAAAAAAGACTTTGGGGATTGAGGGTGTGTTCCAAATGAGAAATCTTTGTTAGTTGAGAACAAACCTTATGCCAAAAAGGAAGCGTATTCGGACCCCAAGATAAAAGATGCATAAGGTCCCCGTTTTGAAAATCACAAGACCAACTTTTAGAAGGAGTGTCTAATGAAAATTTAGAGCAATGTATAGAGATAAAATATAATCTATGGTAAAGGAAAAACAAAGATTGAGTGATATTCGTTGATCTGCAAGTTAAAAAAATACACAACCAAACCTTATTTAAAAATCGTACAGTCAAATTCATACCTTAGTCAGTTTCACAGGAAAGCTCTGTCTTGGGCTTGGTCCTAGAGGAATCAGGACAGGAAAGAGATTCATCAATAGTGGAAGCTTTAGGACCAGATTTAAGAAGGGCAGTCAGATCAGAAGCAAGGGAAACAGAAATAGAAATGTGTTGTATAGAAAAGTATGTATCTAGGAGCGCAATCATAAGCAGCAGAAAATGAGTTTGAAAATGTTGGGGGCAGTAAAAAAGCTTTTGGAATCGGAGGAAAGAAATAGGAGAATTATCATAAAAAATACCGTTATCCCTACACGAGCGCTAAAGTATTGAGCTGTTATGTATTTTAACAAGCTCATTATACCATAATGGCATAGTAGGGAGTAGAGCAGGAGTTAGAGTAGGAGAAGAGAATGTAGATTTAATTAAAGAAAGAGTGTGATGAAAAATGGAAGGATTGAGAAAAGGAACTTTAGAAGAAAAAGTGGCAGCTTGTTTTGGAAAAAAAGGAATGTAAAAGAGATGTTTCTACTGACAACCATAAAGGAGAAAAGTGAGAAAGCAAGTCCAAAGTGCAAATTGACACTTGACATAATCCAAATGTTACATGATATTGATTAAAACCTGGAAAATTCACCCCTCCTTCCAATGTAGATTTTCGCAAAAGGGATCGAGATACTCTTGATTTCGTATTATTCCTAAGGAATTTAATAAGTAGGGAATATATTTTATCAAAATAATTTTTAGGGAATATGAACTGGAAGCCTGGATAAAAGGTAAAAGAACTAGAGGGGATATTATCATATTGATGGCCTCTAAATGACCCCACTAAGAAAGAAATAAGGGATTCTAGGACGAAATAGTAGATTGAATTTTAGTAAAATGTTGCTTAAAATGATTGTTGATGGAATCAGTGATCAAAGCTGTGAAACAAATGCCTACATTTTTAATTTTGGAGAAAGTAGCTCATTGAAATCCAGAACTCATAAAGGTTGTATCACAGTTTATTTATTAAGGGGTAAAAACTATTTTTCTTTATTATTTTTTTATCCAGAAAAATTAGAAAATAAGGTAATTTCATGAAGTAAGGCAGGTAACGAAGTTTCCCACCCAACCATGCTTTAGTTTTAGAGCTTCCATTTCAGTAAGGTGAGTTTTCTGAAGCAAAACTAAATCGAGATTGGATTTACTCAAATGGGATAATACTCTCTGTCTTTTAATATGATTAATAAAACCTTTCACATTCCATATGATTACTCTGAGTACTAAACAATGTATAATACAATTACAATATAAAACAAAGTCAGTAAATGATAAAAGGAAAGAATATGTGAAGTAAAACAATGATGAGGAAAGGGGAAAGGAAAGCAAGTGAGGAGGCTAAGGGAAAGACAAGGGAAAAACAAGATAGAAGAAGAAGAAAAAGTCTACTGAGAATACATACCATGAAATACGACAAAAGAAAAAGAATTGGGGTGGTGATGACACAGTTGAGGGTAGCATGGCGGGAGAAGGGGAAGACTATGCACCACACAAGAACAATATACAAGCAGAAGGAGACCACACAAGGTATACAGACAATGCAGACCTGTAAGAAGCAAAATATTGAACAACATTATAAGAAGCATAACATATATTCACAATTGAGGAAAGACATTGATGAATAATAGGGAAACAGTAAATGTGCAGATGGACCAGCTGTATCCATGCTAACAGTTGTATGACAATTGATATAACTCTTAAGTTCAGTTGGGTCTTCTTAGGAAATGGCATTCTTCTGAAAAAAGACCTTAACAAGACAATGATGGAAGAGTTCATATCTGGCTCAAAGAGTATGTAGTGCAGGACAAAGATTGAGTAACTCTTTTCTTCCATGAGCTGTAGCATTGGAAACATCTTGAGAAATTAAAATCTTTTTTCCGGACCAAAAAGATGTTGTTTAGATTTGGCAGAGCTGAAAACTTTCAATAAATCAGTAAATTCTAGAAAAACAAGGATGACTCCTCATGGTTTGGCAGAGGAAGCAGAGGTGGAGAGACGTGGACCAAGGTGCCGATCACGATCCTTTAAAAACCGGGTACGAACCGTCGGACGGAGCATATTCTCCGTCCGACGCGTACCCGGTCGTCAAAATCTACCAACATGGAATTACGATTCGCACGGAAACACCATTTCCGTACGAATCGTACAAAACCCCGACCGAACAAAATAAACATACAAATGCGATCCGGGAAAGCGCCGACCTGACGTCGGGACGCACGCAGCCTGCCATTCACAAACCAGGAATTACGATTCGCACCGACGTCATCCCGCACGGTGAATATTTTCCGGCTGCCAAAAACTGCCGGGAAATCAGGACGACGCGAACAAGGAGTACCAGTACGCGACGGACAGACAGGACGACGCGAACAAGGAGTACCCGTACGCGACGGACAGACATGGACCCGAACCTACGTGTCATCCCGGCCCTCATAGCAGTCGACCTCCTCTACAGGTTACGACGCAGACGCCGCAGAAGGTCAGAACAACTAAGGGAGGGGGGAAAGGGGGGGGTGGCAGGACCAGGGCAGGCCACAAAACCCCCACCAAAGTCACACAGCACACATGCCCTGGACATACCTGACCCTCAGGCCCTGGTCACTACGAGGGGGTGGGGGCGTGTCCAGCTAAGCCAGCGACCGCCACAACGGAAGTTTTTGATGACGCGAACCGGCAACACAACCAGACAGGTACGTCCCGTACCCACGCCTTAAGAGCGTGGGTACGAGTCGTACCACGCCCACACATACGTCACCCCAACAATGGCGGGATGGCTCGTACCCACGTGGCAAAGGCCTGGGTACGGGCCGCACAAGCATCACATAGCGTGGGGACGGATATGTACGGACCGTACCCCCACCCCGTATGCATGGAGCGTACCCCCAACCCCAACAGTGTAAGTACGACACATACCCCCACCCGCGTATGCAAGGAGCGTACCCCCATGCCAACATTGTACGTACGACCCGTACCCTCACCCGCGGACGTATGGAGCGTACCCCCCACCCCAACAGTGTAAGTACGACCCGTACCCCCACCCGCGTATGCAAGGAGCGTACCCCCCATGCCAACAGTGTAAGTACGACACGTACCCCCACCCGCGTATGCAAGGAGCGTACCCCCAACCCCAACAGTGTAAGTACGACACGTACCCCCACCCGCGTATGCAAGGAGCGTACCCCCATGCCAACAGTGTAAGTACGACACGTACCCCCACCCGCGTATGCATGGAGCGTACCCCCATGCCAACAGTGTACGTACGACCCGTACCCCCACCCGCGTATGCAAGGAGCGTACCCCCCATGCCAACAGTGTAAGTACGACACGTACCCCCACCCGCGTATGCAAGGAGCGTACCCCCATGCCAACATTGTACGTACGACCCGTACCCTCACCCGCAGACGTATGGAGCGTACCCCCCACCCCAACAGTGTAAGTACGACCCGTACCCCCACCCGCGTATGCAAGGAGCGTACCCCCATGCCAACAGTGTAAGTACGACACGTACCCCCACCCGCGTATGCAAGGATCGTACCCCCAACCCCAACAGTGTAAGTACGACACGTACCCCCACCCACGTATGCATGGAGCGTACCCCCCATGCCAACAGTGTACGTACGACCCGTACCCCCACCCGCGTATGCAAGGAGCGTACCCCCCATGCCAACAGTGTAAGTACGACAAGTACCCCCACCTCGAATGCATGGAGCGTACCCACATCCGTGTATGTCATGAGCGTACATAATGTGAAATAGGAGAGGTGGGTGCAGAGTCCTCCCAGCAGTGCTCTGAGACAGGAGGGGTGGGTGCAGAGTCCTCCCAGCAGTGCCCAGAGACAGGAGGGGTGGGTGCAGAGTCCTCCCAGCAGTGCCCAGACATGAGAGGGGTGTGTGCAGAGTCCTCCCAGCAGTGCCCAGAGACAGGAGGGGTGGGTGCAGAGTCCTCCCAGCAGTGCCCAGACAGGAGAGGGGTGTGTGCAGAGTCCTCCCAGCAGTGCCCAGAGACAGGAGGGGTGGGGGCCTATCACTCCCAGCAGTGCCCTGAGACAGGAGGGGTGGGTGCCTATCACTCCCAGCAGTGCCCTGAGACAGGAGGGGTGTGTGCAGAGTCCTCCCAGCAGTGCCCTGAGACAGGAGGGGTGGGTGCAGAGTCCTCCCAGCAGTGCCCTGAGACAGGAGGGGTGGGTGCCTAACACTCCCAGCAGTGCCCATGGAACGCAAAGGGTGGAGTAGCCACAGATACCATGCCCACAAATGTCAGTCAGGTGCACAAAGACCCTGCAGTACATGTACCACATGTGTGCGAGGCTGGGAGTATACGCATGCATAGGGCCAAAAAGAAAACATGTACACATGAAGTCATGTCGATAGTCCACATACACAAGTACAATGACTACCAAGGATGCCACGAATGATGCAGGCGGAGAATGGCTCAGCATGCATGTGCAAAGTTGAAGGACTCCGTCACACACCCAGCTAATGTACCCACAGCTCGGCGCTAAATATTGGGAACACCCTGCAGGGAAGAAGTCAGGGTACACAGAGGAAGGAAAACACCTTGGGACAATTGCAACATGCAGCAACTGCTTACATGAATTGAGAAAGCTAGCTAACATCGTGTGATGGCACACAGATCCCATGGTCCCCCCTATGAGCAGCACACTACTACATTTCCCACACACCCAACACATGAACACCACCCACAACCATGTAGCAGCCCCACTGACAGCAATGCCAGCAAAGCAGGAGTGTTCCAAGGGCAAACAATAAATAGCTTTATTCAGCATGATCCAAAAACTGGTATGTAGTAAGTTCAATATTTACAAAGCCCATAGGGCAGTCCAGGAGTCACAGCTGGATGGGGGACACAGTGGGATGCGTGTCCCCTAGCTTGCCTGCACAGTTACAAGCCGTTGTCTTCCACAGGGGTGAGGGCATCAAGTGGGGGGGAAGGAACAGGCACCGCAGGGACAGGAGGGCGAAGGGTAGGCGACGTGGGTGCAGGGATGGAGGACTCCACCACAGGGGGTGGGGCAGGGCCAAAGGTGGATTCTAGGAGCGCGCTGCACACCTCGGCAAGGTCCTCCAGGGACTCCCCTGCACCCGAAGGAACCACAGGCCCCAAGGAGGGGGGGGGTCAGAGGGATGGGTCGCAGCGCCACTGGGGGAGGGTGTGGACAGGGGGGGGACTCAACCACCCTGACCGAGGACTTCCTTGACCGCTTGCGTGGTGGCGTCACTGTGGGGCTCAGGGACAGAGCGGCCATGAAGGAGTCTTTGGGGGAGATGTGGCCAGGAGAGCTGAGGGGAGGGGATTTGGAGGGAGTGGATTGGGTGGAATGAGGACTCCCACTCTGGCGGCGTGTCACACGTTTGTCCCCCGATCCAGTGGGTGTGCCTACTTCACCCTGTGTGTGCGTGTCAGGAGGTGTGCGGCGGACCTTCCCTGCTGGTGTGGTGCCTGTGTCTGTTGTGGTGGGTAAATGCTTACATCTGTGTGTATGTGGGACAGGCATGGGAGTGGGAAGTGTGGAAGGAGCAGGGGTAGGGGGTGGGACGTAGTGCTGCAGGAGACCCACTGCTGCAGTCAGTGTGGAGTCTATGGACCTCAGCAAGTTGCGTTGGTCAGCCTGCGATGAATGAATGCCCTCCAAGTATGCCTCCATGTTGTTGAGGACCTGGCTGTGGGCATGGAGGACATTAAGGATCGCAGTCTGACCAATCTGCAACTGCCGCTGGATGTCCATAGACTCAGCATTGGCGGCAGCAGTGGAGACAGGGGCAGGGGGTGCGGTGCCTGGCAGGAAGGAGACATGTGGTGACCGGGCACGTTGGGAAGGGACACGAGCAAGTGGGAGGTGGCTGATGCCAATGGAGGGGGCGGGGCGAGATGTAGGGCTGCTGTCAGATGGTGGTGCAGCCACCGCCCACTCGGAGAGATCATCCTCGGACCCGTCAGCTTCATACTCTGTTGTGCCAGGCGACAGGTCCCCGGGTTCACTCTCCTCCGCCTCTGTCCCACTCGCAGTGCCAGGCACGATGCCACCGCTGGCACTGGTGCTCGGTCCCTCCGCGCCGTCTGTGTCCATGTCTCCCTCCGTGTCCCCCGACGATGCTGTGGGCAGGGTGAAGAGACAGAAATTAATCATACACCTGTATACATATGTCACATGAGTCTAATCTACTTAGGTCACAGTGCATAGCCTGAAACAAAGGAAGAGTTACAACTACAAAACAAGGTACATATGAAGGCCCTGCAAGACACAGTTGTGTGACCCACCATGCCATGGATAAACTATGGAGAGCATGACACAATAGCAAATGAGATGACATGGAATTGTGACTGAGGAGCAAGGCCCTGGGGACAATCCAGCACTGCATCTGCACCACACAGCGTGGCAGGCAATAGGGATGAGCAGGGACCACATCTAGGAACTAGAGGCACATGCAGCATAGGTAATACTGATAACATGCCCACCCTGACTGGCACAATGCACCTTGAGTGTATGTCCAGACAAACATCACACACTGGCCAGTCCTAGCAAGGAGATGACAGGTCTTGACATGTAGGCCATGCCCGCACCACCCACCCCCTACATGAGACTAATCTGTGGAGACACAGGAAGCACTTACATCTCTTAGTCAGGGTGAAATACACATGGGATGCAAAACTTCAATATTGCACACAAACTACCCAAGGTGCGGCTGTCCAAATAATCATGTACAAATGGGCATCATCAGATGATTGCAACAAGACACAAAGGCAATGGCCACCGTGAGTATGTAATTGGAAAATCAGGTCAGGCTGGACAGTGGACACTTGTAATACATCTCACGTCAATATACATGGTGCCAGGGGACAATGGCACCGAGCACAACCTATGCTGTAGACACCGAGATTGTCGACATTCTCGGATTACACACATGATACCTAGGAAAAGATTAACATGTGCTCAGTACAAATTATTTGTTGTTGTGGGGCACTCACTCTTCCTTGTCACTTCCAAATTACTGCAGAGCGCCGCCTCTTCCCCGAGCAATTCCGGACTTGGCTGCCATGCGGGAGAATGATCGTATCCGGTGCTACCGCTTCCCCCAACGGTTGATTCTGGAGTTGACGGCGAGACTGGCACCACACCTGCAACCGCAGCACAGGTATCCTACGGCACTGACACCCAAGCTGAAGGTAATGGCAGCCCTACATTTTCTAGCCACGGGTACCTTTCAAAATACCATAGCTCATGTTCGTGGCATGTCCCAGAGCATGTTCTGCCGTGTGCTGCATGATTTCTTAGAGGCCATGTTGATTCACTTGGATGACTTCATCAAGTTCCCAACCCCTGAACAGTTGACTGGGGTCAAGCGTGGATTCTATGCCCTGGGAGGGATGCCCCATGTCATTGGGTCCATAGATGGGACACATGTTGCTTTGGTACCACCACACGCACAGGAGGTAGCGTACCGCAATCGGAAGCACTACCACTCCATCAATGCCCTTGTGGTGTGTCTGTCCAACATGGTGATTTCACATGTCTGTGCTCGTTTTCCAGGATCAGCACACGATGCCTACATCATGAGGCGTAGCAGGGTGCCTGAAATGATGATGCAGCTGCGCAACGAACGAGCATGTGTTGTTGGTGGGTACAGTCTGTCTGTCCTGTATTTTGCATAGCCTACCAGCATGACCGCTCCCCCAGTTCTAACGATGACCATGTGCTTCCCATGTAGGGGACACTGGCTATCCCAACATGCCATGGCTGCTCACACCTCTCCGCAACCCCATCACGCCGGCCCAGCTCCGCTAAAACACCGCCCATGGCCGGACAAGGCGAGTGATAGAGAGGACGTTTGGCCTGCTGAAGAGCCGATTTAGGTGCCTCCACAAGACCGGCAGCGCACTTTTATATGCCCCTGCGAAGGTCTGCAAAATCTTCATGGTCTGCTGCATGCTGCACAACATGGCAGTTGAGAAAGCTGTGCCACTCATCCTGGATCAAGATGACCAGGACCATCCACCCGTGGAGGACGAAGGGCTTGGCAATGGGGCTAGTGATGTGGAGGATGTGGAGCCGCAAGAGGACATCCGGACTCGGCTCATACGCGACTTCTTTGCTTAGTGGTGAGTACCAGTGTCTGAGTGTGCACACATTGCTCCCCGTGTGGCATGTGTTGTGATGTGTGTCTCCACCTGCATGTATGGCACGTGAGTCAGAGGTGTGTGTGGGTGTGTCACTGGAGTGATGGTGCCAGTGATGGTTGTATTTCCCCAGTCATAATTGTGAACTAGCATGTTGTCATCCATACATGTGCCGAGTACATGCACATGCAAGTGGCTGTGCTTTTTGTGGCTGACTTCTTGTGTGTCTCTCATCCCCAGGTACTTGCGCATGCCGTCTGTTGGTTGCATTGTTGTGGCACTGCTATTCCTCATGGACACGTCATCGTGGGCTGACTCAGCGTTACATGCACGGACAAGTTTGGAAGTCTCCTTAGGGTAAGGGATGCATCAGGGGTGTATTGGGTGTGGCAGTTGTTCACGATGTATGCACACTGCCCCTGTTGATGTTTGGTTCCTCTGCAGCCATGTAGCATCACCATGGGACACGACATGCAGCTGTGTACACCTGAATAGATGGTCTGACTGGTTGACAGTCATCAGTGATGGGATGGTGCATTGTGATGATGGCATCAATGTGTGTAACACTGCCCTCGGACACATACGGTTTGCATTGGCTTGACATGGTGTGGGACTTCTACATCAGCGGATCAATGGTGTATGGCAGGCTCTCCGTGAGCAGCTGTGGGTGTTTAGCTGTTGGCCGACAATTGTGTGCCAGTTCCATGGCTATCACGCATTTGTGCTGCAGAAGGGGGGTGCCAGTGTTGGACCCACATGTTACTCCGCATGAAGTGTTCATGTGTACTTCAAGTTGCCTCTGCAATCCCAAAAACATGACTAATAAAGGTGTCCCTATGCCTCCAAGGTGCCTCTTCTCAGTCAATGCGGTGTGTTGCCACGGTGCATCCAGCATGTCTGGCATGGTTGTCCCTGATAGTGGCTATGTGTCTATGTGTCGAGTAGATGCATGCTGTGTGTGTGGGCTGAGACTGTGTATTGTGCATGATGTCCATGACTGTGTGGGTATTGTGACATGTGCCATCCCCATGCATCCAACGTTGGCCAGGCCCCCATTCTCTGCATCCACCGGACTCAAGTTTGCAGGACATGGTTCTGCCACCTGTCTACACATACCTGGGTGCCCCCCAGGACACTGGACTGGATCCCTGACCTCTGCGCATGACTGTTGCTGTACTCAATGTGTCTGTCAGCACGGTTGTGCGGCCACCCCCTCAGCTGGTTGGGCCCATCACGGGTGTGTATGGTGCTCCATGTCTGTCTTGCCTAATACACTGTGACCCGTGTGTCCTGTGCCAGAATCAGGCCCCAGGGTGTGGATGATTGAAGTCAAAAGAGAACTCAGGCATGTTTAGACTTTACAAGACACATGTAAGGTAATAATGCAACCAGCAGGCATCTTCTCTTCATGGTGTGAATTTTTATTTTTGTGGGGGGGTGGGGGGGCGGGTATGACGTGAGGGGCTTTCCGGGAGTTTGGAATCCAAAGTTCAGTAGGGGAGTTGGTGTCCTTGCCATTGGAAATCCTCAGAGTCCATGCCACAGTCTTTGTCAACATTGGTCAGACATTGACCAGCAAGGCCATGTGGCAGAGAATGTCTCTTGATGCTGTGATGCTGTTGCTCCAGTGGGCCAGGTGCCAGGCCAGGTGTCCTGGGAGATGGTGATGTAGCGCCAACCCTCACGGTCCTTTCCGTGGACGACCCGGCCTCCTGCGGGGACCCTCAGAAGCAGGCCGTGACGATGTTTGGGATGCTCCATCGGATGTTTCCTCCTCCTCCTGATCCCTCCCTGTGGGTGGTGATGTTCTCCGCCTTCTGGCACACGGAGGGTTGCCCATGTTGTCGGCCATCCGACGGAGTGTATCGTGAATTCCCGTGTACACCGTCACGAGCTCAGCCTGTCCGTCCTCCATCCTCCGTTGGTGTTGCAGTAGACAGGCATGTTGCTCCGCATGTTGCTGGGCCTGCTGGGTCTTTATCTCATCGAGGGTCCCCTTGATCTCATTGAGGGTGGACACAACCTGGGCCATGCCCGTGGTGTCCTACCGGTATGTGTCCAGGATGTTACGGACATGGGAATATACCGGTTCCCCAGACAACTGGTCAGGCTGGCGCCTCCGCCGTCCTCCACTCCCACCACCCCTGCCCACTTGCACCTGGCCTGCCCTTGTGGGCACATCGGGTCTCCGGGACCCCTGAGGGGTGGCATTGGCGTTGTCGCCTGCCTCCTCCTGGGTGCCCGGGACACCGTGTCCCTCCTGGCCAGCCTGGCTGCTTTGTGGTGGTGGGGCAGGGATCCTGGGTGTCTCCTGGGATGTGGCAGGAGTGGGGGTGGTGGTTGGCCCCGTTGTACCTGACGCAGGTGCTGCAGGTGGTTGGACACCAGAGGGGCCAGGTTGGTCGTGGTCGTCCACAGAGTGGTGAGAGTCGTCGCTGCCAGTGGGATCGGCCTCCCGCAGATCCGGGTCCTGTGAGTCTTCCCCCCAGTGTTGGGGGGTGAACCACGAGGTTGACCTGTGTGTGAGAGAGACAATGTTAATTTTGGTCCATGCAACATCCATGTTTCATCAGTTTCAAAGTTGGCACATTTCCTCTTGGACTTAGGATCTGTCTTGCATTCCACTCACAGTGCACTTGTGCATGGGTGTGTCCCTTGGGCACCACTTTGGCCCCTTTCACTATGTGTGGCACAGTCTTACTTGCTGCGTCAAGTGTGACTGCAGTCAGCAGTGGAGTGGGCATGTGTGGCGAGCCATGCATTGGCGCCTTCCGTGTAGCACTGTACATGTGCACATGGAGTGGATCCACACACTTATATAATGCAGGTAGCTGTCGTTGTGCTCGTGAACAGGTTGTGACATGGCCCTGAGTTTTGCCATGGAGAAGAGGGGGGGTTCTGGCACTGGCCACCCTTGGCTACATGCATGCAGTCTACCTGCTGACGAGCAGACATTCCCACACACCACACGGCTGATTTGCTCTCCCTGTGTCTCCCTCCCTCTCTGTCCCCCTCTCCCTCCCTCCGTGTGTCAGCCTCCTCCCTCTGTCCGTGTCCCTGTGTCTCCCTCCCTCTCTGTCCCCCTCTCCCTCCCTCCGTGTGTCAGCCTCCTCCCTCTGTCCATGTCCCTGTGTCTCCCTCCCTCTCTGTCCCCCTCTCCCTCCCTCCGTGTGTCAGCCTCCTCCCTCTGTCCGTGTCCCTGTGTCTCCCTCCCTCTCTGTCCCCCTCTCCCTCCCTCCGTGTGTCAGCCTCCTCCCTCTGTCCGTGTCCCTGTGTCTCCCTCCCTCTCTGTCCCCCTCTCCCTCCCTCCGTGTGTCAGCCTCCTCCCTCTGTCCGTGTCCCTGTGTCTCCCTCTCTCTCTGTCCCCCTCTCCCTCCCTCTCTATCCCCCTCTCCCTCCCTCTGTGTGTCACCCTCTGTCACCTCAGCCCAGCTTCCTGGGCACACACTGTTAGCAGATCTTTGAATGGCCCTTGGCTTGTTGATGTGAGTTTGTTTCTGATCTCCAGGCACCCATTGGGTGTAGTGTGTGTCTCTGCGCTGCTGCTGTGGTGGTGTGTGCTGCCACTCTTTCACAATGTTGGCTGTTCATTAGCTGCTGTCATGTGCAAAACAGTGCCTTCACCCCCATGTGTTGATGCAAGGCGTCCGCCATTTGCTGGCGAGTCTTTCCTGTGTGGGGACACACTGTTTGTCTGGCTGTGACCTAGGCCATATGGGCAGAGGGCATTGTTGTCTGCTTCTGAGTTGCACTATGTGAATTTTGGGGCCCACCCTCCGGCCATCCGGGTTACCGTGTCATGTGTTGGTGTCTTCTGTGGCCTGTGACTTGACATTGTCCAGCTGGGTGCATGGGGCATGGTGGCGGCAGTGGCATGTGCGTGTTCATGGAGTGTGGTTGAGTCATGCGATAGCTTGGGGTGGTTGCGTGCCTGTTTGTGATTTTAGTTGTGGATGACGTTCCCCCCATGTGAGGTGCGTTGTTTGTGTACTCACCCGGGTCTCGGAGTCCTCCTAATCCTTCGACTGCCTCCACCGGCAGTATGGCCATCACCCTCTCCTCCCAGGGATGGTAGTGTACGGGTCTGCAGGAGGGCCCTCCTCCAGTGAGGTTTGCCTGGTTGTGTTCATCCAGCATCTTGGCTCGGACCCTCCTCCGCAGATCGTACCACCTGGCTTGGCATTCCTGCTTGTTCCTTCTGGTGTCCGCAACAGCATTCACAGCATCGACGATGGTCTGCCACATGGCTGTTTTTGCTGCCATGCTGGTCTGTCTGACCAATGTTCCAAAGAGCTGCGGCTCGACTCTGAGGATTTCATCAACAAGGACCTCCAACTCTCGGTTACTGAACTTTGGATTCTTGTTAGTGGGCATGGTGAGGGGTGTGGATGGTGGGGGGTGTGTGTGGATGGTTGTGGGTGTGTGGGTGTGGTTGTGCAGGTGTGTGTGTGTGTGAATGTGATGAGGGGGTGTTTGTGAAGGTGGTTGTGTGAAGGTGTGCAAGTGTAAGGTGTGGTGAAGCTTGTAGTATGGTGCTGTAGGTTGTCTGTGGGGTCTGGCAGCAGTGAGTCTGTTGCAAAGGCTCATGGTTTGTGTGTGTGGGCCCTTTTTATTGGTCCATTGGTGGGTGTGGCTGTGTTTGAAGTTTGGGTGGGTGTGTTATAAGGAGTGGTGGTGTTTTGGGCCTCTGTTTGTTTTTGGCCGTTGCAGGTCAGTGAATGTGTTTTTTTAGTGGTTGTTGGACATGTTTTGTGGCTTTGTGCCATTCGAATGGTGTATTCTTGTGTTGTTTTGGTTCGTCCTGGTTGTGTACGTGCGTTTTTAGCGTGTGTACGGTGTGTACATGGGCCATTTGGTTGTACAGTGCTGTCCTTGTGTGTGGCTTGGTACGACTCGTACATGCGGTTGTGATGTTGGGGCCTGGGGTGCGCTCCGTACTTAGGAGGTTGTGGTGGGGGTGCGACTCTGACGTACACGGGTGTACATACAGGGGGTACGACACGTACAGGGATGTACATACACGGGGGTACGACACGTACAGGGGTGGGGGTACGACTCGAACGTACAGGGGTGTACATACACGGTGGTACGACACGTACAGGGGTAGGGGTAGGACTCAAACGTACAGGGGTGTACATACACGGTGGTACGAAACGTACAGGGGTGGGGGTAGGACTCGAACGTACAGGGGTGTACATACACGGTGGTACGACATGTACAGGGGTGGGGGTACAACTCAAACGTACAGGGGTGTACATACACGGTGGTACGACACGTACAGGGGTAGGGGTAGGACTCGAACGTACAGGGGTGTACATACACGGTGGTACGACACGTACAGGGGTGGGGGTACGACTCGAACGTACAGGGGTGTACATACACGGTGGTACGACACGTACAGGGGTGGGGGTACGACTCGAACATACAGGGGTGTACATACACGGTGGTACGACACGTACAGGGGTGGGAGTACGACTCGAACGTACAGGGGTGTACATACACAGTGTACGACATGTACAGGGGTGGGGGTACGACTCGAACGTACAGGGGTGTACATACACGGGGGTACGACACGTACAGGGGTGGGGGTACGACTCGAACGTACAGGGGTATACATACACAGGGGTACGACACGTACAGGGGTGGGGGTACGACTCGAACGTACAGGGGTGTACATACACGGTGGTACGACACGTACAGGGGTGGGGGTAGGACTCGAACGTACAGGGGTGTACATACACGGTGGTACGACACGTACAGGGGTGGGGGTAGGACTCGAACGTACAGGGGTGTACATACACAGTGGTACGACACGTACAGGGGTGGGGGTACGACTCGAACGTACAGGGGTGTACATACACGGGGGTAGGACACGTACAGGGGTGGGGGTACGACTCGAACGTACAGGGGTGTACATACACGGGTGGGGGTGTACATACACGGGGGGTACATCTCAGACGTACGGGGGCTGGGGGGAGTGTTGGGCGCATATGCGGGCACATGTCTCCATGGTTGCTATGGGAGTTCGGTGCGGACGGTGTTTTTTCCATACGGTTGTAACTTCGGACGCACGGGATGGATCGTGATTCCTCGGTCGGACTTGACTTTTCACATTTGTACGGTAAATCGTCCGAGGACGTGTCGGACACATTTTCCGACCCGAGGACGTGTGGGGAATAATTACCAAGGCAGTTCGTATGGACTTTTTACCAATGTTGGCTGTTCATTAGCTGCTGTCATGTGCAAAACAGTGCCTTCACCCCCATGTGTTGATGCAAGGCGTCCGCCATTTGCTGGCGAGTCTTTCCTGTGTGGGGACACACTGTTTGTCTGGCTGTGACCTAGGCCATATGGGCAGAGGGCATTGTTTCTGCTTCTGAGTTGCACTATGTGAATTTTGGGGCCCACCCTCCCGCCATCCGGGTTACCCTGTCATGACTGTAAGACACCGAGCGCCCTGATCTTGCTAGATCTATCAGCGGCGTTCGATACGGTCAGTCATGCTCTACTCCTGGACAGGCTGAGCGATTTTGGGATCAAAGGCTTAGCATTTAAATGGCTGCAATCCTTCCTTTCGGGTAGGACACAAAAGATACAACTAGGGGATGAAACATCTGAGGTGGGGTTTTTTAGAATGTGGGGTGCCACAGGGCTCTGCCCTGTCCCCACTCCTCTTCAACCTCTACCTACAACCTCTAATTGCATCATTGGCCTGCATGGGCTGTAGAGTTTTTAATTATGCGGACGACACGCAGCTGTTACTGAGTGTCGACAACACAAGGACTGCACAACTTAATGCCCAGAACATCTTGAGGTACACTGTTCAATGGATGACTGAAAATCTGTTGAAGATTAACCCAGACAAGACTGAGGTATTGGTGATTCCATCTACCGCCTCACCTTGGAATGACCTCTACTGGCCAGCAGAGTTAGGTCTTGCTCCAAAACCAAGTTTGAATGTAAAAAGTCTGGGGATTAAACTGGACTGTGATCTCTCAATGTCCAGTCAAATCTCCTCTGTGGTGGGAAGCTGCATAAATGTGATCCGTCAACTGCGGAAGTTAGCCCCTGTCCTTTCTCAATCAATGATGCGCTCAATCGTAGCAGCAACTGTTATTTCAAGGCTAGATTATGGGAATGCCCTCTATCTGGGACTCCCCAAAACCCTGACAAATAGACTACAGGTCGTGTTGAATGACGCCGCACGACTGATTTTTAGACTCCCACGGAGAACTAAGGCCTCCCCTCTGCTTCATAGCCTGCACTGGCTCCCCATTAAAGAGCGAGTGGAATTTAAGAGCCTATGCACGGCCCATAAGGCAATTTATGGCCAGGCTCCAGCTTACATTGCAGATCGTTTGGTTGTGTACAGCCCAGTGAGAACACTCAGATCTTCAGATTCTCAGCTACTGGTCTGCCCCCGTTACAAATTAGTAACCAAGGGAGGCAGAGCCTTCTCTGTGTTAGTCCCTCAGCTATGGAACACGCTGCCTGAGATGCTGCGCAGGGAAGGGAACCTCCTGCGGTTTAGGAAGATGCTAAAAACACTGATGTTTAGAAGGATTCTGAGTGTCAGCTAGACCAGGGAGTGTCTTTCTTGCAATGTCTGCCAAGCTTATTGTTGTAACTAGAGATTTCGAGCGCCTAGAGACCTGCAGGTGATTGGGCGCGATATAAATCCAAAATAACAATAACAATAACAATAACAATGTGTTGGTGTCTTCTGTGGCCTGTGACTTGACATTGTCCAGCTGGGTGCATGGGGCATGGTGGCGGCAGTGGCATGTGCGTGTTCATGGAGTGTGGTTGAGTCATGCGATAGCTTGGGGTGGTCGCGAGCCTGTTTGTGATTTTGGTTGTGGATGACGTTCCCCCCATGTGAGGTGCGTTGTTTGTGTACTCACCCGGGTCTCGGAGTCCTCCTAATCCTTCGACTGCCTCCACCGGCAGTATGGCCATCACCCTCTCCTCCCAGGGATGGTAGTGTACGGGTCTGCAGGAGGGCCCTCCTCCAGTGAGGTTTGCCTGGTTGAGTTCATCCAGCATCTTGGCTCGGACCCTCCTCCGCAGATCGTACCACCTGGCTTGGCATTCCTGCTTGTTCCTTCTGGTGTCCGCAACAGCATTCACAGCATCGACGATGGTCTGCCACATGGCTGTTTTTGCTGCCATGCTGGTCGGTCTGACCAATGTTCCAAAGAGCTGCGGCTCGACTCTGAGGATTTCATCAACAAGGACCTCCAACTCTCGGTTACTGAACTTTGGATTCTTGTTAGTGGGCATGGTGAGGGGTGTGGATGGTGGGGGGTGTGTGTGGATGGTTGTGGGTGTGTGGGTGTGGTTGTGCAGGTGTGTGTGTGTGTGAATGTGATGAGGGGGTGTTTGTGAAGGTGGTTGTGTGAAGGTGTGCAAGTGTAAGGTGTGGTGAAGCTTGTAGTATGGTGCTGTAGGTTGTCTGTGGGGTCTGGCAGCAGTGAGTCTGTTGCAAAGGCTCATGGTTTGTGTGTGTGGGCCCTTTTTATTGGTCCATTGGTGGGTGTGGCTGTGTTTGAAGTTTGGGTGGGTGTGTTATAAGGAGTGGTGGTGTTTTGGGCCTCTGTTTGTTTTTGGCAGTTGCAGGTCAGTGAATGTGTTTTTTTAGTGGTTGTTGGACATGTTTTGTGGCTTTGTGCCATTCGAATGGTGTATTCTTGTGTTGTTTTAGTTTGTCCTGGTTGTGTACGTGCACTTTTAGCGTGTGTACGGTGTGTACATGGTCCATTTGGTTGTACAGTGCTGTCCTTGTGTGTGGCTTGGTACGACTCGTACATGCGGTTGTGATGTTGGGGCCTGGGGTGCGCTCCGTACTTAGGAGGTTGTGGTGGGGGTGCGACTCTGACGTACACGGGTGTACATACAGGGGGTACGACACGTACAGGGGTGTACATACACGGGGGTACGACACGTACAGGGGTGGGGGTACGACTCGAACGTACAGGGGTGTACATACACGGTGGTACGACACGTACAGGGGTAGGGGTAGGACTCAAACGTACAGGGGTGTACATACACGGTGGTACGACACGTACAGGGGTGGGGGTAGGACTCGAACGTACAGGGGTGTACATACACGGTGGTACGACATGTACAGGGGTGGGGGTACAACTCAAACATACAGGGGTGTACATACACGGTGGTACGACACGTACAGGGGTAGGGGTAGGACTCGAACGTACAGGGGTGTACATACACGGTGGTACGACACGTACAGGGGTGGGGGTACGACTCGAACGTACAGGGGTGTACATACACGGTGGTACGACACGTACAGGGGTGGGGGTACGACTCGAACGTACAGGGGTGTACATACACGGTGGTACGACACGTACAGGGGTGGGAGTACGACTCGAACGTACAGGGGTGTACATACACAGTGTACGACATGTACAGGGGTGGGGGTACGACTCGAACGTACAGGGGTGTACATACACGGGGGTACGACACGTACAGGGGTGGGGGTACGACTCGAACGTACAGGGGTGTACATACACGGGGGTACGACACGTACAGGGGTGGGGGTACGACTCGAACGTACAGGGGTGTACATACACGGTGGTACGACACGTACAGGGGTGGGGGTAGGACTCGAACGTACAGGGGTGTACATACACGGTGGTACGTCACGTACAGGGGTGGGGGTAGGACTCGAACGTACAGGGGTGTACATACACAGTGGTACGACACGTACAGGGGTGGGGGTACGACTCGAACGTACAGGGGTGTACATACACGGGGGTAGGACACGTACAGGGGTGGGGGTACGACTCGAACGTACAGGGGTGTACATACACGGGTGGGGGTGTACATACACGGGGGGTACATCTCAGACGTACGGGGGCTGGGGGGAGTGTTGGGCGCGTATGCGGGCACATGTCTCCATGGTTGCTATGGGAGTTCGGTGCGGACGGTGTTTTTTCCATACGGTTGTAACTTCGGACGCACGGGATGGATCGTGATTCCTCGGTCGGACTTGACTTTTCACATTTGTACGGTAAATCGTCCGAGGACGTGTCGGACACATTTTCCGACCCGAGGACGTGTGGGGAATAATTACCAAGGCAGTTCGTATGGACTTTTTACCAATGTTGGCTGTTCATTAGCTGCTGTCATGTGCAAAACAGTGCCTTCACCCCCATGTGTTGATGCAAGGCGTCCGCCATTTGCTGGCGAGTCTTTCCTGTGTGGGGACACACTGTTTGTCTGGCTGTGACCTAGGCCATATGGGCAGAGGGCATTGTTTCTGCTTCTGAGTTGCACTATGTGAATTTTGGGGCCCACCCTCCCGCCATCCGGGTTACCGTGTCATGACTGTAAGACACCGAGCGCCCTGATCTTGCTAGATCTATCAGCGGCGTTCGATACGGTCAGTCATGCTCTACTCCTGGACAGGCTGAGCGATTTTGGGATCAAAGGCTTAGCATTTAAATGGCTGCAATCCTTCCTTTCGGGTAGGACACAAAAGATACAACTAGGGGATGAAACATCTGAGGTGGGGTTTTTTAGAATGTGGGGTGCCACAGGGCTCTGCCCTGTCCCCACTCCTCTTCAACCTCTACCTACAACCTCTAATTGCATCATTGGCCTGCATGGGCTGTAGAGTTTTTAATTATGCGGACGACACGCAGCTGTTACTGAGTGTCGACAACACAAGGACTGCACAACTTAATGCCCAGAACATCTTGAGGTACACTGTTCAATGGATGACTGAAAATCTGTTGAAGATTAACCCAGACAAGACTGAGGTATTGGTGATTCCATCTACCGCCTCACCTTGGAATGACCTCTACTGGCCAGCAGAGTTAGGTCTTGCTCCAAAACCAAGTTTGAATGTAAAAAGTCTGGGGATTAAACTGGACTGTGATCTCTCAATGTCCAGTCAAATCTCCTCTGTGGTGGGAAGCTGCATAAATGTGATCCGTCAACTGCGGAAGTTAGCCCCTGTCCTTTCTCAATCAATGATGCGCTCAATCGTAGCAGCAACTGTTATTTCAAGGCTAGATTATGGGAATGCCCTCTATCTGGGACTCCCCAAAACCCTGACAAATAGACTACAGGTCGTGTTGAATGACGCCGCACGACTGATTTTTAGACTCCCACGGAGAACTAAGGCCTCCCCTCTGCTTCATAGCCTGCACTGGCTCCCCATTAAAGAGCAAGTGGAATTTAAGAGCCTATGCACGGCCCATAAGGCAATTTATGGCCAGGCTCCAGCTTACATTGCAGATCGTTTGGTTGTGTACAGCCCAGTGAGAACACTCAGATCTTCAGATTCTCAGCTACTGGTCTGCCCCCGTTACAAATTAGTAACCAAGGGAGGCAGAGCCTTCTCTGTGTTAGTCCCTCAGCTATGGAACACGCTGCCTGAGATGCTGCGCAGGGAAGGGAACCTCCTGCGGTTTAGGAAGATGCTAAAAACACTGATGTTTAGAAGGATTCTGAGTGTCAGCTAGACCAGGGAGTGTCTTTCTTGCAATGTCTGCCAAGCTTATTGTTGTAACTAGAGATTTCGAGCGCCTAGAGACCTGCAGGTGATTGGGCGCGATATAAATCCAAAATAACAATAACAATAACAATAACAATGTGTTGGTGTCTTCTGTGGCCTGTGACTTGACATTGTCCAGCTGGGTGCATGGGGCATGGTGGCGGCAGTGGCATGTGCGTGTTCATGGAGTGTGGTTGAGTCATGCGATAGCTTGGGGTGGTCGCGAGCCTGTTTGTGATTTTGGTTGTGGATGACGTTCCCCCCATGTGAGGTGCGTTGTTTGTGTACTCACCCGGGTCTCGGAGTCCTCCTAATCCTTCGACTGCCTCCACCGGCAGTATGGCCATCACCCTCTCCTCCCAGGGATGGTAGTGTACGGGTCTGCAGGAGGGCCCTCCTCCAGTGAGGTTTGCCTGGTTGAGTTCATCCAGCATCTTGGCTCGGACCCTCCTCCGCAGATCGTACCACCTGGCTTGGCATTCCTGCTTGTTCCTTCTGGTGTCCGCAACAGCATTCACAGCATCGACGATGGTCTGCCACATGGCTGTTTTTGCTGCCATGCTGGTCTGTCTGACCAATGTTCCAAAGAGCTGCGGCTCGACTCTGAGGATTTCATCAACAAGGACCTCCAACTCTCGGTTACTGAACTTTGGATTCTTGTTAGTGGGCATGGTGAGGGGTGTGGATGGTGGGGGGTGTGTGTGGATGGTTGTGGGTGTGTGGGTGTGGTTGTGCAGGTGTGTGTGTGTGTGAATGTGATGAGGGGGTGTTTGTGAAGGTGGTTGTGTGAAGGTGTGCAAGTGTAAGGTGTGGTGAAGCTTGTAGTATGGTGCTGTAGGTTGTCTGTGGGGTCTGGCAGCAGTGAGTCTGTTGCAAAGGCTCATGGTTTGTGTGTGTGGGCCCTTTTTATTGGTCCATTGGTGGGTGTGGCTGTGTTTGAAGTTTGGGTGGGTGTGTTATAAGGAGTGGTGGTGTTTTGGGCCTCTGTTTGTTTTTGGCCGTTGCAGGTCAGTGAATGTGTTTTTTTAGTGGTTGTTGGACATGTTTTGTGGCTTTGTGCCATTCGAATGGTGTATTCTTGTGTTGTTTTGGTTTGTCCTGGTTGTGTACGTGCGCTTTTAGCGTGTGTACGGTGTGTACATGGTCCATTTGGTTGTACAGTGCTGTCCTTGTGTGTGGCTTGGTACGACTCGTACATGCGGTTGTGATGTTGGGGCCTGGGGTGCGCTCCGTACTTAGGAGGTTGTGGTGGGGGTGCGACTCTGACGTACACGGGTGTACATACAGGGGGGTACGACACGTACAGGGGTGTACATACACGGGGGTACGACACATACAGGGGTGGGGGTACGACTCGAACGTACAGGGGTGTACATACACGGTGGTACGACACGTACAGGGGTAGGGGTAGGACTCGAACGTACAGGGGTGTACATACACAGTGGTACGACACGTACAGGGGTGGGGGTAGGACTCGAATGTACAGGGGTGTACATACACGGTGGTACGACATGTACAGGGGTGGGGGTACGACTCGAACGTACAGGGGTGTACATACACGGTGGTACGACACGTACAGGGGTAGGGGTAGGACTCGAACATACAGGGGTGTACATACATGGTGGTACGACACGTACAGGGGTGGGGGTACGACTCGAACGTACAGGGGTGTACATACACGGTGGTACGACATGTACAGGGGTGGGGGTACGACTCGAACGTACAGGGGTGTACATACACGGTGGTACGACACGTACAGGGGTGGGAGTACGACTCGAACGTACAGGGGTGTACATACACAGTGTACGACATGTACAGGGGTGGGGGTACGACTCGAACGTACAGGGGTGTACATACACGGGGGTACGACACGTACAGGGGTGGGGGTACGACTCGAACGTACAGGGGTGTACATACACGGGGGTACGACACGTACAGGGGTGGGGGTACGACTCGTACATACAGGGGTGTACATACATGGGGGTACGACACGTACAGGGGTGGGGGTAGGACTCGAACGTACAGGGGTGTACATACACGGGGGTACGACATGTACAGGGGTGGGGGTACGACTCGAACGTACAGGGGTGTACATACACGGGGGTTCGACATGTACAGGGGTGGGGGTACGACTCAAACGTACAGGGGTGTACATACACGGGGGTACGACACGTACAGGGGTGGGAGTAGGACTCGAACATACAGGGGTGTACATACACGGTGGTACGACACGTACAGGGGTGGGGGTGGGACTCGAACGTACAGGGGTGTACATACACGGTGGTACGACACGTACAGGGGTGGGGGTAGGACTCGAACGTACAGGGGTGTACATACACAGTGGTACGACACGTACAGGGGTGGGGGTACGACTCGAACGTACAGGGGTGTACATACACGGGGGTAGGACACGTACAGGGGTGGGGGTACGACTCGAACGTACAGGGGTGTACATACACGGGTGGGGGTGTACATACACGGGGGGTACGTCTCAGACGTACGGGGGCTGGGGGGAGTGTTGGGCGCGTATGCGGGCACATGTCTCCATGGTTGCTATGGGAGTTCGGTGCGGACGGTGTTTTTTCCATACGGTTGTAACTTCGGACGCACGGGATGGATCATGATTCCTCGGTCGGACTTGACTTTTCACATTTGTACGGTAAATCGTCCGAGGACGTGTCGGACACATTTTCCGACCCGAGGACGTGTGGGGAATAATTACCAAGGCGGTTCGTATGGACTTTTTACCATGCGAATCGTGATTGGCAGTTTGTACGGCACTTGTACGATTCGTACGGTAAAAAGACCGGATACGAGTCGTACGGGGTATTTTTTACCGGATCGTAATTGGCACCCAAGTCTATGAGCTCTTTGAATGTTGAGTATGGTGAAAGAGGGTAATTCCAACAATTTAGGCAGAAAATGAGACAGAATCAGAGCCTTCAATTCCTTCAGCAAGGCCATAGATGCAAAGTTATTTCATGGATTCCTGTTCTCCAGGTCCTATGCCTTTTTTTAATTGAAGAACATCCTTTTCTAGATGAGCAATTCTTTTTATTTCATTATGTAAATCAGCTATTCGCTGTTCCAACAAAGAAACTAGATTTTCCATAACGGTCCATTCATCATCAAGATTTTGAATGTGCTTGCTTGTCTCTACATTAAAAGGTCTTGGTGCTCGAATTTCTTCTAACAATAGTTCCAAAGAAATGGGAGATGATGGTTTATCTTGTGAGGGAAGGTCCTGCTTCCTACGCTTGGTAGTGGCAGAGGGCGACTGAAACTTGTTTGAACCACCTGGTAAGGAGATAGTGCGAAGATTAGTAGTTGCCACCATGTCAGCAATAGTAGGCACCCTGTCCACCAAAGAAGTATCAAAGATAGAGCATGCAAATGAAGAAGGGGCAGACTGTGACTTTGATTTGGTTACTGAATCCTGTTTCTTTAGTATGCCTATACAGCTATGTCAAATGAAGAGACCAAGCGGGATTATAAACAAGCAATGATATGACTACCAACAATGCTAAAGGAAACAGTAAAAAAAGCACTAGTTCTCCAGGCAAATGCAGATAAAAAAGAGCAAGTGTCATATAATAAAAAGTATGGATAGTGCTGTATTTATTAAAGATAAGATTCCAATGCCGGTAAGTAATACAGGTAATAGAAAGTCATACACATCGTTGCTACCATCGCCTGCTAATTCCACAGTGTAGTTGAAAGAAAAAAAGCACAAATATCCACATTATAAACTCTAATATAGCTAAAAAGTCGGCAAAATTTGAGGCAGATTCATTGTTGTTAGCACTTCAAACAACAGCCTGAGAGAGCAACAGCCAGAGAAAGGCCTGTAAGAGTAAGATGCGGCTGAGGCGAATTAGAGTCAAAATGGCAGCTGCGAGTGAGGGGACAACTGCATCGGAGAAAGAAATCTCAAAAAGCACTTCACTGGCTGAAGGAAGCACAGACCCAGAATCCTCACATAGTCCGCAGTGGGTTATGAGGTGAATTCTCCTTGAAATAACACCAAAGACGCCGAAAAAGCATCACCAGGTCTCCTTCGCCATGAAGCTCCCAATTCAGGCAGCCATCTTAGGTGGCGCCAAAGCCACGCCCCAAAAATGATACATCTTACAATGAATGCAATGTAAAACATAGGTAATCGCGTTGTAGGACAATTACTTGAACTTCCCTCACTTGCAAGATGGATACCATAGATCACATCTCAGCCAACGTACACATATTTATTTGGGGTACATACACATTTTGTATATTGTACACAAAAATTTGGCTAAAAAATACATAAAAGGAATGATCTAGATGAGCACAAAAATAAGTTAGAACAGTTATTAGTTCTTTCATTGACAGATTGCAAGAGGGTTATGCAAACATCAATTAACTCAACTATTCAGGACATTTACCAATTCAAATTCACTTGAATGTAACCAAAGGATGAGCTAAGATGCCCAATTGTAATTAGCTCTTCCTCCTGCCATCATGCAGAGGCCATTCAAACACTATTGTAATGGAGGCAAAAGACTGAGGATGTAAATTGCACAGTAAGCCGGGTGATACCTTGAGATGGTCAAATGTGTTGCCAGATGAAATGCGGTTTGAGTCTGGTACCACACAACTGATCCACATGGAGATGCAGTTGGGTTATTGTTCTGGTGCATGCAGGATAGGGAATGAGAAATGAATCAGAGGAGATACAGTGGCTCCTTATCAGGGGCTAAGGGGCGTAGCCCTGCCTCCTGTGAGGTGCCACTTTCTGCCCCTTGCCTTTGCTGCTAAAGAATGAAATGAAAAGAGTTTGTTAAAACACAAGTTTCATGTTTACATAAACGCTGTCAGTGCATCAGATCAGCTCTCTCGGCCTCCTCTCCTAGCTCCTGATGACAGGAGGAGGCCGAGAGAGCTGAGTAGGCTGAAGCACAGAGTTTTGTTTCAAAATACAACATTCTCTGGCTGGATACACTATTGACTCAGCTGAACCTCAAATATTTGTCCCCCAAAAATTAAGCAATAAATTAATTGATGAATATCGTCAATATTTATCATACAATACACAGACTCCTTCTTCTTCTATAACTTTTATTGTTAGTTATTTTAAAATCATCTCCTCATGTCTGGTTGTGGCCAAGGGGTTTCGTCCTTACGGAGATTTCAGGGATTTGTTTGATCTTTCTATTTCAGATATTAAGAGAATACATTGCTTTACATTATTATCTGAACACCACCATCACATAATTCAGTTTTAATGCTTCCTGGTTCCATATTGCTTCTAGTCATCTTATCAAGAAGCTGGGAGAGTGCTTGAGGTGGGTCTTCCTCGTAAACCTGGCCTTGCTGCTCTGTCTGACTTCTTTTTGGGAATCATGGCTTGCTTGTTCTAATGCCTAGCACCAGATTCTTACCTTCCTGCTGCCATGAAGCCTCAAAGTTGCCATCTAAAGAAGCAAGGTAAGTAAAAACTTGTTGCTCTGTGCGTGTGTGTATGTGTGAGTTTGTTTGTGAGTGATTAACAGTGACTGATACCGAGTTAGAGTGTATATGATGAGTGTATTTAAGAGAGTCAATGAGAGTGAAAGTGAGTTAATATCTGTCTTTGAGAGATTTATGAATAAGTGTAAGTTAGTGAGAGGGAGTAGGTGAAAGAAATGTAAGGACATTATCAAGGGTGAGGTTCTGGCGATTGTACAAGGGCATGGAAGTGCATTAGATGCAGTAGTGCCCCGTGGAGGGAGTTATGTAGGGTGGTGAGGGAAAGCGGGGGAGGGGTAGGGTGGGGGGTAGAATGTGGATGAACGGAGGTAAGTAAACATTTAAATAAATAAAACAAATTTAGTTGCGTGCGCTGTATCGCAAAATGCCGTGAGGAGATGGAACGCCTGCTCCAGAGTTGTGGACCCAGAACTCTGGAAACCTCTTCCACGGCAGTGGGGTTTCTGAAAAGGCAGTGAGTGGTACTGTGGCAAGAGAATCCAAATGTAAGGACCAGGAAGGGTTGCAAGGAGGGATAATATTACAGAGAGTTATGAGTAGGGGTGGACGATATGGTAAAAAATCTCCGTGAGCACGCAGTGTTCCGCGAACACACGGAATTGCTTGTTCCGCCCGTTCGCGATGCTTTTTTCCTGTTCGCGAACGCTGTTTGCGTGCTCGGGGATCAATCAATCACAAAATTTGTAAACCGCACTAACCTGTGAGGGTTTCAATGCGCTGGGAAGGGGAGGGGGGGGGGAGGAGCTGTTACTGGTCGAAGAGCCAGGTCTTGAGTTGTCACCTGAAAGACAGCAGGTCTTTGGTTTGTCGTAGGTCGAGGGGGAGGGTGTTCCAGGTCTTGGCGGCGTGATGGGAGAAGGACCTGCCTTCGGAAGTGGTTCTCCGGATGCGAGGGACCGTGGCCAGGGCGTGGTCGGCGGAGCGGTGGTTCCTGTTGGATACGTAGAAGGAGAGTCGACTGTTGAGATAGGCTGGGCCGGTTTTATGGAGTGCCTTGTGTGCGTGGATCAGGAGTTTGAAGGAGATTCTTTCGTCGACGGGGAGCCAGTGCAGGTTCCTCAGGTAGGGGGTGATGTGGTCTTGGCACGGGACGTCGAGGATCAGGCGTGCAGAGGCATTCTGGATTCTCTGTAGTCTGCTGATGAGCTTGGACGGGGCTCCGGCGTAGAGGGCATTTCCGTAGTCGAGTCTGCTGCTGACTAGGGCCTGGGTGACTGTTTTCCTCGTGTTTGTTGGAATCCATCTGTAGATCTTGCAGAGCATGCGGAGGGTGTTGAAACAGGTGGAGGAGACTGCATTGACTTGTTTGGTCATGGAGAGTTTAGAGTCGAGGATAACTCCCAGGTTGCATGCGTGGTCGGTGGGGGCCGGGGGGGACCCCAGTGAAGTGGGCCACCAGGAGTCATCCCATGCGGAGGGGTTGGGTCCGAGGATGAGGATTTCCGTCTTGTCTGTGTTCAGTTTGAGGAAGCTGTCCTCCATCCAGTCAGCGACGGCCTTCATTCCCTGGTGAAGGTTGGATTTGGCGGTGAGGGGGTCATTTGTGAGGGAGAGGATCAGCTGAGTGTCGTCGGCGTATGAGATTATGTTGAGGTTGTGCTGTCGGGCGATGCGTGCTAGTGATACCATGTAGACGTTGAACAGTGTTGGGCTGAGGGAGGATCCTTGAGGGACGCCACAGATGATCTTGGAGGCGTCTGATTGGAACGGGGGGAGGCGGACTCTCTGCGTTCTGCCGGAGAGGAAGGAGGTGGTCCAGTCCAGGGCCTTGTTACGGATCCCTGCGTCATGAAGGCGTGTGTGTAGTGTGAGTTGGCAGACGGTGTCGAAGGTGGCGGAGAGGTCCAGGAGGATGAGGGCAGCCATCTCGCCTTTGTCCAGCAGGGTCCTGATGTCGTCTGTGGCGGCGATGAGGGCTGTCTCAGTGCTGTGGTTGCTGCGGAATCCTGATTGGGACAGGTCAAGGATTTTGTTGTCTTCGAGGTGTCGGGTGAGCTGGTTGTTTACTATCTTCTCGATGACTTTAGCTGGGAATGGAAGCAAGGAGATGGGGCTGAAGTTCTTGAGGTCGCTTGGGTCCACCTTTGGTTTCTTCAGTAGGGCTTTGATCTCTGCATGCTTCCAGATCTCAGGGAAGGTGGCGGTCTCGAAGGATAAGTTGATGATTCTGTGCAGGTGGGGAGCGGTGAACTTGCTGGCTTTGTTGAAGATGTGGTGCGGGAGAGGGTTGGATGGGGATCTGGAGTGGATTGTTCCCATGGTCTTGATTGTGTCCTCGATGCTTACGTTGGCCCAGGAAGTCAGGGTGTTGTGGGCGGTGGGGTGCGGTGGGATGGGTGTGGTGTGGTCGGCAGGGGTCGTCCGGGGTTTGAAGCTGTCATGGATGACGGTGATTTTCCGGTGAAAGAAGGTGGCGAGGGAGTCGCACAGGGCTTGCGATGGTGGGATGTCGTTGGCGTTGGAGCTGGGGTTGGAGAGTTCCTTCACGATGGTGTAGAGCTCCTTGCTGTTGTGTGCGTTGTTGTCAAGGTGGTCTGTGAAGGAGATTCTTTTGGCGGTCCTGATGAGGTGGTGGTGGTTGCGGATGGCGTCTCTGTGGGCAGTGCGGCTGTCTGGCGTCTTGTCATTGTGCCATATGTTTTCTAGTTTCCGGCATGTGCGTTTGGAGTTTAGGAGTTCCGGGGTGAACCAGCTGACTCTTCTGCTGGTGTCTGTGTTGGTGGGGTTTTTCCAGTGGAGCGACGATGTTGGCACAGTCGTTCATCCAGCGTTCAAGGGCGAGAGTCCCTTCATCTGGGTTGGTTGGGGTTGTCGGGGGGTTGAGTGCGAGGTTTGTATGTAGTTGTTCTTCGGTGATTTTGCCCCAGCGGTGGCGGGGTGTCTGTAGGGTGCGGTGGTGTGTGGGCGGTTTACAGAAGGAGAAGTGGATGCAGTGGTGGTCTGTCCAGGTGAGTTCGGAGGCGTGGCTGAAGGTGACGTGGGGGCTTGAGGAGAAGATGACATCTAGCATGTGGCCGGCGTTGTGGGTTGGCGTTGTGACGAGCTGTTTCAGTCTGAGGTTGGCGAGGTTGTCGGTCAGGGTGGAGGAGTTGCTGTCGTTGTTGTTCTCTAGGTGAAAGTTCAGGTCTCCGAGGAGGATTTAGTCGGTAGAGGTCAGTGGGTGCGTGCTGATGAGGTCGGCGATGGAGTCGCAGAATTGAGGTCAGGGTCCTGGGGGTCTGTAGACAAGGGTGCCTCTTAAGGTGGTCTTTGGGTTTGTGTGGATCTGGAAATGCATGTGTTCGGCGGTGCTGAGGGTGTCGTTGGTGTTAGTTGAGATCTTGATCGTGTTTTTGTGGATGATGGCGATTCCTCCTCCGGCCCTGTTGGTGTGGCCTCTGCGGGTGATTTTGTACCCGTCTGGGATGGCTATGGCGATGTCTGGCGTGGAGGTTTCGTTCATCCAGGTCTCGGTGAGAAAGGCGGCGTCCGGTGATGTGGTGTCGAGTAGGTCCCAGAGTTTGACGGTGTGTTTGTGTGCGGGTGTTAATCAGGATGCATCTAAGCTGGTTGGCTTCCATTGTGATGGGTGTCTTGGCGCTTTCGTGGCAGGAGAAGCTGCAGTTTCGGCAGGTGAAGGGGCCGTGGGTGCGCCTCCTGGCGGCCTTGCAGCAGGTGTGATTTCTTCCTGGGTTGAGAGCGACGAGGGTTTTGGCGTCATAGCGGAGGTGGTCGTCCTGGAATGTGCGGGGGCCAGGGGTTCTGGTGCTGGGTGCGGTCTGGGCGCGGACGGGCGCAGACAGGCTTGCCGAAGGATCGCCAGCGGCCGCCATATATGGGGAGGTGGGGAGGGAGGAGCAGCTGGGAGGCGGGAGGCAAGGGACGGGTGTGGCAAATGGGCGCGGAGGGGGCGGGGCCGCAGGGGAGGCAGCGGCGGGTACGGAGGACGGGAGACCGGCGCGGGGCACGGAGGAGCTAAGAGTGTACAAAGCAGAGGGGCAAAAAGCGGAGCGGCGATCAGGATACAGAAATCAAAACACAGGGGCACAAAGCAGAGCGGCGATCAGGATACAGAAATCAAAACACAGGGTCACAAAGCAGAGCGGCGATCAGGGTACAGAATGCAACACAGGGGCACAAAGCAGAGCAGCGAGCGGGGGGCAGGAGGCACAGAGCAGGCGGCGATCAGGATACAGAAAGCAAAAACAGGGGCACAAAGCAGAGCGGCGATTGGGATACAGAATGCAAATACAGGGGCGCAAGCAGACCGCCGAGCGGGGGGCAGGGGGCACAGACCGAGCGGGAACAAAACAACGGCGGCAAAGTAAACTGTGAGAAATAAACAGTGAAAACGAAGCAGTGAAACTAACGTACCTAAGGGCCACCACTGGCCACCAGGGATGAGGCGCAGGTGGAAGCCTGCTGGTGGAGGAGGGCCTCGATTTCACCGGCGGTGGCAGCAGCAGCGGTCAGTGAGCAGCGGCAGCGGGGGTGCAGGCGGAGCTGCAGTGGGGGGGGAGTGACCTACCAGGAGGTCAAGGGGATAAATATTTCACGAACATGCATTTTGAAAGCGCGAACAAGCAAAAAATTCCGCAAAGCCGCGGATCGCGTAATTTTTGGCAATTCCGCGTTTTCCGCGAAACGCGAATTTACCCAAATTCCGCAAATTCCGTGAGCAGAACGGAATTTACCGCCAGGCCCAGGCCTAGTTATGAGACCGGTACAGTGAAGAGTCCTATGAACAATGCACAGGCCTTTACATGTATCTTCACGCATTTGGTTTGGGAGCTGGAATATTTAAGTGGTTCACAATGTTCAGATGAACTCACTTCCCCACGGGTATTAAATGTGGCAAGCACGTGTCTGTAGGTTGAAGACTTACCTGCAATAACAAAACACAGATTCAGCTGGTCTGTCTTGTCTTTGTACTTTTTATTCCTTGAGTAGTTCGAATTTGGAACAAACACACACGCATATGTTTAGTGACTGCAGTTTTTAGGGAAAATAAAACATTTACATATTTTTAAATAGCGCCGTCTCTAAGCCTTGTGGCGTAATGAGTGGTGTTACCTGATGTAACCTATGGTGATGGTGGACTCTGCAGACATATGGGACCTGCTAGACTGAAACATAAACACTTCTGGGGTGTTTGCCTCCTGCTTTCAGGCGTGAAAACATCCCCGCTTCCGTGATCAAGAAGTGAAAATCATTTCATTAGCATTTCTGTGGAAACCAGCCCCAAATAAATAGTCTTGCATTTTTAATGTTCCTATGACAAAAAAAGCGCGCAGTGAAGCACAACTAAACACAACACCGCGGTTTAAAGAAAGACAATGCATCTTCGAGACTAATTGCCTAAACAGGTATTTACATTTTGATTGCCCCTCTTATAATTATGATTATAAAAGGCTGCATAAATGAGTTTACCTGTTCTGCGTGAAAAACAAGTCATTGAGCAAACTGCAAATATTGAACGGATTTACTGTCTACCAAAGAATCAATGAGGCTATATTTACGTTGCCATTTTCTATTACTACTAAACAGCATTGTGCATGAAAGAAACTCCTAATAAATAATCTTAATCTATGCAATTAAATGCTGCGTTTATTGGGGTGGAGATAAGCGAAATAATTCTAAACTATACTTTGCAAAACTTCTGTTTGAAAAGCAAGAAAAGCAAACAGAGACGTTTTTACCAGATGCCCTTTTGCGTTAAAAAACATATGTTTTTTTATTTGCTTACTATTAAGGCATACAGTTTCACAGCACTGCAAATAAAGTAAAAATATGTCAGTTCCCTAATGTCTGCTTTCTCTGTCTATGAAGGATGGCAAGCTGAGTGGACCATGCAGAACATGAACCTATAATTGCGGTTTTCCCCACCGATGTGACTAGTTTAAATGGGCTGCTAGTATTTTTGTTTTGCTCGATAACGTATGTTGCAGGGGTCCAGCTGAGTTATGATGGTGCTCTTCACCCCAATTTCAAGAGCGTCATGTCAATTTGCTTTTTCTATGAAAATTGAGTTAAATATCCCTGTTGAATCTATGTATTTTAATAGAGTCCCATCTGCAGTGGCTTGTCAGCGACGGCAGGTGCTGCTGAGATTCACGATCTCGGTTTAACGAGTTCAGTTGTTGTAATCCTTCAAGTGAAATGATGCCATAACCCCAATTATCGATATGGAATCACCTGTCACTGCCATTTTTACATCTCCTTATCGAAATGACTTCAATTTCAGTTTATCTGATTTTAATCTCAACCCACTTGGCCAATTTAAGCTTATCACATCTGTCATACATTAAAAGAAAACTCGGAGATTACATTGAACAGGTGGGGGCTACTTACTCTCATGTTTTCCCACAGAATTATTGTCTGGAAGTGAGAATTGTAGTACTTTAAAAAACTTCTGTCGATCTGTGCATTTAACTCGTGCATTTGAAAACTCAGGGACCTATTCACAAACTGCATTTTGTAGTATGTTTGAAGTATTACAATAATACTACTAAACATACTACAAAATGCTGTTCACAGACCTACATGCAGATTTTTATTTCTCTGCCTCACCATTTTCTGTTCAGAAATCTCCACCATGAATGTAGAGCCTCCACACAGATAAATATATGTTTTAGTAGTAAGTGTAGGCAGGAGGGGGATTGGGTGTGAAATGGGAAATCCTTACTACCAATGGGAAGAGGATTAGGGAGGAATAAGTAGGAATTTAGGAAGGATCAAAGAGGGGTTTTTGGAGGGGTAGCATACCCATCCACAAAAGGGTGAGCCCATTGCTATTCACAAACTCCACTTCTACAGTTGGTACAGCCAAAAAGGGACCCAAAATAGTAGTGAATTACTCCATTTCAGAGCTGAAGTAAGCCCAGAACCAACCAGTGGTGCTGCAACATGCCCCAAAAGAAAAAACATGGAGTTAGGAAGGAAAAATAACACCCCATATGGAAAAAATGTAAAATTAATGAAGCAATTTTGAATACTTAAAAATATAAGGACATTTAATTTACCATTAACACAAATATATACATTTAATACTTTTTAGTTTTTTTTAATAAAATATGTTAGCAACCAATTTTGAAACTAAAGTTAAGGTGAGTGAAAATTTAAATATACATAATTAAATTTATTGTAATTCAATCTATACATCACTTAATTGTTAATGCATATTTATTTTACATTTTTTGACAATTCTTTTTTAAATTAAACTTTGACAATTAATAAAATATAATTTGAGATTTTATAAGGTATGTCCAGTGAAGCTGTTGTTGCAATATACCTCTCCTCACCTGGTGTGATCCTGAACATGGTTGCTGACTGGGAGTAGTAGCTGGATTCAGTACATCCCACTCCCAGACATCACAGCCTATGTCAAAATACTGGCTGCACTCCATTTCATATCCACTGGATCTTACAAGTTTGTCTCCTCTGACAATTTTGGCATCTCACAGACAAGTCAGTCCCAATGCTTGCATGAACAAAGAGTTTATTGCCATGTCACAACCACTTCCAGGACGGCACAGGATGGCAAGGGAATTTTATGACTTTGTCCAAATTCCTCATGTGCTAGTCCACGTCAAGCAACTCACTGCACAATACATCTTTTCCGCAATAGACATCGCTGGCACTTCATCAATGTGCAGGCTGTCTGCAATGCCAGAAGCTGAATCATTGATGTGTATGCTGCCTTTCCTCAAAGCACACACAACACCTACATTTTCCAACAGTCACTTTTTGCATGTCATTTGGTTTCTGGGAGCTTTGGTGACGTGGCCCATTTGTAAGTAACATCACCTCACACTGGGCCTACATTTGAATGTGGGGGTGGCATCTCAAACATAATCAATAATCACTTCAACAAAATACTCACACATTACCCTGACACACAGTGCATGTGGGGTAGGCATGACAATTAGAATAGACACCCCTTTGTTAAAGAATAAAAAAAAATGCAGGTTACGCTGGGTAAGCTCTCACTCCACATCTCCTCAAACCCTACAGAGGTGCAGTTTGTTTGGCTACTGCATGTTTTTGGTTGGGCAGTCTCCTGCCAATAAATAGTAGATGACTTATACTGTCTATATACACAATTCTGAGTGATCTCTGTTTACTTTGCATAATGTTGCCAACTAACATGCTAAGCTCAAATAAAAAAAAGTTGATTGTTCTTTATCTCACTCATAACATGCAAGGGAGAGAAGGATGTAAGCTACCGCACATCCTCATCAGAAACACAACTAACACAAATAGGCGTGGTAGCTAAAGGGAAAATACCTGATGCTGTATTGCCACCCAAACACCAGGATAGATGACATTCCAAATTGGATACTAACAGAATTCCTGTGCAGGAGTGAAGGGAAGGGAATGTCATCCTTATAGAAGAGGAAGCCTCACACACATAATAATGTCATGCTTCATCATTGGCAACCTCTCCCCACCCTGGTAGGACAGTGCCACCAGGGCAGACTCAACCTCCTATTGGACTCGGAGCAGGAGAGAGTTCTTAGATAAAAGACTACTGGATAAAAGCGGGATCCAGATACGTGATTTAAAAATATCTTACTGTTTCTCCTAACAAGAAGGGAAACAAGAAAAAGGAAACACAAATTCTAATACACTCAGGAGAGTCCTACCTGAAATGGAACAATAGCCAATTTAGCGTATTAAGTTAAAAGCAATATTTATACATATCACCTTCCCTATGCAAGAACCTTCAATATTATAGTGATATAGGCATCTAAGTGACAATGCATGCCACTGCACTCACAGCAGACGTGATGTGTGATAACAAACGCATGAAAAAATAATGCGCATGCATAAAGCACAATATTACGTACATAGCATTAATACTCAGAAAATCATGATATGCTATAATCTCTTCCTACAAGTATCTGAAAGAAACTAACATCTCTGACCTTAGACTTTAGGGGATACTGGCTTCCTGTTCAATTAGGGGGACATAGTCACACACTGGTTAAACCAATATAAACAAATTATTACATAGTAAAAACAGTAGTCCGTTGTGACCAGCAGCAGTGGATCTCTTAGGGGTATCTCTACACAGGGTCTTAACCCTGTACGTTATTCTCAGCATGATATTGTTGGGGAATCTGCCTCCACAGCGCCAAACTTATAATTTGCTTGGTCTAGGGCCTTGTAGTACCACAGGTGGAGGCTAAGTCTGTACCTTGTGCTCAAAATAGGGTCATGTCCAAGTAATGACCCCTGTACTCATTGCTCTTATACATCTTATCCTTGGTTCTACCTTTAGATATGCGAAGATTGTGTCTTAGAAAGAGACTGACTCCTTCCAAAGTTTGAAGTCTTACAAAGAAATCATGCATCATCCAAAGTTGTGGTCGCTAAATGTCAATAATAAGTACGGCTTATATTGAGTATATGCCCAGCCTATATTGATTGGGTTCGATACTTGGGAATGGTTCACATTATTTATTCATTTCACACAAAAAAAGCACCAGGCCTGCATTCATCCCCTGGAAGTATCTGCAGTCCGGTCTCCTTCATACTAGAGGAACATGTCACAAAAGGTTGGTGATTAATACTCTCCTGGTTCGCCATCTGTTTTTTGTTATTACCTCACACACACCAAATCACATTTTACTTGTGCAAATATGCCAAATGGCAAGTCAATGTAACAGTAGTGCCCCCACCAGGTTCCTATGCAAACAAGCCCTCTGCGGAGATGCCCTCATACACCTGCACACACAAGAGTTTGGCAATCACTAACTTCATCAAAAGCTACATTGTGTAATCACACCTATGGTCTGACCCCCCTCTCTGCTGCTGGTATGAATTGCGGTGAGAGATCGATAATTATTTTTGGGCTGGCTGCCTCCTGGTGATTCTAGCGGCTTCTGCATCACATGATGGGGTCACTTTGTCACCAGGTTCCTTCCCTGGGGACTTATGGGAATATAGACCCCATCCCAAGCAGACTAATGGGTGGTTGAAGAGACTGTTATCATGCCGCCTCAGTAGGTGATATTTGTGGATAACTGGGTGTCTTTATGATCAGATGTTGCCCATTTTTCCACAATTGCTTTCAACAACTGACTGCCTCTCAGAGCCTTATGCATCACATAAGGACATCACGTAGACGCTAGTTCATGCTGGCTGGTACTACTGGGATATGTAGTTCTCTTATCAGGTGGGCTCAAGTAATAGTGTCACAGATGGAGCTCATATCGTCCTACTGCACTGGGCTTGCCACGTTGAGAAAACTGCATTAGAGTTTTGTTACAGCTTAGGTGCACTTCTACAAATTATTTAATGGCCAAAAATGTCTATGATTTTATTCCCAGGGAGTCATGTAAGTTACATGGGGGTGAAATTCATGTGCCCATTAGGCACCGTACTGATAGGGAAGTGTGAGCGAGATATATAATATGCTGCTCCGAATAGTAATTGTCAATGGGTCAGTGTGTGCTAAAACACCGTAAAGCTGTTTTTTCAACACTTACGTAATGACAGACAACTTATGTATGTTGCTGGAATTTAAAGAACATGTTTTTTGTACTACTACAGGTATAATTGTGCATACAGTAGTATCTGTAATTGATAATGGTAGGTGAAAGGGAGACACAAAACACTGCTTACATTCCTTCAGATCATGCTTCCCCACGGAACCTCATCGTTGAGTCCGCTCAGGTCAGTCCAGAGCCTAAATATCCATCTCTGTTCCGAAATAAGCAAAGGTCTGGTCATGTCTGCACAGGTTTTGTTTTGTTTTTCAATGACACACCACTCCATTTCGCTCACCCCATGTCCAGTTTCAATATAATGTTTTGTCAACAACACCTGATAGTGCTGTGATGCTCAATGATTCAGTTGTGCACGTTCCTTGAAGACATGCCAATGTGCTTGCAAGGGAATCTGATCATGTAGATGACGTCCTTGGAGGTACAGTTCATCAGACTTCCTAATTTTCAGAGTGTCCCTAGACCTGTACCCATGTCTTTCATCCTTCTGGTTAGGGGGCAAACACTATAGTGTCCGCAGGGTGAATGCTAAATTCCAGAGGGTAGGCTGATCCCCATGTGACTCACTTCCTTCGGGCGTGTATGCATTGGCATATCTTTAATGTTTCTGGCCCTCTTGAATGAGTGCATGAGTTTGTTGAGTTAAATACCCCCTGACTGCAGAATTTTCCAGTGTTTGTTGATGATTTTATGAAACTTATTTGACTTTAGACTGAAGGTGGTTACACAGATCAGTCTGTTGTTCACTTCTTTGTTGAAGGTCATTAGTAACTGATCTCTATTATTATTCAAAGCTCTTTTCCTTGCTCTTTTGATCAGGTTGGATGGATATTTCTTCTCAGTTAACCTGGACGTTAGTTTTTTTTCTGAGCAGTTCCGTTTCAGGAGTAAAAATGCTCCACTGGTAGATTTCCTTGCAATGCTCAAGGATGGAAGCTTTCAAAGCGGAGCAGAATATTGTGATCAGAGGTCTCCTTGAAACCCCTTCCCCTTTGAGAATGTTAAGAAAATATTTTCAAAGAGAATGGAGTCTGCTCTTAAGAAATGAAACTTATATGTTTCATTTTCTTTTTTGAAATGCAGGCTTAATTTCTTTAAGAAAAATTGGCTGCATTTCAAATAAAAAAGATTGCTTTATTTAAAAGCAATCCCAGATATGGTGGTCTGCTGACACAAGCAGGCTGCCATCGCTGCGATGGAGCTGGTTTGCAATCAGCCTCAAATTTGGACTACCTCATTAATATTCATGAGGTAGGTTGATTTGCAACCTACTGTCAATAGCTAGTAAGAAATATAAGGGTTTGCACATTAGGAATACCGTTTTCCTGATTGTGATTCGGAGATGATCGCAATTAGGAAATCAGTATTCCTAATGTTAGTACATCTGGCCCTTGGTTACATGTGAGTTTTGAAGGTGGTGTTCACTGTGAACTTTGTCATAACCTTACATGTTCTATTTATCATGCTTTGTTGTGGTGTAAACGTTTTGAAAGTTAATCTTTAGTAACATGCATGTTTATTGTTTGTTTTCTTTGGCCTGACTACTAAATTGTTATTATGGAAATGCTTTTAAAAAATCTAAATTACTGGCAGTATAATAGAATGCCCCATAGTCATCAAAAATATCATTTCATTTTTCCAATTTTATTTTCAATTATGCTAGCATAGAGTACGTTTAACTTACTTCCTAACCACCATATGTTTGCAAAGTTGTACTTCCAAATTTCACAAAATGAATAATGTGTAGAACTTTTGATGTGCAAAAATATAGACCTCCTTTAAAATGCTTTCTAGTCCGGTGGAAAATCTGTCTCCTCTCAGATAATCGATGTATGGAACCTGCTGAGAACCTAAATTTCAGCAGCATAAATTAGATTTTTCAACTATTACTAACCTTTTCACCTTTGAATCCACTGCTATATTGTACATTTTCAATGTTAATGATATTGAATTACCAACATTTGAGTATGACATCACAAGATAGTGAGTTGTTTTTTGATGTTCCATTGTCAGCACTTGTATAGTGGGAAAATATTTCCCATTTCCTAAAATTATATAGGTAAGCATTATTGACGTGATGAACTAACATAATCTCTCTTTTCTTCACATTCCTTTTTAGCAGACTGGGTTGGCCAACATCTATCACAGCAGGACCGAAACCAAGTCTCGGCTTGGAGGCAGCACACTACTGGGCAAAACCAGTGAGGAAGATTAATCCACCATCATCAGGGCACCCGCCAAGATACTAACAAGATCTGTCTCAAAGAGACTCTGGGCTGAGGCTGAAAAGTCACTTAAGGTGGCAGTGGATGTGGACACTGCCAATCAGGGGGAAGAAAATCGAGGGTCTTGCTCAGGCCCAGAGCAGGACCAACCTGTGGTGTCCCAAGAGCAAGCCTGCAGACTATCTGACTCCACCCTAAGCCCCTCCTTAACTCCTGGTGCCCCCATTCCATTAGGGACTCCAGCTGCACTTCCTGCCCTTGATTCACTTCCTCCTCCAAGTGCCCACAGGAGGAGAACTTGAGTCGAGGGATACTTCTGCCCCCTCTTGTGATGCCTAATCCCATCCCTTGGAATATGTGTCAGTAGCTGCTCTCAACGAGGCCCTGACACTAACTGTAAAGGTTCTGGGAGCACTCTCTCAGGATATATGGGACTTTGCTGGGAAGGTAGAGATTCACTGAGTGATGATCTCTGGTCAGCTACTAAATTTATGTCGTCATTACCGCATTGAGCACTTGGTATGTCTCATCTCCCTCTCTATACATCCACCTCCCGCAGAAACGGCCCATATAGGGCGTGCCACCAGGCGGTGACGTGGGGCGGGGGAGGGGCAGGGTTGTAAAATTCTGCATTTGCCGATGCAGAACTTGCATCTAAATTCGTTTTATTTATTTTTTCCGTTACTTACCTGAAATCGTCTGTTTGCCGAATTTTACAACCTCCCACCCTGCCCCTCCCCCGCCCCACATCACCGCCTGGTGGCACACCCGATATGGGCCGTGGCTGACCTCTCGTTGTCCCATCTTCTAGTTCTTCTGTGATCCATGTTTTCCCTGCTATCCCTTTATTTAATTCAGCCCATGGGCTGTCAGGTCCTGCACAGCCGGCCAACTTACATCTGTGTTAGAGGAGGATCTGCAAATCATGGTTAAAATGGAGAGTGAGGGTGGCCAATGACTTTTGCCAAAACCAGGAACCTGAGGTGGATACACCCTCTGGTTAGGAGGTCTAATTACATTATAATTTTGGACCATGAACTTTTGTGCTTGGACCCTTGATGGACTATGGACTTTTTTGTTTTCCCTTTGTATATACACTGATTCTCTTGATGCTACAATTTTGTTCCTTTTGGTCACTTCCAAAGGGCATTTATTGATTAATGAATGTTGTTGGTATTTTGGCCTCAGCCATGCACAGTTTTCTCAGCAATATGTTATTGCAAATATTGCAGTGATGTTATCAATGATGCTATAGATGATGCCATTATTGATGTAGTATGTGGGGTAATTAGCAGTGCATGATGAGGGCGCAAGTTATAGTTTCTTGAGATAACTATAAATGCTGAATTTCTATGGGTTTATGCGTGAAATCTGAACCTAACTATAACATCCCTGTAACCTTTGTTTTTTTCAGTGAATTTCATTTTTTTTTAACACAAAGTAATATTAATTACCATACATTAATCCAACCGCTGCGGCCAAACCCTGCATGCAGTCAACCCCACACTGCACATGGCCTTAGGCAGTGCATGGTGGGAGATTGGCCGAAGGGCCTGGCCTGCAAGCAGGCCTTGCGGGCAACCCTGCTGCATGCAGTCTACTCAACCCCACATTGCAAATGGCCTTTGGGTGTGTGTGGTGGGGGATTCGCCACAGGGCCAGGACTTTGACAGGTCCTGTGGCCAACCCCACACATGCAAACAAACCCACATTGCACACCACCTTTGGCCATGCACAGTAGGGTTGGTCACAAGGGCTGACTTGTGGCCAACCACCCAAAGTCAGCAAACACACAGGCCCCCTCCCTGATTGCATTTAGTCCCAGACCCAACCTCCTGGTGCATTATTTAGAGGCAGAAGGGCATGGGTCCCCCCTCCCCATGCTGCTTTTGGCCCAAGGACCCCATTCCCCAGCACATTTTGGGGGGCACATGCCCCCTTCCTGGGTCAATTACAGCCCTAGGGATCCCATACCCCAGGGCCATGCAAAGGGGGTACACAGCCCCCACCCAAATCCATTTTTGGCCCTGGGGATGCCATCCCCCATGGCCCAGCACCATATTTAATGGGGAGGTGGCTTGCGGCCCCCCTCCTCAGGATGCTCTCAGTCCCAGGTAAGCCATTATTGGCACATTTCATGGGGGAGAGTGGCATTTGCTCCCTTCTCGGGTCAATTTCAGCCCGGTGACCCCATCCCCTGGGGGCCCAGCAAAGTACGCAAGGGGAAAGAGGGCACAGCAATAATTTATAAGACATTTGACCAGCCTGTAGCCAACCATTTTAACCTTGTGGGTCATTTAATATCAGATTTGAAAATGTTCCCTGTGGACAATTAATAAAGGAAGAAGTACTGGACTCCAGAGAAAACCTCAGGATGTACCATTTAAAATGACTGCATCCAGATAGACTGAACATCACTGACAATACCCCCTGATTATACTGCAGATGTACTCACCAAAGAACAAAAATATATTTCCACTGCAATGTTTTCAGCTTCTGCCTTTCCTCAGGTAGTACAAGATGGTTTGCCCAGTGGCTGCACAGATGCCACTTCTGAATTTTCAAAAAGCATCATGAGTGAAGATTCCATTTGGAATGTGGAATCAATGCAGTACTGAAATCTCTTGAGATGTGCAGTAATCAGGTGGTATTTTCAGTGATGTTCAGTCCCTCTGGATGCAGTGATTTTAAATGGTACACCCAGAAGCTTTCTCTGGAGTCCAGTCATTCTTCTTCTTCATGAATTGTTCCACAGGTAAAATCTTCAAAACTGATAGCAAATTATCCATAAAGTTAAAATGATTGGCTAACGGCTGGTCAAGTTTCCTATTCATTTTTGCTGATTTGTGGTTTCTGAATCATGTACGGAGGTCATTCACTGTTTGTCCTACAGATTGTTTTTTTACAGGTTTGGCATTGACACTGAATCACATAAATAATGCATGTTGAGTGACATGTAAGATGCTGTCTTATTCCATAGGACCTTCTCATAACAGAACAAGTTAAGGATGATGTTTATAAAAGGTATTCACATGACATCACTGATGACATCATCCAGTGACTGTAAGTGTTTTGTAAAAGCTTCTGAGAATTAAAGATCTATACTAAGGTACTGCAAAGATAAATTACTATTCTTATTGTACTTCTCATGAGTGATACTGTTTCTTATAAATGTCATCTCAGTGGTACTCTGATTGTCTGTTTCAGTGTGTGAGTGAGTGTCTGAGTGACTTTATGGGTAAATAAGTGGGTGTGTGAGAAGCTGTTTGTGTGAGGGAGTGACTGAGTGAGTGGCTGTAGGGGTGGGTGAGCGTGTTTAAGTGGCTATATCAGTGATTGAGCGGCTGTGTAAATGTTTCTATGCTGACTGACTGGTATATAAGTAGATGTGAGGGTGAGTGGCTGTTTTACTGGGTATATGGATATGCAAGTGGGTACGTGAGTGGCTGTTTTGCACAGTACGTATTTCTGTGAGTGGCTGTATAGATGAGTGAGTGGGCGCATGAGTGTGAATTGGTATGTAAGTGGTTTTGTGTATGAGTGAATGGATCTTTGAGTAGCTGTAAGGCTGAGTGATTAGCTCTGGTAGTAGCTGTATGGGTGAGTGAGTGGCTGAATGGGTGAGTAAGTGGTTGTGTGAGTAGCTGTGCAGGTGTGTGAAAGGGTATGTGAATGGTTGAATGCGTGTGTGAGTGAATGTGTGAGTGGCCGTATGGGTCTGTGAGTGGGTGTGTAAGTGGCTTTGTGGGTGTGTGAGTATGTATGGGTATGTGAGTGGCTGTGTGAGTGGCTGTGTGGTTGAGTGAGTGGTTGTGTGAGTGGCTGTATGAGTGAGTGTATGCATCAGCAGTTGTAGGGGTGTATGAGAGGTTGTAAGAGGGTATAAGTGGATATGTGAGTGGCTCTGAGGATGATGTCATCAGTGATGTCATTTGAGATACCATCAGTGATGTCACTGACCATGTCATGTGAGGTCATAAGCAGTGCATTTCGGGGACGTAAGTTATAGTTAACTTTGGTAACTATAACTGCTGAATTTCAACGGTTTTGTACAAGTGAAATCTGAGCCTAACTATAATGTCCATGTAACCATTGCTTTTTTCAGTGAATTTCTAAGATTTTAAGATTTTTTTTCATTCTATTTCCTAACTCCCTGTAACCTTTGTTTTTTTGATTGAATTGTAAGTTTAAAAAAAATTGTATTTCCTAATTGTAACTTGTAACCTTTGAGAATGGGTGTGTGAGTGGGTGTATAGGTAGGTGAGTGGGTGTGTGAGTGGCTATACGGGTCTCTGTGAGGGTGTGTGAGTGGGTTTGTGGGTATGCGAGTGGATGCATGGGTTTTTGAGTGGGTATGTGAGTGACTGTATGGGTGTGTACATAGCTGTGTAAGTGGGTGTAGGAGTGCCTGTGTAGATATGAGTGGGTGCATGAGTGTCTAAGTGGGCCTATGAGCAGGTGCATGAATATCTGAGTAGATCTTGATGTGTGAGTGTCTGAGTGGGTCTATGAGTGGGTGAATGAGTGTCTGAGTGGGTCTGTGAGTCAGTACGTCAGTGTCTGAGTGGGTTAGTGAGTAGATACATGAGTCTCTGAGTGGGTGTGTGATGGGGTGCAAGATCCTCTGAGTGAGTCTGTGAGTAGATGCACAAGTGTCTGAGGGAGTCTGTGAATGGGTGCATGAGCGTCTGATTGGGTTTGTTAATGGGTACAGGAGTGGGCGTGTGAGTGTCTGATTGCCTCTTTCTGCTAATTTCTGATCTATATTTTGCCTCGTTCTGATCGTTTCTCACTCTTATTTTGCCTCTTTCTGCTCATTTCTTACCTTTTTTCTGCCTCTTTCTGCTCATTACTCACCTTTATTCTACCTCTTGATGCTTGTTTCTGACCTCTATGTTGCCTCTATTTGCTTGTTTCTGAGCTCTATTTTGCCTCTTTCTATTCGCTGCTGACCTTTATTTTGCTTATTTCTGCTCATTTCTGACCTTTATTCTGGTTCTTTCTGCTAGTTTCTCACCTATATAGTGCCTTTTGCTGATTGTTTCTGACTTCTATTTTGCCTCTTTCTGCTAGTTTCTGACATTTATTTTGCCTCTTTCTACTCATTGCTGACCTTTATTTTGCCTCGTTCTGCTCATTTACAACCTTTATTCTGCCTCTTGCTGCTTGTTTCTGACATTTATTTAGCCTCTTCCTGCTCATTTTTCACCTTTATCTTGCCTCTTTCTGCTCGTTGCTGACCTTTATTCTGCCTCTTTCTGCTCATTTCTCATCTTTATTTTGCCTCTTCCTGCTCTTTTCCCCCGGGACTGCAGGTGGTGCATCAAGGCCTTTAATCACACACGACAGAGAAGCAATCACAGAAAATATAGAGTAGTACTAACCACGGTAGGTGGGAAAATCTATAGAGATCTTAATACTGCCCTCACACACTCGAAAGTGTCATGCTTCATCATAGGGCCGCATCATACACCCAGGTACAGACCAACACCTTGGGTGGAGCGCAGTTTTTTTTAAGAGGAAAGAGAAGTAGTATATGATGAAGGAAAGTGGTGAGGGTACAGTACAAATAACAAATAAACAGAATAAACACAGACGTGAGATTCTGACAGAAAGGAAACGAATAGTCTCCTAAAGGAAGGGACCAAGAAAAAGTGCAGAAAAAAGAGAGTATAAAACTGTCTCGAGGTTAACCCTCAACTTTATTCCTGTCAACCTCGGGCAGAGTTAAAATAAACGAAATGGGGTATCAAGGGCAGGTAACGACCCCATAATCCCCACTGCTAAAACCAACATGTTTCTGCCAGTATCCTCTGTGCCCAACTGGGTCACTCTGGCATTCGTCAGGGTGTTGGTCCCTTGTTGTCTGGTCTATACCACTACTTGGGTATATATTACCTTAGCAATCAGGGTATTACCCCAGCGTTCCTCTCAAATGGAATTTCCAAGAGGATTTACACATAAGAGTTTACAGTTTCAATTCTGAAGTCAGAGTTAGCCCCTTTTTTTCCTCGTCTCTCCCACGTTGTGTGTTTTGGTGCATCAAGGCCCCCATGGTCCCTGCTGGATCCCCGCCTCTGGTGGGAGCCAGCATTGTTCTCACACACACGAGCTGCTAAACATGCAGCTCCATGTCTGGGAGAGCACTCATTTCATCTGTTTCCCTGCCCACTTGACAGTGGACAGGGAAACTGACAAAACCTCCACTTCCAGCAAGCAAGAACATTGTGTCAGCTCCCGCTTACTGGAAGCAGAGTGTTTGTTCTGACTTGGTGGGAGCTGTCAAAGCTACCGCTAAGTCACAGCAAACAGCTATGTCTTGTGGGTGGGCACCCCAGGGCATGGCACCGGCGACCACCACCTCCCTGAGCAGGCCTATGAAAGTGAAAAGAGTACGGTCACACGGCCACCTCTTTGAGCCAATAATGACTCTTGGGACCACCACGCCCCAGGGCTGGCTCAAGAACCCACTGATGATGTCCAGTAGCTTTGGCTGGAAGCTACTGTTAAATTAAGGTTGGCATATGGGCTTTCGGTGTTGGCTCATAAAAACAACAGAAGTACCATTTAATCTTAGTAACTTGGGGGCATATTATCAAGCACAGCGTTAAAATTATCCCCGATTTAGCGGCAGAAAACTGCCGCTAAAGCGGCGATAATGGGTTTGATAATATGCCGCAGAGAATTCAAAAAGAAGCCCATGTTGACACCGGAACGTGGGCTTCTATGGGAATTCTCAAGGGCATATTATCAAGCCCATTATCGCCGCTTTAGCGGCAGTTTCTGCCGCTAAAGGGGTGATAATTTCAATGCTGTTTCTTGATAATTGGCCCGTTGGTTATAGCTGAGACTTTCTCACTTCTCAGCCCATGTGACCATAACCTCAGATTCATGTAAAACAATCCTGCATTAAAAGGCATCCCTGAGCACATACAATGGGACCACATTCCTAACAGTGTATATGATACATGTGTAAATGTCTATTTTGCAGAGAGATGGGCCATGGTAGCATCAAAAACATTTCAGTTTCTGGCTCTATCATAATAGATCCCACTCGAGAAAGAAACTCCTTTTCAGCATTCATGCATGGTTTATCCACGCACGGCTTAACATGAAACTAGACATGCATTAATTTCAGGAGCAAGCGATGTTATAAACCTCTTTTCAAATAGTGCAACTAAATCTACTCAAACTTATAAACCTAAGGTAAATTGAACTAAATGTAGCTTACCGAAGCATGAATATGTCTCACTGTATTTATTAACACACCTTCACAATATAGTCACCTTTGTTTTTTCTTATTTTAGAAATTGTTACCTTTGCTGTTTTCATTAGTATCTCTTTTTTACTGGCTCACAGCACTATGCAAAATCAGTGTTGACACGTGAAACAGAAATGCTGTTATGACTTATCAGTACTACACCACAATTGACAAAAACAGCATTGCACCTCCCCTCAACTCCTGAAAACACACACAAACACCATTTTCCCAAGGGTTCCATGCAATATTTAATAGAAAGTCCATTGATGTTAAGTTTTTTTTCAAGAATAATAACACTTTCGCATTGCTCATGAATGATGGGCCAGTTGCCACTGACCCAAGGCTCAGATGGCAGGGAATAATGCATATTGAGGAAGGAGAGCCTCTGACAATTATATTTCTAGCCTTCCTTTCCTATTATCACTGTCTAAGATTTATGTGATAGGCTTAAGTATCTTGCTTATGTGTCTGGTCTGTACATCTCATGATTTCCACTTTTTAGTAAACGTAAAGAATCACAATAGAGTACAAATGTAACTGTGTGAAAGTAACTAATTTTGTTGCTCCCCACATTTTGGCCTGTCTGATTTCCTTGCTTCAGGACTCTGTGTGCTCTAACACTGCTAAAATAGTAGTAAAATGCCTGTGCTCCCCCACTAAACCGTGTATATACATTGAAACTCACGGCTTGGGCTATTTTCCTTGCCTACATGTCAATTGTAAATGGTGTCTAAAGTGTACCTATGGCCTGGAAGGTTAAATGCCATATGTGAGTTGTAATGTGAATTAACATCACCCACATGTCTGACAAAAGTATATGCCTGCCATGCGCACCACAGTGCTCTGACTATTCCGTAGAGTAAATGGCGTTCAGTAATACGTGACAAGAAAAAATGCACTTGCCATGTAGTAAACCAATATTTTTATACATTCATAAGTCACTCCTAAAGTGAGCCTTGCGAGCCCACAGAGCAGGATGTTAATATATAAAAAATCAGATACACTACACATTATGGTAGTGTGCTATCAAAGTGAACTAAACTCCCCTCATTGTGAAGGCTTTGCTAGGTTCTTCTCTACTTTTGTGTCTGAACAAGCCTAGGGTGGATTTAAATCCTTATTTCCCATCTCCTCCTGGAAAAAAGTTACATGGAAGAAGGGTCATGTTATTTTGAAACAGGGGCTCCATGGTCATTTTACATGATGGCAAAGAGGAAGTTTTGCAAAAGGAGGTGCGGGCTGCCAGAAAATAGGTTTGGGTTGCAGAATGTTCCCAATCTGGGCATTATTTAGATGTCAGGCAGACGCCGTTTCAGATTCGGGTTCCGACTGACCTCCGGTCGGCAGTACCGGCTGCTGAATTTTGATGCGACCGCACTTGGTGCGGTCTCAACCTCCCTTTTCTGTATGGGAGCTTGTGTTGCGGTCAGAAAACGGCTGTTGCACAAGCTCCCATACAGAAAAGGGAGTTTGTGTTAATCCCTGAATGCCGTGGTAGTCACCTCATGGTGCCTGCCACACGGTCAACAGATGAACAAGGTGGTACCATAGGCTGCAGGCTGAAGGGGGGCCTGCCAGGGGCCCCCAAAGTCACTTTCTGACAGGCTTTCCATGGAAACCCTGCCGGAAACCGACATCGTAATCCGGATGGCGTAAAACGCCAGCCATAGGGATTATGTGCCAATTCCAACTGGCAGATGCTCTTCTTGAACCCGTCAAAAGCCAGTCTCCATCGTAATGATGCTATTGGTTTTGAAACCACAATGCTGCTCAGAAAGCCTCCGTACTGTGTTCGGAGGCTTTCCGAGCCTCATTGTTATGAGGCCCTCAATAGTGAGTGCACAGGATGAACTTGGCACCTCTACCATCCTCCTGAAAACATTCCTGGACCTGGGACCTGGGAAGTCTGCATCTAAAGAACAGGACCCTGGTGGAAGAAGACTCCTGATCCCAGCTGGAAGATTTTGACTACCATGTTAGAGAGTCTGAGGGTAAAATCTAAGACCACTTGCAGTATCTGAACTACGCCCCATCTCAGTTTGCCTGAAATTTTACCTAAGTCCATTGAGCTGCGAATTCTTGTTTTCAATAGTTTTCTATCGGTTTTTGTCCTAAAAGTTGAAAAATATATATATATCATATCATATAATGTGATTTCCCGTAATATATTTTAATGATCTTGGTGTCTTTTTACTCATTAAATTGTTCTCTATTTTTCTAAATTGATTTGCGGATTTTATCGCACTGAGTTCTTCACTTGAGAATTATTGGTACTGCATGAACTTGTCACTTATTTTCCTGTGGATTTTCTGCTGCAAAAAAGCTATGACGACTATATTTTGACCGAAAAGAGTGGCTCATCAAGTTGTTGGGATACTCTCATTCCAAATTAATATTTCATGCCCCTTATTAGTGGGTAATTGTGACATGCCATTAAAATAATGGACTGTGCTGCTAGATAATGTCTCTGATTTCCACCAGTTGCAGCTAAGTCTGATTTATGTTTTTTTTTTTTTCTGTGAATAGAAAAGTCACTCCGAATCTATAATTTCACCCAAAGACTGGTACAGGTTTTCTGAAAACACCTCACAAAGAAGTCAATTAATATACTATTTGGAATTGGAATTAGTTTTACATAGTGCGAATAAACAATACGCAGCACCTATCTGGCAAAGTAACCATTAGAAACACTGTTAGAGTGATGTGAAGTAAAACAGCACAACTCAGCTGGGAGTATCTTACAGCACAATAATGAGATCTTTTTTTAAAAAAAAAACATAAGAATGGCCACAAAACGTAATGCAGTCAGACCGTTCACAGACACGTTTGCTAGCCACATTTGTAATATTATTGTTTGGTGACCTACTACAAGAGGTAAGTAGGCTACTGCACCAAAATGTTTTATTTCAAATATTTTTATTGATATTATTTATCGATATTTTAAATCAATGCTACTAAAGCAGAGTGATTTATAATGACCTAGGTACAAAAATGTACCACATCATATAATCATTTTCACATGTATGCCTTATAATGCTAATATAAAAATAAGAGAACTATGTGATAGTTATTTTTATATAGAATCAAAAGAAACTGGATTTTTCGTATTCCAAATGATCAATCTTGTTACATAACAATATTAATTAAGATTAGGAGTGAATAATCATATCTTGCACGCTACCTTTGCTTAGATTTGGATGAAATACATCAGAAAAATAAAAATTATTTACTAGGCAAAATATCGTGTGGCAAACGAAAGTTCACATAGTCAATCTACCTTTTCGCAATGTAAATTAGACTGCTAGACAAATATTGTAACTGTGTATTTTGCATGTAGCGGCATCCCAGTTCCACATATGCAGGTAAAAAATGTATATTTCCTTTACGTTGTAGCTTACACATTTAAGTTGCAATGTGAAGGAAATATAAATGTTTGCCCTGCATGTGTGGTACTTTGATCTGTGGGATTCTCGAGACCTGCTTAGACAAGACAACTGTTTTTAAAGTTGCCATATTTGAGACTAGGGTAAATAAAATATATGTGCCTAAATGTTTTCCATATCTGCATACAAGTTTCACATGAGTGGTCAAAGTGAAGGAAGAACTGTTCATACCTGTATTTAAAATGTATCATATTCTTTTAAAACTGCATGTCTTTTACATCAATTTGAAGACATTTAAACGTCAAACTGCATTAAAAACACTTTTACAAACCTTTCTCAGGCACACACCATTAAAACCAAATTTGCAGTGTAGACAGCGACGCACCCTGCAAGCGAATCTCAATTCAATAAACAGACGTTGATTGTCTACTAGGCTTTTCCCAGGTTTGAATTATAAATTATAGCTGCAGGTTTTAACAGGATGCCATCTAGATTCAGTGTTAATCACATGTTTTAACACCTTATTGCCTCTATCAATGACGGAGCCGCCAGTTTTTACTTCAAAGGGAGTCCATGAAATGACTCAGGAAAGGAGCGAAAAAGATTCTATGGGATAGTTTTGTTTTTCAACCTCATACTGCTCCACCGAGTGGGAGGGTGGAGGCTGTGTAATTTAGTGTCATTCACTTACAGGCCATCAGCAATTGCTGGCTAGTTTCACCCTATACTATTTCATTCTTCATTTACCCCCAGCACAGAGCAGACTAGAACAATACAATGAAAATATTGCCTGCTTACTACATGAAAACATTCTCATCTACCTGACAGAAGACAGATTGACCTCATGCATTGTCTTGTATCTCTGGGAGCAGAAAGCCTTTTGTAGGCTATCGGTGCTAGACTCTTGCTGACCCCTAAGATAATTGGGAAACATGCTCTGTCAGTGTGGCCTAGTTGTCCTTGTCAGGCTTCTACCCTATGTCAGGAGAGTGAAGAGACCGGAAAAAGAAGGTTGTGGTCTGCCCGTAAGGAAACCAATATGCTAGTAGTAACTGAAATTCCTGCTTGCCCCCTCCTGCGCAACAATTCCCATATGTTTGAAGGGGGGAGGAGGCTCATTGAACAAAGGCAGCTAGTGCTGTTGTAGGGAAACCTCATGAACCAGTTGTAAATGGCTATCTTGTAATAGATCTGAACTACAGGCGTGAGAAGCTCTGTTGCAACTTATATCCGGTGAGTGGTATCTCAGGTACCAGTTTGGTATGTTAAGAAACGTTTGGAGTGAAGACACTCAAGTTACAGAACCTTGTCTGTAATTAGGTCTTGGAAAAATTAGCATATATGGATGATAGGGAAAAGCTATCAATGAAAAGGGCTTCATGTTAGAGTTTTCACAAATCAGAGATTTGGTTTTAAGGTTCTGACTGCAGAGAAACAGCTCCAAAATCATGCATGAACTTGTGGAGCTCTTAAATTAATATTAATGTTCTGCTATTACATTGTTTCAATGCAAATGCTTCTATGTTTGCTATAACTCCCAATCCCATCATCCTATTATCCTAATGTTTGTGCCGTTAATATTCTCTATTTCTATCTTACTTGGTTTTGACATTGTATGCTCTATTCTTCTTAAATGTATAGTTGTCTTTGGGCGGTTGCACATATAATAGATACATTTTTTGAGGAAATATTTGCAGCTTAAGTTCAGCCTCCAGATGAGAGTCGCAGGGTCTTTACAGAAACCCGTTTATTTTTTATGGAACAGATATGTTCCTTTTGGATGATCAATCACATCTCACATCTGGACTGCGTCATCACTCCCACATAGTTTATGAATTAATTTGCAACTTTTTGGGGTGGAACATTGGTACAAAAGATCACTCAACTATTTATCAGAGATACAGATGGAGAGGGCCATCTTTTGCATGGTATTCCCTTGGATGTTTCCCTTCTTTTGCCCAACCCGTTTTTGCTGACCATAGAACTCTGTGAACTTTACCCCTACTAAGTGCTAACCAGAGATAATTTATTAAGTGCTAACTCCAATTTGGAGTAGCTACAACATAGCTCAAGGAATAGTCAGGTTGCCATTTTCCTGCCTAAGCCAAAAAGGCTGTTTTGCCAGTATCCAATCTCACCTGACTGCGAATGGCTCCCCTGTGGTGTGACATGGATTGCTCCCCGACAATGGACAAAGGGTAGGAGTGGGAGAAGGTGATTTTCTTCCTTCAGCAGGGTGGTTTGGGGGATGTGGCTAGCCCTTTCTTCAGCATCAACGGATGCCTACCCTGTCACTGGCAGATGCAGCTCACACCTAGGCCTACAGCCCTTTGTCTTGCTTGTTAGCTTGGCTGTGATCCCAGTGTGAGGGGGAGCTTCCACAGAACTGATTTGGAGTGACCACAAAGGGTGGGGGGCATTAATATAGCCATACCTCTGGTTGGGCACAGGAGGCTCTGTCATGTTGATTTTGGGTAGATATGGGCACTGTGGGATAGTTTACAGGAAAACATGAGATGTGATGCAAAAGTGGGTAGGGGCCCCTCTGAGAACTGTTACCCCATCAGTTAGGGAGTGGCCAGGAGTTTCCCCCTCCAACAGGCTGACACTGGACATAAAAGTGGCATCCCCAGTACTCCCTCAGATCACTTCTTGACCTGTGGAAGAGCAGAAGAGGTTTGGACTTGCTGTCTTGACCTGAGTAATAAGGCTGACCTCCTGATTGGGCTACAGGGACACAACACGGTCCAAAAGGCCTTTCTCTGCATTCCCAGCTAACCAATTAGAAATAGACCTGCCCTGGACCCTGCTACTGGACTCTGCTGGAGTGACTCAAGTTTCAGGTTTATTTTGTTCATGCTCAGCTAATAAAAGCCATTGCAAGTTTATAATAAAAGCTGTTACAAAATGTATCAAACATATAAAACTAGGAGGGGGAGAGACCCACTTAAGCCTAGTGCCTGGGCAGTTATAAAATGTTCAGTTGAGTGATAAAATGCAAATTTCAAATACATCTTGCGAAATAGAAATTGATAAATAAACAAGCCGGTAAACACTGCCATTGCATTAATTATAAGAACATTAAAATGACAACATTATTGTTATTAAAAGGAGTGACTGTTGACCCCCAAGTGTTGTCCCCAAGGTCCTGGACCCTTGGCTGATGTCAAAGTGTACTCCTTCTTAAGTTTCTTGAAACCTAAAACATAGAAACATTTTCCCAAATATTTGATCTGAGAACTGATTCAGGACAGGGACCAACTTGTCAATCCACTCCAACAGAAGTTCAGCACCGCTGAGGCAAAGTGCAGGTTGCCCCGCTACATTCCTCTCCACAGTAGCAAATCTGATTCAGTAGGCCGTCGCAGAGAAGGTGTCCAGCCTCATGGAGCCCTCTTCTGCTACAGTCTTCACCCTTGCCCACTTGAAAAATTCAAGCTCCAAAAAAGTGACTAATGCCCTTATTATGAGTTTGGTGGTGCAGGAGTGGGACTGCCCCACTCCCGCACCACCAAACCTGTGTAGGAACTGCCCAACAGATCAGGAGTTTTCTCCTGTCTGGCGAGTGGTTCTTTGGCATTCCCACGGCGGTACCTATGAAATAGGCACCACAATGGGAACATCAAAGGCAGTACCTGCAGGGCATGGACTGCTGCAGTCTATGCTGTGCAAGTACTGGTGTGCATGCACACAGGGGGCACATTTTGTGTCCCCCCATGTGCATCCAGATGGTGCAGAGGCACCAGCATTTCCTCATGCCACACTTTTAATGGCGGTCGCACCGCCATGAAAAGTATGGCAGTGTGGAAACACGTAATATGCTTGGCGGGCCTGGTCTCTGTATATGACCTACGCTCCAACTTGGTCAGCTTTAAACCATACTCTTGTCCCAGTCAAGTGCAACCAGAATGAAAGCAGTTGGCACTTAACACTTTTCGGTGCTATTTTGAACTTTAAACTTTATAAATGCATAACTACAGTTCTACTTATTGGATTTTTGCAATTGTTGTGTCATTTTATTTATTAAAATGTACTTAATGTTTCTAAGTTGTTTGGGGATTTTTCAGATTCTGTGTGTTCACTTTATTGCTGTTTGAGTACTGCATACATACTTTAAACATTGTCTCTAAATTAAGCCTGACTGATTTATGCCAGGTTTCCAAAGGATTAAGAACAGGTTTATTTAGTGACCTTTGTGGCTTACCCTGACAAGGACTGTGATTATTGTTTGAGGTGGGAACTTATCCCCTTCAACTAATATTCCAGTCTCTTACAGATGTGGTTTACATTACTGTAAGAAAGACGGTTACCGGTTGAGGGGTGTGAAACCCTACTCAATCAGCAACCACAATCCTTGTCAGGGTGAAGTAGCAAGCAAACCCCAAATTAACCAATGCTCAATCCTCCGGTAGCTTGGCAGAGTTTAGTCAGGCTTAACTTAGAGGCACTGTGTAAAGTATTTGTGCAACACTTTAAACTGTAATAAAGTGAAAACACAAACCTAGAAAAAATCCACACCAATTTAAAACAATAGAGTACATTTTTATAAATAAATCAAGACTCAAACACCAAAAATCCAATCAGTAGAATAGGAGATATGCACATTTAAAGATTTCAGTGAAAATAGCTCCAAAAAGCCAACTGTGGTTATCTGGTCAGGCCGGACCAGGACAAAGTTCAGACCAACTGCGATGGAGCGCAAACCTGCTACAAGGACCCATTTAGGTCCGCTGAACACAGGAGATGTGTCATGCACAGGGCCTTCTGTGGTGCTGCAAAGTGTTGCTCTTGCGTCAAGATACATTGCACAGCGGTGGTTCTGATGGGCTGCACTGGGTGAGGCAATGTCCATATGGGGTGATGCCTCATGCAGAGTCAATTCTAATGGGCTGTGAGGGGTGATGCAAAGTCCTTGATCAGGGAAGCTCATGCACCAGAGGTGATGCATCGGTTCTGGGGTAAATACATCAAGCAGCAGAAGCGGTGCACTAGTTCCGCAGGATGTTTGCAGCATCACAGAGGAGATGCAATGGTTCTGCTGAATCAACAGATGGGCTAGCAGAGCACATTCAGGCTCACTTCCAAGGGTCCAGGACTATGGTTGCACGACTTGGAAAGGCAGGACTCACAGATAGCAGAGTCCAGGTGTTGGGTTGAAGGTTGGTGGAATCCTGTTTCGTTCCTGATGCTTCTGACCAGGACACCTGCCCACTAGCCCTGGGTCGCTCTGGGGCATGAGTTTAGGGATGCAGGTCCATTCCTTCTCATGCAGGCAAGAGGGCAGCAGGGCAGCAGGACAGCACAGTGGGGCAGTAGTCATTCCAGGCAGTAGTCAAGCAGAGTGGCATTCCTTTCAGCAGCACATCAGTCCTTCTTCCTGGCAGAGTCCACAAGTCCTGAAACGTACTAAAGAGTTAAGTCTAGGAGTTCAATATTTATACCTGATGCCCACTTTGAAGTAGACAAAGCTTCTAGAGGTTTCCACCCCCTGAGGTGTCAGGCACCCCCATCCTCCCTGTCCTGAGCCCAGCTCGTGTGGGTTTACAAAAGACAAGTGTCAAACCCTTTGTAAGAGTGCCCAGGAAGATCCTTTGTGATGTGTAAGTGTGGTAAGTGACAGCTCCACGCCCTCATCAACTGAACCCATCCTTCCAACACCTAGATTCCTTTTGTATCACTGTCTGGTAGCTATGCACAAAGACCAACTTCCAGCTATACCTAGTCATGTGACCCAGGAACAGGCTGCAGGCACCAAATGGTGAGGTCAAGAAAATGCCAACTTTATAATAGTGGCATTTTCTGAATTGTGACAACAATTCTGAAATGACCACTAAAGAGGGCTTTTAATTACAATTCTTCAGACACCAAACTCAACCTGTCCACCTGCTCCCAGTTATAAGGTATCACTTATTAAATGTAATAAGGTAACCCAATGTTCTCCTATGGGAGAGGTAGGCCTTGCAGTAGTAAAACCTAAAAGTACATGTTCTACTTTTCAAATGCACTGCACCTTGCCCTCTGAGCTGTTCAGGGCCTACCCTAGGGGTGTTGTATATATATTAAAAAGGAAGGTTTGGGCCTGGCAAAAGGTTTGTTTTGCCTGGATGATATGGCAGGTTAGAAACTGCACACACAGGTTGTGATGGCAAGCCTGAAACATGTTTAAAAGGATACTAAAGTAGGTGACACAAATAGTGCTGGAAGAACACTAGTAACATTAAATTTACAGGCCCTGGCCACTTTTTCGTATAAGTCTCTAGTAAAGTGCCACAAATTAAACATGCAAATTGGGTATAAGCTAAGAGAGAGCACAAGCACTGTTTAGCAGTGATAAAGTGCACAGAGACCTAAAAGCCAACACAAATGAATTCAGAAAACAGGAGGGTGAAGACAAAATGGTTGTGAATGACCCTGCAGAAAGGGCCAAGTCCAACAGTTACTTATTAGAGATGTGGTTTAAGTTATCACCTATTACAAAGTCCATAAAATATGAATTTTAAATTATCCCAGCCTAAACAGGTATCCCATGACAAGGAAGTATGTTCTTAAAAATTGTCTCCTGCCACTGTTCATTGTAAATATTGATGCCACCATCCCTACATAGTCAATGAAACAGTATCAACATTGTTTGTAGTTGGGACACTCCTTTTTCACCCAATATTTGGCAATACACAACTTCACTATTAGAATTTTGGCGAAGACAATACCTTCATAAATTTGAGGGAGGGCTTTAGGTGTTTGCTAATTTTATTGAGTACCTGGTAGCAGTACTCCTGAATCTGATCACATTGCGCAAACATATGTGCTAGATTAGCCTTGGGTCTTAAGCATCTGCAACTGTTGAGCCTACTTTGAAAAGCACAATAGGCATATTTTCAGGAGTATATTGTATAAGAGTTGTATAGTTTTAAAGTGTTGGACTTTTAAGTTGGTTATATGGACCAGTTTGTGACTTGTAACTTTTCAGAAGCCTATTTGTTTGTTCGCCATCTGTGACATCCACACCAACTATTGGCTAAGATCAACCAATGTTCTTTCTTTGGTTTTCAATAAGGAGTTTATAGATTTGCTTAAAATACCTTTACTGTCTTTTTTAGTTAGACTCTCAATTAATCGAATGGTTTGCAAATAGAATTATTCTGTATGTAAGTGATTCAAGTGTCATTGAATGTATAACTATTTAAACAAACCGAAAGGTAGGAAGATCAAAAATGTGTAAGTTCTTCGTAGATATACAGATGGCCAAACACTGAAATGAAGTTTGTTGCCATAATAGTGTTCCTATGTCTCTAATATGTCTTGGAGAATAGGATTGTGCCATAATGGATTATATTTTGTAATCTCAGGAATTTCTCTGCTTCAGTGCAATGGAGGGTCTAAAGCCAGACTAAATTGGCAACAGGATTTAATGCGAGGAAGTCTTGGAGTTTCTGAAAAATGGATTATCCAGCATTGTTTGTCAAAAGAACAAGATTAATAAAGGGTGGAAATGTAGTCCATTCAGAGGTGGAAAGGTTAGCCATGTTCAAAGGAGGCCCTCTTTGTGAGGGCAATCTGGCCACATGAGAATACATGATGAAAAGGGTGTATGAATTGCATATGGTGGAATCAATAAAAGGCACATGTTATTTCAAAAGCCAGCCAGTGGCAGGCTCACCAGGTGATTCTGTAGGTTCAACTCTGTTCAGGAAGATGGTAATTTAATGTACAAAGGTGTATGGGAGACAAAATACCAATAATGTGTGAGTGGAAGGTCACAGATCAGAGAATATTATTTTACTAGTCTTCAAATGAAAAGCAATAGTTAAAACAAATCATACTTCTCTGACATGGGTCCAGGATTCTGTATTTTGAGGACTGAATGAAGAAGCATGGTTGATCATGGGTGGGCGATTAAACTGCTTGGTGGGAAAAGAATAAAATAAACAGAGGGTTTCAGGACATGTAACATGTTTGACAATTTGGACAATGCCTAAGGCGAGAACATTTGGCCTGTTAGGTAACAATGGATATGATGTTCTGAAGATTCATTGTCTTTGAAACATTCCTCCCATGAAGCTGCTATACAGTTCTGAACACTATCACAGAGCTGGGGAGGGTTACTTGGTAGATCACATGTCTGCAGGCGACGACCAGTGTTCAATGTCCACTAAGTACTGCCATGTACAATGTTTACTTTGGGTGGGGTTCTAGGCAGCGGGTATGGTTTCAGTCCATACTCTGTGACAACATGCAAAATAGACAGAAAAAGGGAATGTGCACTGGGTAACATTATTTTTAAGGAAACATAATATCATATAGTTTACACATGGATTCCTTGTTTGAGTATAAAATATAGCAAGGGAACTGTTAAACTGTTGTGTGCCACAGCCAAGAAATTGTTTCTACTCAGTTTCTCACTGGTATTTCGTGTGACTTTGTACATGAGGTATAGACTTGCATGTACTTTTCATGCAGGTGACAAGAGAATATTAATTTTATAAAATGTACATATTTTTGTGTGAACAATGCACCCATTTTGTGAGGAAAAGTGCAATAGGCTAAAGAACGGTGATGGATTAAACACAGATCAGTTGACTGGGGGTGAGTGCTTGCAATGTTCAACACTCCGTCCATCATTTCCTTTGGTTTTTGCTTTGTTCGCCATAAGTTGGCAGGGTATGCTCAGACGTGAGTCCCTTGCTCACTTTGCCACTGGATTCAAGCAAGCCTGGCTGAAGACGGCTGAAATGCCAGAAACCGGTCCTAGGAAGCTTGTTTCCGGTAGAGGGAAGACATGGCTTGGCAGTTCGGGCTGGACTGTTCCCATGAGGCACAGGGTCAGACTAATTTGCATATGGCCATGTCAGAACTGGGGTGGCAGAGTGGGCTAAAGAACGGTGATGGATTAAACCCAGATCAGTTGACTGGGGGTGAGTGCTTGCAATGTTCAACACTCCGTCCATCATTTCCTTTGGTTTTTGCTACACTTAAACATAGCCATAACACTTCCCCGTCCCTACCACTGAAACAAAACATGAACTATAAGGAACGACAAGAAAACACAGTTCCTACAACATCTAACAAGAAGACAAAGACAAGTAACATCAAACATGAATTGTAAGTTAATTTCATGGTGAAAGAATACTAAAAACCTCTGTGCTTTTAAGTACATTTAGAAAATAAATTTAATACTGAAATAGGCATATAGTATACAAGCTCCAAGTACCTAACGTACACGAAGCACTCAAGCCGCAAAATGCTCCTAAAGAGCCTTTATGGTATACAGTCCATCAGTACAATGATAATTTCAAGCAGTTCAATATGCCATGGATGCCTGACGCGTTTCAAAGTGTCCCCACTTCTCTTCGAGGCTTCGGCAATCAAAGGCACATAGGACACCAACCTCATTATTTAAATGCTCCAATGCATGCCCTGAATGGGACGCTTTGCTGCGACTAGCAGAACATTATGGGCCTTGTAGTGTCCTTTATCTCCAAAGTGGACCACGTGATGTTGCTGCTATGACATTAAATTCCCCCAGATGGGCCTCGGTGTACCAGTGGATATGCTAAATCCATTGTTGCCCCACAAAATCGGCCTGCTCGATAACAGACCGCATGGCCCCCGCATCCTGGGATGGTGCTCCTTCGCGGCAGGGTATGCCGCGTATTTATCCAAGCTCCAAGTACCCAATGTACAAAGAGCACTTGAGCTGCAAAATGCTCCTAAAGAGCCTTATGGTATACAGTGCACCAGTACAACGATAATTTCAAGCAGTTCAATAAGCCATGGATTCCTGACGCGTTTCGAAATGTTCCCACTTCTCTTCAGAGGCATTGGCAATCGAAGGCGCATAGGACACAGCCCTCATTATTTAAATGCTCCAATGCATGCCCTAAATGGGACGCTGTGCCGCGACTAGCAGAGCATTATGGGCCTTGTAGTGTCCTTTATCTCCAAAATGGAGCACGTGCTGTTGCTGCTATGACATTAAATGCCCCCAGATGGGCCTCGGTGTACCCGTGGATATGCTAAAGCAACAGATTTAGCATCCACCGGCACACTGAGGCCCATCTGGAAGGAACACTTGCAAGACCTCTGTAAAGTGTTAAAAGGCCCTGCTGAAGGCAGACCTCACTATCAAAGCCAGTAAGTGCCATATAGGGCAGGGGTCTGTGGCGTACTTAGGGCACCAGGTAGGAAGCAGCCAGATGGTGCACCTACAACCTAAAATTGACATCATTCTGGCTTGGGCGCCCCCAAGACCCAGACAGATGTGAGAGCCTTCTTAAATCTCACCAGGTACTACAGACGGTTTGTGAAGGAGTATGGCACTATTGTTGCCCCCTTGGCAGAGCTGATTTCAACTAAGCAGCCAAGATAGTGATCTGGACTAATGCCTGTGAGACCGCTTTTGATGCCCTGAAAACTGCCATGTGCATTGCGCCCATGCTCAAGGCATCTAATTTTCCCCAAGAATTTGGTGTGCAGAAAGACGCTTCAGAGCATGGTGTAGGTGGAGTTCTCTCACAATGGAACGACGAGGGCTTGGACCAACCTGTAGCTTTCATTAGTAGGAGGCTACTTCCAAGGGAACAGAGGTGGAGTGCAATTGAGAGAGAACCTTATGCTGTGGTCTGGGTGCTGAAGAAGCTAAGGCCCTACTTGTTTGGGACTCACCCTTGGGTTCAGGTAGACCACAGGCCCCTCAGATGGTTAATGCAAATAAGGGGTGAGAACCCAAAACTTTTGAGGTGATCCATCTCCCTAAAGGGAATGGACTTTACGGTGGAACAACGCCCTGGTACAGAACACGCCAATGCAGATGGTCTGTCCAGATTTATCTGCCTTAGTGATGAAAACTCATAGGAGGGTGGTACCTTCCCCCACTTTTCAGCTGGAGGGGACAAGTGTTAGACTTGGCCTCTTTAGCATGGTTTCTTCAGACTTTTTGCCTCAATCTCCTGTATTTTTGATGCTGTGCTGGATTTCATACTCCATGGGCAGGGTACAGTGTATGTAAAAGGTAGGACATGTACTGGTGTGTTTTACATGCTCTGATAGGGAAATACTGCTAATTTAGTTTTTCACTATTGAAAGGCTATCTGTCCCATAGGCTAACATGGGAGTAACTTTGTAACATCTTACAAGTATAACTTTCAATTGGGACAAGAAAGAGAGGCTCAGCGACCCTTGCCACAAAGAGAACAATGACAAAATGTGGTATAAGTATTGCACCTTAAACCCCAGAGAATTAGTTCACTTCTGGACTAATGAGGAAAGTTTTTCAAGGAGAAGAGCTGGAGAGCTGTAAGGAGGAGTACTGCCCCTTTGGTGTGTGCTTTGCCGGGTTGGCCTGCAGCTACTGCTTCTGCAAAGGAAGAGGACAAAGCCTGGAATATTGCTGAGAACCTGCTTTAAGAAGAATCTCCAAGGGCTTGTGTGTGCTGGCCTCCTGTTCTGAAGTCTCAAGGACACAAAGACATCACCCCCAGCTTCCCTGAACTCCACTGCTGGGAGTTCCGACCTGCCAGGAGGTGCTTATTCCAGTTCTGGGTCTTTGGAGGTTGTTCCTGCTGTTGGGAGCTGGAAGAGACTTAAAGAAAGCAAGAAAAACAACTACAACGTTGCCAGAGATGCTGCCAGTGATGCTGAGACCTGCACCGAGGCCAGGGGCACTGCTTGTGAAGTGAATGATGTGCTGCCCTGCCTGCGCTGCAGCTCCAACGTGCTTAGATGCCTGCTGATGCCAAAAGTTATCAGCCTTACTGATGCTAGCACTCTCACGCACCGACGCCGTCACCGCCAACGCCTGCATCCCGTTATCTCAGACCCATAACCGATGAGGGTGATTTCACAGACTCTTCTATTTGCACCACCTCACCCAAACTGACGCCTCACCACCGCCGTCTTCCCCTTTCCTGGACTCGTAACGTCACCTCCTCGTGGACACAATGCCTCATCTCCCTCCTGGCAACCAGGGAACTGGCCTCGACCTCGGCAATGACGCCTCGTGTCCACGACGCCGTGCATCGTTCATAGACTTCGTTTTTCAAGGTACTGTTTTTTGGGGGTCCATGTGGCTCCATGCCCGATGCTGCGCACCTCACAGTCGGCGCCGTACTTTGGATTTATGCCTGTCACAATGTTATAATAGCCCCAGAAGGAGCTATTTGTTTCTAAAAGTGCTATTTCTGCAAGTAACTGTTTTAAGTGCTATTTTGATATATGTTTGTTGAATTTTTGTCCTTTTAGCCTGGTTTGGTTTAGATAAGGATACTTTATTTTTCTAAACTTGTGTTTTGTCCATTTGTGGTTTTGTCATTCTATCACTGTGTGTCTGGAGTACAAATACTTTACACATTGCCTTTAAGATAAGCCTGTCTGCTCATGACAAGCTACTAAGGGGGTGAGCAGGGGTTATCCAAAGCGTGTATCCCCCTTAACCTGACGAGAAGCAAGGTTCCCAACTTGGACTAAGGTGCCTACCTCTGCCAAATCTAGACCAACACCCATCTCTAACAGGTCAGAATGTAGTTTTTGTTGTTCTTGGTGAGGATGTTTCTAGGCAGGGCTTGGTTTTTTGTCTGTCACCGATTGGGGCTTAAGGAAGGCTGATGAGAGCCGAGTGTTTTCTGTAATTCGCATTGCATTGTGCCCATGTTTTAGATGTGCCTGTTTGAGTCAGCTCCATTACTACCTGCTGTGAGAACCATAACTTTGAAAAAGTCTGAATCTGTATATCAGCCAGAAAATGACATCTGGAAGAGAACCAACTCAAACCAGTTCTGATGGTGAATTCACATACTCTGTTCAGAAGATGTAATGTGTACACAAGTAGGATCCAAACCACCATACTTTGTTTGAGTTCCAAGTTCGTCATGACCAAGGAAAGGAGTGCTTTGCAGAGAAGTCAAAGGATGCTGTGTGACTACGGCTGGTGTCTTACTGACAGCTGTTCTCCCAGAGGTAAGAGGACATCACACAACTTAAGCCTGCATTTTCTGCTAGGGAAGCTAAGGACCTACCTTGCAGCAAAGAGTCATGCTTGGCTGGTGGGAGAGTGCATAAGTGAGCCTGGTCCTGGAGAGGAGAGACTGTCCAGTGGAGAGGATCAGCATATTCTCAGTTAAGGACTAGCCAGAGAGGGCAAACAATTGAAAAGGAGTGACTCAAAAGCAAACCATATGTAGAAGTGTTTTAGTGGTCTCTCTAAATGATTCACACAAAGAGCCACATCAAGTATCGTACAAAAACAACCACTGAGTGAAATCAGCAACCCGCCATGGCTGAATGGCTGGTGCTGCTGCCATTGGAAGATGTGTTCTCCTGAACTGCTGAGGTGCGCGCCCTGATCATCACGAAGGCTGCAACTAGCAAGACCACCTGCAAAGTCGACATCAGGTAGGACGATGGACCTTACAAACCAGTTTCCCTCCAGTCCCTGGTCTAGGAAGGCTACAACTGCTGATGATGTGAAACTGACACAAGAAGCCGCCACCCCAAGGTCACTGAAGACTCTGTGTTCTCAGCAACGATGATAATGCCACTTGAAATAATTGAGGTAGATGTATGGAGCTACCAGTTCACTTTTCCATGTGCAGGCGCATATCAACCTCCATTTCAAAAAGGGACAGAGACCCCACCCCCCTTGCTGGTGTTTGCAGTGAGTGACAGAACCTAACTGCATGAGGGAACCTGGGGGGGTTCCTTGAGCCTGCCCTTCTCTCCTTCCAAGTGGAGCCATCAGAGGATGCACTGTCTGAGCATCATCTCTCTGTAGACTACAGTCAGTTTGTCTCATATTCTCTATCTCTTTGCCTTCATTTGTAATATGCTGTGGGTGCAGAGGGGAAGAGTTCTGAGGGAATGCACCCTAAACATCATCTTCCCGTTTGTAAAGTATGCGTTAATTTGCAAGCAAATGGCAACAAGGAGTACTTACAATGCCAGATACATTACACACGAAAGATATATGTCTAGTAGTTCATTTGACTAAGCTTTTTTTGGCCAGATCTTTTGTATGACACACAACATATGGTCCAAAGTCGCTCTGAACCCCTTTCACTGTAGCAACAGCTGCTCATGAATGCTCACCGGCGCACCAGCAATTCTGGTGCTGAAAAGTAGGGCTCCAGCTACTGGTGACTTTTTTGAGTGACAGTAGCGGAACTGGTGGTGTTATTCAGGACTAGTACATTATCCAGACATTGTGCTGGGCCAGACTATGTAGTTCCCTGAATTACCCGGCAGGCTGAGTTTTGCTGGATTTCCACCTCCTGTGTGTTACCGTTCACAGCCGTGGACCGCCATGCTACATCCTGCAGTAAAACAGTAGTCGATGGTTACTTCACTTATTTACAAGCCCCTTGTGCCGCCTTTGCGTAATTTTTATTTTGGGAAAAAGTGACCTACCAGCGGCGCAAGGGGCTATGGGAAAAAGTGACCTACCAGCGGCACAAGGGGCTTGTAAATATGCTCCTGGGTGTGGCACTGATTAGATGTAGAGAAAATCCCATTTCCTCTTAGGAGTGGGATTCAATTAGGGGTGGGCGGAATTTGCGAAATTCACTTTCGCAAATTATCGCGAAAATGTTAAAAATCTCCGCAAACACGCGGAAATATCGCGAAGATGCATAAGTTTTTTTTCCCACCCGTGTGCGGTATTTTCTGCGTGGTCGCGGCTCGCCAACTTACCCATGCGGTTGCTCGCGGGCGCGGCCATCTTGTTTTCACTTGTCTCGCGGTGCATGATCGCGAGAAGAAAGACGTGATCGTGCGACGAATGACGTTACAGCGGGCGCGAACTGTCGCAAATGGCTACCAACAATCCAACATCTCGTGGAGAACGCGACCGGATCGGGAAAACTTGTCGGCGAATGCGGGGATTCAGGTAAGGCGATCGCGCGCACGCGAGAATATATTATTTTATAGCGCGAGCAAGCAAAAAATTTCCGGTAAAATGCGGATTGCGGAAATTTTGATATTTTCGCGCTCTCCGCGGAACGCGAAAATGTCAAATTATCGCAATTTCCGCGAGCGGAACGGAATTTTAGCCCAGGCCTAGATTCAATGTAAATGTAAACGTCCCCGGCCCTGATCCCGGTTGGTGTGCAGGAGCATTCTCATGTCTGCACCTGGATCTATATTATAAGGTGCTCTGCAAATGGCAGATAACCGGGTTCTAGCTGGGCAGGTCAAAGCTGGTGCATACCAGCAAGGGAAATAATACACACACATATTCTCAGCACACCCGTAAATGGAAGATAGCATGCATTATTAGCGCTTTGTCCATTCAGAAGATCACCAAAACGATCTGGTGCAAATGACACACTGGTAAATACCTAAGCCCTTCAAAGGGTGCTTAACAGAGCTCAATTTGCACTGGGCGAGCCAGAGTCTGCAGGCCTCTCAAGATATGCGGCAGATCCATGTATATGCAATTGCAGCAAACATCTGTCAAGTGAATGTTTAAAGTTCCGAAAGCATGAATCCATCCACGAAAACGGCTGTGCGGCAGTTCAGATTAATGGACGTTGGTTGATAGATGTTCTGCTGCATATTCATCTCCCCCTTGGGATGTACGCCCGAGAGAAGGGTTATAAATTAGTTTAATAATCATGACAGGGTGGAGAATACTTCATCGCCTGAAAGTCAGGGTTTGGGGTTTAGAGCACCCTTTTCTTCCCAATATAGAACAAGCTCGGAGGAAAACTTTCTTTCAGCGAGCACCCACCGCCTGATTTTTTTCAAGCTTAGGAAATATCTTTCATACATCAAAAGAAACCATATTGGCAAATCCATAATGCAAGGGTTTCTGCTGCTTATGTTTGTCGGGAGTGCGGACAATGCACCCAGGTCTTGTTCTCACATATAGAAGCCACGCGGTGTTAAGAGTCGACTGGGCAGCACAGACTGCCAACAAGAGCCCTTATCAAGAAGCAGGAGGCCACATGCACTGAGTCATTTCATTGACCCACTACTTCTCTCTACTTGGAGATAAGCCAATATCGTGAAGGGAACAGCAGGCATCCCTACCAGTGGAAAAGGGCTCCAAATTATCACGATGGGGTACTTCAGTGCCGACGGCTGATTACTTTTTAGGTCTGGCCTAGAGACAGCTTTAGCCATTATCCCAGCCTTGTGTGATAAAAAGAGCATAGATAAAAAATTACATACATATATGCATTTATGTAGGGGCTTTGGGCCAGCCTTCATCATCCAATGATATGCTTAAGTGTCATATGCATTTTGCTTCCGCTAGATACAGCACGGGGCAATGGGTTACCCTAAATAATACATTTGCTCTTTTGCAATGTGAGGAAACACAATCTGTCTGATCACTTGTATACATCTCCTAAAAAAAGCACACTTCATTGCTAGAGCTGGTGGGCCAATAGTTAACCGATGATTTTTGCTTTACCCTTTTTTAATGTTTGTCTTTAAAAAATGTATGCAGTTTATAGTAATGCAAAGCCGAAAGTGCCTTTTCCTTGCACCTTAAAATCGTATTTTCCTGTGATGTGCATTCAAACCATAAAATATTTTTAATACCCTTTCTAATTACATCTGCCTGCTAGGAAGCACCCATGCTGTTATATTAAAATGTTATGCAATGGTTTATTTCAAACGTGGGGGTTGAGGCCTTATACTCCTGATGTCCCGGGGCCTGTCCTACTAGGGATCCCAGGCAACTGGGCCAAGTAACCCTTCAGCACTTGACACTCAGAAATAGAGTGGTCCGAGCAGTCCAAGGCTCCCTCAGGGGAGGTAGATACGGGGAGTGAACACAGACTCTAAACTAAAAATACACCCAACAGCAGCAACAAAAGATTAAGCCTGGGCAAAGCACTACGCTACGCTCGCGTAGTTTGCGAAGTTCGTGCTACTTCGCACTACGCGAACTGCACGTAGCACAGTGCGAACACGTGTAGCGTAGTGTTGCGTAGTGCTGCGGTCCTTTTTTGCTTGCTCGCGGTCCTCAAAGTCAAGTTGGCGACCGCGAGCAAGCAAAATGACATCCCGGCGAGACTTTTTCCTTGTTCGCGATCAGCAACATCAAGTTGGCGATCGCGAGCATGGTGAAATAAACCTCCCGGCGAGATTCCCAAAGCGAGGAGGTCAGGTTTAATTGCGAGTGGTCGCGTATGCTCGCGACCACTCGTGATGAGAAACTACCAGTTCGCGTTGAGAAAGCTGCCGCTCGAGTAAAAATCTACTCGAGCAGCAGAAAACTACAGCTCGCACTGTGCAAGATGCCATTTTCAATGATTGCACAGTGCCGGTTGCTTGTCCGCAGTGTGCAATCATTGAAAACGACATCTGGCACAGTGCGTACAAGGTACTACGCAGTTCGCGAAGTGCTACGCGTAGCTCGCGTAGTGCGAACAGCACTTTGCGTAACTTCGCGAAGTGCTACTTCGCGAACTACGCCCAGGGTTACAAAAGATGGTGTAGCCCAATACTCACTTTTATGAGAAGAAATTTTATTTTGCCGCTACTAACACAAGGAGAAAAATAACATTCACAAACAACTACACAGTACCCCTGAGATCATGGCTCTAGTGTTTCGTAGGCAGTTCCCGGTGTCTCACTTCCTCCTCACTCTAGCAATCATGGTATTCTCCATTCACTTTCCGCAACATCCAGAGTAAGACCTACTATTAGTCTGAGTCCTGAAAGTCCACCTCGACTCTCTCCTCACTCCAACAATGCTCCAGGTCTAGTCACACCTCTTACTAGTTCCCTTCTGACATATGGGGCTACTGTATCTCTACTGCACATAAGCACCGACCCAATAGGCACAGCAGATGCCTGGCCCGGATCCTCCTGGCATATGGGGTCACCAGTTCTTCACTGTGCAAGGGCGTCAGCCCACTCCACACAGTATTATGTCCACAGCAGCCCCATCTTGCTTACTGAGATGCTGATCCCTCACTGCACGCAAGCTCTGGCCCGATCAGCACAGCAATGATTTCAGTTCACTTTAGCCCTACTAGTAGTCGGAGTCTTGAAAGCCCACTTCGACTCTCTCCTCACTCTGGCAATGCTCCAGGTCTAGTCATACTTTTTTCATAGTTCCCCTCTGACATATGGGGCTATCATATCTTTATTGTATATGGCCACCGACCCAATCGGCACAGCAAGTGCCTGCCCAGGTCCTTCCAGGCATATGGGGTCAACGGTTCTTAACCGCGGAAGGGCATCAGCCCACTCTAAGCAGTATAATGTCCACAGCAGCCCCTCCTGGCATACGGGGTTTCTGACGCCTCAGTATACACGGTCTCCGGCTCGATTGCACAGCGATATCCACTGTTCACTTCCCCGCACTCCTCAGGCATATGGGGGGGGCGTTGAATTTGTCCTGCACAAGCGGCAATAACCTCATCAGTGCAGCAGCCGTTTGTTACATGAGCAGTGCAGAAGATGAATGAGCAGTCTAGAGATACAGCTCTATAATAGAGATGCATGAGTAATTAGTGAAACTGTTTCATATCTGCTTTACTCACTGAATAATTTTGAGTCATTCTCCTTTTATAAAGGCGCACATAAAGGAAAAGACAAAAATCTACAAATAAAAAATCTAATTCTGAAAAGATGGCTTTTTAGGTCTCATAGCATTTAAAAAAGTGATCAAACATATTGCATTGCGGAGGCATGGCCAGGCGGTCCAACATAGTGGACGCGCCGTAAAGGAGCTCCCATAGCCACACAGTAATCCTGTATTTATCCTGCTGCATCGGCCTTCGAAAACGCATAACAATCCAGTGCAGTGATTGCATATGCCTCACAGGCTCCGAAAATAGTTCAGAAATTGCCCCTAATGAGAGTGGAGGGCTGTGACATGGCGGATTCGTTGTGGCCTTGAGATCCTTGGCCTCAATTGAGGTGCAGCGTTTGGACCAGGGCGAGTGACTAGCATACACCGGAGCAGCGGTGCCGACGTGCAGCACACATCAGTGCATGGGACTGAACCATGGCTGGGCGGTGGGCTGCTGCTGGATTGACGGGGTCGCTGCAGCGCGAACACCAGGGCCCCCTGTATGCATATATCAGCGATCAGATCGGACCGCAAGGCGAGAAGCCTTCCGGCTGCGGAGGGGGAAACGATGTTGAGTGCTGGACATGGGCCATGGCTTGGAGATGGTCGCCGCCATTGATAAGACACGTTGCCCTTCATTGATGCATCGGTGGCCGGTTTGGGCCACAGGGTGTGTCCTACCTTGGCGATGGTGGCTGACGCGACACATGGACTGAGACGCCTCGAGACAAGCTCCCCATTGCCTCCGCAGGGGCTGCTTGGTCAGAACGGTGGGCGCTGTCTACGGTTGTGAGGCTGCCTGGGCAAGTTTCAGTTTGGTGCGCCCTACTGGGTGTAATTTTGGCTGCAGAGATCCCCTGCCGGTGGGATATAATAGAAGCGGTTGGGGTGCCATGGGGGAACTGGGTGTTAAAAGACATGTATAAACGACCCCCATTGGTGGAGACCACCCGGTGATCTGATTAATCCTGCAAAGTGTCACACCTACTTTGGCCAGCCGAGGGACACCAATACATTGCGGGACTATTGGTGGAGGGTGAATCCCACGGCTCAGTTATCCTGGTGAAACACACCTTGAGGGTGCCATGGTGGCAGTATCATGGCCACCACAGTCGTCGGTCTTATTTAGCCTTATGCAATACAACACAGGCATGCGTGCTGTGCCTTACAGATCCCACTTATTGTGCGACACCAGAGTGGGTCCGCGGCTGAAGATTTGCCACTAAACCCATAATATATACAGGAATCTACGTGACCTCCCCGGGTTGTGGGTGCGTGGAGACTGCATCGGAGGCAATTCATATAATTGTGCCCCTGTCCCATCCGGATCTGAACCCATTGCTAAGCCCTTGTGATCATTCATAGAGTTTTCTCCTCCTGCTGATACATGCAACATGACTAAAGATAAGCTCTCCGGTGCAACCGCCAAGCAAAGCACCATGGACAAATAAGCTGGAGTTGTGGCCCAGGCTCCTCCTCCCGGGGACCAGACGGTGTCCACGCCTGATACTGCGGCTATCCTGGCAGCCATAATGCTGTTCCGAGAAGCACTCAAGGCTAAGATCAGAGCGGTCAGCTCGGAAGTTATGCTACTTAGGCTGGACCTTCGCAATGCAGTACAATGAATAACCGATGCCGAAACCAGAATATCGTTGACAGAAGATACGGTGGCTACCCTTCAAAAGAAGGTGTCCACACTGGAGGTGGTTACAAGGGGATTGGCTCTGCACACGGAGGATGCAGAGGGACGCAATCACAGAAACAACCTCCGGTTCGTGGGGTTTCCCGGCAGCTGCGAAGGGGGCAACATGGAGTACTTTCTTGCTAAATGGCTCACTGACTAGATCCCCAGGGGAGTGCTATCATCCTGTTTCATTATAGAACGGGCACACAGGGCCCTGCTGCAGAAACCACCGCCGGATGTCCGCCCTCGGCCTATCATTGCTAGGTTTCTAAACTACAAAGACAGAGATGTCATTATGCAGCAAGCCAGGGAGAAGGGGACCCTTACCTACACCTCACATTCAATCATGATATTCCCCGATTACACAAAGACGGTCCAGCAGTGCAGAGAGTCATTTGCGGAGGCCAAGGCCAGATTACGCAAACTTAAAATTCAATACTCCCTATGTACTAGTTATTGCATAACCTGTCACTGCAGAGACAGAATACCCAAACATATTCTATTTTAAGTGTTCTTTGTTCTGGAGTGTTGATGTAGAATCCTAAGGGAAACTTGTAATTGGAGGCCCTGTGGATAGGACGTTACCTTACTCTTGGATTGAGCCTTCAATAAAGAAGAAGATATTTAATTAATCTGTATACTTCGTTCTTCTTCACACTGGTGACAAGCTAGCGGAAAAAGGACCTTATCTCCTACCTGAAGACACTCAATTCGGAAGCGTCCTAACACGGCAAAGGATATCACCAAAACTAAGGTACTCTTTATACAAAACCTTGCACCTCTGTGCTTGTATCCTATTGACACTCAAGCCCCCAATTCCTTGTGAACGCTCCACTTTATTTAAAGATTTCACCAAAAAGAAGAAAAGCGGTTCCGTTACCTGCTCACGCTCCCTGCATTCTTTCGCGTTCAAACCAGTGTGCGTTCATCCCCTTGCTCACGTCATAGCCCCTCTTCTCGGAAGACAACAGTGATGCGTGGTTCTGTCACTTACTCACACTGCCTGCATTCCCTCGTGCTTACACAAAGAGGCCTGCGTTCTTCCTTCTCTCCACATCAAATCGCCACTAGGCTGAAGACAACAGTGATGCGCACAAGCCCACACGTCTCCCATTCATTTTCTCTGGCAACAGGAATCGGCAGAGACACGTGCAACGTCACATATCTGTCCAGTTTCTTGGAGAAGCACAGAAAGGATTTCATTGTGCATTGACAATCCCTTGCCCAAAGGGGAAGCACTATCTGCTGTGTCATGTGAAGCTCTTTTCTCAGTAATAGGCACACTTTTACTGCCTACCTGAATTGAGCAATTTGAATCTGATCTGAAGCTTTGTTGTCAAACAAAAATTATTTCAACAGAGTATTACTCTTGCCTGTTTTGAATTTACTCCTTTACAGTAATAGGCACACCAGTGTAAATGATCCTGCCTGTCATAATTACTCTATTCCACGGTGACAGGCACACCCTGGATATTACTTCTACCTGCCTTGAATTTACTCCACTTCGGTGATAGGCACACCTTCATTAATTCTTCTGCCTGTCATAAGCACACAACTCCACGGAGATAGGCACACCTTTCAATATCTCCAGTTTATGTACATTCTACATTTTTTCACGGTGACAGGCACACCTCTTATGTAACCTTTATTTATAACTCATCATATACAAAAATGCATAATGTTACGCCACTTCCCTTTTTCCTTACAAATCTAGGAGAGCCTACTATTCGCTGGTCCAAATGGAAAAAGGTGTTCCTTAATTATGCTAGAGTTTGTGGGGTCTCTCTAAGTGCCGAAAGGAAGTTGGCCCTGCTTTTGCACTGTGTAGGCTCTAAAGGGCAAGAGGTGTATGAATACCTTCTTGAGCTGAGCGATGCTGAATCAGATCATTTAAATGAATTTGAAAAATGTTTGAAAAACGTGATAAACATTATCTTCGAAAAGTGAGTGCTATTTTAGAGCAATACCACTTTGGAAAGCGTGTACAAAACCCCCAAGAATCAGTTGAAGTGTATGTGACTGACCTACGGGAATTAGGCTCAACGTGCAAGTTCGAAGGGTCACTTGATGAACGCATTTGTGATCAATTTATGTTAGGTTGCAACATAAAGAAAATTAAGGATCAGTTGTGGCAAAAAGATGATCCAAAATGAAATGAGGTCATCTTGATCGCAAAAAGAATTGAGCACTCTCTCGCATGTGTAGTGATCATAAAGAAAGAGAATGCTACTTCAGGTGATGCAGTACAAAGTGTAAAAAAATCCGTGTCTAAATCTTACTCGAAATAAACTGAACCTGTGAATCATACACCCTTAGATCTCAAACCTAAGAAGGGCTTCCTGGGTAGGTGTTTCCGTTGTGATATGGTTGGCCATTTGGCTAATGATAAGTCATGTCCTGCCTTATCTTCCAAATGCCACAGTTGTGGGAAATTAGGTAATTTAAGCTAAAGCTTGTAGAGCTCATAAAAACAAGAAAAACAAATGGGTGAAGGAAATTTGTATACAAAACGAAAGTGATTCTGATTATGACGAGTTACACTGTGGTGAAATTCTACTTCAGGTCGGTCTGAATAAGGGTAGAAGCCCCGTTGACAATGTCAAAGTGAATGGTCATGCTATAAACATGCTCTTTCATTCTGGGGCCAAAATGTCTTTAGTTCCAAAGAATTTTAAACCTGACATCAAGCCTCTTGCTTATGGTGGATAACTCATAACACTATTTGGTTATTTCATGGGTGATATCGAGTACAAGGAAAGACTGACTGCAGGAAAGAATTATGTTTCCTCTAGGGGGACAGTATTGTCAGTTGGGTTCATCAGGCTGATCTAGGAGTAATGTTAGTCCCTGCATTGTTCTCAAGGACATTTCCTCTCCTTCCTTTTCCAGAGATGTCGTTGTTAGTGAACTGAAGAGATGTATAAGGCAGCAAGTTGATTGTAGAGCAGGATACTTTATTAAGTATAATCTTTATAAACACTCCAGCCTCAGTAGTTAAGTTGGCATAAAACCCAGATCCAGACTCCTAGTAACTGACGCTCTTCAAAGCATAACATTCTATTACAAAGGACAACAAGAATACAGTAGAAACATTCTAATGGGCTAACACTGATTTACAATATACATCAGTGTTAGCCATAGGATACTACACACCTCCTCCCTTTCCCAACAAAAAAAAGACAAAAGCATATCAAGAACTAAAAACAAGTGAATTAAATATATTCCTTCAGATAAGATGGTCTCTTATACATTCTCGAGGACTTCCTTACCATAGTGTTGTCACCAACTACTCCTTCATTGGGAACATTTACAACATGCTTAGCATCACTGTTTTTCTGAAACATTTTGACAACACAACCCAGATTCCATATACGATGATCTTCTGTTTTGATAGTGTTTCCAAATAGTTTGATAACCTTAATTGGAGATACAAATTTTGAACCTGAACTACTAACACCAAACCGAGGGTTCTTAATTTTGACTAGATCACCAACCTGAACATCTGTTTTACTGGTAGCTTTACGTGAGTCAAAAATTGCTTTTCTCCTATAGACCAACCTTTGTTCTTTTATTTTTTTAAACTCATATTTTTGACTAAGAGACAAGTCATCATCATTTAAGTCATTCACCCAGGGAGGACATACCAAAGTATTGGCCTTTCTTCTTCAGAATAATTCAAATGGGGAAAAACCCGTGCTTGATTGAGGAGTAATTCTATAGTTTTTCACTTTAGCAAAAACCTCACGTTTCCAACAAAGATTGTTAGAAACAGCATGCTGGATGGTCTCTTTCAACACTATTGAATCTTTCGACCATACCATTGGTCTCAGGATGATATAAGGATGATTTCTTATGTCTAATACCTCCTTCTTTTAAAAATTCTTCCATCTCACGAGAGACCAACTGCACTCCATTGTCTGTCAATATTGAATTAGGAAAGCCTTCTCTCTCAAAAACTTGATCCATGAACATTATAACATCACAAGATTCAATGGAATTAGTAATGGCAGCTTCTGGCCACCTGGAAAACAAGTCCAAAAGCACCAATACATATTTGTCAACACTTCCAAGGCGGATAGGACCCAAAATATCGAAAGACACTTCTTTCCAGGGTTCTTTTGGAATGTCTCTTATTATGATAATAATAATAATCAACATTTGTAAAGCGCGAACAATCACCCATAAGGGTCTCTAGGTGCTGGGGGCCATCTGGAAGATTAAGCAAGCTATTGCCCAGAGTAACATGGTGCTGGGCTAATCTGCTGCCGGCGCCGGGGATCGAACCGTGATCCCCAGATTACGGTGTCAGTTGCCCTGGCCGCGGCACCACACCTCTTCCCTCATTATCATAGGTTGCACTCTACATTTCAAGGTTTTATCAGCATTGCAACACTCACCACACTCACATACAACCCGCTCTAACTGAATGTCCATTCCTAGCCACCAGTACATAAGTCACAACCTTCCTTTCGTCTTTGAGATGCCTGGAAGACTCTCACGAGCTAAGGAAATCAATCCTTCCCTCAAAGAAAGAGGAGGAATGAGTCTAGTTCCCCTAAACACATTCCACCCTGAAAAGATAATTCATCTTTAACTCTCCAAAATGGTTGGAAAGTTTTATCATTCTTGTCCACATAAGGACAAGGTATCTTTTATTTTCCTAGCTACAGTTGGGTTGGAAATCTATGTGTAAGAAATGTGGAAAGAAAGGCCACATTTCTAACTGTTGTCGTAGCTCTACCACATTCAATACGAAAAAGAAAATTCAAGAAGTCTCTTATGAATTTGTTGGTGATTCATCTGAAGATGAAATTATTATGCAAATTAAAGATGGCACAGGAGGTCCCTGGGAAACAGTTGAAATTGATGGGGCACCTGTCTCCATGTTATTCGACTCTGGTGCTAAAATAACTTTAATTCCCAGAATTATTTTTGAGAATAATTTAGCACACAAAGTAAAGTTGTTAAGACCTGATATTGCTCCCAAAGGATATGGTTGACATCCCATTAAACTTGTGGGTTACTTTAATGGGTCAATTCAGTTCAGAGATAGGTTTACTGCAGGAAAAATGTATGTTTCTGTACGGGGTGACTCTCTTATTAGTTAGTCTCACCAAAAAGATTTAGGTGTATACTTGAATCCAAATGAGTGTCCCTCACTCAAATTAAAGCAAACCTTCCATGTGAATTGTGTGGGTTCTTACAATCATAATTTTGAAGAAGAATTTCCTAATGTGTTTGACAAACGACTTGGTTGTATTAAAAAATATATACACAATATTAAAATTAAAGAAGGAGCCAAACCTGTGGTTAGCAAGGCCAGGAATGTGCCATTAATTGTCAAGGAGAAGATGAAAGCTGAGTTGGGAAAAAAACACACAAAAAAAACGGCATCATAGAAGAGGTCGAAGCTACACAATGGTTGGCTCCAGTGGTTATGGTGAACAAAGCTAATAAGCTTAATAAGAATGCTTTTGTGGATCACTATCCCCTTCCGAACATTAATGAAATGTTACTCATGCAAAAGGGGCTACGTTTTTCACAACTGTAGATCTCACCTCGGCATATCACCAAGTTAGACTTCATCATGAGTCTCAAGATTTAACGGCATTTATTACTCCATTTGGCACATTTAAATATGTACGTGTGTCATTTGGATTAATATCTGCTGCTGCTGTTTTCCAGTGTGAGATGGAAAAAATGTTGGATGGTGTATTGGGTATTAAGATATATCAAGATGATATACATATTTATGGTGAAGATGTCACTATTAACAATCAAAGGGTATGTGAAGTGTTGCAGAGATTCAAAGAGAACGAGGTTACTGTGAAAGCCAGTAAATGCAAATTTAATTTAGCGGAAATAGATTATCTTGGTCACAAGATAACTTCAAATGGTATTGAGCCTAGAAAAGTCTTGGTTGAAACCATAAATAATCTTGTCAGTCCATCATCGAAAGAGGAAGTTGTAACATTTTTGGGTATGACGGAGTATTACGACAAATTTATTCCCAGTTTTGCAGAAAAGACAAAGAATTTGAGAGCTCTTCTAAAAAAAGGAATTTCATTTGTTTGGAGTGATGAGTGTGAGTTAGAGTTTTGCATGGTTAAGGACATGCTTAGAAAAGCTTTGAGTCTTCAGAGTTTCAAGCCAGCGCATGAGTCTATTGTGATTTCTGATGCCATTGAATAGCTGTGCGCTAATAAGAAAATCAATGAGCTGTGCGCATCAGCGTTTCGGTGTGACTGGGGTTGCTAAGTAGGTGAGCAAGACTGATGCGCTTGATTAAAAAAGCATAGAGCTGTGCACATCAGCGTTTTGGCATCACTCAGAGGTTGCTAGGCAGGAGAGCAACGCTGAGATTTAATGACACGGCTTCACGCTGGAAAGATGTGTCACGTAACAGAAGAAAATCAACGTATGAAGTTTCACGTCGTGAGGAGGTAATGGAGGAATCCTCGAGCAACAGCTCATGCTGAACGTGAGATTGCAGGCAAGGCTCGCGCTGGGTAACTGGACAAATAACGATGAAGAAATCACGGGAGCCGTGAATAAAAGCGAGTTTTAGCTTCACATTGTTGACCAAAATAATTGAAAGAAGCAGCATAGGTAAATAAAAAAAATGAAAGTTAAATCCCCGACCAACCACCAATACTCCTTACTTAAAGGGTGAGTGTCCAAACTACAGTTCTTCACAGTTCGTTCAGATCTTCAAGCGTATCAGTCTCTTCACTCCTTCGATGAGTTGATGTTGCGAGAAAGGGGTCTTCACATTTAAATTAATATGTAGAAATAAGATGACTTGGATTTCATAAAGAATTCGACTTGGAGTGTTGAAGAATAGACATGGATCCGCTCCTCTTCTAGGTTGTCCCAATGAAATGATGTATAAGGCAGCAAGTTTATTGTAGAGCAGGATACTTTATTAAGTATAATCTATATAAACACTCCAGCCTCAGTAGTTGAGCTGACATCAAACCCAGATCCAGACTCCTAGTAACTGACGCTCTTCAAAGCATAACATTCTATTACTAAGGACAACCAGAATACAGTACAAACATTCTAATGGGCTAACACTGATTTACAATACACATCAGTGTTAACCATAGATACTACATGAACCTTTGAAGATTGATGAAGTGGGTGATTTATGTAGTGAATTTGAACAAGTCTTTAATGAAAAGTTAGGCTGTCTCTCAGGTTACACGCATAAAATCATTCTTAGAGCTGATGCCACTCCTGTAACGTGCGAGGTGAGTAGCATTAAGGGGGTCCATGCGTATTGGACTTGTAAAGTTGAAGAAGGAGGGCATAATCGTTGAGACAGAAGCAAGTGATTTGTTGGCTCCCGTAGTTTTTGCACGTAAGGCCTCTGGTGAGGTGAGATTATGTGTAGATCTTCAGGCTCTCATTCGAGCTGTCATTGCCAACAGATATTCCCTTTCCAACATCACTGAGATGCTAACGCACTTGGAAGGGACCGAAGTTTTCTCCACATTAGATCTAAAAGCTGCCTATCATCAGATCAGAACTGATGATGATTCCATGGACTTAACAGCTTTCATACCTCCTTTTGGGACAAATAAATTCACCAGCCTTCCTGTTGGCTGAATTCTGCGGCCTCTGTTTTTCAGCGGGCAATGTAAGATGTCTTGCAAGGGTTGTCTGGAGTAAAACTATTCCAAGCCGACGTTTTAGTCCATGGATCTTCTCAAAAAGTTCACGATGATAGGCTTAGAGCAGTTTTGGAGAGATTTAAGTCACGGGGTTTGATGTTACGTGAGAGAAAGTGCAAATTAAATCTCTCAGAAATTGATTACCTGGGGCACAAGTTGACAAAGGGAGGAGTTAGACCCAAAGATCATCTTGTAAAAATCATTGAGAATCTTCCTGTGCCACAGTCCAGGGATGACCTGGTCACCTTTCTTGTTATGGCGGAATATTATGAAACATTTATTCCACAGTTTGCCGGTCGCACCTTTGCTTTAAGGAATCTAAGTGAATTTGTTGATGTCAAGAAAGCTTTGAATTGTACACCCTCCCTCCAAAGTTTTGACACTGCTGCCCGTTCTATCTTGATTACGGATGCTAGTTCCAAATGTTTGGGTGCAGTACTAAAACAAGTAAAAGGTGAAAAGGAAGTAACTATCATGTTCCTCTCCAGGGCACTTGTGGGCCCAGAAATACAATATTCTGTAATTGAGAAAGAAACTCTATGTATTTTTTGGGCCATCAGGAAGTTAGAAAAGTTTCTCTGGGGAAACTCATTTGTGGTTCGTTCCAATCACAAACCTTTAATAGACTTGTTTTGCAAGAAGAGCTTAGATGCTGTATCATCCAGGATTTGTAGGTGGATAGTCGCCTTACAGGACTACGACTTTACGGTAAATGATATACCTGGTGCAGAAAATAAAGTTGCTGATTGTCTCTCTCGTCTAGTTCCCACGCACTCTAATAATGAGTCTGATGACATGAAAAATCTATGGGAAGATGATGAATATAAGGTGTGTCAGATTATAGAAGAGGTAATAAGTGAGGAAGAGTGGAAGAACTCCATGAAGAGTGATACTGTACTCTGTGAAGTTTGTAGGTTGGTGACTGACGGTTGGGGTGGTATGAAGAACTTGAGTAAAGAAGTTCACAAGTTCTGGAACGTGTGGATGAATTATCTGTTGGTGATGGCCTGCTTTAGAGGAGTACCTACTTGTTCCTCCAAAACGCAAGGTAAGTGGTATTGATCTATAGGGACGGCGCTCCTAGAAATATTCACTACTTGTTTTTCTTGGTGCTGGTATTATAGTGGTGCTAAAAGGGGGGAGAGAACCACCCACCTCTCCTAATACCTGTGGCCTAAGCTACAGAGCACAAATTTATACATATCCCCTAGCACACATCAATATTGTAATTTGACAGTAGTGTAATGATATTATTCAATATACAGTATCCACATAAATAGTGATGCAAATCTTTGGTCTTCAGTTCTTTTCTTGATCCTTCTTTAATATTAGTAACTATGATAAGTCGGAAAGCCAATGCCAGTGCCAACATGTGTTTCGTTGCCTTCATATATTTTACCTGCAACTTTTTCAAGGCTCCACCAGCTCCTAACAGTACTTATTATCGTGTGGTGTTAATTCCGACCCACACGGTCCTCCGGCAAAGATAATTTTCCTCTAGGGGTGTTCACTGTGGTCGCTTGCTCCAAACACTAATTAAGTCAACGTCTATTTTCAAATCGATCTCAACAGTAACACTCCTCATTGCGTGAAAATAGACGTTGACTTAATTAGTGTTTGGAGCAAGCGACCACAGTGAACACCCCTAGAGGAAAATTACCCATGCCGGAGGACCGTTTGGGTCAGAATTAAGACCACACAATAATATTTACTGTTAGGAGCTGATGGAGCCTTGAAAAAGTTGCAGGTAAAATATATGAAGGCGACGAAACACGTGCTGGCACTGGCATTGGCTTTCCGACTTATCCCAGTTACTAATAATAAAGAAGGATCAAGAAAAGAACTGAAGACCAAAGATTTGCATCATTATTTATATGGGTACTGTATATTGAATAATATCATTACACTCCTGTCTAATTACAATATTGATGTCTACTTGTTCCTCCATCAAGTATTAGAATGAAATTCATTCATTTAGCTCATTAGGATCACCAAGGAATTTCAAAAACCAAAGAGAGGATTCGTTTACATGTCTGGTGGCCAGGTATTGATCTTCTTGTGGAACGTGTGGTGAGAGATTGTATGGAGTGCAATGCCTATGACAAAATATACAAGACTAGGGTACAACTCATGGTTATACGTGACTCTCTAAATCGCTGTTGGCAAGAAGTGGCTTTGGATCTCTTGGGGCCTGTTACTAGCAAAGCTGGTCAATCCTATGTTCTTGTCCTAATTGACATGTATTCAAGAGGGCCAGAAATTAAAGTCACACAAGGTATCGGAACAAAAGATGTTGTCAAATGTAATGTGAAATCTTCTGCAGGGAAGGACTCCCTGACTGTCTGTTAACTGACAATGGTGTTTAATTAGTCACAAAAGATATGAAAGACTTCTTGGCAAAGGGAGGTATCTAGCACGACGTTGTGCTCTCTAACATCCCAAAATCAATGGCATGGTAGAGAGGTTCAACCGGGTGCTGAAGGAGTCTATTCAACTAGCCAAAGTTCAGGGCAGGGACCGGAGGTCTGAGATTGTGGAGAGAGTGATCGTTTACCGTCTCACGCCTCACTCTACAACAAGCAAAATTCCTTTAGAACTGTTTAGGGGATGGAGTCCCAACTCATATATGTTCCAATCTTGGATGAGCAGTAAGTGTACAGATGTGGTGGATTCCGATTGTGTACCCTGGCTGCTGACCCAAAAAATTAAGTGCATCAAGAGGAAAGAAAACTTTGATGCAAGGCATGCTGTTTCTCACACATATGTATGTGTGGGCGACAAAGTGAAAGTACGTTACTCGCAGAACTCTGCAGGTTCTAAATTTTCTTCACCTTTTAAAGTGATTAGGTTGTTTCAAAATGCTGTTAAGCTTAATGATGGAAGCATATGAAATCTAAGCAGGATTGCCCCTTTGCGTACTGGTAATCCAACTAAGCCAGACTCCCCTCAGACATTTCTCAATGATACATCACCTGTATGCAGGAGCTCTCGTACTTGTAAAGTCTCTGGAATATTACACAACTTTGTTTTGCACTGATTTTCTTTATTTCTTGTTTCTTAAGTTGCTCATATATATAGGGGGAGGTGTGTAGTAGTTATTGCTTAACCTGTCTCTGCAGAGACAGATTAACCAAACATATTCTATTTTAAGTTTTCTTTGTTCTGGAGTGTTGATGTAGAATCCTAAGGGCTACTTGTTGTTGGGGGCCCTGTGGATAGGACGTTTCCTTACTCTTGGATTGAACCTTCAATAAAGAAGAAGATATTTTATTAATCTGTATACTTCGTGCTTCTTCACACCCTACTGTTCCCTGCCATGCTGCGGGTGTCTTATAAATCACAGACACACTTCTTTGAATCACTGAAAGAGGTTTTCAATTGGGCAGATGAAATTGTTGAGTTGAGGCCGCAACTCCACCTAGAATAGATGTAGATTCATCATCTGGGGGTCCGAACAGCAAGATCTTGCTGGCCAATGGAAAGCAACGTCGCAGGTCCCGCTCAGAGAGACGCTCTAAAACTCGCGGTAAATCCCACATTAGATCGGCAGAAGATAAAGTGTGACAGACAATACCCTAACCATTCTTGACCGGATAACATTGTATACACTGCCGACGGCATTGTAATTTGGGCTACTTTTATCACTGTTTTCTCTTGCTACAGCGGACATTTGAATGTGCGAGGGAACCTCTTTAGGGATCCATTGGCACCTGGTGATCCCTGACCCCCGTTGGAGTTGGGGTGTTCAGCACGCCGTGACAGATTTGTTCCTAAGGTATTGGGGTTGGGGAAAAGGGGTGGGAAAGTTATTGTTTATTTTCAGTGTCATACTCTCACATTTCACATACACCTGCATTTACCATTTCCTACCCACACATATCATTATCAACAACACCACTGGACTGTATGACGGGCGATTACGCATTGTTAACTGGAATGCCCGTGACCTATTGTGATGAATATAGGCCCCAGCTAGGCCCGCAGAGGACCAGGGTTCACTCTCCTGTAACGGAAACTAGAAGGAAGTTGGCACGGAAACTGCAAAGTACAAAGACAAAGTTTATTAACCCTTATGGGTGGTCCTACAACCTATACAACACTCTTCAGTATTGCATAGAGTAGTACAAAGAACTTCCGTACACGGTCCCCTTTTATACACAACAGAGGGGCTCATAAGTGGGTGGATACAACATGAAGCAAAGAATATTGCCTTTTATGGACATTTTCGATACAGAATCAATATATGGGCGGAGTTAACACACTCCTTGAGCCCACGAAAACATGGTCAAGCAAAGACTAACTAATAACAGATGTGGTCAAGTCTGGGCATGCGCCAGACGGACAAAGGAGCTATTTATAGACTGTTACTAGGCAGATAACGAGAGCAACTGACACGAAGATAGGACTCTTCTCGTGCTGAGCACGTGGAGACATGACAATACAAAATGGAGTCCAGACATTAGTCAACATAAGGGAAGAAACTCGGTCCTAAAGGGGAATTCATGTCTTTAGTGAATGCTTAATCACATCGCTGTTTTCATTTTTCAACAATTGGACAAGGTTAAAAGGGAGGCGGTATTGCGGCAAGGAACACGAAACGGGGCAGACGTGTTATTCTTACAGCAGACACACTTATTGGGCAAAAGGACACCATCCCTGGCGTGCTTTGGATTCATCCAAACTTTTCACTCTGGATTTACCAGGGGATCTCGGGGCTTAGCTATTATGATCCATCGTAGGGTCCCCTTTGTTTATGACAAAACATGGCTAGACCCGCAGGGTAGATATATTGTGGTCATGGGCACTCTAAATGGTGAGCCGCTTGTTCTGGGCAGCGTTTATGCCCCCCCACATCAAGCATGGAACCTGGTGGAACGCCTATCGACACTATGGATGGAGATCCCCCAGGGCCTAGCGATAGTTGGCGGTGACTGGAACGATATCCTCTGTCCCCATACAGATCGGTGGTGCTTTACAGCAAAACTGATAGAGATAAGAGAATCAAGGCTACAATCCTTCATGCAGGGGATGGAATGGGTGGATACATGACGATGACTACATCCAACAGACAACGGATATACGTACTTCTCAAGTACACATGGGTCTTTTTCCTGTATTGACTACACCTTTATATCCACCGCCCACGTACATAGACTAGAAGCAACAGAGATTCTGCCTAGAGGTCTATCTGACCATTCCCCAGCACAGCTAGATCTATGACTGGGCTCTAAACGGCCCCCCTCTTAGACGGAGAATATCACCGTGGCATTTACAAGTTGACAATTACAGAATACATATGCATACTGCCATTACAGATTATTTTATCTCTAATGCTGGAACGGTAGAGTCCCCGGAGACCCTATGGGAGGCTCTGAAACCAACACTTTGGGGGCTGGTTATTGCTTACTGCTCTGAACAACGCAGACAGTGCTGCGAGAAACTAGTACAGATGGAGGCTCAGATACTAGACCTAAAACACAGACGTAGGGCGAGAGATGGTGATGCGGCACGCCGACAACTACTCCACACACAACAAATATATGCCAGCAACCTTTTTGACAAGGCAAAATTGGCGTGGCTAGCTACACGTAACAGGATATACCAGTGGGGGGATAAATCCAGCTCATTACTACACCATCTGTGCCAACACGCACACTGTCCACCAATTCTGGCGGCACTTGGCGCGGCTATAAATAGTGGGCGCCTCCCAGCAGATTAGTGCCATGCCGAGATAATAGTTTTTCCAAAACCGGGTCAGCCTCCGGAGTGCCACGCCTCGTTCTGTCCTATATCCCTCCTCAACGTGGAGGCCAATCTCCTTGCTAAGGTCATAGCTAGTTGCATAGTACCATATATTACAGATTTGGTACATCCCGATCAAGCAGGCTTCATGCCAGGTCGCGCCACACGACACAATATTCGCGGCGCACCCAATGCAATTGCGGCAGTAGATTCTCTTGGTGAGCCAGCGGTACTTTTACTGGCTGATATCAATCGGGCATTCTGCTTTCTCAGCTGGACCTACCTCTTCACGCTCCTGAGTCAGTTGGATTTTGGCCCCCGCCTCCTTAAGTATATTCAACTTCTTTACACTGACATCACCGTCTCTGTCTGAGTTGCAGACTAAATTTCTCACACCTTCCCTGTTGGTCGGGGCACCCGCCAGGGATTTCACCTACCTCTTTATCTATTTGCGCTGGCTAAGGAGCTCCTAATTGCTTGGATATGGATAGCTGCACAATTTTGGGGGTGTGAGTGGTCCCGGGAAGTCTCGGACCGGATAGCGCTGTATGCAGATGATGTCCTGTTCTTTCTTACACTGCCTGGGCAGTCGGGACCAAGACTTCTCCAGATACTGCAGATCTTTGGTGAGACATCTGGTCTTTATATGAACGCCCGGATATCATTTCTATGGTCCTTGCGGGGTGAGTGCCATGTAGGAAAGTGGGCGGATGGGGTGGAGGTGGCTCACAATGGGTTTAAATACCTGGGAGTCTTTCTGTCGTCCTCCCAGGCTCTGTCGTGGGAGAGGAACTTGGCCCCACTTTGGGTACAGATTAAAATGCAGACCCAGTCGTGGGCACATCTGCCACTCTCTTTGTTTGGCAGATCAGGCATTTTCAAGATGGTCTCTCTACCCCGCATGTTATATCAATTGCAAAACCATCCATACCTGATACCATACACTTGGTTTCAGCAAATTAATGCTCCCCTTCAAGATTTTCTCTGGCACGGGGGCTAGGCTTGCGTAGCATTAAAAACATGTTTCCAGTCAACATATTGTGCGGGCCTTGCAACACGTGATGTCCAGTCATACTACGCGGCCTCGCACCTCCTCATCCTAAATGATTGGTGGCATGGAAATAGAGGCGAGCCTGCTTACACAGTAGAATGTTGGCTGATGGGCAACATGTCATTACATACAATCTTATATGTCAACCAGACACTGAGGGCACTGCCACCGGCAACCGCTACAGTATTTCAGATCTGGAGAAAATCACTACAACAAATGGGGTGGTGGGATAGACTTACAAGAGAAGCACCTCTCTGGCACAATGATCTGTTTCCCCAGCTGTTGGGGTTAGCGGGGTTTTCCGGTTGGGAGGCTATCGGTATATCTACGGTTGGAGATGTACTCCTCAGTGGAGTCCTGAAGTCTTTTCAGGAACTCATGCAGGGATATGAAATGCTCAGATCGCAGTTTTATAAATATCTCCAGTTCCTCCATGTCTTTTCCCCTTTGCTTGCACGCCAGAAAACTATACCTGAGTTCAACCCTATTGAGGCCAAAGTATTTTTAGGTGAGCTTGTAGAACATAGGATCACCAAGATTTATCGGACATTCATTACAAACAATCTCACCACCCTTAGCAAAACACGCGAAGCATGGTCGGAAGATTTGGGTCCCTTGGATGATGAGGACTGACCGAGGCACTCGAATCCCCGCGGGGCGCGGCCATTGCGGCACGACTGCGGCTAATACAATTTAAATACTTACATACGGTATATTATACGAGATACAGGCTCTGGCGTGCTGGGCTAATCGACTCTCCTCTCTGCCTACGGTGCCACACCATGGATGGCACCTTTATTCATACTGTGTGGCAGTGCTCAGTGCTTTCTAAGTTCTGGTGGGGTGTCCATACATGTATGTTGAAGGTCTTAGAATGAGATATCCCTATCCGACCACGATTGACCTTGCTACATATTACAGACGACATTGGGGGTAACATATACAAACAACATTTATTGTTACTTGGTTTAACACTGGCAAAACGTGATATAGCTAAAGCATGGAAAGATGCCTCTCCACCATTAGTGGCAACATAGAAAAAAGGTCTTGATTTTTGTATGGTGTTGGAAATACCAGTATGTAAAGTGCGCAGATGCCCTCAAAAACATTTTAAGATCTGGAAGTAATGGGCGGACTATTGGGGTCTCTATTTGGAGCACGTCTCGGATGCATCAATAAACCAGAGATAGACAAATGTCAAATGATGTGGGATAAATATAATTGTAATTGTTCCTCTCCACGACCAGGAGGGCTATGTACAGCATGCAGCCAAATTTTTATCAAATGTATGACACTATTGTTTATCATTGGGGAAATGTGTTTGATTATATTTGTTTTCCAATTGTTGTATTTGAATTCAAAAATCAACATCACTTATGTTATTATATGTATTCTACTATATAGAAACCTGGTCGTCTTAGACCAGCTGCGGCTGTCGACAATAAAATGTGCTGTGAAAAAATATATATATTGCATTGCATATAACACACCCTGGACATTATACAGGACACACCACAGAAACAATAGCTTCTGTAGGGGCCGATAAAATTAATTCCTCCTGAAGTGACGTGGAAAGAGAATGATTTTTGCTCACCAGTATTTCTCAGTTCGTCTTCATTATGAATATCGAAATTTTACCTTTGATGTGCCTTAGGCCTATATTTAATTTAAAACTTCATAAATTTGTCTTTAAGGGTTTCTTTTTTATAAACTTTTCGTGTTTGAGAAAATGTAACTTCTTTGCACGTCTTTAATTAAACTTGCACACAATACTTTTTGTAGGAGAATTCAATTAAGTTCTAATTTTAGTAATCAAAAAAGCAGCGGTGCTTTCAATACTCGACTTTTAATTTAAAAATGTGACATGGCATTCCAATTAAAATGCTCAAGAGTTGCATCGTAGCATAAAAAGTCTATTACGACTGATAATCAGTTGAACTCGACGACCCTACAAATGAGTGTGTCTTTTTCTAGGGCATCGGGTTAGGATTTTTCTAATTGTTAATAAAAATGAAGTATTCCTTTTAAAAATCTTGCAGTCATTTTGAGCAAGGAAGCCTGCATAAGACTATTAAAAAAAAAGACCAGGGTAAAGCCTGTAAATAATTTCTTGGCGTCTTCTGTATTTAATTTTAGGAAATCGATGAATTTCAGACAGTTAAACTACTGCAAATCTGCTAACGCGTGCCTTCCGGGGATCACTTCAAAAATAAACCACTGGCAAATTGCCCTCAAATGTGTAAAACCAATCATTTTAGGAGACTTAGCTTCATTCACGAAGTTTTTCTGCACCTTCATGAAATCTAGTAGCACAAAAAAGTCCTTGAGTTCAAAATCACAGTTAGGGTTAGTGTATTTTCAAAAATCAAAAATGCTTAGATGATGGGCGCTGAGGGATGCAGCAGATTGGCGGCTTTTTCACCATCATAATTTGTGAGACAGGATATTTGCCGGGACGTGCAAAACACATAAACCTGCAAGATTGTGATCTTCACTAACATTTTGCTGGTACTTCCCATCGATAGACAGTCATGTAAAACTACTTGTAGTGTGAATACTTTCCTAGAATGAGAAAGAAAACGGGGTGTATATATTGATCAGTTATAAAGCTCACTGTTACTCCATTCGGGTGACCTGATGACATAGAAACCTGGGGGCAGATTTATGTTAACTGACGCATCCCTGCATATCAGCAGGGATGCGCCAATTATTATGCGCCACAGCTGCGCCACCATGGATGCGCCGCATTTATAATGCGGCGCACCATGGGGCAAAAACGGCACAGATGCGTGACACATCTGTGCCGTAAAAGTGGCGCATTGCTGGAGTTGCGTCGCAAGCGCGACGCAGCTCCAGCAATGTTCTGGGGGGCCCTATCTGTACAATGCTGCATCAATCCTTACGCCTGCTTCAAGCAGGCGCAGGGTTTTGGCGCAGCATGGGCCTAAAAGTGACTGAGTGAAATCTTGTAGATTTCATTCAGCCACTTTTCGGAGGCGTTCCTGCGCCGGAACGCCCCCACCTGCCCTGGAACGCCTACATGTGGCGCAGGGCTTTACAACGTGACGCATCTCCCACATGCGTCACGTTGTAAATACCCCGCACCATGGCGCAGGATTTGCGCCGCTGCTGCGTCACAAAAGTGACGCAACGGCGGCGCAAAAGTGGCGCAAGTGCAACATAAATCTGCCTCCTGAAGGGTGAGGAGCTTTAAGCAGGGAGACCAGTGACTTAAGATAGAAAATAAGCGGCAGATTTACAAGCCCCTTGCGCCTCATTTACGCCGCCGTTGCGTCACTTTTGTGACGCAGCGGCGGCGCAAATCCTCCTCCATGGTGCGGGGTACTTACAACGTGATGCATCTGGGAGATGCGTCACGTTGTAAAGCCCTGCGCCAGAAGTAGGCGTTCCTGCGCAGGGGGGGGCGTTCCGGCGCAGGAAAGCCTCCTAAAAGTGGTTGAGTGAAATCTACAAGATTTCACTCAGTCACTTTTAGGCCCATGCTGCGTCAAAACCCTGCGCCTGCCTGAAGCAGGCGTAAGGATTGACGCAGCATTCACAAGATAGGGCCCCCCAGAGCATTGCTGGAGCTGCGTCGCGCTTGCGACGCAACTCAAGCAATGCACCACTTTTACGGCACAGATGCGTCACGCATCTGTGCTGTTTTTGCCCCATGGTGCACCGCATTGTAAATGTGGCGCATCCATGGTGGCGGAGCTGTGGCGCACAATAACTGGCGCAACCCTGCTGATATGCAGGGATGTGCCAGTTATTGTAAATATGCCCCAAAGTGGGTTTTCTGAACATCCTGTGGGGGATAATCAGATGAGGATAAGTGGCGGCCGGCGATGTTCTAAAGAACTGGTGTGTAAATATTGACCTTGAATATGACCAAGCCACTTGACCTGTTATCACCCTTTTCACACAGGGGTGGCTCTGCCTCGCCCGCATTTCCTGCTTCCTGTTATAATCAGTGGGGCAGATTTACAAGAGAGTGACGCATCTGTACAGATGCGTCACTTTCCCTGCGCCACCCTTAGAAACCCTTGCGCCACCATAGATGCGCCGTATTATAAATACGGCGCACTATGGCGCAAGGATTGACAGATGTGTCAGAAATTCTGACGCATCTGTTGGCGGAAAAGTCACGCATTGCTGGAGTCGTGTCGCAAGCACGACGCAACTCCAGCAATGCATGTTGAGGCCTATTCCCTCTACACTGCGTCACTACTTACGCCTGCTTGAAGCAGAAGTAAGATTTTGACCCAGTAGCGTCCTAAAAGTGGTGCAGTGAAATCTTGTAGATTTCACTGTGTCACTTTTACGAGGCCTTCCTGCGTGGGAACGCCCACCCTACATACATTGGGGCAGATTTATGTTCCCTGGCGCATCCCTGCAAATCAGCAGGGATACGCCAGGGAAGATGCGTCATGCAAGTTTGCCCTTGCTCCACCGCAGATGCGCCGCATTTACAATGCGGTGCATCGTGGCGCATGGACAAGCAGATGTGTGATGCATCTGCCGCCATAAGGTTGGCGCAGTGCTGAAGTTGTGTCGCAAGCGTGACGCAACTTCAGCACTGTTCCAACCTACCCTATCCCTAACATGGTGCGTCACGCCTTATGTCTGCTTGAAGCAGGCGTAAGGATTTGACGCACCAGCGTCGGGAAAGTGACTGCGTGAAATCTTGTAGATTTCACTGCGTCACTTTTCCAAGGCTTTTTCTGACGTAACGCCCACCCTGCATACATTAAACCTGACGCAGGTTTAATGTGGCGCAGGGCTTTACAACGTGACGCATCTCCCTAGATGCGTCACGTTGTAAATCTGGCGCAGCATGGCGCTTGCTTTGCGCCGCCGCTGCATCACAAAAGAGACGCAACGGCAGCGCAAAAGTGGCGCACGGGGCTTGTAAATCTGCCCCATTATACCTGACGCAGGTATAATATGACGCAGGGCTTTACAACGTGACGCATCTCCCTAGATGCGTCACGTTATAAATAGGCCGCATTGTTGCGTCACAAAAGTGACACAACCGCAGCGCAAAAGTCACGCAAGGGGCTTGTAAATCTGCCCCAAAGAGTCTGGGCATGTTACAAACAAATAATGCAGATACTTCAGCAGCCTGGCTGTTGCTCTCTGAGCCCCGCTCTGAGCAAGGGCCAGGCAGTCAGTCACATTTCATAGGCATGAGCACTCGTGCATATGTGCCAGTCGGCAGCTGTAGGTGTATTTGGGCGTATCTCCTTCCAGTCTGGATCTCTGAGGCATGAGCACTATTGGCCATCCCTCCTGTGACGTAGTGTAGCCTCGGCGTACAAAGATAGTCTTGGTTGCGTACGACAGAAGCCCTGTGCTACCTGAGGTCGCACTTCAACAGCAAGCTTGTGTCCAATCCTTTCCGAGTTCGCCACCGGTTTAGATGAGATTAGCAGAGCCTGGATGGCCATACCCACCCCGTTCCAAGTCAGGAAAGAGTGCTCATAGCTGGTGTACAGGCTACCTCACGAAAGAGAGGAGGATGGACCAGCAGGCAAAACTATTGTAAGGAAATTGTTCGCCCCCCAAAAAATAGACATTTTCAACTGAATAAATGTGCTTTAATCTTACTGAAAATAGGGCATAACCCGGTGTGTGCTTTTCTCGTTTCTGTAAATTGATTATTATCACCATTACTATGAAAATGTTTAAGTTTTGCTCACCTTTCTGGGTTTATACTTTTTTGCACATCTTATACCATAGCCACCATTAAAAGTAATCAAAGACAAAATGATGTCAATTTGTCCATCTGCATAGGAGGGTTGTTGCTTCAATGCCAGTGCTTTTGTGAGCCGCCACATCCGGCTCCCTAGACTGAGAGAGTCGCGTATTCAAAGCAGCAAGAGGTTTACATTTCAACCTGGCACAGAGCCATAGATGAAGCTACAAACATAACATAGAGGCTATGGCTTACCAATTACTAAATAATGAATTTAATTGGCAGGTAAGAAAGAGAAGCTTGATGTGACAGGGAACAGTGGTGGAGAAGAGTGGAGGCAGTCCTGATTCTGGTTCAGGCATCTATTTTGAGTTGAAGTCAAGCCAGTCCCAGTGAATCTATGTACTGGTGGAGAATGCCATGCAACAGCGCCCACGCATAGCATGTGTGTGTATTGTATGGAGAAGCAGCCTGCGGGGAGGAGAGAGGTCCATTTATGCCTCTCAGTCCTGACAAGGCAGCACATTCCCAGCGTCATGCGCAGTCACAATTTTCTTCATCAAGGGCGTTCCTGGGCTGACAGCAATGCTTAGAGGTTTAACTCAGAGTCCAACTGGATTCTCACAATTCCTCCAAGAAGGGCAGAGACACACTCTGGCAAGTCATACATTGCAAGAGACAAATAGATCTAAACTTACCTGTTGCATTTCTGACTGCTATAAATGAGAGTTGCCATTGGCTGTCTATGATAACAGTAAGTCAGTCTCGACCTTAGAAGAATGGAATGTATTCAAAATTGTGACCTGCAGATCACTGCAACCTTCTTGAGCAAGTGCTCAGCTGGTTGAACCAAGGCACCAGCTTACAAACTGTAATAAGTTAATACCACCCATCAGAACTAATTTTAACAACCTTATAATCACAAAGCATTACATTATCTTGAATATTACATGCAATTGTTTGCAGGTAGTGTTAAACACTCTGAGCTGCTTTACTACTTTAGTAACCTGTTGGTTGCACAAGAATGTCTGCAATGTCCGCATTAATCCACTGAACTATTATACCTAGTGTAAATCTGTGATCTGCATGTTGCATGCAATACTATGCAGTAAACACAAGAACCATATTTATTCTGTGTACATGTAGATCTCACTATTTAGTGCATCCAGCAGTTTAGTTATTTTAACACTATTATAAGCTGAAACTCCTGGTGACACATGGGTGTCTGCAATAGGATCTTTAACCCACTGAGGTATCCTAAATGGTAAACACCCAAAATATCGATTCCAAAATATCGACTGCCCAGAATATCGAAGTTAAAATATAGAGTGGACAGAATATCGACTCTACAAAATATAGATAGGTCAGAATATCGAAATTGGGGTACAAAATATCGATTACCGAAATATAGACCTTAAAAATATCGAATATCATAATATCGAATTTTAAAATATAGATTACCATAATATCGAATTTTAAAATATAGATTACCATAATATCGAATTTTTTTTTGGTGTTAAGTATTGTAGTATATGTGTTAAAATGATGTATTATTGTTGTAATGTATGTTTAATTTATTTAAACAAATGAATGTTATGTAATTTAATTATTGCCTAATTTAATTCTGTAGCGGGTTGTGGGTTTATAGGGGAATAGGGTGGGAAGTAATTTAATTATGGTTAATTAAATGTTAATTATATTTATATGTTTTGATAATTAATTAATTGATAATTAATTATTAATTGGTAATTTATTTTTATTAATTGGTAATTAATTTATATTAATTGATTAATTGATAATTATGTTAATTGTATTTGTTATTAATAGGAGCAGGTTGTGGGTTTGTAGGGGAATTGGGTGGGAAGTAAATTAATTGTAATAAAGTAAATAATTATTTTTTTATTTATGTGTATTGATAATTAATTGATAATTAATTGATAATTGGTAATACATTTGTATTAATGGGTAAATAATTTCTATGAATTGCTAAATCATTTTTATTATTTGCAAAAATATTTTTATTAATTGATTAATTGATAATAATGTGAATTGTATTTTTTATAAATGGGAGTGGGTTGTGGGTTTGTAGGGGAATTGGGTGGGAAGTAAATTAATTGTACTAAAGTAAATATTAATTTTTGTATTTATGTGTATTGATAATTGATAATTAATTTGTAAATGGTAATTAATTATTATTAATTGGTAATAAATGTTTATCAATTGATTATTAATATTTTTAAATGGTAATTAATTGTTATTAATTGGTAATTATTTTTAATTAACTTTTTATCAGTATTGATAATTAATGTCATCTTATATTTAATTTATATCATTACTTTCCCTACTTTTGCACTCTCTGGAGTGGGAATAGTAATTTTTACCTCTACGCTATCCAACGCTTTCCCTACTGTTGCACTGTTTGGAGTTGGAATAGTAATTTTTACCCCTACGCTATCCAACGTTTTCCCTACTGTTGCACTCACTGGAGTGGGAATAGTAATTTTTACCCCTACGCTATCCAACGCTTTCCCTACTGTTGCACTCTCTGGAGTGGGAATAGTAATTTTTACCCCTACGCTATCCAACCCTTTCCCTGCTGTTGCACTCTCTGCAGTGGGAATAGTAATTGTTACCCTCCCGCTATCCAACACTTTCCCTACTGTTGCACTCTCTGGAGTGGGAATAGTAATTGTTACCCTCCCACTATCCAACGCTTTCCCTACTGTTGCACTCACTGGAGTGGGAATAGTAATTTTTACCCCTGCGCTATCCAACGCTTTCCCTAGCGTTGCACTCTCTGGAGTGGGAATAGTAATTGTTACCCTCCCGCTATCCCACGCTTTCCCTACTTTTGCACTCTCTGGAGTGGGAATAGTAAGTTTTTACGTCTACGCTATCCAACGCTTTCCCTACTGTTGCACTCTTTGGAGTTGGATTAGTAATTTTTACCCCTACGCTATCCAACGTTTTCCCTACTGTTGCACTCACTGGAGTGGGAATAGAAATTTTTACCCCTACGCTATCCAATACTTTCCCTACTGTTGCACTCACTGGAGAGGGAATAGTAATTTTTACGCTCTCAGTATCCAACGCTTTCCCTACTGTTGCACTCACTGGAGTGGGAATAGTAACTTTTTACCCCTGCGCTATCCAACGCTTTTGCTAGTGTTGCACTCTCTGGAGTGGGAATAGTAATTGTTACCCTATTGCTATCCAACGCTTTCACTACTGTTGCACTCTCTGGAGTGGGAATAGTAAGTTTTACCTCTACGCTATCCAACGCTTTCCCTACTGTTGCACTGTTTGGAGTTGGAATAGTAATTTTTACCCCTACGCTATCCAACGTTTTCCCTACTTTTGCACTCACTGGAGTGGGAATAGTAAATTTTACCCCACGCTATCCAACGCTTTCCCTACTGTTGCACTCACTGGAGTGGGAATAGTAATTTTTACGCTCTCAGTATCCAACAAAATCTCGACTTTTTTAAATTACTTATATTATGTTTACATTTTAAGCTATGTTATATTATATTATGTATGTTTTATTTAATTGTTTTTAATATTTAATTAATTTTATATTATTTTTAATACATTTTAAAAAATCGATATTTTGGCTAACTATATTTTGACAGTCTATATTTTGGAATCGATATTTTAGTACTTACCTGTTTGTAGATAGGGAGTCGATATTCTGTCCCTCGATATTTTAGTGTCGATTTTTTGTATAGTCGATATTTTGTCCCTCGATATTTAGTCACTGAACCATCCTAAATTGAGTTTGTTATCCATTGAGCAAGGCAAAACAGATTAACTATCAGATGTTCCTCTTAAATTTCTTTTGGGGAAGAGAGTGTGCATAAGTCCTGAAAGACCATTGCCTGTCACAGATTCAGCTCCTCGTTGTGTACTCCCTCTTGACTCCAACCATCTGACAGCAACCCTCCCTCACCAGGCTGGTTAGTGTTTTCTATTTCTAATTCTGATGGAAAGCCTTGATTTGCTATTCATAAGAGAATGCTTTCGAGGGTGATAATTATAGGAAGAGTAGATTATTCTGGGATGAGACAAGAAGATGTTTAGGTCAAGACTCCCACTCACTGAGCAGTACAGGAAAATGGATCCCAAGGTAGACTGAAAAAGAGAGGGCAAGTGGAGGAAGTGATCAGAACTAAAGAAAGGAACTTTAATTCAGTCTGTGTCACAGGGCAGAAGAAACAACCATTCATGGTACCTTCAGCAAGATAAGTCATACAAGAACTAGTCCACAGATCCCCTCCTGCTGCCAAAACATATAAGCAACAGCCAGTTGAACAAGGAGCATGCCTAACTTTAATACCATGACAGTGTGATCAGTTTTGGTTCCCAAAGTGTAGATGTCAGATGGATTTCACTGAGACACCACCTGCAAATGGAGGAGACAGGTACGGCGAGAAACCTAACACAGTCAGTAGAAGCATGCTTATGTGTTTATACACTAATAATTACCTTTTATATAGCACAATATAAACAAACTTTTTGGCACTTATGCCCTTCTTTTGAGTTCCTTATATTTTGCTGCAGGCATACTGAGAACTGGAATCACCAACTCTTTCCAGTATCCTGCACTCAGATGGAAAATTATAATTGGGAATAATGCATACACCCAGGAATACCGGGTCCAATTCTATGTGTGTTTTTCACATTCCATGACAAATACTGAGCCCACATCTGCATCCATTTACCACCAGTTTTAAGCAGGTGATACATGGATGTGGGGTTTGTTTTGACTCATGGTGGAGGTAGCAGATAGTACTGGGCAGAGGAAAAAGTAGAAGAGAGAGCTGTGAAAGCATTTTGTGCTCCCTCTTGCTTCAGTAAGAGGGCAAGGTGCTGCAGTTGCCCACAGCCTCAATAACTCTTCTATAAGGTCAGGGTCCAGTTTCTAAAGTCTTGAGATTTCTGGATCCAGTATTTGCAGGTAAAATTCCAGACATGGAAAATCCTGTAATTGCCCAGAGTGGTATGAGGTGCTGCTATGGGAGACTTGTATAAAGTGCCTGAATGGTGTTTTTTGCTACCCAACTAAACTAAGTCAGTAAAAACCTGCAGGGATTTAACTTCCGTCTTGCATGTTACAAGCAGCTGCTTCTACTGAGTGCATTTAACTATTTTAACTGGACTCTCACTTGTTAGCTATAAGTTATCGGTCAGCAACAAAAGCAGTAACCAACTAAGAATACAAATTCCTGGCCTAACTTTATATGCAAAAAACATGCAATGGTAACAGGCATGTTAACCAAGACATGGTAAGCATGAGAAATCTCTATTATCTACAGATCTTCAGAATAGCGCTGATGCATGAGGCACTACTTTCTAAATTAGTTATTCATACAGTAGCGATTTTGCATTACAAAATACCTTTTACTAGATACTGTGTAAGTGATTTATGGAACAGGATGTGCTGAGCCCCTGTATCACTTGTTATAATCAAAAAGAGAGAGGAGAACTAGAGAGGCTAGTCCATTTCCCCAGTTTATGTGTTAGTAATCAATTAGAACTAGCTCTGGTTTAAATTGTTTGTATGTCTGCAGGTGGAAAAAAAAAACATTAGGTTTTTTATGAAGACCCTCACCCACCAACCTTGTTGGTGGCATGCTTCATCATTGGGCCCCACCCGAGGTACCGAGTGTACCTCAGGTGTGCTTTGACGCCAGATTACTGCGGAGCTGGGTTTTTTGGTTCGTGAGGGTGCTGTGAGTGTGCTCTGAGTGAGGTTTAAAATACTGTCCTGGGTGTCCCAAAGACTGTTTTAATGGTGGGTCCGAGGCAGTCGATAAAAACAAAGGCTGTGGGACATGCACGGTAGGCTCATGGCCTCTGACGTCCTGTGCGGTCAACTAGTTTCAGCCAGGCCTTTCTTCGTCAGGACCTTATATGTGTGGGGTGTTGCAGGGGTAGTTATGTGCAAGAGGTGTTTCCTCTCAGGTTGTACACCTGATTGTAGCGAACAACTCAGCATTGAGCTCAGCCGGGGGCCAGGACCATGTGCACTTCCACGATGTCGCTGGACCCTCAATGAACCTGTTGTCCGGGCAGAGGCTCCACTTCACACACAGGACGGATGAGTAAGATCACATGCTTTGTAAATGCCTGAAAACTCAGAGCAGAGGTGCTTTGTGACTTGCTGATTAAGCCCTGATCTGAGGTGTCACCCATGATCACTGGCATGTAGATTCAGTAGTTTTGAGGGAAACCAAAGTGGCTGTAGAGGGCACAGAGTGAAATCAGATCCTACTTCACAGACGGCTGCTCTGCAAAGGAGGGGTCTGAAATCAGAACCTGGCACACAGCTCCTGAGCTGCTATTAGACCTTGCACCTCTTGTCACACTGAAGACAGCCATACAGTGGAAGTGAGAAGCAGTGGTTTGCATTGCGGGCACACTATCTTAAAGCAAAAGCATACCTATCCCTGACCACTCCGACACCTGCATGCAGTTATACCCTAGTTATCTGACAAACACTCCCTCTCCCAAAGCCTACTTTTGTCAGTGAAGTGATGGTAAGTAAAGGACCTGATCATCACCTCACAAATCCGATGGGAACCTCCTTGACCGAACCTGAAAAATAATTGGGGGAGTGTTCCACCCCATACACCCCTCTGAAGATACGCCTCTATCACTGCATCACAAAAGGACAAAAAAGTTCAAATTAAAAAAGAGCACTTCAAAACGGGCGATTCTCATTTTTATTGTCTCGTGTTCACACAACTTATTCTGATTTCCAGGGCTAGGTTTAGGGCTGGTGGTACCCAGTGCAACAATCTTTTTCGGTACCCCCTCCCCCAATGACCTCCTTCTCCACTGATATTTTCACTACAAGCATCCAACATTGTCCTTCATTTCTCCATAGACCCTCTTGCAAATGCATTTCATTTGTTTTCTAGCACTATTCATACCAGTGTAGGATGTCAGAGCACTTTACCTCACACAAGCTATGCAGGGACAATGAACCATACATGTGTGATTCAGTCTGTAGGAAATGATACATAAGACAATAAGAATTATTAGGTGTGGAATCGCATGTCATCCATACTAGTGGGCAGTATGTTTTTAGGCCTGGGCGGAGTTGCACTCCAGGGAACTTTGCGGAGTCACTAAAAATCTCCACCCTGCTATGTGGAGTTCTGCTAGTGGGTGGAGTTTGCCGGCGTGCCCGGTCGCATTGTGGTGGGAACACGGGGTGCATCCTTACGCTCCAATTTGCATGCGAATGGCACCATGCGGTTCTCAAGTACGTTCTCATCTTCTAAATTTTGTGCGAACGGCACCACGCTGTATGCATGGGTTCCGTCATCTTGTTTTTCTGCTCTCTGTTATGGTGCTTCATCTCTCTTTAATCTCTATAATCCCCCTTCTTTAAAACGTATCTACCCCTCATTTTTATTTTAGCGTTTGTCTTTGTGTCTTTTACATTATTGGGGAATGTTTGTGTGGTTTTTGTGACTTTTTGTGTTTTGTTTATTTTCCCTTACTTCCTTATTTCTTCTTTCCTTTCCCTTCCTTTTCCTTCTTTTCTCCTACCCGGCCCAGCACCATGGCAGAGGGACGGCTTTGTTGCGGGTGGAGCAGCTGCCAGGCGTACAGCCCCAGGTGATCTTTGGAGAGGAGGAGGAGGTGCCTCGCCACCTCCCCTCCATGCTGGCAGCAGATGGCAGGCCCAGTAGCCAATACCCCCTTCGGGAGCGTCTGCATCACTGGGGGACAGTGCACCGGTGCATGCGGTGCACCAGCCAGCTTCTTCGCACCACACAGCAGCTGACGCACCACTCGGCAGACATTCTTGATCAAGACCAGGACCTTCTAGGATTCGAGGCGCAGGGGCTCCATGAGTATTAATAGTTTGTTGTGTTGTGTTCTACAATGCACATTTATTTTTGCAGAATAGCATGCTGCTCACACTCAGAGGTAAGCTATGTTTAGTTTTCTCTGGTATATTATTGTGTGACAGTTTTGAGTTCCTGCTAGGCGGGTGCTCACTCAGCGCTACCAAATCATACTCATCATTGGCGCTCATTTTGGCTGATTAATTAAGAAGCTATTGCAGACTATTCTCCTGTCACTATAGTGAATCAGTGAGTAGCGCATTTTCTCTATGAATTTGTTCATATAGCTTGACAGTTCCAAGCTTTTTATTTTACACCGATGTGTAGCATGCATCTATGTATTGCAAATAAGGGAGACTAAATTGGTCCATCAAGGGAGTTGAGAAATGGGAATAGAATCAAAGATCAGTCACTGGAATAGGGATTTCAGGATTAGTATGAGCAACTCAACAATAGTTGATAGACTCGAGTCAAAACTAGGGGTGGGCGGAATTTGCGTAGTCGCGCTACGAAAAGCTACGCGAAACGGTAAAAGATCTCCGCGAGCACGCAAAAGTTCAGCGAACACGCGGAATTGCTTGTTCCGCCCGTTCGCGATGCTTTTTACCAGTTCGCGAACGCTGTTTGCGTGCTCGGGGAGAAATATCTTGTGAACACGCATTTTGAAAGTGCGAACAAGCAAAAAATTAAGCGAAGCTGCGGATCGCGGAATGTTTGGCAATACCGTGTTCTCCGCGGAACGCAAATTTACCCAAATTCCGCAAATTCTGCGAGCGGAACGGAATTTACCGCCCAGGCCTAGTCAAATCTAGTAGTACTTTAGTCAAACTGTTTTAGAGAAGTACAATGTGACTGCGTTTGTATCTCATAAAGTATTTGGTGGAGATTTTTAACTGAATCCCTATTTTTTATTAACTTCTACATTTTCTTACATCAGCAACCAAGGGCAAGAAGAGGGATGTTGTCGAGGGTCCCAGAGAAACGGGTCAGCCGGCGTCGACCACCAGCGCTGCTGCCAAGGACTCTGCTGACACCAAGAGGTGAATGGGTGAAAGGATGGTTTGCAGAATGGGTGGCCATTGAATGGATGGATAATGTATTGGATATTTTTGTGAAAGACTGGATGAGAGAAAGTAAAGTTTAATCATAGTGGCTATGGGTGCATTAGAATTAAGGGATGAATGAATATTTGGATTGTTGGGGTGAATAAGCAAGGCAGTTCTCATGAGGAGCATGCTGCTCACCTACTTTGCTTACTTGGTTTATGCAGGGATATCATCATTCAAAGCTATAGTTCTAAGTAGGGTATATATTTTATTATTTGCTCTACTCCCTTGACTTGCTGTATTTGTTAAGTGAGTCAGATGTATCCCACCCATCATTCATCATCCCCCCTACCCGCCCATGGCATTTTTGCTACCTCTGACCAAAGTGCAGTATGGGTCAATTTGTGATTCTGTGTCTGTTTTAGTTAATGCAGCATTTACAATGTTTTCAATGCATTGCAAACTGAACACACAAGGTGTGTCATTTCCCTTTGCCCACTCAGTCACCCCTCAGTCCTTGACTCCTTTATTTGTTCCTAAGTTCTTCCATCCCAGTCTACCAAATTGGAAAATCCATTTTTGGCATGAGCCACATTTCATTTGATAACCATGTGAAGTGAAGTGATTTCAGAATACATTTCATGGTTTCCATAACAGAAAATGTACATTTGTTCAGATTATTCATCTTTGAATTGTACAGTGACTGAATAAGCCACAGATGATAAATCGAGAAACGTATAGTGGCCCCTCTAATCTATATCAAAAAAGCCCTACCCTACCTGTCTAATTCCTCTACCAAACCCTGCAGTAGAGTAAATCAAGCTTTTTTTCGTTGCCTACTGACCAGCGAATCAATTTGTTGGAAATACTATGTGGTGGTGGGTAAGGCCTCTGAGTAAAGTGGGAACAAGTGCATGATTTGATGTTATGTTTGGCATCTGGGATACATAGTGACAAATGTGCCAAATAAAATCTATATAGCCCGTTCATTTTCCTGTAGTGCAGTCCAGCAGATTCATTTTCCCCAATGTCTCCTTACAGCAGACTGCATAATATTAATATCCGCATTTCATACGTGAGGTATGTGACGTAGTACCTTGTTTTTTACTTATTTGTTTCTTTAGAGTCAGGATAAAAAGAGAAATGCATTTGGAGAAGAGCAGGGCCATTGGAATTAAAAATAGATAATTGTCAACTACAGCTGCCCCAGCTGCAGACAGTAGCAAACTCCCCAATACGCTGGCTAGCAATAAGCTTGGCTTCATTATTTTAGCGCAACTCACAACCTGTACACCAGATAGTGCATAATGCCATCCTCATTAATGAGAGGAAATTTATTTTTCAACTCAAAGTGTTGTTTATAGTTACTTGAAAAGCCTTTAGAAGCAAAAAATAATCAAATCACAGTTTTTTTTAATCAGGTGATGTTATTCTGCCTTTTAATGCTTTTCAGCCACAGTCAGTGCTTTTTTTATTCAAGGAATTTATGTGGGTAAAACATAAATTGGCCTTGTGACTCCCTGAATCATAATCACATCAAATTTCAATTGTCCTCATGGACCAGCAATGTACTGATACTGTGCCACTTAATAATTTAAAACAATTGTTTGCACAGAGTATTATTTACCATCTGCCTTTTTTATTTTTTCAATGTAGCTGCTCCTGTTGGACCACTCACCGGGCAGGAGATAACAGCTCATTTGCAGCAGCAAAGGCTGGGTGTATCGAGCAAGAGTACCAGCGGCTGGTAGTCCTGAAAGAGGAGGAGGATTGAACAAATGCACCTCAGCTGGGACCCCGTTGCAGCCAGTCCCCAACCAATGGCTGCCACACCCTACCACACTGACAACAGGCCATTGCTGTGAAGCATGCTGCAGCGGCTGGATACCATTGAGGACCGGCTCACCGTGATGAAGCAGGGCCTGGACCAGCTCCAGCCCCACATTCCTAATTCCCTCTTCTAGCTCTTTTTTAAATGTTTTGTTTTGGTGGGAGGGACTTGTTGTTTGTTGGGGCTGATTGGAGAGGGTGGGAAGAGAGTTGAGACTGAGTGACTTTTTCTTTGGACATTTTGTGTTTTGGGACTTGGGTCAGCTTTGTTTGGGGAGAGAGGTGGTCATGGTATTTGGGGGGAGAGGGTGGGTTTCTTTGTAGATAAATAAAGCTGGAAACTATTTTATTTCATCTAAATCTTTGCCTGAAGTAGTTGGTTTTACTTTTACTTTGCACTGCAGCCTTCAGCTAGTTTTACACAGCCTGTTTATGTGTTTGTAACTTAAGAGAGAGTGTAGCGCTTAGTTATAGAGTTATATTTCTCTAACTATCTTGACCATTAGGAGGAATGCTTTCATGATGACCTATATTGTCTCCAACAACCTAGATAAACAATAGTATAATTTAGTTACTTACTTACTAAGTTAATTAATTCAGTTCCATTCATACTAGTTGTATTACCTGAATATAGATGAAGCAATAACAGGGAAGCATCACAACTTTACAAGCGAGGTCCCACTTCCAGTTCCACACTGGTGAGCTCCAACTGTAGGACTGATTAATCTAAATCATTAATTATCCATTGGCGGAAACTAAATGGAATTAAAAAGACTGAGTTAGTGGGTTATATTTTATCAAAGCTTTAAAAAGTATTGACACCTGAATACTACACGATGACGAGAATGCCAGATAGTGATAAAATACAGAAAGTAGCAACACTAGTAAGTTTTGGATAATGGAGAGCTAGCAGTATTATCTTCTAATTATAAAAGTCTGGAGTGGACAAGCTTAGATTAGGCGTTTACGGTTACACAACACAAGGCAGAAATGATGATGAAGAGAATTGCTGTTCTTCATTCTATATCTAACTTATGGATCACTTTCCATGCGCGGGTGGGTAAATGGGGCCAGTGTGTACTATTGCTTAGAAGATCCTGCACTAAGTTGGAGTTTCTTTCACCACATCTGCCCAACCAATTGTGGTATCCATTGCTGGTGTTAATTAAGCCATAACCTCAATAAATCACACAGCCCAAGGGAATAGGACTAGGGGTTTGAAGAGTGGATGAGAAGGGGAATTTGGGAAAAGGTTTAACAAAGACAAACACTACACAAGGACAACATTCATCTGGACAATGAGCAGCAGCACATCATTCGCCATCAATCTATTGTGGAAGGAAACAAAGGTATGAGTATGACAGAGTACGGATAAATGCATTGCAAACAGTCCTTCTGCTCCAGAGACACAAGTTATAAGATATTTAAATGTTCTATCTTCTAGGTTGGGGAGTGAACACACTGACACAGTTCACCAAATATGATTGTTAAAAGAAAAATGAAATTGTATTGCAAAATTAGGTGCTGCATCTGCATTCTCCTCAAGTATTTCCACTCTTTGATGCCTGCCTGGACTGGTCCGGTAAGAAAGCAGTAGTGCTGTTGAGCTCAGCTTTTGCCATTTGTTCATTCAGGAGACTAGAAGAAGGCCTGACGATTTTAAAAGAGAAACTGTATTTTACAGTCAAGGAGAAGGACAGAAGGAAGGTAAGCTTCATGAGGTGTATATTAATATGCGTCAGAGGTAGAGCAAAAAAAAACAAGAGGGGGACTCAGGGTTTAACTTTTGCCACAAGTCCAACACATACACAGCTGCATTTCACAAACACACCTCTCTCTATTCCACATAGCTGAGAACTAGGCCTCAGACTCTTGGCTTACTTTTCAAATGAAGTCGATAACTTCTTGCTTATAGCTGTTGATGAGCTAGTCCTGCAGCTCACGCCCTGAGTTTTTTCAACTTCTTCCTGACTTTAGACTCCAAGTATCTCTGTTCCAGACCAGTTATCATTATGACCCGAGCAAGATAGACGTGTAGTGCCCTGCTGTTGTAGAACAAGTAGAGAATTAGAAGTGCATTATTTTGCATAGGTTTTTGTTTGTTAACTAACAAGTTTCAGACCAGTCATCATCATGACCTGAGTAAGATAGACGTGTAGTGCACTGCTGTTGAAGAACAAGCAGAGAAACAGAAGTGCAGTATTTTGCATAGGTTTTTGTTTGTTAACTAAAGTGACTGTTCTGGTCTCTGAAGAACCAGAAAAAGAGAGAGGACCCTGCACTTGAATCGGGCTAAGTGTGAAAGGGCCAATCAACTCCAGGGTAAAAAATTAAAGCCCATCAGCAAGCCCCAAACATTGTAAATTAATAATCATCTCAAGAAATTTCCCATATTACAATTCAAAACACCGTACCTCACTGTCAGCCTTCCGTTCTATCATCACTCACAGTCACTTGATAATCGGAACACTTATTGGTGCAATGGTTACCTGTTCCAATCCAAGTATGATGGTTGGTACACTATCTCCCCTTAAATGCAAGCCACAGAATGTAATTTGGCAGTATCGTAAATCAAACGATTGTCTGGGGCAGCCATCCTAGATGATGAAAAAACAGAAGGATCATAGGAGTGGACCATACAGGTCAATTCATTTTTGCTAAGTAAGTTTGTGAAGGCCATTCACCGCCAGGGAAAAAATGACCGCCTATCAATCAGGCTCCAAACATTGCAAATCAATCATCTCCGGCATGTTCCCACATCACATTTCAACACCCTCCCTCACTGTTTGCCACCACATAAATCATCATCAGTCATCATCACTCACACAATTAGTCAACCACCGTTGCAATAGTTGTACTTACCTCTTCGAATCCAAGCATGGGTAGTTACTAGGTAGTCATCTTTGATGCAGGCAACATTGGAAATTGATATTTGCAGTCAGTCTTGTAGATGATAAACTATCTTCTAAGGCTGACATTCTAGTGCTAAGTGATGCAAAAAGAATAGCCAGTAGGCATGTGAGGGAGGCAGGAATTGGCCCCATTGTCATGAAGGAATTGTGGAGGTGCCTTCAATGCAGACTGGTCCAAATGCAATCCAGCAATATATATGTGACTAAAAAAAGGTGGGGCAGCATAAATCTGACACTATTATTTTTTTGCGAAGATAAAACTAAGTTCAGTGAGAAATAATTAAAAAGTTCAATAGGATCACTGGTATACTTAGTCCAGTAAGTAGAGTTTGTCCTCAAACAAAGGTGTTTCAGCCAGAAATTGGTCAGGTAACACATTTGGTTCAATTTTGGACAAATCACCCTCCTCCTTCTTCTGTGAGGCAGTTTCAGGAATGGTGTAATTGTGCAGTATAAAATGTTGGTTCATTTTCACCGTAGTCAATCTCTCCACGTTTTGAGGCAAGAGACTGGTTCTTCTCACTGTAACAACTGCACCAGCTACACTGAACACATGTTCAGGAGACACTTTGGTGACAGGACAAGCCATATATTTTATTGCCATCCTTCAGAGCTCTGGCCATTGCTGCATCTTCCTATATCAATACATCAATGGATTTTGATCCACATAGACCACTTATGGATCATCCAGATACTTCAGGAACATCCTTTGGATGGTTATTGGTGCTGCTACCAAAACCAACCTGTCTTGTCTTTGCCTCTGCACTGGACTTGAGCCCTGCCAATTGAAACCAATACACTGCAGAGGTTGGGTCAGGTCCTTCTATTGCTGTTGTAACAAGTTTTCTAGTTGATGGTGTTGTTGGTTGCTGTGAGACAAGAATGCCCTCTCTGGAAGTTGAAGGTGGCACCCGAGAACTGCAGGGTGGGACTCTAAGTTCCAGTTGTTCTTCTTCCTACTCTATGGCTTGCCCTGCAATCCAACTCTTGTATTTTAAGACATCCCTTTCACAGAAAGGAATGAAAGAGGGAGAATTGTTTGTACTGTGGATCAAGTAGTGTGGCAAAGATGTACTCTTTGGATGTGATGATGTCATGTTGCAGCCTTGTACTACAAGCAAAGGATTAAGGTCTCAACCAAGCCATGCACTTCTGTGTTTTCATTCGCAACAGCGGGGGCGAATCTTTCAGACACCTTCTTTGCCTTATCCTATAGGAGATGCAACAACGGGATAGCTTGGTCCATTGTACCATCCCCCTTGCTAACTTTCCGTGTTAAAAAAACTCAAAAGGGAGTAGCATCTGTGTCAGGCATTTGACTAGGCCCCATTAGTCCGCATCCATGATGACAGCTTTCCCAACTGCACCCCCTCCTCTTAGAATGACACAGTGATTGATCTGTTTGTACTGCTCAAACTGACATTGCAACTTGTAAAAGGTCGAGTTCCAACGTCTTGGCTCCTCCTGTATCAGGGCTTTAACTGGTGCTCTATTATTACACTGAATAATCTGCAACTGCTTTGAGTTTTAAAAGAATCGCTGAAATGAGCGCAGATTCTTCTACAGGTAGTCAGTATGGCACTGAATGCCTTCTTTTTTAGGAAGTCTTGCTCCACCAGGTTAATGCAATGGCCAAACACAGGACTCTGAACAAGCCTCCAACTGATATGGCCTTGACTATGTTACTGCCATTGACCATGGCAGCAAATGTAATTCTGAAACCTCTGGGTCACAAGATATTTACAGCTGTATGTGATTTCTCCATGGCGAACATGGCCACTGTTTCATGCCACCGAACACTCTTAAAGCTTTCTGTAAATATCTTTCGCTTTACTGCCACAAAAGAGATCCAGTGTGCGGCAATGCACATGTAATCAGTCACCTGACAACTGGTACACATGCCTGTCATCAGGTAGATGTTGTAAACAACACCTTGCTGCAAAGATTGTCCAACCAACTGCAGCACATTGGAACAGCAACTTTGAAAAAATAAGCCCTACTTAGTACCTTACATTTCGGGCAAATGGCTGCCACAAACTATAAGAATCCCACTGCTTCCACAAAAGAAAAAAGAAGGTGGTCCAGAGCTAACGTTTTTGCCAGCTTCCCATTGTACAAACTTGCGTTGGGCGGTTTCATTTGTAGGGCCACTCCTGCCTAAATATACCAGTAATAGTATCCTGGATTTTCTTCTTTTCTGGGGCCACTGACACAAGAGTCTTTTTCGAGAAGTAGATAGTGGTGGTAAACTCAATGTGAATCATAGTGGGGCAGTCACTGTATGCTGTGGTGTCTCCATCTCACTCTAAATCCTGTGCTATTGTGAAGTCGCAGAGGTGGGTGAATCTGCTGGTGCACTCCTGGGCACGGGGCTGCTTTGCATGATTTTGTCACCATATTCTTCTTCATCACCTTCCACCGTGATTAGACTTGTAGATGATGTTCCCTGGCTCTCTTCACCACCACAATCATGTTCAGAAATATTTGTAAGGTGCTCCTCCCACTTGATTGTGTGGTGTTTTTTCATATGGGTCGTTTGGCCTCCAGTACCATAATGTGTACCAGGCTTACCACAATGAACACTTGTGCTGCAAATGCTAAAAGCTGCAATGTGCTCTCCCCCTCTTTGCTAATCATAAAAATGTCCCAAACTGGGGAAGAGTACTTTATTACTGCGCCACTGCCAATACCTGAAGAAGAACTAGAAGCAGGTGGGCATGTCATTGATTGCCTCTCTGCTTCTTGTGAGGTGGTGGCGATGCTACCTATACCACATCCCTCAGAGCAGGTTGAATAGCAATGTTAGACTCCTCTGTGTCACCTTCTACCATGACTGCCTCATCGTTGTCATTCTCCTCATCATCCCCTTCCATAAGTCTAAGTCTTTCAGGCACTTTTCTTTTCCCTTGCCTCTCCTGTTGTTTCCTTGACTCTGCCGGGGTCCTCTCCATGACCCTATCATCATCTTCAGAAGTGATGCTTGGAGAAAATAGTGCAGTAGTACCCTTCCTTTTCCTTGCTGGAGATCTGGGAGCCAATGATCTTCAAAGAGGAGCTTTGTCAGAAAGCAGGATCTACTTTTATGGTTACACTCACTTTTTACCTGATGCTATGCTGTTTCTGACTAATCTGACTGGGATCCTGCTAACCAGGACCCAGCCTCTGTGCTTTCTCCCCTTAATTGGTTATGCTCAGTTCTTAGGTACATCCGAGATTGGATACTGGTGTACCCTTATCAGTCCCTAGTATATGGTAATGAGGTAACCAGGTATTAGGTATACCAGGGGTCCCTATGGGCTGAAGCATGTATTATGTCACCCAAAGGAGATCACTCAGACTGTATCTACAGGCCTGCCATTGCAGCCTGTGTAGGCTGGTGCTAGCACCACTTATGACAGATATAGGTTTCTCTATATCTAAGGCCACTGCACTTAAAACCTATAAGTCACCCATAAATCAGGCCTTTCAATCCTGAAGGTAGGGTGCTCGGTTCTAAGTGTGAGGGTGCGTCTGCATGAGCAGGACACCCCAACAACCTTAGGAGTCAATTCTCCAGGGTTGTAAGTGCATCAATCATTACAATACATAGAGTGGCCATGTGTCATTATGTGATGACCATCTCTAAACAGGCTGTAGCACACCCTGCCCTGTTTGGTATCAAACATGTTGGAATCATACCCCCACACTGTAAATGGTTTGGGAGTTATGATTCCATGCACTGTAAAGCTCCACCGGGAGACCCTCAGTAATCCCGGTACCAGTCTTCTAGACCTGGACAGCACAACATGGCTGCTGCCAACCACAGACACAATTCTGCCCTCCTGCTGCTGAGCCAAGCTCGAGCAGGGGAAGGCAGAACAATAGGTATCCTGTCACAGGGAGGTGTGACCACCTTCCAGACAGGGGTTAGTGTATTGGGGCCAGGTGGGAGCGCTTACCAGCACCACTCAGTCTGGTTGAGGGGCACATTTGGCGCCCTCCTTGCATAGTCCAGTTCAAACCAGCTCAGGGAGCTGGTGGCCCCTGCTCTGGCACAAAACTGGACAAAGGACATGGAAGTATCCTCCACACTGTCCGACCCCTCCCCTGGGAGGGAACCCTGAAACGTCCCAACCCTTTCCTTGGGGTACTTAAGGGCTTACCTGCAGTTGGGTCCCTAAATCCGTCAAGGGACAAGATTAATTTCAAGACACAATTTCTTCTTCGACCGTCTGGGCACTCTGGACGTCGCTAGACCTTGCTCTGGGCTCTGAGACTACAACTGGGAAGAATCCTGCTGCTCCTGGTTTGGTTGTCCTGCAGGTCTGCTGCAAGGTTTGTGCCCGTGCTCTACGCAGGAACCTTCCAAGGCCTGTGGATATCCAAGACACCTGAAGGAATCTCCCTTGATGTGAAGGAGTCACTTCCCTGCACCTGTAGGCACTGCAACACAGCTGACCAGTCTGCTGATCCAGAGCTCCCACGGACTTCAAAAGGCTCAGCAACACAGGTGGTGGTTTTTCCCATCCCTCAAGGCCTGCCCTCTCCTGTCCTCCAGTTTGAAGTCAGTATCCTTCATTGGAGCTGCTGGAACCAAACCCCTGTGCAAGCATCGACTTGCCGTTGCAAAGGCTTTTTGGCTTCCCTCCTCAAAGAGCTTTAACTCCAAATAGCCCCAATCTCAAGCATCTCCTAAGTCCTCTTGAGGGTCTTCTTTGATTTCAGTGCGCTCCACTGATTGCTCAGACCTGCTCTGACTACTCTGCTTCTGGTGAATCACCTGGACCATGCAGGTCCCACCATTGCACCTTCTTCGCTTTTCACGTTGGTTGCAGTTGCCAAGGATTTTGGTGCTTCTGACGGTCACTGACCCCTCAACTCTTCACACCTGCTGATGGAAAGCTTGTGAACAGATCCTGGTCTTCCAAAGTGTCATCTGGTCCACACAGCTGCAGCTCCGAGGTCACCATCAGCTTTCCTGCAACACCCGACATCATTGGGCATTCGTCTTCCATGCCACCTGGTCACTCCTGAGTTGCATAGACTCTGTCCCCTCTGCTTGCAGGTACTTCTCATCTTGAGTCACCTTTGGGTTCCACCGGACACTTTTGCCTTCTACAGCAGTTCTTCCTGAAGTCTTCCATTGAGTTTGACAGCGGTTTCTGACTCAACTACACACCTATGCACCCTGCTTCCCTGGTGTCCTAGGGAATCCATGGGTGGGGTGGCTCTCCAACCTTCTTCCATGGGGTTTCTACAGGGTCCACTGGGAAGGGTCCTTCTTCTTTAAAATTGCAACCATGACTTACCCATTTACTTGTATTGTTCCTCTCTGCACACGGCCACCATGGGTTATCTGGCTACTTACCTCGGGTGGATCTTTGGGTCCTCGACACTTCTACATCTTCAGGGTATAGTCTTGATTTTAGTTGTGGTTCGCATACCACTATTTTAGTATACGGTTGGGTCCCCCTCCTGGCGACAACTGTGTACTTGTGCTACTTACCTGTTTTGATTGTAAAGTATTTTGTGCATTGTGTATATCTCTGGCTAGAAGATGTGTATGTGTTAGTGAGTGAAAACTGCTCCAGCGGAAAAGGGCAAATTTACATATCCTCCCTATGTCACAGACTCGTCACCACACTAGCTCATTCATACCTACATTCGTTGGTGGGGCCCATAACACCAACACTCATCCGTCTCACTCTAGTCTGCACACAGGAGGAAAAGAAGCGCTGGACAGGTGGGGGGTAACTTGTTACCTATCGGGAAAAATTCCTTTACATTATATACATCATATACATCTGTACCTATGGAATCCTATCTTTAACATCAAGGCACTCCACCACTTGGTCGATGGACCAATTAGTTGGACTGGTTGATGGTGATTTAGAACCAGCTAAAACACATTTAAAGCTTCGGAACCTTTCGGTTAACTTTCAATACCTTATTAAAGAATCACAAACTCATTTCTTATTAATCAAAGTTTAGTTTATCTAATTAGTTCACTCTGTGTTGGCATATTCAGGATTACAGTTCAAATCATATTTCTATTGAGCGATTTCCAATCTTTGATCTTTAACATAAATTGACATAACATTTATATTTACCTAAATTTGAACATTGGCGACCACCTCCAGAATAACGCGTCCACCCACAGCAATAATCAAATCCCTTCAGATGTAATCGTCCTTTTATAATCAAAGAAAACCCTGGTAAATCCAGGAAATCTCCTTCAGCTCGCCACAGTCCCCACGAATCAGCCAAATGACTGGGCGATCGAACCAACCAACCAACACCCAGCAAATCACCCACCACACCAACAGCAGCCGACACCCCCTCTTCTAAAGCCCTTTCTTTTATATTCTTTTCCTCCTTACTTTTAGGACAATGTGCAACAATTTAGGGGTAGAAAGTGTTCTGATTGGCTAAATCCTCTGAATTTTGTAAGTCTCTTGAATTTTCCCAGGTTTGCCTGTTTCCCATGAGACTTGGCATGACATTTCTCAATTGCATTTTTTTGGGTAGTTTCACAAGCAAAAGTTCTGAATTAACAGCATGTAAGTTTTCTTGTACAGGTCTTTCATTGTCCCTCGGTCATTCACACTAGTCTTTATCTTGGCAGTCCTCCATGTTCCTATCCTTGACAAGGAACATCTTGGTTCTCATCGGAGGTCGCTTGGAAATCCTCAGAGCCATCCGAGTCTGCGCAGTAGACATCGCGCTCACATGACGGTGGCCACTTCCGAACTCCATTTTGAGTACTGCGGCCTAGTAGGCCTGAATGCCAACTTAAGCAAAACAAACATAACAGTAATTAATATATGGAAATGAAGATATTAATGTTTAAACCCGCACTAATCCCAATATATATTAGTATTTTCCTAGCTTGTAACAACATTTAAAGCAATAATACTCACCATTCTGCAGCACTGGAAGCACAAACCTTCACAAAAGCAACATGAATCATGCAATTCTCTATTTCAACACATCCTAAAGTTAGTTTGTGTACCACAGTTAATCACTTAATTATTTGCCATGCAATTAGCATTTTAGTCCCACGTGTATCTCGTGTTTATTAAGGTGTAATTGTTGATTAATTATACCACTTCACACAATTAGTACAAATTATTAATTAGAATGATTGCGTAATTAATATTTCATGCAAAAATAGAGGAGGTATACAACATTTTGTTTAACCTGCTCCATCAATCCCCCCTTTGGTGATTTTTAACATCACCACAAATCCCAGTAAATGTTAAAATTTTGTGTAAATGATTACTCAGTTCCCTTACATTTTGTTACGTTACATCATAGTATCTCCCATCTCATCTTCTCTTATTTTCTTGTACATGTTCTCTTTCCATTCTTCTAGTTCTATATCTCCTACTTCTCTTTCTCTTATTTCCTTCTCCTTTCTTTTCACAATTTCTCTTTTTATTCTATTTTGTAATTTTCTTCTTTTGATACATACACACCCTAATCTTAAGATCAGTATCAGTATTACCACACAAGTCACTGGTATTAGTATTTTACCTACAAATGAACTACCTAATTTTGTTAATAAACCCTTTATAGTAGAAAAACCTTTACCAAGCTTCTCCCAAACACTTTCAACCTCCAATGGAATAATTTCCTCATGCAAATCGGTTATATTCTTAATGTATTTCTTTAAATTTTGGCTCTCGTCAGGAATATAAGTACAGCAATGTTGTACCTTCAGCATTTCACAGACTTCTCCCTCTTTGGCTAATATAATATCAAGGGCAAGTCGATTTTGCATAATGATGGCTCTCATGGCAACCATTTCGGTATTTACCAATAAGAATCCCCCAGCTGTGCTTGTTGATAAGCAATCCACAGCTGTAGAACATTTTCTAATTTTATGTGCATTCAGAGATATTCCAAGGGCTGGTATCAGTGCTCCAAAAATATGCCCTACAGTTTCTGACCAACTCTCCCTCCTTCTACGTGTTAGTTGTCTATCTATTTCGTGCAAACTGTCTTCTCCCCTTCCCACATGAAATATTTTTGGGAAGACCAGGCCTAGGTAGCATGTACCATACCAGTGGTCCAGTAACCTTTAATAAGACCTGTTCCCACAGATGTAATATATTCCAGGGAATACCGGATCATTTCCTCCTTTGAATCCCCATCCTCCCGTGATTTTATATACATCATGGCATTCACTTGCACCTACAAAATAATTATCATAAACAGTGTTATCTCTACTGATGCACAATATCCCTCTCTGAGGCCAATCCAAAGCCATTGCAGGATTTGCTTCTCCCTTTAAATGGTTTTCCTTTTCAGCATCCCAAAATGTTGTTTCCATCTTTTCCCCAGACACTTTTCTTTGCATCTTAATTCTCCTTTCCTCTACCATGTTTAAGAAAGTTCTTCTTTTCTCAAAGATTATTCTTAAACACTTCTTCTAAAGTTAATTCTGTTGTTTCTAAGAAAAATTCACCTAAAATTTTACCAGGAATCACCTTATTTAGTTCAGGGACTACAGGTATCTGTGAGAAAACATTATCTACATCAGTATAATAATATTCTAATTTCCCTGTTCTATAGAACAAGCTTGCTAATACACTACAAGTTATCCCATATGTCAAAGGAAGGTGATGATAGGTGACACCTTCTGACACCGATGCAGGTAACTGCATACAAACATAGCAATCTCTAACTTCCATAGTCTTTACATATTCATATAGCAACTTTGAAAAAACATTATTAGAAAAATCATTTATAGACCTATCCTTATGGAAATCTGTTCTATCAACCAGTTTAGTATCATAAACCTCTTCTCTATTAGTCCTGTTCTCAGTGTGGTTCAAATGTCACCTTAAATGAAATCGTTATTGCTGATATGATCCATAGAAGCATTAGTAATCCTGTACAACAACAACACACTTTGCACCATCTTCGGAGAAACCCACATGTAGGTTTTCTACCTTCTGTGTTTGCCATTTCGGAAATGATCAGTGTCTTTTGACTTAGCCTCTTTTCATCCACAACTTAATTTTGTCTAAACCTAAGGCTTTGAGTGTCTACTTGGTTCTTTCAGTTACGTGTCTTATCCAGTGTTTTAAATTCTCTGCGTCTTTCTTTGTCCCTTCAATCTGTGCATGGACCGTCTTTGTCTCTGTTTTCACAATCTTGGTTCAGAACTTCCTGATCATCCGTCTCTTCTCTGATATCCGATAAGATAACTCTCAGGATTTCTGAATCTTCTTCTTCAACCACTTCCGGTACAGTCACTCCTAGACTTCCTTGTCTGTCTGCTTCCTCTTGTATATCAGGAAGTGCCACATACGTCCACTCTGGTGACTTGTACTTCTGGTTGCGTTTCTTTATTCTTTTTACCCTTTTCAAGTGTGCCTGATCAGTATCTTCTGATTTCTCTTGACTAGACACTTCATTCACTTGTTCAGCGTTAGGAGATTTTACTCTTGTTAGTCGGTATCTCAATCTTTTAAGTTTATTAGGCCAAATGTCCTCTTTCGACGGTCTTTTCAACCTGTTCCCCTTCTCACCTCGCTCTGTTTTCCAAGCTCTTTTCCTCAAGATTCGTCTTCCTTGGCCTTCTCCTTCACCTTTCTTCAGATTCTGTATTGGTTTGACTTTTACTTTCTTTAGAATTTATTCTCAGTACCTCAGGTTCACTTTCTACGTTTTTCCCTCCTCGTGTTTCTTTCACGCAATCTTCCTGCTGACTAACTGTCCCTTCTTCTACCTGGATGTGTGTTGTCCCTACACCTCCTCGGGGGTCTTCTGCAATAATCTTACGCTCACTCTCTGTATCTAATTCCTCACCATCCATTTCTATGATTTCAGGTGGAATTTCTCTTGTGCTTGCACTTGGTGCTTCTTTATCAAGAATTTCTTGTTCAGTTTCTTCAATATTCTCTTTTATCCTTTCTTGTATTCCCACCTGTTCAGTCTCTGATTCGGAGCTAGTGTCAGAAATTTCCAGTTGTCTCCGCAGTGGTATGTTCTCTGGCTCCGCAACTTGGCTCAACTCCGCATCTCTTGTTCTTGGAGTTTGTCTTGTTCTTGTTTCCTCTGATTCTGACACAGAACTGGTATCAGACTCTTCCAAATACTCTTCCTCAGGTCGATTTATAGGACCAGGGATTCGAAGAGTATGACTAGCATGAATCCAATTCTTTACCTTGGCACACTTCACAGCAGTTGTCGTGGTCAGAATCACTTGACGTGGTTTCCCCCAGCGTGGGACCAGATGATTCGCACCCAGTCTCCAGGACTCAAATCATGAGCTGGCTTCTTTTCAAGGGTGGTTGCATCCGGTCCAACCTGATGAAACACAGAATGAATGGAATCAGCCAACCCCTTGCAATAATCCAAAACAAAGTCGTCAGATATAGGCAGTAGTTTGTTGACAGGAATGAAGACATGTATCATTGCTCTACCCATAATAATTTCATGTGGGCTTGGGCCAGTGTTCCTATCAGGAATCGACCGAATAGTCATGAGCACCAGAGGCAAGACATCTGGCCATTTTAGACCTGTGGCCAAACACATTTTTCCCAATCTATTCTTAATGGTGCCATTCATTTGTTCCACTACTCCAGAAGCCTCTGGGCGATAGACACAATGTAGTTTCTGTTGTACATTCAATGCTTCACAAATCAATTTTATAATTTCGTTCTGAAAATGCTTTCCTCTATCTGATTCAATCGTTATTGGGAAACCAAATCTAGGAATGAACTCTCTCAATAGGAGTTTCGCTACAGTAACTCCATCGCTCCTTCTAGACGGGTAAGCTTCCACCCAACGTGAAAACAGGCAGACAACTACCAGGACATATCTTAGCCGATTACATGGGGGCATTTCAATGAAATCAATCTGCATTCTGATGAAAGGACCTCCCTCCCGTCCTATAGTTCCCCAACTCACCACTGTTTTCCTTCCTGGATTGTATTGCTGACATATAGGGCGTCTTTGACACAGGCTCTCAGCTACAAGCCAGAACTTGGCGTTATACCAGGTCTGTTTGAAAAGTCTAATCATGGCATCCCTACCTATATGTGCCTGTCCATGGTACATACGTGCCATGGTAGAGATCATGCTATCAGGCATTACTGGTCTTCCATCACGATAAACCCAAACCTTGTCTACTTCGCGTGGTGCACATCCTGATTTTATCCACTGTTTCTTTTCCTCCTCTCCTGCTTCTTCCTGTAACTGCCTCACCTCATCCCAGGTACTCACAGTGTTAGTAAAAAGCAAGGAACATGAGTACATTTCCTTTTCTCGATTCCTATTCAAGGAGTTTTGGTTCCGCGCACAATACTGCGCTATGTCATTCACAAATTTTGTTGCAAAATTTGTTGCCTGCTGACACATAGTCGGTACCTTTGGAATAGGCTGCACATTTTACAACTGCAATTTGCTTAGGCAGCTGTATCGCCTCAAGCAATTTTCCAACCACTTCAGCATTTCTGATTGGAGTTCCACTCGACGTCAAGAACCCTCTTTGAAACCAAATCTGCCCAAAATCATGCACCACTCCAAACCCATACTGACTATCGGTAACCACAGTAACCCACAGATTCTTTCCCAACTTGCATGCTCGGGTCAGTGCAAACAATTTAGCAACCTGAGCTGATTTTACTCTTTTCAGGCAAGATGCTTCCAACACAGCCGCTACAGTACATACTGCATATGCAGCACTCAGAGTTCCCTCTTCAGTTCTCAGACATGACCCATCCACAAACATCACATAATCACTTTCTTTCAGAGGCACATCTTTTATGTCCGGACGCGGCTTAGTGCAAAAATCAAGCACTTCCAAACAATCATGATCCAAGTCATCCTTCACTTCCACATTCACAGCATCAGGTAGCAATGTTGATGGATTTACATTAAGGCACCTCACAAGGCTCACATTTGTAGCACCCAGAATGACCTTCTTATATTTAGTTAGATGACTATGCGTCATAAATTGTGTGCAGCTTCTTGTCAAAAGGATTGCAACATCATGGGGAACAAACACTCTCACAGGATATCCCATCACAATTCATTCCCTCTGCTCCAAACTCTTACAGGTAGCAGCCACTGCTTTCAAGCAATGGGGCAAAGCTACGGCTACAGAATCTAGTACAGCTGAAAAGTATGCAACTGGTCATCTTAATTTTCCATGCCAGAGAGTGCACATCCATCTCTCATCACTGCAATAGAGCTCGAATTCCTTTTCATAATCAGGCATTCCAAGAGCTGGTGCTTCACACAAGCTGTCTCTCAGTTGTCTAAAAGCCTTCATTTCCTCTTTATTTAGTTCATGGGGATCTTTCACATCACTTTTTGTCAAGCGTACCAAAGGCTTCGCAATCAGTGAAAAGTTGCTAATCCACTGGCGACAATATCCCACCATCCCAAGAAACATTCTCACTTCTCTCTGGGTCATTGGTGCTCTCATTCCTTTTATTATTCTGATCCTGTCTGCAGTCACTTTCTTCAGGCCTTTCTCAATCTTATGACCTAAGTATTGTACTTCCTCCTTACAAAATTGTAATTTTGATGGGGATACCTTAAGTCCTCCATCCGCCGAATGATTCAACAATGCAACTGTGCCCACCACACATGCCTCTCGCGACTTCGATGCCACTAATAGGTCATCGATGTATTGCATGAGTACTGAAATTTCGGGCATTTTCAAATCTTCTAAGGACTTCTTTAGAATCTGATTAAATATCGATGGACTTTCTGTATACCCCTGTGGGATACAGCACCATGCCAAAGTACGTTCGCCAAACCGGAATGCAAAAATATGTTGGCTATCAGGGTGCAATGGGATAGAAAAGAAAGTATGACACAGGTCGATGACGGTGTACCATTCCGCATCATGGGGAATCTGATATAGGATTACCGAAGGGTTCGGTACAATGGGACAGCAGGATACAACAATTTTATTCACTTTTCTCAAATCTTGTACTATCCTGAAAGTTCCGTTAGGCTTCTTTAAACCCATGATCGGTGAATTACATGGACTACTCATTATTTCTCTCAGAATTCCCTGTTCAATCATCTTGTCTATCACATGCGTCACTCCTAAAATTATTTCTGGTGTCAATTTATACTGAGGAATATTTGGGTAGCTTACTCCTTCTTTTACGGTTATTTTCAGAGGATCTACCTTTTTCATTAATCCCATATCTTCTCCTGTGAAATCCCATACCTCGGGTTTCACAGTTTTCTTCAATTCCTGAGGCAATTCCTCTGGATCAAATACAACAAATGCCTCAGTAGTTTCAGGTTCCAAATTTGCCATGGTCATCCTATACAGTACATCCTCATCAGGAGTTTCAAAAGCTATGCCATCAGGGGTACAGGAGATAGTGCAATTCATTTTGTACAACAGATCTCTCCCTAACAAATTCACGGGCTAGTATCACACACGACAAATCGATGCATGTCGGTGAATTTCCCTATTTAAACTTTAACAGGATCAGTAAGATAAGTCTTTATCTGTCTATTTGAGCCTCCTACTACTTGGATTGTGTCACCAGAGAGAGGAAGATTTTTAACGTCAGCTGATCTAACAGTTGAACGAGTAGCACCAGTATCTACTAGGAAAGTAATTTTTTCATCATTTACCTTTCCATCCACAAAGGGTCCTGTCTGGTCTACCTCTAGAGTTGCGCTAAGTACGCACTCCTCTTCCTCTCCTAGGCACCGATAAATAACTCTCTCCTGACTCACTCTCATTGCGCTGCAGCCAATACTGCGAAACAGCACTAACACGCGGTAGCTTCGTTACCTGTTCCTCGGTGTAGAATCCTGTCTCATTACTGTATCTCTGAGGATTTACGCTCTGTGGAAAAGGTGGCTTTGGCACCTGACACTGTTGGGTAACAACCTGCTGCTGTCGCAGCAGTTGACAACTCACCTCATTCTGCACCTGTGGATTCAATGATTCATTATCACCATTAGCACTCTGGGGCAATTTACACTCGGATTTCCAATGCCCTAATATCCCGCAATTATGACATGGCCATTTCTTTTTTGCTTCCTCTAAGCTGATTTGTCCCTTTCCCTTTTCCATATTAGGTTTTTGTCTAACTTGGCCCATGCCATTAGCTTGCTCAACTGGGCTTCTTGCCTCTCCGCTACCTTAACTTGTGCCCACATCGCCTTCTCTTTCAGTTTGCGTTGTTTGGCTTCGAATTCATCACTAAAATATTTTACATGTCGTAACACTTCATCTATCTTTTTATTTTGCCAATCAACTGTATGCTGTTTGATCATTTCGCTTACCTCAGGTCTTAAACCATAAACAATTCGATATACAAAATGACTTAAATCCTTCTTGCTCAAGTTCTCATCACCACTGTATTGCTTAAAAGCTAACAGTAACCTTTCATAATAGGCGTGAACAGATTCTTTAACCTCTTGGTGAGTGCTATCAATTTTTACCCAATGAGTTTCCTTTGGCGGCACTTTGTTTTTCAAAAAAGTAATTACCTGTTCATATTTCCTCATTACCTCCAGATCAGGGTCTCCTGTCTTAGGATCCCTAGGGTACTCTTGAGTTGGCCAACCTATTGTAATTTTACATTCTGCCCATAAATCTGCAGGTACAATTATATCAAAAAGACCATTCAGATCTACCCACAACACTTTCGATAATTTAACAAACCTTTCTACCTGTCGGTACCACTCAACTGGTTTTTCTCTTAACCTCGGGAAATCATTGGTAAATGACAAAATGTCCTGCCTAGTCCAGGGAACATGTACATAACCCCCTCCTGGGATCTCCCTCATGGGACATTCAGTTACTACTGGCTCCTTTTCTCTTACCGGAAATGCAGAAAAAGTCTTATCTGTCGTATCCTCTCTCTTTTGAAACCACCTACTTTTCCACCTATCTACATCACCCCATTTCCTTAACAAAGCAATCAGTTCTTTAATTTGAGTCAATCTCCCTGCAGTATTCAGGTTTTCAATATCTTTCTCAGAAAAATCTACTCTCTATGTTTTCTGTAATGATCGTATTTTCTCAAAGTCAATACCCATTTCACTCGCTGTCTCTTCAAGTTTCTCATGCAAACTCCTCGCTCTCCAAGTTATACTTTTGCAGAGAAACATTAGCTCGTCGTGCTGATATGCTTTTAATTTTTCAGTTGGAATAGTCCCTACTATTAATTCTTCCAAGGATACTTTTAATTTTGCCACATCTAAAGGTTCAGGTTCTGTATCTTTCCGCTGTAAACTCCTTAACCAATCACTTAATTCCTCAGAAGTGGGTCCTATAGGGATTGTCTCACTTCTTATTCTATCCGTATTTCTCTCGGGGTTTCTGGTGCTGATTCTGTTGTCATCAGCGTCTTACTTGCTTGACTTTGATTTATAGTTAGATTTTTAGGAGTACTTAGACCTGATGTTCCTGCCATTTTTCCCCATGCATTTCCTCCAGCTCCACTTCTTTCTGTCTCGATTCGTTTACTACTATTGTAGGTAACTGTTAAACAATGCTCACTATCTTTCTGTTTATCAAAGACAGGCATCACCGGCCCTATAGTTACAGGTACGGTTACTGCTTCCATATTTTTGGTTAATTCTCTAATTTTCTCAGTTAATTCCAGAGTAGTTCTAGCTAGTTCAACCGAATTTTCATTTCCAGTCCTAACAGGTTGTGACATTTCAGAGTCTCTAAATGGATTATTTTTCCCTAAATCAGGTAGCGTTTGCTCAAGATTTTTATTTAGCATGGTTTCTTTTACCGGCGCACTCTGCGTCAGCAACGTAGAATTTGGTTGATACGGGGGAGGATTTTTATAAAACATGTCCTCTAGCACTTCATCTTCCGATTCATTCACACCATACTTATAACCTTCTGACCCTGTATTGTTTCTCTTTTCTGTACACTTTCTGCCACTTGTCTCTTCAGTATTTCTCAAAGGAAACATACCATCAGTCATGTTTCCATTCCGCCATCTTCTCATTCGGTCCTCCTGACTTTCCTGCCCACACTGTCTACCAAACATGTAATTATACCTTCTTCCACTCCAATGCTGTTCCCTTTCATACATCTCTTCTTCCCATTCCATCAAAGCCTCAAACTGAGTAGGTCTAGGTCTCGGTTCTAACCTCATAATTCTTTCTCTTAAGTTTCTTAATACAGCTAAACTAAACGAACCACTTTTTGGAAATGCTAGGACTCCATCCTCTTTTGTATACTTTGCCCAATTCTCTAGCCAAATACATGTATGGTACCCATATTTCCCTACCATAAAAGATGCAGGCGATTTCGGTGGAGTCACAATCGGCTTATCCTTTTTAAATAGACTTTTAATTTTTCCAAACCATGATTTTTTCTCTTTCTCAGGTGGATCGTAGTACATCATTTTATCTTTCCTAGTTCTGTATCACTAGACTTTTTAAATCTCTTCCCTTGCGACGATTCTGTATCCTCTCCAATCCCAATGCGACTCACACTAACCCACAAATCCTGTGCATCTAAGTCACTCCTGAAGTTCTCCAATCCCAGCGCGACTAACACTAATGCACCAATCCGGGGAGTCTACGTCACACTGGCAAATTCTCCACTCCTAGCACGGCTCACACCAACGCACCAATCCGTGAAAGCTTTGTCTCTCTACGGCTGGCCAATCCCAGGGCGGTCTTTCTGACGTCAGCCTTTCTCGCTACTCCTGCTTCTGCTGACCCCTCCTTTACAAATTTTATCGGCAAACTTTTTCTTACGTTTTCTTTAATCAAAATCTTTTAGTAACAACATAAAAACACCACCATTGCCTGTTTCGCTAAACCAAAGAGATAGTTTTGTTCATTTACACAGAAATTCTGTATTTCCAGTAGGCAGCGCTTACCTCTACCCTACCACAGAATTATCCAGTTTCACCGATAAAGTAGCACTTCCCTCAACCTTACCCTTCTAACAAGCAAAAAGGCTAACCGTTTCTCTGGGGATAAAACACATGTGGAGACTACACTGCTCCTGAGAATTAAGGCCAGAGTTTCACAAGAGAACCTGTTGCTATTTCACTCACACACGTTCACACAGAAATGTCCCTACCAATAACCCACAATGATGTCATCAACTCGAAACCAGACAAAGCGTTGCGTGACTTCACTTGCCACACATTTCCCCGTGTACATACAGGGCAACCAAACAATACTCCGTGCGACTTCACTTGTCACACGTTTCCCTGTCTACATACAGGGCAACCAACTTCCTACGTCCCGGAAGTCTTCAAACCAATCGACAACATAAAATGCAACATGACTCAACATAGAATGTTAGAACATAAATCAATAATCACCAAACCAATGCAATAAAACCATAACTCTGCTACCAGAAAACTGCTCCAGCGGAAAAGGGCAAATTTACATATCCTCCGTATGTCACAGACTCGTCACCACACTAGGTCATTCATACCAACATTCATTGGTGGGGCCCAATGAATAGAATCCTAACTTTAACATCAAGGCACTCCACCACTTGGTTGATGGACCAATTAGTTGGACTGGTTGATGGTGATTTAGAACCAGCTAAAACACATTTAAAGCTTCGGAACCTTTCGGTTAACTTTCAATACCTTATTAAAGAATCACAAACTCATTTCTTATTAATCAAAGTTTAGTTTATCTAATTAGTTCACTCTGTGTTGGCATATTCAGGATTACAGTTCAAATCATATTCCTATTGAGCGATTTCCAATATTTGATCTTTAACATAAATTGACATAACGTTTATATTTACCTAAATTTGAACATTGACGACCACCTCCAGAAGAACCTGTCCACCCACAGCAATAACCAAATCCCTTCAGATGGAATCGTCCTTTTATAATCAAAGAAAACCCAGGAAAATCCAGGAAATCTCCTTCAGCTCACCACAGTCCCCAAGAATCAGCCAAATGACTGGGCGATCGAACCAACGAACCAACAACCCAGCAAATCACCCTCCACACCAACAGCAGCCGACACCCCCTCTTCTAAATCCCTTTCTTTTATACTCTTTTCCTCCTTACTTTTAGGACAATGCGCAACAATTTAGGGGTAGAAAGTGTTCTGATTGGCTAAATCCTCTGAATTTTGTAAGTCTCTTGAATTTTCCCAGGTTTGCCTGTTTCCCATGAGACCGGGCATGACATTTCTCAATTGTATTCTTTTTGGTAGTTTCACAGGCAAAAGTTCCGAAGTAAAAACATATAAGCTTTCTTGTACAGGTCTTTCATTGTCCCTCGGTCATTCACACTAGTCTTTATCTTGGCAGTCCTCCATGTTCCTATCCTTGACAAGGAACATCTCGGATCTCGTCGGAGGTCGCTTGGAGATCTTCAGATCCATCCGAGTCTGTGCAGTAGACATCGCGCTCACATGACGGTGGTCACTTCCAACCTCCATTTTAAGTACTGCGGCCTAGTAGGCCCGGATGCCAACTTAAGCAAAACAAAAATAACAGTAATTAATATATGGAAATGAAGATACTAATGTTTAAACCCGCACTAATCCCAATATACATTAGTATTTTCCTAGCTTGTAGCAACATTTAAAGCAATAATACTCACCATTCTGAGGCACTGGAAGCACAAACCATCACAAAAGCAACATGAATCATGCAATTCTCTATTTCAACACATCCTAAAGTTAGTTTGCATACCACAGTTAATCATTAAGGGCCATATGTAGGTAAATGTATTTTACCGATTCATAAATACCGATTTTTACCGAATCGGTATTTATGAATCGGTAAGTTATATGTAGGTAATCATTCGGTAATAATTACCGATTCGGTAACAATCGGTATTCAAGAATCGGAATTTACCGATTCGGTAAATACCGAAGTGTTATTTACCGAATCGGTAAATACCGAAGTGGTATTTACCGATTCGGTAAATACCGAATCGGTAGTTACCGAATCGGAAATTCAAAAACACATGACTGGATGAATCAGCCAATCCTTTGCAACCAAACCCCACCCAACCAGGAAGTGGCCACACCCAGGCAGGTGCACACAATCATCAGACTCTGGAGAGGCTGGGAGTGCAGAGGAGAGGCAGGGAGCCAGTGCCTGATTGTGCAGCTCAAACTCACAATTTCCAGCCAGGAGACGCAGAGAGATGGAGGGGAAAGGAGGAGAAAGCAGAAATTTAGCCCTAAGGAACTGCAGGTACTAGTGGAGGAGGTGGTCAAGCAGCACCAGAAGCTGTTTGGGAAGCAGTCCCTGCAAGTGCCTGAGTCGGAGAAGCGTAACATATGGCTGGGAATCCAGGCGCAGGTCAATGCTATTGGAGTGACCCCCAGGGACATTGAGGTGCTGAAAAAGCGCTGGTACGACCTAAGGATCGTCACGAAGAGGAAGATGGGGGAACTGCAGAAGGAGGCCAGCCGGACAGGAGGTGGAAGGAACAGGGCACCTGCCCCTACCGAACTGGAGGAGCTGGTGGAGTCCACAATAGAGCCCGAGAGTGTCGTGGGGATTGGGGATGCCGACAGCTCTGCCAGAGCTGCCAACCAACAAGGTAAGACGCATGCACAGCAATGTTGCCCCCCCTACCCCTATCCCACATCCCCAATTGTGAAATGAGTATCCCACTCCAGTCCATGTGTTAGTGCATACTGGCAATGCATTATGGGAGATGTAGTCCGGGAAACCCCAACCATGAACTGAATAGCACAGAACAACGAGGCATGGTACACACATTAGCGAAAAGCAGGCAGAGGACAATGTGAGAGTGTTACAGAAATGTATTGTGATGCTTGCAATGCAGGGCTTCAGGTACACTGAGCTGATGTTGCATTTCTGTCCACAGATGATACATTGCGCAGGACTGCACATGCAACAGGAGAGAGGGCACACCGGCAAGACAGTTCAGGGAAGGCCAGCACAATTTCTGCCCAGAGATCAGTACCACATGCAGCCTCACCACCACAGCCAGCATCACCACCACAGCCAGAATCACCACCACAGCCAGCATCACCACTCATGCTGGAGTCACCGGCATCATCACCGCCTGCATTGGTGAGGTCGAGGAGGCGTGCTGCTTCCAGGTTGCGAGTGTTAGAGTCCTCATCTGACGACTGCAGGGGGCCGGAGCCAACCACTGTGCCCCAGGATGGGAGCCATGCCACTGTGCCCTCCACCTCAGAGGGAGCACACACAGGTGCCAGACGGCGCCGCAGGTCTCGGGTGCAGAGTCCACCAGCACACGATGAGAGCCATGGGGTGTTCTCGGGGCTCGAGGGCACCATGTTAAAGATACAGCGCCTACAAACAAAGGCAATGATGTCAGTTCAGCGCCAAATGCGGGGACTGAAAGCTACATTTGAAAACATGGACAGGGGCATCAGCGCTATGGCGGTGGGGATGAGTGAGATGGCTGTGGGCATGCGGGACATGTCCCAGTCCGTCATGCTGTTGTGCAGCAAGTATGATGCGGACAGAGCTGCACGGCGCCGGGAACGGCAGAGGAGAGATACTCATACGAGGGCACTCAACCGGCTGGCAACTGCCACTTCGCTGCTCTGCAGGCGCTCTGTGGCTATGCAGGAGGGCCTGACACACTGCAGCAATGACGTTTCAAGGGGGATGGTGCAGGTCACCAGTGCACTGGAAGTGCTACTGACAAGCCAGGCGGCCACAACTGGTGCTGGGGATGCTGTGGAAAGCATAGAAACCAGCAGCAGGAGCAGCATTACCCCCCCGGTCCCAGATACACGGAGGAGCAACAGGCGGCATGGGGCTGCCACTAGTGAGGATGCACAATCCGTGGCATCCCACACTGTAGTGCGTGGCCGCAAACAGTAATGCTGCACGGTATAGCCTAAGACAATTGGGTGTAGTAACCCTGGACTTGCAAGTAGTCATTACACAATGTTGACAGAACGGCTTTTTCTTGGTGTTGTGGCGTAGTGCTGCATTATTAAACTACGTCATGACATCCAACAACTGGCTGTGTCCCCTTACTTACTCAGAAATAGTTGCATGTGATCTCTGCCCGTCTCTCTCTCCCATCTGTTGCTGTTGGCACTCCAGCTGCGTTGGCCTCTGGCTGTCCTGACTCATCCTCATTGTCCTCAAAATCAGTTAGTTCCACCTCTGTACCTCTCTTCGTGGCAAGGTTGTGCAGCATTGCACAAGTGGCAATGATCTTGCAGCAGATGATGGGTGTGTACTGGCGTGCGCCTCCGCTTTTGTGGAGGCAGCGGGACCTGCTTTTCAATAGTCCAAACGTGCGCTCCACCACGTTGCGTGTAGATTTGTGTGCCACGTTATATCGTCTCTCACTCTGGGTTGATGGGTGTAGGTAGGGAGTGAGGATGAATGACCGCACGGCATATGCACTGTCGCCTAGGTGAGTATGAGAGAACCATCAGTCACATGCCTCAATACACGATGATTTTCACTAAGTAGAATGGAGCGTCACTGTTACTTACCTAGCAGGTATCCTTCTCCAAATTCTCCCACAAGCAGTCGTGTGTAGATCCCACTGTTCTGGAAGATGAAGGAGTCGTGGGTGCTCCCAGGAAACTTAGCTACGATATCTGTGATGATGTTCCCTGCATCGCAGATTACCTGCACATTTATGGAGTGGGTGGACTTTCTGTTCCTGTAGATGTGCTCAGTGGCAGCTGGTGGGCAGATTGGAATGTGTGTGCCATCAATACAGCCTATGACATGGGGGAACTGTGCCATGTGATAAAAGTCTGTTTTGGTTTTCTGCAGTTCAGCCTGTGTGTTTGGGAAGCTGATGTAGTGGTGCATTCTCTGCATCATGGCATCCAGGAACTTCCTGAAGAAACGGGACAGGCAACTCTGGGATACACCGCCCACCGCAGCTATCACCCCCTGGTAACTGCCAGATGCGAGTAGATGTAGGTTGCAGAGAACCTGCACATGTGGTGGTATGGCATGCGCCCTTCTTGTTGGCTGGTCCAGGAGTGGGTGCAGGTCCCTTATCAGGTCCATGATGGTTTGTGGGTGTAGCCTGTACCTTTCATGTATCTCTGCCTCAGTCTGTTGAAAGAGTGTGATGCGCTGTCTGTAAATGCATTCCTCCCGTCTCCAAATCCTCAGACCTGCTGCCTGTAGACGTAGGCGCCTTGCAATGACATACAGAGCGGCCATGTTGTCCTGGCTGTTGCATTTTGGGATTGCTTATATGCACTGTTGATGCTTACCACCTGCTTTCAATCTGTGTTAATTACCGACTCTTAATTACCGAATTTCATGGATTTCTTAAATACCGAATTTACCTACATATCTTTTCTCGTTTTACCACTTCATATTTACCGATTCGGAAAATATGTATTCAGTAAATATGAATCGGTATTTTAGAATTCGGTAATTATGAATCGGTACTTACCGATTCATATTTACCGAAAACTGGTTTTTGGCCTCCTACATCTCACTTGACTAAATACCGGTCGGTAACGGGATATTTACCGAATTTCGGCAGTTCACGACCGGTATTTAGCTACCTACATATGGCCCTAAATTATTTGCCATGCAATTAGCATTTTAGTACAACTTGTATCTCGTGTTTATTAAGGTGCAATTGTTGATTAATTATACCACTTCAAACAATTAGTACAAATTAATATTTAGAATTATTACGTAATTAATATTTCATGCAAAAATAGAGGAGGTATGCAAAATTTTGCTTTACCTGCTCCATCATGTCTTATAATAAATACATATTTTTTATGAATACACTGTGTGTGTTTTTTTTCACTTGATGTATACCAATAAGATTATGTTCTGGTAAAAAATGCTGCTATACACTCCTTCTGGACTAGGCCTGAAGGCTGCTCTCCACAGCTACCGCTTAGAGAGCTTTCTAAAGTTGTCTAAGACCACTAAAATCACCATAAGAGTTGTAAGGATTAGCGCAGGGGCCCCCCTTACATATGTTTGCATCATATACTAAGCCAGCTTTTCACAAGCATCAACTTCTTGCTCGGAAGTAAGCTCAACCTCCTGTTCTGCTGCAACATCAGGCAAATGTGCTATCTCTGGCTGCAGTCTACTTTGCTTTATTTCCTGAAACGATTATGTACTATTTTGTGAAAAGGACAAATCCAATTCAACTTTGCTATATGGTCTTGGGCTTAGGTTGTGGGGTTGCTTCCCGGACGCTGCACGCAAGTGGTGGAAATCTGCTTCTTCTCCACCCCACTGGCCACGTTCTTGGCAGCACCTTTCTTTGGGGCCATCCTGAAGCTGTCAATTGGCAGGGGTACTAAGCTTCACAAGCTGAAAAGATGCCCGTGTTGCGTATTCAGTTACTCGTCACGTCTTGCACAGGCTTTCTGTCTGGCAGTCCTGTGGTTGATGTCTCTTTTCTTGTGCACCTAAAAGCAAACAAGCAAGAAGAGCATCAGTGACACCTGGCATTGTTGCAGTTCAATTAGTAGGACAAACAAATAATATCATTTAGTGTGGTTACTTAAGTTATTTCAAATAATTAGCAATACAGTCTAACTATCCATTCGTAAACGTTCGTGGTATACACTCAGGAGGGATCAGAAAGAGAAACAACAACTTACTGATGTAACTGTTTGCTTCATGTGCATCACGTTGGGATGTGGCACTCAGGGAGGTACAGGTGACAATGGAATAATTCTTTGACAATTAATGCTGTTGTGCAACTATAGCAGACATGGGGTTGATGCCAGATGTTAGGAAAATGAGAATTTATAAAAAATCGAAATAAAAAATAACATACAAAAATTAAGATTGAAAATAAATAAATGAATAAATAAAAAAATTGAAAACATTAAAAAAGTTGAAGAAATTAAAATAAAACTAAAAAATGACAATAAAATCTTTAAATTGAATCTTCGCCACTGTGGTAGCCCAACGGCTCCGTCCCCACCTGCAGGACCTGGTCCATCCAGATCAATGCGGTTTTATGCCTGCCCGGGGTACCCGGCATTGCATATGCCACCTCCACCTCGCCCTTGCACACCGCCATCATCTCACCCCGTACCTGGCGTTGCTTTTTATAGATTTTGAAAAGGCGTTCGATACGGTGGACTGGAGTTACCTTGATGGGGTGTTGGAGAGGGTGGGTTTCAGCCTCCCTTTCTGGCGCCTTATCCGGGTCCCCTACTCTAGACCCAGGGCACAGGTCCTCATTAATGGCGTGTTATCTGAGACATTCCCCATCCGGAGGGGCACTCGACAGGGCTGCCTGCTCTCGCTGCTTCTATTCGCTTTGGCGATGGAGCCTCTCGCCTCCCTCATCCGTCAAGACTCCTTCATCCGAGGATGGGCCTGGGATCTGAGCCATACTGACAAGATAGCCCTGTATGCCGATGATGTCCTCCTGTTCTTAGCGGACCCAGAGAACTCTGGCCCACGCTGTTTGGATGCCCTCTCAGCCTCTGAATGGGTCTCCGGCCTCAGGCTCAACCCGGCGAAATCCACGCTGGTCCCCCTTCACCCATCCCGGACATGCTTTGACTGGCAAACAAATATCCCCTTACGCAGGCAATCGTTCAAGTATTTGGGGGTGTGGGTCGCCCTCCTCCCGGAGCTTGAATGGGCCCTGAACATCAGGCACTTGGTCGCCAGGGCCAAAGCCGACCTCAGGAAGTGGCAGTCCCTCCCCATCAACCCCCTGGGCAGAAGTGCCCTTTTCAAAATGATGGTCCTCCCCCGCTTCCTGTACATCCTACAGAATATCACCGCCCATATCCCGGGCAGTTGGTTCTGGTAGATGGACGGCTTCTTCACTTGGTTTTTATGGGGTGGCGAGAGGCCGCGACTATCCCTGGCACACTGCCGCATCCCTCCCTACGACAGGGGCATGGGGGTCACTAATCTACACCTCTACTACTTGGCCACGAAGCTCATTGTGATCCATGACTGATTCACAGGCGGCTGGTTCGACCCGGCGTATCGGGTGGAACTCAGGTCAATGGACCTTACGCAGGTTCAAGCTTACCTGTATGGAAGCCCAGTGCCACAGGCTCTCCCCACTGTCACTAGGACGGTACTAATGGCCTGGCATACCGCACTATGCCACGTAAAGTGGGACCGGACACTCACCAGTCAGACGCCCCTGTGGAGCGGAGCATGGTTGAGGGAGGTATCATCTCTCCAGGATATCTGTTGATGGGATCTTGTCAGAATCTCGCTATTGGGAGACGTCTGGGTGGGGGATCATATCAGATCCTTTGCTAACCTTCAACAACACCATTCCCTCCTTCCTTCACAATTTTACAAGTATTTACAGCTCAGACATGCCCTCCACTCACACATTCTGTCTCCCACTGCATTTCCGGAGTTTAGCCCCTTGGAGGCCCAGGTAATGATGGAGAACCTTGGCAGAGGTGGGGTGTCAGGGATTTACCGTTCCCTGGTGAACAATGGTCCCGCGTCCCTAGACCGGCTCTGTGCCCGCTGAGAGGGATAGTTACACCCCCTGGAAGAAGCGGACTGGAGAGATGCCCTTATGGCCCCCAAGACCCTGACAACCTCCTCTAAACTGCGCCTCGTTCAACTCTATTATCTCCATGCGGCATACCTTACTCCAGCACGCCTGTACAGCGCTCATATGCAGTCCTCTCCAGCCTGTGCGCGCTGCAGCCACGCCCCAGCAGATTTTTACCACATGGTGTGGCAGTGTCCCGGTCTCGAGCCATTCTGCGGGGGGGTGGAACTTGAGCTTATGCGGGCCCTGGGTTGGGAGGTCCCCCACGGTCCACTGCGCCTACTCCTGGGGGTGTTTGATGGCCTTGATGGATCCCGGGCAGACAAGCGCTTCCTGGGTATGGCAGTAGTGGTGGCGAAGCGGGACATAGCGGCACTTTGGTCCCAGGCTAAACCGCCCACTGTGAGGAGGTGGAGGCGAGGAGTAGACTGGTGTGGAGTCCAAGAGGAGCCCCTTTTCAAAGCCCGGGGATGCCCCGAACTTTTTGGTAAAATATGGTTCCACTTAGGGCCCACCTGAGGGGTCCGTGTGTGTTGGATACGCATATTTAGTTAAGTATGTGTCATGCCCGTTTCACCGGTGCCTTATGAGTCACGGTCGTCTTAATTTGAGTGTCTTTTATCCCAATAATGTGTTTGATTTGCTGCCGATGAATTTTTGTCTGTTATAAAAATGCAATAAAGTTGATTATCAAAAAAAAAATCTTTAAATTGAAAACATCGAAATAAAACAATTATAAATCTGTGAAATTATCCACAAGCATATAATTAATTAAACTGCTATCTCAACCATCTATGCAAGCCTATGGCAAACTGCCACACTGGCTGGGCGCACAAAATGGCAGCCAGCCAGTGCCACTTGATCATCAACAATAACAACACTGAGCAAGGAGGCATGGCTATAACTTTGACACAAGCACACTAGCTGCCTACACAAAATGGCCACTGTGCACATGGTCAAAAAGCAAGCAAAGAGGCATGGCCACAACAAAGAACACATGTAGGCCTATGGCAAAAGCCCACTGGCTGCCTAAACACAATGGACACCAGCCGCATGGTTACAACAACAAGCAGGAGGTACGGCCACAACAAAGAACACATGCAGGCCTATGGCAAAATCACACTGGCTGCCTACGCAAAATGGCTGCCAGCCACATGGTCACAACAGGCAGGAGACCTGGAAAACAAAGAACACATGCAGGCCTGAGGACACTGACTATACAAAATGGCCCCTAGCCACATGTCACGGGTAACAAAGACAAATGGTGATCTATGGCAACACTCTCACACTGACCAGACAAAGGAGGCATGGTAACACACAGAACACAGCATCAATTCAGCATTGCAAAAAATGAAAATGAACAGGGCTAAAAATGTTTACAACACACATCCTCCAAAGGCATTACACCCCGATATACTGTTTCCAGGAGAAAAAACATAAAATACCTCAAAAAACACATTTAGCAATTTAATCCAATGCCATACATGGCCTAAATGATATTGCAATTCAACAGCCACCACAAAAACAGTTGTTTCATGCACCCATGACTAATACACGCCTTCTGGCTGGAAGACCCATTGGCAGACTAGGCCACATAGTAAATTAAATCAATATTGCAAATTTAATAAAAAACATGGAAAAATGTAGTGAACTGTGCAACATGTTTCCTTTGTAAAAGAAGAGAAATTACATGCAAAAAAAACTAGGCCCCTACTGAAACTGCATGCCACCCTCCACAATCAATTTTAAAAATGTAATTAAAGTGCCAGTAAATCCAGGTGCATGTGATCTATCAAACAAACAACACCCTTATACACCAGTTTTTCAACTTGTGAACTGTCAAATATAAAGGCCTTAAATCCAATGGTATATATGCAGCAGACAAGGAGAGTGAATCTTCAAGCTCCTAATCGCATTGAAAAGTGAGGGACAAAGCACTGGGAAGAGCCTGCTGAACAGGAACAGGAAGTTGGACATTTGGGGCACTTGCGTCCTGTTTGAAAAAAAAGTTTACAAAAGGATTCTCACACGAAAAAGATAAGTCCAAAAGCCAGTCTGAGAAGAAAATCCACTTTAAAAACCTCTCAGCTGAATCTCTAGCAAAAAAGATGCTCAACTACTCCATTTGCTATCGTTATCGGCATTAGATTGGCGCTGTCGTTGCCGGAAGCCCTGTGAGTTAGCGCAAATTCTTGCAGGAGCTCGCTAGCAGTGCGAGAAGTCTCGGGCACACTCGCAACTGGCCTGAGACTCTTGGCACTCGCAGTCGAGTGTCAAAACAAAACTCAAGTGTGCAAATGGAAAAACTCTGCTTCGTGTCTGAAACGTGGAATTCAGCAACTCCGCCTTCCTCCGTGGAGCGCATAGTCCACGAATTTCACAAACTCCATGAGCAAAGCAGAGTTTACTGCCCAAGCCTATTTATTTTAAGAGGGATTGGTCATAAGGAACACAAACTTGGGATTTAAAACATACCGTTTGGGTTTGCTATACCATTGAGACTGTATTTCTATCAAAACTAACTTTTTTCTAGCAACCAGGATAATGAAAGACTGGGTGGAAACCTAATATTCTAACTGGTGCAATGCAGTTTGCATGCAGCGCTTTGATGACAGTTCTTAGGTCACTGTGCTATATTACCTCAAATTGCAATTTGTGAACAGCAAGTAACAAAAGGATCTCTGTGACAAAAACAGAAACCCGCTGAGCTATCCACATAAAAACAGTTCTGTAAACTGCATAGTACACGTTCTTTTCAGAAGGCACAGTAACCCTCTACGCTAATGTCAAAACTGCCACTGTATAAAACTCTGATCTCTCTCCAGCAGGAACATAAAGTTTAATAACCACCATTGGTATGCCATTTTTATTGTTGGCAGAATCCTGCTGGAACACACAAGGAACTCTCCTGCAGCAGACACTTTTAAACTAAGTTATTTTCTAACAAAGTGTCACCAAGTAAGTCCCAGTTGCACACCGCCCTAAACGCCGGCCATGTCCGTCACCCAAAATAACATGCGCAAGTTTTAAACTTCAAATGTACTTTCCCAGAATCATGTAAGAATTCAGTTTTTATTTTCTGACTTTCTTACAGCACTGCTGATAACTGTCAGCTGCTTCAAAGAACTTGTTGGCAGGACAATACATTACATACATGAAACTCATACATCAGGGTTTCCAAACAAGCTGAGGACATATACATGGCAGGTGCAAATGCGGCCAATGGTAGACAAAAAAGTAAAAAATACACACATGAAGAGCGTCAGTCTCCCCTACCTGCCTGGTCCACCTGTCTTCTCACGAGCGAGCATAGCATAGCACTACCATAACACACAAGTAGAATTCCAATTGTAGATAAAATCGCTGCCATGCAGAGGCAGCGTATGTTACAATGCTGCTCAAGCACTGGGCCCCGAACACCCTGACAAAGTTGCAAAGGAATGAGTTATAGTTAGGTCACTGATAGGTCACCGCAACATTGTAGTGGTGTAAGTGACAGGAAAAGAGAGGCCTATTGGTCTGGTGTAATTCTGCCATTTTCATTCAGATGAGTACTTTGAGCTCAGGGCCCTGCTTGTGAGCTCACATACTCCCTCATCCTGGGCCCAGTAATCTTAATAAAATAAACACATGATTACTGGCAGCAGAACCGATTATGCTGCCTCATACCCGTCAGAGCAATAATTTGGGGGGCAGGGGGGGTTCCACCCCAAACACCCTCTAAACCTACGCCTTTGCCCACATCTCCTTCCCCTCTATGCCTATCTAGTTATCAAGAGAAAACAGAGTGAATGAGAATTTCACTGCACAGGATGGATATGAGTCATACCAGGCATCCCTATGCTGCAGGGATATATTCTCAATGTTTCCAAGTAATATACTTTGCCTTGTTGGATGTATTGCGACCTCCACCTATGGTTAAAGGAGTTTTGCTTGACTTGCCTAAGGTTCCGAGGGACCAGGACACAGATTGGCAAATTCGCTTCTGTGTAGTGTGCGTCAGTGGAATGGAGGTACCAGGTGCGCACATGACCCATTTATTAAATGTAGCCAAATGACTGTTCAGAACAGTGGAATGAGGAGACATGGAACTAAAGAGAAACGAGACAACTTTCTCTGCTGATAATTTTAACCATTGTCTACACTGGTGAGGTCCTCTGGAGTTACAGGTTATAGTTTTAAAACGTGTAAATGTTAAATTAAAGTGATCCATTCAGTGAAGAGGGGTACAGTGGCCATTTGCTACAAGGTTGAATGGAGCAAAAAAGCAGATCGAGTGTGTGTGACCATTGCTATGTATGGAGTGGAGATTTATTTTCTCCAAATTAAAATTCAGGCATTGTACAAGGAGCATGTCCGATCCTTTGTTAACTGTACAAACAGCACGGTGATTAAACTTTCCATGGCGAGGAAGTAATTAGTATTTAAACAGAGTGATGCAATAACCTCAAGGAATGCTGGGACACATTTAGTGGCATATGTACAAGGGCATTGCGCTACCAGAACGTCACTTTTTTTGACGTTCCAATAGCGCAATGACCTGCACCATATTTACAAAGCAGCGTCAAGCCACTTTCTAACGTCGCTTTGTAAATATTGTGTGAAAGAGGCTTGCAATGGGTGTTGCTTCAGGCATTCCACCGCAGCACTCATTGCTTTTTTACACTTACCCAGCTTTACAAGGATATGTACATCTAAGGCAGCGCAAAAAACTAACGCCATGCAAAAGCATGCATTAGATTACCGCAATGAGGAGAAACACTTTTATTTCTCCTCGTTTTTGCTTTTTCTGTGTGTGTTGTATTCTGCAGCACACTTAGGAAGCGTAAAAGGGCCATAAATGATTGTTTATGTGCAGGAAGGGACATCTTCCTGCACATAAACAAGCATCTCTGCAACGCAGGTACCCTTGCACTTTGGAGCAAGGATGTCCGTGTTGGCACTAGGCAGCTATTTTTAGCACTAGTGCATGAGTAAAAACAGGGGAGTGCAGTATTCTTTTTTTTTTTCTTTTCTTTTTTTCTTTTATTCCTCATTTACTGCCATGGTTCCAGACTACTGAGAGCCTACTGCATGGGTGGCAAGAGCTGCGGGTGCACCGTTGTGCTGGCACAGTCAATACTGGAAGGGAAGTAGATGAGAGATCAAATACAAGAGCCCTACAGCTGCCACAGCCACCCTAACAGTTCAACCCATGCTAGCCAGCTGACAGAAGTTAACCAATTTTATGGTTATACATGCCGCTGTTTTGTTCAACAAAGGGAAGGAGAGTGAAAGGTGGGCTATTTTTATAGAGGTCCTACACATAGGCCCTAAGTAACTGTATCAACAAGAGATGTGTAGTTCCTACAGGACGGGAAGTCAAAGGGGAATAAAGTATTCCAATCCAGACTTCAACCTAGTGAATGTAGGTGCACAAGGGAAGGGAATCCCTTAAGGGTGGAACTAAAACCCTCACACACCCAGCAAGCTAGGTGTCATGCTTCATCATCTGGGTTCTGCTCCTCGTCGGGTCGGCGGTGCAATACCCGACGGGCACCCATACAGGGGCTCTTTGTCGGAGATCTTTTGTTCCCTGCCGTATGGTGCATGCGTGTGAGGGCCCGGGAGTGTAGATGTAAGTGATTTAAAAGAGGTTGGTTAATCTGAAATAAAAGTTTATTGGCTCAGTCAACCACCTAATTAAAAAGGGGGTGAGTGGCGTACAAGCTATATATGCTCACAACGGAGGAGTGGCTAGCTACGCTCGACTCTTCTGGTCTTCTGGTCTACATGCCGCTGCCCATGATGTGTGCAACCTGGGCGAAAGGAAGGGAGACCATTGAAAAAAAAAAAAAAGCAGCAAGATAGTACAATGGCAGAATAATCATCGGAGCTGGGGGAAAAAAAAAAAAAAAAAAAAAACCCCAGCGAGTTCAGGGAGACCCCTCCAACAACTTCCAAAAGTTTCTCCTGTCACGATTACCGGCCCTAGCTATGTCTAGTTTAGAAATCTGGAGCAGGGATCTGTGCCACTCATAAAACGATGGAGCGGTGGGTTCTTTCCAGCGTTTGCAGATTTCTCTACGAGCCACCAGCATTGCATAGAATAATAGGTTACCAGCCATAGACCGTGTAGAGTCTACCGTTCCGAAGATTACTAGTTTCAGGTCTATTAATATCTGGCGTCCCAGCCTGGCCGAGAGTTTACTACTAATTGCGTCCCAAAATGGAGTTAATTGAGGACACTCAAAAAACATGTGTGAGTCAGCAGCCTCCATAAGTCCACATCTCGGGCAAGCCACCGGACCTCCTGCAGCAAATTTCGAGAGCCTTTGTGGGGAATAGTAAGCCCTATGTAGTGTAAACAAGTGGTTCCTGCGCAGCCAAGCTGGTTTCACTAATTCCCACAACAGTTTACAGGACATCAACCAGAGATCAGCAACGTTGGAGTCAGGTATCAAGGAACTCCACAGCTGTTCTTGGAGATCAAAGTCGCCATCAATTTCATCCATTATTAGAGAGTACCATAGCGAGACCTCTTTTTCTACAGGAGGCTGATCAACTAAAAGGGATTCCAGGTAGCTTCCTCCCCCTAGAACGGACTTATTAAGTCGTGTGGGTCGTGTGGTTGCTGCTTGGGCCCAACTTACTATTTGTACATATTTAAATCTTGAGAGATTGGGCCCAACTTTACGAACTAAGTCCTCCCAGGGGAGCAAAGTCCCTTCCACAAAGAGATCCCCCCAGACAGCTATCCCAGATTCCCTGAGTGGTACTGCAAGTGCATCACTTAGCCAGTTTGGCACCTCTGGAAGATCCCATAAAGGTGCTCTACTGGAGTAATACCCTAGTTTAGTACAGGATTTTATTTTTGCCCAAGTTCTTGCCAGGCCCTGTAAGATCTTCAACTTCACCTTTTTAAAAAATTTGGGGTCTCCAAACTTAAACAGAAAACCTGACTGCCCAGCTCTTTCACCCTTCAACAAAGTAGCAAACAAATGACCAGTCCCAATGCCTGAAGGTGTTTTTAACAGCATACGGGAATGGGAAAGCTGAAATGCCCAGGCATAAACCTGTAAATCGGGCCCTGCCATGCCCCCCTTCTCTCTTCGACGCCTTATCTTTTTCCAAGCTATCCTTGGGTTTTTGTTGCACCAGATAAAGGAACTTATCTCACTCTGAAGTTTAGCCAACAAAGAAGGTTCAAAATAAAGAGGAATTGTATTAAACAAAAAGGAAATTTTAGGGAGAATGGACATTTTCACGAGATTAACTCTACCAATTACAGTGAGGGGAAGGTGTATCCATGCTCTCATCAGTTTACGGCATTCTTTTGCGATCCTAGCAAAGTTGGAAGACTCGATCAGAGTAATATCTTTAATGATGTTCAACCCCAAATATCGAAGACTCTTATTTGAGCCATCACTAAAACTACTCCCGACATCGTTCCATACCAATGTATTCTTGTGAATATGGCGCAACCCCGCATTTAGAAAATAGTACGGCGCTGCAAACTTTGCTGCAGCTCCGCTCTGCACCATTTCCTTATACATATGCCCTTTAGTATAATGCTTGGGAGGGGGTCAGCTCGCTACACCCTGAGCACTTTTATAATAAAGTCTGAAGACAGATTTAGTGCCGTAACAGGCAGTTCAGGCTTTGTGAATGACAAGTAATCTAGAATTTTTACCTATAGCTTGTTTTTTAAAACTGATACCAAGATGTACGCCTCTTTGAGGCATGACATCACACCTGATAATGATATACCGAGAGGTAAGGCCACTAGAATATCCAGGTTTGAGAATCTTTTTAACCAAATTTCAGAAAGCAGTATAAAAAAAAAGCACTTGAAAGCCAATCGGTACTGTTTTGCCAATGCTTGTAAGTTGCTGATGTTGGCTTTGACAATGTAGTGCAAGCACTGGCAAACCAGTAGCAGTGAGCAGCGATGTTGGATTGCTATTTTCTATACTTATTAGGTAGCCATGACTGTGCATGTATACACGTGGTGCAGTCATTTTAGAGTTATAGAAATTACATTCTAAGATGGCCAATTGTTATTGTGTATACTTCAAGATGGCCGCTCTGTGTGTAGACACAACACGAAAGCTATATTGTCAGCATAGAAAATAACATTTCAAGATGGCTAAACATGACTTTCTATACTTTCAAAATGGATGGCACATTGTGGATAGTTGGCTAATATGGAAGCATATAATGACCACCATTCTCGTAATTTGCTTTTCCATTGCTTATAAAATACCATTGCAAGCATTGGCAAAGCCAATAGCAGTGAGCAGCTGTCTTGTGTGTTCTACCATCTTGGCCAACGTGGCAGCTGGTCTAATTCTACAAACAATGCCAATAGTGGCAGCGGCAGATAGGAGAGAGAGACCGACATGCAACAGAGTTCAGAATCGGCAGCAAAGAGATTGATGGAGAGAGCAATACAGAGGCATTCAAGGGAGGAAGGGGGGGGGCAAAGATTACTGGGGAGGGGTTTGGACCACTGCGCCTCTGGCCAGGTTGCCCCCTCGCTCCTCTACGCTCCTGCTCCAGAGCTCCTTGCTGAGTGTGATCTTCACCGCCGCCGATAGCAGCGCCCCAGCCGCCGCAGGGCCGCCCGCTCAGCCTGATCTCGTTTTCCCGCCGCTTCCTGCCTGCGGCCCCGCCCCCTCGCCAGACGATTGGTGGACGCGACCCCGCCTCCCAGCTGACCCGCCCTCCCGGATCCCTTCTTAAGGGGACCCTGCACGCACCTGGGGAGCGACCACTGCGCCTCTGGCCTGGTTGCCCCCTCGCTCCTCTACGCTCCTGCTCCAGAGCTCCTTGCTGAGTGTGATCTTCACCGCCACCGATAGCAGCGCCCCAGCCGCTGCAGGGCCGCCCGCTCATCCTGATCTCGTTTTCCCGCCGCTTCCTGCCTGCGGCCCCGCCCCCTCGCCAGACGATTGGTGGACGCGACCCCGCCTCCCAGCTGACCCGCCCTCCCGGATCCCTTCTTAAGGGGACCCTGCACGCACCTGGGGAGCGACCACTGCGCCTCTGGCCTGGTTGCCCCCTCGCTCCTCTACGCTCCTGCTCCAGAGCTCCTTGCTGAGTGTGATCTTCACCGCCGCCGATAGCAGCGCCCCAGCCGCCGCAGGGCCGCCCGCTCAGCCTGATCTCGTTTTCCCGCCGCTTCCTGCCTGTGGCCCCGCCCCCTCGCCAGACGATTGGTGGACGTGACCCCGCCTCCCAGCTGACCCGCCCTCCCGGATCCCTTCGCCCCCTCAGCGACCGCGCAGCGGACGCGCGCAGCGGGAGCACCGACTGAGCGCCGAAGGTGCGCCAAAGGTAAGCCCGTCTGCGTTCGTCCGCGCCTGGACTGCGCCCAGTGCCAGGACCCCTGGCCCCCACAGACCCCAGCCCACCCGCCGGACCTACGACGCCACCGAACTCTACGCACTCAACGCCGGAAGAATCTCGGGGTGCTACCGAGCCACCCCGAGACGCACCCACGGACCCTTCTGCTGCAACACCTGCAAGTTCACCTGCATACGGACCTGCACCACTCCAGCAGTGCTCAAGACCTCGACGAGCAACAGCAGCAGCCACCTGAAGTGCATCCTGCTGAACACCCGCTCCGTCCACAGACACGCCGTCGAGCTCTGGAACCTGCTCGACACTACTTCACCAGACGTCACCTTCCTCACGGAAACCTGGATGAACGCATCTTCAGCGCCCGACATCGCCATCGCCATCCCAGACGGCTACAAGATCATCCCAAAGGACCGCATCAACCACACCGGAGGAGGCATCGCCATCGTCCACAGGAACACCATCCGCATCACGACCAACACCGACGACACCCTCGCAACCGCCGAGCACCTGCACTTTCAGGTCCACATCAACCCCAAGACCACCATCAGAGGCACCCTCATCTACAGACCCCCGGGACAACGCACACAATTCAGCGAAGACATCGCCGACTTCATCAGCCCGCACGCCCTCTGCTCCGCTGACTACATCCTCCTAGGGGACCTCAACTTCCACCTGGAGAACAACAACGACCGCAACACCACCACCCTGCTGGACAACCTCGCCAACCTGGGACTCAAGCAGCTGATGACCACCCCTACCCACTACGCAGGACACACACTCGACCCCGTCTTCTCATCTAGCAAGGACATCGCCTTCAAACACGCCACCGGACTCCACTGGACGGACCACAGCTGCGTCCACTTCAGCTTCGGAAGGACCACGACCCACCACCACCAGCAACAGGTTGCACGCAGGAGCTGGAACAAGATCACAGCCGACCAGCTCACGACCTCCCTGAACATGAACCCTCCCACCAGCACAACAAACCCTAGCCAGGCGGCCACCAGCCTCACGAAGTGGATCAGCGGCTGCGCAGACGAGCTCGCCCCCCTGAGGATCCCGCCTAGCAGACCCGGCAGCAAGAAAGCCCCATGGTTCACCGACGAACTCAAGAGCTCCAAGAAGAACTGCCGAGCCCTCGAGAGAACCTGGCGCAGAGACCCAACACCGGACAACATGACTGCCCTCAAGCTCGCCACCCGAAAACACCACCAACTGATCCACGCCACCAAGAAAACTGCCTTCAAGGAACGACTGGACAACAACGCCCACAACAGCAAGGAACTCTTCAACATCGTTAAAGAGCTCTCCAACCCCAACGCCGGAAACAACGACATCACCCCTTCGCAAGACCTCTGCAACTCCCTCGCCTCCTACTTCCACAACAAGATCGCGGACATACACAACAGCTTCAGCACTCAACCGACGAACGCCACGACTGAACCACCGCCCCCCACCACCACCCTCCGCGCCTGGACTCCGATCAGCACCGAAGACACCGTCCGCACGATGAACTCCATCCACTCCGGATCTCCGTCCGACCCCTGCCCTCACCACGTCTTCAACAAGGCCGACGCTGTCATCGCACCCCACCTGCGGGACATCATCAACACCTCCTTCGACACCGCCACCTTCCCGGAGAGCTGGAAGCACGCCGAACTCAGCGCCCTACTCAAGAAGCCATCGGCCGACCCGACCGACCTCAAGAACTACCGCCCCATCTCGCTGCTCCCGTTTCCTGCAAAAGTCATCGAGAAGACCGTCAACAAGCAGCTGGCCGCCTTCCTCGAGACGAACGGATCCCTCGACCCCTCGCAGTCTGGCTTCCGGGCCAACCACAACACCGAGACCGCCCTGATCGCAGCCACCGATGACATCCGAGCCCTGCTCGACAACGGAGAAACAGCGGCCCTCATCCTCCTCGACCTCTCCGCGGCCTTCGACACTGTCTGCCACCGTACCCTAGTACAACGCCTCAGCAACGTCGGAGTCCAGGAGAAGGCACTGGAGTGGATCATCTCCTTCCTCGCCGGAAGGACACAGAGAGTCCGTCTCCCTCCGTTCAGATCTGAAGCCACTGAAGTCATCTGCGGCGTCCCTCAAGGCTCCTCGCTCAGTCCAACCTTCTTCAACGTCTACATGAGCCCCCTCGCAGACATAACACGCCAGCACAACCTCAACATCATCTCATACGCCGACGACACCCAGCTGATCCTCTCCCTCACCAACGACCCCGCCACCGCCAGAGCCAACCTTCACGAAGGGATGAAAGAGGTAGCCGAATGGATGAAGAACAGCCGCCTGAAACTGAACTCGGACAAGACGGAAGTCCTTATCCTGGGATCCTCACCCGCCGCTTGGGACGACTCCTGGTGGCCCCCCGCCCTAGGCAGCGCACCCAAACCAACAGACCACGCACGCAACCTGGGCTTCATCCTGGACTCCTCCCTCTCCATGACCAGACAAGTCAACGCCGTCTCCTCGTCGTGCTTCAACATCCTGCGCATGCTAAATAAGATCTTCCGGTGGATCCCCACCGAGACCAGGAAGACAGTCATCCAGGCCCTCGTCACCAGCCGTCTGGACTACGGCAACTCCCTCTACGCCGGAACCACCGCCAAACTCCAGAAGAGACTCCAGCGGATCCAGAACGCCTCAGCACGACTCATCCTGGACATCCCCCGTCGCAGCCACATCTCCGGACACCTGAGAGACCTGCACTGGCTCCCGGTCAACAAGAGAATCACCTTCCGCCTCCTCACCCACGCACACAAAGCCCTACACAACCAAGGCCCAGGATACCTCAACAGCCGCCTCAACTTCTACGCTCCCAAACGCCAGCTTCGATCGACCAGCCACGCCCTCGCCGCCGTCCCCCGCATCCGAAGAGCCACCACAGGGGGACGGTCCTTCTCCTACCTCGCCGCCAAGACATGGAACTCCCTCCCCACCCACCTCCGCCTGACCCAGGACCACCTCGCCTTCAGGAAGCAACTCAAGACCTGGCTGTTCGAGCAGTAGCGGACCCCCCTCCCCCAGCGCCTTGAGACCCTCTGGGTGAGTAGCGCGCTATATAAATGCGATGATTGATTGATTGATTGGAAAGAGAGACAGATGGGGGAAAGATGAAAAGCTAGAAACCTTAGAGAACGGGAGTGGGTGATGATATGCACTCTCACCAAGTACTGAGAGCACTGAAGTGCAAATACACAGGAAAACAAAGCAAAAAAAGGTAAATAGTTCACCAAGATGAACAGTGAAAGGATGCACTTCACCAATTAAAATGTAAGCTGAAACTAAATTGCTCCAGGGGCGAGACGAACATAAGCATATTGGGAACAGCCATTGAATCTGGAACAGTGGATTTAAATAGGCAGGAAATGTGTCCTATCATCATGAACATGGGGCTGATGCGAAGCTTAGTAAAAGTATATGCTACATTATTGTGCACATATCTAACGCGATCTGTTACAAGAAACATTGACGAAAAAAGGTAATTGCGCATATTCACGTTTCCGCATTTTGCTCATAGAGACACAAACAACTCAGTTTTCCTTTCAGGCTTGTTTGTCCTATTCAGCAATATAAAGTGTCCATCCAGTGGCACAGCAAGCTCATGATGTATGTCTGGGCATAAACATCAAACTTAGGGCATTTTACACAGAAAGCTTTGAATAATACTTGGACATTCAGATAGATCCACACATCCTCGCCCAAGACAAATATTGAGATCTCCTTACTTTCAGCCTTTAGTGGGTACTGGTTCCATTTCAATCTCATTGCAGACGCCTCCTACACAGTTCACTACCCCTGCTCTAGGATTTAGGCTGTTCCTGAATGTTTCTATGGGATAGTGCAAAGATTGGTATATTCATGAATCAGTGTCAGTTTCACTTTATTGTTTGCTTTAATGCTTTCCCAGATGATGCCTCAAAGGTCATCTTTGTTCTCTTGTGCCACCAAGGAATTTGATACCACTTGTTGAAAAAAATTATACAATGGTTCATATATTTACCTCCTTTAAATATACGTGCACATTGCTCACTCATCATAAATTAATGCAGTTCATGCTCTTGGGCTCGTCAACTCAACTTTTGGCAAGTTAGTGGTGAAAGGCAATTGACTGGAGGGTAATTGATGTTCACTCTTTTTGTCACAGACTTCACAAATAACTGAAAGAAGTGTCATTATATATAGCAGATCCACCAGAATCTTATCGCAAACCCATAGATTTAGTTGTTAACTCAGAACATCGTTTTCTAGCAAGAAGAGGGGACAAAGGGAGAAATACAGATATTAAAGCACTATTTGTTAGAGAAACAGTTAAAATAGCTTACACAGAAGGCTGAAAAAACTCAGATGCTAATGAGTGTATGCAGATAGGAGGTACTGAGGGGTCTCATTAGTAAAGAGAAAAAAGACTGAATTAAATCTATGTTTTTATTGCAGGAAGGTATGTCATGTTTGTGACTGCCTCACAAAGCCTATGAGCAAAACAATAGTAAGTGAAACTATCTTAGTCACTCAAGTCCTTCTGAGTCACAAGAAAACTGCTAAGCTCAGCAGTGAGTGATACCACTTTGTCAGATGGTTCAACTGTCTAGACTGCGTTCATTCCTGCACCCTTGGCATGTATTCCTGGCTAGTGGGTGGTGGATGTGGTGTGTGGATGGGAGCCCTGGGCACTTCCTAAGCAATGAAGTAAAAGTTCATAGAGGCAGCCCACTGACCATTTCTGTAGTTCCTGTTTGACTTACTGCAAAAAAAACTGTTTACATATGACATATGACATGGCATTTGCAAGACCACAAAGTTTTCAGTCATGCTAAACTTGAACTCTGAGGGCAGTGGGTGTGTATGGGAGTGCAGGACGGTAATAACTAGTGTCCTCCTTCATCTAATGCAAGTTTGAATCAGGCCATTTACCCACAACACACCAGGAGACAGATGTCCTGTAAAACAAAAGCAGGGTCCTGCAGCCCCTAGACAGGTTACACAGGAATTGCCCTGGCATTTTGTTTGTTTCCTTTCAAGTGCGTCAAAATGTTACATGTAACTCAAATGAACCAATCAGGCAGGATTTACCATTGGACTGCCAACAGGATGGTTGCCCTCAACCTTCTGCTGAGCTTAGATGGGCCATCTGGGAGCATTCACGCCCACCTGTCAATCACTATGACCTATTGTGTGCTTCCTAGGAGGACTTTCATGCATCATTAGAGGCTGAGGAGAGGGTGATATTTGCCAGAGGATAATTCTAATTAGCTTTCTGAAAGCTTAGAAAGGTAAAGGGTAACTTTCTAAAAGTTACTTTTTGAATATATTTTATAAGAACCCGACATTACCATTTATTAATTATAACAACAAGTCCGTGAATGGTGTCTGGAGCTGGTACAAGTCAAAAGTAATAAATTAAAGTGTATAATCTATACTTTTACCTTTTTCTATGTGCCAGTTACAGCCTGACCACTGACAATGTCGTTTTGGGCCTCTTCACTGGAGGACCAACTGAATTCCCGGGAGCCTTTCATGAGCAAACACTATAAAGCAAACCTGACTCTGTCTATGATTGCACATACACAGCCTTGCGGCTACTGGATTGAGAGACAATTTCAGATGGGGATTGTATTGTCTGTAGCCTCCTAATCAGAAATAGGACGAGCCAAGTGGGAGGTTGGAGGAGGGGGAAGGGGCATTTCTTGTTGTATCATTACAATTTTACGAATGCTAATTGCGGCAACCCACATGCTTCATATGCTTTTATGTAGACACAATGGTCCCCACCCTGGCCTTAATCAACCGCTGTAATCCTATATGTGTCACGAAGTTTAAAGTGAATGTAGAGGCGCATGTGCATGTACAAAACACAAAATCTATAAAGCTTGTTTTTTAAAAAAAAAGCTTAAAAAAAGTGACCAGGAAAGGAAAAAGAAGAATTGGTATAGTGAAAATATAGTTCTTTTTTTAAGCCAGTATGAATGAATGTTTTAGAAATTACATGAGGGTGCTTGCCAATAGTGTGTAAGTTAACAGTATGTATATGGGCAACCACTTACACACCAAGTTTCACTTCCTCAAAAGCAGTTACGTACCCACCACTCATATAGCCACACACACTCACTCACACACCCAGATAACGATTCACACATCAATTTACTCACATATGCATCCACTGACATAGTGATTGATACATCCATACAGGCACTGTCATACCCACTTACAAACCTTTACAGCCATTAATGTACCCAGCACTCAGACAAGCAGTTACACATGCATTTACATACCCATACACCCAGGTATACACATTTTCACCCACCCCTACAGCCCCTCACACACCTATTACAAAGCCATACACCTACTGAGACATCCAGTCAGATAGTAACACTTACACATCCACTCACACAACACTTATTTTTCCACCACAAATAGAGCCATTTGCATGCATAGTTACACACCAAAACACTCACTAACACAGCCAGTTCCCAAATCCATACAGCCACTTAAATACCCATTTAGACACCCAAACAGTCACTAACACATCCAGTTCAACACCCACAGAGCCACTTACACATCCAGTGACATACCCACAGAGGCACTACTACAGTCAGTCACGTATGTACTCAACCACTCACACACCCAGCCACCACTAAACAAGCACTCAAATAACAAAACATGTGTATTTGTAAAGCGCACCTCGAAGGGTATCTTGGAGCTGAATAAGAGATATTTATTTCTACCAAATCCAATGGTACTGATTTTGTCAAGCTTAGAAGAATGAACGGCAGAGTCGATCTGCTGGCAAGAAAGCAAAAGACACACAACTGATGGATGGAATGCAGGAACAAATCAAAACATTCACCCCTAGTCAAGAGATCTGGGTTAAATCCATCATTCTTTTGCTCACCATGCCACCCCAGTTTAGACCTGGCCATATGCAAATTGTTAGATTTGGGGGTCTCTAGTTGGGATAGGTAGGTGCCTGTGACAAATAGGGACCTTTGCGTCTAGTCAGGGAAAAGGGGTACACTCCTAAGATAACCCCTGCTCACCTCCTTGGTAGTTTGACACGAGCAGACAGGCTTATCTCAGAAGCAGTGTGTAAAGCATTTGTGAACACATACAGTAATCAAGTGACAACACTAAAGATGGACACCACACAAATTTTATATAAAAAATAAGTATTCTTTATATAGATTTATCACAAGACCATAAACGACAAAAATCCACAATACTGTTACTTTAAAATGGTAGAATTTAGCTTAGTCCTCTTAAGATGGTAAATGCGACACTCAAAGTTCAATGTACCTTAGATGCGACATGCAGGGCAACGAAAGTGTTGCAAAGACGGTGATGCGTTGAAGATCCGGTGGAAATAATCAAAGATGGCGCTTTCTTCTTGATGTGACACACTTCCCGGTGATGTGGCGGCGCCTGATGCGACGTCGATCCTCTTCTCCGGTGATGCGAGATGTTTCCTCACGATGCGAGCTGTGACAGGTCCTGCGAAACGCTTCTCAGTGATGCGGCAGCGTCTGCCGTGACGTCAATCCTCTCCCCTGGCGATGCGAGTTGCTTCCACAATGATGCGAGCCACGACAGGCCCAGCGACACTCTTACCGGTGATGCAGCGGCGTCTGCTGTGACGTCGATCCTCTTCTCCGGTGATGAGCTGCGACAGGCCCTGCGACACGCTTCTCGGAGATGCGGCGGCGTCTGATGCGACGTTGATCCTTGTCTCTTGTGATGAGCCGCGACAGGCCATGCGACACGCTTCCCAGTGATGCCGCGGCGTCTGGTGCGATGTCGATCCTCTTCTCCTGGTGATGCGAGGCGCTTCAGTGGACCTACGTTGACTCAACGATTCTTTTGCGACACGCTTCCCGGAGGTGCGGCAGCGTCTGCTGCGACGTCGATCCTCTTCTCCGGCGATGCGAGGCGTTTCGTGTTGTGAAGCGGCAGTGGCAGTTCGGCGACATGCATCTTGTTCTTGAGTCGCGCTTCCAGCTCCTTGCGACATGCAAGTCCTCAAAAAGTCCAGCACAACTGCAGGCACTTAAAGAGAACTCTTGGGTAGCTGGTGGGTGAAGTCTGTTGTCCCTGAGACTTCAGCAGGAGGCAAGCTCTTTTCCAAGCCCTTGGAGGTCCTTCACAAGTTGAATGAAAATGCACACAAAGTCCTTTCTCCCCAATCCTTCTCAGGGACCCGGTGGGAAGATATGGCTACCTCATAGGCCTTGAACCACTGCCCAATATCATCATTCTTGAAAAAATCTTTGACCACATCCTTGGGAATATACACTCTAGATTCAACAGGCAATGATTGTGTGCTGCCACCAGAGGGAGCAATTTCTAAGCTCCTGGCTTTCAATTCCAACTCCCTCAAACTTTTCTCATGATCAAACTGCATTTTCTTTTCCTCTAGGGCCAGTTTCCTATTTTCTAACTCCAGTTGCCCACCCAACTTGAGCTTGGCCAGCTCCTTCTCATGCATCCTGTTTTCTTTTCTGTCCGCCAGCTCTTCTGGGGACAGACCTCTGGCAGAAACAATGCTACCTGTTGGGGAGACTCCTCTCTTCCCTCCTGGGCCCACTGGCCCACCTAACAGCTCATCTACATCATCTGCCCCCTCCACATGCTCAGGGGTGCTCCTTGCTTTCAACCAGTCCCTCAGCGCCTTTTGTAACTCCTTTTTTCTGGAGATACCGGTCATAGAAACTTTGAACCTCCTGCAGAATTGCTTGAGCTGGTTAACAGTGTAGCATTCCAGTTTTTCTTCCTCCCAATCATAATCAACAGATGCTATGTCTGCTGTTTTCTACATGGTGGTTAAACATGGCAGTTCTTTTCATCATCATCATTTTGTCTTTATTCGATTAAAAATCATAAAAGACACAGCATCAACAAATGTATAAGCCACATCAATAAATTACATAAAACAAATATTAAATACACCAAGACTAGTATAATAACAGTAAAACAATACAAAGAATAATCACTCATAAAACCCAATATTAGGTTTTAAATTTGCAGATATTTCCTTCTTATATCCCAACACGTGGACCAGAACTTTGCCACAGCAACTACAATAACCTCCTTAGTGTCACACTTGAGGATACGTAGAGCTGTTTGCGCAGAACTTATGCCTAGCTGTTTGCACAGGGGCTTGATCCACTTCATGCGGGGTGCTCTGTATGCTGGGCAAACAAATAACACATGTGAAATGGTCTCGGGATCCCTGGGCAACAGTGACTGTATCCGTATTTAGACCCTGATTTTTGCCCCAATTTTTAGTAAAAATTTTAAGGGTAAGCATCCAACTCTGAATTGATGGTACAACTTCCTATCACCGATTCCAATAATAATGTCCCAATAGGGTTCCAATGAGTAATCAACCTTATGGTCCATAAAGAGATCAGTTAGTGAATCCCCGGTAATCTGGGCGTGAGACTTAAATTGGGACATCTCAACATACAGTCTCTTAAGCTCAATCTTCGATGGGAAGGGAGTCCCTTCTGGATCCAACCAAAGATGTCCTAGGTTCATAGCCATAAGGACAGCTCTGATGTTGTAGAGCCAAGGGATTTGACGGGACTTATCTACCCCTATAAGATGTTGAAGAGCCAAAGCATAAGGTGCTAACTCTGGGGTGGTCCACAAGCGTCTCCAATAGGCCAATGGTCTAAACCCTGCTATCTCTTCAAAAGACACACACCCCAAATCCTGCAGAAATGGTTTTAGGGGTGTAGATTGGGGTAAACCAGTAAGAGATCGCAAAAACCTATTTTGGGCAAGTACCAGGGGTCGCAAGTTTTCAAAACCCCAGAGTTCCGCACCATAAAGTATTGACACTCTAACCTTCCCATGATACATCTTCATTACTGGAGCTATGGGTTTAGTTAAAGAGGATCTGTGTTCTTTTAGAAGTGATCCCGCCAATTGGTTATGTTTAATTACCGAGAGATCCAACAGATGATTCCAATTAAGTCTCTGTCCCAGAGTCACCCCTAGGTATGCAAAAAAGTCAGTTTGTTCAATAGGGGCATTATTCAGTGAAGCACTGATTTTTTTCCTCTTATGAAGGACCATAAATTTTGTCTTCCCAACATTAACCTCCAACTCGTTATCGCTACAAAAGAGTTGGAAGCGATCCAGAGCACGTTGGAGGCCAGGTTTAGTTTTGGACAATAAAAGAGTATCGTCCGCAAACATTAAAATTGGTATTCTTAACCCATCAAGTGTGGGGGCATCCGTGGGGTAATCAGTGAAATAGGGGACGACATTGTTAATAAAAAGGGAGAATAAGGTGGGAGCTAGCACGCACCCCTGACGCACACCTTTAGCCAATTTAAAACTATTATTAGTCTCCCCTTGCCCTCCCCATCTCACACAAGCAGAGTTATTTCCATGGACCCTTACAATAAACGATAAAATCTCTAATGGCATCCCAGCCCTTTCCAAGGATTCCCAAAGCTTATTTCGTGGAACCAAGTCAAAGGCGGATTTAAGGTCCACAAAAGCTGCATATAGGACACCACCGCCCAGCACTACTGTATTCCAATACAGCATCATAAATCTGAAAACCTGGTCAATAGTGCTGACATGGCTCCGGAAACCCGCCTGGAAATTTGATAGTATGTAATTTTCATCTATCCACTCTGTTACCCGATTTAGTACAATTTTGGCCACCAGCTTCTGAGTTGTATCGATCAGGCTGATAGGCCTATAATTAGAAGGCAGGGCCCGATCACCCTTTTTATAAATAGGGATGATTTCAGCCCCCAGCCATGAATCGGGTAATGGGGCACCTCCTGCAATACCATTAATCAATATTTGAATATATTTAACCCAGTTTAGCCGTTCAATTTTAAATATATCGGAAGGGATCCCGTCCGGGCCTGGTGCTTTCCCGGCCGGTAAACCATCCAATACATGCTCCACCTCTGCATAAAAAAATGATAATGTCCCCACTCTTGAGTCAGACAAGAAGGAAAACGGGATCGTCGAATTGGTACAGGCGAACGGGGTTTCAAAAAAGATAACCCAGTCCTCAGGAGATACATGGTTTACCGGATTAGGATTATCAATACCACTTCCTCATTTAATTAGATGCCAGAATTTACTCCAATTCCTATCTCTACATGATAACAACAAATCCCTCCAACGAGACTCATCAAACATCCTCTTTGCTAAATATTGGGTTTGCTTATATGCCGCGCGACATCTCCTTATTTCTGGAGTTGACCCCGCTTTGATTGCACAAGATAAAGCTCTAAAAGCCCTCTTACAGTCCTCGTTATACCATTTGGCCGACTTGTATTTTTTATTATTGGCACAATTGTGACTTGGGCCTGATTTAAAAAGGATTGACCTCAGCTTCTTAACCAATACTAAATGATGTGCTGTTAACCCTTGAACGTTAGCTCCTGCAACATCTAAATTTAACTGGGTGACAGCAGCAAGGGTATCTAATAAAATTTGCCTGATCATAGAGCATCTTGTAATCTGGTCCCACTTAACTCTACGACTATTATTAGTCACTAAAATAGAGGACGAAACACCAACTTTCTCAGTGTCTACTCTCTCTTTCGTGCAGACTTCCAACTGTACTAGAAGTGGGTCGTGATCACTCTCTGTCCTAGATCGTACCTCCATATCAATCAATTTGGGCCACAATTCAATTTTTAAAATGAGATAATCTATCCTGCTATGTTTTCTACCCATGTTATACGTGGATTTACCCTGAGGATCTGATTTAGACCTACCATTAACTGCCCGGAGCCCATACTCCATTGTAAGTGCCTTTAGCTGAAGTGCGGCTGCCGACCAATTTTTAACAGGATCTAATGTCAAAGACGGGATACCCCAAACTGAATTCTCATCACACGTGAGATTACCATCTTCAAAACCAAGGGGTTCGAAGGTGCAATTGAAATCTCCAGCAATAATTATATTCCCAGGATTTTTTGGGGACTGCAGAAAGGTGTCAAGAGCAACCACTGTGGGCGATATTCTTCCGCCCACCTGACCTCTGGCATAAACATTCACTAAGGTGCACTTGAGGCCATTGCCAACAGAAATAGAGAGAGCCAGAATATCCAAATCTACTATTTCCACCTCCTTAACTACAATATCAGGCCGTTGTCGAACCAAAATTAAAAGACCTCCCATAGATCTACCCTTATTTCTAGATGCAGGGGTAGCCAGTTTCCCAAAAGACAGGAAACCTGGCCTAAAATGCATTTCCCTTGCCCAAGTTTCTTGAAACATTATTATATCAGTCTCTATAAAGGAAGACCAATCCTCTGAGGCAACTTTGGAACCTAAACCCGCTATGTTCCTAGAAAGTATTTTAAGTATACTGGACACAAATAGACTAGGTGACCCCGAGTTGTCAACTCTCTCGGCAACAAGAGGAACACTAGAGTTGTCATTGTCAACAACAGGGATCTCAGTAGATTCTTCCAAGATGATGGGTGGCAGCTTAGGCTTCACAACTCCCCGCCCCTCCTGCGAATGTCAGTCACAATCTTCAAGCCCTGATAGCGGAGCGAACCGGTTAGTGGTTGGGACCCCATGGGATCCTACCTGTAGCACCCCTCTATCTCTTGTAAAAACACCCTGCCTTCTACAACTTAACATGAATTTACTAGGGGGATTATAAAAGGAGCTTAAGGGGCAAACAATGATATTGGATGGATAACAGCCCCTTGTGTTTGAATTTAAATAATCCAATATCATACTGGCTACTTCAGAATTATTGAAATTAGCCACAACACAGTCTCCACTCTCTGTTTTGGCTGTCGTGCCCAACCATGAACATCGCCTCGCCATTATGAGATACTCACTAATATCCCACTCCGGGCTTACTCTTTTTTTCATTTGAGTGTTGAGCCAATGCATCACCTTCAGCATCAGCTGATCAGTCGTTTCGCTTTGTCCCTCTTGCACTGGGGGCACTTGTCTAAGTATTATCACCAGCGGGGCTCCTGCCGGGGGCAAATCTAGAACTCCCGACACGGACCCATGAACAAATCTAGCTTGGCCCAGATTATTAGACAAACTTGCTTGGGCAGTATTTCCCATTGACCGGGATGCCTGGCCTCATAATCTGTGTTAGGCCCTCTTGGACGATCATCCACAATTTTTGGGGGGGGAGCTAGAAATAAACAGCGCTGATTCCCCTGACAAATTTGCAGATTCCAAACCGTTATCTTGAGCACAATGAGCCAAGGAACACAAATTGGAACCCTCCACTAAGTTACTCGATGATGAAGAAGCAATGAAAGGAAGTGGAACAGAAGGGTTAGGCAAAGCAATTCCACTAGGAGAACTAGAATTAGAGACAAGGGGAGACTCAGAAATAGTTTGAAGGCCCACCGATTTAACAGCCCCAGATGCTATCTTAACCTTAGCGCATTGGTCAAAAAGCAAAAATGTTTGCTCAATCTGAGCCAATTTATCCAAATTCGGATTCAACATGAGGGTTAGCACTTCCTTTAATTTCAGTAAGAGGTGCTCGTCATAAATACTTGGCAAATTGGAGCTCAACAAGGGAGGATCTGGGACAATAGTGGTCACATAAGGACTATCAGTTACCAAAACAGAAGGAGAAGGCAAGATATTAACATCAACAATTTTTGCGGACCTTGACATTTTTGCGGATTTTCCTAAATGTAGCATCCCCCCTCGCTTCCTCTTAGCATTAACAGGGTCCTTACATGAGTTTTGTGGTTCTGTCTTTTTTAATGACTTAGACCTCGAGGACAACATTTGAGCAGATGATAAATCAGAATTACTAGGTAAAAGAAATCTTGCATTGGGGCTGGGAACAATATCCATATCCCCCGCACCAAGACGAGGAGAGTGCAACGTGGAATTTCCCGTTCTAATAGGGAGGCTGCCCTTACGATAAAATTATCCAAGGTCCCTGTAACACTCCCTCCCGAGTGACATTTTGTGAATCTGCCATCCCTCAGATTCATGGTAAGGAGGAAGTGAATGGCCAAGGCTGGATATACAACACAAAATAAGGGACAAGAAATAAACCAAATGTACGTATCAAATTGACAATGCAATGTATTGAGATCAAACGAAGCGTACCGGAGGAGCACTCTAACTATACACCTGCACGAGGGGGGGCCAGCCCAGCCTCTACCTGTCTCGAACGGGCTCAAACGGGCCCGCCCTTGGCCCGGGCTTCACCCAGCGCACGCCCGTGCGCGTCCCGCGCAGCGGGAGCGGCGAGGAGTTTTTAAAGACCTTGCCCCGTATCAGCTGCGGCCAGTTTCCAGCCTCGCTAAGCCTCCTGGGCAACGAAGTCCTCAACAGCAGGAATTGCAGGGTAACAGGTCCGGAATGCGGCGAGGAGTTTTTAAAGACCTTGCCCCGCGTCAGCTGCGGCCAATTTCCAGCCTCGCTAAGCCTCCTGGGCAACGAAGTCCTCAACAGCAGGAATTGCAGGGTAACAGGTCCGGAATGCGGCGAGGAGTTTTTAAAGACCTTGCCCCGTATCAGCTGCGGCCAATTTCCAGCCTCGCTAAGCCTCCTGGGCAACGAAGTCCTCAACAGCAGGAATTGCAGGGTAACAGGTCCGGAATGCGGCGAAGCGGCTCCTGTGCAGTGGGAGCGGCGAGGAGTTTTTAAAGACCTTGCCCCGTATCAGCTGCGGCCAATTTCCTGCCTCGCTAAGCCTCCTGGGCAACAAAGTCCTCAACAGCAGGAATTGCAGGGTAACAGGTCCGGAATGCGGCGAAGCAGTTCTTTTCATAAATAGAAAGTCCCAGAAAAACAATGTACCAAAAGTATGTGGTACCTGTGAGAAATAGGGACCCTTGCGTCTAGTCAGAGTAAAGGGGTACACTCCTAAAATAACCCCTTGGGTAGCTTGGCACAAGCAGACAGGCTTTCATCAGAGGCAGTATGTACAGCATTTGTGAACACATACAGTAATAAAGTGACAACACTACAGATGGACACCACACACGCTTTATATAAAAAATAAGTATTCTTTAGATAGATTTATCACAAGACCATAAACGACAAAAATCCACAATACTGTTACTTAAAACATGGTAGAATTTAGCTTACTTCTCTTAAGATGGTAAATGCGACACTCAGAGTTCAATGTACCTTAGATGCAACACTCAGGGCAATGAAAGTTTTGCAAAGACAGTGATGCGTTGAAGATCCGGTGAAAATAAACAAAGATTGAGCTTTTTTCTTGATGCGACTGGCGGCGCCTGATGCAACGTCGATGCTCTTCTCCTGGCGATGCGAGACACTTTGGTGGACCTGCGTTGACTCAACGATTCTTCTGCAAAACGCTTCCCGGAGGTGCAGCGGCATCTGCTGCGACGTCGATCCTCTTCTCCGGCGATGCGAGGCGCTTCGTGTTGTGAAGGGGCAGTGGCAGTTCGGCGACACTCTTCTTGTTCTTGAGTCGCGCTTCCAGCTCCTTGCGACACGCAAGTCCTCTAACAGTCCAGCACAACTGCAGGTACTTCAAGAGAACTCTTGGGGAGCTGGTGGGTGAAGTCTGTTGTCCCTGAGACTTCAGCAGGAGGCAAGCTCTTTTACAAGCCCTTGGAGGTCCTTCACAAGTTGAATGAAAATGCACACAAAGTCCTTTCTCCTTTTTTTGGCAGTCAGGCAACCACTGCAGGCCAATCCCCCAAGCAGCACTTCAGCTTAGGGATAGTATCTCCTTTGTCTCTTCTGGTTCCACTCCTCAGCAAAGGTTTCTTCTTGTTCCCCAAGTGATCTAAAGTTCTTGGGTTTGGGTCCCAATATTTATACCAAGTTTCTCTTTGTTCTGTGAAGGCAGAGAGGCCTTTGCCTAGTCCAAACCAGTTCTGCTCAGTCCTGGAGCACTTTGTTTACATGACTCCTTCTTTTCCTTCAGAGTGCAGGGTAGGGACATCGGATGCACCACAGGAGGTGGAGCCAGCATTGTGGAGGGAAGGCACAGCCCTATTCAGGTCCCAGGTGCAACTCCTCCCACCCATCTAGATGCAGATCTCTCTATTCAGCCCTGTGCTGACTTACCCTGTCTCCTGCAATCCTCCAGCTCCTGTCACTCAAACTCCAGACAAGGAATACACAGCCTAGCAGAGGCAGGTTTGGATGGTTAGACAAGAAAATACCTACTTTCTAAAAGTGGTATTTTCAAACACAGAATATTAAAACCAACTTCACTAAAAGATGTATTTTATCATTCTGAGTTCAGGCATACTAAATTCGAATTTCTACCATGTTCCCTGAGTCAGTTAGCATTTTAAGATGTAATAATCAAACTGCCCATTCTGGCCTATGGAGAACAGGTAGCCTTGCAATAGTAAAAAACAAAAATGGCTGTAAATCACTATTAGAACATGCCACACACACCAGGGCATGTCCTACCTTATACTTGCAATGCACCCTGCCTTTGGGCCTACCATAGGGGTGTCTGATATGAAGAAAAGGGAAGGTTTAGGAACTGGGAAGTGGGTGCACTTGCCCAGTCAGCATGACAGTACCAGACTGCACGCAGGCTCTGCAATGGCAGGCCTTAGACACTTTTTTACAGGCTGCTTCTGTGGGTGGCACAACCAGTGCTTCAAGCCCACCAGCAGAATTTGGATTACCAGCCCTGGGAACTCCTGGTGCACTTTACTAGGGTCTGACAAGTAAACCAAACCAACCAATCATGGAATCATTAATTCATACAATGATTTACAATAGAGAGCCCTTGCACTGTGTCACTGGACAGCAGTGGCACAGTGCCCAAAGCATCTAACACCAGCAAAAACTCATGAGGCAACAGAAAAAATGGAAGGGAGACCCACGCCAAGGTGCCAGGTCTAACACAAATCAGTCTTGACCCTGTGCCTCATGGGAACAGCCCAGCCCGAACTGGCAAGCCAGGTCCTCACTGGACCGTAAACAAGCATCCTAGGACCGGTTTCGGAGTTTCACCCCTCTTCAGCCAGGATAGCTTGATTCCAGTGGCACAGTGAGCCCAGGACCCTTGTCTGGGCGGATTTGTACACGTGACCCTGATAGTATACTAAACGACCAGACCTCCCTATACTCATTCATGCACATACAGTCAGAAACCTACACAGGCTCTTACACACTTATATGAGCACTTATGCAGGTATTCACATGCTTATACATAGTGAGGCAGCCACTGATACACCCAGTTGCACTCCCAGAGAAGCACTTATGTACCCACTACTCATATGGGGAGACAGTGACTAAGACATTTGGAAACACACCAATAACAGCATTCACACATTAATGTGCTTAGCTATAGATCCACTTACATAGTCATTCACAGATCCCTACAGGCAATGTCATACCCACACACACACCTATAGAGCCATTCATATACCAAGCACTCAGAATGTTGTGTAAACAGACACTTGCAGACTCATTTACTCAACATACACCCAGTCGCCTACACATATAAGCATTGATATAACCCTATTTACAAAACCAAACAGTCACTTACACATCCAGTCAAACAGTGACAGAGGCATTTGCCATCCACTCACACATCCACATAACAGTTATGTATGTACCACTATCAAAGTCAATGGTATTAACATAATCAGCTACAAATCCATACATGATGCTGCTTGAGAACCGGGTGCAAAAAGTCAAAAACGAAGCCACTGCTGACGGGTGAAGGTTGTGAAGAGTTCCCTCAAGGCGCACCATTGCGTAAAGGGGTTAGTTGCCGGACAAGACAAAAAGGATGCTTTCTACATACCCTTGGGTGCAGTAGTACATATACACACATATATAGTTAGCTTTGTGAATAAGTCCTGTCTTCTGTTTGAGTAAAAAGGTTTTGTGAATAACTGGAGCATTTTCTTCCAATGTGAGAGTCCAACTTACCCATGGATTAAGTAACGCTTATGTAAACTGAAACAGTTGTCTCTGTCAAACACTCTCAATGCTATATAAAGCTAAATGGCTTCTTCTGCTCCCATGCTTGGTCAGTAAATCTGAAATATTACAACTTGCACCTGTATATTACTTGTTTTACCGAGTTTCAAAGATTTTCTTTCTAAGAAAGCGTTGCAATCAATTGTCACAAATCATAACTCATTAAATCTAAGCGACTACCATATCTGAAGGCAGTATACTTGGTTTTTACTGTTATAATTGATGTGTTAGGATACATTACTGAGTTTTAGTGTGTTTGATAGATACTAATATGGTTCTTTATAATCCTGTGGTTAGTAACTGATAGCTCCAAATAAATGTATAGGCATGACACTGGAAATCTCTCATTATTTAGAAACTATCAATTAAAAGCACATCTTTCATGCCACTTGCCTTTCAGGGAAATGCAGCTTGATTAGAAGTGCATTGGCAGATGAAATCAAAGCTTTACAAAGCCTACAATGTGAACACATTATTATACAATAGTCACATATCCATATATCAACGAGCAGAGGTTAATCAGGGGGCAAAGTGCCAGATTCACAAAACGAAAGCAGCATATTTATTATTTGCACAGTGTCTCGCACAATTTCAAAACTGAATTTTTCTTGGCCGTAGTGCCTTCTTCTCAACCTCGACTTGCAGCAAGCAGGAGGGCCAGCCAGCTAGCTCAGATACACTGCGTGCATATTTTGGCCAGCACTCTTTGCATTACAATGGTCAGGGTGTGTGTCTTATGCTCTGCAATTTTGTGGCTCTTGTGAGCTGCATAAGCATGGGGATTTGGGCCTGATGATATCAGGAGGGGCCCATCGCATTTCCCCGCCCATCAAGGGAGTGGCATAGACAGGTAGGCAACTTAACAGTGTTGAGGTTGGGAACATAAAGCTATAATGAACTGTTTATGTATTTTGCCAGTGGTGGAGTACAATGCATATGTATATGACACAGCGCGAGATCCATGGAAGTTTGCATGCGTTTCATCGCATTTTTAATATTAAATAATATTTATTTTCCAACTCGACTCACAGATATTCCTGCTTGCAGATCTATGTTACCTACATAAGTCTGGCAGCTTTACCGTACTCGGTGAGATAGTCTTCCAAAGGAGGATTCTCCTAAGGACTGCATTAGCAGCTTTCTAAAGAAAAGTAGAAAAGTTCCAAACAAATTGTTAAATCTTGCACATGCAGGGTAAGAGCACGAGAGCCCACTACTCATAACCAATCAAGTAGGCTTAAACATTTTTTTGTTATGGTGGAAACATTTGGTGGCTTTGTTTTAGTTAAAGTGACTTATGCAATTGGGTGGAAAATGTTTGCAACTAATTCCTTGACTGGGGAACAGGGGTGCCACTGCCTACCAGCTTTCTAATTCTGCACCTTTCTAATTGAGCATTACCAGCAATCTTCCTACCCTCATACCTCGCTCACCTCTCAAGCCTGAACACTTTCCCAGCCAAAGCACACAGGGATACAGCATGTGCCAGTTTTAAACGCTTTCAGCTCTTGGGAAGGGTTGTACTGGGAAATCCATCTCTGACTAGTATGTGATCCGCGGCTAAAGGTGGGTGATTGCTAGAGATTATACTTCTTCCATGCACGTTTTTCGCTGGTGTCCACAGTGTCTCCGGTACTGGCTGGTGTTTACTCTGCAGGCCTCATCTCTTAAGGCTGGGGTTCCTCTATCCCAGATGCCTCTACTGTTCTGGTCTTAACTATGGGCCTACTGTGGGGCCTTTGGGAAAATGGCACAGTAATGTGGTCCTAGATAGGACAAGGGTGGACAAAGAGTGGTGAGTTTGACCAAGAGGGGTCTTGGACATGGCCCTCTCTGCAGGGTCACTCACAAACATGTTGTCTTCACCCATACAGTTTTCCAAATTATTTATTGTTGGCATTAGGACTCTGTGCCTTTACCACTGCTAACCAGTGGGAAAGTGTTTGTGATCTCTCCCTAAAACATCGTCAAATTAGCCTACATATAATTGGCACATTTGATTTACTTTAAAGTCTCTAGAATATGGTGCTACATGTCCCATGGGCTTCTAAATTAAATGCTACTAGTAGGCCTGCAGCACTCATTGTGCTAGCCACTAAAGTAGCACTTTAACAAAGGTATCCGGCCTGCTATTGCAGCTTACAGTGCAGCTTATGAATCAAACATTTGGCAAAACTCAGTACAGGCAGTTCCTCTTGGCATATGGGATTGTCGATGTACTTGCCAACACACTGGCTACAACCCAATCTGTGCACAGCCATCTCCTCATACCTCGCACATTGAGTCCTCTCAGTAGATCTCCCCACTGGACCTCGCTCTCTCCAACACTCTCCTGTTCCACACAGGTTACACTGGTCTTGGCAAGCAGGCAGGCACTGATGCTCCAGGATCCAGTGCAGGTGGTCTTGGTTTCCCTGGCTAGTGTCCCCTCACGTGGCAGGGAGACTACCAGGCCTTGGACTCCAGTCCTGTATACTGGCAGACACAATGCAGATCCTCCCCTCCTCATACAGCACATCTGGCTGCTTGGTAGATTACTAATTTGGGGGTCTCAACCCTTAATTTTTATAGTCCATTTCTAGACAAACAAATGTAATGTAGGGCCTGCGTTTCAAGTTTCATAATAGAGTTCTGTTTCCTTTGATGTGTACACATTTTGTTCTCTTCTTTCTCTTGAAAGACAATCTGTGTCAGCAGGAGAGACTCCGATTGTCCCACAACACAGGCCATGGGAGTGACTGGAGTTTACACCTGGATGTCACCCACAGTGATATGTGCATCAAAAGGTTGATCCCGGTCTCCCAGCACTACCCTTCTGAAGTGTAGAGGGGAGGAGTCTATCTATCCCTTCATCCAAAGTTTTCCACATAGCTCACAGAAATGCAGCAATCCACACATCTGTTAGGGGGGGAATTCCTCAACTCCTCATGTTTTCACAAGGCAGGCCTGGGCTTCCCAAAATTAATCCAGGGCCCTCCATGCAATGTACCTTTGCAGGCACACATGCACTCAGTGTGCACCCACAGCACCCATACTGTTCAGTATTGTCACCTCCATGCATTGGTCCACCCCAGGTGCACATACAGCCAGCATACACAATCACTCTGTGCACACTGCACACTTCCAAACACAGTCTTGTTGCCTCACTAACCACACTACATTACTGTAACTCGCCACTCTAACATGCACTGTGTTCTGGCTGATATAATTTCAAATGTCATCATTGTTTTATTTACTGCAATAGGTTCATAGCCCCTAATTTCTGTATGTCCAAGTATATAGGTAGTGCATGGAGAAGGGGCAAGTTACAGCTAATGTAGTGTGGTGAGTGAGGTGACAAGACTGTGTACAGAAGTGTGAGAGTTATATTAATTGAAAGGTAGTTCGTAAGAATAAATGTGAATGATAAGTAAGACATACAGTAATATGAAAGTGGTGGTTAACTGATCATTTCAACAGATAAGTCTAAGGGCCTTATTCTGCGTTTGATCGTCTTCGCCTGGTTCTGCCACTACCACGCTCCAAGGAAGACCATGGCAAACCCGTGGCGCACCTGACAGCTGGAATACTAGTGTAGTTCAGGATGGGTGTGCGGTGTTGCGGCGGTGTCACAGTGGCGGGTATGTTACGCTCATAGGAGAGCCTATACAGCATACTACTGCAGTGACAGTGCCAATTGCTCGTCTGGGTGCGGTGTAGCAGGCACCATGTCATGCATGCCACACAGCGCACGTGTTAGAGTAGAAATTATTTATGCTTTCATAGTGCTGCATGTAAATTAGCATTCGCTGTGCCTTTTTCTATTTGGGCACCATTTAAGGCTGTTCTAAACTGATGTAGTTCAATTCTGAGAAATGACTCTCCAAGTTTTGTTTCTAAACTTGGGTTTTGTTTCAGTAATAAACACACTGTTCATGCCAGCACATAGCTTTCTCACTAGATAGAGGCCCTCTTCCCCATGTCTGGTGCGGGCTCCGGATAGAACAATCTTGGACTATGTTACTTTGTGTAAGATATGAGCGCTGAAACCGTCTTTTTCTGTATTTTGCTATTAAACTGCACCAGTTTGGAAAATTCCACTGTGGGCGTGTTCTTGCCCATTTACGAAACGTACATAATGTATCTTTATGCTTGTCGATTTCAGTTCCCTCTGCAGCACTTTTAGCGACTGGGCAGATGGGGCTGCTCTCTGAGTGTATATGAATAAACAGTTATTGGTTTGTATGAGGTGGTCATTAGTGACCCGAGTGTCCCTACCTGGGTTACTTCCTTCACACGTGCGACTGTGCACTTGTGGGGGGGACCCTGCACCCACTACTATGGGTGGAGTTGCCCAGGGTCCCTGTTGGGGGCCCCCTGCTTGCCCTTCCACCTGCTTTTTCATGGTGGAAGCACTGACATGAAAAGGCTTGTGGAAGGGCTAGTCAATATATGGACAGGCCTACATTCCTCCTCATTTCAGAAATCGCCTGCTCCGCTTGATCCAGGATCCTGGCGGTGCCGGTGGTGTTGCAGTGGGCTGCTGGTAGACCAACCACCTCACTCTCAATGCGGCGGGCGGACTGCAGTGGTTGAACCACTGTGGTCAAAACACTACTTCAAGTATGGCGGGCCCAGGACCACCGTACTTGTAATAAGGCCTGAAGTGAATTTGCTATGGCTGTGCAGTATAAGGTGTGTTTGGCAGAAATAAGTCATAATAGGTGAATAAGTGGTGCATACATAATAAAATTAAGACATAAATTTAACTGTAGAATTTCTAATGTTTTTTGTGCTTTTTGGGTTTGTATACCAAACCTAAATAAAGTTTCCCTAATTATAGCTGCTGTGTAACCTTTGTTTTGTTTGGTAAATATATATATATAGGCAGAGGAAGAGGTGTCCCCCAAAAAATGGAACACCAACAAAAAGAACCAGATGGGGGCGCAAGAAACAAGCCCAAAACAATAATAGATCCAAAGAAATAAAGAGGATATCTTCGGATTAAGACACCCAACGACAAGAAAACAATTTGGTTATATATCTTTCCTCAAAGACTCTAACAACGAAACATGTCAAACTACTAAATCAAGGACTAACATATTGCCCCTCCAACAACATGGAGCTAGCAATGTCTAGGGTAGACCTATACTTATTCTGCCGAAAACAAAAATTAAAAAAGTATTTTGCTACAGTGCCACCAAGAGCGATGGAAGATCAAAATTAAGAGATTCTGACACCACTTACTCTGAATGATATTGCACCCTTAACAACATTACACAGTTTGGAGTCCAAAAACAAAATGAACATATCCCCTGTAACTGAGAATAGGACAAATACACAAATTTGTGAAAAGATGGCTATCACAACCAATATGTCAATCAGCAATCACTGCAGAAATCTATCCAGACTCTGCCCACAATTATCGTCTGGGAATAGAGTGGACATTTTCCAGGAACTCATGGCCTGAGAACCGATGACAAGATTGTCATAAAGCCCTCCGATAAAGGGGGAAATGTTGTTAGAAATATTACCTGGAAGTCAAGAGACAACTCAATGATGTATCAAACTATGAGAGACTAAAAGAACAAGATGCTTCAAGATTGGCATCGAGATGGGCTCCTGGACGAGAATGAATTGGACTATCTTTTGATAAAACATCCGATTACACCAACGATTTATGTCCTACCAAAAGTCCATAAGAGTCTAGATAATCCATCGGGGCACCCGATCGTCAGTTCCTGTGGTTCATTACTAGAAAATACTTTGAGATTCTTAGATTTTTTTTATTCCTGTATGTACAAGATCTACCATCTTAAATCTGGGACTCAATGGATTTTTTTAAACAGAATCGCTAAAATACCCTGGAAAGAAGAATACACGATGATAACCATTGATGTGGTATCATTGTATACTTCTATCAGGCATGAAGATGGGATCAAAGCCTGTGAATCTTATCTTCGGTCAAGATCATTAAATGTTCTCCAACAGACCAACATGATACTGGAAATGTTGCATTTTTGCCTCATCGACAACATCTTTATTTTTTACAACATTTTTTATAAGCAGAGAAAAGGTACTGCAATGGGGACTTCCTTTGCGCCCACACACACTAATATCACAATGGGCATGTGGGAGGCAGAACAAATCTGGTCAGACAAAAACAAACAGATATTGGAGAACATTGTACTCTGGGTACGTTATATAGACGATCTGCTTTTAATCTGGGAGGGAGACACATGAGACTTAAGTACCTTCCTAAAGAATCTCAACAACAACGGTTTTCAACTTCAATTTACCTATAATATCAGTAAGACAGAGATAGACTACTTGGACGTACACATCTACATAAAAAAACAGAGAATGTGTACAAGACTTTTTCGAAAGCCCACTGCGTGTAACAGCATCCTTTCAGCAAATAGTGCTCACCCCAGGTGTCTAAAATGGAGTGTTCTATATGGGGAATTCTTACAAGCATGAAGGAATTGCTCTGAAGAATCAGAATTCCTCTCACAATTGGATCAAATGCACAACCGATTCTTGATCAGAGGATATCCTACTATTGTATTAGAAAATGCTAAACTAAGACCTTTGAAAAAGAGAAGAGAAACTTTACTATATCCCAAGAGCACAAACATTAGACAGAATGACAATCCTGAGGTTAACAAAATAAGATACATAACACAGTACAATTTCTCGAGTAATACAATAAGGGATGCACTCCAAGACCATTGGAAGATCTTGAGAAGGGATGATGACTTAAAGGAAGTCACATCTGACCATCTTAATATAACTTACAAGAAAGCACCCTCTTTGGGAGACATCCTGACACACAGCAACTATTAGAGAGCAGATCATGGTGGCAGTAAAACAAAATGGTTAAGAGCAAAAGGATTTTTTAAATGTCCAAAATGCAAAGCATGCAAATATGACTTAAACCCACAGAAAACAAACACCATGTTGGGGGAGAAAATCACCATTAATGAAAAGATCACTTGCGAAACAACACATGTAGTCTATGCCCTAAAATGCGAATGCGTAAAAGAATATGTAGGAAGCACTGTGAACAAACTGAAGTTATGCATTCTACAACATTTGAGGGCAATTAAGAGCAAAGACTTTGCATATGCAATTGCCAAACATGTTTTGAAGGAACACGAAGGAAACTGTGATGACCTCAGATTTTATGGAGTAGAACACATTCCCCTCAACATCAGAGGTGGAGATTGGGAATTGCTGCTAAGAAAAGCAGAATCAAAAATGGATTATTATGAAAGCAACAGAAATACCATGGGGACTTAATGCGGATGCAGAATTAAACATTTTCTGTAGACCTACATTCTCAGACGCAACCCCTGTCTATCTCTAACAAACCTGGAAAATAGTATGAATGGACTCAACCAAAACTAGTCTTTAGATTTCTTTTACTGTATATACTTTGGTTTATAATATACTTGATTTGCTTTTAGCCGCACCTGCATTTTAGGAAGACAATTTTGTTCTACACCAAGTACACAATTATAACATGAGGAAATCATTTAAACTATAATGAGAAATAACATTTTCAGAAGTCAAATACAATAGGTACTTTACCGAAACTTAGAAAATTGCACTTTTAATTTTACTTCTACCTCTTCCATTTACTTGAACATGCTTCTTTGCACACTTTGCAAACTTAACAGTGACAATGTAAATAACTGTATATAATGTAAGAAGAGGATTTTATTGTTATTTATACCTGAGGTACTTTACCATCCCTATTTATCTTGTCTCCTCTATTATATCTGCACTTGCACTTTTCTTGCATATTTCTTAACATTGACAATGTGATTAACTACATGCAATGAAAGCACATGGTTCTAATGTAATTTATACTTATTGTACTTTACCATTCTCACACTGGCCTTTTTTAGATCAAATGACCATTTCTTATGATAACATAATGTTTTACTAAAGGTAATTCACCACCTGAATACTATGTGATCAAGTTCCAAAAATTGTCTTCTAAAGATAAGTGCCCTTGTGCAATGGCTATGAATTACTGTTAAAATGTCATTAAATACTGTTCCTTTTAAGAAGATGTTTTTAACTTGGGATATTTTTTTAAATGAGGGTGGGTCAAACCACCCTCATTTACAATCACCCTGCACTTGTAATAATGTGACCCGGATGAAGGCCTCTGGCCGAAACGCGCAGGTATCAACATGCGCGTTTCGGCCAGAGGCCTTCGTTTGTTCTTTGATGCACTTTGCACAATTTAAATGGAGAATAATGGAGAAAATAAACAAAAAATAAAAATACAACTATAATCGCCTAAACAACTACGACTTGCCTGGAATTTGCTGGTGTGCGTGTGAGTGCTGCCTTTCTGTGCCTTTCTGGGATCCTCGTACAAACAAATCGAAACCCCTTTTCCCATATATATATATATGTATGTATATATATATTTATATATATATTCACTGAAAAAACCATAGGTTTCACACATGTTATAGTTAGCGGAAATTTTACTGATAAAAAACCAATGAAATTCCCCCGTTATAGTTAGTGCAGGAAACTATAACTCACGCGACCGCAATCTTCTGCTGATGCTAATACTGTATTTAGACACTTATTTGCCCATGTCTTCTTCCATAAATTTTTAGCTATACATATATTACAAATATTTTTTTTTCATAAAGACACATATGTCATCAGCAGAAGATTGCGGTCGCGTGAGTTATAGTTTCCTGCACTAACTATAACGGGGGAATTTCATTGGTTTTTTATCAGTAAAATTTCCGCTAACTATAACATGTGTGAAACCTATGGTTTTTTCAGTGAATTTGCAAGGTTTTTTAAATGCTAATTCCGAACTATAACGTGTGTGAAACCTATGGTTTTTTCAGTGAATTTGTACGGTTTTTTAAATGCTAAGTTACTTTACGCCATTCGTGACGTGCGCGCCCACTTAACGCAGTTCGTTCCGTGCGCGCGCGGTGCGCTTCGCGCAACGTGTGCGCACAGTGAGCACGCGGTGCGCTTCGCGCACCGCGCGCCCACTTTACGCAGTTAGTGCCGTGCACGCACGGTGGGCATGCAGTGCGCTACGCGCACCGCGTGCCCACGTTACGCTAGATGGGCCATGTACGCACGATGCGCTTCGCGCACCGTGCGCCATGGAGGACATATTATGCGCTTCCTTGTGATAGGTAATCTGTTGAAATTTTTTTGGGAAATGCTGTATGCTCTTATATGCCATGCCCAAATGGTGGCCTTCGGCCACCATTTGAACACGGGGTGGAGAGAGTGTGGATTTTTTTAAAAAAATTTTTTTTACCGTAAGCGTACGGTAAGCGTAATCGGCGAAATTTTCGAAAAATAAAAAATTACCGTTTTTTGCCTTGGGGGATCTTTGAAGACTCAACTAACATGGTTATGTGCATGGGCGCTGTCTAAACAGCCCCTTTATATGTTTTTGGCATTTGTTTATCAGCTCCCCCCTCAGAGTGCGAGAGAGAAAATAGCGGCCGCCGCTTCCTGGTTTCGACCGATTTGAATGTTTACTAAGATCTAAGGGCCAATCAGAATCGCGCTCGCGCACGCCACCGTACGCGTACGGTAAGCGCATCGTAAGCGCACCGTAAGCTGGCTCAGATATATATATTGATTTAAAGGCTATTTTCTCAGAATCTACTGAACAGATTTACACCAAACCTACAAAAGGCACTTCCTTGACCTGAGGACTACCTCTCTGCCAGATTTCAAGTAATTCTGTTCAGCCGTTCGGGCTGTAGCTGTGTCTAAAGGTCCTATGGAAAAATGCATGGGAAAAACGCGTTTTGGGACCCCCCTTTTATCTCAGCCCCCGCTTGACGAATCCCCCCGAGACTTTCAGGGTAGGAGCGGAGCGTAGCGCCCCACCTATTTTGGAAAATTCGCAAGGATTCGTCGACCGGCGCAAAAGTTATTCAAAATAGAATGTTGCGGATTTCCTATGGAAACGTGGTCCTAACTATAACTACCTACTGGCGACCGCCAGTAGGTAATATATATATATACATATATTTTTATATATATATATATATATATATATATATATATATATATATATATATATATTCTGCTCCAAAGGTTGTCCACCAGGTGAGCAGCACTCGATCAGCCGCTTTGTTTATGATAGGCATGGACGAGGATCCGCTTGTAGAAGCCGCTCCGTAGTGGAATTGCCTGACGCGTTTCGAAGCTCCATATGCTTCTCTTTAGAGGCTTTAACGGAGACGGTGTGTGCAAGCGCTGAACCTACTTCGCCATTTTCATATTGCACTCCCACCAATGGGAAGCTCGAATGAGACTGTGCATTGTGGGAAATATGGTCCGGATAGCACACAAATCTTGTCCTGTATGGACCCTGCAAGTGGACTCGTCCTCAATCCTGTTTGCCGCTGCTGGCCCACATTACTGACATGATGGTTACCATGTCAGGTGGCCCCCGTAACATTGCGGGTGGTGCAAGCTCCGCGGCAGGACGGCCGCGTGTTACATTCTGCTCCAAAGTTTGTCCACCAGGTGAGCAGCACTCGATCAGCAGCTTTGTTTATGATAGGCATGGACGAGGATCCGCTTGTAGAAGCCGCTCCGTAGTGGAATTGCCTGACGCGTTTCGAAGCTCCATATGCTTCTCTTCAGAGGCTTTAACGGAGACGGTGTGTGCAAGCGCTGAACCTACTTCGCCATTTTCATATTGCACTCCCACCAATGGGAAGCTCGAATGAGACTGTGCATTGTGGGAAATATGGTCCGGATAGCACACAAATCTTGTCCTGTATGGACCCTGCAAGTGGACTCGTCCTCAATCCTGTTTGCCGCTGCTGGCCCACATTACTGACATGATGGTTACCATGTCAGGTGGCCCCCGTAACATTGCGGGTGGTGCAAGCTCCGCGGCACGACGGCCGCGTGTTACATTCTGCTCCAAAGGTTGTCCACCAGGTGAGCAGCACTCGATCAGCAGCTTTGTTTATGATAGGCATGGACGAGGATCCGCCTGTAGAAGCCGCTCCGTAGTGGAATTGCCTGACGCGTTTCGAAGCTCCATATGCTTCTCTTCAGAGGCTTTAACGGAGACGGTGTGTGCAAGCGCTGAACCTACTTCGTCATTTTCATATTGCACTCCCACCAATGGGAAGCTCGAATGAGACTGTGCATTGTGGGAAATATGGTCCGGATAGCACACAAATCTTGTCCTGTATGGACCCTGCAAGTGGACTCGTCCTCAATCCTGTTTGCCGCTGCTGGCCCACATTACTGACATGAAGGTTACCATGTCAGGTGGCCCCCGTAACATTGCGGGTGGTGCAAGCTCCGCGGCAGGACGGCCGTGTGTTACATTCTGCTCCAAAGGTTGTCCACCAGGTGAACAGCACTCGATCAGCAGCTTTGTTTATGATAGGCATGGACGAGGATCCGCTTGTAGAAGCCGCTCCGTAGTGGAATTGCCTGACGCGTTTCGAAGCTCCATATGCTTCTCTTCAGAGGCTTTAACGGAGACGGTGTGTGCAAGCGCTGAACCTACTTCGCCATTTTCATATTGCACTCCCACCAATGGGAAGCTCAAATGAGACTGTGCATTGTGGGAAATATGGTCCGGATAGCACACAAATCTTGTCCTGTATGGACCCTGCAAGTGGACTCGTCCTCAATCCTGTTTGCCGCTGCTGGCCCACATTACTGACATGATGGTTACCATGTCAGGTGGCCCCCGTAACATTGCGGGTGGTGCAAGCTCCGCGGCACGACGGCCGCGTGTTACATTCTGCTCCAAAGGTTGTCCACCAGGTGAGCAGCACTCGATCAGCAGCTTTGTTTATGATAGGCATGGACGAGGATCCGCTTGTAGAAGCCGCTCCGTAGTGGAATTGCCTGACGCGTTTCGAAGCTCCATATGCTTCTCTTCAGAGGCTTTAACGGAGACAGTGTGTGCAAGCGCTGAACCTACTTCGCCATTTTCATATTGCACTCCCACCAATGGGAAGCTCGAATGAGACTGTGCATTGTGGGAAATATGGTCCGGATAGCACACAAATCTTGTCCTGTATGGAACCTGCAAGTGGACTCGTCCTCAATCCTGTTTGCCGCTGCTGGCCCACATTACTGACATGATAGTTACCATGTCAGGTGGCCCCCGTAACATTGCGGGTGGTGCAAGCTCCGCGGCAGGACGGCTGCGTGTTACATTCTGCTCCAAAGGTTGTCCACCAGGTGAGCAGCACTCGATCAGCAGCTTTGTTTATGATAGGCATGGACGAGGATCCGCTTGTAGAAGCCGCTCCGTAGTGGAATTGCCTGACGCGTTTCGAAGCTCCATATGTTTCTCTTCAGAGGCTTTAACGGAGACGGTGTGTGCAAGCGCTGAACCTACTTCGCCATTTTCATATTGCACTCCCACCAATGGGAAGCTCGAATAAGACTGTGCATTGTGGGAAATATGGTCCGGATAGCACACAAATCTTGTCCTGTATGGACCCTGCAAGTGGACTCGTCCTCAATCCTGTTTGCCGCTGCTGGCCCACATTACTGACATGATGGTTACCATGTCAGGTGGCCCCCGTAACATTGCGGGCGGTGCAAGCTCCGCGGCACGACGGCAGCGTGTTACATTCTGCTCCAAAGGTTGTCCACCAGGTGAGCAGCACTCGATCAGCAGCTTTGTTTATGATAGGCATGGACGAGGATCCGCTTGTAGAAGCCGCTCCGTAGTGGAATTGCCTGACGCGTTTCGAAGCTCCATATGCTTCTCTTCAGAGGCTTTAACGGAGACGGTGTGTGCAAGCGCTGAACCTACTTCGCCATTTTCATATTGCACTCCCACCAATGGGAAGCTCGAATGAGACTGTGCATTGTGGGAAATATGGTCCGGATAGCACACAAATCTTGTCCTGTATGGACCCTGCAAGTGGACTCGTCCTCAATCCTGTTTGCCGCTGCTGGCCCACATTACTGACATGATGGTTACCATGTCAGGTGGCCCCCATAACATTGCGGGTGGTGCAAGCTCCGCGGCAGGACGGCCGCGTGTTACATTCTGCTCCAAAGGTTGTCCACCAGGTGAGCAGCACTCGATCAGCAGCTTTGTTTATGATAGGCATGGACGAGGATCCGCTTGTAGAAGCCGCTCCGTAGTGGAATTGCCTGACGCGTTTCGAAGCTCCATATGCTTCTCTTCAGAGGCTTTAACGGAGACGGTGTGTGCAAGCGCTGAACCTACTTCGCCATTTTCATATTGCACTCCCACCAATGGGAAGCTCGAATGAGACTGTGCATTGTGGGAAATATGGTCCGGATAGCACACAAATCTTGTCCTGTATGGACCCTGCAAGTGGACTCGTCCTCAATCCTGTTTGCCGCTGCTGGCCCACATTACTGACATGATGGTTACCATGTCAGGTGGCCCCCGTAACATTGCGGGTGGTGCAAGCTCCGCGGCACGACGGCCGCGTGTTACATTCTGCTCCAAAGGTTGTCCACCAGGTGAGCAGCACTCGATCAGCAGCTTTGTTTATGATAGGCATGGACGAGGATCCGCTTGTAGAAGCCGCTACGTAGTGGAATTGCCTGACGCGTTTCGAAGCTCCATATGCTTCTCTTCAGAGGCTTTAACGGAGACGGTGTGTGCAAGCGCTGAACCTACTTCGCCATTTTCATGTTGCACTCCACCAATGGGAAGCTCGAATGAGACTGTGCATTGTGGGAAATATGGTCCGGATAGCACACAAATCTTGTCCTGTGTGGACCCTGCAAGTGGACTCGTCCTCAATCCTGTTTGCCGCTGCTGGCCCACATTACTGACATGATGGTTACCATGTCAGGTGGCCCCCGTAACATTGCGGGTGGTGCAAGCTCCGCGGCAGGACGGCCGCGTGTTACATTCTGCTCCAAAGGTTGTCCACCAGGTGAGCAGCACTCGATCAGCAGCTTTGTTTATGATAGGCATGGACGAGGATCCGCTTGTAGAAGCCGCTCCGTAGTGGAATTGCCTGACGCGTTTCGAAGCTCCATATGCTTCTCTTTAGAGGCTTTAACGGAGACGGTGTGTGCAAGTGCTGAACCTACTTCGCCATTTTCATATTGCACTCCCACCAATGGGAAGCTCGAATGAGACTGTGCATTGTGGGAAATATGGACCGGATAGCACACAAATCTTGTCCTGTATGGACCCTGCAAGTGGACTCGTCCTCAATCCTGTTTGCCGCTACTGGCCCACATTACTGACATAATGGTTACCATGTCAAGTGGCCCCAGTAACATTGCGGGTGGTGCAAGCTCCGCGGCAGGACGGCCGCGTGTTACATTCTGCTCCAAAGGTTGTCCACCAGGTGAGCAGCACTCGATCAGCAGCTTTGTTTATGATAGGCATGGACGAGGATCCGCTTGTAGAAGCCGCTCCGTAGTGGAATTGCCTGACGCGTTTCGAAGCTCCATATGCTTCTCTTCAGAGGCTTTAACGGAGACAGTGTGTGCAAGCGCTGAACCTACTTCGCCATTTTCATATTGCACTCCCACCAATGGGAAGCTCGAATGAGACTGTGCATTGCGGGAAATATGGTCCGGATAGCACACAAATCTTGTCCTGTATGGACCCTGCAAGTGGACTCGTCCTCAATCCTGTTTGCCGCTGCTGGCCCACATTACTGACATGATGGTTACCATGTCAGGTGGCCCCCGTAACATTGCGGCTGGTGCAAGCTCTGCGGCAGGACGGCCGCGTGTTACATTCTGCTCCAAAGGTTGTCCACCAGGTGAGCAGCACTCGATCAGCAGCTTTGTTTATGATAGGCATGGACGAGGATCCGCTTGTAGAAGCCGCTCCGTAGTGGAATTGCCTGACGTGTTTCGAAGCTCCATATGCTTCTCTTCAGAGGCTTTAACAGAGACGTTGTGTGCAAGCGCTGAACCTACTTCGCCATTTTCATATTGCACTCCCACCAATGGGAAGCTCGAATGAGACTGTGCATTGTGGGAAATATGGTCCGGATAGCACACAAATCTTGTCCTGTATGGACCCTGCAAGTGGACTCGTCCTCAATCCTGTTTGCCGCTGCTGGCCCACATTACTGACATGATGGTTACCATGTCAGGTGGCCCCCGTAACATTGCGGGTGGTGCAAGCTCCGCGGCAGGACGGCCGCGTGTTACATTCTGCTCCAAAGGTTGTCCACCAGGTGAGCAGCACTCGATCAGCAGCTTTGTTTATGATAGGCATGGACGAGGATCCGCTTGTAGAAGCCGCTGCGTAGTGGAATTGCCTGACGCGTTTCGAAGCTCCATATGCTTCTCTTCAGAGGCTTTAACGGAGACGGTGTGTGCAAGCGCTGAACCTACTTCGCCATTTTCATATTGCACTCCCACCAATGGGAAGCTCGAATGAGACTGTGCATTGCGGGAAATATGGTCCGGATAGCACACAAATCTTGTCCTGTATGGACCCTGCAAGTGGACTCGTCCTCAATCCTGTTTGCCGCTGCTGGCCCACATTACTGACATGATGGTTACCATGTCAGGTGGCCCCCGTAACATTGCGGCTGGTGCAAGCTCTGCGGCAGGACGGCCGCGTGTTACATTCTGCTCCAAAGGTTGTCCACCAGGTGAGCAGCACTCGATCAGCAGCTTTGTTTATGATAGGCATGGACGAGGATCCGCTTGTAGAAGCCGCTCCGTAGTGGAATTGCCTGACGTGTTTCGAAGCTCCATATGCTTCTCTTCAGAGGCTTTAACAGAGACGTTGTGTGCAAGCGCTGAACCTACTTCGCCATTTTCATATTGCACTCCCACCAATGGGAAGCTCGAATGAGACTGTGCATTGTGGGAAATATGGTCCGGATAGCACACAAATCTTGTCCTGTATGGACCCTGCAAGTGGACTCGTCCTCAATCCTGTTTGCCGCTGCTGGCCCACATTACTGACATGATGGTTACCATGTCAGGTGGCCCCCGTAACATTGCGGGTGGTGCAAGCTCCGCGGCAGGACGGCCGCGTGTTACATTCTGCTCCAAAGGTTGTCCACCAGGTGAGCAGCACTCGATCAGCAGCTTTGTTTATGATAGGCATGGACGAGGATCCGCTTGTAGAAGCCGCTGCGTAGTGGAATTGCCTGACGCGTTTCGAAGCTCCATATGCTTCTCTTCAGAGGCTTTAACGGAGACGGTGTGTGCAAGCGCTGAACCTACTTCGCCATTTTCATATTGCACTCCCACCAATGGGAAGCTCGAATGAGACTGTGCATTGTGGGAAATATGGTCCGGATAGCACACAAATCTTGTCCTGTATGGACCCTGCAAGTGGACTCATCCTCAATCCTGTTTGCCGCTGCTGGCCCACATTACTGACATGATGGTTACCATGTCAGGTGGCCCCCGTAACATTGCGGGTGGTGCAAGCTCCGCGGCAGGACTGCCGCGTGTTGCATTCTACTCCAAAGGTTGTCCACCAGGTGAGCAGCACTCGATCAGCAGCTTTGTTTATGATAGGCATGGACGAGGATCCGCTTGTAGAAGCCGCTCTGTAGTGGAATTGCCTGACGCGTTTCAAAGCTTCATATGCTTCTCTTCAGAGGCTTTAACGGAGACGGTGTGTGCAAGCGCTGAACCTACTTCGCCATTTTCATATTGCACTCCCACCAATGGGAAGCTCGAATGAGACTGTGCATTGTGGGAAATATGGTCCGGATAGCACACAAATCTTGTCCTGTATGGACCCTGCAAGTGGACTCGTCCTCAATCCTGTTTGCCGCTGCTGGCCCACATTACTGACATGATGGTTACCATGTCAGGTGGCCCCCGTAACATTGCGGGTGGTGCAAGCTCCGCGGCAGGACGGCCGCGTGTTACATTCTGCTCCAAAGGTTGTCCACCAGGTGAGCAGCACTCGATCAGCAGCTTTGTTTATGATAGGCATGGACGAGGATCCGCTTGTAGAAGCCGCTCCGTAGTGGAATTGCCTGACGCGTTTCGAAGCTCCATATGCTTCTCTTCAGAGGCTTTAACGGAGATGGTGTGTGCAAGCGCTGAACCTTCTTCGCCATTTTCATATTGCACTCCCACCAATGGGAAGCTCGAATGAGACTGTGCATTGTGGGAAATATGGTCCGGATAGCACACAAATCTTGTCCTGTATGGACCCTGCAAGTGGACTCGTCCTCAATCCTGTTTGCCGCTGCTGGCCCACATTACTGACATGATGGTTACCATGTCAAGTGGCCCCAGTAACATTGCGGGTGGTGCAAGCTCCGCGGCAGGATGGCCGCGTGTTACATTCTGCTCCAAAGGTTGTCCACCAGGTGAGCAGCACTCGATCAGCAGCTTTGTTTATGATAGGCATGGACGAGGATCCGCTTGTAGAAGCCGCTCCGTAGTGGAATTGCCTGACGCGTTTCGAAGCTCCATATGCTTCTCTTCAGAGGCTTTAACGGAGACGGTGTGTGCAAGCGCTGAACCTACTTCGCCATTTTCATATTGCACTCCCACCAATGGGAAGCTCGAATGAGACTGTGCATTGTGGGAAATATGGTCCGGATAGCACACAAATCTTGTCCTGTATGGACCCTGCAAGTGGACTCGTCCTCAATCCTGTTTGCCGCTGCTGCCCCACATTACTGACATGATGGTTACCATGTCAGGTGGCCCCCGTAACATTGCGGGTGGTGCAAGCTCTGTGGCAGGACGGCCGCGTGTTACATTCTGCTCCAAAGGTTGTCCACCAGGTGAGCAGCACTCGATCAGCAGCTTTGTTTATGATAGGCATGGACGAGGATCCGCTTGTAGAAGCCGCTCCGTAGTGGAATTGCCTGACGTGTTTCGAAGCTCCATATGCTTCTCTTCAGAGGCTTTAACGGAGACGTTGTGTGCAAGCGCTGAACGTACTTCGCCATTTTCATATTGCACTCCCACCAATGGGAAGCTCGAATGAGACTGTGCATTGTGGGAAATATGGTCCGGATAGCACACAAATCTTGTCCTGTATGGACCCTGCAAGTGGACTCGTCCTCAATCCTGTTTGCCGCTGCTGGCCCACATTACTGACATGATGGTTACCATGTCAGGTGGCCCCCGTAACATTGCGGGTGGTGCAAGCTCCGCGGCAGGACGGCCGCGTGTTACATTCTGCTCCAAAGGTTGTCCACCAGGTGAGCAGCACTCGATCAGCAGCTTTGTTTATGATAGGCATGGACGAGGATCCGCTTGTAGAAGCCGCTCCGTAGTGGAATTGCCTGACGCGTTTCGAAGCTCCATATGCTTCTCTTCAGAGGCTTTAACGGAGATGGTGTGTGCAAGCGCTGAACCTACTTCGCCATTTTCATATTGCACTCCCACCAATGGGAAGCTCGAATGAGACTGTGCATTGTGGGAAATATGGCCCGGATAGCACACAAATCTTGTCCTGTATGGACCCTGCAAGTGGACTCGTCCTCAATCCTATTTGCCGCTGCTGCCCCACATTACTGACATGATGTTTACCATGTCAGGTGGCCCCCGTAACATTGCGCGTGGTGCAAGCTCCGCGGCAGGACGGCCGCGTGTTACATTCTGCTCCAAAGGTTGTCCACCAGGTGAGCAGCACTCGATCAGCAGCTTTGTTTATGATAGGCATGGACGAGGATCCGCTTGTAGAAGCCGCTCCATAGTGGAATTGCCTGACGCGTTTCGAAGCTCCATATGCTTCTCTTCAGAGGCTTTAACGGAGACGGTGTGTGCAAGCGCTGAACCTACTTCGCCATTTTCATATTGCACTCCCACCAATGGGAAGCTCGAATGAGACTGTGCATTGTGGGAAATATGGTCCGGATAGCACACAAATCTTGTCCTGTATGGACCCTGCAAGTGGACTCGTCCTCAATCCTGTTTGCCGCTGCTGCCCCACATTACTGACATGATGGTTACCATGTCAGGTGGCCCCCGTAACATTGCGGGTGGTGCAAGCTCTGCGGCAGGACGGCCGCGTGTTACATTCTGCTCCAAAGGTTGTCCACCAGGTGAGCAGCACTCGATCAGCAGCTTTGTTTATGATAGGCATGGACGAGGATCCGCTTGTAGAAGCCGCTCCGTATTGGAATTGCCTGACGTGTTTCGAAGCTCCATTTGCTTCTCTTCAGAGGCTTTAACGGAGACGTTGTGTGCAAGCGCTGAACGTACTTCGCCATTTTCATATTGCACTCCCACCAATGGGAAGCTCGAATGAGACTGTGCATTGTGGGAAATATGGTCCGGATAGCACACAAATCTTGTCCTGTATGGACCCTGCAAGTGGACTCGTCCTCAATCCTGTTTGCCGCTGCTGGCCCACATTACTGACATGATGGTTAACATGTCAGGTGGCCCCCGTAACATTGCGGGTGGTGCAAGCTCCGCGGCAGGACGGCCGCGTGTTACATTCTGCTCCAAAGGTTGTCCACCAGGTGAGCAGCACTCGATCAGCAGCTTTGTTTATGATAGGCATGGACGAGGATCCGCTTGTAGAAGCCGCTCCGTAGTGGAATTGCCTGACGCGTTTCGAAGCTCCATATGCTTCTCTTCAGAGGCTTTAACGGAGATGGTGTGTGCAAGCGCTGAACCTACTTCGCCATTTTCATATTGCACTCCCACCAATGGGAAGCTCGAATGAGACTGTGCATTGTGGGAAATATGGCCCGGATAGCACACAAATCTTGTCCTGTATGGACCCTGCAAGTGGACTCGTCCTCAATCCTGTTTGCCGCTGCTGGCCCACATTACTGACATGATGTTTACCATGTCAGGTGGCCCCCGTAACATTGCGCGTGGTGCACGCTCCGCGGCAGGACGGCCGCGTGTTACATTCTGCTCCAAAGGTTGTCCACCAGGTGAGCAGCACTCGATCAGCAGCTTTGTTTATGATAGGCATGGACGAGGATCCGCTTGTAGAAGCCGCTCCGTAGTGGAATTGCCTGACGCGTTTCGAAGCTCCATATGCTTCTCTTCAGAGGCTTTAACGGAGACGGTGTGTGCAAGCGCTGAACCTACTTCGCCATTTTCATATTGCACTCCCACCAATGGGAAGCTCGAATGAGACTGTGCATTGTGGGAAATATGGTCCGGATAGCACACAAATCTTGTCCTGTATGGACCCTGCAAGTGGACTCGTCCTCAATCCTGTTTGCCGCTGCTGGCCCACATTACTGACATGATGGTTACCATGTCAGGTGGCCCCCGTAACATTGCGGGTGGTGCAAGCTCCGCGGCAGGACGGCCGCGTGTTACATTCTGCTCCAAAGGTTGTCCACCAGGTGAGCAGCACTCGATCAGCAGCTTTGTTTATGATAGGCATGGACGAGGATCCGCTTGTAGAAGCCGCTCCGTAGTGGAATTGCCTGACGTGTTTCGAAGCTCCATATGCTTCTCTTCAGAGGCTTTAACGGAGACGTTGTGTGCAAGCGCTGAACGTACTTCGCCATTTTCATATTGCACTCCCACCAATGGGAAGCTCAAATGAGACTGTGCATTGTGGGAAATATGGTCCGGATAGCACACAAATCTTGTCCTGTATGGACCCTGCAAGTGGACTCGTCCTCAATCCTGTTTGCCGCTGCTGGCCCACATTACTGACATGATGGTTACCATGTCAGGTGGCCCCCGTAACATTGCGGGTGGTGCAAGCTCCGCGGCAGGACGGCCGCGTGTTACATTCTGCTCCAAAGGTTGTCCACCAGGTGAGCAGCACTCGATCAGCAACTTTGTTTATGATAGGCATGGACGAGGATCCGCTTGTAGAAGCCGCTCCGTAGTGGAATTGCCTGACGCGTTTCGAAGCTCCATATGCTTCTCTTCAGAGGCTTTAACGGAGATGGTGTGTGCAAGCGCTGAACCTACTTCGCCATTTTCATATTGCACTCCCACCAATGGGAAGCTCGAATGAGACTGTGCATTGTGGGAAATATGGTCCGGATAGCACACATATCTTGTCCTGTATGGACCCTGCAAGTGGACTCGTCCTCAATCCTGTTTGCCGCTGCTGGCCCACATTACTGACATGATGGTTACCATGTCAGGTGGCCCCCGTAACATTGCGCGTGGTGCAAGCTCCGCGGCAGGACGGCCGCGTGTTACATTCTGCTCCAAAGGTTGTCCACCAGGTGAGCAGCACTCGATCAGCAGCTTTGTTTATGATAGGCATGGACGAGGATCCGCTTGTAGAAGCCGCTCCGTAGTGGAATTGCCTGACGCGTTTCGAAGCTCCATTTGCTTCTCTTCAGAGGCTTTAACGGAGACGGTGTGTGCAAGCGCTGAACCTACTTCGCCATTTTCATATTGCACTCCCACCAATGGGAAGCTCGAATGAGACTGTGCATTGTGGGAAATATGGTCCGGATAGCACACAAATCTTGTCCTGTATGGACCCTGCAAGTGGACTCGTCCTCAATCCTGTTTGCCGCTGCTGGCCCACATTACTGACATGATGGTTACCATGTCAGGTGGCCCCCGTAACATTGCGGGTGGTGCAAGCTCCGCGGCAGGACGGCCGCGTGTTACATTCTGCTCCAAAGGTTGTCCACCAGGTGAGCAGCACTCGATCAGCAGCTTTGTTTATGATAGGCATGGACGAGGATCCGCTTGTAGAAGCCGCTCCGTAGTGGAATTGCCTGACGCGTTTCGAAGCTCCATATGCTTCTCTTCAGAGGCTTTAACGGAGATGGTGTGTGCAAGCGCTGAACCTACTTCGCCATTTTCATATTGCACTCCCACCAATGGGAAGCTCGAATGAGACTGTGCATTGTGGGAAATATGGTCCGGATAGCACACAAATCTTGTCCTGTATGGACCCTGCAAGTGGACTCGTCCTCAATCCTGTTTGCCGCTGCTGGCCCACATTACTGACATGATGGTTACCATGTCAGGTGGCCCCCGTAACATTGCGGGTGGTGCAAGCTCCGCGGCAGGACGGCCGCGTGTTACATTCTGCTCCAAAGGTTGTCCACCAGGTGAGCAGCACTCGATCAGCAGCTTTGTTTATGATAGGCATGGACGAGGATCCGCTTGTAGAAGCCGCTCCGTAGTGGAATTGCCTGACGCGTTTCGAAGCTCCATATGCTTCTCTTCAGAGGCTTTAACGGAGATGGTGTGTGCAAGCGCTGAACCTACTTCGCCATTTTCATATTGCACTCCCACCAATGGGAAGCTCGAATGAGACTGTGCATTGTGGGAAATATGGTCCGGATAGCACACAAATCTTGTCCTGTATGGACCCTGCAAGTGGACTCGTCCTCAATCCTGTTTGCCGCTGCTGGCCCACATTACTGACATGATGGTTACCATGTCAGGTGGCCCCCGTAACATTGCGCGTGGTGCAAGCTCCGCGGCAGGACGGCCGCGTGTTACATTCTGCTCCAAAGGTTGTCCACCAGGTGAGCAGCACTCGATCAGCAGCTTTGTTTATGATAGGCATGGACGAGGATCCGCTTGTAGAAGCCGCTCCATAGTGGAATTGCCTGACGCGTTTCGAAGCTCCATATGCTTCTCTTCAGAGGCTTTAACGGAGACGGTGTGTGCAAGCGCTGAACCTACTTCGCCATTTTCATATTGCACTCCCACCAATGGGAAGCTCGAATGAGACTGTGCATTGTGGGAAATATGGTCCGGATAGCACACAAATCTTGTCCTGTATGGACCCTGCAAGTGGACTCGTCCTCAATCCTGTTTGCCGCTGCTGCCCCACATTACTGACATGATGGTTACCATGTCAGGTGGCCCCCGTAACATTGCGGGTGGTGCAAGCTCTGCGGCAGGACGGCCGCGTGTTACATTCTGCTCCAAAGGTTGTCCACCAGGTGAGCAGCACTCGATCAGCAGCTTTGTTTATGATAGGCATGGACGAGGATCCGCTTGTAGAAGCCGCTCCGTAGTGGAATTGCCTGACGTGTTTCGAAGCTCCATATGCTTCTCTTCAGAGGCTTTAACGGAGACGTTGTGTGCAAGCGCTGAACGTACTTCGCCATTTTCATATTGCACTCCCACCAATGGGAAGCTCGAATGAGACTGTGCATTGTGGGAAATATGGTCCGGATAGCACACAAATCTTGTCCTGTATGGACCCTGCAAGTGGACTCGTCCTCAATCCTGTTTGCCGCTGCTGGCCCACATTACTGACATGATGGTTACCATGTCAGGTGGCCCCCGTAACATTGCGGGTGGTGCAAGCTCCGCGGCAGGACGGCCGCGTGTTACATTCTGCTCCAAAGGTTGTCCACCAGGTGAGCAGCACTCGATCAGCAGCTTTGTTTATGATAGGCATGGACGAGGATCCGCTTGTAGAAGCCGCTCCGTAGTGGAATTGCCTGACGCGTTTCGAAGCTCCATATGCTTCTCTTCAGAGGCTTTAACGGAGATGGTGTGTGCAAGCGCTGAACCTACTTCGCCATTTTCATATTGCACTCCCACCAATGGGAAGCTCGAATGAGACTGTGCATTGTGGGAAATATGGTCTGGATAGCACACAAATCTTGTCCTGTATGGACCCTGCAAGTGGACTCGTCCTCAATCCTGTTTGCCGCTGCTGCCCCACATTACTGACATGATGGTTACCATGTCAGGTGGCCCCCGTAACATTGCGGGTGGTGCAAGCTCTGCGGCAGGACGGCCGCGTGTTACATTCTGCTCCAAAGGTTGTCCACCAGGTGAGCAGCACTCGATCAGCAGCTTTGTTTATGATAGGCATGGACGAGGATCCGCTTGTAGAAGCCGCTCCGTAGTGGAATTGCCTGACGTGTTTCGAAGCTCCATATGCTTCTCTTCAGAGGCTTTAACGGAGACGTTGTGTGCAAGCGCTGAACGTACTTCGCCATTTTCATATTGCACTCCCACCAATGGGAAGCTCGAATGAGACTGTGCATTGTGGGAAATATGGTCCGGATAGCACACAAATCTTGTCCTGTATGGACCCTGCAAGTGGACTCGTCCTCAATCCTGTTTGCCGCTGCTGGCCCACATTACTGACATGATGGTTACCATGTCAGGTGGCCCCCGTAACATTGCGGGTGGTGCAAGCTCCGCGGCAGGACGGCCGCGTGTTACATTCTGCTCCAAAGGTTGTCCACCAGGTGTGCAGCACTCGATCAGCAGCTTTGTTTATGATAGGCATGGACGAGGATCCGCTTGTAGAAGCCGCTCCGTAGTGGAATTGCCTGACGCGTTTCGAAGCTCCATATGCTTCTCTTCAGAGGCTTTAACGGAGATGGTGTGTGCAAGCGCTGAACCTACTTCGCCATTTTCATATTGCACTCCCACCAATGGGAAGCTCGAATGAGACTGTGCATTGTGGGAAATATGGCCCGGATAGCACACAAATCTTGTCCTGTATGGACCCTGCAAGTGGACTCGTCCTCAATCCTGTTTGCCGCTGCTGGCCCACATTACTGACATGATGTTTACCATGTCAGGTGGCCCCCGTAACATTGCGCGTGGTGCAAGCTCCGCGGCAGGACGGCCGCGTGTTACATTCTGCTCCAAAGGTTGTCCACCAGGTGAGCAGCACTCGATCAGCAGCTTTGTTTATGATAGGCATGGACGAGGATCCGCTTGTAGAAGCCGCTCCGTAGTGGAATTGCCTGACGCGTTTCGAAGCTCCATATGCTTCTCTTCAGAGGCTTTAACGGAGACGGTGTGTGCAAGCGCTGAACCTACTTCGCCATTTTCATATTGCACTCCCACCAATGGGAAGCTCGAATGAGACTGTGCATTGTGGGAAATATGGTCCGGATAGCACACAAATCTTGTCCTGTATGGACCCTGCAAGTGGACTCGTCCTCAATCCTGTTTGCCGCTGCTGGCCCACATTACTGACATGATGGTTACCATGTCAGGTGGCCCCCGTAACATTGCGGGTGGTGCAAGCTCCGCGGCAGGACGGCCGCGTGTTACATTCTGCTCCAAAGGTTGTCCACCAGGTGAGCAGCACTCGATCAGCAACTTTGTTTATGATAGGCATGGACGAGGATCCGCTTGTAGAAGCCGCTCCGTAGTGGAATTTCCTGACGCGTTTCGAAGCTCCATATGCTTCTCTTCAGAGGCTTTAACGGAGATGGTGTGTGCAAGCGCTGAACCTACTTCGCCATTTTCATATTGCACTCCCACCAATGGGAAGCTCGAATGAGACTGTGCATTGTGGGAAATATGGTCCGGATAGCACACATATCTTGTCCTGTATGGACCCTGCAAGTGGACTCGTCCTCAATCCTGTTTGCCGCTGCTGGCCCACATTACTGACATGATGGTTACCATGTCAGGTGGCCCCCGTAACATTGCGCGTGGTGCAAGCTCCGCGGCAGGACGGCCGCGTGTTACATTCTGCTCCAAAGGTTGTCCACCAGGTGAGCAGCACTCGATCAGCAGCTTTGTTTATGATAGGCATGGACGAGGATCCGCTTGTAGAAGCCGCTCCGTAGTGGAATTGCCTGACGCGTTTCGAAGCTCCATTTGCTTCTCTTCAGAGGCTTTAACGGAGACGGTGTGTGCAAGCGCTGAACCTACTTCGCCATTTTCATATTGCACTCCCACCAATGGGAAGCTCGAATGAGACTGTGCATTGTGGGAAATATGGTCCGGATAGCACACAAATCTTGTCCTGTATGGACCCTGCAAGTGGACTCGTCCTCAATCCTGTTTGCCGCTGCTGGCCCACATTACTGACATGATGGTTACCATGTCAGGTGGCCCCCGTAACATTGCGGGTGGTGCAAGCTCCGCGGCAGGACGGCCGCGTGTTACATTCTGCTCCAAAGGTTGTCCACCAGGTGAGCAGCACTCGATCAGCAGCTTTGTTTATGATAGGCATGGACGAGGATCCGCTTGTAGAAGCCGCTCCGTAGTGGAATTGCCTGACGCGTTTCGAAGCTCCATATGCTTCTCTTCAGAGGCTTTAACGGAGATGGTGTGTGCAAGCGCTGAACCTACTTCGCCATTTTCATATTGCACTCCCACCAATGGGAAGCTCGAATGAGACTGTGCATTGTGGGAAATATGGTCCGGATAGCACACAAATCTTGTCCTGTATGGACCCTGCAAGTGGACTCGTCCTCAATCCTGTTTGCCGCTGCTGGCCCACATTACTGACATGATGGTTACCATGTCAGGTGGCCCCCGTAACATTGCGGGTGGTGCAAGCTCCGCGGCAGGACGGCCGCGTGTTACATTCTGCTCCAAAGGTTGTCCACCAGGTGAGCAGCACTCGATCAGCAGCTTTGTTTATGATAGGCATGGACGAGGATCCGCTTGTAGAAGCCGCTCCGTAGTGGAATTGCCTGACGCGTTTCGAAGCTCCATATGCTTCTCTTCAGAGGCTTTAACGGAGATGGTGTGTGCAAGCGCTGAACCTACTTCGCCATTTTCATATTGCACTCCCACCAATGGGAAGCTCGAATGAGACTGTGCATTGTGGGAAATATGGTCCGGATAGCACACAAATCTTGTCCTGTATGGACCCTGCAAGTGGACTCGTCCTCAATCCTGTTTGCCGCTGCTGGCCCACATTACTGACATGATGGTTACCATGTCAGGTGGCCCCCGTAACATTGCGCGTGGTGCAAGCTCCGCGGCAGGACGGCCGCGTGTTACATTCTGCTCCAAAGGTTGTCCACCAGGTGAGCAGCACTCGATCAGCAGCTTTGTTTATGATAGGCATGGACGAGGATCCGCTTGTAGAAGCCGCTCCATAGTGGAATTGCCTGACGCGTTTCGAAGCTCCATATGCTTCTCTTCAGAGGCTTTAACGGAGACGGTGTGTGCAAGCGCTGAACCTACTTCGCCATTTTCATATTGCACTCCCACCAATGGGAAGCTCGAGTGAGACTGTGCATTGTGGGAAATATGGTCCGGATAGCACACAAATCTTGTCCTGTATGGACCCTGCAAGTGGACTCGTCCTCAATCCTGTTTGCCGCTGCTGCCCCACATTACTGACATGATGGTTACCATGTCAGGTGGCCCCCGTAACATTGCGGGTGGTGCAAGCTCTGCGGCAGGACGGCCGCGTGTTACATTCTGCTCCAAAGGTTGTCCACCAGGTGAGCAGCACTCGATCAGCAGCTTTGTTTATGATAGGCATGGACGAGGATCCGCTTGTAGAAGCCGCTCCGTAGTGGAATTGCCTGACGTGTTTCGAAGCTCCATATGCTTCTCTTCAGAGGCTTTAACGGAGACGTTGTGTGCAAGCGCTGAACGTACTTCGCCATTTTCATATTGCACTCCCACCAATGGGAAGCTCGAATGAGACTGTGCATTGTGGGAAATATGGTCCGGATAGCACACAAATCTTGTCCTGTATGGACCCTGCAAGTGGACTCGTCCTCAATCCTGTTTGCCGCTGCTGGCCCACATTACTGACATGATGGTTACCATGTCAGGTGGCCCCCGTAACATTGCGGGTGGTGCAAGCTCCGCGGCAGGACGGCCGCGTGTTACATTCTGCTCCAAAGGTTGTCCACCAGGTGAGCAGCACTCGATCAGCAGCTTTGTTTATGATAGGCATGGACGAGGATCCGCTTGTAGAAGCCGCTCCGTAGTGGAATTGCCTGACGCGTTTCGAAGCTCCATATGCTTCTCTTCAGAGGCTTTAACGGAGATGGTGTGTGCAAGCGCTGAACCTACTTCGCCATTTTCATATTGCACTCCCACCAATGGGAAGCTCGAATGAGACTGTGCATTGTGGGAAATATGGTCCGGATAGCACACAAATCTTGTCCTGTATGGACCCTGCAAGTGGACTCGTCCTCAATCCTGTTTGCCGCTGCTGCCCCACATTACTGACATGATGGTTACCATGTCAGGTGGCCCCCGTAACATTGCGGGTGGTGCAAGCTCTGCGGCAGGACGGCCGCGTGTTACATTCTGCTCCAAAGGTTGTCCACCAGGTGAGCAGCACTCGATCAGCAGCTTTGTTTATGATAGGCATGGACGAGGATCCGCTTGTAGAAGCCGCTCCGTAGTGGAATTGCCTGACGTGTTTCGAAGCTCCATATGCTTCTCTTCAGAGGCTTTAACGGAGACGTTGTGTGCAAGCGCTGAACGTACTTCGCCATTTTCATATTGCACTCCCACCAATGGGAAGCTCGAATGAGACTGTGCATTGTGGGAAATATGGTCCGGATAGCACACAAATCTTGTCCTGTATGGACCCTGCAAGTGGACTCGTCCTCAATCCTGTTTGCCGCTGCTGGCCCACATTACTGACATGATGGTTACCATGTCAGGTGGCCCCCGTAACATTGCGGGTGGTGCAAGCTCCGCGGCAGGACGGCCGCGTGTTACATTCTGCTCCAAAGGTTGTCCACCAGGTGTGCAGCACTCGATCAGCAGCTTTGTTTATGATAGGCATGGACGAGGATCCGCTTGTAGAAGCCGCTCCGTAGTGGAATTGCCTGACGCGTTTCGAAGCTCCATATGCTTCTCTTCAGAGGCTTTAACGGAGATGGTGTGTGCAAGCGCTGAACCTACTTCGCCATTTTCATATTGCACTCCCACCAATGGGAAGCTCGAATGAGACTGTGCATTGTGGGAAATATGGCCCGGATAGCACACAAATCTTGTCCTGTATGGACCCTGCAAGTGGACTCGTCCTCAATCCTGTTTGCCGCTGCTGGCCCACATTACTGACATGATGTTTACCATGTCAGGTGGCCCCCGTAACATTGCGCGTGGTGCAAGCTCCGCGGCAGGACGGCCGCGTGTTACATTCTGCTCCAAAGGTTGTCCACCAGGTGAGCAGCACTCGATCAGCAGCTTTGTTTATGATAGGCATGGACGAGGATCCGCTTGTAGAAGCCGCTCCGTAGTGGAATTGCCTGACGCGTTTCGAAGCTCCATATGCTTCTCTTCAGAGGCTTTAACGGAGACGGTGTGTGCAAGCGCTGAACCTACTTCGCCATTTTCATATTGCACTCCCACCAATGGGAAGCTCGAATGAGACTGTGCATTGTGGGAAATATGGTCCGGATAGCACACAAATCTTGTCCTGTATGGACCCTGCAAGTGGACTCGTCCTCAATCCTGTTTGCCGCTGCTGGCCCACATTACTGACATGATGGTTACCATGTCAGGTGGCCCCCGTAACATTGCGGGTGGTGCAAGCTCCGCGGCAGGACGGCCGCGTGTTACATTCTGCTCCAAAGGTTGTCCACCAGGTGAGCAGCACTCGATCAGCAACTTTGTTTATGATAGGCATGGACGAGGATCCGCTTGTAGAAGCCGCTCCGTAGTGGAATTGCCTGACGCGTTTCGAAGCTCCATATGCTTCTCTTCAGAGGCTTTAACGGAGATGGTGTGTGCAAGCGCTGAACCTACTTCGCCATTTTCATATTGCACTCCCACCAATGGGAAGCTCGAATGAGACTGTGCATTGTGGGAAATATGGTCCGGATAGCACACATATCTTGTCCTGTATGGACCCTGCAAGTGGACTCGTCCTCAATCCTGTTTGCCGCTGCTGGCCCACATTACTGACATGATGGTTACCATGTCAGGTGGCCCCCGTAACATTGCGCGTGGTGCAAGCTCCGCGGCAGGACGGCCGCGTGTTACATTCTGCTCCAAAGGTTGTCCACCAGGTGAGCAGCACTCGATCAGCAGCTTTGTTTATGATAGGCATGGACGAGGATCCGCTTGTAGAAGCCGCTCCGTAGTGGAATTGCCTGACGCGTTTCGAAGCTCCATTTGCTTCTCTTCAGAGGCTTTAACGGAGACGGTGTGTGCAAGCGCTGAACCTACTTCGCCATTTTCATATTGCACTCCCACCAATGGGAAGCTCGAATGAGACTGTGCATTGTGGGAAATATGGTCCGGATAGCACACAAATCTTGTCCTGTATGGACCCTGCAAGTGGACTCGTCCTCAATCCTGTTTGCCGCTGCTGGCCCACATTACTGACATGATGGTTACCATGTCAGGTGGCCCCCGTAACATTGCGGGTGGTGCAAGCTCCGCGGCAGGACGGCCGCGTGTTACATTCTGCTCCAAAGGTTGTCCACCAGGTGAGCAGCACTCGATCAGCAGCTTTGTTTATGATAGGCATGGACGAGGATCCGCTTGTAGAAGCCGCTCCGTAGTGGAATTGCCTGACGCGTTTCGAAGCTCCATATGCTTCTCTTCAGAGGCTTTAACGGAGATGGTGTGTGCAAGCGCTGAACCTACTTCGCCATTTTCATATTGCACTCCCACCAATGGGAAGCTCGAATGAGACTGTGCATTGTGGGAAATATGGTCCGGATAGCACACAAATCTTGTCCTGTATGGACCCTGCAAGTGGACTCGTCCTCAATCCTGTTTGCCGCTGCTGGCCCACATTACTGACATGATGGTTACCATGTCAGGTGGCCCCCGTAACATTGCGGGTGGTGCAAGCTCCGCGGCAGGACGGCCGCGTGTTACATTCTGCTCCAAAGGTTGTCCACCAGGTGAGCAGCACTCGATCAGCAGCTTTGTTTATGATAGGCATGGACGAGGATCCGCTTGTAGAAGCCGCTCCGTAGTGGAATTGCCTGACGCGTTTCGAAGCTCCATATGCTTCTCTTCAGAGGCTTTAACGGAGATGGTGTGTGCAAGCGCTGAACCTACTTCGCCATTTTCATATTGCACTCCCACCAATGGGAAGCTCGAATGAGACTGTGCATTGTGGGAAATATGGTCCGGATAGCACACAAATCTTGTCCTGTATGGACCCTGCAAGTGGACTCGTCCTCAATCCTGTTTGCCGCTGCTGGCCCACATTACTGACATGATGGTTACCATGTCAGGTGGCCCCCGTAACATTGCGCGTGGTGCAAGCTCCGCGGCAGGACGGCCGCGTGTTACATTCTGCTCCAAAGGTTGTCCACCAGGTGAGCAGCACTCGATCAGCAGCTTTGTTTATGATAGGCATGGACGAGGATCCGCTTGTAGAAGCCGCTCCATAGTGGAATTGCCTGACGCGTTTCGAAGCTCCATATGCTTCTCTTCAGAGGCTTTAACGGAGACGGTGTGTGCAAGCGCTGAACCTACTTCGCCATTTTCATATTGCACTCCCACCAATGGGAAGCTCGAATGAGACTGTGCATTGTGGGAAATATGGTCCGGATAGCACACAAATCTTGTCCTGTATGGACCCTGCAAGTGGACTCGTCCTCAATCCTGTTTGCCGCTGCTGCCCCACATTACTGACATGATGGTTACCATGTCAGGTGGCCCCCGTAACATTGCGGGTGGTGCAAGCTCTGCGGCAGGACGGCCGCGTGTTACATTCTGCTCCAAAGGTTGTCCACCAGGTGAGCAGCACTCGATCAGCAGCTTTGTTTATGATAGGCATGGACGAGGATCCGCTTGTAGAAGCCGCTCCGTAGTGGAATTGCCTGACGTGTTTCGAAGCTCCATATGCTTCTCTTCAGAGGCTTTAACGGAGACGTTGTGTGCAAGCGCTGAACGTACTTCGCCATTTTCATATTGCACTCCCACCAATGGGAAGCTCGAATGAGACTGTGCATTGTGGGAAATATGGTCCGGATAGCACACAAATCTTGTCCTGTATGGACCCTGCAAGTGGACTCGTCCTCAATCCTGTTTGCCGCTGCTGGCCCACATTACTGACATGATGGTTACCATGTCAGGTGGCCCCCGTAACATTGCGGGTGGTGCAAGCTCCGCGGCAGGACGGCCGCGTGTTACATTCTGCTCCAAAGGTTGTCCACCAGGTGAGCAGCACTCGATCAGCAGCTTTGTTTATGATAGGCATGGACGAGGATCCGCTTGTAGAAGCCGCTCCGTAGTGGAATTGCCTGACGCGTTTCGAAGCTCCATATGCTTCTCTTCAGAGGCTTTAACGGAGATGGTGTGTGCAAGCGCTGAACCTACTTCGCCATTTTCATATTGCACTCCCACCAATGGGAAGCTCGAATGAGACTGTGCATTGTGGGAAATATGGTCCGGATAGCACACAAATCTTGTCCTGTATGGACCCTGCAAGTGGACTCGTCCTCAATCCTGTTTGCCGCTGCTGCCCCACATTACTGACATGATGGTTACCATGTCAGGTGGCCCCCGTAACATTGCGGGTGGTGCAAGCTCTGCGGCAGGACGGCCGCGTGTTACATTCTGCTCCAAAGGTTGTCCACCAGGTGAGCAGCACTCGATCAGCAGCTTTGTTTATGATAGGCATGGACGAGGATCCGCTTGTAGAAGCCGCTCCGTAGTGGAATTGCCTGACGTGTTTCGAAGCTCCATATGCTTCTCTTCAGAGGCTTTAACGGAGACGTTGTGTGCAAGCGCTGAACGTACTTCGCCATTTTCATATTGCACTCCCACCAATGGGAAGCTCGAATGAGACTGTGCATTGTGGGAAATATGGTCCGGATAGCACACAAATCTTGTCCTGTATGGACCCTGCAAGTGGACTCGTCCTCAATCCTGTTTGCCGCTGCTGGCCCACATTACTGACATGATGGTTACCATGTCAGGTGGCCCCCGTAACATTGCGGGTGGTGCAAGCTCCGCGGCAGGACGGCCGCGTGTTACATTCTGCTCCAAAGGTTGTCCACCAGGTGTGCAGCACTCGATCAGCAGCTTTGTTTATGATAGGCATGGACGAGGATCCGCTTGTAGAAGCCGCTCCGTAGTGGAATTGCCTGACGCGTTTCGAAGCTCCATATGCTTCTCTTCAGAGGCTTTAACGGAGATGGTGTGTGCAAGCGCTGAACCTACTTCGCCATTTTCATATTGCACTCCCACCAATGGGAAGCTCGAATGAGACTGTGCATTGTGGGAAATATGGCCCGGATAGCACACAAATCTTGTCCTGTATGGACCCTGCAAGTGGACTCGTCCTCAATCCTGTTTGCCGCTGCTGGCCCACATTACTGACATGATGTTTACCATGTCAGGTGGCCCCCGTAACATTGCGCGTGGTGCAAGCTCCGCGGCAGGACGGCCGCGTGTTACATTCTGCTCCAAAGGTTGTCCACCAGGTGAGCAGCACTCGATCAGCAGCTTTGTTTATGATAGGCATGGACGAGGATCCGCTTGTAGAAGCCGCTCCGTAGTGGAATTGCCTGACGCGTTTCGAAGCTCCATATGCTTCTCTTCAGAGGCTTTAACGGAGACGGTGTGTGCAAGCGCTGAACCTACTTCGCCATTTTCATATTGCACTCCCACCAATGGGAAGCTCGAATGAGACTGTGCATTGTGGGAAATATGGTCCGGATAGCACACAAATCTTGTCCTGTATGGACCCTGCAAGTGGACTCGTCCTCAATCCTGTTTGCCGCTGCTGGCCCACATTACTGACATGATGGTTACCATGTCAGGTGGCCCCCGTAACATTGCGGGTGGTGCAAGCTCCGCGGCAGGACGGCCCCGTGTTACATTCTGCTCCAAAGGTTGTCCACCAGGTGAGCAGCACTCGATCAGCAGCTTTGTTTATGATAGGCATGGACGAGGATCCGCTTGTAGAAGCCGCTCCGTAGTGGAATTGCCTGACGCGTTTCGAAGCTCCATATGCTTCTCTTCAGAGGCTTTAACGGAGACGGTGTGTGCAAGCGCTGAACCTACTTCGCCATTTTCATATTGCACTCCCACCAATGGGAAGCTCGAATGAGACTGTGCATTGTGGGAAATATGGTCCGGATAGCACACAAATCTTGTCCTGTATGGACCCTGCAAGTGGACTCGTCCTCAATCCTGTTTGCCGCTGCTGGCCCATATTACTGACATGATGGTTACCATGTCAGGTGGCCCCCGTAACATTGCGGGTGGTGCAAGCTCCGCGGCAGGACGGCCGCGTGTTACATTCTGCTCCAAAGGTTGTCCACCAGGTGAGCAGCACTCGATCAGCAGCTTTGTTTATGATAGGCATGGACGAGGATCCGCTTGTAGAAGCCGCTCTGTAGTGGAATTGCCTGACGCGTTTCTAAGCTTCATATGCTTCTCTTCAGAGGCTTTAACGGAGACGGTGTGTGCAAGCGCTGAACCTACTTCGCCATTTTCATATTGCACTCCCACCAATGGGAAGCTCGAATGAGACTGTGCATTGTGGGAAATATGGTCCGGATAGCACACAAATCTTGTCCTGTATGGACCCTGCAAGTGGACTCGTCCTCAATCCTGTTTGCCGCTGCTGGCCCACATTACTGACATGATGGTTACCATGTCAGGTGGCCCCCGTAACATTGCGGGTGGTGCAAGCTCCGCGGCAGGACGGCCGCGTGTTACATTCTGCTCCAAAGGTTGTCCACCAGGTGAGCAGCACTCGATCAGCAGCTTTGTTTATGATAGGCATGGACGAGGATCCGCTTGTAGAAGCCGCTCCGTAGTGGAATTGCCTGACGCGTTTCGAAGCTCCATATGCTTCTCTTCAGAGGCTTTAACGGAGATGGTGTGTGCAAGCGCTGAACCTACTTCGCCATTTTCATATTGCACTCCCACCAATGAGAAGCTCGAATGAGACTGTGCATTGTGGGAAATATGGTCTGGATAGCACACAAATCTTGTCCTGTATGGACCCTGCAAGTGGACTCGTCCTCAATCCTGTTTGCCGCTGCTGGCCCACATTACTGACATGATGGTTACCATGTCAGGTGGCCCCCGTAACATTGCGGGTGGTGCAAGCTCCGCGGCAGGACGGCCGCGTGTTACATTCTGCTCCAAAGGTTGTCCACCAGGTGAGCAGCACTCGATCAGCAGCTTTGTTTATGAGAGGCATGGACGAGGATACGCTTGTAGAAGCCGCTCCGTAGTGGAATTGCCTGACGCGTTTCGAAGCTCCATATGCTTCTCTTCAGAGGCTTTAACGGAGACGGTGTGTGCAAGCGCTGAACCTACTTCGCCATTTTCATATTGCACTCCCACCAATGGGAAGCTCGAATGAGACTGTGCATTGTGGGAAATATGGTCCGGATAGCACACAAATCTTGTCCTGTATGGACCCTGCAAGTAGACTCGTCCTCAATCCTGTTTGCCGCTGCTGGCCCACATTACTGACATGATGGTTACCATGTCAGGTGGCCCCCGTAACATTGCGGGTGGTGCAAGCTCCGCGGCAGGACGGCCGCGTGTTACATTCTGCTCCAAAGGTTGTCCACCAGGTGAGCAGCACTCGATCAGCAGCTTTGTTTATGATAGGCATGGACGAGGATCCGCTTGTAGAAGCCGCTCCGTAGTGGAATTGCCTGACGCGTTTCGAAGCTCCATATGCTTCTCTTCAGAGGCTTTAACGGAGACGGTGTGTGCAAGCGCTGAACCTACTTCGCCATTTTCATATTGCACTCGCACCAATGGGAAGCTCGAATGAGACTGTGCATTGTGGGAAATATGGTCCGGATAGCACACAAATCTTGTCCTGTATGGACCCTGCAAGTGGACTCGTCCTCAATCCTGTTTGCCGCTGCTGGCCCACATTACTGACATGATGGTTACCATGTCAGGTGGCCCCCGTAACATTGCGGGTGGTGCAAGCTCCGCGGCAGGACGGCCGCGTGTTACATTCTGCTCCAAAGGTTGTCCACCAGGTGAGCAGCACTCGATCAGCAGCTTTGTTTATGATAGGCATGACGAGGATCCGCTTGTAGAAGCCGCTCCGTAGTGGAATTGCCTGACGCGTTTCGAAGCTCCATATGCTTCTCTTCAGAGGCTTTAACGGAGACGGTGTGTGCAAGCGCTGAACCTACTTCGCCATTTTCATATTGCACTCCCACCAATGGGAAGCTCGAATAAGACTGTGCATTGTGGGAAATATGGTCCGGATAGCACACAAATCTTGTCCTGTATGGACCCTGCAAGTGGACTCGTCCTCAATCCTGTTTGCCGCTGCTGGCCCACATTACTGACATGATGGTTACCATGTCAGGTGGCCCCCGTAACATTGCGGGTGGTGCAAGCTCCGCGGCAGGACGGCCGCGTGTTACATTCTGCTCCAAAGGTTGTCCACCAGGTGAGCAGCACTCGATCAGCAGCTTTGTTTATGATAGGCATGGACGAGGATCCGCTTGTAGAAGCCGCTCTGTAGTGGAATTGCCTGACGCGTTTCGAAGCTTCATATGCTTCTCTTCAGAGGCTTTAACGGAGACGGTGTGTGCAAGCGCTGAACCTACTTCGCCATTTTCATATTGCACTCCCACCAATGGGAAGCTCGAATGAGACTGTGCATTGTGGGAAATATGGTCCGGATAGCACACAAATCTTGTCCTGTATGGACCCTGCAAGTGGACTCGTCCTCAATCCTGTTTGCCGCTGCTGGCCCACATTACTGACATGATGGTTACCATGTCAGGTGGCCCCCGTAACATTGCGGGTGGTGCAAGCTCCGCGGCAGGACGGCCGCGTGTTACATTCTGCTCCAAAGGTTGTCCACCAGGTGAGCAGCACTCGATCAGCAGCTTTGTTTATGATAGGCATGGACGAGGATCCGCTTGTAGAAGCCGCTCCGTAGTGGAATTGCCTGACGCGTTTCGAAGCTCCATATGCTTCTCTTCAGAGGCTTTAACGGAGACGGTGTGTGCAAGCGCTGAACCTACTTCGCCATTTTCATGTTGCACTCCACCAATGGGAAGCTCGAATGAGACTGTGCATTGTGGGAAATATGGTCCGGATAGCACACAAATCTTGTCCTGTATGGACCCTGCAAGTGGACTCGTCCTCAATCCTGTTTGCCGCTGCTGGCCCACATTACTGACATGATGGTTACCATGTCAGGTGGCCCCCGTAACATTGCGGGTGGTGCAAGCTCCGCGGCAGGACGGCCGCGTGTTACATTCTGCTCCAAAGGTTGTCCACCAGGTGAGCAGCACTCGATCAGCAGCTTTGTTTATGATAGGCATGGACGAGGATCCGCTTGTAGAAGCCGCTCCGTAGTGGAATTGCCTGACGCGTTTCGAAGCTCCATATGCTTCTCTTCAGAGGCTTTAACGGAGATGGTGTGTGCAAGCGCTGAACCTACTTCGCCATTTTCATATTGCACTCCCACCAATGGGAAGCTCGAATGAGACTGTGCATTGTGGGAAATATGGCCCGGATAGCACACAAATCTTGTCCTGTATGGACCCTGCAAGTGGACTCGTCCTCAATCCTATTTGCCGCTGCTGCCCCACATTACTGACATGATGTTTACCATGTCAGGTGGCCCCCGTAACATTGCGCGTGGTGCAAGCTCCGCGGCAGGACGGCCGCGTGTTACATTCTGCTCCAAAGGTTGTCCACCAGGTGAGCAGCACTCGATCAGCAGCTTTGTTTATGATAGGCATGGACGAGGATCCGCTTGTAGAAGCCGCTCCATAGTGGAATTGCCTGACGCGTTTCGAAGCTCCATATGCTTCTCTTCAGAGGCTTTAACGGAGACGGTGTGTGCAAGCGCTGAACCTACTTCGCCATTTTCATATTGCACTCCCACCAATGGGAAGCTCGAATGAGACTGTGCATTGTGAGAAATATGGTCCGGATAGCACACAAATCTTGTCCTGTATGGACCCTGCAAGTGGACTCGTCCTCAATCCTGTTTGCCGCTGCTGCCCCACATTACTGACATGATGGTTACCATGTCAGGTGGCCCCCATAACATTGCGGGTGGTGCAAGCTCTGCGGCAGGACGGCCGCGTGTTACATTCTGCTCCAAAGGTTGTCCACCAGGTGAGCAGCACTCGATCAGCAGCTTTGTTTATGATAGGCATGGACGAGGATCCGCTTGTAGAAGCCGCTCCGTAGTGGAATTGCCTGACGTGTTTCGAAGCTCCATATGCTTCTCTTCAGAGGCTTTAACGGAGACGTTGTGTGCAAGCGCTGAACGTACTTCGCCATTTTCATATTGCACTCCCACCAATGGGAAGCTCGAATGAGACTGTGCATTGTGGGAAATATGGTCCGGATAGCACACAAATCTTGTCCTGTATGGACCCTGCAAGTGGACTCGTCCTCAATCCTGTTTGCCGCTGCTGGCCCACATTACTGACATGATGGTTACCATGTCAGGTGGCCCCCGTAACATTGCGGGTGGTGCAAGCTCCGCGGCAGGACGGCCGCGTGTTACATTCTGCTCCAAAGGTTGTCCACCAGGTGAGCAGCACTCGATCAGCAGCTTTGTTTATGATAGGCATGGACGAGGATCCGCTTGTAGAAGCCGCTCCGTAGTGGAATTGCCTGACGCGTTTCGAAGCTCCATATGCTTCTCTTCAGAGGCTTTAACGGAGATGGTGTGTGCAAGCGCTGAACCTACTTCGCCATTTTCATATTGCACTCCCACCAATGGGAAGCTCGAATGAGACTGTGCATTGTGGGAAATATGGCCCGGATAGCACACAAATCTTGTCCTGTATGGACCCTGCAAGTGGACTCGTCCTCAATCCTGTTTGCCGCTGCTGGCCCACATTACTGACATGATGTTTACCATGTCAGGTGGCCCCCGTAACATTGCGCGTGGTGCAAGCTCCGCGGCAGGACGGCCGCGTGTTACATTCTGCTCCAAAGGTTGTCCACCAGGTGAGCAGCACTCGATCAGCAGCTTTGTTTATGATAGGCATGGACGAGGATCCGCTTGTAGAAGCCGCTCCGTAGTGGAATTGCCTGACGCGTTTCGAAGCTCCATATGCTTCTCTTCAGAGGCTTTAACGGAGACGGTGTGTGCAAGCGCTGAACCTACTTCGCCATTTTCATATTGCACTCCCACCAATGGGAAGCTCGAATGAGACTGTGCATTGTGGGAAATATGGTCCGGATAGCACACAAATCTTGTCCTGTATGGACCCTGCAAGTGGACTCGTCCTCAATCCTGTTTGCCGCTGCTGGCCCACATTACTGACATGATGGTTACCATGTCAGGTGGCCCCCGTAACATTGCGGGTGGTGCAAGCTCCGCGGCAGGACGGCCGCGTGTTACATTCTGCTCCAAAGGTTGTCCACCAGGTGAGCAGCACTCGATCAGCAGCTTTGTTTATGATAGGCATGGACGAGGATCCGCTTGTAGAAGCCGCTCCGTAGTGGAATTGCCTGACGTGTTTCGAAGCTCCATATGCTTCTCTTCAGAGGCTTTAACGGAGACGTTGTGTGCAAGCGCTGAACGTACTTCGCCATTTTCATATTGCACTCCCACCAATGGGAAGCTCAAATGAGACTGTGCATTGTGGGAAATATGGTCCGGATAGCACACAAATCTTGTCCTGTATGGACCCTGCAAGTGGACTCGTCCTCAATCCTGTTTGCCGCTGCTGGCCCACATTACTGACATGATGGTTACCATGTCAGGTGGCCCCCATAACATTGCGGGTGGTGCAAGCTCCGCGGCAGGACGGCCGCGTGTTACATTCTGCTCCAAAGGTTGTCCACCAGGTGAGCAGCACTCGATCAGCAACTTTGTTTATGATAGGCATGGACGAGGATCCGCTTGTAGAAGCCGCTCCGTAGTGGAATTGCCTGACGCGTTTCGAAGCTCCATATGCTTCTCTTCAGAGGCTTTAACGGAGATGGTGTGTGCAAGCGCTGAACCTACTTCGCCATTTTCATATTGCACTCCCACCAATGGGAAGCTCGAATGAGACTGTGCATTGTGGGAAATATGGTCCGGATAGCACACATATCTTGTCCTGTATGGACCCTGCAAGTGGACTCGTCCTCAATCCTGTTTGCCGCTGCTGGCCCACATTACTGACATGATGGTTACCATGTCAGGTGGCCCCCGTAACATTGCGCGTGGTGCAAGCTCCGCGGCAGGACGGCCGCGTGTTACATTCTGCTCCAAAGGTTGTCCACCAGGTGAGCAGCACTCGATCAGCAGCTTTGTTTATGATAGGCATGGACGAGGATCCGCTTGTAGAAGCCGCTCCGTAGTGGAATTGCCTGACGCGTTTCGAAGCTCCATATGCTTCTCTTCAGAGGCTTTAACGGAGACGGTGTGTGCAAGCGCTGAACCTACTTCGCCATTTTCATATTGCACTCCCACCAATGGGAAGCTCGAATGAGACTGTGCATTGTGGGAAATATGGTCCGGATAGCACACAAATCTTGTCCTGTATGGACCCTGCAAGTGGACTCGTCCTCAATCCTGTTTGCCGCTGCTGGCCTACATTACTGACATGATGGTTACCATGTCAGGTGGCCCCCGTAACATTGCGGGTGGTGCAAGCTCCGCGGCACGACAGCCGCGTGTTACATTCTGCTCCAAAGGTTGTCCACCAGGTGAGCAGCACTCGATCAGCAGCTTTGTTTATGATAGGCATGGACGAGGATCCGCTTGTAGAAGCCGCTCCGTAGTGGAATTGCCTGACGCGTTTCGAAGCTCCATATGCTTCTCTTCAGAGGCTTTAACGGAGACGGTGTGTGCAAGCGCTGAACCTACTTCGCCATTTTCATATTGCACTCCCACCAATGGGAAGCTCGAATGAGACTGTGCATTGTGGGAAATATGGTCCGGATAGCACACAAATCTTGTCCTGTATGGACCCTGCAAGTGGACTCGTCCTCAATCCTGTTTGCCGCTGCTGGCCCACATTACTGACATGATGGTTACCATGTCAGGTGGCCCCCGTAACATTGCGGGTGGTGCAAGCTCCGCGGCAGGACGGCCGCGTGTTACATTCTGCTCCAAAGGTTGTCCACCAGGTGAGCAGCACTCGATCAGCAGCTTTGTTTATGATAGGCATGGACGAGGATCCGCTTGTAGAAGCCGCTCTGTAGTGGAATTGCCTGACGCGTTTCGAAGCTTCATATGCTTCTCTTCAGAGGCTTTAACGGAGACGGTGTGTGCAAGCGCTGAACCTACTTCGCCATTTTCATATTGCACTCCCACCAATGGGAAGCTCGAATGAGACTGTGCATTGTGGGAAATATGGTCCGGATAGCACACAAATCTTGTCCTGTATGGACCCTGCAAGTGGACTCGTCCTCAATCCTGTTTGCCGCTGCTGGCCCACATTACTGACATGATGGTTACCATGTCAGGTGGCCCCCGTAACATTGCGGGTGGTGCAAGCTCCGCGGCAGGACGGCCGCGTGTTACATTCTGCTCCAAAGGTTGTCCACCAGGTGAGCAGCACTCGATCAGCAGCTTTGTTTATGATAGGCATGGACGAGGATCCGCTTGTAGAAGCCGCTCCGTAGTGGAATTGCCTGACGCGTTTCGAAGCTCCATATGCTTCTCTTCAGAGGCTTTAACGGAGATGGTGTGTGCAAGCGCTGAACCTACTTCGCCATTTTCATATTGCACTCCCACCAATGGGAAGCTCGAATGAGACTGTGCATTGTGGGAAATATGGTCCGGATAGCACACAAATCTTGTCCTGTATGGACCCTGCAAGTGGACTCGTCCTCAATCCTGTTTGCCGCTGCTGGCCCACATTACTGACATGATGGTTACCATGTCAGGTGGCCCCCGTAACATTGCGGGTGGTGCAAGCTCCGCGGCAGGACGGCCGCGTGTTACATTCTGCTCCAAAGGTTGTCCACCAGGTGAGCACCACTCGATCAGCAGCTTTGTTTATGAGAGGCATGGACGAGGATACGCTTGTAGAAGCCGCTCCGTAGTGGAATTGCCTGACGCGTTTCGAAGCTCCATATGCTTCTCTTCAGAAGCTTTAACGGAGACGGTGTGTGCAAGCGCTGAACCTACTTCGCCATTTTCATATTGCACTCCCACCAATGGGAAGCTCGAATGAGACTGTGCATTGTGGGAAATATGGTCCGGATAGCACACAAATCTTGTCCTGTATGGACCCTGCAAGTGGACTCGTCCTCAATCCTGTTTGCCGCTGCTGGCCCACATTACTGACATGATGGTTACCATGTCAGGTGGCCCCCGTAACATTGCGGGTGGTGCAAGCTCCGCGGCAGGACGGCCGCGTGTTACATTCTGCTCCAAAGGTTGTCCACCAGGTGAGCAGCACTCGATCAGCAGCTTTGTTTATGATAGGCATGGACGAGGATCCGCTTGTAGAAGCCGCTCCGTAGTGGAATTGCCTGACGCGTTTCGAAGCTCCATATGCTTCTCTTCAGAGGCTTTAACGGAGACGGTGTGTGCAAGCGCTGAACCTACTTCGCCATTTTCATATTGCACTCGCACCAATGGGAAGCTCGAATGAGACTGTGCATTGTGGGAAATATGGTCCGGATAGCACACAAATCTTGTCCTGTATGGACCCTGCAAGTGGACTCGTCCTCAATCCTGTTTGCCGCTGCTGGCCCACATTACTGACATGATGGTTACCATGTCAGGTGGCCCCCGTAACATTGCGGGTGGTGCAAGCTCCGCGGCAGGACGGCCGCGTGTTACATTCTGCTCCAAAGGTTGTCCACCAGGTGAGCAGCACTCGATCAGCAGCTTTGTTTATGATAGGCATGGACGAGGATCCGCTTGTAGAAGCCGCTCCGTAGTGGAATTGCCTGACGCGTTTCGAAGCTCCATATGCTTCTCTTCAGAGGCTTTAACGGAGACGGTGTGTGCAAGCGCTGAACCTACTTCGCCATTTTCATATTGCACTCCCACCAATGGGAAGCTCGAATGAGACTGTGCATTGTGGGAAATATGGTCCGGATAGCACACAAATCTTGTCCTGTATGGACCCTGCAAGTGGACTCGTCCTCAATCCTGTTTGCCGCTGCTGGCCCACATTACTGACATGATGGTTACCATGTCAGGTGGCCCCCGTAACATTGCGGGTGGTGCAAGCTCCGCGGCAGGACGGCCGCGTGTGACATTCTGCTCCAAAGGTTGTCCACCAGGTGAGCAGCACTCGATCAGCAGCTTTGTTTATGATAGGCATGGATGAGGATCCGCTTGTAGAAGCCGCTCTGTAGTGGAATTGCCTGACGCGTTTCGAAGCTTCATATGCTTCTCTTCAGAGGCTTTAACGGAGACGGTGTGTGCAAGCGCAGAACCTACTTCGCCATTTTCATATTGCACTCCCACCCATGGGAAGCTCGAATGAGACTGTGCATTGTGGGAAATATGGTCCGGATAGCACACAAATCTTGTCCTGTATGGACCCTGCAAGTGGACTCGTCCTCAATCCTGTTTGCCGCTGCTGGCCCACATTACTGACATGATGGTTACCATGTCAGGTGGCCCCCGTAACATTGCGGGTGGTGCAAGCTCCGCGGCAGGACGGCCGCGTGTTACATTCTGCTCCAAAGGTTGTCCACCAGGTGAGCAGCACTCGATCAGCAGCTTTGTTTATGATAGGCATGGACGAGGATCCGCTTGTAGAAGCCGCTCCGTAGTGGAATTGCCTGACGCGTTTCGAAGCTCCATATGCTTCTCTTCAGAGGCTTTAACGGAGACGGTGTGTGCAAGCGCTGAACCTACTTCGCCATTTTCATATTGCACTCCCACCAATGGGAAGCTCGAATGAGACTGTGCATTGTGGGAAATATGGTCCGGATAGCACACAAATCTTGTCCTGTATGGACCCTGCAAGTGGACTCGTCCTCAATCCTGTTTGCCGCTGCTGGCCCACATTACTGACATGATGGTTACCATGTCAGGTGGCCCCCGTAACATTGCGGGTGGTGCAAGCTCCGCGGCAGGACGGCCGCGTGTTACATTCTGCTCCAAAGGTTGTCCACCAGGTGAGCAGCACTCGATCAGCAGCTTTGTTTATGATAGGCATGGACGAGGATCCGCTTGTAGAAGCCGCTCCGTAGTGGAATTGCCTGACGTGTTTCGAAGCTCCATATGCTTCTCTTCAGAGGCTTTAACGGAGACGGTGTGTGCAAGCGCTGAACCTACTTCGCCATTTTCATATTGCACTCCCACCAATGGGAAGCTCGAATGAGACTGTGCATTGTGGGAAATATGGTCCGGATAGCACACAAATCTTGTCCTGTATGGACCCTGCAAGTGGACTCGTCCTCAATCCTGTTTGCCGCTGCTGGCCCACATTACTGACATGATGGTTACCATGTCAGGTGGCCCCCGTAACATTGCGGGTGGTGCAAGCTCCGCGGCAGGACGGCCGCGTGTTACATTCTGCTCCAAAGGTTGTCCACCAGGTGAGCAGCACTCGATCAGCAGCTTTGTTTATGATAGGCATGGACGAGGATCCGCTTGTAGAAGCCGCTCTGTAGTGGAATTGCCTGACGCGTTTCGAAGCTTCATATGCTTCTCTTCAGAGGCTTTAACGGAGACGGTGTGTGCAAGCGCTGAACCTACTTCGCCATTTTCATATTGCACTCCCACCAATGGGAAGCTCGAATGAGACTGTGCATTGTGGGAAATATTGTCCGGATAGCACACAAATCTTGTCCTGTATGGACCCTGCAAGTGGACTCGTCCTCAATCCTGTTTGCCGCTGCTGGCCCACATTACTGACATGATGGTTACCATGTCAGGTGGCCCCCGTAACATTGCGGGTGGTGCAAGCTCCGCGGCAGGACGGCCGCGTGTTACATTCTGCTCCAAAGGTTGTCCACCAGGTGAGCAGCACTCGATCAGCAGCTTTGTTTATGATAGGCATGGACGAGGATCCGCTTGTAGAAGCCGCTCCGTAGTGGAATTGCCTGACGCGTTTCGAAGCTCCATATGCTTCTCTTCAGAGGCTTTAACGGAGACGGTGTGTGCAAGCGCTGAACCTACTTCGCCATTTTCATATTGCACTCCCACCAATGGGAAGCTCGAATGAGACTGTGCATTGTGGGAAATATGGTACGGTTAGCACACAAATCTTGTCCTGTATGGACCCTGCAAGTGGACTCGTCCTCAATCCTGTTTGCCGCTGCTGGCCCACATTACTGACATGATGGTTACCATGTCAGGTGGCCCCCGTAACATTGCGGGTGGTGCAAGCTCCGCGGCAGGACGGCCGCGTGTTACATTCTGCTCCAAAGGTTGTCCACCAGGTGAGCAGCACTCGATCAGCAGCTTTGTTTATGATAGGCATGGACGAGGATCCGCTTGTAGAAGCCGCTCTGTAGTGGAATTGCCTGACGCGTTTCGAAGCTTCATATGCTTCTCTTCAGAGGCTTTAACGGAGACGGTGTGTGCAAGCGCTGAACCTACTTCGCCATTTTCATATTGCACTCCCACCAATGGGAAGCTCGAATGAGACTGTGCATTGTGGGAAATATGGTCCGGATAGCACACAAATCTTGTCCTGTATGGACCCTGCAAGTGGACTCGTCCTCAATCCTGTTTGCCGCTGCTGGCCCACATTACTGACATGATGGTTACCATGTCAGGTGGCCCCCGTAACATTGCGGGTGGTGCAAGCTCCGCGGCAGGACGGCCGCGTGTTACATTCTGCTCCAAAGGTTGTCCACCAGGTGAGCAGCACTCAATCAGCAGCTTTGTTTATGATAGGCATGGACGAGGATCCGCTTGTAGAAACCGCTCCGTAGTGGAATTGCCTGACGCGTTTCGAAGCTCCATATGCTTCTCTTCAGAGGCTTTAACGGAGACGGTGTGTGCAAGCGCTGAACCTACTTCGCCATTTTCATATTGCACTCCCACCAATGGGAAGCTCGAATGAGACTGTGCATTGTGGGAAATATGGTCCGGATAGCACACAAATCTTGTCCTGTATGGACCCTGCAAGTGGACTCGTCCTCAATCCTGTTTGCCGCTGCTGGCCCACATTACTGACATGATGGTTACCATGTCAGGTGGCCCCCGTAACATTGCGGGTGGTGCAAGCTCCGAGGCAGGACGGCCGCGTGTTACATTCTGCTCCAAAGGTTGTCCACCAGGTGAGCAGCACTCGATCAGCAGCTTTGTTTATGATAGGCATGGACGAGGATCCGCTTGTAGAAGCCGCTCCGTAGTGGAATTGCCTGACGCGTTTCGAAGCTCCATATGCTTCTCTTCAGAGGCTTTAACGGAGATGGTGTGTGCAAGCGCTGAACCTACTTCGCCATTTTCATATTGCACTCCCACCAATGGGAAGCTCGAATGAGACTGTGCATTGTGGGAAATATGGTCCGGATAGCACACAAATCTTGTCCTGTATGGACCCTGCAAGTGGACTCGTCCTCAATCCTGTTTTTCCGCTGCTGGCCCACATTACTGACATGATGGTTACCATGTCAGGTGGCCCCCGTAACATTGCGGGTGGTGCAAGCTCGGCGGCAGGACGGCCGCGTGTTACATTCTGCTCCAAAGGTTGTCCACCAGGTGAGCAGCACTCGATCAGCAGCTTTGTTTATGAGAGGCATGGACGAGGATACGCTTGCAGAAGCTGCTCCGTAGTGGAATTGCCTGACGCGTTTCGAAGCTCCATATGCTTCTCTTCAGAGGCTTTAACGGAGACGGTGTGTGCAAGCGCTGAACCTACTTCGCCATTTTCATATTGCACTCCCACCAATGGGAAGCTCGAATGAGACTGTGCATTGTGGGAAATATGGTCCGGATAGCACACAAATCTTGTCCTGTATGGACCCTGCAAGTGGACTCGTCCTCAATCCTGTTTGCCGCTGCTGGCCCACATTACTGACATGATGGTTACCATGTCAGGTGGCCCCCGTAACATTGCGGGTGGTGCAAGCTCCGCGGCAGGACGGCCGCGTGTTACATTCTGCTCCAAAGGTTGTCCACCAGGTGAGCAGCACTCGATCAGCAGCTTTGTTTATGATAGGCATGGACGAGGATCCGCTTGTAGAAGCCGCTCCGTAGTGGAATTGCCTGACGCGTTTCGAAGCTCCATATGCTTCTCTTCAGAGGCTTTAACGGAGACGGTGTGTGCAAGCGCTGAACCTACTTCGCCATTTTCATATTGCACTCCCACCAATGGGAAGCTCGAATGAGACTGTGCATTGTGGGAAATATGGTCCGGTTAGCACACAAATCTTGTCCTGTATGGACCCTGCAAGTGGACTCGTCCTCAATCCTGTTTGCCGCTGCTGGCCCACATTACTGACATGATGGTTACCATGTCAGGTGGCCCCCGTAACATTGCGGGTGGTGCAAGCTCCGCGGCAGGACGGCCGCGTGTTACATTCTGCTCCAAAGGTTTTCAACCAGGTGAGCAGCACTCGATCAGCAGCTTTGTTTATGATAGGCATGGACGAGGATCCGCTTGTAGAAACCGCACCTTAGTGGAATTGCCTGACGCGTTTCGAAGCTCCATATGCTTCTCTTCAGAGGCTTTAACGGAGACGGTGTGTGCAAGCGCTGAACCTACTTCGCCATTTTCATATTGCACTCCCACCAATGGGAAGCTCGAATGAGACTGTGCATTGTGGGAAATATGGTCCGGATAGCACACAAATCTTGTCCTGTATGGACCCTGCAAGTGGACTCGTCCTCAATCCTGTTTGCCGCTGCTGGCCCACATTACTGACATGATGGTTGAGCTTCGAAACGCGTCAGGCAATTCCACTACGGAGCGGCTTCTACAAGCGGATCCTCGTCCATGCCTATCATAAACAAAGCTGCTGATCGAGTGCTGCTCACCTGGTGGACAACCTTTGGAGCAGAATGTAACACGCGGCCGTCCTGCCGCAGAGCTTGCACCACCCCGCAATGTTACGGGGGCCACCTGACATGGTAACCATCATGTCAGTAATGTGGGCCAGCAGCGGCAAACAGGATTGAGGACGAGTCCACTTGCAGGGTCCATACAGGACAAGATTTGTGTGCTATCCGGACCATATTTCCCACAATGCACAGTCTCATTCGAGCTTCCCATTGGTGGGAGTGCAATATGAAAATGGCGAAGTAGGTTCAGCGCTTGCACACACCGTCTCCGTTAAAGCCTCTGAAGAGAAGCATATGGAGCTTCGAAACGCGTCAGGCAATTCCACTACGGAGCGGCTTCTACAAGCGGATCCTCGTCCATGCCTATCATAAACAAAGCTGCTGATCGAGTGCTGCTCACCTGGTGGAAAACCTTTGGAGCAGAATATATATATATATATATAAAAATATCAAAAGAAAGGTTGCCCTCGAGTGAAGACGCCACTCATTTGGAGTTTAAGACCTTTAATCGAGGACCTCAGGGTAACAATTTTCCCTTTCCAAATCACTCTTCAAAACCCAACGCGTTTCAAACAACTTGTGTCCTTGATCACGGGCTAAAGGAAAGGAGCAGCGGCAGGTATGATGCATAGCACCTGATAGTGATACAAAGTCCCCCCAGTGGGCTCGTGCTGAACCAGCATACTGGAACTTGTAGTTCTGCACAATTCTTTCCCCATTGTTTGCCGTCATGCCCCTCAAAATATTTCCAATAATGTCCTCGGTGGGTAGACAGGAGTGTAGAAAAACTGCGACACTGTTCATTTAATGTTCATCAACACGGACTCCACATTCCATCAGCGCTTGGCTTTTCCAACCGCAGAATCTGTACAGGCAACATCGGGGCAACTCCGCGGCTGAGCAAGCCACTAAATATCCAAAAGAAAGGTTGCCCTCGAGTGAAGACGCCGCTTATGTGGAGTTTAAGACCTTTAATCAAGGACCTCAAGGTAACAATCTTCCCCTTCCAAATCACTCTTCAAAGACCAACGCATTTCAAACAACTTGTGTCCTTGATCATGGGCAAAAGGAAAGGAGCAGCAGCAGGTATTATGCAGAGCACCTGATAATGACACAAAGTCCCGCCCAGTGGGCATGTGCTGAACCAGCATACTGGAACTTGTAGTTCTGCACAATTCTTTCCCCAGTGAAGCTTCCATTGCACACTGAGTGTGTGCAATGGAAGCTTGCACTCCTGATGCCTATGTGGGGTCCCTTCTGAATGTGTGTAGATGAGATGCATACACATGCACTGCTGCTGCCTGTGCTATGCTGTGTCATTTTTCAATGTGGAAAAAAAGCTTGCACTCTTTTCATCCAATGTGCAGTCTGTGCTTATGCCTTCATACTTGCTCTTCCTCCCTGTTACCCTTTGTAACCTACACTCCTCCATTTCCATTCACCACTCTTCTTTACACTCAGTGCGCAATCTAATTTTAGCCTGTACTTGTGAAACAGTTTTCGGTTTATAATTTAATGAGAGGGCACACTAAGCGCAATATGAAGTGTATCCTATTTTTATATGTTAGCGCCCTGCCCTGTGGGCTTTACAAGGTTTAGGGGTGACTTATTAATTTGTAAAAATTGACTTTCCCTACATGACAAAGGGATTTTTTCTTGCCATGTGTCACTTCAGTGCATTTAAAATAAAGATTTCCCAGAGCACAGTGGTACTTCTGGCAGAAATATATTGTTGTCATATATGTGGAACCCTTTGTAAGAGTTACATCTACAAACCCAGGGTTTTTGCTCCTCTTGTGTTCTAATGTATGCTTCCTTGTAAGGATGAACGCAAAGTAAATATATTGTTGTACTTCTGTAGCACAAAGGGCAAATGCAGAGTTTACTTTGAAACCTCCAATACTCGGCTGCTGAAAACAGAATTTCATTAGTAACTTCTGATGGACTACATAAGACAAATAACACACTATGGGCCATATGTAGGTGGCATACACTTTACCGATTCTTAAATACCGAATGTTACCGATTCGGTATTTAAGAATCGGTAAAGTGTATGTAGGTAAAAATTCGGTAAATGTTACCGAATCGGAGTAAGTCGGTAATTACCGAATCGGTATTTACCGATTCGGTAATGAGGCATACCTTCCCATTGATTGAATCAATGGGAAGGTATGCCTCATTACCGAATCGGTAAATACCGATTCGGTAATGGGGGGAGCACATTCAAGGGTGGCAGGGTGTCACATTGACACCCTGTTGCACCCCTGATTCTTCCATGTGTGCACATGTGGCACACATACATGCCCTAGGGGCATGTATGTCTGCCACATTGCACACTTCACAGTGCACAAAAATGCATTTACACACCTATTCGTCATTTACCACCAACTATTAGTTGGTGGTAAATAACGAATCCCCACACCCACCACACACTCCCCCTACATCTCATTTCTGTATTCGGTATTTACCGAATCGGTAAAATTACTGATTCGGTAATTTTACCGATTCGGTAAATTACCGAATACAGAAATTATCCCCCTACATAGCAAAAGCCTAAATACCGGTCGGTAACGGTATATTTACCGAAAATCGTCCGTTACCGACCGGTATTGGGCTACCTACATGAGGCCCTAAATTCTTTAACCTGCTTCCACCAACAGCCATTGCCACATGATATAATGACAATAAAATCCAAAAGTGAGAAGAGAAATTTGTGAGCTAATGTCAGCTAATAGTTCTTACTTAAGGCAGCATTTCAGTTCATCATGTTTTACTCAATATGCCAGTCTTTGAGAAAAATAGAAAAGTGATAGGTGAAATGATTGAACAAACCTCAGACACTGTTAAAACGTTTTTTGCTTTTCTCAAGGTTCCACAATTTGCTATACTCCAATATGTGCAATCTTTTGTAAAGTGCAGTGGTGTACTTGATATATTCGTGTTTAGGCTGTAAGTATTTTTTATTTTATTTTTAGTACTCATTGCTCAGGTATACTGGAGGTTTACTCCATGATCACCTCCGAGATGGCACCAACCAGTGATCCTATTTACCGGGATGGAACACTCTACACCTTGCCATCTTTACTCAACCATAGGTGACTATTTCGTCAAATCGTCTGTAAGCCACCACCAGAGTATTTTAGCAATAATGTATAGAGGCCTAATCATTGGACTGTTGTATAAATGATTTTACCCACTTCTCATAAGGAAGCCAGAAATCGTTCCGCTTACTTTTACATACTCTATCTAAAGTATTAAAATACCTTTTTGAGGCCCACCATTCTATTTTATTAGGAGGAGTAACTTTGACCCAATTCTTGCATATTATGTTGTCAGAAGAGCATGCTATCTAATTTGTTCATAGTTTACCTAATCTTAATCAATTGTAGAATAATAATTATCCTAAATGTTCTGTGATCATTAGTGCACCAACATTTTCTTGCTTTCTTTTCAGGTTTACATGACAGGAGTGCAGAAGATCATGAACACAGAGGTCTGTGGAAGATGGGAGACTGTAGGAGGGATGGAATACAAGGTAGGAAATGGATCCCATCCAATTGCAGGTAAATAAACAGTATAAGAAGCTCTAATAAGATACAATCTCACAGCTGGCAAGGTGTCTCTCATAGAAATGGCTTTAGTAATGCAGCCACAATCAAGCTGACTGTCAATCCTTGTGAGAGCTGCAAAATCTTGTAGGAGTCTAGTGCAGCCCCGCAAGCACAGCTAATGCTTTTAGGGCCCAGAGTTTGACAGTGGTGGGAAGTGGACTAGACCTGGGACTTCTGTGAGGAACACCCACTTACCGACTCAAAACATGTAACAGATAGGAGCAAACCTCTAATAAGGCATGGTAAATATAGATTGCTTGGAGCCATGCCCAGGGGCTTGGTACAGTGAGATTACTGACTGCATGTGAGAGTCTGCCAGGGGTTTAGGTTCTAGTTTGATGTGAGGTGACTGACCTGAGGTATGAGGAGAATCTTGAGGGGTGAGAAGAAGCTAGGATAGGCCCATGTAAACATTTCATTATTTTAACGAAATATTGCAAAATTCACATGTTTTGCTTTATCGGACATTTGGCAACGTTTCACTCTCACGAGACAGACGCACAAAAATGTTCTGGTGAGAATGATAAAAACCATATTCCAAAGTCATTTACTGCTTGGCAAAGTTTTCTAGCCTTCGTATTACAGGTTCTTGAAACAGAAAAGTTTGAATGAATAAGTGCATGCAGTAGACGAAGGGCAATCAATAGTCTATTCATAATCTCTAGCTCTCCACTATTGTGCACATATTTTTACTCAAAATCATGAGACAAGAATGGAGACATAAATAATCTCACCCTGTACAACACTATCCTTTTGAGAAGGGACTTTTTATAAAGGCAGGAGAGCTTAAACCTTGTGAACATTTTCTACGAAGAGGCTACCTGCTGATGAGGAAAGATGAACAAAGTGCAGCAACTACAGTAATCAGGGCCTTGTAACACTTGGCCAGAGGTGCTGAATATAGGAGGTTGTTTGAGACTGACCTAATTTCAAAGTATCTTCTCCCTTCTCATGATACCTGCTATAACTTAGCATTTAAAATGTTATAGAATATTGGGGATTCATTTAGTGATAAAAGTATTTAAAACACAAAAGATTTCCATATAGGAAGAATTATTAAAATGCCAAGAAAACTTCTAAGGCAATCTTTGATTGTATCCTCTACTTCATATAATTACTTTCAATTACTCCCTCCTACCCCTCCTGACAGTAAGACAGAGATTTTTTAGTTATCGGAGGCCTTTAATACTCACTCTGAGCAGTGGGGGGGTGCGATTCCTATTAACATGTACCCTTTATTATCTAAAAATAATTGTTCTAGTAACCAGCAATTGCACTGTTCTGTGGGTTTGGTACTTAGATAATGATAAGACATTAAATGTGATGAAAGTGGATATGCCTGTTTACTGCTGAAAGTGCGTGTGCTGAAACTTTCAGAATTTGAGTGACCAGAAGCTGCACGTATTGTCTCGAGGCCAGGTAATTTAAAGAAACAGATTGGAAATGGTGGCAAATTAGACAGCTCTAGTCCTTTATTTTTTGGACAGGATAACCTCTATGATCACTACTAGGCTGGCACTCTCTGACAGGTTAGTCTGAAGAAAGTATCTCAAATCGATCATACCTGCCAATCAATTGATGACATTAAAACCTTTCACATCAATAAAATTATTAAAATATAGAATAAAATTAATTCTGATTCAATGAAATGGCTTTACTAAAAGCAATATATTGACAATTAATAAACATGTCAGTAATTGGTGGACCCACTGTCCAAAGCGATGGGCGTGCATGTGGTTGTATTTCAGAATATCATCTACAGAAATGCCACCTGACATAAAAATCATGCCCTAAATAATTTTTCAAAAAATATTGTGACATTGGGTGTCATTATTTCTATCAATAACGCCAATATGGCATTATGTTTTCAAAAGTTATCTAGAACGTAATATTTATAGTGTATAATCATCTCAATAATATTTTAGAACTATATTGTTTATGTAGTTACTCATATACAGGACTAAACTAAAAGATTAATTTTCCTTTTGTATGTACTAAAACAAAGATTGGGCACTATGTTTAAAAACACAATGGATATGTGCTAGCAATTGAAAGATACAATGTACAGTCATATATCTTTGTACAATATCTTTGCTGACCATTGAGACAATAGGTAATCATGATTGCTCTTTCCCTAATTGCTGGAATAGGGTATATAAATAGAGGTTGGCATCATAAGGGAGGCGACAAAGGGAGTGAACGCAATTGGCGGTTATGAGAGGTAAGATAATTTTAGTGAGAGGTTTTGAGAGGCGAATAATTCAGGCATGCCCTCAGTAGTAAGAAGCTTTACAATTAATTTGTGCTTTTATCAGCAAGATCTATGTATGTTTAAGTAAACTTAGTTTGGTCCTTCTGCTTTTAACTTAGAAGTGATATGCTAATAGGGGCTATTGACATGAATAAATAGACATATAAGGACCATGAAATGGTAGATGTACTAAAATCATGGGGTCAAGAGGGGAGATAATAAACGTCCGCCCTAGATATTATTACAAGTTTGAAAAAGTAGCCTATCGGGGTCTCATGTCCCGGTCTACTTGAACAATAGATCTTATGTCATGCCAGCCACAGAGCTTTAGATGAGTAATGGCCTTGTCGGTCATACCATAAAAAATACGGATTTTCACAGAGTGGCATATAAAGTAAAGTTCCGTTTTGTTCCTGAATGCACTGACATTGTTATAATATGTCTACTGGATATTTATTGACCCCATGGTCTCAATGGCTTGCTCTATTTGCACTCTCACTTAAGATTAGCAAGACATATGTATCCTTCTAGTAAAAGTGAGGTTGTCTTGTGTAATTGGGAATAATATAAAATGGGACTTTTCCTTTCCTGATCTATATATATAATTTGTCTTGCAATGTTCTGAATATTGAAAACACCAGAAACAGTTGTGTAAAGACATCTTCTACATATACAAAAATAAAATACAAAGAAAGAACACCTACACATAATATCAACATATTTTAATGATTTACGCATAATGAGTTTATAAGGTAAGCAAGCAGCAAAGACTGGATCTTGAATAGAAGTTCGGTGGCAAATTCCATTATTGCCTCAGGAAATTAAGCACAATATATATTACTTTTAGATTGGAGATGAACAGGCTCATGAGTTTTTTATTGTTGTACTGCCCATGCATGAGTGATGGGACACTAGAAATGTAACACCAGCCATTAACCAAAAAAGTAAGTCTTGTATTACAGTTGGATTGCTGTTGGGACAAATAAATCAGTTTGTTTTACAATAAAGTTTGTATTTGTATTATGCTCTATAGATACTCACTCATATAACAGAAGAAATGACATTGTGACACAGTCTGCTAGACCTCTCAATTAGTCTAGGACCGTTTTTCGGGCCATATGACAAGATTGTTGATCTAACACAGGTAATTACAATTTTTTTTATTTGGGGTCTGTTACTTAAAAAAAAGGAGGGGACCTCCATATAATGAAGAGCTTAATTTACTAATTGATTTGGTTCAGTGACATGGAATATTGCTTTTAAACAGATGGACATGGCTATTTAAATGTGATGTTTGGGATGCTCTAAATGTGTTTGTAATGAACTGTAAAAAATAGTATACAAAGCAACCATTTAAAAACTATATAACAGTATTGACACAAGACATTATATAAAGCAGTTACAACTTGTTTGGGTGAACCTTAACTTGAAACAGTAAGCCAAAGTACAACATCCCAATACTGGAAATCTTTGAGTAAAAGTATAGAAATATTGTTTTCAATCACATGTTTTAATTCTTTAACTGTACCATTGTTTTTCTCAACATTCTTAATAGTATATGCTCATGACTGTAGTATCATCCAAGACATGGTTGTATGATGTAACAATGAATTCCCCAACCCTGTATGCCTAAACGACGCTGTCTGATAGACCATTGCGTCTTAACCACGCATTCATTTACAATGCATGCGTTTACCATACATTTTCATGGTAAAGGAGCATGCGTGGCTAAGCGCACCACCCCCCCTACGAACTAAGGTACAAAATCCCCCTCCCACCCTGAGGTGCAAATACCCCTACCCCCTCCCAACCGCCACGCAGTGCCCTCCCCTCCTCTGATGCCTAAAACCCTGTCCATTAATCCTGTCCCTTAACCTGAACCTACCCAGCCCTGACCCAGCCCTAAACACTGCCCGCCCTCCCCTAAGCGCTAAAAACTTTCCCTCCACTGCATTCAGGCCTAATGCCCTCACCCCTAATTAAAATAATGACCTCAACACTCCCCCAGCCCTAAAAACTACCCTGAACTCCACTGCCCAGAAAACTACCCCCAACCCACTCCCCAGGCCACAAAACTACCCCTGAACCACCCCAGCTCAGAAAACTACCACGACCCCTCAGCCTACAAAACTACCCTGACCCACCCCAACCCACAAATCTACCCTGACCCACAAAGCTACCTCCAACCCACCCCACAACTACCCCAACCCACCCCCAGCCCACAAAACAACCTGTCCTACCCCCAGCCCACAAAACTACCTGACTGCACGCCCACAAAACTCCCCCGAATCATCCTTCCAGCTCCACTTACCTCACCGTGGAGCTCTCTCTGCTTCCATCCAATGTAGTCCGCAGCCCATAAAACAATCCCCAATGCACCCCCTGCCCACAAAACATCCCCGACTAACACCCAGCCCACAAAACAACCCTGACCCACCCCCCACACCCCAGCCCACAAAACATTTCCGACACACCCCCAGCCCACAAAACAAACCCGACCCAGCCCACAAAACATTGCTGACCCACCCTGAGGCCCACAAAACAACCCTGACCCAGCCCACAAAAGTACCCCAACCCACCCCCCAACCCCACTTACCTCATCTCACCCTGCTTCCTGGTTCCGTCCATCCTGCAGCTAGAACACCCATATACCTCAACCAAGCACATGCGTGGTTAAGGCATGCATAGTAGGGCTTGCAGAGTCAGAACACTTGTGGTTTAGACCACAGTGTTTCAACTGTTTCCGCCGAGACAAATCTAATGTTGAAACTCAGATTAATCCATACTGTTATATGTTTTTTAAATGGTTGCTTCGTATGTTACTTCATTGATCAATGTTCTGTATGTAGCTAAAGTTTTGTCATGGATGTTTTTAAGAGCCCTGAAGAAGTCCTGTTGTAATGGGATGAATCGCGTTGGCTGTGTCCGTATTCTTGTTATTTTCATGCAAGGAATAAAGAACAATTATTTCAACCCGATCCTGTCTGTCAACATCTACATAAATGTAATGAGATGACGTGTAATTCAAAATGAGAATGTATAGAGTGATATTAATTCTCTGGTTTTTTGTGTAGCGTGTTTTGGACTGCCACCAAGAGTGCTTCTCTCTTATTTCTGTTTTAAGACAGAGCGAGTGGCTGCTGGCTACTGCTGTTAATGTCCTGTAGCATTTAGTGCTCTTTTCTTAGAGCAAAATGCATCCTCGGGCCCATTTTGGATGAGAGGGTGCATTTTGCATTTAGAAATAACTATAAATGCTGGATTACGCTTAGCACATAATTACGCATAAAGATGAGTAATTATGATAGAGAGAATTAAGTCAGCTATGCCCATCCCTACTTATCACTTATGTGGCCTCGGTTGGTAGGCTCACTCTTTTGAACTACAAAACAATTGTTTCAGCTTACCTGCTAGTTTCTCTGCCATCAAGATTTTTTCAGGTAAAATGTTCTCCTGATTACCAAATATAGGTTCACTTTATTTGACATTCTCTGTAAATCAAGTGTAGAGACTTTGATAAAGTATGATGGAAATCAGATTTAAGGTAGTCTCTTGCCAAGCTGAAAACAATGGAAGAGAGGTGTACTGAAGTAGATCTGAAATACTTTAAGGATGGTGGCAACTCTTCTCTGACTCCTTTCTTTTCTCAAGAAAGCTTTTATGAATTCAGGAGCCACCTTCTTCCACTTTAAAAAGTGGATGAAAGGAAAGGCCTTATACCACTATAATCAGTTGAGTTTGGTAAAAAAGTCAACTGTGGTTCATTCTCTCCGGTAAAATGAGGAAAGCTATTATTTGATAACACCTTAAATGCTTCAGGCAAACACCGTAAGGGTTAACAGTTGAAGCTGATTAAATTAGGGACTACTGTTCCTGTATAGGTGCTGCAAAACGAGCATACTCATAACAAATGTGGTGCCTCATGATGGATGTAACACAGCAACACAAATATTTGCATTTCTGGAAACTAGTGGCAATAGTGTATGGGAAAAGTTAAAGTAGGGCAAACTTGGAAAACCTATATTGTCTGGTTGAATTCATTACCTTCTTTGTGCATTGAACCATAGAAATGTAGCTGGGAAACATCTAAGGATTTCCTAAGACCTTGTTAAGAAATTGACTGTTGGCCTAAACCCATGCAGGAATGTGGCCCCCAGCAGGATAATAGGAGTTGTGTTAAGATCTAAGACAACTTTTAGGTCATAGGCTTTGTTCCAGGCATTCAATCAAGTGTTTGAGGAGTCTAGAGAGCTTCACACATTCAATCAACTGTTTGAGGAGTCTAGAGAGCTTCACACTACTGATGAGTCAGCACTGTCAGTCCTAGGAGCGGGACTAGACAAGAAGTTACACTTTTTAATCTGGAATTGTTATGTGGCATCGACTGGAATATTTTTGCTAAGCATTTTTTATATCTTTTGCAGGACCGTATTGGTTGTGAGGGCATTGATCCCTGGTTACAAATGGGTTGTAAAGCATTATGGGTACTTGCAATATATATTATAGCCTTAACATTTCTCGCAATGTGAATTATAGCCTGGCCCTTGACAAGGTAACTCATAGGGAAAATTAGCTTTGTTGAATATTATCCCGAACCAGATGTGGATATTAATAATCTTCCCTGAGCCTATTGGATGCCAGTTCAACTTCGTAAAAGTGGTGCTTTCGTTTGCGATCCCACCTTATTATATTTCCAAACAAGGTTGCATTTTCATCCCAAGTATGTCCAATTTACATCGTTCCGATTTTTTTAAACAAACTTTATTTTTTATGTTTACATTTATATTTTTAAGTTTCTACAGTACCTATCCTATTATAACTAGGGCCACTGGAATTAGGCAATTCTACAGCCGCAGCTGGGGGACTCAAGTATTTCATCAAACGATACAGGATTAAACTGTTGTACCATCTAATGACTTCACAGTGTTGGCCCATTGCCCTTCAAAATCATCTATATTCTAATGAGGTGCTAGAGAGAAAGGCAAGGAGCCCAAACTACATAGAGCAAACAGGGTTCTTACAACACTGTTTTACTTTCTGTTCCTGCAGTTACCTACCTGACCCAGGAGGCCAGTGGTAGCAAAGGCAGTGCTAGAGTAAAACCCAGGTGTAGTAGTTGCTAACCCTGGCTATAATTAATTGACCTATGTGATAACAGTCTTGCCTTGTTAGGCGGATCTCCAATTGGTTTAAAAAGACTTTTAAATGGGCTTGTTATTACTAAAAGCTCAAAATGGCTTTACTCTGTACTTTATTTAAAACCAAAATATTGGCTTTTGGGAAAGTCAGAAATTAACGTGCATAGGGGCATATCAGCAAGGCGAGGCGATGGAATTATCGCCGCTTTTGCTGAAAAGCGGTGATAATTTTATCGCCTAATTAGCAAGCTCACGCTAACGCGTGAAAACCTGCGTTCGCGTAGGAATTCCTAACGCCCAGCTGTGCATCTCTAATGAGATGCAAAGTGGGTGTTCCTGACCTGACATGACAGGAGAAATGTCGCTAAGCTTTTGAGATAAGCGTTGCTAATAGCACGCTATCTCAGCGATAAAAATCCACGCTAGCCGGCGATAATTATCATAGCGCTAAGTGCGCTTAGCGATAATTATCGCCGGTTGTTGCTGATATGCCCCATAGTTTGTGGATGGAAAAGGATTCAAGTGGCAAAGGCATCTCTTTTTTAAACGCGTCAAAATGAAATCCACTCTTCCCAGGACGTCCCATCAGGAATGTAGTGCTAAACGTCTGAGTATTTTTTTACTGTTTATGGTGCTGTGTCTTATTCCTCACTGCTGAATTTCATTTAAGGATATTTCATGGTGGTGTGCAGCTGGAAGTGTAATACCAAGTTAAACTTGAAACAAAATCACTGAGCTGCAAAAGCCATTGAAACTTTGTTGCTCAATGCCACCAGCTGCAATCAGACTTGAACTTGCACTGGGGGCGACAGCCGAAGAACTGCTTTGAACGATTTTCACACACTACCCTCCCTAATAACTATTATAAGCCAAAAGCCATTTGTTAAACTGCTAGCAATTCGAGTAGCAATTTTTGAAGGCTTGTAGGTGCCTTGTTGCTGAGAAACGTTTTTCGTTTCAATGCACCTAGATTAAAGGAAAAAAAGGTGGGACTTTGTAAAAAAACAAAAATAAATGCATGCAGAGAGCCAAATCTTGTTTTAGGAATCTGCCGATTAACAGGGCTGTAAAATACCAAGGGGCAGATTTATTAAGTTTTTTACCGCAATGCAGTGGCCTATGTTGCTGTGTTGTGGAAGAGGAAGAAAGCAGAGCAGAGTCATATCTATTAACAAGCTTTGGCCGCCAGCCTTTTGGCAATTTTATTTTTGTTTTGTCAGATTTTTTGCAAATGTTTATTATTCGGAAATGCTACAGGATCACATCAATGTTTAAAAAAAAAAAATTGGCTAAAGGTAAAAATGTTTTTTGTCTCAAAAAATCACACAGCACCATAGTATTCCCTGTCACTAAAGGGAACTGCTTTGTGTGGCGATATGCTCCTTGTGAAAGTGGAGCATGTTGTAACTCGTAGTGAAATCAGCCAATGACTCAAGTGGGCTGACACATTGCCCCTTGATACATGCTATAATGGGTGGAAATCCCCTACAAGTAACTATGTTATACACATAGTTTTAGCAAGAGCACCAGGTCTTGACTAACACAGATCTAACAAAAAAAAACAATTAGCTGCATTGGCTGCTAGCCTCTAACCTTTGAAAATGTAGGCATTAAGAAAGAAACAAACAAACAAAGAAACATAGAAAAAAAGAACAAACAAAAGAAAGACAAATGTCACAAAAGTAATAGTAGTAATAGTTTATTGTTTATGTTCACATAAAACTGCACTACAAAAATGATTTACAAAAAAATTATCGCAAAATATTAGTCAAAACCACATGCAAAATTGACACTCATTAAAATAAATGTGAGGCTAAGTATTTTCCTCCCAGAGCTTGGTAGCCTGCCTTAATAATTTTACAAAGTTACCCACCACTTTTAGAGTACCACCTTTAAAGGTATTTACATTGTTCATGTGCCCTCTGTGTTAAACATTGACCTTAAGTATTTTTCCGCACATCTACTAGGGCTGGACACAGGCACATTAAGTGTTCAATGGACACTTTCGACTGACCTACACATCTTACATGACTTGACAATGCAGCCCCTTATTTTATATGTGCCATTGAAATCTTAAAAGAGAAGTAAAAAAAAAAACCTGAATTACATAGAGGGGATCTTTTCCTGAGGCCGTAGATGAAAACCGAAATAAGGTTACCTTAAGCTAAATACGTTTTTTTTATACTGTACCTAATATGCTTGTGTCTAGAGAACGGGTCAATTTCTCTCCTTGGAGTTAAGGTTTGAACTCCCTTTTTCTACACTAGTTTGCTGATCTAGACTTAGTTGCTAGCGTCGCCATCGAGGGGCGCTTATATTCTTACTGCAGCTCTTCCAATCGCCTGAAAGAAATGCTCTTCTTCGGGTTGCAGTCAATTCTTTGGAAATAAGTGATCTTAAAGTGTTAGTTCCTGCCTCCTTCACCTCTATTAAGTAGGTAATCTGATTAATATCAATCAAAGCAGATAGTGGCTTCAATTAATCAATTTTCAATCAGTCAATTTTCTTATAAGCGGGACTACTCACCCGCGAGGGTCTCAAGGCCCTGAGTGGGGGGTGCATACGGTTCAGTCGAAGAGCCAGGTCTTAAAGCCCTTCCTGAATTGTGGCAGCAATGGTGATTGCCTTGAGGTGCAGATGCAGGGAGTTCCAGGTCTTTGCAGCAAGAAAGGAGAAAGATCTTTCTCCACCAGTGGTCTTGCGGATCTGTGGGATGGTGGCCAGGGCCAGTTGGGTGGAGCAGAGATACTTGGTGGGAGTGTGAAAGGAGAGGCAGTGGTTGAGGTATGCAGGTATGGTGTTGTGGAGGGCTTAGTAGACATGTATGAGGAGCTTGAAGGTAATTCTTTTGTTGATAGGTAGCCAGTGAAGGTCTCTCAAGTGGCTGGTGATGTGGCTGCGATGTGAGATGTTCAGGATGAGTCTGGCGGAGGCGTTATGGATGTTCTGCACTTTCTTTTGGAGTTTCTGGGTGGTGCCGGCATAGAGTGCGTTGCCGTAGTCCAGTCTGCTGGTGATGAGCGCATGGGTGACCGTTTTCCAGGACTCAGTGGGGATCCACTTAAAGATCTTACAAAACAGGTGGAACATGTGGAAGCAGGAGAACGAAACGTCATTGATTTGGCAGTTTATTAAGAGCAAAGAGTCCAGGATGATTTAGAGTTTTCATCTGTGGTCTGTTGGTGTGGGGAAGTTCAGAGTGCTGTGGGCCACCAGGAGTCATCCCAGGTGGAAGGGGTGGAGCCAGGATAAGAACTTCGGTCTTGTCTGAGTTAAGCTTGAGGAAGCTATCTTTCATCCAGATGGCAACTGCCTTCATCCCATTGTGGAAGTTGCTCTTAGAGGCTGTGGGTTCATCTGTGAGGGAGAGAATTAGCTGTATAACATCAGCGAAGGAGACGATGTTGAGTCCATGGCTTCTGACAATGGCCGCAAGCTGGGCCATGTAGATGTTGAAGAGGGTGGTGCTCAGGGAGGATCCCTGAGGCACTCAGCAGCTGATCTCTGGGGGTTCTGAGTTAAACAGTGGGAGTCTGACTCTCTATGTTCAGCCAGTGAGGCAGGAGTGGATCCATTCTAGGGCAGCATCAAGGAGTCTTGCACCGAGGGTGTGGTGGGACATGGTGTCAAAAGCGTCTGAGAGGGTTCTGAGGGTGAGTGCCACAGTTTTGCCTCATTCAAAGAGGGTGCCGATGTTGCCTGTATCAGCAAGGAGAGTGGTCTTGGTGCCGTGGTTGAGTCTGAAGACTGATTGGAAGAGGAACAGGATGTGGTTTGTTTCGATGAATTCAGAGAGTTGGGCATTGATGGCTTTCTCAATTACTTTGGGTGAGAAGGAGAGCTGAGAGATGGGTCTGTAGTTCTTGAGTTCCGTCGGGATGGCAGAGGATTTCTTCAGCACAGGGTTGATCTCTATGTGCTTCCAGTCTTCCCGGAAGGTGGCTTACTCAATGGAGCAGTTGATAGTGCGGCAGAGTTTGGGTGCGATGGAGGTGCCATCTCTGTTGAAGATGTGGTGAGGGCAGGGATCCAACGGTGCTCCGGAGCAGATGCTCTTCATGATCCTGAGGGTGTTCTCAGAGGTGTGCGTGGTCCAGATGGGCAAAATATGCTGGGGTTTGGAGCCATTGGGTTTGGTGGTTGCGGGTGGGTTGTTTGGGTCTTTGGTTGTGAAGCTGTCATAGATCTCCTTGATGAAGAAGGTGGTGAGTTTGTTGCAGAGGTTTTGAGAGAGGGAATGACTGCTGTCTCTGTGCTGGGTTTGGTGAATTCTTTCACCACAGTGTTGAGTTTTTTGCTGTTGTGTGCATTAGCATTGATGCACTCCTAGATGGCTGCTTTCTTTTTTGTTCTTATGGGTTGGTGATATGTGGTGACAGTGGTTTTGAAGGCTGCATGGTCTGCCATGATCTTGCTGCTCCTCCATCTCTTTTCGAGCCATCTGCAGTTGTGCTTGGACTCTTGGAGGGTGGGGGAGAACCAGCTAGTTTTTTTGGAGGGCTGTTTGCCTGAGGGTTTCCTGAGGGGAGCCAGTGTGTTGGCGGAGTTGGAGATCCAGCCATGAAGCTTGCGTGCTGAGGTGTTGGCATCCATGGATGTCGGTGGTGGGGTTTTGCTGAGGGCGCTGGTTAGCTGGTCTTCGGTGACCATGTTCCAGCTTCGGAGAGGATCGTGGTGGGAGTGGTGGCATATGGTGGATTTGGTGAAGGAGAAGTGGACGCAGTGGTGGTCGGTCCAGTGTAGTTTGGAGGGGTGGCTGATGGAAAAGTTGTTGCTTGCGGAGAGGATGGGGTCGAGCGTGTATCCTGTTCAGTTGGTTGGTGTTATTACCGTTTTTTTAAAGCCGATGGTTGCGAGGTTCTCCAGTAGCGATGAGGTGATGTGGTTTTTGAGGTCGTACAGGTGGAAATTGAGGGCACCGAAGACGATGTAGTCCATTGAGGCGGGAGGGTGGTGAGCGATGAAGTCTGCTATGGCTTCGCTGAATGGGGGTGGGGTCTGGGAGGTCTGTAGATGAGGGTGCCAGGGAGGGTGATGTTCGGGTTGGTGTGGATCTAGAGTGTAGGTGCTCTATGTCGGGTGAGTGGTCATCGGAGCTGGTTTTCTTGTACGATCGGTCGGTTGACGAAGTCCTTGTGATTTTGTAGCCATCAGAAATGGTGGTTGCAATGTCTGGGGATGAGGTGGGGTTCATCCAGGTTTACATAAAGAAGGCAATATCGGGGCAGATAAGTGGTGCAGGTCCCAGATCTCCATAGTGTGTCTTTTGAGGGTGCGGGTGTTGAGAAGGATGCATCTGAGATGGTCAGGTCCATTTCTTGAGGGTTGTGCGGTTCGTGGCCTGGTTTGCGGAGGCAGGCGAGGGTGCAATAGTTGCGGCTGGTGGACGGGACTTGAATGCTCTTATGAGAGGTGGCAGGCAGTGGAACACCTGGTGTTGAGGGCATGGAGGGTGCTAGAGTCATAGTGGTGGATGGTCTGAGGACCAGTGCCCTTTGCACTGGACATGGTCCAGGCGCAGATGGGCACAGACGGGCTTGCCTTTGACGCATCTTTTTTGCACCAGAGGCATGCTCTCTGCGGCCGCCATAAAGTAGTGTTGGGAAGAACTGAACAGCTGTAAGGCGGGAAGCGGGAAAATGGCACTGGAGGGGCGGGCCACAGGATACAAGCAGCAGTAAGGGCACGAACAGTTAAAAAAGATGCTAAAAAAGAGGAGAAATCAGAGTAAGGGAAAAAAGCAATAATAGATAAAAAAAAGCAATGAATAGAAATTAAGGTGAAAAATGAGAAGAAGAGCAAAAAAGCTGAAAGCAGAAACACAGAGGGCAGGGAGCAGCAGCAGAGCAGAGATGCTCCCCACTGGTCCACGAGGGATCAGGGCCTTGAACTCAGGACCTGAAAGGGTCAGGGGGCAAGAGAAACCAGACAGAGCTGCACGGCAAGGAAATCAATTTACTGACACACCGAATTCTAGCCTAATACGGCATAAAGGGGTGGACTCCCTTACATGAAACAGTTTTCAAATGCAATTCATGAGAATGCAAACTAGTACCCATTAGGGTTCCATATAACCGATCAGGGATAATCTTTGCCTTTATAACATCCAACAAAGGACCTAGCACTCCTCCCCAGTAGAGAGAGGAAAACCTTTTTTATTAATACGTCACAAAATTCTACTATTTATGTTCTCCACATGGCATTTCCCAGAAAGATTTTTGCCTATTTCAAAACCTAGATATGAGTATTCCCTGACCTCCCCTATTTTAATGGTACTTATCTTCTAGATCAACTTAGAATCAGCAGGGGCCCATGCAGGTAGCAGTGGGGTCGAGTGATGGGGATTTTGACAGATGACTAGGGAAAATAATGTATTTATGTAATTTTCCCTTGTGGTTGTCTGTCGATTCCCCCCCCCCCCCCCGCCAAACCCGGCCCCACCACCCCTCCGCTCTTACCTGCACAGGCCGTTCCTGCTTAGAAATATTTTGACATAAGGACATACCTTGGTTTCATTGATATTAATAAAAAGGTTATTTTCTTGGCTATACACTTGGATTCAATTGAGTTGAGGATGACTAGATCATCAGCGTAAGTAAAAAAAGGGACTTTACTTGACCCTAGCTTCGGAGCATCATCTAAGCTACAAATAATTACATGTGCTAGGTCCAATATATTCAGGGTAAAAAGGAACGGGTCTAAGATGCAACCTTTCTTTAAGGCATCATTGGTCGGAATGTTAGGAACTAGACCATGACTGTGGGACCTCCTGAACGCATCTGTTTATCTTGGTCTTGGTACACCCAACAGTTATTGCCAAGTTGTTAATACCCATATTATTTTCAGGGCCTTTGAAAAAGGATATATTGTTCAGGATATTGTTTGGGGGGGACCCTAGAGAATTGACTGGTTACTTCCTTTAGGAAATGTGGATATTTCCTATCTTCTACTGTTTTTATGGTTATCCCCCAATGTAATAAATCATCTGCTTTTCCACACATTGTTTCATACAGATGACGGTTGGACCAAATTGTGCGAGTACTTTCCGTTTGCAAATTGCAGCTAGACACAAAGTGAATAGAAAGAAGATCTCCTGCTTTAAGATGTTCCAGGTCAGGAAAACAATGTAGGCTCTGAGAATATTTTGGTGATTCAGGATATCGAGGAGCCTTCAGAGTAATAGCCTGGACAGTAGTCAATTTCCAGACAAGTGTCTGTCTCTCAAATTTGATCACTACGAGTATGATTGAGCTCCTGCATGAGTCTCTCCAATGTCTGCCTTCAGCTTTTGGGGGTTCCTGCAGTATCCACTCCATATCATGGGCTGCATGCTATTAAAGTATACCAACTGATGTTGAGGAGCAGAATCCGTATTGATACTCAGGGGAGTCAATGTCACCTTTTCTTTCTGAGGATTTTGAAGTGTCTTTAATATTACAGATATTCTTTCCATGATCTTGAGTATTTTTTGCCATTTTCTTGATTCTTCCCCCTGTTGCCCCTGTTTTCCAGGGGTTACAGGGTTGGATATCATATTAGTCCAGGTAGTGTTACTGTCCTTTGAATCCGTGGCAGAAGTTGCTACTGTCCTTCGGTCTGGAGAATTATTTGTTTTAGTTGGGTTTGTGTTATTAATTGTAAAACTTCCAGTGGAAATAATAGGGTTAGCTCAGCTTTTTATCTTCTCAGCCTCAGTTGATTGTGTAGGTTGTGTTGCTTGTGTGGCCCTTTTGATAGCCAACTTCTTGAAGCAGGGGTATTTTATCTGGTCCTGGGCTGATTGAGAAAGGGCTGTCCATGTATTTTGATTTCCAAGGTTTTTATTTAATTTGTGTAATTTCTTCAAGCGCCATTTACTTATATACGTCTGAAAGAGGGCTGAGTATTCTTCCTTCCATGGAGTATTAGAGCGGGCTATAGAAATGAGATCTTCTTCTTGATTCCTTCCTGAGCCCTCTGGGCTTGAGTGTGCCTAGAAAGCTTTGCGGTATTCAGTTGGGGAGATGTTGGTGTATTGTCAGTATCATCCAAACCATGTCTTGTTGTTTTTTCTCTGTGTCAGAGCTCATGTCTGTTGGCAAACTGGATGTGACTTTATAGTTCGTTTATATATTGTTGGCTTTTGAGATAGCATTAGTGCTTGCAACTTGCTTTGAGGGGAATCCCCCTAGTAGCTCTTTGCATTTATAAGGCTGCAATGTTAATAAATCTATAATTTCATCAGTATGCAAGTGCTCCTGGGTTTTAGCCATCATCTCTCATGAGAAAATACCATACAGTAGGCAGTCTCTGTAAGTTTCTTTCTGTGATTGTAATGTTTTGAGGATCATCTTTAATAATGTGGGTTGACTGGCCATTGTGGCACACTGATCCACCAAAGTATCTGTCATTTTTGTTCAGGTATTACTAATGGTGCTCATGGCGGCTAGCACTGGATAGGTCAGTGGGACCACGGCAACCCCTTCAGATCTCATCTGGGCTGATGGAGTGCTTTTTGCAATTGCATACTAAAGCTCTACTATGTATGGGTTGAAAACAAGGGTGCATATTGGCCGCATTTGTCATTAGCATTCATTCTGGAGATATTTCAACTTCATTTTCATAAGTTTTAAAAAAAATCAATCTAAAATGGCCATCTACGAGTAACCTTACTTATGCAGACAGCCTTCCATTATTGCCATTCACACCTACAAGATGTTAAGATTGCTTATCATTTCATCAAAATATAACTATTTCAATTGACTTATTAGCATACATAACTAAAACTAAAATAAAGGTGTTTTCTAATTCTCCAATTAAACTGTTAGCTGCTGAGATTTTCGCTGCCCAAGGGCTTGTTGGCCCCGAAAGACCCTCAGCATTCAAGGGGTCTTCATTCCCCAAGCACCTTTGCACCAGGAGGCCTGTTTACAGAGTGGTGGCGAAGTGGGAGTGGCCTCTGGCAACTTAACGGAGGTTTCTTTTAAAACATTTTTTTAGGGTAGCCCCCCTTCCCTGGGCTGATTTCGGCCCCGGGGACCCCATGCCTCTTATGGCCAAGGGACTACATCCCCTTAGGCCCGGCATTTCTTACTTGTTTAAAAATCAAAGTAAGGGAGGCGATGTGGCCCCCTTTGCTGGGCCAATTTTGGCCCCAGGGCCTCCATCCTCTGGAGCCTGCCCTTTACTTTTTTTTTTTTTTTAATGGGAGGGGGGCTTGGGACAGCCTTTTAAGAAATGGGAAGGGGGGCCGTGCAGTTTCCCTCCCAAGGCTGATTACGGCTCCAGGGACCCCCTCCCCGGAGCCCAGCATTTCTTATTTTTTTAAATGTTATTTTTAAAAATAATTAATTAAAGGAAGAGTGGCAGCGCGGCCCCCCTCCTGAGGCCAATTTTGGCCCCAGTGACACTATTCCCTGGCCAGACCTCTTATATTTTTTCTTTAAAGGGAAGGGGGCCGCTTGGCCCCACTCCCGTGACATTTTCAGCCCCAGAGAACACATCCGCCTGGGCCAGGTTTCTCCATTGGGGACCGTAGGGGGGAAGCATGAAGGCCCCCGTGGTCCCTGCAGGCTCCTTGCCTCCTGCGGGAGCCGGCTTTGCTTTATATACACCGGGAGCTGCTGACATTTAGCTCACTGGGTGTACAAAACAAAGTGTGCTTTGCTGAGCAAGCGAGAGCAAAATGCTCTTGCTTGCTCAAAGCAGAGAACACTGTTTGCTATGGCATGGCGGGATTGGTGCTCTCGCCATGCCATACCAAACTGCAATGTCCCGGGGGGCACCCTGGGACATTGCTGAAGCTGGCCTGAGGTATGGCAGTCCCCAGGGCCATCTAGAGCTCCTCGAGTAGGGCTGTATGGCCTCCCTCCCATATTCTATTCTGCCCTAGGGAGGTGGGCCTCCAAGGAGTCGGGGGTCTGCAACGGACCACCTTCATTATAGTATTTCTGCCCCGGAGAGGTGGTGGTCTCCAGGGCTGCATGGGAAGGCCTGAACACCCCCACACAGTTATTTATTTGAGCCCTGGGGAGGTGGCGGTCCCCGGGCTGCGAAGGAGGTGTAGGGCCTCCCCAGCATTGTTTTTTTTTTAAATAATGAATGTATGTGCCTCAGGGTGGTGGCGGTCCCCTGGGCAGTGGACGAGCCATGATTCTCACCCGCATATAATTAAATCACTGCCCCTGGGAGGTGGCAGACCACGGGGCTGCAGCAGAGGCCATAGGGCCTCTCCTGCATTACTATATTACCACATTTGTGCACCGGGGGACCCCGACTTCCAGGGGGCCCCCTTTGGCACTATGCATGGGTGGCTTGCCAAGGCCTGAGAGCTCCTGTCTGGGTCCCCGCAAGTTTTCTTACGCCACTGACTGGGGGAAACAGCAACAGTGCTGTATTGTAGTAGATTTGACGCTCTTCTGCTCTCTCCCTTTCACACAACATAGCCAGACGTTTTATTTTTTACTACTTTCTAAGAGCAACTTAGTCCAGTTGCAACATTTAGTCAAGACAAAACCTACTCTCTGTTATAGTTTTATAATCAATCAGTCAACATAGCTTGGATTTTTGTATGTTTATGGTTATATCTATAATTTACACTAAATATTTTCAAACAGGGACTATGACTAATGCTTGTTCTAGGTCCTGTATAAGTAGCTGGTACCTGCTCCTGCGTTCTACTGTGAAAGTTAAAGTAAGTTCCAAAGACTAATATTAAAATTCTACAACTATTAAGAGCAAACAGGATCATTTCATATTTTGTGATGTCCATGTTTTGCCCTTAAGAGGAGATAACACATGTAGGGGCCTCATGTAGGTGGCATACACTTTACCGATTCTAAAATACCGAATCATACCGATTCGGTATTTAAGAATCGGTAAAGTGTATGTAGGTAAAAATTCGGTAAATGTTACCGAATCGGAGTGAGTCGGTAATTACCGAATCGGTATTTACCGATTCGGTAATGAGGCATACCTTCCCATTGATGGGAAGGTATGCCTCATTACCGAATCGGTAAATACCTATTCGGTAATGGGGGAGCACATGCAAGGGTGGCAGGGTGTCACATTGACACCCTGTTGCACCCCTGATTCGGCCATGTGTGCACATGTGGCACACATACATGCCCTAAGGGCATGTATGTCTGCCACATTGCACACTTCTAAGCGCTATAAAATGCTTTTACACATCCATACTTTATTTACCACCAACTATTAGTTGGTGGTAAATACCGACTCCAAACAACACCCACACACTCCCCCTACATCTCATTTCTGTATTCGGAATTTACCGAATCGGTAAAATTACCGATTCGGTAATTTTACCGATTCGGTAAATTACCGAATACAGAAATGAGCCCCCTACATGTCACAAGCCTAAATACCGGTCGGTAACGGTATAATTACCGAAAATCGGCCGTTACCGACCGGTATTCGGCTACGTACATGAGGCCCGTAGTACGGTATGGAGTTTATTTAGGGCCCAGTTGGTAAACAGAGAATCCGTGACCTCTCCTAAGTAGGGGTCATATTTGCACGTGCTGCACAGTTTAAATGAACCACATTTGCTGAGTAGATTATGCAAAAAAGAACTCATAAAAATTTCACTAATTTGAACGTTGTTGCAAGGAAAATTTGCCACAATAATTTTCCTGGAAAGCTCCTAGAAGGTACGGCAATTTGTGCGCTGTAAATAAAATAAATTTAGGTTAATTTGATCTCAATGAGGCAGTAGGTGAGGTTTGGACTATGAAATGGATCTGCAGTGCTTATTTCTCAAAGGTTTGCAATGATGAAAACCCATCAGGCTGCCAAATCTGAGATGAAGTATCATCTGCTGTTTGAGCTAGAGTGCATTTTCTATCGTGCCCTGAGGTGTTTTTTATGCAAATTATAGCACAAAAGAATTTATCAAAAGATGGAGGCGCCATCCATCTCGTAAACTACTGCACATTAAGCCAGCAGGAATTCCAAGCACAAATGTCCTGATCTCGGGTGTAAAGTTTCATTAATTTTTAAGGGCAGGAAGTTACAAAAAATCATTAAGAGTGGAGTTTTATGAATTACTGAAATTAAGTTAACTGATAATAGGAACGGCTTCTGGTTCAGCATTCTAAAGTTGTGCATGCTTATAAATTACTTTATATCCCTAGGTTGTACATTTCTCGATTAATCAACAGTTCTGTAAGTGGATGCAGCCTGCATGTTTTGATACAATTAACTGTGTTTTCACACATCTTTTGCTGCCACCCTGTGTAGTTTCATATGAAATAAAGAAACTGATTTTACTACTAGTCATCTCATTCGCTCACATGTAATTGACCTCGGAAGGATGAAAGCCGGAATCAAAGCAGCATATATTTAATCATTTGCCAGGAAAAGTTCACACAGATCGCAGAACTAATTATTGGGGTGCATGTTAATAAATGATTTTAGTGGGGGAGATAACGTGTAGATTCCCGAACAAGTAAAGACGTTCACTCAAACCAGTTGTGTGACAAGCAGATTGTGGGGGTTTGAGGGAACAGCGAGAATTGAAATCTATAGGTGGTGGTGGCGGTGGTGATGATATTCTGAAAAACAAATAATATTCTGGGCAGTATTGTTGTATCAAACAAGAAGTAAACATATTCTGTTTTTAATTTTAAGGTGACAAGTACTCAACACTAATAATTTGCCTTTTCTAATTATCTTTAAATGAGAGGAATACTGGAAATAATGTTATACCTTATTCCAATACAGACCTAGGCCCAGATGCCTCAAACGTTCATGCAGTGCAGTAAGACACCTTGCTGTGCTGCGCTGTGTGAAAGGGTAGGAATGTATCATATTTTACATTATAAGGCACATGCCTGTCCTCTCCTTATGCTGGTGTACAATGTGCTGCCTGGCTACAGGCACCCTTGCACCATGATGCAAGGGTGCCTGCATTGTAGTCAGGATTGTTTTGTTGCAGGAAAGGACAATCTGACTTCAGTGTTGTGTTGCCCTTGCGTTGCCTTGCATGACGCAAAGGCAACGGAACACTAGGCTTTATATATGCCCCCAAGTGTCTTTAATCCATTATATAGATCTACAATGGCACTCTGTTTTGAGTTACATCAATTAGCAATATGCCAATACTGACACATTTCCATTGAAACATCAGGAGACTTCCCCCTATTCACCTATTTTCAGCTCTCTGTAAACTGAGATCCCTTTTTTGAGATGTCATAAAGAGCTCTTACCAAACATCTTTGTTCTGACCTTAACCTGTTGCTTGCAGGTCGTCATGTACTGGAATATTCCAAAATCTCCCACAATACTCTGCAGGGTTTTCTGTACAGAGACATCAAATGGCTTCTCATAATGCTTGTGTGATTCACCCTTAACCATGTACTGATGCCCTAGTACTGAGACATCAGCAGGGCTCTCACAAATAGAACCTCTATATTAAACTTTGACAGATACTTATATTTAGTACTGTTGCTGCCTTCCATATTTGCTTCTGCCTTCCAGCCAGATCATGCTCTTCTCGGGTTGGAACGCTCCCATGCCATGCATGGTCAAAAGGTACTTTCAATGCAAGGGATTGAGTTCAAGAAAAACTATAAGCCTTGTCGTTGGCTTGGCTTCTGCATAGTTGACACGGCATTGTGAAATGGGGCATTCTTTGGCCTTGTTGAATTGTTCCTGCCTCCTGCCGGATCCTGTTAGGACTTGGGTCATGGAAAGAAATAAAGCTGAGAACACTGCATCATAGTGCCTTAAAGGAAATCTCTGGTAGCTTACAGAAGATAGGGGTGCTACTCCTGCACATCAGTGGTGCAATACCAGCAAGCATAGTGCATACAAAACCCTTCAAGTGCCACATGGGAAAGGAAAAAGACCAGAGGCCATGGCTTATATTAAAAGACTCCTGAAGCAGTTCCAGTCTATGAACTAAGTGTGTGATTGTGACAGTCCACTCGATGACTACAAACAATCCCGACATTATATGCCGATGACCATTAGCAACAATACTAAAATGGAAAAACAACTCCTTGAATATTAAAAGAACATCTAGCAAGAAAATAGGTGATGATCAGACTCCTTTGCGCAGATCTTATGCAGGTAAATATTGTTTTGAGAACCTGCAATTACTTTAATGAGGGATATTCACAAGGTCCATTATAGATTTCACACTTTTCCCCAATATTTTGAAGAACATCAGTGGTACTGTGAATGAGGTGTTACCACAGGATGCCTAGCATTGCTCAAATAGTAATTGAACCTCCATAGTGCTTATCAGATAACAGTTGCTTAATGTCAGGTCTGACAGAAGCAAAGGTCCATATCCGTTCTCTAAGTCAGGAAGTCTTTAGAAAGGAACAAACCAGAAGCATTTACAGTGGATGTGAACTGCGGTTCATGAAGATAAAAGGGCCAGCCATTGGATGTTTTTTTCATAAAACAGGTGGGTCCTTGGAACACCCAACCTAAAATAATTGTAAACCCTCATTTTTAGATATTTTAACTCATTTAAATATATGTTAATATAAAATATGTTTTTTATGTCCTTCTTTGCAAAAACATGGAATATTGATAAACCTCTGTTTATGAATAGACCAGTGAACTTTCCGGGACTGAAATTACAGGAGGAGCACTGGCGTTCAGGGAAATAGTGACACCGAGAGACTAAACATCTTTACTCCCCAACAGCTGCATTCCTTCACCCTCCCCAACACACTGGCCTATTTATCTTAAGCATACTGATCCAGCATGCTTTGTCATATAAGTACTAATATTAGCTTCCACTGTCCCTTACCCACGACCACAATCTCCCAACAAGACATATGGGAGTAATATGGAATCCAATAAGAACCCAAGAAATGGACTAGAATTACACAGATGACTTCAGATTGGTGAAATTGCATAAGACTCACACCCCCACTATGACACACATCAAAGTACCAACTTGCGCTTATACAATTGCACACGGGTGTGTATAATCAGTTGAGATGCCCCCCACTTCCCTATGGACTCCAACCATAGGGAAAACCCTATACTATCCCACAGGAGGCTGGTTTGTTTGTCCAGGCTTGTCCATACTAGCTACTTAACCAAAGCAAGCACAAAACAGCTCTACGGCTAAGCACTCAGAGGTCTAGTAATTGGTGTGTAGAGGCTATCTAAAATGACATAGAACAGTGTAACATCTGTCTTAAATGATGAGCTGCAAGTGGTCAATATGTCTGACTGTATTTATACAATTTATATAGAAAAGAAAAGAAAAACACTTTAGCGAGATGGTATTGGCTTTATTCTATGCCTATTCTACTAGCTATCTGTTGGAGGGATGCCTAATCTGACACTATATTGGCTTTAACTGTGATCTATGCCAGTAGTGTGCAAGCAGTTTGCACGGTGGGGGATCTCATTCTATTAGACTTTATGGCACTGATTATAAGTTACGTGTTAAATCAGGTGCAGTTAAATCACTGATCACGAGATTTAGCAGTAATGTGTAGTAAAATAGTCCATGGGATAGGTATACTTGCATGATTGTGCATATTTTTGGTGTCATGTGGACAGTTTAATCAAATGCAAATTTCTTGCCCCCGTTTTTATCACATGCATTTTAGCAACATCTGATTTTATTTTTAGCCAGTAAATGTGCGCACAAAATGAACATGCTCTAAAGCACTGCATCATCAATGAATTGCATATAAAAAACAAGAAATATGTAAAGTCATGATTCCCTCCTGATTTCCACTGTTCCTGAGAGTGATCTTCTATCCTTTCATCATCTAGCAGCATTTTGTGGACTGGGTCATTCATCTATTCTGCCTATTTTATTATCTAGAGAATCAGTAAAAGAAAGTTTAACAATACTGAATTACAAGTGCTTGCAAAGAAGGTGCTCAAAGAGGAGAGACAGCTAATGGGACATTTGATATCCAAGATGAATGGCAAACTGGATCAAAATTACAGTAAAAGAGAATATCAGTGCTGTGTCTGCAGACCCCTGGGCTGTGGATGAGTGCAAAAATGATTTAAAGATCTCAAACTTTGTGTTAATGACCGGCTTTCCAAGCACAAATGGAAGAGTCCGGCCAGAATTACCAGCATTGAGGATATCGAAGGGGATTTGTTGAGGAACCAGGTGAGTGGCAATTAAAACAATATCACATATAACAAAATATAAGCCTAAAGGTAATTTTGAACTGTAAAGATTGATGCTTGCATTGCATGAAATAGAAAGTTCTGGTTTAAAGCCTATGGGTCAAAATTTGATTTGGGGTATTTCACCAGGTGTTTTACGAATCCCTTCAGACATTTTGTCAAACTCCACATCACATAATTATAGGCCTAGAGGCACTGGACCTGATGCAAGTAATTCAGAGGTAGGGACTGTAGACAGCATTGAATCCTGCCCTACACAAAATCTGGAGTGACCAGATAATGCCCATATTTCACCTTCCCGACCCCCGATGGTCACCACGCAATCACTTCCAAATGTTCAAAACTAAAACAAAATATCCGATTTTTTTCCCCCACTGTATTGGTGAAACTATGCATTGGAAAGATCCTGCTATTTCTGGTTCCATACAGTTATTCAACATTCCACAGAACATTTGCATACTGTTTTAAGAAGTGAGAAATCCAACCTGAATTATAGATTTAGATTTAGGGCCCCAGTATCCCTACAGTATAAGCAAGTACATATTCAGGTTTCAAACGTTTATATAGTTCGTATTTTAGAGATTTCCCTTGTGAAAATATTAAATATGTTGTTTATTATTTCTTTAATAAACACACATCATTGAAAGACTCAGAACAGCTCTCAACGATTGAATGCCTCCCCACCACCCCACTGCTAAGAACCTGAAAGCAAAGTCTGTGAACGTAGCAAATTCTTCTAACAAGAATCCCTACTGTATCCTCAATTACTACCAGCAATCACACCAAGCCAGCCTGCCTCAAGAATAGTGATCACTGCACAGAGTTCATCTGAGACAAGTTCATCTTTCACAATTTCCATTACCCAACCAGGTTTGTTGGGGCCCATTCCCCAATGCCTGTTAGATGTGCTAATGGGCAAGGGGGAAGAGGAAGTAGACAATGAGAGTATGAGAGAGGCATATGACAATATAGACATAAAGTGGAGCTCTTGTGCAAGTGCAGAGGAAGGTATTTAATTTGTTTGTGTGGAAAATCGAGCACTTGTGACCACAACTTGTCTCGTAGACATATTGGCCAACAAATCACAGAGAAGTGCTGTGATTGAAATGCATTCTGCTTTACAACAAAATTTGTGTGACTCCGCAAATGCTGACATTACAATGAACAAAGGGGTGGACAATGTGTGTGGCAACTGGAGTCATATGGTGAGGCTGTAGCAAATGTATAAACAGTTCCACTCTATCGTACACAGTTGCAAGATGACATGAGGTCTGCTCAAAGACAACGATTGGTGAACCTTGCAGAACAGAAGACCAATCGAATTGCCACCCCCGCATGACATATGCAGTAAGACAATTCAGAAGCATGGCTGCTGAAGGACGTCACCACTCTTCCTTTGTTCGAGGCCCATACTTGCTGTGCCTTTTAAGAGGGAGTGTTTAGCCAAATTGCAGGTAACCATGTCTGTTTTACAGGCACAAGCAACCATTCATCCCCTTCTCCTATCCACCCCTTCAACACCTTTAGAGCAGGTCTTCACCAAAACCCCTGCACTATGCCCATCCCAAATGACATGCAACCCTTACATTTTGCTCTTGCAATGAATTAGCCAACAGGTGTTGTTATGTTGTGGTCGATGTTGGCCATAGTTTTTATTTGCATGAGATAACGTTAGATCTCATTATACAATGTCCTGGTCATAACTTTATGACCCTGACCATAAATGATCCTCATGAACTGTCATACATTAGTATCATAAATCATTTTCTCATCTTACAGGTCATAAATCATCCTGTGACAGTTCGTTATCCTGGCCCGTTACTGGGATCATAAATCATTCCCTGCCCTTATTGGGGGGGACATAAAGTTTTCCATTGGTTTCCATGATTATTGCGTGTGGGGGGTAGCCTCTCCCCAGAGTTAGTCCTGACTCACTAAATTGTTTGTCCCTTTTGTGCCCTGCCATCTGGCGGGTCTGGGCTGTGAGTGCCGTCTCCATTTGCTACCCCCTTGTCTGGCCTACTCATCCTGCCGTAAGGCATCCCTAAGTGAGTGGCCCTCCTACTACACAATGCTGGGTCAGTGTCCTCCATAACCAACAACTTTACCCCCTCTTATCCGACACATTGCAAGGGAGGCTTATGTCTCCCGGCAGCTCCCCCGTTTCTTTAAAACAAAATGTTTTTTATGTGCCATTGCTCCCCATAGGTTGGACCAAAATACCTGCATCCCTTCTTCTGACAGGTGGACCCCATCTTGCGCATGAAGCTTCAGGTGCCCAGGGTTGATGAAGCCTTGCCTGATGCTTTCCAGGCCATTGGTAGAATAGATGGATTGTGCTGGCGGAGCGGTGCCCTATAAAACCCCCAAGCCTCCTTGTTATGGCGGCAGCTTCCCCACTGGGGTGTTCAAACCAATACCTGCCCCACCATTGGCAAGGTGTTTTGGTGCCCGTTTCTTGGTGAGCTACCTTTTAGGGTGGGAAGGCTGCTACTTCACCTCCTTTGTCTCTGGGCACGAGGACGCGCCTAAACCAGATTTTTCGGGTCCCTGGAGGCTGTTATGGCACCTGCCTGTGAGGCCCCCTTTTGGGGCGGCCTCTGCAATCAGACCGTGAAGAAGGTCTGTCCGTATGGCCATCATAGAAGGGCATAAGAAGATTTCTGAAAAAAATGGGTGCCATAAGTGTCCTTAAGAAGAGGTACTCTAAAAACTTTAGAGTACTGTATTGTGTCATATGTGCATTTTAGTCTTAATTTTTCTTTTTGCTTTATTTGGTGTTTCATGTTTTAAAAACTTATCCAATTTAAATTTATATATTTTTTCATTTTACAAATATATTTCATAACCACTTTGTAAAATAAAAACAAAGAAAGTGTATGCAGTGCTAACTTTTGCAAACCATTGACTTTTCTATCTAGGATATATTTTGATTCGTAAGTTTAAAGAAAAACATTTTTGTAATGATTTCCCAGATTTAAAAAAATTTCAATTTCAGTTTGTGTGCCTGTTCCTTATGTACATACTAAATATAATATATGATATATGTGCAACTATGTTAAATAAATAACATACTGCATATTGATAAAATGATCTTTAAACAATTGCTCTGTTATTGCTTAATCATAATTAATATTTTTCATATATAAAATAAGCTTTCATAGTTTTGACTCGTTTTTTCAATTTCATAACTGTGCTGCACCTGTGATTTATGTTTACCATGCACCTGGGCAGGTAATACATTTTGTTGCTGCTTCCTCATCTGCACAGTCTTACCATTTAACTTAGAATGGAAGTTTTCCATTTACCCCATGTGTTTTAATCAGGTGGTAACCCGATTGTGTTTTCACATGTATGTTTTTCTGCCTGCGACTTTACAGGTCAGTACACTTGTGGTAAAACTTGTCTCCAGACGGAATAAAAATACATAAACCCATGCAGAAATGTGGCTCCCCATGACTCCTAATCAGGGTCTTGATGTTGCCATTTCAGCTGTGGTGCAGTATACCCGGTGAAATTATCAGCAGTTGATGCCTTTGGTTCTCACAACATGGACAAGGAGTCTACTACAGTAGTAAACTCATGATGCTAGTATTGTTATTTTTACTACTTCAAAAGGCCCTCATTACAAGTGCATATATATTATCCGAAAAGTGGGATTTTTGAATCACCCTTACCAATAACATGAGGCTCAGTATTTTCAGGATGCAGTGTCACCTTTGAATTAGGAGCGACCCATGTAGAATAGGGAATTACAGCAGAAACTATCTTTTTACACCAATTTCATCAGGTAATTCCTGAATTCAGGCCCATTTTCTAGGACTAAATTCCAGAAGGTTTCACCTGTCGAAAGAATTCCTTAGAATGTAGAATGTGCAGTAATACCACCTGTTGTACTTTCAGATTTCACATTCTGCAAATTCATGTGGAGCCTTCCATTTCCGCTGCAATCAATATATCAGGAGAATGCTTGTAAGGGGGGTCTAAGAGCAGTATTGCTACAAGTAATATGTGCTACTACAATTGACTAGGCAAGTGCTACTGATCGCTGTGACGTTTTCCGAATGTAAGAGCAAAGAGGCTACCGCATGGCTCTCTGATCTTTGGCCCCACCCATTGAACGATGGCATTCCTCTGGAGCATCATTACATCCAGGCATGCTCTGGAACATGAAACTACCCTCCTCCACAGACTGCTCTAAAGTAGGCCTGCATAACGCTGACCCATTTGGGAGAATATGCATTTTCCCACTGGCGGCTACAAAATGCCAATTTAGAATCCTAAGCATGCAGTGGAAGGGCCAGAATCGCATTTGCATGAGGCATGGCCACATGCAAATGAAGCTCCCCCAGATCATTGTCTGCCAGCTCACACTGTCTGAGCTCCCACTGGTCTAATTAACACATTTTCCAATTAATTCAACTACAGTCTTTTTGAGCTTGGAGGATGCTTATTAGAACCCCCTTGCTGAAAGCATGGAATTTCCTATATTTCTATCCCTGTCTACACCATCGATGACTAGTGAACAAACTGAATAGCAGTAAATTAACACAAATGAGGATGTAAATGAAGAGAAATTTAGCTCTTTTTTGGGTTTTTTTCCTGTGGATTGAGCCTTTTTTTGTTTTTATATATACAAGAAAGTGTGTTTTTATTCTAAAACACGCCTCAACAAAAGGGCTTGCTTTGCTACTACCACTCTCTTACCAGATTTCAGAAACAGGTAGTTGTAAATAAATATGTTTTCTTCACCCCAGTCTTTTCAGCTATCTTAGTGGTAGTCAATGTTTCCTATTTTGCGATCCCTGTCAGCTTGCAAATAGAGGGAGAAAGAGGCGTTAGACCTCTGGGTGAACAAGGAAAGGTATATATTTCTGAAAACTAGAAAAAAATCTAAATTCTGCAAGTGGTTACCATTGCAAGTCGCTCAAGGTTTTCCATCAGAGAATTAAAAAAAAATGTAGGTGAAAGGATTTCATTTGTACGTTTTTGCACTGCAGCTTGATCTACAAATCCTCTGGCTCCAAAATAATATACTTTCAAGTCCACCAGACACTAACAGTCCACAAATATATGGGGCCTTATTATGACTTATGGCAGTCCTCCTGCGGTACCGCTCGAACCACAGGAGGACCGCCAAGGCCGTGGTGCGCCCGTCCTTCGGATTCAGAGTTGGATCCAGATCAGGCGGGGGGTGCTGTGGCGGTCTCATGGCAGTGGACTGTTAGGCTCATAGGAGAGCCTAACATGTAGCTTGCAGCCGTGATAGTGCCGACTGCATGTTCCAGCACGGTGAGGCATGCACTGCCCCCTGCATGCACCCCCAGGCCCAGATCCATCAGAGATTCTGAGTTCCACACTTCTCTGACATGAGTCAGTGGCCTATTGCAAGGGACAGGAGCAGGCCAAGACTGCACCATGTAAACATCAAGATTTTTCCTTTGAATTATAATATGTTTTGTGATTAGGGTGAAATCAGTATTAAGGCCCAGAGTTAGACAGTACTGGGGGCAACCTACCAGCCACATACATGTCTAAACTAAACACTGAAGGAGTTGAGTGTAGTGTGGCTTATGTAGATCATAACTCATGTTTTATTTCCAGAATGCCCTGCAAATGTTACAATTTGGTGAGATCATGGATCTTCCTGTGAGGGAAATTCCTGAAATCTTTGAGGAACAATAAAAGTTCCACCTCCCAGAGCTTCCACCCTTCTCCAGATGAAAACAGTAACCTACTTGGCCCCAGAACCTCAAGATTTTCCTTTGAATTTCACTCATTCTTGGAATGAGGCTAGCTGTGCTAGTAGGGCCTGGGCCAGTCAGCATCCAGAGAAACATGAGAACCCCAGACATTTCTGAAAAGTAGACACCAGGCAAGTCCAGGGTGGCTTGGCTTGTGTGCACCCCACTACTTTTTCTAACCAGAATCCTTTCCAAACATCATAACTATGCCTAAAAAATAGTAAATTTCCTGCAGCTTTCATGGGGGACACCGTATTGGACCCAGGATAAGACAGCACCCTGGATGATCTACAAGCCTCACACATGTCTAGAAATGGTACACTAGGTGAAGTAGAAGATGGAGTATTTACATGAATTCTATAACTTCTCCTTGCCCAGAATGCCATGAAAATGTCAAAACATATGTGTGAAGTCTGGGGAAAAATGACGGCCAGCTAGGAAGCCGGTCACAAGCCGCTCTCTCTGACCTGATGGTTATGGACTCCCGTTGACTTTCCCGCTGACTTTCATGGCCGTCTCTCTCTTCACTTCCTCTGTTGCAGCCGCGGCCCAATCGGGGGCCCGGTGGCGTGTTGTGCTGCGTGGTTTGACCGCTCTGTGGGGCCTGGCTTGGCTGTTCTTGGGACGGTGAGCACTAGTCTCGGTCTCTGCCCCAGGGTGGTGTGCTGACGCTTCCTGGCTGCATCTGGGACGCGGCGAGGTGCTGGGGAGTCGAGGAGCGCACCGCTGATGCTGCTTTCTCTCGGGAACCGGGGGTCATCTACTCCTACTGATCCCTGCTGGCCCTCGCAAACAACTTGGTGAGCAGACGGGGAGAAGATCTAGCGAGCGGGGGGTCGCTATAGTTTTAAAAGGGAGGAAAGGAAGAAAAAAAACATGGTATCCCGTTGAGTTTTGTTTACATACCCTGGTTGGTTACAAGACTGCCTGGCTTTTGGATGTGTACTGGATCAACTTTCGCGCTTTTGAGGGCAGCCAGTGCGCTTGGTGAGACTCGATGCGCCAGGTGTCGCTCTTTTGAGTTACCTGCTTGCTACTGGGTGGGTCTTGATGAAAATTGTTCGCACTGGTCATGCTGCTCCATAGAGAGCGCGCATTTATTATTTATTTCAGACTGAGGGGTACAACTCCTCACGAGATATTTTGGATGGATGCCCCCAAATAAATCTAAGCCAGTTAAAAGGGGTCAGGGAAGGGCATGGTATGGTTTATAAGTCTATGGAGTCTGCCCCTCAGCAAGGTGGGGGAAAAAACATTATCTAAGGGGGATATTTCAATTCCTTCGTGTAAAACACTGTCAATCTCCCCCTCTAGTCTTATTCCAGATAGTGAGGCTTCACTAGGTAAAAGATATAAATTAAGATCTGGCCTACTTCTTGACAGAGAGCCTTCCTCTCAGCAAGTCACACGGTCCATCCAGCTTTCCAGGGTCTTGCAGAATAAACACAAGCACTGGACACTCTCAGCTAATTCATGGAAAGATACCCTTGTAAAGGAGAAAAAGGAGAGAAGGAAAAAGCCCTCCCTAGCACCTGCTAGGGTGACCCCCTCACTCAGATCCTACTTTAAACTTAATACACAGGGCAGTATGGAAAACTCCAAGCAAGGTGCTTCTACACCGGCGGCCTCCACATTAACAAATCCAGCCACAATGGTATCAAATAGATTCTCTCCTTTGAGCGAGTCACCCACTACTCTGGGGGAAGGTAGCCAAGTGGAGGCTGATTGGATAAGCGTTGCAGCTACAGTGGGGGCCCTAGTGGAAGGACAAGGCTTGGACCATATATAAGGGATGCTGAACCAGTTGTCTCTCGAGGTTAGGGAATGTTTCTCCATCTCAGAAATTAATCAAAAAAAGATCCAGGAAACCTGCACTAGCTTGGAGGAAAACATGTCTGCTCTGGCGCATCGTATGGAGGATCTTGAAAATAAAGTGGGGGAGCTCAGGTTGGAGGTGAAGGGTAATACCCAGGAAGTGGCCAGGATGAAGGAAAGAGAAAGGGATCTTTCGGAAAGACTTGAAAATTACTCCAGGAGGAATAATATCAGGATTCTGGACTTAAGAGAAGGACTGGAAGGAGACAATATTAAATCTTTTATTATAGAGCTCCTAACTAAAGCTTTCCCTCAGGTAGCCTTGGCGTCCATTTGGAAGACTGAGATTCAAAGAATCCATAGGGACCCATTTAAGTTGAACCCGGGAAGGAAAAAGCCTAGGAAAATTTAGCTTTAATTCAATCGTACCATCTTAAAGAACAACTGCTCGGGTCTGCTCTTAAACTTAAGAGTATACAGGTTGAAGACGCATTCTTAAAAGTCATGTGGGCTAATAAGATGTACAACTTTAGATCCCCTTAGGAACTAGATCATTTTTTGACACTTAATAAATCTTAGTTAGTGGGCTCTATTTAAAGCACTTGAGGGAGTACAGTTATTAGTAACAATGAATTGTACTCCTTTTTTCTTTTTTTTAGGTCAGTGAGTTGCGGCTCAAAGTGGCAATTGTCAATTGCCACTGAGTAGCCAGGGAGGGTTCCTAGGGGAGGGGTGGGAGAGTGGGGGACTGGGGCACGTTTGTAGGTGGGAAGCATTTGGAAAAAAATTAAAAAAGCTCACAATTGTGACCTCATATGATTTAACATCTTCTCGTTGATGCAGCAAGGGGAGGGTTCAGGAGATTGATGGAGGAAAGATCTACCCCCAGGGGAGGTGAATGCCTGGAGGCTCTTTGTTGGAACGTGAATGGACTAAGAGTTAAGAGAAGGCAGCGTTTGGTCATGCAATACCTTAAAGACAGTCCTGCCTGGATCCTCTTGCTTCAAAAGATGCATTTGTTACAATCTGAATGTAAGGCATTATTTGGTAAGCAAAGATGGGTTGCCAAGATTGTAGCTTCTGATCAACAATGCTGCTCGAAGGGGGTGGCCATAATCCTTAAGGTAAATTCTGGAGTAGATTTAATCAAGTCGCAGGTGGATGACAGAGGATGTTGGGTTATAGCTGAGGTTAGGTGTCAGGGTGCTAAATATACTTTAGTCAGCTATTATGGTTCCAATGACGTTGATATCTATCCACTAAATAATCTCTGCCTTGCTTTGGCTGACTTTGAGGCTCCCCTGATATTAGGCGGAGATTTTAATGTTCTATTAAATAACAAATTAGATAGATCTTCCCCTAGAACGCAGATGGCGCCTCCACGGGTTAAAGCTCATTTAGTTGCAATACTAAAAATTCTTAATCTTTTTGACGTTTGGCGGAAAAAAAGGGCGATAATAGGGAGTATTCCTTCTATAGCAAAAAAAATGGTCATTACTCGAGAATTGTCTACATTGTTATAGAACATTTGGAATTGGGTAATGTTAGGCAAATTGAATATCTCCCTATTCATCTCTCAGATCATGGGGCAATAGCTTTAAACCTGGTATTTCCTTCAGAGCTCATCGTAAGAAGATGGACCCTGAATAGGAAACCTCTCCTTCAACATTTTTTTCCCGGTCGAATAAAGAGGGAAACAGCTATCTTTTTCCAGCATAATTTGAATTTAGTTCCTTTATATATACTGTGGGATGCCTTTAAGGCTTGGCTGAGAGGGACACTAAAGGGATAGCCACAAGCTGGGCCAGATCCAAAAACAAAGAGATGGCTGACCTGAAAGGGCAGTTGGCAGAAGCTGAGGCAGTTTTAAAGTCTGAACTGGTCCATGATACAGAGAAGGAAAGTCTTCTAGGGAGGGTCGAAGATCTCCAGTTGAAATTTAGACTCAAAACTGAAGAAATTATGCTCCAGAAGTGGGAAGCAAGTAAAATGAGGGATTTTGATCAGGGTAAGAACTGCGGGAAACTTCTCGCTATGAAGAGTAGAGTGGACAAGTCACATAGCTATATAAGATTTATATCATGAAGATCTATCGGTTGAGAAGGAGGTCATAGACTGTTGGCTTACTGGGAAACAACTTCCTAAGCTGAACCCGGACAGTCAAAAAACACTTACCCAAGATATAACTGTAGCAAGTTACTTGATATCTTAAATAAAGTAAAGAAAGGGAAAGCTGTTGGACCCGATGCAATTCCATCGGAGGTCTATGTCTTAATGTCCTGGACTGGCTGAAATTGTTTAATGAAATTCTTAGAGGTACCCCCCCTTACCTTATTCTTGGAATGATGCCATTATTACACTGATATTGAAACCAGGGAAGGACCCCACTCAGTGTCTTACAGGCCGATATCCCTGCTAAACTGTGACTATAAGATCTTTGCAGGGATTTTGAATGCTCAGGTTTGCAAGATCGTGGGTCCGATAGTTCATGAAGATCAGAAGGGATTCCTTCTGGGTAGACAGATGCTGGATTTGGTGTACACCTTAATTGGCATGGTTGATTTGGCAACTGCACAGAGCGCCCCCCTATCAATCATTTCTGTTGACGCAGCAAAGGCCTTTGATCGAGTCAACTGGCACTATTTGAATAGGGCCTTGAAGGCTTTTCGATTCGGCAATGTTTTTAGGGGGGTTCTATAAAGCTCCCCAGGCACAGATATTGGTTAACGGTTGCCTCACTGCAGCAATCTCAATAGTGCGTGGTACCAGGCAGGGATGCCCACTGTTTCCGGTTCTTTTTGATCTGTATATTCAGCATCTGGCACAGAGTTTAAGGCAGAACGAAAAGATCTCTCCCTTTGCTGTAAATGGGCTTACAAGGAAATTAGCACTATATGCTGATGATCGGATTTTAGTATCATCAAATGTTAATGCCGCCCTAGCTGAGATACTTGAGGAAGTGGAGACCCTTGGGAGGTTATCTGGCTACGAAGTTAATAACGATAAAACTGAGATCATGGCCTGGAACATCGCTGGTCAAGAATTTTGGCTATACAAGGAACTAAGCGGCATATTATCAACAAAGGCGTTAAAATTATTGCCGCTTTAGTGGCAGGAAACTGTCGCTAAAGCGGCGATAATGGGCTTGATAATATGCCCTAGAGAATTCCAATAGAAGCCCATGTTGACACCAGAACATGGGCTTCTATTGGAATTCTCAAGGGTATATTATCAAGCCCATCATCGCCGCTTTAGCGGCAGTTTCCTGCCGCTAAAGCAGCGATAATTTTAATGCCGTTTTTGATAATATGCCCCTATGATACCTTGGAATAATATTAACTCAAGATCTTAGAGATCTTCCTAAAATTAATCTAGAGAGAGTCTCAAAGGAGGTGGATGTTTTACTGAAAAGGTGGCAGAATATCCGGCTATCCCTTTATGGCCAGTTTAACCTGGTCAAAATGTGTGTAATCTCCAAATATGCTTACCTTTTTAACAATATACCCCTGGAGTTTAATAAATCTGAGCTACTTAAAATACAGGGCAAGATCTCCTAATTTATTTGGGCAGGCAAAGGGATCAGGTTGTCTTGGAATAAACTAAGGCGTAAACTCCCACAGGGGGGTATGAGTCTACTGGATTTCACGTTGTACTGTTGGGCGTATCAATTAAAATATTGCAGGATGCTAGTTCTTAGCCCAGATACATCTCTGATTGGTAGTATGTTTACAGCTATGTTGAAGGATGTAGGGGAGGTAGGATTTGTGTATAAATTTGGTGCCCCCAAATTCTACAAAAAAGTTTGGTTGAAGATACTGTTTGCGGCGGCCAAATTATGGTCGGATTGCCGGGCTTGTTTGGGATTGTCCTATTATAGGGAATGGGCTCCTGTTTTGGATTCCCCAGGGATTCCAGAGTGCCTTCTGCATGCGCTGGCTCTGCCTTTAAAGGGTCACTTTCTGGAAAGATGTAGTGGCTGGCAAACAATGTTTTCCCTGGGACTTCTGGAGTAAACTCACTAACGGAGCTCTCTCCAGATTCATGTTTTACCAAATTTCATCTTGGTGTAAGAGCCAACCTTGGCCATCATCAGAGGAAACCTCTATGGAAGATGAGTTACAAGACCTGACTCCAAAAATGAAGGAAGTAGCACTCTGGTACAATCACCTTCTGGCTGCAGCAGACAGGAAACTGGAGTATCCACATCTAATCGGGGAGAAGAGCTTGCCGAGAGTGGAGCTGAAAAATCTTTGGCAAGTAGCTGTAGACACACTTTACCAGGTGATTAAATTAAATCTGCTTCACTAAGAAGAAACCACTTCTTTATGCTTCACAGGATATATTGGTCCAATCTCAAACTTTCTAAAATAAAGGGCTGTGGATAAGCAAGATGTATGAGATGTGGTGTCCAGATGGCGGACGATATCCATGTATTTATATCCTGTCCATTGATTCAAGAATTTTGTGGCAAAGTGGGTAAGACTCTGACCGATGTACTGGGCGTTGAGGTAAGCCCTACTCTTATTTTGTTTAGTACTGTTTTGATGCCTGAAGGGGCGCTGGGTTGCACAGGGGCATATAATAAATTGGTGTTTTATTTGGTCCTCCTGGCTAGGAGGGAAATCTGTAAGCCATGGGGTCAGGTTGCGCCCCCAACATGGAGAGCTTGGTGGAACTCAATGAGATACTACAGAGACCTAGATCAGAAAGTCAATGTATATAGAGAGAGAACAGAACTAGGGTTGGAATTTGTTAGACCATTTAGATCCTGATTAAGCTATTCTATACGGTCCAATGAGTAAGTACATTAGCTGAGTTTGGAACCCCAAGTTATAAGCAACAGGGGTGGTTCAGGCCGAGCGGTTGCTATAGATACGGAGTTCATATGAGGACAAAAAAAACAAAAACACATATGTTTGAAAGGGGCTTGGACTGACAGGATGGCTGGGTAGACATGCTTGATCTGAGATCCTGCCCTGATACGAATATCCTGCTATATCCTGGCAGAACTGATAATTGAAATTACCTTTCATGCCACCTGTCGAATGCCTGGTCACTTGGGGGCCCTCCGACAAACTGATAAACATTGCCCCTGTAGCCTTTTCAGCTTTATGGACCTGAGTGAACTTCTGGAGTGGGAGCAACGGACTTGGGAATAGGGAAGATTGGAGATACCAGACCTAGAATTATATATCCCAGCTCCAATATGCGATACATTGGTTGGATACAGAGCCAAGTTGGGAGAGATTCTTGTTTGCAGGTACGTGTGGGGGTCACCAACTGGGGACACTATTGATGAGGGACAGGAACCTTCCACGGACATTCCCCCACTTGGTTCGACTGATGGATAGGCTGTGGGAACGCATGGTCCAGACTGTAATAAAAAAGGCACCATACACCCCAGAGCTGGATATTTGGATTATCTGCCCCTTTGCTCAAATATCGCAATCAATGTCAGTGGAATGTTGGAGGGAGGTTGGCTGTCTAATGATGTCTGATTTATACCCCGAGGTTAGATTTATCACACTACCAGATGCAATAGAAACGTTTGCTCTGGGCACTGGACAATTCCTACAGTACGCAAAGATTGCGGCTATTGCTCGACAACTATGGCCAACATTTCCGGAGGCCCCTGACCCCACACATACACTAGTCACTATAATCACAATGGCGGGTGGGTGCAAATCTGTAACTCATCTCTACTAGTTGCTGCATGGAGACAGGCAGCTCAAACCACTAAAAGTGGAGGAGAGGTGGCAGGCCATTTGCGGTGAGCCTCTGTCCCCCGAAAACTGGTTCCACATGCACGCAGAGGTTCGGAGAGTGTCAGTGTGTGCAAGGTTCAAACAGATTCAATATAACATTATACACATGACAAATTTGTCCCCCAGATGTTTACATGCCATTTGCCTGACAATTGACTCTCATTGCTGCAAGTGTCAGTTCTCTGAGGCAGATTTCCTACACATGGTTTGGCTCTGCCCGACTGTGGTGGGGTATTGGAAAAGAGTCATAGAGTGCTACTCGTTGAGATATCCCGCTGATGGTTAGTAGCTGCCTGTTGGGACTACTGCCCAGAGACTCAAAATGTATGCTTAGTAGACGATTTGCTGTGCTGGGATTAACTGTAGCTAAAAGACATTTAGCGATTCACTGGCAGAGTCGGCAAGCTCCCACCAGGGACAAATGGGAGGGAGATTTGTGAGTTTGGGTGACCGCAGAGGAGGAACATATGCGAAACACGAGGAAGGATGACAAAATGCCAGAGGTGCTGCTTGCCTTAGGAATGATGCTGCAGGAATTGTTAGACCCAATCTGAATTCGCAGCAGGAGATGGAAGGATGGGTGGGATGGGACATCAAGCATAATTCGGAGGCTAGCCCATTGTAGTGAAAAATGTGTTATGAGCCGATGTAGTGGGGGACGATTAATCATAGTGAGAGGACTCACCTCCCTGTCCCATAAAGAAAATGTGCTTATCTTTAGCAAGTCTCCTGTCAGCATGTAGAGGAGTATAGGCTTACACTTCCAATTGAAATCTCAGTGGGTGAGAACGTCTATTGATGCGCCTAGGATGGTGGGATCTTGCTGTATGCTGATACAGACCACGGCACATTCCTTTTTCAGAAAACTGTGCATCCTGCTCCTGGGGTGGGGAGCTCTGGGGAAAACCCAATTTTCCCCCATACTTATAGGAAAAAAGACAGGGTAGATCTTTGTGGTGGAGATGTAAGTCCCAATGCAGTCTTGTCTCCCATCCCATACATACTAAAAAAAATATATCTTCTATCAAGTGGTGCTCTTTGTCCCACTTGGTGGGTAATTTAAGGGTACATATTTCATTCTGCCTCATCAGAAGACAGAAAGACTGTGTGAACCCCTTAGTGCAGTGGTGTTGCAGATGTCTATGAAGGCCATTCCCATCCCTTGCCAGATAAAAAGAAAATAGTCCCTGGTGTCTAGCAAAATGTTTTCCTCCCGGGAGAGGGGAGGTTAGAATGGGCATAAACCTAATCGGCTTCCAATCCCCAGGACAGGCAGAAAGACAGTGTGCACCCTTGGTTTTGATGGTGCAGCCAGGCACTAGTAGAGGTATTGCTGGAGCAAGGTTTTGTGGAAAAGAAACTTGCTCGGATGCGATCCACTCATTCACACACTAACAAAGTTATTAATTATGATTGTGAAAACTAATATGCACCACATAAACGTGCGGGTTAGTGAAGCCTGCTTATGTGTGTACTAATGCGGATAACAATGAAGACGGACTAATACCGCTTTAAACGGGGAACTGTTGTGCGCATGCATCAACTGCATCTACGCAGTATGACGAACTAATGCTTGGAGGGAAATTCTGGCAGAAGATACTAAAATGGAGACTTGAAGACTCGCGTGCATGGCATCTGCTTACTTGAAACTAAAACAGGCTATTGTACTAATGCTAATGCGGGACAAGTATTAATAAGTAAAGGGGAATAGAATAGAGGTGGGTGGTATACAGTACGACCACTTTATTTGTGAAATAAATATTTGTCTTTTTGACTTTATCACTAGTACGTATTTGGGCCTCTTTTGCATAGCTGGATTGAATGGAGTGATGCGAAGCCCGCGCATGCCCATTGAGTGAAGCCATGAAGGCCATGAGTGAGCAATTCAACGAAGAGGGCTCCTATTCAGAATGTTAGTAAATTGTTTCAAAGTGAACTAAAAGATGTATAAGAGCTAAATTTATAAATGAAAATTAAGGGGATGGTTGAACTGATTTTAATGACATGTAAGCATGGCGTGATGGAGCTTCCCCTTTGCCTCACCAATCATATTTTGCATTTTTACGATATTGTAACTTTAGTGGGTGGAACATGAAGAACGAAAGGTATTAACTAAGATAGCTTTAGTTAGTTAGTCAGAAGTGAAGAGACTCAGAGTCGTGGATGCTGTCTTTGCTGCGGGAGATGCTGTTGCTGGGAGAGATGCTGTGAGATGCTGATGAAGATCCGAATGCAGAACCTGAAGCAAAACTTTCTATCCTAATTTAATTGGGTTTGATCAGAAGATCACTGGAGAATCTTGAGGAGAAAGAGAGTGTCAGAGAGGGGTGCGGAGCAACCGTCGGTATTCTAGATCGGTCAACTGTTCTGTCCTGAATCCTGTCCTGAAGTGTTTGTCTCCTGACCTATCCCTGGGCACCTTACCAGCCCAAGATAGGAACAAGATAGGCACAAGAGAGGAACTCCCTGAAAGCAAAATGAAATTGTGCTCAACTGACCTCAGAGTAGTGTCCTCTAAGTAGTGTACCTGTGGAGTACACCAAATTTATACTAAATCTACCTTTACTATTGACACTGAGCCTTGATAATGTACGATATATTTTTTGAATTTTAATTAAATGGTGCAACATTAATTACGAGTTATTACGACTGAATAGCAGAATGCTTTCTGGTTTTATAGGAATGTAATTGTTTTGTGTTTGGCTAAACCAGTATATATTTTACTCGATACTCAAACCAAACGGGAGTAAATTTCCAAATAGGTCTCAAATTATGGATTAAGGTTTGCCTCACCTCATAATCTTTTGATATATAGGACTTATTTCTAACCTGTGGGGGAAGATGTCTATTTTTAACTATCACATAGAATATAATAACACTTCTAATGTAATGTTTTTTTCAAATTGTAATTCACCAACCTTAAAGTAAGAAAGATTTATATTCTGGTACCATGGTGAAACTTGTCCTCAAATCTAAAAAAGCTGTTAGTGATGGCTTCAGTGACCCAGAAGATATATTGATAACTTCTCCTTTGAGTTTCTGGTAGTACCCATAATACCAGTGGGGGAAAATGTCCCTGTTGATTGCAAGTAAGACCCTGAAGGTTTCTTTAGGAATGAGAAGTTACCAGTGAAATTGTTGTTTCCAGTCCTACTCTTGTTAGCCCTTAGTTGTCTCTGCAGTCTCCAGGATAAATGTCCGAGCCTGCAGAATTAACACAGAACTTATCATTTTGTTTAGCCCGGTAACTTCTGTTACCAGTAAGATCTGAATTTAAAAGGTAATCCCAATGAGGTCCTATGTGTGAGATATGCATCTTAGACCTTCTTCGAAGGAAGCATAGTAAAGTGTACCCTACAGCAGCATGTAGTTTCTTTAAATGAAACCCTCGGCAATTGGAATATGACTTTTAACCCTTTAAAGGCATCTGACACCTTGGCAGAATATAAATAGACAGGCCAGGTGTGCACTGAATCTTTGAAAGTGAATTCTTTGTGTGACAGAGCTCAACAGTCTTGACCACATCTTGCCTCACTCTCACTTCACAAATTTAAGTTCGATCATACCTCTCTGCAGCAGCTCTACCAACACACAGACACAATTCTAATCTCATGTATCATTTGCAATTCAATTTTATAGTTTATGCACTGAAAAAGAGTCCCCAGTGTAGCCTGTCTGTAGTAACCTAATGACTATGTTATGACACAAGTGTCTATGTGTGCCAGACCCACTATGTCTTCGATGAAAGTGAAGCTGTTTTTGTAGTAAACATGGAAGGGGCAGTCCAGATGTTCTTCTCAACATCGTAGTCCTTTCTTAAAATTTCAGTTTGTTAGCTTGCCTAGGATTTTTTGGCCTGATTTGGCTCTTGCCGCAGCCCGTGCAGGTAAGAGTGGTGGGTGGTGGGGCCAGGTGGAGGGTATTTCGACAGACGACGAGGGAAAATTAATTATTTTTTTAATTATCACCCCCAACCTGGACCCACTGCTCTTACCTGTACGGGCCGCTCCTGGTTTGCTGCTCAAGGTACTCTGTTGCAAATGCAACGGAGAAACCTGCCAGGCCAACCTTTGGTCTAGCTCTTCATTTAGAGACAAGCGGACCTAACTGTTTCTGTCTAGGGAGTCTCAATTGCCTCGGTTGATAGAAAACCTCCTCTGATGGAGAAGGAGTTATCAGAGAAAGATCATTTCACACCCCTGCCTATTTAGGGTGGACAGTGTCATAACCTTTTCGCTGTCCATCACTGCCAGGAAAAAACTGGTGGTCAGAGACACAAAATATTATTATGACCCCCAACACCCTTGGAGAAAACTCCCATGGTGTTGGAGGTTATTAGTTTTCCACTTGTTTCTGAAGAAAAGAAATTGAAAATGTTTGGTGAATGGCATCAAATATGACAGTGGCCATCCAGCTAACTTTTTTTTTACATTGAAATAAACCTCTGGTTTGGTGGCTCCTTTCAATATACAGAGATGACCAGTGGTATCTAAATTTGATAGATGGTTGTTTGTTAGGGTGGCAAAGGTAATGTCTTCTTCCATCCTGATTTATGGTGTACAATCTGTCAAAAACTCAATTAAGCCAATAGATATTTTCGCAACCCTATGTCTAGACCGGTGTATATGTTTGGTTGAAGAGGTATAAGCGATGAATTTCAAAATGCAAATGCATCCACCTCATGTAATCTTGTGAGCTGGATGAAAATGTCCATTTTAAAGAATACAGTAGAGTGGATGAATCTTAGGCCTGTGTAATCTTGTGTGATCCTAAAAATTCACCCTATTAAAAAATGGGTGACATTTCTATAATTTAGCATAATTAAAATGTTCGCATGATTTTTGCCTGCAGCAGACAAGGTTGAGTTCTCCTTAAACCAGTCTTTAATAGGTATCTTGCGTGAATTGTTTTATGTGAGACACACAATTACAGACAGACATTTTTTTAGAAAGGTATTTTGTATAAAACACAGAATTTTGAAAAAATGATGGGTATTTAAAAAAGGAATTCTCAAAATGTGCGCATCATTAGGCAGGGTATGTCCTATGTTTCAATAAACAACACATGAAAACTGCTTCTTCTCAATCAGTTGAAACACAACTTTGCTGTACATCTGAATGCTTATAGCATGTGCAGATTAGTTTGTAGCATAATGGTGTAATGGTGTTGTAGAAGGTATGTGATACTGTGGACACCAGTGATGGACACCAGTGATTAATGTCATTTATGGTTGTCCTAGTATGAAATGAAAATGACATTAAATGAAAAGCGATATTTATAAAGTGCTGACTGCCACTCCGAAAGGAGCATCCTGGCGCTGGTATGGAGGTAAGAGGGAGCTCTGAAGTTCTTAGATGAGAGACAGGCAGAGTTCATCTGAAGTTCCAAAAATCCAAGTCTTTAGTGCCTTCCTATATTGAGTTTTGGATTTTAACGTTCTCAGTTGTAAAGGCAGTAGGTTCCAGGCTCTGGTACCTAATACCGCCATTGTTTTTCCTCCCTTTGTTTTGCATCTAAAGCTGGGAGGTTTGAGTAGGTAGGCCGACGGGGACCTGAGGGTTCAGGTTGTAATGTAGGGGGTGAATCTTGAAGAGAGGTATTTTGGACCCAGTTTGAGTGAGGCTCTAAAAGTGATTAGGAGAATCTTGAAGAATATTCTCTAATGTAGTGGGAGCCAATCGAGGATTTTTAGGGCTGCGGATGCAGAGGACCTTCGTGGTAGATTTAAAACCAACTGCGCCGCTGCATGTTGAACTACTTGGAGTCTTTTTAATGTTTGTTTGTTGGTTCCTGCCAGGAGGCTATTGGTATAGTCACGAAAGTATCAGGGTGACTGCTAATGATATCCTTGCAGCGAGTGGAAGTAGATAGAAGAATGATTTCAAGGATTTTATCAGGCTGAAGCAGGTCTCTGCTACCGTCACTGCATGTGGTTGGAAGGTGAGGGCGCAGTCAAACTGCACTCCTAGGTTTCTTGCAACCTTCACCGTATCAGGGGGAGGTGAAGTACCCTCCGGCCACCACTCGCCCAGCAAGAAGGAGACCTCTTTCCCTATTAGTAAGATCTCCGTTTTATCGGTGTTGCACCTGAGGTGGTTGTCCTTCATCCACTGGAGGACCTCGGTAAAGCATCTTTTTAAGTTAAGTTCGGCATCCTTGGAGTTGTGAAGGCAGCTATCTCTATGCAACAAAAATAACGTTCTAATATCACATGACAGGAGTCAGTGAAAAAATAGGGAACTCCGAAAATACTTCCCTATGATAACATCTATCAGCCCTAGTAACCGGATATCCAGTCAAAAGCCTCAAGGGGCAATAATTTTAATGAAAAAAGATAAAAGAAAGCAAATGCAATGGCTTTATTTTTGACACGTAAAGAGCTCTAAAAGGAGCTTTTCATTAGTGTTTTTATATTTTAATTTTATTATTTATAGAAAAGGACCTAGTCATATGTTAGGCATGTGACAAGTTTGGCACTTATTTTTAGTGTTCCTTACAAAATGAAATAAAAAAATGCCAAATATTGGATTCCAAAGTTCATTAAATTCCTCGCCTATCACCAAATCTTCTTCATCCTTGGAGATTGTGGTGGGTTGGGTTGCACTTTTCTATACACTACGCATGTCCTCAGCAGCATTCAAAAAGCAGCTGTCAATGAAAATCTAGGAAAACATCTAAGAACTTTTCAGAATCAATCTTCTAAAATGTGATGAGTTGTTGTATTGTTGGAAATTAGAGCAAGAACAAAATTTTTTGAATGTGAAAGCATATGCATAAAGCATTGAAATTCTCTTAATGATTTTTGAGGGTCCGTATATACACAACAATGCCAGGGCTAGACATCCTGTCAAACATTTGTAATTCGCAGCAAAGAATGTGAAGACACTAAACATAATGAAATGCTTTTAATGTATGTGAACATATTGGGCCTGATGTAGAGTTAGGTGGAGAGGGTACTCCATCGCAACAGCGACAGAGTACCCTCTCTGAAAAACTGAAGGTTTGTCCGCCTCGTCAAGAGTCAGGGGAACCATCAGTATGTTGATGGTGGAGATTACTCTGCCTCCACCACTGACATGACATACACTTCTAATAAGCCTTGAAAAGGTCTGCATCGTTCGAAAACAGTATGGCTCTACCCTGCATGAATACTCGCTGAAAACAGGAAATTTACAGACTGACTGCTGTATATACTTATGAATCACTGGAAGCTTTGGGAATAATCCAGCAAGGGGACATATACATTGGTGGACTGTTTATTTCTGCAAGGGAATATTATTCCCTGAATTTCAAGGCCCAGGTGGGAAGACATACAAAATTAGGACCAATGTTACGTGTCTCACCAAATTTGTAATCTATGCTATAGAGTGCAAATGCAAAAAATAGATACATTGGCAGTACTATCAGGCCCTTACGAGACAGAATCAGGGAACATATACGAGCAGTTAGAAATGGGGATATGAGATACCGTATAGCAGCACACATATCTATCTGCTCAGAACAAACTACTAACAGATGATTTGCATTTTACGGAATTGACCACATACCTAGACACCCTAGGGGTGAAACCGAGAACTAACATTAAGACGTAAGGAAGCACTATGGATTCTGAAATTGAGGAGCACAGAATGTGGCTTAAATATCGATCACGAGCTACATTACTTCCTAGGCAGATAGGATGTGTGTTCACTTTGCTTGAAGTATGATAAGTGTACCTGTTTCAAGCAACGAACTGTGATTAAATGCGAATCATTGCATAGATTGATGGACGGCATGACCACGACTCTGATGTAGGAGAGCGAATGCATTATAATACATCATACATAATTTTAATGTCTATGCCCAGCTGTATGTATAGCTCCATTTATAGACCTTACTAGCGTCTATATACATTCTGAATGTAATTTGTTTTCATTTTAACTACTTAATGACCATAACCGATGGAGAGATTCAAGGGCACACAAAGGGCACAATAATAAGAATTAAGATTTGAGGCGAACGTTATCATTGCACCAAATATTCTCACTTCGTATACTTTGATCTTGAGTTTTGCAAACGCCAATGGCAAAAGGCTTGATGTTAGCTTAATGAAGGGCTTGGCAAATCCGGTACACGCACACGTGTCTTGCACGCCTAACTGAGATTGGTTTTATTTTATCCTAGAATATTTCGCAATTCGACTTTATAGTCTTTGACTTTCGTGATTATAAGAATGTTAAAATTAGGATTGACTTAAATTTAAAATGGATACAGGATGTTATCAGTTTGGCTTGGCGAATACGGGACACGTACACGTGTTTGCGCACCTGAAACAGGATAAGATATTTCTTATCCTGTATTATGTCAAATTTATTTTCATAGCTGTTGGTTTTCATGATTATGAAATCTCAAATTAAAAGTGGTGTATATTACAATGATTATAGGGTGATACCAGTATGGGGAGACTCCGTTGAGTCTTGTTTTTATGTCTATGATTTTGACGCGAGACTTTGTGCGCCACCCGGAAGTTTATTTACTGAGAGGTTACCAATACGCTTAGGAAACACTTGACCTACGGGCTGCTGCACTCGGCGGACCCAGCTTTCTCAACGTGAAGACGAGGGCATGGGACACTTATTGATATTTTAGGTAAGGAGACGTATTGACCTTTTGAGTGATATGAGTTTAAACAGTGGCTACCTTAGCGAGTATAAGCCGCTTTGGATTTGAGTCACGTACTGTGTATGGAATTTGGTAGAACTTGGGCGTGTTTGACCTTACTTACGCCGCCATAAATTGAAGTATTAGTTTGTGTTTTAGCCCGTCTTTGAGGGCACCTACACTCTGGATGAGTATTCATGGGCCTGTTTTCATCATTCACAGACCATTGCCATATATGCGCCACGTTGGAAACGAGACTGTGATACTCCGATTTCCTCGTCTAAGAATAGACCCTCATGTGGTCCGGAATTAGAACCACATTCAAAGTAGGTTTGTTTGTCTTGCTCACGAATAAGATGGTCGGTTTAAAAGCTGAGGAGACCGAGCTCTAATATGGTTTGCTTTGGTGTTTTCTCTCTTTTTATATAACAGAATTCTATCGGAACAAGAAAATAGGTAAATATATTTGGCCATAGGGCCCTGATATTTGTGTAGAACACCACCGGTTGGCATGCGGGTTTGAGGCTCACTCTGTCACTACGGTTTCAAGGAACGGTTTTAGCTTTTTCTCTTATAATATGCGAGAATATGTCACGTGTGATTTTCACGTTTAGATTTCCTTCTCTCTCCATCCTTTGGGTCTTAGTCTTACGAGATTCCGAAATAACGCTTTGGCTCGGTTCTTATCACATGTCTATAAAGATCTGTAATTTACAATCTGCAATGCCTGAATCTTGTATTATCCTTTCTCTTTTCGGATTATAATGGCTGCATATCAATGATGAGAAACCCCTCTCTGTTTAAAGTTCTTGATACCAGTTGGTATTTATTATTGTTTTGTTTGCACAGCCTTGAGGAAGTCGTGGGACTACTTTCCCTATACAACGAAACACGTGTTGGCTGTGACTGTGATGTTCCGCTCGAAAGCTTCTTCAAATAAAGAGAAAAAGAAGAAGACTTCACATATGACTCATTGATTTGTTCATGTACTGTATTTTGCTCACAAACATTAGAAATTCTAATATTTACGTTTGCTGGGGATTTGAAAATCATTTATGTCAAGCGTTTGCTTTACCTGTAGAGTTTGTGGTTTCTCTACACCTTACAGCACCGTCAAAGAAGTGAATAACAGAGAACAAATGTGTATTTTCTTTGAGGCGCCAACACACCTATGACCTATACCACATATCTGTAGAAGAATATTATTCCTTGGTGTGCATGGAGGTGCTCCAGCGCGACTTGTTGTTGGATCATAATCCAATCTGGGCTACGACATTTGTGACCCATGTTAGGTAGCAGGCTGTTGGGCACTGTATGCAGCATTCTTTACAAATTGAGGAATATTCATATAGCATTAATTGAACTAATTAACCTGAGTTTTTTTTTGGAGATGTGCAATTGGCATATTCCACTGATACCTTTTATATAATTGTTACCATTAGTATATTTTTAAGATGACCCATGTTTTGTTTACTAACTGTGTTAATATATTGGATTACAGATTTTCTGAGACGTTTTCCACTCAGGATTTATTTAAAAGATGAATAAAATCACAATATACACATTTAAGTATTTACTACTAACTTAATATGTTTAGATGTTCTCTATCCTTTTATCCATAGTCCACAAATCTATTACTTTTGAAGCCAGGACTATTCTTTAAGTGTTCATTTAATGAGAGCCAACAAGAAAACTCCCTGGGCAGAGCATATACTCGAAGCAATACAGGAGTCTCAGGCTTTCATCTTTTTGTGAGAAATACAATACTGTGAAAAACATTTATCTTGGTAATAATGTCTCTTATTCAAGTGCCTGCAGAGAAGACAATGCATGGTGTCCCTATGTTGTCACCATTTTCAAGGCTGTTATTAGTGGGGAGCATGGCAACGATTTTGAGAGAACAGAAATGTAAACTGGCAATTATGCTGAGTCTCCCCAGGTGCCGAGGCCAGGAATTGATGCCTGTGACCTCATGGCTCTCGCTGAAGGCCCGATGACCGAAGGGGAGCTGTAAATCAATACTGTATTTGCTAATGTTCAAAATCCGGCCCATGAAAGCTGCACACGAGATGGCACCCATCATCAGCCGGATACAGCTTAGTTTCAGTGACACAGTGTGCACAGGACCCACATCTGGGCATACCAGTCTCACTTAGGATGACAAACTAAAGTATACAAAAAAGTGATGGATGGACTGCTTGAATGAATCTTAGCCACTGGTAATTTCTCAGACCGCATCCCAATCCATCGTTATTTTTCACAAAATGTCATCTCAGTTTGAACCCAGCTATACGTGTATCAATCCCGAGCCTGTTCCAATCGGAACAGTCCACTTTTTTGTATACGTCAAGGCATACAAGGTGACAGTAAGGTAACTGTGGAGTGTGGTGCAGTGCCACAGGTGAGAGCAAGGTTGAGAATCCATCCAGGGGTGGGGGGAGGCCTCCTGTGCAGTAACGAGTGGCTTCTTCTGTGACATTTCCAATCCTTTGCCCCCATTTTCGCATTTTGCTTGTCAGAGAGCTGTATGGTTTAAAGCTTGCTGGCATGTTAAATAATTCAGACCTAGGTTGCTGCTGCTTGAATTTTTATGGTGACCCCCCCCCTTTAATTCAAAAGGTGTCCCATCAGAGACTGCAATGATTTTAAAGAGCTCTATAAAAGGAAGGACTATAAAAAATCAATATGAAGTCTTACTCTGGGGGAAAAGTAAGGGGGTTATGCAGCTTGAAATATACTCGGACCAGCATACTAAACCAATTCATGGAGAGAGTGAGATCTCGCTCAACAAAGAGTGGAAGTAGCGAGAGAAGCCAACCTCAGGGGGCATAGTTGTTGGGTCACTCCCTCATATCTACCACATCCTTTAAAATGTAGAAAATGCAGGTACTGGTGGAAGAAGTAGCGTGTCATCAAGTGCTGACTGAAATATCACAGCCACCACTGCAACAGTCCTGGGGGATATCCCCTGATTAATATTGCAGGAGGCAAGGGTGTATCCTGGGGGGTGTTGGATAATGGAGATATTGTGAGGGTTCAGGTTGAGTAACCTGTACACCCTCAAAGCGCCCCAGGATCAGCTTCTCTAAAATCAAGCCTGCCAGAAAGAGTACATAGGAGTGGGCTGCTGGAGTCAGCAGATCGAAATCGAACACGGCAGTCATGACGGCAGTCCTCTCAGATTGTAGCTCCACGTGCTATATGATGAGTTTGCCACAATATCCTATCTTCAGTAGACAATCGCTTCAATATTTAGAAGATGAAAATATGAGAGTTACTCTTCCTCCCTAGAAGATCTATACAGCGGCAGACAATAGTGAGCAACCCCACTCGCACAGGAAGCCCATATAATTCAGTTGAGCGATAATGTGAATGGCTCTCACAATTGGAAGCTCCTCACTATCTGACAGCAACAAGCTCAGGCTAAGGAGACCAGCTCGGTGTTACCACAGAGGAATCCTCCTGAGGTAGAAGCAGTGAGAGGAGCTACAGAGCAAGTTCCAGAAGGATTAAATGCTTACTTTGTGCTCTTCACTGTTGGTGGAGACTCAAGAAATGAAATGGCAGAGAAAATAGAGAGGAAACTGGATTCATTAGATAAAGGTCTCCAAATCTGAGCAAAAGATGCACAGAAGCTGAACAAAGGCTATCTAACTTAGATGATGCACAACAGCTCCGTTAAGAAACCACATCTCTACTCCTTAAAGATATGCAGCAAGTGAAGGATAAAGTAGAGTGCCTTGAAAACAGATCTAGGCAATCAAACTTAAGGCTTGTAGTGTTTCCAGAAACATTTTGTCAAAATAAAGACTTATCTGAATAAATTACTAAGCTATTATCTATTTATGTCTTATCTGATTCACTCACAGATATCTCAATTGCAAGGGCACATAGAGTTCCCTCAATGGCCCCCAAGTATGGTGCCAAACCTCAAACTATTCTGGTCTGCTTCCAGGATTTCAGAATTCGTGAGGACATTCTCAAAAAAGCTGTCCAGCTAATATATGTGAAAATGGGGAATGATTTTTCCATTAAGATTTTTCCGGACATGTCATATTGAACCTCTAGGAAACATTAGGAGCTGAAACACCTGTCTGAGACTTAATGAAGAACTAGCTTAACTGCTTCATCCAGCTAAACTAAAATTTGGGATTGGGGGTTCTATATGTTTACTAACCAAGCTGATATTTAGGGTTTATTTCAGATGGGATGGAAACCTTAAAAGTTGCAAAAGGATAGCTTCAGGTTGCCTTTAGTGCAAGAAGAACACACTATATGCAGCAGAGTTTGTAGCTCCTAACTTCCAGGGTTATGAGTTAAAGGGAGTGGGGAGGGTGGAGGAAGACACACAGGGTGGGAGAAGGATAGAAAGAGAGGAAATGGTTTGGGGGTAGGTGAAGGGGGTGTTGAGTGTTTGCGGAAAACTTCATGGGGGAACATTTGCTTGGGAACAGCTCGGAAGAATTTTTTACTATACCAAAATCAAACAGTGTTTCTATGTGTAAGAGATCAGTTTAAAATGTTTTGAGGTTTAGCGTCAATAGCCCCAAGGGGTTTCGGAATGTTTAGAGAAAAAAAGACCTGAGTGAAGTGAAATGGTTTTAACAAAAGTCTGCCATTATGCAAATGGGATAAATGATAGACGCAAGAAAGATGCTATACTTCTGAGTTTTCTGCAAAATGATTCTTCCATCATTCTTTTACAAGAAACACATTTAATTCGGGGCAAGGAAGTCAAAAAATTACATTATCACTGGGTTAATGAGTGATTTTTCTCATTTGCAAATTTTTCACATAGAGGGACCACGGTGGGGACTTGAAAAAAAGTGCAAATTAGGTGTCTGTCGCCAATAACAGATCACAGGAGTTTGGAGTTATAGCCCTGATCGTAGCTTTCAATTTGAGATACAATATTGTTCCTATTTATGGTCCCGTAGGGGTGGAGCTTGCCTGGCTCCAAGATGGCGACGAGTTGAGGGCGCTCCACTGATAGCCACCAAACCTCCAACAAAATCTGTGTGAAGCAGTGAAAAATTGCTTTCCCCTATGGGGTTCTTGTGGAACTGACACCGTGGGCCACCCAAGGAATCCGTTGATTCCTGGATCTGAGCCTCCTAGCTGCCGCAAACATCGGAAGTGACTGCAGCAATGTGAGTGACATCGAGGCCTGCATGAGTAGAGAGGTGGAGGGGCACACCCCGGTGTGCATTCGCAGTGCCAGTGACTAGAGGTTGTGGGAAGCCGAGCAGCAGCAAGAGCCACGGAACCGCGGTGGAGGCAGCAAGTGAGGTGTTGCAGCCCGGCCCGTGAAGTTTACTAAAGACTGCGAGGGCCTAGCGGTGGGTAGCGCAGCCCGCATTGAAGGCCTACAGGGCCAAGCATGATCCTCGGAGCGGAGCACCCCTGAGGTGGCGTCAGAAGGCACGGTAAGTCAAGATGGCCAGTGCTACAGTGAAGAACAGCGAGTGTGCACTAGCACACCTGGGCTATGCTGGAGGGGAGAATAACGAAGTCTGCCACAAAAACGCACACTGGGGGAGCAGCCGCGGGGTCTGTCCAGAAGCTGGTGGAGCGAGGAAGCGGCACTGCGGTATAGTACTGAGGGGCCCATTCCTGAGCAGCAGCTGAGTTATTAGTGAACATGGCGGCTCGGTAAGGAGCCCAACAAAGGTGAACACTAAGCCAAACAAGGTGCACCAGGTGAGTCCAGCTCTGTGATCTAATGAGGACCCCCGCAGGAGTGACACTTGGGTTGCTTAAGTGTGTTGTGGTCCTCTCTGCCTCAGTGCCAATTTGCGCCCCGTGGGAGTCAAACAGAACAAGGTGTGCATTTGTTGGCATATACTGAGGCTCAGGCGCGTAGACTTACGTTACTTAACCTGCAAACTGCACTGAATTTAAAGGCCCCAGGTTTGTGAACTCCCTGGAGCGTGGCCCCAGTGACACACTGACGTCCCACCACTTTTGTCCACAGTGGGTCAGAAATCACAGCAACGTGAATCAGTTGCAATCCTTAAGGACCCTACGATCAGCCCAGCTCTCTTACGCCATGGTCCCCCGCACTAGAAAGACCAGATTGGGAGGCCGCTCCTTCTCCTTCTGCATGGCCGGCGCCTGGAACGACCTTCAGCTTTACCTCAGACAGATAACATTGCTCCCCATCTTTGCAAGAAACCTCAAAACCTGGCTCTTCGACATACCCCCTCCTTGATGGACAGCAACCTGTGAAACCCCTCCCACCCCCCAGCGCTTTGAGACCCTTATGGGTGAGTAGTCATGCTTAAAAAACACCTGTTTGATTGATTGACTAAATTGCATCATACAGCAGCAACATGGGGAAGATGGACAAGCTCCAGATGAAACTGCAGTTCAAACTCCTTAAGACCCCCAGATCGAGGGAGCACACACCATCGGACCCTGAAGCCACATTGGATGATCAAGAAGGGTCAACTGACACAGATCTGAAGCAGATTTTGCGCGCCATGCAACAATGCCTCTCCAAAATAGACAGCAAAATAGATGCAATGTTGTTCCGTATGGCCAGGATGCCCGACCGCCTTGATAAACATGGCGACAGACTTAATGCGGCAGAGCAAAGAATATCGGACGCGGAGGATACGGTGGGAGCGGACTCAGAGACGGGTAAAGCAAAAGATAAAATCCTCCAAGCGCTTCAGTCCAAAGAAGAAGATCTCAAAGCAAGTTCAGGATGGAATAACATCTGCATATTGGGGATAGCAAGTCATCAAACATAGGGAACATGAAGCAACATATGGAAAAGCTGTTTATCGCGCTCCTGGGAAGGGACATATTTTCTGATGTGTTCATAGTGGAGCGCACCCACCGCACCCTGGCACTAAGACCAGTGCCGGGAGCCGCCCCACGACCTATAATAGGGAGAATGCTAAATTACAGGGAAGATGATGCCGCAATGCGGAAAGCACATGAGCTGGGAACGCTGTGGCATGAATGTGTGAACATATCCTTATTTTTGGACTTTACACTGTAAGTCCAGTAGGCAAGGCGTCTCTTAATCCCTGCTAAAAAGCGACTGAGGGAATTGAACCTGGAGTACAGCATGCACTACCCGGCCAAACTCAAAGTTCGATCAGATGGGAAGGTACATTTCTTCATGGATCCCAAGGCAGTCATGCATTTTCTAAAAGACAAAGAACAAGCCACGAGGGGGTGCGGTTCACCTAACAGTCCTCATACAAACACAGACGCTGCCCTGGACACTGGGGAGTAAGGGGAGTATGAAACTGGTGACACAACGGGCTACATTGAGGTAAATGGAAGGGTGTGACCCCCGCAGAGAGGAGACCTCAAGCACCATGGGGACTGCTGGACTCAGTTGCAGCATGGTTGAGTAGCTATTACTGTTTGAGCCCATTGAATGTAACGCATAATATGGGACATATGGGGGTGGCCACATGGGGAACGTTTTACAAGAAAATGGACCCCACATGTTAGATCATTAAGTTTAATGGCTTAAGGTATGCTCCTGAGAGGGGAGGGGAGGGGGCACAAATACTCAGCATCAAGCCACAGAGAAAGTACTTATGTTCCACAGTTAATAAAAGTTATTTCTGGGTGGCGTCATGGCCTAGGAGTGATGGTAACATCTGCCCCCAAGTGTAATACACTATTTCTCATGTTTTGTTGGGGTTTCTTACATATACAAGGGATGAAGGGAGCAGGAGAGGGGATTTCTGAAGCCATGGAAGTTGCAGGGTCCATGGCGTGGGAGGGATGTTTTTCATTGCATGTGTTGTTTTAGTTAGACTAGTTGGTAAACTGAATTTTAAATGTACCAGGCACACCACCCGTGCAGAGACCCGGTTTTCATGTTGGACACAGAGGCAAAATGACGCCTGACAGCAATAGGGAGCAATCCTTGCAGCTTATGACTTGGAATGTCCGGAGACTGAACGATAACAGGAAAGTGCGTGTGGGTGGTGGCATACTTGAAAAGGCACTTGATAGATGTTGTGGTCCTGCAGGAGACACACCTAAAGGCTGAAAGTAGCAAGACAGTGCAATGCAAACTGCAGGGCCAGTGCTATGCAGCTGATTACACCTCACATGCCAGGGGGTACTGTTGTGGGCAAATAAGCATGCTGGGGTATTCATGAAGGGACTTCCCAGGAATCCGCATGGTAGGTTCGCAGCAGCCCTTTGCAGCAAAGGCGACCTCAGGTTTGTGCTGGTTGGTATATACAGGCCGAATCATGATGATCTCCATTTGCATACCACGCTGGAGGTGAAGCTTGTGCAATGGGTAGGGATCCCGCAGGTTTGGGGGGGAGACTTCAACTATATCCTGGACCCGGACATAGATCAGTCCAAAAGTCAGCCTAGGCGCCCAGCGGCAGTGTGGTTATCTATAGGCAGCATAATGCAAAGAGAGGGCCTTCTAGATATATGGAGGCACAGACATCCTTTAAAGAGGGGTACACTCACTATGCCTCCGTTTATGACACGCATACTCGCATTGATTTTTGGTTACTATCGGGGGGATTGAGCACCAGGGTGTTGGCCTGCACTCACCTCCCTATAACATATTCTGACCACTCCCCTGTCCGGCTCACACTTTGATACAGCGCGCAGAGAGTCACTGCATTCACTTGGTGATTCCTGACACTCTCCACATTAAATGCGGTCTTAAAAGCTGAGTTAACAAAGGCAATAGAAGAGTTCTTCACGAATAATTTAGACTCGGTCCCTAAATTTGCCACAATTTGGGAAACCTTTAAGGTCTATATAAGGGGGGTGGTAATCTCCACACAAGCTGGGGTCCTTCACTCAATACGAAACAGGCTAGCGACCTTGGAAAGGGCAATCAGAAGTTTGGAAGGGGCACAATTGGAAACTGAAGGGCAACATAACACTGCAGAGCTGAAGCAAAAATTTGCAGAATTCCAAGATACAGCAAATGAAGAAATTAAACACATGGGAAAGTATGCCACTGCACGCTGTTATGGGGAGCAAGATAGACCGGGTGTCACGTTGGCGGGTATCGTGAGACCCAAAAGAGATTTAGATAGAATGACAGTCATGACAGATGATGAGGGACGCAATTTATCCACACCTGAGGAAATCGCAGCCCACTTCTGCTCCTATTACAAGACACTATACACATTGCAAATACCACACGATAACTAAGCGCTTGAGGAATACTTGTCATATATTAAAATGCCGTGGTTAGCGATGGAACATAGGGAGCATTTGATGTCTCCTCTGGAGACAGATGACATTCGGGATGTGCAGCGGGTAAAGCACCAGGCGCAGATGGCCTGTCAGTTGTATTTATAAAGAGTTTCAGGAGGTATTGATTCCCCAACTTAAAACGTTATTCGAAACAATGGCTGAGGTTGGGATTATGTCCCCCTCCTTATGAGAGGCAGTGATAGTAACACTGCTGAAGGCAGGCAAACCACATGCTCATTGTTACTCATATAGGCCTTTGTCCCTACTCAATGTGGATGCTAAAATGTACGTGAAATTCTTGGCAAATAGACTGGCGTCCTTATTACAAGGCATTATTTGCACGGAGCAAGCGGGCTTTGTCCCTAGTCGGAACCTAACACAAAATCTGAGGACACAGGGCGTGGCCAAGATGGCGAGCGGGTAAGACATGTTCAACATCGTCTCCCCGCTCCCAACTCGGCAATACAGCAGCATGCACATTCCTCCAGCAGCCCAGAATTGGGGGGGGAAGCACGTAGCTAACAACTCGGCGGCGCTGATAACTGCCAGTTTGGGTCAGGTGGCCGGCCAGACTCTGAAAGCGCCCCCCACACTGCCGGGTGATAACGGGCTGGAAATGGCATCCAGATCTGGCCGGAGCTGCGGAGGCTGGTAGACACGTCCCATTGGTGCACTGCCGGAGGCCGCCGGGGCTGGCGGTGACCACACCGGAGGGCGATTGAGCAGGTGAGGGGTGCCGCTGAAGAGCCGGAGTGGAGTGTGCAGCGGCAGAGGCGAGCACCCATCCCATCGGCCTGAGGCGAGGCCTGGCAAGGCCTACCAGGCCGCACACAGCCGTAATCTCAGTGGGTGCGAATCGGCCCGAGGCCAGAAGTGCAGTGGAGGCTCAGACCGGCGAGCTTCGGCCAGAGCTATCGGCTGGCGCTCACAGTCAGGACTGGGTGCCAGAGCGTGATCTGGGCCGGAGTGCTGAGACGAGCATCAGGAAGCCTCGGAGTGCAAGTAGCAAGACCGGGCCGAGGGAGCTCGGTTGGGGTTAGGAAGGGGGTGGGATGGAACTGGTGTGTCGGAGGAGGAAGCTACGAGACGGAGAGCCGAGGAGGGGTCCAATTGAATGATCCAGGGTTGCGGCAGGGGGTGGAGCAGGGGCCACTGGGATTCTGGAGGGCAGGCGACACTTACTGAACCGATACCACGGCAGGGCCAGCAGTGAAAATCGTCACTCTGAATGTAAAGGGCCTCAATAACCCCATTAAGAAAAAATCCATATTGTCCTACCTGGAGAATCTGGGAGCCGATATTTGCCTCATTCAGGAGACCCACCTACTTTCAAGGGACGGCACCGGATGAAGTCAAGGGTGTTCCCCCACCAATTTCTCTCTTACACGACTGATAAAAAAGTGGGGGTGGCAATTTTAGTCGCTGGTCGATTCCCTGGGACAGTGGGCGACATGATTGCGGAAATTAAGGGTCAGCTGCTAGCCTACATGATACACCTCGGGGGACACACCCCGGCGGTGGGGTTTCTTTATGCACCTAACTCTGGACAGGAGCACTTTCTCAAGGGGGCTTTCTCGGAAGTCCTCCGCAAGCAGGAGCGGTGGACCATAGTGATAGGGGACCTCAATATAGTCATGGACGCTACGGTAGATAGGTCCGGCCATAGATTTTCTCAGACTGGAGAGCTGTCTGGGGAGGGGAGGGAATGGCTTCGCTCTCACGGACTGGTTGACTTGTGGCGAGTGGCTCACCCACAGTCCTTTCAATTCTCCTTCTATTCTCATGCATGGGGTACATATGCCAGACTAGATTACTTGATAGGCACATCAAAGCTCAATGCACTGGTGGGAGCAGTGGACATAACGTCGACTGTGCTCTCCGACCACGACACAGTGATAGTTCCCCTGCAGCTACCAGCGTCAAGGAGGCCGGGGGGGTCTGGTGCCGCAGGGAGAACATACTCCACAAGGAATCTGTGCAGGAACAGATACACAAATGCATAAAAGATTCTCTGACGTTCAACAACACTGCAACTTCTTCTTTGCCTTCTCTATTGGGGGCCCTCAAAGCGGTGGTGAGGGGGAGGTAATCGCTATCTCAGCAGCAGACAACAAAGAGCGCTAGGAGAAGAGGGAAGCCCTGGTGGCACAAGTGACAGAGCTGGAGTGGGTGCACAGTAGGACAGGGGCATCGAGTTTGGAGGCAGCTGAAGGTGGCTAGGGCGCATTTGGCGGGACTAGACATAGATAGAGCCGAATACGCGGCACTCCGCCTTAAACATTCCTACTATGTGGGAGGGGACAAAACAGGGGGCATGCTCACACACAAGCTCAGGGCTCGCACCCAGCAGGAAAAGGTTCAATCTATCCGGACTGCGGCGGGGAGGTAGCTCAGACAGATCAGGACATAGCGAACACATTTAGGAATTTCTACGCAGACCTTTATGCCAGGGAGGCCCACTCGGGTTCCCTCATGACAGCATACTTACAGGGAGCTAACATGACAAAGCTGTGCACAGGGGGAGTGGAGCAGCTGGATGCCCGATCCGTATAGAAGAGGTTATTGGGGCGATCTCCCGTCTTAAACTTCTGAAATAGCCGGGTTCAGATGGCTTCTCGGCAGGTTTCTACAAATCCTTTTGTCATATCCTGGCTGCACTTCTGACACGACTTTTCAACTTCTTTGCAGGGTGGGTTTGTGAGATGCTCTCGGTGTCAATAGTGGTCCTCCCTAAGCAGGGGAAGGATAAAGCCCGCTGTGGTTCCTATCGCCCAGTGTTCCTCCTCAATGTTGACCTCAAGTTGTTCACGGACATTCTGGCGACTCAGTTGGGGCCACTGATGCCGGGCTTCATAGACCCCGACCAGTCGGGATTCATACAGAACAGACAGAGAAGCGACAATACCAAACGTATCCTGCACTTAGTGGATAAATATGAATGCTCTTCTCCTATCGGTAGAGTCCAGGAAGGCATTTGACCGGGTCGACTGAGATTTCTTGGACAAAATTCTGGTCCATTTTGGACTGGGGTAGAGGTGCAGGGCTTGGGTGACGAGCTGCTATGGAGTGCCCACTGCCTCCATAAGGGTGAATGGGTTGTCATCTCAACCCTTTGCCATTCAGCGTGGGACGCGGCAGGGGTGCCCGCTGTCGCCGCTGCTCTCTGCCCTATATGTTGAACCGCTGGCCCAGAGGATCAGGGACAACCCAGACATCACTGGCATTCCTTTTGGAGGGGAAAGACACACCATAAGTCTGTATGCAGACGATATCATTGCATCACTTGAATCCCCAGGGCGTTTAGTGCCGGCGTTCCTGCAGGAACTGGAGTCCTTCGAACAGGTGTCTAGCTTCCGGGTGAACGTTGGGAAATCCATGATTCTATGACTCCAGCAAGACCGGGCCCAGTCTGGAAAGGGAGGACTGCCTTTGGGGGTATTAAGATCCTGGAGTCCATTCCTTATTTGGGCATTGAGCTGACTTCGACGATCCAGCGGATGGTTACACTGAATTATTCTAAACTGTCCCGGCAGGTCAAACGCGAGCTACGGAGCTGGAAACACCACCCACTGTCACTGCTGAACCACGTAGCGGCGGTCAAGATGTCCATCCTACCCAAGGCATTGTACCTCTTCCAAACGCTGCCTCCATTGCCTACAGGGGGGAGACTACAAACACTGTAACAGGCAATAGCATGCGTAGGGAGCTGGACTACTTGAGGCAGGAGGAGGAAGGCTTGGGTATACCGAATCTGGTGGACTACTTTAAGGTGTCTCAACAGAGATGCATGTTGGAATGGAGCAGGCCGGAGATGGCTGTTTCAGGACAGGGCACTGGCGAAACTTTCTTTATGGAAAGTGCTCTATCTGAAATGGGCGGATCAACCACGGAGCCTCCAGGGCTCCCCTATAACAAGTGCGCCATTACAGGTGTGGGACGGGGTGGCCTGCAGATGGGGGTTGACAAGTTTTCCTTCCCCCTATGACTCCCCTATTTGACAACAGGGACTTCACTCCAGGGTTTGAAGGGGCCTTCCTGGGGTGGAGAGCGATGGACTGTAAAGCGGCAGGGCACCTGTTTGATGGGGAGGGGATTCTCCCATTTTCCCAGGCATGCCAAGATTATTCCCTGCCTGAGGTGGAAAGGTTCCACTACCTTCAGATACAACACTGGCTCCTTCAGCTGGAGGTACAGGAGATAGCATTTAGGAAGCCAACTCCCTACAAGAAATGGTTAGTGACGAAGCGCAAAGATAAGAAACTGGTCTCCGAGCTATATGAGATGTTGCCCAGGCCGGTCCCTACACATCCCACAGCTAGCCAGAGACGGTGGGCACAAGAACTAGGGAGGGAGCTCGCCCAGATGGAGTGGAGGGAGATTTACAATAGGGCCAAAGATACTGCGTGAAACACTGCCAGCAGGGAAACCGCCGTCAAGATTGCTACATACCGGTACCTGACCACGGTTCGCCTTAATAAAAGGAATCCAGACCGCAGCCCTACTTGCTGGAGGGGGTGTGGGGAGGAGGAAACGCTAACACACATACTCTGGGAGTGTAAGGAATTGGCGGTCTACTGGCCCCGAATTCTATATGAAACAGACCAGCATTTTGAGACATCGATCCTACGATTCCCAGCATATGTCATACTTGGGCTTCCCAACTCGCTAACCTTTCCCCTGAAATCCTGCAAAAGAAAACAGATGGCAATTGCACTGGGTCGGCAATCCAGAATATCTTATCGCATTGGGGAACACAGAGCGTGCTGACATACATGGGGTGGCTGCATAGGCTCTGGTACACTATGGGGATGGAACGTATACAAGCCTCACTCACCAATTCCGCCTCGAGCTTTGGGGAGATCTGAGGACCGCTGGTTTCCCTTTTGTCCACCGAGTTCAATGAGATCACATGCCCCAAATACCTCCGCCTCCTTAGACTCACAGCACTGGGAGCATCGACTACGGGCCCTGACTCGGACCACCAGGCGCATTAAGTTCACTATCCCACAGAGCAGGTACAGGTTAGACACACCAGTTTGGGAGGGTGACGTTGGGACACCATTTGTTCTTGCTGAGATTTGCAGCCTCTGTTTGGGCACATTGTGACAGGTGAGTGTACTGAGATATGTCGTCCTTCTTTATGGATCCGCCAATGCCTAGAACCATTGTATGCGGCCGGCCCCCCAAGGGTTGTAGGCGGCTTGCTGTGTATCGCATCAATACAGGTAGCCCACGACTGAAGATCTGTTATATGCTTATAAGCTAATAGAGTAGCCGGCCAGCTGGGTTGTAGGTGTTTGTACATTGTATGCTGACATAAGGTGTCAGGTTAATAATAATAAAAATTGATTTAATCCTAAAATCTGAGGACACTATTCAGCGTGGTGCAGAGATTGAATCCAGAGGTCAGAGCTGCAGCGGTATTCCTCGACGCCAAGAAGGCCTTTGACTTTGTGGAGTGGGGGTTCATGTTTGCTATTCTGCGCAGGATTGGGGTCGGGGAAGTATTTATGCACCTAATCTCGGTTTTATACACAGCGCCTACTGCCTGGGCGAGACTGGGGGATGCAGTGTTGGATACATTTGCCATCACTCGAGGCACAGAGCAGGGATGCTCCCTGTCTCCCTTACTATATATGCAATCGTAGCTGAACCGTTGGCATGTGCAGTTTGTGAGTATCACTAACACAGGGGGCTGAAGTTCCCAGGGTATACACTAAACACATCTGCATATGCGGATGAAACCCTGCTGTATATTCGCAACCCGGAAGTTAATTTGTCCCCAATACTGCGAGAAGTAGTTCAGTTCGGCAGACACTCGGATTGGGAACCAACTGTGACAAGTCCATAATATTCCCTCTCACTATGATGGCACATGACTTGAAGTTCCCGTTAGGGTGGACCATGGAATCTGTAAGATACCTTGGTATAAAAGTACACATTGACCCAGCAGTAGTTATCCGAGAAAGTTATAGGACAGCTGCACAGAGACTAACAGAGGATGTAGATAGATGGATTAAGTTCCTTCTATCGCTAATGGGGAGGGTGGCCATAATGAAGATGGTGGCCCTACCGTGTTTTATCTTTTTATTCCAAAACATACCAATCGCATTGCCACCCTCTCTATTCAAGCAACTACGCACACAGCTCATTAGGTTGGCGTGGGCCGGGAAGCAGCCCCGAATAAGATGGGACTCTTTCACCTTGCCCTACGAGCTGGGAGGGTTGGGAGCCCCAGATCTGGAGGAATACTACAGAGCATCGCAGAGTACTTTTGCTCATTTCAAGGTACGTGGCCCACATGCCATACCCTATCTGTACTTTTAGAGGGACACAGCGGGCCCGCTCACCCTGCCTCAGACACTATTCCATCGACCGCCCAGCCGACAACAAATATTTGCTTCATTGGCCACCACGTCGCAGGCGTGGCAAACATTGTTACACATGCAGGCAGGAGCCATGCTGTACTCTCTGGAGATCCCATTAAGTTGGTACTTATGGTTCCCCATGGGACAGGAAGGAGGTGGGCAGGAGTTAATCCGATAACTTGGAGACAGAGAAGCAAGATGCAACAGCTGAGGTTTGGTTTGAATCCTGGTAACAGCGGCATCTGAAGAAGGCTGCAACGCCGAAATGCATCATGCATATGCTGTACTTCATTAAAGGTTTCCGTGGTTTCCCCAATGTGGCCTCTTACGTTTTTCTTCAGTGGAGGGGTTCTTTTATGGATTTTTTGCACGCCGGCCATTGGCGTGAAAGAGGCCCCGCTCTGCCAAGCATCGTGAGTAATGCTGGCATCAGCTGTTGCAGCTTGCTTCTCTGTCTCCTAGTTATTGGATTAACTACTGCCCACCTCCGTTTCAGACAACGCCATGGATGCTGCCCGAAATGGCTCATGATTGCACGAGGACTGTCACTTTAACTCACAGCCAGGCGGAATCTTGTGTCGTGGGTTGGAGCATCAAGGGGACCCAAGGGAGCCTGTGGACATTACATCAACCTGTATTGCCTTTCCCAATGCAACGCGCCTTTTCCCTGCAGCCTTCCCCTTGCAACACTTTACCAGAAACACTGCTTCCTGGGACTTGTAGTTGGCAGTGGACCACAGTGGCAGTGCGGCGACATGACTCGGGGGCGGCACATTCCCTCCTATGGGGGTATAGCAGGACACATAAAGGTGGAGTTAGGTTTGAATCCAGGTAACAGCGGTGTCTGAAGAAGGCTACATCGCCGAAATGCATCATGCCTATGCTGTACTTCATTAAATGTTTCCATGGTTTCCCCAATGTGGCCTCTTACCTTTCTCTTCATTGGAGGGGTTCTTTTATATATATATATATATATATATATATATATATATATATATATATATATATATTACCTACTGGCGGTCGCCAGTAGGTAGTTATAGTTAGGACCCCTTTTCCATAGGAAATCCGCAACATTCTATTTTGAATAACTTTGGCGCCGGTCGATGAATCCTCGCGAATTTCTCAAAATAGGTGGGGCGCTACGCTCCGCTCCTACCCTGAAAGTCTCGGGGGGATTCGTCAAGCGGGGGCTGAGATAAAAGGGGGGTCCCAAAACGCGTTTTTCCCATGCATTTTTCCATAGGACCTTTAGAACGAGCTACAGCCCGAACGGCTGAACAGAATTACTAGAAATTTGGCAGAGAGGTAGTCCGTAGGTCAAGGAAGTGCCTTTTGTAGGTTTGGTGTAAATCTGTTCAGTAGATTCTGAGAAAATAGCCTTTAAATCAATATATATATCTGAGCCCGCTTACGGTACGCTTACGGTACGCTTACCGTACGCGTACGGTGGCGTGCGCGAGCGAGATTCTGATTGGCTGTTAGATCTTAGTAAACATTCGAATCGGCCGAAACCGGGAAGCGGCGGCCGCCATTTTGTGTGTTTCACTCAGAAAAAAAAGAGTGAAAACAAGAAAAGGGGGCAATGAGGAGAGTTACAGACCCCCTTACATTTGTGAGGGGGTCAAAGAAGGACTGTAAAGTACAAAGAAAACATTTATTGATTTTTAAAAAAATCACGGGGTACGCGTACGGTAAGCTTACGGTAAGCGTACGGAAGAAAAAATAAATTAAAAAAGAAATGAAATGCAGATTTAAGAGTTTAGATATTAGGGAGCTCTAAAAAGAGCTGTTGTGTTTATGAAGTCATTTTGTTAGTGGTACCTACAAGTAAGTACCGATGCAGAGTCTAAGGTTCAAGAGGAAGACTCTGTTCCCTTCATCATTGAAGTGCACACCATCTCCTCTATAAATGTCTTGCATGTCATAACGCAAGTTGTTGTGGTAAATGGCACCCATACCATAGTCACGGAGGAAAGCAGAAACAGATTTGTTGACGTGCTTTCTTGCTTTGTCAATCTGCGGACAGAAATGATTGGACCAGTTCCATTTTTGCCTTTGGCATATGTTGGAAAACACAAAGGCAGTTTTAGGGAAAAGTGAAAACAGTTGTGCAAAGGTGTCCTTCATAAGCATTTCCAGACCTACCCCAGTCAAAGTGCCTAGGTCATTGCCACCACAGTGCACTATTATGAGGTCAGGGTGTTGGATTTGCATGAAGGATTTCACCAATGGCATCAATTGGTGCCACTTTAACCCTCTCTGACCAATCCATTTAATGTCTACATTTGGCAAAGCAAGGTCTCTCACCATATCTGTTTTCTCTGCAAACTTTTCACTCCAGAAGACATAGCTGTGCCCTACAATCCACACTGTGAACATCTTCAAAGGAGAACTGGATGCACTCAGGAGGTGTCTTTCAGTAGAATGGCAATATGAAAAGAAAGACAGTTTGGAAATGGAGGCATACATATTTTTTTCAAAACAAAAAGAACTGATTGGCTGTTTCATACCATTCTAGAATAAAAACTAGGCTGTATGTGTAAATTAATAGAAGCATGTTTTGTATTGGTACAAAAAAATGTGTTACCAAAGAACAGTACTATGGATTTGCTGTTAGGTTTGAAAAGTCAAGCACTCTTGCTCTGTGGAATTGAAACATTGTGTGGCGAACTTCTGACCTAACTCCACACAGCAGTGTTCCATGAGCTGTTGCTATGGTAGCAGGCAGAAGTCAAGTTGGGGGAAGGGTACTAGGCAGAAGTCAAGTTGGGGGCAGGGTACTTTTGGAAAAGGGTTGGTTTTCAACCAATAGAAATGTGTGATTACATTTGAAAAAAAGGGGGAAGCACTGAGATTTGAAACTTACATGTATATGTGTGGAAAAATAGAGGGAAAGTTTGCCATTATCTGGTTCTGCTGAGAGGAGAGAGGTGAACAGAACAGAGATCCTGGCTCTGATAATCTGCTGTTTGAGTGCCACATTTCTTTCACAACTAACTAATTTTAAAGGTGAGGTTAGAGTTTGAGAGGAGATGTATATGGTAAATTAAGAAATGAATAATAGAAATGGAAATTCTTTTTGTTGAAGTTGCGTTTATCATTTTCTGTTTTGGGAGAAATTTAAATGTGAGGAACATGTAAAATAATATGGACTATGTTTTCACGATAAATTAAGGTGTACTGGAAAAAAAAAGAATAGTTTAAGGGTTTGAGGTTGGACTCAGTAATGCAAATACATTCAGCATCACTAAGGCTGGTTGCCCTTGCTGGAATGTAGGCAGCCACCCAGGTTACACATGGTGGTGGTCTGAAAAAGCAGTTTGGACATGTGCATTTAAAAAAATCAAAAAAGTGGTTTCATAATGTGTCAGTCTGTAAAAGTGATTTTCACTTGCCAAAAAAAAAGAGCAGTAAGTGTGCATTCAAATTGGCAAAGAAATTTCGTTTTGGGACTAATGTGAAAACATGACTCTGTGTGGAAATAGGAATTACAGGCAGAGATTTATTGCGTTTTTTTCTGGTGATTTCACAGTTGCATTAGTAGGAAAAAGGGGGAGCGATTTTTTGGGGGAAGAAGCAGACTCTTAGAACACACCCATCTGCTTGCCATGTATAATCATGCACAGTATTTAGAAGCGAGTGGGGTTTTCAGGTTTTAGTCTGTAATGCAAATACATTCAGCATCACTAAGGCTGGTTGCCCTTGCTGGAATGTAGGCAGCCACCCAGGTTACACATGGTGGTGGTCTGAAAAAGCAGTTTGGACATGTGCATTTAAAAAAATCAAAAAAGTGGTTTCATAATGTGTCAGTCTGTAAAAGTGATTTTCACTTGCCAAAAAAAAAGAGCAGTAAGTGTGCATTCAAATTGGCAAAGAAATTTCGTTTTGGGACTAATGTGAAAACATGACTCTGTGTGGAAATAGGAATTACAGGCAGAGATTTATTGCGTTTTTTTCTGGTGATTTCACAGTTGCATTAGTAGGAAAAAGGGGGAGCGATTTTTTGGGGGAAGAAGCAGACTCTTAGCACACACCCATCTGCTTGCCATGTATAATCATGCACAGTATTTACAAGCGAGTGAGGTTTTCAGGTTTCAGTCTGTAATGCAAATACATTCAGCATCACTAAGGCTGGTTGCCCTTGCTGGAATGTAGGCAGCCACCCAGGTTACACATGGTGGTGGTCTGAAAAAGCAGTTTGGACATGTGCATTTAAAAAAATCAAAAAAGTGGTTTCATAATGTGTCAGTCTGTAAAAGTGATTTTCACTTGCCAAAAAAAAAGAGCAGTAAGTGTGCTTTCAAATTGGCAAAGAAATTTCGTTTTGGGACTAATGTGAAAACATGACTCTGTGTGGAAATAGGAATTACAGGCAGAGATTTATTGCGTTTTTTTCTGGTGATTTCACAGTTGCATTAGTAGGAAAAAGGGGGAGCGATTTTTTGGGGGAAGAAGCAGACTCTTAGCACACACCCATCTGCTTGCCATGTATAATCATGCACAGTATTTACAAGCGAGTGGGGTTTTCAGGTTTCAGTCTGTAATGCAAATACATTCAGCATCACTAAGGCTGGTTGCCCTTGCTGGAATGTAGGCAGCCACCCAGGTTACACATGGTGGTGGTCTGAAAAAGCAGTTTGGACATGTGCATTTAAAAAAATCAAAAAAGTGGTTTCATAATGTGTCAGTCTGTAAAAGTGATTTTCACTTGCCAAAAAAAAAGAGCAGTAAGTGTGCTTAAGTAAGTATTGGTATTAGATGATATTTTTTTAGAATATTATACATTTCTATAATGTTAAGTTTAAGTAAAAAGAGATTCTGGGCTTTTTTAATACAATCTTTGTGATTGTTATTTTTTTTTGCCCGCTGTAAAATGATGAATGCAATTGCTTTCACAATTTATAGTGAAATGCAATATATTCTGAAAACAGCAAAAATAAGGCAAAAATATTTTTTGAAAAATATGTAAATATGTGTACTGTATTATAAAATGTTTTAAAAATATTAATACTTTTTTCTTTTTTTTCAGATTGATATAGAAAAATTTCGAAAACTAGAACCATTTTTAAAGCTATTTTTTTAAAAAACAAATGAATACATATTTTTTTGAGTGGGTATGGTAAGTCAATAATAATAATTGTAGTCTCTCAAGGACCTTGTAATGTGATAATTGATTTTTAGTGTTTTTTTTCTAAAAAAAAAAAAAAGTACGCGCACCGTACGCGTACGGTAAAAAAAAAAAAAAAAAAAGTTTTTAAAAACATATGTGAAAAAAAGATGAAAGATAAGGTTGGCTCTTAAAAGAACCGTTGTGTTCATGCAGGGACAGAGGAAAGAAAGAATGGGAAAATTATTCAAAGCGACAAGTGTGCTGATCTATTTTGTTGTTCACTAGGGAAACACTGGTCTCCCTATGGCAAATTAGATCTTGACAAAAGGCGCATCGAATATCAACCCTCCGAAATCGAGGGTTCATTTCCAGAGGGCCAGCAAAAGGAGATGCTCCCCCCACAGATGAAGGGCTCACCTGACCTGCAGAAGAAGGAGTCAGCTCTGCAGATGATGGTCCAGGCTGAGCTGCTGTGGATGTACTTGCTTGTCTTTCTGAAGAGTTACCTCCAAAAAGATGACCATGTGTCCTTCTGTGTACATCCTTGAGGTGTCTCTTCATGGTATGATTCCCAAAGGAATACTTCCTGTCAGGATTACCTCTTGAAAGTACACGCTGACACAGCTTGCAAGTTACTTAAGGGTGCATTCACCTTTTGCTGGCCTTCAGGAAAAGTAAAATAATCCCATACATAAGAGGGCTTTTGTTTCCTCGCTCTCTGCCTCAAAACAGTGCTGCTAGTGCTAGCCTCACTCTCAGAAGAGCTCTGCTGTTCTGCCATCGTATCACAAAGACAACCCAGCTCCTTCTCCTAAGGGATCACAAGCAGAAATGAGAGGAATGGGTGTGGTGTAGGAGAGTTCTAGAACTGAAAGTAGTTTCAACCAATCAAAAGTTGTGTTTCATGATCACATGACCTACCGTACGCTTACGGTACGCTTACGGTACGCTTACGGCAAAAGTGCGCATGCGCGTAAAAAAGACACGCGCTTGCGCGCATGCGCATAACAGTCACTACCCGACACTTCCGCGTAACGTGCGCATGTAGCGTACGCGCGCACGCGTCCCACGCGGAGTACGCGCGGCTACGCAAATTGCGTAACTATACGCAAGCAGCGTAGAAAAATTACGGGCGTTGCGTAAACCGTACGCTTACCGTAAGCTTACGGTACGCGTACTAAAAAAATAATAAAAAAAAAAAAAAAATGTACTGCAAATAAATTTTACATGTTTATTTTAAAAAATATATTAAAAAAAAACATATTAAAGAATTTTAAAAATTTAACCATAGTCTTTATAAAAGGTAAGAAAATAAAAATAAAAATATGTTAAAAAAAATAGAAGAAAAAAAAAACAATTAGCATTTAAAAAACCTTGCAAATTCACTGAAAAAACCATGGGTTTCACACACGTTATAGTTAGGAATTAGCATTTAAAAAACCTTAGAAATTCAGTGAAAAAACCATAGGTTTCACACACGTTATAGTTAGGAATTAGCATTTAAAAAACCTCAGAAATTCAGTGAAAAAACCATAGGTTTCACACATGTTATAGTTAGCTAGACATTTTACTCGTAAAAAACCAATGAAATTCCCCCGTTATAGTTAGTTCAGCTAACTATAACTCGCGCGCCCGCAATGCACTGCTGATGACATCACATATTACATCACTCATGACATGGTCAGTGACATCACTCATGACATCACTGATGACATCTCAAATGACATCACTGATGACCTCACTGATGACATCATCCTTGTGATAGAGTGGCAGACCTCCTCTTCCCCTAATAAAACCTTTGATACACACATTCAAAAATAGAGACTAAAATTTACAAAAGAATGGACATACCAATAACAGTTACAACAACCTCTTCAGTAATTCTAAGATCCACATACACATCCACTCATTCACCAACAGTCCAATACAGTCACTCATACATGTACTCACTTATCATATGTACTCATACACCTATACATCCTGTTACACAATGCCACTCATCCATAGAGCTACTCACACACATAGTCACTCATGCTAATAAAGAATCAAACATACATTTACTTGCATATACAGTTATACACACACCACCACACTTACTTCTACGGAAACTTACACATACTTAGTCTTTTAAACAATCACTTATAGAAATACATACTTATTCATACAGGAACTCTTTCAATCTCTCACTCTCACATATACTCACATATATAAACCAATAGTCACATATACTAGTTTTAAACATATGTAGTTACTCATAAAGACACTATTGAGACAGTCATTCACTCACTAACACACCCATACACACACACATCCACCCATGCAGTCCTGCACACATGCTCTGTTCAACACATACAAACAGTGAGTCACTCATTCATGCACCTATGCACTACGTAATACCCCCCACCAAACCATGCAGACACTCATACTGATACTCAAAAAACCAACTAATAACCTATATAGACACCCATGTAGCTACTCACCAACCCATGCAGCCACTTATACACAAAGTGAAAAAATGATACAGATATTTATATATTTAAACATTACTCACTAAGCCATGTATTCACTATGATACACTTAATCAGTCAGTTACACAATCAATTTTTCAAAAAGAAATCATCCATTTAGACAGTAATATACCCATTTATTCTTCCATCGACCTTGAGATATACATATATAAAACATATTTAATTTTCAGAAAAACACACATTCACTGGATGATGTCATCAGTGAGGTCATCAGTGATGTCATTTGAGATGTCATCAGTGATGTCATGAGTGATGTCACTGACCATGTCATGAGTGATGTAATATGTGACGTCATCAGCAGTGCATTGCGGGCGCGCGAGTTATAGTTAGCTGAACTAACTATAACGGGGGAATTTCATTGGTTTTTTACGAGTAAAATGTCTAGCTAACTATAACATGTGTGAAACCTATGGTTTTTTCACTGAATTTCTAAGGTTTTTTAAATGCTAATTCCTAACTATAACGTGTGTGAAACCTATGGTTTTTTCACTGAATATATATATATATATATATATATATATATATATATAGATATAGATATAGATGTATATAGATATATATATATGTACAGATCCCGATATTGGTAAAGGCTGTCTATTAGGGCGGTCCTCGCTCAGGGTATCGGCACCCTGCAATATGTAATATCCACTTTTCAATATTTGAAAAAATGCCAGGACACCTTGGAAATGCAGTGCAAATAATACTGACTGCACCAGCAACGCGTTTCAGCTTTTGCCTTGGTCACGCTGAGGGTCACGCAGCAACAGTATCTTTTTTATTTCTTAAGTGTAATAGACATAGTGAAAGGACAAGTGTATTATACAATGAATTTCACTCAAAAGACATGTCGGCCATCTTAGTACTGTCAAATATTCATTGATAATGCTTCTAAGTGCCTATACATATGGATTCTAAGCAAGGCAACACAAAACAAAACAAAGCAAAACACAGTTTCACCCCAGTGGGCTAATATAAAATATTTCCCTGTGTTTGTTCAACAAACGATTCTGCCCAAATGGGCATTGGATTCCACAGTACTCTGTCAAATACCTGGCCTGAATTTTGAGAACAATACACCTCACCTGAAAATGTACAAAAAGAAATTTTAGTGAAGATAAAAACTGTTAAAAAGCAGACAAGGCTTACGTATTTTCACGATACCAACGTATGAAGACCCCGATCCAGAAATGTTGGAAGAGTGGTCCAACAACTCGAGTGCCTTCTCAACAACTATGCTGCGAATCCTGGTAAAATATGTGTTAAGGGATCGCAGTAAGTTGTTGGCAGAAATAGATTCATTACTTGCAACTTTGGCTACATTAACAACACAAGTGGCAATTGATGCATTCATGAAAGATTTGGCTACTAAAATGGAGAAACTAGAAGAGGAAATTACAGCCAAAAAACAACGTAAATTCCTCAGGGATTACATAGATTATCAAGCAGTCCGTACTTTAACCTTTCATAGGAAATATGATCACTTGTTTGGAAAAGGAGGAAGTGTACCAGCTAATCCCAGTGTGGTGCCGAGAAGCGCCGAGGTAACAGAAAGTGATATTTCGGATGGCAGTCTTTCGGATGCACCTATTTCGGCTCTTAATCAAGTTCAACAAAAAAGCCACATGTTTTATTGCAATTTCAAATGATGAATCAGGAAAGGACAGAACAGAATTACGAATAAAGTGCACCGAGAGGGAGAGGGCGAGGAGGCAGAGGAAGAACCAGAGGAACAAGAAAGCCAAACAATGGAGGAAGACAAGATACAACAACCCCAGTGGGAATGATGATGAGGAAAATAGGCGTCGAAATGACTGTAGTTAACCTTTCATCACGGACACTGACGGTGGAAGAAACTCGACTTCTGGGATTAGGTTTGTCCTTTTGCCCTACTACGAATTTAAATTATGCTCAAACAAGAATTGATTTGTTTTATTTCTCACGTAAGTTAAAATTGAAGAAGTGGTTTGATACTAAATGTGAGTCGACTGGCTCTGAAACTGAAACAACTGCTTTGAGTAATCTTAATGTTGATGATGTTGAAATCTTGAATATTTTGGCTTCTCAGCATGAGCAAACTGAAATAAATGGTGATATATCCAGCAATGCACAAGAATTTGATATTGATATAAATAGAAATCCAGGCAGTGGATTTAAGCCTAAGTCAGTATTTTTGCCACAAATAGAATGTGATGCCATTGATGTGTTTGAAAGAGGGGTGTTAGCTGATCTTAAAAGAATACGATACAAAAAGACCCCATTTTGTAAAAAGAACTTAAGCCTAGAGCAGATCAGGGCATTAGAGGATTTAAAACAGGATAAGAACATAGTAATACGCCAGTCTGAAAAAGGCGGCAATGTCGTGTTACAGAATAAACAAGCTTATTTGATGGAAGGTTATAGACAGCTAACCAATGAAGTCTGCTATATTGTCTCAGACAGGAAAGCCATAGCTAAATCCAATATGGAATATGGAGAATTGCTTGTGGATTGGAGAGAGCGAGGATTATTGGAATGGGAGGAGTATAACTATCTTAGATGCCCATATCCCCGTATCCCTATATTCTATCTTTTGCCAAAATTGCATAAGGATCCAATAAATACTCCGGGGAGACCCATTGTTTCTTCGATTGGATCCTTATTGGAAAATACTTCTCGCTTCATTGACCACTATCTTAGACCATTTGTGGTTAGTTTACCAACTTATTTGAGGGATACAACTCACATACTGACAATCATTGATGGTATCCATTGGGAACCTGATTACATCTGGTTACCCTTGATGTATGCAATGTATATACTTGCATCCATCATGAGTTTGGTTTACAGGCAGTTAGACACTATTTGAAAACTCGTTCGATTTCACTATGGTCACACTCTGAGATGATTTTGGCAATGATCCAATTCTGCTTGATGAATAATTTTTTCATGTTTGACGATGTCATTTACCAGCAGTCACAGGGCACAGCGATGGGAACCTGCTTCGTCCCCAGCTACGCCAATTTGGTGATGGGCTGGTGGGAGGAGCAGGTAGTGTCATCAATCCCAGATTTTGATCGCTGTGCTCTGTGGCTCTGGTTTATTGATGACATTTTCATTATATGGAATGGTGATATCGAGTCAGCCAAAAAGTTTATTACTAAGCTTAATGATAATCAGTATAACATCTCCCTGACTGAAAACATAAGCAAGACTGAAATTGAATTTTTGGATGTGATGGTACAAATCGTGGATAATTCCATCCAGACACGACTTTTTCAAAAGATTACTGCGGGGAACAGTATTCTAAATGCTGCGAGTGCTCGTCCTTGTAAACTTATTTACAGCATCCCTTATCGAGAACTATTGTGTGCCAAACGTAATTGTAGTTCAGAAAGTTCCTTTATAGAGGAGAAGGAAACTATGATCCATCGTTTCAAAGAAAGAGGGTACAACAACAGAACTATATTAGAGGCATGTAATAGAGTGGAATTAGCAACTCGCACAGAACTATTACATCCAAAAAATCGTCGAACTGATGCTGAAACATTGAGGTTTAATACCACCTACTCGGGGCAAGCTCAAGATATGCGCCAAATATTAAAAAAGAATTGGCATGTCTTGTTAACTGATGTTAATCTTCAGAAACATCTCAGTAGCTGTCCGCAGATTACCTTTCAGAAAAGCAAATCACTTCGAGATGAAATGTGCCCTAACTATGTGACCAGTAAGGATGACAGGAATTGCACTCACCGATTGGGCTTTCGATGTTGCAAAAAATGCAAGGCATGCAGTAACAGCATTGACAGCACTACACTTACTATAGCAAGCAGTGAGAGGGAATTTAAAATAAAAAAGCCCTAACATGTAATACCACATAATGCATTTATGCATTGATTTGTCCTTGCAACAAGGTCTATATCGGAAGTACAATTCACTGTGTAAAGAAAAGAGTATTGGAACATGTCAGAGCGATACGACATAACAACAGGCAATATCCAGTCGCTCGACATTTCTTTGAGCATCATTTTCAGAATGAAAAACTGTTGAGAATGGTGGTCATTGATGCGGTTCCAATTGGGGTAAGGGGTGGAAATAGGCAATTGACATTACGTCAGTTAGAATCTAGATATATTATCGATCTGGAAACCTTGACCTCTCTGGGATTAAATTCGAGTGAAGAGTTAGCGGTACATTTACGTTACTAAATTAAAATTAAAATCAGTAACGTGGTTATTTTCAATCTATATTCAAACATTGCTAATGAACTGTAAAGTGAAAAGTCTTCTTTTTATAGTTAGAGTTATTATTGTTGAAATCGCGTTACCTACTTTAATGCAAGGGCAGTATGGCAGGGGATAGTCCTACCTAATCTGAGATTACAATACTGGGAAGTGAAACTAGTGGTGATTAATGGCTGGGAATTTGCGAACCAATGAGAACCTTCTTTGGCGGCTGAGAGGAGGATGATTAATTAGCAAGTGCATTGAAGAGAACTATAAAGCCAAGGGGCCACAAGGGGTAACAGATTTCACTAACATAATGATCATTGGAATCTGGAAATGGGCAAATCAAAGTACGGGGTGGGGATACATCGCTGTGGAACTCCCGGATATTTGCTGGCCCAATGAGGCGTGACTGTTTCCATAAATGGAATCTTCTGAGCATCTCCGAAGTTGGGGATATATGGGGTCTTCATGATATGCTGCTGTTTGCCGAACTTAAAGAGCAGTATGAATTAAGTCCCAATATTACAAGTACTTGCAAACCTGGCATGCCCTATAGAGATCCAACAAGCCCTGTACAGGTACACAGACATTTTTCAAAATATGGCAGATGAATCACAATTAGAGTTTTAATTACTAGCTGAACTTAAAATTCTACACCAAGCCTATATTATACCTACACATGTCTGTTTCAAATTCGTAAGATAACAAAGAATAGATGTTTGAGAGAATGCAATCATGCAGGCTCACTGGTACATAAGCTGTGGAACTGTTCAGGATTGCACCATTATTGGTTTGTTGGACAGCACACTATAGCAAGAGCTATTTACATAAAGTGAGAACTGAATAGCCGAGTGGCATGCTTGGGGATAAGGAGACCAGACAATCACGAAATACACCCAACTAGATTAGATCAGATTAGCAGTTTATAAGGTGCCTAGTTACTCCAATGAAGTGTCCCCGCGCAAATAATTCTTCCTCTTGGTCAGTAAACAAACCCCTATCCGCTGCCTCAAAACTAATCAGTTTGGGATGACTTAAAAAAACAGGTTTTAAACTTCCTACAGAACAGCACTTCTGATGGCTGCATCCTAAGATCCAGCAGCAGCTGGTTCCACATTTTTGCTGCTAAAAAGCCAAACGATCAACCTCCCAACCGGGCTTTATGCACTTTTGGGATAATCAACCTAGTGGTGCCCACAGAACTGAGTTTCGTGATAGGTCTATTGGGAGTAATTAAGGGAAACAGATAACTAGGGCCTTTCTCATTTAAGATTCTATGTCAAAAGCATAGTGCTTTAAAAGTCACTCTGTCCTGCACCAGAAGCCATTGTAGTTCTGTGAGAGCCTCCCCAACAGGGGCATGTCTTGATATGTTGAGTAACAAATGGGCTGCGGAATTCTGCACTCTCTGTAGTGATGGAGCAGGTAGAGCACAATTTTGTATACCTCCTCTATTCTTGCATGAAAATGCTAATTATATATTCTATTAACTATAATATTATTAAACGAATGTTGCATATATACTAATCAACATTATAAAAACATAAACTACACATGGGATATTCTATTTGCATAGCTAAATAACTCTTATAACTAAAATCTGTACGCATATTAATAAAAAGCATATGTGGTAATAGAATATCGCATGATATGTTGCTTTGTGACATTGCATCGTTGTGGAGGATCGGAAAAGGTGAATATAATGGCTTTAAATGACGCTATATGCTAGATAAATACAAACACATAAAGGGATTAGTAAGGGGTTAACATTAGAATCATCATTTCTATGAATTAATTATTCCTTTGTGTTTGTTTCGCTTAAGTTGACATCGGGGCCTAATCCAAAATGGCCGCTGACATCGCACGCAGAAGTGACCATCGTCTCGTGAGGCGCAGAGTCAACTGCGCATGTACGAACAGTATCATGAACTTCTTAGCGACCTTTACTCATCATGTTCCTGGTCAAGTATTTGGTGGTCAGCCAAGATAAGGGAACAATCAACCTTACAGTAAATCGGGACAAGCTGATACAAGAGCGGACTAGTGACCTCACCCCTCGAACTGTACTGAGAATCTGGGAATAAGAATTGGACGATCCCAACCAGCCAATCACGAATGTCCTAAGCCTAAAAATGTATCTTCTTAACCTGATATTATTATAAAAAGGGTAGTAGAATAGAGGGGTGGTACGTTCGTCTGCGATGCCTTTTTCTTGATGGTCCAGATGCTGCCAGACCGTTTGATGACTGCAATCTTTTTCCAAATCCACGGGCTATGATAGATGCTTGCATGATTTCTGGTCCTTTGATAAATTGGGGCCTGTAACGTGCCGAGCAGAGGACTTTGGACTTTGAGCTTTGGCCTGCTTTATTCGGACAATTTGCGACAGACTCGGTTATGCAGAGCCAATGAATTAGAGGATCCCAAATAGCCAGATTAGGTAAATATGATGGTCTGCGATTTACTTGAATTGATCTAGAAATTCTAAACTTTGACAAGACAAATGTAAATAAAAATCATTATGTAAATTTCAATAAACAAAAATTGATTAACAAGAAATATGAGTTTGTGGTTTTTCATTAAGAGTAATAAGGATTCTGATTCTTAAAAATGTGTTTTTAGCTGGTTCTAAATCACCATCAACCAATCCAACTAATTGGTCCGCCGACCAAGTGGGTGGAGTGCCTTGATGTTTGAGAATAGAGATCTTTAGGCGACGAATGCTAATATATATTTGTAAAATAATTCTTCTCTCCCTATAGGTTATAAGGTGTTCCCCCACATGTCCAGTGCTTGAATTACTCATCCCTCCTGTGTGTGTAGACTCGTGAATGGTGATGTGTGTGTGTTATGGGCCCCACCAATGAATGCATGTATGAATGAGTGTGCGTGACGACGGGTCTGCGACGTAGGGAGGATATCGGTATATGTTGTTCCCCATTTTCCCAGTCTTATGCTGGATCATCTGCAGCATTCCTAATCTGTCTTTAGTAGCCCCTAGATATACAACATTGCAGTAATACAAGCGGGAGATAATCACCGCCTGTATGATGGGTTTTTTTCTGCAAGAGGTAACAGATCTAAGATTTTACGTAGCATTTTCAGTAAGCCAAAGAACGTACCAGCCAAGACTGATATCTGTTCATCAAACAATAGTGTGGTATCAAATCACACCCCTAAGTTTTTAATCTTGGGTTTAGCGACTGGGGTCAGACCTAATTCAGACGGCCACCAAACATGAGACCAGATGGAAGGTTGTTTGCCAACTACCACAATGTTGGTTTTACAGACAATTGAAATTCATCCAGTGGGCCAGATCTAGTAGAGAAGCTATAAGCTTAGGAGCGGACTCAGCTTCATTCTGTTCCAGTGTCATAATCAGCTGAGTATCATCGGCATAAGATACTGGCTTCACTCCGTGTTTAGCTACAACTTCCGCTAAAGGGTGAATGTAAACATTGAATAAAGTTGGGTTTAAAGCTGAGCCCTGTGGAACCCCTTGCAGCAGTGATCGGGTCTCAGAGTTAAATGTACTACTTTGCAATAGGCCCTAATTGTGGCCAAGATGAAAGTGAAAAGGTTGTGAGGAGTTCTGAAGTCCTTAGAGTGGTGCTATGAGTCCAAAATATGGACTGGTGAGTGCATGCCAAAGAGGTAGTGTACAGAGCATGAAGTTCCTCACAGAAATTTGAAAACCTATGGGGTCCTTGGCACGACAACCGGGATACGGACTGATAATAGTTACCAGGCAACTATTGATGAGAGGGTATGATAGACATACGGTTCCTAGTACCACTTGTGTTAGCAGTGTCCTTGACATACTGGTAATTAAAAGATGATTTTTTCATGCTAAATAATTAATAGACAATGTATAGAAGTTAATTTACACATGTATGTGTCACAACTCCCTGATGTGTATGGTCGCCATCACAGTGCTATGATTTCTCTTATATGTAGGCATGTTTGTGTCTCTGTATTGAAACTCAATGAAAGTTGTTTGCAAAAATATTTGTAGTGATCAGAAGGTGTTGATGGCGACTCAAATAATGCAGAAAAGGATTCTAGTTGCAGTTTTCAGTATATTTTCTAGATAGAAACGTTACAGTTATTGATTGCATTTTTTATGTATGGTGTATGTGTGGTGTCTTAATAAGGACTGGACAGCATGACAGCATGTTTAACATACTGTCAACACTGACGGCTCTGCAATGAGCTGGCAAAAGCAATAAACCCTGGCAATAAGCATGGCTGCTATCTGTTGTAGGAACTTTCAATGGTAAAACCTAATGGGCTTGTTGTGAAGGTGCTTCGAGAGTAGTGCGTAGAATATGTAAGTGCAGGCATCCAAGCACTAACGGTTTTGGAATACTTTCTTCACGTAAGTTTAGGGACTTCTAAAAGTTTAACAAATTGAAGTCCTAGTGGGTGATGCAATTATACCTCCTTTGAAAAAAAGGTCGCAAAAACTCAGGTTGTGAAGCGTCCACTTGGCTGCGATGATTTTCTTAAATAAAACATTCCATCCATTCATTTCCTCCAAGCTCTTGTTCAATTTTAAATAGAGCAAGTTCACGAGAAACAATTTTATTCACAGAGGGTTAAGTAAACATAATATGAAGACTTTAATCAGGGTATGGACTGACTGCCTGCCATAACAAAAGGCTGGAGTGCTGTGCTTACCACTGCAGTATCCTCTGCCCATCTTCTCATTGGTATGCATGCCTTTCAGCCAGCCAATAGAACTGTGTGTCTGGGTTTGCCTGTAATTATCACGGTGACCTTGAACTTTGCATTTAAGCAAAACACTGGCATATCCCATAAGTCAGAGCTCAGACAGTGTTCTGCTTCAGGAATGAAGACAATTGGATGATAAATCGCCTTTCGTAACACGCCCTGATTTTCATCTGAAGAAATGAATTCGGAGGAATTTCTGAATTCATTTTAGAATGCCTTCGTGTGCGGCCTGGCAAAGGAAAGGCCCGAGTCAGGTACTCTTACTGGGAATACAAATATGGGAAGCGGATAACTGATGGAGCCCTTGGGTAGTTTTTCACAGAATAATTTATTAATAGTTGATCAAAGGTCAAATAAAGGAGAAGCTATCAGGAGGAATCCTTAATCAATAAACAGCAATTTAGGTCGCCACAGTTACACATTGTATTCCATCCTAATGACAATGTTGGAAGCAAACCTTTGGAAGCAAGACATATTGCTGGAGGATTTCAGGTTGTTTTTGAAGGGGGTTATGGCTCATCTTTATCCGCGTTACTATTTCTTTCGTAAACAGATTGCTCTGCTGGAGGGAAGTCACTTATGCAGCTGATGGAGACAACCACAGAGCACGCCAGACCGGTTCAGGTGTTGCTCGGTGCAAGAGGTTCCAATTAAGACATTAGATTTTATTATTAAAGAAAACAAAACGAATCAAGATCAACATTTGAATGAGTTGATTTCAGGGATTTCACCTGCGGTTTACTTCATTTTCATATACTCACTCCCCTCTGGCCTTGTCAGAGTGTTTGGTTTCTGCCTTTAGAGCACTGATGGCTCTTTCATGCCTCTGGCAAATAGCCTACCCTGAGGGAGGACATGGGGAGGGAGGCGGGGGCTAACAAATCGCTGCCAAATCTTGCGGAAGAGATCATATCAATAACGTGGATGGAAGCGCACGCCAAGCCACTTCATTCAAGAGTTTGCAAGTGCCTGGCAAGATTCTGTCACAAGCAGCACTTTATTTGCAAAAGAAAGAGGGGCATATCAGCAACAACCGGCGATAATTATCGCAAAGCACTCTTAGCGCTAGGATAATTCAATCAATCAATAATTCTTTATTCGGTGGTTAAAAACCATCATAAAAGATTACATATACATACAAGTAAAAATAGTATTAAATCATTATGCAAGAACATTGACTGAGTCTATATACATAAAATAATTCATTATTCACAATACGGGCACCATAAAAACTTAATCACAGTAGACGGGTGGGGAATCCTACAGGGTTCTCAGGCAATGCTATCCTCTGGTTACCCTTAGTCTTAGTGCAAATTTCAGGAAACTAATAACAGAACACAAGGTTAACGGGTCACCGGCCCTTTGTAGGAAGATCAGTGCTTCTTGGGCTCGAGTGAACCTGGCCTTTTTTTAAATTTCCTTTAAAAATCTACGTCTTGGAATTGCATACAAGGGACATAGAAGTACAAAATGAAGGGTGTCCTGCAGAGACTTATTGTCGCAGCCGCAGGCACCCTTCTGCTCAATTGACTGACTAAAACCAACTGGTTCAGCTAACAAAAAAGGTAAAAAATTGAGCCTAAAACGTGACATTAAAAACCTTTCTTGGACATTATACACGACACAAAGATAGGGTTCCATCCCATCAGTGGTTTCAAGCCTACTATAAATGCTCACTGAGGGTTTTGCCCCTTCCACTGTGGGGTACAGCTCCTTACGACCCATACTTTCCAAACTGGATTTCACGTAAATAAGCCATGGGATATTCAAGCTTTTATCCCTCCCTAGGCAATCTGTTAGGATCTGCCTACTCAATGCAGCTTCAGGGTTAAGCCAAATTTTCAGCCAGGCCAGCATTGGTCTGAATTTAATCAAATCCTCTAGATAAGGTCGTCCTAATTCTCTATGAGCTATGGCGGCAGGGGTGCAGTTGGGGACTTTCAAGCTTGAACGGAAAATTTTATTTTCTTCCCTTTGCAAAAGGTCAAGGTTTATGAACCCCCACACTTCTGAACCATACATGGCTTTGGGGCAACACATAGAGCCATAAAGGTTCATTGATTGTTCCGGGGACCATCGACCAACTCTCCTCCCATAGC